>NC_092707.1:384433032-385633032 GCF_047496885.1 Scyliorhinus torazame
CCATAGTGGTGAGATTCCTCCGTTTTAAGGATAGAGAAATGGTCCTTAGATGGGCGAAGAAAATTCGGAGCAGTAAATGGGAGAACGCGGTGATCCGCGTTTATCAAGACTGGAGTGCGGAGGTGGCGAGAAGGAGGGCGAGCTTTAATCGGGCCAAGGCGGTGCTTCATAAAAAGAAGATAAAATTTGGAATGCTGCAACCGGCAAGACTGTGGGTCACATATCGAGGAAGGCACCACTACTTTGAGACGGCGGATGAAGTGTGGACTTTTATTGTGGAAGAAAAACTGGAATGAGCGGGTTATTAAAAAGAACGTTCAAACAAAGTGGTGGGGCGAATGTGGGGGGCAAAGAGGGGTTTTATGTACTAATCCTGCGATGTGGTAACTTTTCTCTCTCCCACAGGTGGTGATGGGGGGAGGAGGGGAGGTGGAGGAGATGGGGCGTTGGCCATTAGGGGCGGGGCCAAGGGAGAAACGCGGGCTTGGTTCCCGCGCTATGATAATCATGGCGGGAATAGAGAAACAGGAAGGAGGGGGCGTCGCATGGTGCGAGCCGAGGTCACGGGGGGAAGCCGAGGTCAGCCAGAGTTTGCTGACTTCTGGGAGCAACATGGGGGGAGTAATTATGCTAGCGGGGGATCTAGCGGGGGGGTGGTGGGAGGGGGGAATTACTGGGTTGCTGCTGCTGGGGAGAGGGGGGAGCTGGTATGGGAGAGGATGGGCGGGGGGGCACTGCCTGGGGGAGATACAGCTGCGTGGGAACCGGGTGAGGAGCTGGAAAAAGGTGATGGCTAATCGACAAGGGGGGGGGGGGGGGGGGGGTAGGAAGCCCCCCAACTCGGCTGATCACGTGGAACGTGAGAGGGCTGAACGGGCCGATAAAGAGGGCACGGGTAATCGCACACCTTAAGAAACTTAAGGCAGATGTGGTTATGTTACAGGAAACGCACCTGAAACTGATAGACCAGGTTAGGCTACGCAAAGGATGGGTGGGGCAGGTGTTCCATTCGGGGCTAGATGCGAAAAACAGGGGGGTGGCTATATTAGTGGGGAAGCGGGTAATGTTCGAGGCAAAGACTATAGTGGCGGATAACGGGGGCAGATACGTGATGGTGAGTGGCAAACTACAGGGGGAGACGGTGGTTTTGGTAAACGTATATGCCCCGAACTGGGATGATGCCAATTTTATGAGGCGGATGCTAGGACGCATTCCGGACCTAGAGATGGGAAAGCTGATAATGGGGGGAGATTTTAATACGGTGTTGGAACCAGGGCTGGATAGGTCGAAGTCCAGGACTGGAAGGAGGCCGGCAGCAGCCAAGGTACTTAAAGATTTTATGGAGCAGATGGGAGGTGTAGACCCGTGGAGATTTAGCAGACTTAGGAGTAAGGAGTTCTCGTTTTTCTCCTATGTCCATAAAGTCTACTCGCGAATAGACTTTTTTGTGCTGGGTAGGGCATTGATCCCGAAGGTGAGGGGAACGGAGTATACGGCTATAGCCATTTCGGATCACGCTCCACACTGGGTGGACTTGGAGATAGGGGAGGAAACAGGAGGGCGCCCACCCTGGAGAATGGACATGGGACTAATGGCAGATGAGGGGGTGTGTCTAAGGGTGAGGGGGTGCATTGAAAAGTACTTGGAACTCAATGATAATGGGGAGGTCCAGGTGGGAGTGGTCTGGGAGGCGTTGAAGGCGGTGGTTAGAAGGGAGCTGATATCAATAAGGGCACATAAAGGGAAGCAGGAGAGTAAGGAACGGGAGCGGTTGCTGCAAGAACTTTTGAGGGTGGACAGACAATATGCGGAAGCACCGGAGGAGGGACTGTTCAGGGAAAGGCAAAGGCTACATGTAGAATTTGACTTGCTGACTACAGGCACTGCAGAGGCACAATGGAGGAAGGCACAGGGTGTACAGTACGAATATGGGGAGAAGGCGAGCAGGTTGCTGGCACACCAATTGAGGAAAAGGGGAGCAGCGAGGGAAATAGGGGGAGTGAGGGATGAGGAAGGAGAGATGGAGCGGGGAGCGGAGAGAGTGAATGGAGTGTTCAAGACATTTTATAAAAAATTATATGAAGCTCAACCCCCGGATGGGAGGGAGAGAATGATGGGCTTCTTGGATCGGCTGGAATTTCCCAAGGTGGAAGAGCAGGAAAGGGTGGGACTGGGAGCACAGATCGAGGTAGAAGAAGTGGTGAAAGGAATTAGGAGCATGCAGGCGGGAAAGGCCCCGGGACCGGATGGATTCCCAGTCGAATTCTATAGAAAATATGTGGACTTGCTCGCCCCGGTACTGACGAGGACCTTTAATGAGGCAAAGGAAAGGGGACAACTGCCCCCAACTATGTCTGAAGCAACGATATTGCTTCTCTTAAAGAAGGAAAAGGACCCGCTACAATGCGGGTCCTATAGACCTATTTCCCTCCTAAATGTAGATGCCAAGGTCCTGGCCAAGGTAATGGCAATGAGAATGGAGGAATGTGTCCCGGGGGTGGTCCACGAGGACCAAACTGGGTTTGTGAAGGGGAAACAGCTGAACACGAATATACGGAGGTTGTTAGGGGTAATGATGATGGCCCCACCAGAGGGAGAAACGGAGATAGTAGTGGCGATGGATGCCGAGAAAGCATTTGATAGAGTGGAGTGGGATTATTTGTGGGAGGTGTTGAGGAGATTTGGTTTTGGAGAGGGGTATGTTAGATGGGTGCAGCTGTTGTATAGGGCCCCAGTGGCGAGCGTGGTCACGAATGGACGGGGATCTGCATATTTTTGGCTCCATAGAGGGACAAGGCAGGGATGCCCTCTGTCCCCATTATTGTTTGCACTGGCGATTGAGCCCCTGGCGATAGCGTTGAGGGGTTCCAAGAAGTGGAGGGGAGTACTTAGGGGAGGAGAAGAGCACCGGGTATCTTTGTATGCGGACGATTTGCTACTATACGTGGCGGACCCGGCGGAGGGGATGCCAGAAATAATGCGGATACTTGGGGAGTTTGGGGATTTTTCAGGGTATAAATTGAACATGGGGAAAAGTGAGTTGTTTGTGGTGCATCCAGGGGAGCAGAGTAGAGAAATAGAGGACCTACCGTTGAGGAAGGTAACAAGGGACTTTCGTTACCTGGGGATCCAGATAGCTAAGAATTGGGGCACATTGCATAGGTTAAATATGGTATCCCTGTCAATGGCAGGGAGGGTGCAGGCGGTTAAGATGGTGGTCCTCCCGAGATTCCTCTTTGTGTTTCAGTGCCTCCCGGTGGTG
This sequence comes from Scyliorhinus torazame, assembly GCF_047496885.1. Lineage (NCBI taxonomy): Eukaryota > Metazoa > Chordata > Chondrichthyes > Carcharhiniformes > Scyliorhinidae > Scyliorhinus > Scyliorhinus torazame. The sequence goes on from NC_092707.1 coordinate 384,436,295, forward strand.
ATCACGAAGGCTTTTAAAAGGATTGAAAAGAGCATCATGAGTTTTGTGTGGGCCGGGAAGACCCCGAGAGTGAGGAAGGGATTCTTACAGCGTAGCAGGGATAGGGGGGGGCTGGCACTACCGAGCCTAAGTGAGTATTATTGGGCCGCTAATATTTCAATGGTGAGTAAGTGGATGGGAGAGGAGGAGGGAGCGGCGTGGAAGAGATTAGAGAGGGCGTCCTGTAGGGGGACTAGCCTACAGGCTATGGTGACAGCCCCATTGCCGTTCTCACCGAGGAACTACACCACAAGCCCGGTGGTGGTGGCTACACTGAAGATTTGGGGACAGTGGAGACGGCATAGGGGAAAGACTGGAGCCTTGGGGGGGTCCCCGATAAGAAACAACCATAGGTTTGCCCCGGGGGAATGGATGGGGGATATGGAATGTGGCAAAGAGCAGGAATAACGCAACTGAAAGATCTGTTTGTGGATGGGAAGTTCGCGAGTCTGGGAGCGCTGACCGAGAAATATGGGTTGCCCCAAGGGAATGCATTCAGGTATATGCAACTGAGGGCTTTTGCGAGGCAACAGGTGAGGGAATTCCCGCAGCTCCCGACACAAGAGGTGCAGGACAGAGTGATCTCAAAGACATGGGTGGGGGATGGTAAGGTGTCAGATATATATAGGGAAATGAGGGACTAAGGGGAGACTATGGTAGATGAACTAAAAGGGAAATGGGAAGAAGAGCTGGGTGAGGAGATCGAGGAGGGGCTGTGGGCAGATGCCCTAAGCAGGGTAAACTCGTCGTCCTCGTGTGCCAGGCTAAGCCTGATTCAGTTTAAGGTATTACACAGGGCACATATGACTGGAGCACGGCTCAGTAAATTTTTTGGGGTGGAGGATAGGTGTGCGAGGTGCTCGAGAAGCCCAGCGAATCATACCCATATGTTTTGGTCATGCCCGGCACTACAGGGGTTTTGGATGGGGGTGACAAAGGTGCTTTCAAAAGTAGTAGGAGTCCGGGTCGAACCAAGCTGGGGGTTGGCTATATTTGGGGTTGCACAAGAGCCGGGAGTGCAGGAGGCGAGAGAGGCCGATGTTTTGGCCTTTGCGTCCCTAGTAGCCCGGCGCAGGATATTGCTAATGTGGAAAGAAGCCAAGCCCCCGGGGGTGGAGACCTGGATAAATGACATGGCGGGGTTTATAAAGCTAGAGCGGATTAAGTTCGTCCTAAGGGGGTCGGCTCAAGGGTTCACCAGGCGGTGGCAACCGTTCGTCGAATACCTCGCAGAAAGATAGACGGAATGGGAAAAAGAAGGCAGCAGCAGCAGCCCAGGATCGGGGGGGGGGGGGGGGGGGGGGGGAGGAACCAGAAGGACTCTCAGGGTTGTTAATATATACTGTATAATATGTATAGGTCGTTGCTACAGATAATTATATATTGGACTGTTAAATTATATTTTTGGAGAGTGTTACTTGTGATAAGGCAGTTGCCAATTAGGGCTAGTTTTCATTTTTGTTATTTATTATTTATTCATTTTTTGTTTATAAAATAGGTCATTGTTATTTGTGTTGTTATAATATTGTGTAAAGGATGCACAATGTACTGTGTTGGTTGACCAAACATTTTCAATAAAATATTTAATTAAAAAAAAAATATTGTATCAATATGTTCTTCAAGTCTTTGTTTCCACTAGTCAGTTCCTCTCTCTAAAAATTGCCCTACAGGAGAAGAAATGACAATTACATAGCTTTTTTTTTGTTGAAAAATTTAGAGTGCCCAATTACTTTTTTCCAATTCAGGGGCAATTTTGTAGCGTGGCCAAACCACCTAACCTGCACGTCTTTGGGTTGTGGGGGCGAAACCCACGCAGACACGGGTAGAATGTACAAACTCCACACGGACAGTGACCCAGAGCCGGGATCGAACCTGGGACCTCGGCGCCGTGAGGCAGCAGTGCTAACCACTGCACTGCCCCTACAATTACATAACTTAAACAGAACCGTTCCCATCCTGAATATATCCCAAAGCATTTCACAGCCAATGAACAGCAGTCACTGTTGTAATATACACAAACGCAGCAGTCAATTTGTGCACAACAGGACTCCACAACAGCAATGGGACAGAATAATCTTTAGTAGGCTTACATTATCACTGAAGCTTTTAAAAAGAAATTTAGAGTACCTAATTATTTTTTTTCAATTAAGGGGCAATTTAACGTGGCCAATCCACCTACCCCGCACATCTTTGTGTCGTGGGCTGAAACCCATGCAGTCACGGGGAGAATGTGCAAACTCGACACGGACAGTGACCCGGGGCCGGGATCAAACCCGGGTCCTCAGCGCTGTGGGCAGCACTGCTAACCACTGCCACTGTTCCGCCCTACACTGCAATGAAGTTACTGTGAAAATTCCTTAGTTGCCTCACTCTGGCGCTGTTCGGGTACACTGAGTGAGAACTCAGAATGTCCAATTCACCTAACCAGCACGTGTTGTGGCGAGCACAGACAGTGGCCCAAGCCGGGAATCACACCTTGGACCCTGGCGCTGTGAAGCAACAGTGCTAACCATTGTGCTGCCATGCTGCCCATAACAGGTGACTCCCTCACTACTGCAGCAAAATCTGAGTCAAAAGGTTCAAGATTCCAATTACCATTTCAATCTCTTGAGTCAAACAAATCCATAAAACCCTGATCCAGAGGTAAAGGCACTGCCGTTGAGCCAAGGCTGACACTGTGCAATAAGAACCCATTGGGCTTACAGCAGGTGAACTTTCCTTCACCTTACTGTAGCTTCCCTGCCGACACCTGCATTTCCTTTGTCTGGCTTGGGCTCTGCGTTTCACTGAATGGTCTCCTCTGACTCTCTAATACCACCGCACCACAACTGTGGCTAAGGTGGGCGTTTCTGAATGGTGCCCACATAATCAGTCGTGTGTTAGATTGCCTCTGGTTAATGAGACATTAACTTGGAAGAGCTTGACACAAAGTTCAAAGGAGCGCATGTCGCTATTCGGCCCACACTGAGTGCCATGCTGCTGCTTTTGGGCAGGTGACTCTATTTGGTTATGAGTGAGTGAACTTGAAGGAAAAGCAAGAGTAGAAACGAGAGGAAGCATTTGTTTTGTTGCTGTCACCATGGTGACCGTGGCCCACAGCCCCTATTCCCACGATATACAGGCCGCCCATCATTGTGCTTCAACAGAGATTCTGTGCCTTCTGAAGCAAGTGCTCAATATTTAGAAAGAAATGTCATCAGGACCCAATCCGCAATTTTATTTGGAGTGTGACCAGGAGCCGCTGCTCCATCGAACCAACCCTGTCGGGAGTTGGCTTTGTGGGCCAGAGGAGGTCCAGCAGGCCTGGTTGCACCAATTTAATTTGCAGTTTCCTTGTTGGCCAGGAGGGGCAGCAGGACTCTCACCCGTGAATCCAAAAGGTCCCTGAAACCTGAGCCCAGACTTCAGGCAGTACTCTGCGCTGTTGTAAGTGGCATCTCTCAGGTGAGACATCAAACTGGGGTCGGTTTGGTCCTTCAAAGATCCCCATGAAAATCTGCCAAAGAAGAGTACCTCCCTTCAGTGCAGCTTGTGGCTGGGAGCACAGGATCTCTGGATCAACCCATCCACCTTGCCTGCCAACTTCCCTTTTCGTAGAGTTACTAAACAAACGGTTTGTTTTCACCCCCTGTCTAATAGAACTTGGCTAAATGGCTGCAGAATACAGCAGAGCCCCATAACTTCGCTTCAAGTGAGGGTCAGATTTGCAAAGACTATGCTGGCGGGCAGACTTTCTGGGCCAAGAGTGACAACCTCCCCAGGTAACTCACTCCACATTGGGTAAAGTTATCTGCTAATAGGTATGCGGACGCTGGAAACAAAATAAAAACATTCTCAGCAGCTCTGCCAGCGTCTGTGGAGAGAGAAAGGGAGCTAACATTTCGATGCTGGATGACTCTTTGTCAACGCTGTGACAAAGACTCGAAAACATTAACTCCCTTCTCTCTTCACAACTGTGGATGAAAGTGAAGTTTGGCAAGATTCCTAACTAGTCATTTTGAGACAGGAAGTGGGATGTGCAATTGCTGTTCCGAGATATCCTGTTGTGTGGCATGACCTTTTTTTAAAATGTGGATTATTTCACCACATACGTTTGACAAAACATTTTTTCTCCACTCGATTTGTGATCATACAGATGTTGCAGAGGAAAAGCGGAAGGACGAGAATAACAAAAGGAAAGGCAATGATGCTGCTATTCTCATTTACAGCCCTCTCGAGGCATCCTTTCTTTCTTTACTTGACACGTTGTCACCCTTTTTGTCAGTTAACCTCTCCTGGCTTCCACCTTATCATAGGCCTTCCCTTTTCTTCCTTCCAGTCCTTCTGTCTGTTCCTGATTTTGAGATTGATTAAAATCTGTGTGTTGCTCTTTTTAACCTTAGTCTATTTGCTCTGATTACGTCACCTTTGCTCACGAGTCGCCAGGTATCTTTATGATACCGCCACGTGGTTCAAGTTCAGGTTATGATTAATAATACAGCACACCGCTTAGTAAGGATTAAAACAACGGTCATTTATTATATACAACAAGCAATATTAATACCCTAATACTACTATTTATATAATAAACCTATCACTACTGGCCAATACTTAACTGAGGAAGAGCCCACCAGGTCAGGGAAATGAATGGCTTGTCCAATCAGATCTGGCCCGCGGGGTTCAGAAGCCTGCTACAGGTCGGTGGCTAGGTGTCTCTACCGGATAGCGATCGCTGGATTCAAACTTACTGCTACCGGTTGCTGTTCTTGCAAAGGTCTCGAGCAGGCGAAGAGGAGAGAGAGAGAGATCTGAACTTGGACCCTCACTTTTATAGGGCCCAGGGGCTTCCCGCCTCCCGGGGCGGCCCTTGACCCTGAGCCCCAAGTGATTGGATCTGTCCCCAATCTCTGGGGTCGATGTGTCCAATGGTGAGGCGATTCCTCGATCGGGGGGTGGTCGCTCACCTGTCTTTGTTTTGGCCACTGCAGGCGCCGACAGGTCTGGCCCGGTATTCAATTGCTAATATGTTGTAATTGTTCCCGGGGATAGCCGATTTAACTGTGGATGTCTGAGTAGATTAGGTGTAAACAGTCCTGAATGTGACTGCAAATACCTGGGTTGATGGGCTGTTGATAGCCCTGAGTATCGATCTGGGCTACCTTCCCAGTGCTGAATATGCAATACTGTCTGCAGCTGCCTGCTTGTGTCTTCTTGGCTGCTTTTCCCAGCAGTCTTTCGGGTTAGCCATTTTAAACTGGGTTTTGGCCAGATTAATCGGAACGTTTTACGTGGCTACATGTGACATCTCTACCTTTTCCCAGATCTGATGAAAGGTCAGTGGTCAGAAATGTTGGGCGGAATTCTCCCATTTTGAGACAAGGGCCGCGGCAGAGGCGGGAACACGGGGCGGGACTCATCGACCCCCCCGCCGGGTCGGAGAATTGCCGCGGCGCTGCGCGAATTGCGCCACGCGCCCTGACGCCGGGACGCGGTGGCGCCGGTCGGGGTATGCGCCGACACTCGGGCCTGGATGGGCCGAGCGGACATCTAAATAAATCCAAGTCCCACCGGTGCCGATCTAACATCCTCTGAGTTAGAATCGCGCCCATGGAGTGCGGAGGACAGCGGGAAAACACGCTGAATCTTCCAACCCCGACTTCAGTAATTAGACAACCGGGTGTTTTACACTGTCTTCATTGGCGGGTCAGGCCTTGATGGCGTGTAACTCGCCCTCATATCTGGGTGCCATATTTAAAAGGCACCCGGCAACCTCACTGTTGCTGCTGAATGTCAGGAAGGGGAGGTCACGGTCAGGCCCCTGAGTTTAGTGACGCCTCGCTGGGTGTCCTTTTCGATCATGTCGAGGTCAGGAGGGACATCCTATTGCTGGCAGATGGGGGGGGAAAGGGCCCAGCAGGGAGTCAAACCCGGTATGGGTGCAGGTGGCCAAGGCCGTTAGTGTCCACGGGGTGCACAGAAGGCTGGCCACCCAGTGCTCCACCAAGGTAAGTCTCATCCATGGTCGAATAATCCACACAGACCCCAAACTATCAGGGTCCTGGCACGAAATAATGTCTCGTGTCACCTTTAGTCTAGGCTTCAGGAACCTGCCCCCAACCCCACAGCACTCACGGTTCAGCTACACTCAACCTGGGAGGGGGAGGGGGGTTATCTGTCCGGACCGACCAGTGTCTCTAACCACACATTCCCACGCAGCACCTGTGTCTGCCCAACACAAGGCCTGAGATTACGTTCCGTTCTGGCACCATGGAGCGACGCACACCTCGACATTCCCCCTCCCCACCATCTCCCGATCCATCTTCACTCCCTCCTAACCTTCGACCCCTGCGTCCTCCCACAGTCCGTCCTCTCCCACCACCCCAGTGCCAGCCCGCCATCAAACCTCACCCTCCACCCCTCCACCCTACAGCACCCTCTCTTATGCCTCCACTCTGGTTTCCACCCACACCTTGTCCTCAACCTTCACTCCAACATTGTTCCTCACTCCATCCTCCCGCCCCTGTCCTGCATCCTCCGTGACCCTAACCCCTCCCTCCAGTCCTTCATCCTGCCTGACCCTGCTCTTTCCCCCTCTGCCACCAGCATTCTAACCCTCACCTCTTCTTCAACCCCTACTCCTCCTGTGCTCCGGACTCCCTCACTCACTCCTTCATCCAGCCTTATTGTAACCTTGTCCTTGAGTCCGGCATTATCCTTTAGCCCCTCATCGCCTCCACCTCTTCACCGTTCCTTACACCCCTCTCAGACCCAGCTCTTTTACTACCTTCCCCCACAACCCTTTCTCTCTCTCTGCCACCACCCCGTCCTCACCCCAGAAACCCTTGGCTCCTTGCACCCCATCCCAAATCCTACCCCCTCCAAATCCCTTTTCCCATAACTCCCATCTCCATCCTTACCCCCTCACCATTCCGGACTACCTCCCTCAGTCCTTTCTCCCCAATGATTCCTTTCCCCATAGTACCTTGCTTCCCCCCCCCCCACCACCCTCCCCCCCCCTGGACACCCTTATCCCTCTCCACCCCCTCCGAGCCTCACCCCCCTGATGTCTTTATTTCCCCTCCAGCCTCACGCCCCTGATGTCTTTATTTCCCCTCCAGCCTCACGCCCCTGATGTCTTCATTCCACTATCCCTCCCAGCCTCACCTCCCCCCGCACCCCCACCTTGGAAGATACTGGGAGCACGGAGATACCGAAGCCACTTTGACATCATGTAGGCGGGGGCTGCTGCGTGGGGATCCCCATCTCTCGAGAGCTGGCTTCCATTGCCGCCATATGCATGAAGACCCACCCACCGTTTGCTGTGATGGTCATTCAGTTAGGCCTTCATCTGCACCCCATCAGTGGAATGCAGTCTCTGGTGGGTTCCCTGACCTGCCATGGTGGACACCAGCAGATGATCCTGCTGTACATTCACGTTGGCGTGTAAATGATTTCTGGACCTCGCGCCATATTCTCCCCCATGTCGCCGTCAAACACGCCGGCAGGAGCTTGGGATGAATTCCGCCCATTAACCCTGGATTGAGTTTTTCAAAGGAGCTCGAAATTCCGCCATCGAGGCTGAATTCAGGAGCTCGCTTTCATTATGTGTGAGGGTCAGGGGTTATGGGGAGAAGGCAGGAGAATGGGGGTGAGAGAAATATCAGCCATGATCGAATGGCGGAGACGTGTCGATGGGCCGAGTGGCCTAATTCTGCTCCTATGTCTTAAGGTCTTATGCAGACTTTGAGCTCCCACCCAAAGCAATCCTCCGCCACTTTCCAGCCTTCCTGTTTCCTGACCTGAATCTACCCCCCAAACAGGCCAAGGAAATTCAGCCTCTGTTTCTCCCTCCACTCACCTGCTGAGTGTTTCAAGCATTTTCTGAATTTAAGCCAGGCCTGTAATCCCCTTATATTTTTCAGTAGGATTTCCGGCAAATCCTGGAACACTGAAAACCTGATGCAGCCAGAAGTTAATATCAGGAGAGTTGTACAACTGATTTATTTTCTAGACCCACAATATTCTGCTCTCAGGACAATCAGTTCAGCTGACACAAAACAAGGATTCTGTTCTCCCTTCTAATATCTGTAGCAGGAGAACCCCGTTGTACCCGGAAAACCGTATGTTACTGAAGCTTTCCCATTTTATGTTTTTGAAAAGCCGATTGGGCGGGATTCTCCGACCCCCCGCCGGGTTGGAGAATCGCCGGGGGCTGGCGTGAATCCCGCCCCCGCCGGTTGCCGAATTCTCCGGCACCGGATATTCGGCGGGGATGGGAATTGCGCCGCACTGGTTGCGGCCCCCCCCCCAGCGATTCTCCGGCCCGCGATGGGCCGAAGTCCCGCTGCTGGAATGCCTGTCCCGCCGGCGAGAATCAAACCACCTCTCTTACCGGCGGGACATGGCGGCGCGGGCGGGCTCCGGGGTCCTGGGGGGGGGGCGCGGGGCGATCTGGCCCCGGGAGGTGCCCCCACGGTGGCCTGGCCCGCGATCGGGGCCCACCGATCCGCGGGCGGGCCTGTGCCGTGGGGGCACTCTTTTCCTTCCACCTTCGCCATGGTCTCCACTATGGCGGAGGCGGAAGAGACCCCCTCCACTGCGCATGCGCGGGGATGCCGTGACCGGCCGCTGACGCTCCCGCGCATGCGCCACACGGCAAAGTCATTTCCGTGCCAGCTGGCGGGGCACCAAAGGCCTATCCCGCCAGCTGGCGGGGCGGAAATCAGTCCGGCGCGGGCCTAGCCCCTCAAGGTGAGGGCTTGGCCCCTCAAGATGTGGAGAATTCTGCACCTTTGGGGCGGCGCGATGCCGGACTGATTCGCGCTGCTTTTGGCGCCGGTCGGCGGACATCGCACCGATACCGGAGAATCCCGCCCATGTTCTTTTCAAGAACAGTAAAAATTATTGGCTCCGTTTTAAAGGAAGGGAGAGAGGTGTTGTGAATGCAACCGGCCGCTAGGGGGCGAACTAGGTGTATCCCATTGGAACAAGGAGCCTGTGGTGATGATATTGGCTGCAATAAACAAAGACTACCCCACAAAGAAATAATCCATGCTTGCAAAGAAAAATGCAACACCATCCAGGAGGAAATCAACAGAGGGTGGCACAGCTGCAACACAAATGGATTGGGATAACATAGAACACAGCACAGCACAGGCCCTTCGGCCCTCAATGTTGTGCCGAGCATTGTCCGAAACCAAGATCAAGCTATCCCACTCCCGGTCATTCTGGTGTGCTCCATGTGCCTATCCAATAACCGCTCGAAAGTTCCTAAAGTGTCCGACTCCACTATCACAGCAGGCAGGCCATTCCACACCCTAACCACTCTCTGAGTAAAGAACCTACCTCGGACATCCCTCCTATATCTCCCACCCTGAACCTTATAGTTATGCCCCCTTGTAACAGCTACATCCACCCGAGGAAATAGTCTCTGAATGTCCACTCTATCTATCCCCCTCATCATCTTATAAACCTCTATTAAGTCGCCTCTCATCCTCCTTCGCTCCAATGAGAAAAGCCCTAGCTCCCTCAACCTTTCCTCATAAGACCTATCCTCCAATCTAGGCAGCATCCTGGTAAATCTCCTTTGAACCCTTTCCAATGCTTCCACATCCTTCCTATAATGAGGTGACCAGAACTGCACACAATACTCCAGATGTGGTCTCCCCAGGGGCATGTATAGTTGCAGCATAACCCCGCGGCTCTTAAACTCAAGCCCCCTGTTAATAAACGCTAACACACTATAAGCCTTCTTCACGGCTCTATCCACGCACCGGGTGAAGATGCTGAGAGGAGCCAGTGAGGGGAGGAGGGGTGATTTGTTCACATTGAATGCAGTCGAGAAGATTTGTGTCACAGGTAGAGTTAAATGGCTGAAATATGATTATACAAGTCTGCGATTTTGGTTTTTTGAAGTTTATGAACAGCTTGGGGCCTATTTGGCAATCCACTAAATTCCAAGACTGTCGGTGGTCTTAAAAGGAAGAATGACTGCTAGTGGCGAAAGAAGTCTGGGTGGCCCAAGCTTCCAAAGATGTGCAGGTTACGTGGGTTGGCCACGCTAAATTGCCCCTTAGTGCCCAGGAATGTACAGGTTGGTTTACAGGGATAGGGCGGGGGAGTGGGCCTAGTTGGGTCCTCTTTCGGAGGGTCAGTGCAGACTCGACGGGCCGAATGGCTTCTCCCTGTATTGTAGGGATCCTATGGAACTGCTTGGGAGGCCTTGTTCTGCCAGGTTTCCCACTGACTAGGAGTCATTAACAGTGACGAGAAAGCAGAAGTGGGTACACTTTAAAAAGACTTCCTTGGTTGCAAGCTGCTCTGGGACGCGGCTTTTTCACCAAAGTTATGGTGGATGGGTCGGAGACCTCTGCTTTCACCCTCTTGCTTTTGCCAGACCGTTACCCGGTGGGTACAGCTGGCAGAGTAGCTTGTCTTTCCAGTTATTCCTTTTGCCGCAAGGTGGGCAGAAAGCGGCAACTCATGTTGTAGCTCTTGGTGGAGATATTTAGTCCTCTCTCTCACCCTCTGAAGTTTCCTCTGTGGGGGCAGCACATGTTCCTCCAATCCCAGAGTGTTATTCTGCACAGGATCATTCCTGACTTCAAACATATGTGACCGTTATAGAGTATATGTTGTGGTGTAGGACATCAGAACAATGAGGTGAGTGAGGGAGTGAGTGAGTGAATGAGTGAGTGAGTGAGGTGAATCAGTGAGTGAGTGAGTGAATGAGTGAGTGAGGTGAATCAGTGAGGTGAGTGAGGGAGTGAGTGAGTGAATCAGTGAGTGAGTGAGGTGAATCAGTGAGTGAGTGAGTGAATGAGTGAGTGAGGTGAATCAGTGAGGTGAGTGAGGGAGTGAGTGAGTGAATGAGTGAGTGAGTGAGGTGAATCAGTGAGTGAGTGAGTGAATGAGTGAGTGAGGTGAATCAGTGAGGTGAGTGAGGGAGTGAGTGAGTGAATCAGTGAGTGAGTGAGGTGAATCAGTGAGTGAGTGAGTGAATGAGTGAGTGAGGTGAATCAGTGAGGTGAGTGAGGGAGTGAGTGAGTGAATGAGTGAGTGAGGTGTGAATGAGTGAGTGAATGAGTGAGTGAGTGAGTTGAATCAATGAGGTGAGTGAATGAGTGAGTGAGTGAGGTGAATCAGTGAAGTGAGTTACTGAGTGAGTGATGTGAATGAGTGAGTGAGTGAGTGAGTGAGGTGAATCAGCGAGGTGAATGAGTGTGAGTGAGGTGAATGAGTGAGTGAGGTGAGTGAGTGAGTGAGGTGAGTGAATGAGTGAGTGAGCGATTGAGTGAGTGAGGTGAGTGAGTGAGTGAGTGAGTGAATGAGTGAGTGAGTGAGTGAGGTGTGAATGAGTGAGTGAATGAGTGAGTGAGTGAGTTGAATCAGTGAGGTGAGTGAATGAGTGAGTGAGGTGAATGAGTGAGGTGAATGAGTGAATCAGTGAGGTGAGTGAATGAGTGAGTGAGGTGAATGAGTGAGTGAGGTGTGAATGAGTGAGTGAGCGATTGAGTGAGTGAGGTGAGTGAGTGAGTGAGTGAGTGAATGAGTGAGTGAGTGAGTGAGGTGTGAATGAGTGAGTGAATGAGTGAGTGAGTGAGTTGAATCAGTGAGGTGAGTGAATGAGTGAGTGAGGTGAATGAGTGAGGTGAATGAGTGAATCAGTGAGGTGAGTGAATGAGTGAGTGAGGTGAATGAGTGAGTGAGGTGTGAATGAGTGAGTGAATGAGTGAGTGAGTGATGTGAACCAGTGAGGTGAGTTAATGAGTGAGTGATGTGAATGAGTGAGTGAGTGAATGAGTGAGGTGAATGAGTGAGGTGAATCAGTGAGGTGAGTGAATGAGTGAGTGAGGTAAATGAGTGGGTGAGTGATGTGAATCAGTGAGGTGAGTGAATGAGTGAGGTGAATGAGTGAGTGAATGAGTGAGTGAGTGAGGTGACTGAGTGAGTGAGGTGAATCAGTGAGGTGAGTGAATCAGTGAGTGAGGTGAATGATGAGTGAGTGAGGTGAATCAGTGAGGTGAGTGAATGAGTGAGGTGAATGAGTGAGTGAGGTGAGTGAGTGAGTGAGGTGAGTGAATGAGTGAGTGAGGCGAATGAGTGAGTGAATGAGTGAGTGAATGAGTGAGTGAGTGAGGTGAATCAGTGAGTCAGTGAGTGAGTGAGGTGAATGAGTGAGGTGAGTGAGTGAGTGAGTGAGGTGAATGAGTGAGTGAGTGAGGTGAATGAGTGATGTGAGTGAATGAGTGAGTGAGGTGAACGAGTGAGTGAGTGAGTGAGGTGTGAATGAACGAGTGAGTGAATGAGTGAGTGAGGTGTGAATGAGTGAGTGAGTGAGGTGAATCAGTGAGGTGAGTGAATGAGTGAGTGGGGATAATGTGTGAGTGAGATGAGTGAGGTGAGTGAGATAGTGAGGTGAGTGAGTTAGTGAGGTGAGTGAGTGAGTGAGGTGAGTGAGTGAGTGAGTGAGGTGAGTGAGTGAGTGAGGTGAGTGAGTGAGTGAGTGAGGTGAGCGAGTGAGTGAGGTGAGTGAGTGAGTGAGGTGAGTGAGTGAGTGAGGTGAGTGAGTGAGGTGAGTGAGTGAGGTGAGTGAGGTGAGTGAGTGAGTGAGTGAGGTGAGTGAGTGAGGTGAGTGAGTGAGTGAGTGAGTGAGGTGAGTGAGTGAGGTGAGTGAGTGAGGTGAGTGAGTGGGTGAGTGAGTGAGTGAGGTGAGTGAGTGAGTGAGGTGAGTGAGTGAGTGAGTGAGTGAGGTGAGTGAGTGAGTGAGGTGAGTGAGTGAGGTGAGTGAGTGAGTGAGTGATGTGAGTGAGTGAGGTGAGTGAGTGAGTGAGTGAGGTGAGTGAGTGAGTGAGGTGAGTGAGTGAGGTGAGTGAGTGGGTGGGTGAGTGAGTGAGTGAGTGAGGTGAGTGAGTGAGTGAGGTGAGTGAGTGAGTGAGGTGAGTGAGTGAGTGAGGTGAGTGAGTGAGTGAGTGAGTGAGGTGAGTGAGTGAGGTGAGTGAGTGAGTGAGGTGAGTGAGGGAGTGAGTGAGTGAGGTGAGTGAGTGAGTGAGGTGAGTGAGTGAGGTGAGTGAGTGAGTGAGTGAGGTGAGTGAGTGAGGTGAGTGAGGTGAGTGAGTGAGGTGAGTGAGTGAGGGGAGTGAGTGAGTGAGGTGAGTGAGTGAGTGAGGTGAGTGAGTGAGGTGAGTGAGTGAGGTGAGTGAGTGAGTGAGTGAGTGAGTGAGGTAAGTGAGTGCGTGAGTGAGGTGAGTGAGTGAGGTGAGTGAGTGAGTGAGTGAGTGAGGTGAGTGAGTGAGTGAGTGAGGTGAGTGAGTGAGTGAGGTGAGTGAGTGAGTGAGGTGAGTGAGTGAGTGAGGTGAGTGAGTGAGTGAGTGAGTGAGTGAGGTGAGTGAGTGAGTGAGGTGAGTGAGTGAGGTGAGTGAGTGAGTGAGTGAGGTGAGTGAGTGAGTGAGTGAGTGAGTGATGTGAGTGAGTGAGGTGAGTGAGTGAGTGAGGTGAGTGAGTGAGTGAGGTGAGTGAGTGAGGTGAGTGAGTGGGTGGGTGAGTGAGTGAGTGAGGTGAGTGAGTGAGTGAGTGAGTGAGTGAGGTGAGTGAGTGAGTGAGGTGAGTGAGTGAGTGAGTGAGGTGAGTGAGTGAGGTGAGTGAGTGAGTGAGTGAGTGAGTGAGGTGAGTGAGTGAGTGAGGTGAGTGAGTGAGTGAGTGAGTGAGGTGAGTGAGTGAGTGAGTGAGGTGAGTGAGTGAGTGAGGTGAGTGAGTGAGGTGAGTGAGTGAGTGAGTGAATGAGGTGAGTGAGTGAGGTGAGTGAGTGAGGTGAGTGAGGTGAGTGAGTGAGGTGAGTGAGTGAGGGGAGTGAGTGAGTGAGGTGAGTGAGTGAGGTGAGTGAGTGAGGTGAGTGAGTGAGTGAGTGAGTGAGGTGAGTGAGTGAGGTGAGTGAGTGAGTGAGTGAGTGAGGTGAGTGAGTGAGGTGAGTGAGTGAGTGAGTGAGGTGAGTGACTGAGTGAGTGAGTGGAGTGAGTGAGTGAGGTGAGTGAGTGAGTGAGTGAGTGAGTGAGGTGAGTGAGTGAGTGAGGTGAGTGAGTGAGTGAGGTGAGTGAGTGAGGTGAGTGAGTGAGTGAGTGAGGTGAGTGAGTGAGGTGAGTGAGTGAGGTGAGTGATGTGAGTGAGTGAGGTGAGTGAGTGAGGTGAGTGAGTGAGGTGAGTGAGTGAGTGAGGTGAGTGAGTGAGGTGAGTGAGTGAGTGAGTGAGTGAGTGAGGTGAGTGAGTGAGTGAGGTGAGTGAGTGAGGTGAGTGAGTGAGTGAGGTGAGTGAATGAGGTGAGTGAGTGAGGTGAGTGAGTGAGGTGAGTGAATGAGGTGAGTGAGTGAGTGAGGTGAGTGAGTGAGGTGAGTGAGTGAGGTGAGTGAGTGAGTGAGTGAGTGAGGTGAGTGAGTGAGTGAGGTGAGTGAGTGAGGTGAGTGAGTGAGTGAGTGAGGTGAGTGAGTGAGTGAGTGAGGTGAGTGAGTGAGTGAGTGAGTGAGGTGAGTGAGTGAGGTGAGTGAGTGAGTGAGTGAGGTGAGTGAGTGAGGTGAGTGAGTGAGTGAGGTGAGTGAGTGAGTGAGTGAGGTGAGTGAGTGAGTGAGATGAGTGAGTGAGTGAGGTGAGTGAGTGAGTGAGTGAGGTGAGTGAGTGAGTGAGGTGAGTGAGTGAGTGAATGAGTGAGGTGAGTGAGTGAGTGAGGTGAGTGAGTGAGTGAGTGAGGTGAGTGAGGTGAGTGAGTGAGTGAGGTGAGTGAGTGAGTGAGTGAGTGAGGTGAGTGAGTGAGGTGAGTGAGTGAGTGAGGTGAGTGAGTGAGTGAGTGAGGTGAGTGAGTGAGTGAGTGAGTGAGGTGAGTGAGTGAGTGAGTGAGGTGAGTGAGTGAGTGAGTGAGGTGAGTGAGTGAGTGAGTGAGGTGAGTGAGTGAGGTGAGTGAGTGAGGTGAGTGAGTGAGTGAGCGAGTGAGGTGAGTGAGTGAGGTGAGTGAGTGAGGTGAGTGAGTGAGTGAGTGAGGTGAGTGAGTGAGTGAGTGAGTGAGGTGAGTGAGTGAGTGAGGTGAGTGAGTGAGTGAGTGAGGTGAGTGAGTGAGTGAGTGAGGTGAGTGAGTGAGTGAATGAGTGAGGTGAGTGAGTGAGTGAGGTGAGTGAGTGAGTGAGTGAGGTGAGTGAGTGAGTGAGGTGAGTGAGTGAGGTGAGTGAGTGAGTGAGTGAGGTGATTGAGTGAGGTGAGTGAGTGAGTGAGTGAGTGAGGTGAGTGAGTGAGTGAGTGAGTGAGGTGAGTGAGTGAGTGAGGTGAGTGAGTGAGGTGAGTGAGTGAGTGAGTGAGTGAGTGAGGTGAGTGAGTGAGTGAGTGAGTGAGTGAGGTGAGTGAGTGAGTGAGTGAGTGAGGTGAGTGAGTGAGTGAGTGAGGTGAGTGAGTGAGTGAGGTGAGTGAGGTGAGTGAGTGAGGTGAGTGAGGTGAGTGAGTGAGTGAGTGAGGTGAGTGAGTGAGTGAGGTGAGTGAGTGAGTGAGGTGAGTGAGGTGAGTGAGTGAGTGAGTGAGGTGAGTGAGTGAGTGAAGTGAGTGAGTGAGTGAATGAGGTGAGTGAGTGAGGTGAGTGAGTGAGGTGAGTGAGTGAGTGAGTGAGTGAGGTGAGTGAGTGAGTGAGTGAGGTGAGTGAGTGAGGTGAGCGAGTGAGTGAGTGAGGTGAGTGAGTGAGTGAGTGAGATGAGTGAGTGAGTGAGTGAGGTGAGTGAGTGAGGTGAGTGAGTGAGTGAGTGAGGTGAGTGAGTGAGGTGAGTGAGTGAGTGAGGTGAGCGAGTGAGTGAGTGAGGTGAGTGAGTGAGTGAGTGAGGTGAGTGAGTGAGGTGAGTGAGTGAGTGAGTGAGGTGAGTGAGTGAATGAGGTGAGTGAGTGAGGTGAGTGAGTGAGTGAGGTGAGTGAGTGAGTGAGGTGAGTGAGTGAAGAGTGAGGTGAGTGATTGAGGTGAGTGAGGTGAGTGAGTGAGTGAGTGAGTGAGGTGAGTGAGTGAGGTGAGTGAGTGAGTGAGGTGAGTGAGTGAGGTGAGTGAGTGAGGTGAGTGAGTGAGTGAGGTTAGTGAGTGAGTGAGGTGAGTGAGTGAGTGAGTGAGGTGAGTGAGTGAGGTGAGTGAGTGAGGTGAGTGAGTGTGAGGTGAGTGAGTGAGTGAGGTGAGTGAGTGAGGTGAGTGAGGTGAGTGAGGTGAGTGAGTGAGTGAGTGAGGTGTGTGAGTGAGGTGAGTGAGTGAGTGAGGTGAGTGAGTGAGTGAGTGAGGTGAGTGAGTGAGTGAGGTGAGTGAGTGAGGTGAGTGAGTGAGGTGAGTGAGGTGAGTGAGTGAGGTGAGTGAGTGAGTGAGTGAGGTGAGTGAGTGAGTGAGTGAGGTGAGTGAGTGAGTGAGTGAGTGAGTGAGTGAGGTGAGTGAGTGAGTGAGGTGAGTGAGTGAGGTGAGTGAGTGAGGTGAGTGAGTGAGTGAGTGAGTGAGGTGAGTGAGTGAGTGAGGTGAGTGAGTGAGTGAGGTGAGTGAGTGAGTGAGTGAGTGAGGTGAGTGAGGTGAGTGAGGTGAGTGAGTGAGTGAGGTGAGTGAGTGAGGTGAGTGAGGTGAGTGAGTGAGGTGAGTGAGTGAGGTGAGTGAGTGAGGTGAGTGAGTGAGTGAGGTGAGTGAGGTGAGTGAGTGAGTGAGGTGAGTGAGTGAGTGAGTGAGATGAGTGAGTGAGTGAGTGAGTGAGGTGAGTGAGTGAGTGAGGTGAGTGAGTGAGTGAGGTGAGTGAGGTGAGTGAGTGAGTGAGGTGAGTGAGTGAGTGAGTGAGGTGAGTGAGTGAGTGAGTGAGTGAGGTGAGTGAGTGAGGTGAGTGAGGTGAGTGAGGTGAGTGAGTGAGGTGAGTGAGTAAATGAGTGAGGTGAGTGAGTGAGTGAGGTGAGTGAGTGAGTGAGTGAGGTGAGTGAGGTGAGTGAGTGAGTGAGGTGAGTGAGTGAGGTGAGTGAGTGAGTGAGGTGAGTGAGTGAGTGAGGTGCCTGAGTGAGGTGAGTGAGTGAATGAGTGAGTGAGTGAGGTGAGTGAGTGAGGTGAGTGAGTGAGGTGAGTGAATGAGGTGAGTGAGTGAGTGAGGTGAGTGAGTGAGTGAGTGAGTGAGGTGAGTGAGTGAGTGAGTGAGGTGAGTGAGTGAGTGAGTGAGTGAGGTGAGTGAGTGAGTGAGTGAGGTGAGTGAGGTGAGTGAGTGAGGTGAGTGAGGTGAGTGAGTGAGTGAGTGAGTGAGGTGAGTGAATGAGTGAGTGAGGTGAATGAGGTGAGTGAGTGAGGTGAGTGAGGTGAGTGAATGAGTGAGGTGAGTGAGGTGAGTGAGTGAGGTGAGTGAGGTGAGTGAGGTGAGTGAGTGAGTGAGTGAGGTGAGTGAGTGAGTGAGGTGAGTGAGGTGAGTGAGTGAGTGAGGTGAGTGAGTGAGTGAGGTGAGTGAGTGAGTGAGTGAGTGAGGTGAGTGAGGTGAGTGAGTGAGTGAGGTGAGTGAGTGAGTGAGGTGAGTGAGTGAGTGAGTGAGGTGAGTGAGTGAGTGTGTGAGTGAGGTGAGTGAGTGAGTGAGGTGAGTGAGTGAGTGAGGTGAGTGAGTGAGGTGAGTGAGTGAGTGAGGTGAGTGAGTGAGTGAGGTGAGTGAGTGAGAGAGTGAGTGAGTGAGTGAGGTGAGTGAGTGAGTGAGGTGAGTGAGTGAGTGAGTGAGGTGAGTGAGTGAGTGAGTGAGGTGAGTGAGTGAGTGAGGTGAGTGAGTGAGGTGAGTGAGTGAGTGAGTGAGTGAGGTGAGTGAGGTGAGGTGAGTGAGTGAGTGAGTGAGGTGAGTGAGTGAGTGAGTGAGGTGAGTGAGTGAGTGAGTGAGGTGAGTGAGGTGAGTGAGTGAGGTGAGTGAGTGAGTGAGTGAGGTGAGTGAGGTGAGGTGAGTGAGTGAGTGAGTGAGTGAGGTCAGTGAGTGATTGAGTGAGGTGAGTGAGTGAGTGAGTGAGTGAGGTGAGTGAGTGAGTGAGTGAGGTGAGTGAGTGAGTGAGGTGAGTGAGTGAGTGAGTGAGGTGAGTGAGTGAGTGAGTGAGGTGAGTGAGGTGAGGTGAGTGAGTGAATGAGGTGAGTGAGTGAGTGAGTGAGTGAGGTGAGTGAGTGAGTGAGTGAGGTGAGTGAGTTAGTGAGGTGAGTGAGGTGAGTGAGTGAGGTGAGTGAGTGAGTGAGTGAGTGAGGTGAGTGAGTGAGTGAGGTGAGTGAG
This sequence comes from Scyliorhinus torazame, assembly GCF_047496885.1. Taxonomy (NCBI): domain Eukaryota; kingdom Metazoa; phylum Chordata; class Chondrichthyes; order Carcharhiniformes; family Scyliorhinidae; genus Scyliorhinus; species Scyliorhinus torazame. Next base: position 384,454,558 of record NC_092707.1, read on the forward strand.
GTGAGTGAGTGAGTGAGGTGAGTGAGTGAGTGAGTGAGGTGAGTGAGTGAGGTGAGTGAGTGAGTGAGTGAGTGAGTGAGGTGAGTGAGTGAGTGAGTGAGGTGAGTGAGTGAGTGAGGTGAGTGAGTGAGTGAGTGAGTGAGGTGAGTGAGTGAGTGAGGTGAGTGAGTGAGTGAGTGAGGTGAGTGAGTGAGGTGAGTGAGTGAGTGAGGTGAGTGAGTGAGGTGAGTGAGTGAGGTGAGTGAGGTGAGGTGAGTGAGTGAGTGAGTGAGGTGAGTGAGTGAGTGAGTGAGGTGAGTGAGTGAGTGAGTGAGGTGAGTGAGTGAGTGAGTGAGGTGAGTGAGGTGAGTGAGTGAGTGAGGTGAGTGAGTGAGTGAGTGAGTGAGGTGAGTGAGTGAGTGAGGTGAGTGAGTGAGTGAGTGAGGTGAGTGAGTGAGGGAGTGAGTGAGTGAGTGAGGTGAGTGAGGTGAGTGAGTGAGTGAGTGAGTGAGTGAGGTGAGTGAGGTGAGGTGAGTGAGTGAGTGAGGGAGTGAGTGAGTGAGTGAGTGAACGAACGAGCTGTGTGACCAGTGCCATTTGTGTTCTCAGGTTCCCGCACACGCTGCTTTCCCTTGAGGGAAGTGTTGAAATTGTTTGATGGATAGAGAAAGATTTGCATTTATATAGCACCATTCACAACCGCAGAATGTCCCAAAGCCTTTTACAGTCAATGATGTGCTTCTGAAGCAGAGTCACAGTTGAAATGTAGGAAACGAGGCAGCCAATTCAGCAGAGCAAGCTTCTACAAATGACAATGTGATAATAACTAGTGAATCTGTTTTTTTTGGTGATGTGGATCGAGGGATAAATATTGGACCTCTTCGCATCTGTTCATCTTTCCCAGAACTCGATATATGGATCCCTCCAATCAGTTTTCTGTCGCTGCCACTGTACTGAAATGGCTCTTATAAAAAAGTCACAAATGGCATTCTATGTGAGTGTGACAAAGATAAACTATCTCTCCTGTCAGGACACATCAATGGTAGATCAATATTTGTGTATTGGATATTAGAAATAAGGTATAGATTTAAGTGAGTTTAATTTAGTGTTTCTGTGTACGAAAGGGTTACAACTTTTGTTAGATTCATGCTAAAGAAAGGTGTTTTGCATGTATGGGGGGTTTTAGGTTCATTTCAAAATGTGTCTGCATTGTGATTTGAGAGTTTACGATGTGAAAAGCAAACAGAGCTTAGAGAAGGACCGAGCTGCTGCTTAGCAACCAGGGGCCACCTTTAAGTTATAAAGACCTTTTGTGTTTAATTTAAACTGGACCCAAGGCAGTTAGAGTTTCGCAGCGAGAGAGGAAACAGCTCACAGCTCTGCCAGGAGCAGAAGCAGGGCCATGAAGTAATGGGAAGAAAGCAAGTCTCAGAAACTAAAGAACAGATCATTCTAGAAACCAGGGAATGAAAAAAGAGATCCCAGGAAGATTGAAATCAACAGGACAAAATGAGCTGGAATTTGAACAAGGTACTGTTTATTGGAATTAAAGTAAAAGGCAGAGAAAGGGCTCTGAATTAAAGGGACATCTCCAGGAACCAGATTTAAACTGGAGAACCAGACATCAAAGGTAAATCAAAAGTTTGGTGACATCTTACTACAGCCTGTGAATTAGTAGCATTCTATTGGCATGGCTGGACAACTGAGAGGTTGTATGGAAGCTTGAATGCACATGGCAATTCAAGATGTGGAGATGCTGGTGTGGGACTGGGGTGGGCACAGTAAGAAGTCTTACAAACACCAGGTTAAAGTCCAACAAGTTTATTTGGAATCACTAGCTTTTGGAGCGCAGCTCCTTCATCAGGTGATGTAAAACTTCTTACTATGGCAATTCAAGGCAGAGGAATACTGAAAGGAGAGTTGAAAATCCTGGAAGTGGATCCTTGCTGAAAATAACTGAGAGAAATCAGTGTTTGAAATAAGATTCTAAAGTGTGTCTTTTCAAGGGTGGAGTTTGGAATCACTCATGGGGAAACTACTAGAGTCCAGTGAGGCCAGTTGGTTCACAGTGTGATAATTATCTTGGGGGATTTGAGGAGAAATCCCCACAAATTCCATTGGGTGGCATCTGCCACTTGATTTCAGTGTAGGGTGTGTCTGACCACAGGTAGCCTGTTGGTATACAGGGACTGTGTATTTACTGAGAACATTATAGCATAAGATATATTTTGTAACCTGTGTTACCCTTAAAATCTGCATACATTTGTGATGATAAGTGAGAGTGAAGGAGTATTATATTAGAATCAAACATTTTATGTTTAATTTTTTTGCTGTTGTTAAAAGCTAACTGGCGGACCTATGAGTCTATTCAGCCACATTTTCTAAAAAAGTAAAAGTTGAGCCAGGGTCCCATTCTCGGACCTTCCTGTCCAGTAATAACATCAAATGGGATTGTAACATTCACTGTCCTTCTCCACCTGCCCACTGCCTTCGACACACTATCCTCGTCCAACACCTTCCACCATCATCCAGCTGGGTGGGATTGCACTAGGCTAGGTCCACTCTTACCTGTTCAATCATAGACGGAGAATCACCTGAAATGGCTTCTCTCCCTGTTCCCACACTGTTATCTCTAGTGTCTCCCAAGGATCTATCTTTGGCCCCCTCCCATTTCTCATCTACATGCTGCCTCGGTGACTTCATCTCGCAGCATAGTGTCACATTCCACATGTTCCAACAGTACATAATCACCTAAAATAATAACAAAGTGCTGGGAAAACTCAGCAGGTCTGGCAGCATCTGTGGAGAGACAGCTAATGTTTCGAGTCAAATATGACTGTTCTTCAGGGCGGCACGGTGGTGCAGTGGTTAGCACTGCTGCCTCACGGCGCTGAGGACCCGGGTTCGATCCCGGCCCTGGTCGCTGCCGCGTGGGCGGCATTCTCCCCGTGTCTGTGTGGGTCTCACCCCCACAACTCGAAGACGTTCAGGGTAGGCAGATTAGCCACGCTAAATTGCCCCTTAAAAAAATGACTGTTATTTGATTGTGTATAAGCAGCCTGCTTTATATTCCACTTGATTTTCTATTTCATTAGCTTTGTAAGGTGGAGCAGGGGGAGCTCAGTAATGTGAATCTACCTGCAGCTTACTGATTCATGAAGCAGGCGACTATGTCTGACTCGAGTCCCCTCACCCATCTTCTGGTACATTGAGGACTTTATAAATATAGTAGCCATAAAGTAATAAAAGAAGACAGGTCAATCCTGGGAATAAGAGCTTCAAAAGAATTGGAGAAACAATAGGATGGAAGATCAAAGGGAAAAAAGTTTTAACATTTTTTTATTCAATCATTTTCCATTTTATACATAGCACCAAAACAAACCGCAGCCCCAATCGCAAAACCCCTCCCCACTGAAAAACAAAAATCAACCAACCCCATACATTCCTCACCCCTACCCACTGCCCCCCCCCCCCCCCCCCCGGCCCCCCATCTCACCCCAGCAGCCAACGGAGACAAGCTTTTTGAAATACAGGAATAATGGCTGCCGTGTTCAGTAGAACCTCTCAATCGCTCCCCTCATGGTGCACTTGACTTTCCCGAGGTGCAGGAACTCCATCAGATCTCCCAGCCACGCTGAGGTGCTGGGTGGAGAAGCTGAAGTCCATCCATCAGCACTTGCCTCCGAGCAATCAGCGAGGCGAAGGCCGGGATATCAGCTCCAGTACCTGTTTACAGCTCAGGCGAGTCTGACACCCCAAATATGGCCACAAAGGGACAGGGCTCCAGTCCAATTTTCAGAATCACTGACAGGGTGCTAAAGAAGGAGACCCAGAATCCCACAAGCTTAGGACACGTCCAGGACGTGTGCACATGTTTGGCCGGACCTCCCTCACAGCGCTTGCAAGGTTTCCACTCCTGCAAACAACCTCCTTCTCCTGGCCCCAGTCAAATGAGCCCCATACACTACCTTAAGCTGCATTAAGCCTAGCTGTACGCACGAGGATGTGACATTTACCCTCCACAGGCCTTCACTTCACATCCCATCCCCCAGCAGCAACCCTCGCTCTTCCTCCCACTTGGCCTTAACCCCCTCTACCTATACTGCGTCTTCAGCCATAATCCTCCCATAGATACTGGAGGTACACCCCTCCTGCGACCCTGCAAGTGAAAGAACCCTGTCAGTCAACCAGGTTGGCGGCACGACAGGGAATGTCGGAAAGATCCGTTTCGCAAAAGTGTGAACTTGCCGGTATCTGAATGGGTCAAACCGCGAGAAGTCCCCCAAACTCACAAACCGTCTCTCCAAGGACAGGTCCCCATTTCCTTCCAACCCCATCTCTTCTCAGCCCCCGAACATGGCATCCAGCATCACAGGCTCGAACATAGGATTTGCACAGACCGGGGCCAGCCTCGATACCGCCCTCAATTTAAAATGTTGCCAAAATTACCTCCATATCTTCAGGGTGGAGACAACTACCGGTTTCACCGAATATTTCACCAGTGAGAACCAGGAGCGAGGCCGTTGCTAGTGCCCTCAACCCAGACCCCCTACATGATTTTGACTCCATCTGTACACAGGTAGCTTCCGGATCCGCTCACCACCCCAACACCTTCTCTGCATTTGCACCCAGTAATAATATACCAGGCTTGGCAACGCCAAGCCCCCTGACTGTCTGTCCCTCTGAAGGACTGCCCTTCGAATCTTCACCACTTTGCCCACCCAAATAAGGGACAAAATCAATTTCTCGACACCCCCCAGAAAAGGACATCAGAAGAAAACCCAGCAAACACTAGAACAGAAACGGAAATCCTGGTAAAATATTCAGCTTGACCGACTGAATCCTGCCCGCCAAGGACGGAGGGAAACTATCCCACCTCTGCAAATCGGTCTCGCCCCTTCTCGCCAAGCTCTTATAGTTAAACTTACAGAGCTGGGCCCAATCCCAAGCCACCTGAACCCCAAATATCTGAAATGAGATCCCGCTAAGTGGAACAGCAACCCCAGCCAGATTGACTCTCCTCTCTGGAGGAGCAACCAGGAAAAATTTGTTGGCACCTATGTGGACCACGACATGGGGCTGCTCCCCCTCCCCCTTAAGGATCCCGAAAACACGATCCGAGACATCATGCACCCTGGCACCTGGGAGGCAACACACCAACTTCAATTTGTATCCTGAAAAAAAGCGGAAGTGTTTCAGCGGCGCCATTATATCGCTCATTGTGGGGATTTGGTCTGTTACCTACAGTAGAAGATCATCAGCGTAGAGGGACACCCTATGTTCCACCCCCCCCCTCCTCATTGTCCGCCTCTACCTATCCAAAACCTTCACGTTAATGGCCAAAGGTTGTATCGCTAACACAAACAAGAAATGGGACATTGGACACCCCTGTGGAGAGAAACATTTTAAAAGTGAGACAGAAGGCTGTTGTGGTGTGGTTGTGATATCTTGAACAAGACTGTGTTGAAGCCATACCTGAGTGCTCCAGTTGGCCGCCACCCTCAGAGAGTCTGTGTGAGATTTCACCTAGAGCAGCGGGGCATTGTGTGCTCATTTTACTTGAAGTTTATAGATTAAAACTTCGATAAGGACTGTTGCCATCAAAAGGGGGTTTTAGCGCTGAGTTTATTTAATCAAATATATTTTCAGAAATGTTTGCAACATAATGTTAAATGTGTAAAGGTGTCTTGTGTTTTTAAGTGTTATTTTCTTTTTTCTTTATTGTTTAATAAGTGTTTAAATTTAATATTTTAAATCAGCATAAGAGATCTGAGATTTTCTTGCCTTGATTTCAGATAACTCCTCATAATGTATAAATTGCAAACTGTTCTGGCAGCTTGTTCCAAGTTTCCCTTTGCGGTTTGGGCAACCTGCCACTTTCCATCGGCCATGCCACGACATTATTTTTGCTTTAATCTCTTTTCACAATAATCTTGGGCAGTCAAGCCATTGCCAATCTCTGCTGTGTCCACTTTAAAGGAGGCCAGTTTAGTTCAGTTGGCTGGACAGATGGTTTGTGAAACAGAGTGAGGCCAACAGCGTGAGTCCCATTCCCGTTCCAGCTGAGATGATTCATGGAGGCCCCAACTTTTCAACCTTGCCCCTCGCCTGAGGTGTGGTGATCCTCAGGTTAAATCACCACCAGTCAGCTCTGCCCCACAAAGAGGAAAGCAGCCTCTGGCCATCTGGGACTATGGCGACTTTACTTGTGTCCACGTTGAATCCAGCACTAGATGGTGCATTGAGGATGGGCAACCCTTTGTCCAATGATCCTTTCCCTTCTGAGAATAAATGTTAAAGGCTGCATTCCCTGCCAAAGTCAGGCATGTGCTGTTTTACTCTGTGACGACATTGCGAGCTATGGTGTAGGCAGTGGCCAGGAGCAGCGATGCAGATCAGTTATTAAAGACACACCTTCAAATCGGTGGGGCAGAGGTGAGGAATGGAGCCGGGGATTGGAATGGGGTGAGTGGGTGGCTTCTGACCCACCCAGCGCTGGCCGCAATTCGAGAATACAACTTCTGTATCCCATGCTCGCAGCTCCGGGCCTCCTTCCGGGTCCCCAGTTTCGGAGCCTCGCGGTGGGTTGCCAATTTCTGAATCGCCCACTAGGGAACCTCCTCTCCTCAACCCGGGCCTGTCTCCGCAAGGAGGCCGCGCCCTGACTGCTTGCCTACCCGGCTCAGGACTCAGAAACTGGGTGAACTGCTGCAAGATCCAAACAAGATCCAACCAGCTCTGTGCCTCCAAAAATTACATCGCTGGTTTGCTGGGCGTGCGGGGACAAGTGCGCGTGCGCAGACTAGCATCGGTGGCCATCTTGTTCAGCCACCTGGCACAGAAGGGAAGGGGGCGAGGAGTAGAGCATTAGTCACTGGAGACTCCATAGTTAGGGGGATAGATAAGAGATTCTGTGGGAACGAGAGAGACTCGTGGTTGGTGTGTTGCCTCCCAGGTGCCAGGGTGCGTGATGTCTCGGATCGTGTTTTCGGGATCCTTAAGGGGGAGGGGCAGCAGCCCCAACTCGTGGTCCACATAGGTACCAACGACATAGGTAGGAAAAAGGATAGGGATGTAAGGCAGGAATTCAGGGAGCTAGGGTGGAAACTTAGATCTAGGACAGAGTTATTATGTCTGGGTTGTTACCCGTGCCACGTGATAGCGAGACGAGGAATAGGGAGAGAGAGGAGTTGAACACGTGGCTACAGGGATGGTGCAGGAGGGAGGGTTTCAGATTCCTGAATAATTGGGGCTCATTCTGGGGTCGGTGGGACCTCTACAAATGGGATGGTCTACACCTGGACCAGAGGGGTACCAATATCCTGGGGGGGGGGAAATTTGCTAATGCTCTTCGGGAGGGTTTAAACTAGTTCAGCAGGGGCTTGGGAACCTGAATTGTAGCTCCAGTATACAGGAGGTTTAGAGTAGTGAGGTCATGAGTAAGGTTTCAAAGTTGCAGGAGTGTACCGCGCAGGAAGGTGGTTTAAAGTGTGTCTTCTTCAATGCCAGGAGCATCCGGAATAAGGTGGGTGAACTTGCGGCATAGGTTGGTACCTTGGACTTCGATGTTGTGACCATTTCGGAGACATGGATAGAGCAGGGACAGTGTTATAACCTGCCCGCTTACCATTGGCTGGGGATTAATGACAATCCCACAATCCTGTGGGAGTATGAGCTTCCCCAATGAGGGGGGGCGGAGAAATCATTAGCAGACTCCCTGTATAAATAAAGCTGGCCAGTTTGGAACCAGCAGGAAGGAGTAAGCAGCAAGCGAGGTTGCTGCTGTTGTGTGTATATATGTTATTGTAAATAAATGTTATTTCTTTGTCTCCTTGAAACTCGTGCTGGATTCTTCATGGCACTCACAAATCTGGCGACGAGGGTTAAAGTGAATAGCTGTCGACACTGCTGAAGCCACCTCCCTGGATTTGTGCTGGATACAGGTTGGAAGTTGTTTTCTATTACACCATGCCTCTGTGCGGACGTTTGGATGTTTTTGATGCAGCGCTGGAAAGCTGGAACCAGTATGCACAACGGATGCGTTACTATTTCCGGGCAAACAATATCATCGAAAACGAGCACCAGGTGGTAATATTGCTCACCGCCTGTGGCCCGCATACATTTGGGGTGATTAGGAGCCTTACGTACCCAGCTGCGCCGGACACCAAAACGTTTGATTAACTTGTGAATTTAGTGGGGCAGCATTTTAACCCAACCCCGTCCACGATAGTCCAGCGTTACCGGTTTAATACCGCTGAGAGGACCCCTGGAGAATCCCTTGCCGATTTTTTATCCAGGCTACGCAGGATTGCGGAGTACTGTGACTATGGTAAGCCCTTGTCAGAAATGTTACGTAACCATTTGGTTTGCGGTATTAAGAATGCGGCCACCCAGAGAAAGTTGTTAGCTCAGCCAACATTGACTTTTCAACAGGCCATTCAAATAGTATTGTCCCGAGAGAGCGCAGAATGAGGAGTGCAGGAGCTACAGGGAATGGAAGTGCATGCCTGGGGGCGCAACCCCTTCCATCCGAAAACGTCCCCCCGCACTCCTGCGGTACCTTGGGCAAGACGACGTCCGGATCAATGCCAGTGGCCATCGGACATCCCGCCCCGAAGGGAACCTTCTCCAGAACCAATGGATGAGGAGCCATGTCCGTGTCAGACTTGTAGGCGCCGACCCCGTCGCGGACGCCGGTCCTGGGGGCGCCAGAGGCCCCGTTGTTCCGACCAAAACTGGGACAAGCCCAGGAGCCGTACCTTCCATGTGGATGAACCTGCGGCGACTACTCCTGAGGACGTGGAGACGAAGGATGACTGCCTGCAGCTGCATTGTGTGGCAGCTCCCCGTGTGGCCCCCATTAAGGTGACAGTACGGGTCAATGGTCACCCGCTTGAGATGGAGTTGGACACTGGCGCAGCGGTCTCCGTGATCGCCCAGAGGACATTCGACCGCATCAAGCAGGGTATACAGACCCTTACATTAACCGACACACAGGCCAGCTTGGCCACCTACATGGGGGAACCATTGGACATTGCAGGAACTACGATGACCCCTGTTGTTTATGGATGCCAGGAGGGGCGTTTCCCACTTATCGTGGTGCGCAGCCATGGGCCCAGCCTGTTGGGTCGGGACTGGTTGCACCATTTGCGCTTGCAGTGGCAGCACATCCTCCAAACAGTTTCTGGAGGTTGACTGAGGTGCTAGGACGATACCCAGATGTATTCCAGCCCGGTTTGGGGAAGTAGCCCATATCCAAGTCGAACCAGGAGCCACGCCGCGCTATTTCCGAGCGCGCCCGGTGCCTTACGCCTTGCTCAAGAAGGTAGAAGGGGAGCTCACTCATTTGGAAACTTTGGGTATTATCAGGCCTGTCCATTTCGCTGACTGGGCAGCACCAATTGTACCTGTAATGAAGCCAGATGCCACAGTTCGCTTGTGCGGCGACTATAAACTTACAGTGAATATGGCTTCCCGACTCGACCGATATCCAATGCCTCGCATAGAGGATCTCTACGCAAAGCTTGCAGGTGGACTCTCGTTCACAAAATTAGATATGAGTCACGCCTACCTACAGTTGGAGCTGGACCCTGCCTCCCGACCATAGGTAACGATTAATACACACTGGGGCCAGTATGAATATATACGTTTGCCCTATGGAGGATCCTCTGCCTGTGCTATTTTTCAACGTGTTATGGAGGGCATTTTGAGAGGTTTACCGCGTGTCGCTGTCTACTTAGATGACGTTTTGATCACAGGGACGTTGGAACAGGAACATTTGGAAAATCTGGAGGCTGTCCTTAGATGCTTTTTGGGGGCTGGAGTCCATTTACGTCGCACAAAATGCATCTTTCAGGCGAAGGAAGTAGTCTACCTGGGTTATCGGGTGGACCGCAAAGGTTTGCACCCCGTCGCAGAGAAGATGCGCGCGATTCAGCAGGACCCTGCCCCGACTGACACTTCACATCTTCGTTCTTTTCTCGGCCTCGTAAACTATTACGGGAAGTTCCTCCCCAATCTGGCAACTACGCTGGCCCCGTTGCATCTTCTGCTAAAGAAAAATCACACCTGCTTACCATTGGCTGGGGGCCAATGACAATCCCACAATCCTGTGGGAGTATGAGCTTCCCCAATGAGGGGGGCGGAGAAATCATTAGCAGACTCCCTGTATAAATAAAGCTGGCCAGTTTGGAACCAGCAGGAAGGAGTAAGCAGCAAGCGAGGTTGCTGCTGTTGTGTATATATATGTTATTGTAAATAAATGTTATTTCTTTGTATTCTTGAATCTCGTGCTGGATTCTTCATGGCCCTCACAAAAGACAGGAATGGTTGTTGCAGGTGCTGGGGTTTAGATATTTCAGTAAGCTCAAGAAGGTGGTAAAAGAGGGGGAGGGGTAGCATTGTTAGTCAAGGACAGTATTACGGTGGCAGAAAGGACATTTGATGAGGACTCGTCTACTGAGGTAGTATGGGCTGAGGTTAGAAACAGCAAAGGAGAGGTCACCCTGTTCGGGATTTTCTATAGGCCTCCGAAAAGTTCCAGAGATGTAGAGGAAAGGATTGCAAAGCTGATTCTGGATAGGAGCGAAAGCACCGGGGTAGTTGTTATGGGGGACTTTAACTTTCCAAATATTGACTGGAAACGCTATAGTTCGAGTACTTTAGATGGGTCCGTTTTTGTTCAATGTGTGCAGGAGGGTTTCCTGACACAGTATGCAGATAGGCAAACGGGAGGCAAGGCCATATTGGATTTGGTACTGGGTAATGAACCAGGACAGGTGATAGATTTGGAGGTAGGTGAGCACTTTGGTGATAGTGACCACAATTTGATTACGTTTACTTTAGTGATGGAAAGGGATAGGTATATACCGCAGGGCAAGAGTTATATCTGGGGGAAAGGCAATTATGATGCGATGAGGCAAGACTTAGGATGCATCGGATGGAGAGGAAAACTGCAGGGGATGGGCACAATGGAAATGTGGAGCTTGTTCAAGGAACAGCTACTGCGTGTCCTTAATAAAGTATGTACCTGTCAGGCAGGGAGGAAGTGGTCGAGCAAGGGAACCGTGGTTTACTAAGGCAGTCGAAACACTTGTCAAGAAGAAGAAGGAGGCTTATGTAAAGATAAGACGTGAAGGTTCAGTTAGGGCACTCGAGAGTTACAAGTTAGCTAGGAAGGACCTAAAGAGAGAGCTAAGAAGAGCCAGGAGGGGACATGAGAAGTCTTTGGCAGGTAGGATCAAGGATAACCCTAAAGCGTTCTATAGATATGTCAGGAATAAAAGAATGACTAGGGTAAGAGTAGGGCCAGTCAAGGACAGTAGTGGGAAGTTGTGCTTGGAGTCCGAGGAGATAGGAGAGGTGCTAAATGAATATTTTTCATCAGTATTCACACAGGAAAAAGACAATGTTGTCGAGGAGAATACTGAGATACAGGCTACTAGACTAGAAGGGCTTGAGGTTCATAAGGAGGAGGTGTTCGCAATTCTGGAAAGTATGGAAATAGATAAGTCCCCTGGGCCGGATGGGATTTATCCTAGGATTCTCTGGGAAGCTAGGGAGGAGATTGCCGAGCCTTTGGCTTTGATCTTTAAGTCATCTTTGTCTACAGGAATAGTGCCAGAAGACTGGAGGATAGCAGATGTTGTCCCCTTGTTCAATAAGGGGAGTAGAGACAACCCTGGTAACTATAGACCAGTGAACCTTACTTCTGTTGTGGGCAAAGTCTTGGAAACGTTAATAAGAGATAGAGGGCAAAATTCTCCCCCAACGGCGGGATGTCCGCCGACTGGCGCCAAAGACGGCGCCAATCAGACGGGCATCGCGCCGGCCCAAAGGTGCGGAATGCTCCGCATCTTTGGCGGCCTAGCCCCAACATTGAGGGGCTAGGCCGACGCCGGAGGGATTTCCGCCCCGGCAGCTGGCGGAAATGGCGTTTGTTGCCCCGCCAGCTGGCGCGGAAATGCGGCGCATGCGCGGGAGCGTCAGCGGCCGCTGTCAGTTTCCCGCGCATGCGCAGTGGGGAGAGTCTCTTCCGCCTCCGCCATGGTGGAGGCCGTAGCGGAGGCGGAAGGGAAAGAGTGCCCCCACGGCACAGGCCCGCCCGCAGATCGGTGGGCCCTGATCGCCCCGTGCCCCCCCCCCAGGACCCCGGAGCCCGCCCACGCCGCCTGGTCCCGCCGGTAAATACCAGGTTTGATTTACGTCGGCGGGCCAGGCAATTCCTGGGCGGGACTTCGGCCCATCCGGGCCGGAGAATCCAGCGGGGGGTCCCGCCAACCGGCGCGGCCCGATTCCCGCCCCCGCCCAATCTCCGGTACTGGAGACTTCGGCGGGGGCGGGGGCGGGATTCACGGCAGCCAACGGCCATTCTCCGACCCGGCGGGGGGTCGGAGAATGACGCCCAGAATGTATAATCATCTGAAAAGGAATAATTTGATTAGAGATAGTCAACACGGTTTTGTGAAGGGTAGGTCATGCCTCACAAACCTTATTGAGTTCTTTGAGAAGGTGACCAAACAGGTAGATGAGGGTAAAGCAGTTGATGTGGTGTACATGGATTTCAGTAAAGCATTTGATAAGGTTCCCCACGGTAGGCTACTACAGAAAATACAGAGGCATGGGATTCAGGGAAATTTAGCAGTTGGAAATTGGCTAGCTGGAAGAAGACAAAGGGTGGTGGTTGATGGGAAGTGTTCAGACTGGAGTCCAGTTACTAGTGGTGTACAACAAGGATCTGTTTTGGGGCCACTGCTGTTTGTCATTTTCATAAATGACCTGGAGGATGGCGTAGAAGGATGGGTGAGTAAATTTGCAGATGACACTAAAGTCGGTGGAGTTGTGGACAGTGCGGAAGGATGTTACAAGTTACAGACGGACATAGATAAGCTGCAGCGCTGGGCTGAGAGGTGGCAAATGGAGTTTAATGCAGAAAAGTGTGAGGTGATTCATTTTGGAAGGAAGACAGAGTAGTGGGCTAATGGTAAGATTCTTGGCAATGTGGATGAGCAGAGAGATCTCGGTGTCCATGTACATAGATCCCTGAAAGTTGCCACCCAGGTTGAGAGGGTTGTTAAGAAGGCATACGGTGTGTTAGCTTTTATTGGTAGAGGGATTGAGTTTCGGAGCCATGAGGTCATGTTGCAGCTGTACAAAACTCTGGTGCGGCCGCATTTGGAGTATTGCGTGCAATTTTGGTAGCCGCATTATAGGAAGGATGTGGAAGCATTGGAAAGGGTGCAGAGAAGATTTACCAGAATGTTGCCTGGTGATACATACTCTTGAGTCCACGTGGAGTCATATCGATTCAGCTTTAATCAGATAGAACTGTACCCAGCAGCGAAGTTACAGAAGTGAAGGCTGCTGGGATGGCATTGGTTCTTATACCCCGCCTCTCAGGGCGGGGCTATGTACATTGCCCAATGGTAGACCCCGCGGTCTAGCCAATGGTCATTCCACTCTCTGGTACCGCAATACCTGGTATTACTACATTCACCCCCTGTTAAAAAAGAGCCAGCGGGGTGATGGCCAGTATTACTGTCACCTTTTCATGGTAGGACCAGGTATTGCAGGTACCATGCTATCGAGGGTTGCGGAGAAAGTTCTTGCGTTGTTAATTTTCTTCATGGTGCTGCAATCAGATGATCGGGCAGCCTGGTCGTCCTACTGGAGTGCCTAAGTTGGACCAGAGAACTGCGCCTTACCGTGTCGGGGTGGACGAAGCTCTCCGTGCTCCCGGAGTCGATGAGGCATGACGTCAGGTGGCTGCTGATGGCGATCGTCGTGGTGGCCTTTGCTAGCGTTCGGGGCCGACTCTGGTCCAGGGTAATGGAGGCCAGCTGCAGCAAGGAGTGAAGATCGGGCAGCGCATTGTCAGCCGTGTTGGGGGCTTGAGGCCCCATCCAAGATGGATCGCACATGGAGTCCGGGGACTCCGAAGATGGCGGCGGGGAGGAACAAAATGGTGGTGGGGAGGGACAAAATGGCGGCGCACTCTGCTCCCGCGAGGTGGAGGCCAGCTGCAACAAAGGGTTTTGGTCGGGCAGCGCGTAGCCAGCTGTGCTGGGGGCTTGAGGCCCCATCCAAGATGGCGCCGGCCATGGATCGCACGTGGAGTCCGGGGACTCCGAAGATGGCGGCGGGGAGGAGCAAACTGGCGGCGCACGTTGCTCCAGCGTGGCGAAGGCCAGCTGCAGCAAGGGGTTTTGGTCCGGCAGCGCTTAGCCAGCCGTGCTGGGGGCTTGCGGCCCGTCCAAGATGGCGCCGGCCATGGATTGATCGTGGAGTCCGGGGACTCCGGAGATGGCGGCGGGGAGGAGCAAATTGGCGGCGCATGCTGCTCCAGCGTGGCAGAGGCCAGCTGCAGCAAGGGGTTTTGGTTCGGCAGCGCGTAGCCAGCCGTGCAAGGGGCTTGAGGCCCCATCCAAGATGGCGCCGGCCAGGGATCGCCCATGGAGTTCGGGGACGGAGACCCCGCCGATTGGACTGGCGAGGGCCAAAATGGCTGCGCGCACTCCTCCAGCATGGTTGCCGGGGGGAGGAATGGCCGCGGCTGCGACGCTGCCTGGCGGGGCAAAGGCTGCGGTGCGCGTTGGGCCGGCGGGGCTGGGAAAATGGAGTGCGGCGGTGGACCTGGGACGGTCGGGACTTGGAAGAACGGCTGTGGTTGCACAGCGGGCGGCTGGAAGAACGGCTGAGGGTAGTCGTTGGATACCGCGTTCACCGCGCGGGCGAGGCAGACCGTGGCATAGTGGCCTTTCTTGCCGCACCCTTTGCAGGTGACGGTGCGGGCCGGGCAGCGCGCGCGTGGGTGATTCGCCTGGCCGCAGAAGAAGCAGCGTTGGCCGGCGGCGGTAGCGGGGCGCCTTGCCGCGCAGGCCTGCGGAGGTAACGGGTAAGTCTGGGGGTTAAGCGGGTAAGTCTGGCGAGCTGCCGCGGCGGGGTGCCACGCAGCCCAGGGGGTGCGGTGCGCACGGGGGCGTACGCAAGGGTGTTTTTGTACGCCACGTCCATGGACCCTGCCAGGGCCCGGGCCTCGGTAAGGCCCAGCGTGTCCATTTCGAGTAGCCTTCGGCGAATGTCGGGGGAGATCATACCTGCCACGAAAGCGTCTCGAGTTAAAAGTTCGGAGTGCTCGTTCGCCGTCACCGCTGGGCAGACGCAGTTTTGGCCCAGCACAATCAGTGCCCGGTAGAAATCTTCTAGCGTCTCATCTGGGCTCTGCCGTCTCATTCCCAGCAGGTGACGGGCGTAGACCTGATTAGGTGTACGAATGTAGTGTCCTTCCAGCAGTTCCATGGCTTTATCATAGTTCGCCACCCCTTCGATCAGGGGGTAGATCGCCGGGCTGACCCGGAGGTGTATTTTCTGCCTTTCTGTGGGGGTGTCGGCAGCCGTATCGAGGTAGCTCTGGAAGCATGCCAGCAAATGCTTAAAAATCGCGCAGAGTTTTCTGCGTGAGGGCTGAGCTGAAGGCACGCGGGCTTGATGCAGAGATCCATCCTTCAAAGTGCTTATCTAATTAAATTGATACACAATCAATACTCTTGAGTCCACGTGGAGTCATATCGATTCAGCTTTAATCAGATAGAACTGTACCCAGCAGCGAAGTTACAGAAGTGAAGGCTGCTGGGACGTCATTGGTTCTTATACCCCGCCTCTCAGGGCGGGGTTATGTACATTGCCCAATGGTAGACCCCGTGGTCTAGCCAATGGTCATTCCTCTCTCTGGTACCGCAATACCTGGTATTACCACACCTGGTATGGAGGGAAGATGTTATGAGGAAAGGCTGAGGGACTTGAGGCTCTTTTCGTTAGAGAGAAGAAGGTTAAGAGGTGACTTAATTGAGGCATACAAGATGATCAGAGGATTGGATAGGGTGGACAGTGAGAGCCTTTTTCCTCGAATGGTGACGTCTAGCACGAGGGGACATAGCTTTAAATTGAGGGGAGATAGATATAAGACAGATGTCAGAGGTAGGTTCTTTATTCAGAGAGTAGTGTGGAATGCCCTGCCTGCAACAGTAGTGGACTCGCCAACACTAGGGGCATTCAAGTGGTCATTGGATAGACATATGGACGATAAGGGAATAGTGTAGATGGGCTTTAGAGTGGTTTCACAGGTCGGCGCACCATCGAGGGCCGAAGGGCCTGTACTGCGCCGTAATGTTCTATGTTCTATCTTCTATCTTGCATCAGCCGGGGCCACGGTGAATGTTAAAAGCCTCACTCACAGCGTTGGCTTCTCCCCAGCAACAACACATCGAAGAACCTTCTCCAGGGCGAAGCTTTCTGCAAATATAATCTCTTCCAAAACAGTCAAATTTACTGTGCAAATTTATTTTAGCTATTCAGTAAATAAATGTTGCATTTCTTTCGAATGTCCTGAATCCAGTTTGCAGTCACAATGTACAGTTTGCCAATGTTTCTTAGTATTAAAGGTTTCTGACTTTACTGTTTATTTTCTTACACCTCTGTCAGAAACGTGTCAATTCTCTCTCTCTACAGCAGCAAATCATGCAGAAAGGTTGTGCAAAATGGTGTGGCCGTTGAGAAAGGGCTGATTTTATTTTGGAAGAATTAACAAGATGTGTTCTCTTGCACTCCTCTGTGAAACTGTTTGTGCCTTCTACGTGGCAATCCGAGGATGGAATTAAAGTGCTATTGGCCCAGTTAAAGGTCTATTATATTAAGGCCTGTTTACAGAGGCCAACTGACATGGGGACAAAGTAGCTGCCTGGAAGCAGCCCCCTACTTGCAGAACCTGGGACCGGAGGGGTGGGCAGCGTTTTAGGCAGGCCTAATGGCGCTCCCTCTCTGCCTGCTACAGATGGAGGCCAACCTCCAAAGAAGCTCCCCAACACTATTCCACAATGGTGGCCAGCCTGCAGAATCCATTTTTTCCTTCGAAAAGGCTGGAGAGAGGACGCCTCCATTTCGTTGCCCCATCGCTTTCTCTTGCCCGCCATGGCATCCTGCTGGGCTTTCAAGCTGGAAGACTTAGAATCATAGAATTTACAGTGCAGAAGGAGGCCTTTCGAGCTATCAAGTCTACACCCGCCCCTGAAAGAGCACCTTAGCTAAACCCATACCTCCACCCCATAACCCCACCTAACGTTTGGACACTAAGGGCAATTTAGCATGGCCAATACACCTAACCTGCACATCTTTGGACTGTGGGAGGAAACCGGAGCACCCGGAGGAAACCCACGCAGACACGGGGAGAACGTGCAGACTCCACACAGACAGTGACCCAAATTGGGACTTGAACCCGGGTCCCTGGAACTGTGAAGCAACAGTGCTAACCACTGTGCTATCGTGCCGCCCCCGACTTCTGATTGCCTCTCCATTTTGGAGAGCTCTTAAATGGATGGCAAGCCCGCCCTCTGGCCACTGGTTGGGTCTGGGGAATAATCGCATTGGGTGACTCTCTCCTGCACAGTGCGGATTTCTGAATCCCGTGATCAGGCTCGAATGAAGGAAGAAGGCCACAGGGAAAATCCTGCCTGATTTCCCTCCAGGTACTGCACACACACAACCTTTATACTAAAGGGGGGGTTATAGTTTGCCCTGGAATCTCCTCACCGTGTTTACCTGCAGGGGACGTCGCTCCGCCATGTTTACATCACCTCCGGTGCTCGTAACCAAAGGAAACCTATCCACCGTGCTCAGTGTGATTTACAGTAGCGAATGTGTGTATAGTTTGACGAGTGTTTTCTTTCTCTAGTAGGTGAGCAAAAGAGCCTGCCACATTCCAGAGCTAGCCTCAGTTGCACTGTGAAGGAGTCGGTGTTTATAACTGTGCTAATGGAAGACCAGCACTGGAGTAATCTGGTCTGGAGATCACTAAAGTGTTCAGTATCCGTGATAGACACTGCCATCCAAAATAAAACTCCCTAAATAAACATCAATTTATATTCTAAAAAGAAATCAGCTCACTATAGTGACATCAGGGCAGCCAATTTGGATTCAGAAGCAATTTTTCAGCTGCAAAGATTTTACAGAAGTGCTTCACCATGATAGCTACATTTCATGATTAGAATCCATTTTAATAGTCATTCCTGAGAAACTTCTCTTTCCCCTGTCATTTATTCCCATTAATACATTATTTTCAAATGGAAGATCCAATGTAACAGATTACAGAGTGTATTAGAGTAGAAGTCAGTATTTTCAATCTCTCCAGCATTTGCTGCTCTGTCAGCAATTGCGTTACATGGGGATAAGGATGGTTGTTCGCAAGCTTTTTCCAATAGTTCTACTCTGGCCTATGGCACACATCCCCAATTTCCATCCCATCACCATCAGTTACCTAGGTCCTACATTCTGCAGTTCCCTCCCTAAACCTCTCCACCTCTCTCTCCCTTTAAGACACTCCTTAAAACCTATTTCTGTTTGAGGTTCATAAGGAGGAGGTGTTAGCAATTCTGGAAAGTGTGAAAATAGATAAGTCCCCTGGGCCGGATGGGATTTATCCTAGGATTCTCTGGGAAGCTAGGGAGGAGATTGCTGAGCCTTTGGCTTTGATCTTTAAATCATCTTTGTCTACAGGAATAGTGCCAGAAGACTGGAGGATAGCAGATGTTGTCCCCTTGTTCAAGAAGGGGAGTAGAGACAACCCTGGTAACTCTAGACCAGTGAGCCTTACTTCTGTTGTGGGCAAAGTCTTGGAAAGGTTTATAAAAGATAGGATGTATAATCATCTGGAAAGGAATAATTTGATTAGAGATAGTCAACACGGTTTTGTGAAGGGTAGGTTATGCCTCACAAACATTATTGAGTTCTTTGAGAAGGTGACCAAACAGGTGGATGAGGGTAAAGCAGTTGATGTGGCGTATATGGATTTCAGTAAAGCGTTTGATAAGGTTCCCCACGGTACGCTATTGCAGAAAATACGGAGGCATGGGATTCAGGGTGATTTAGCAGTTTGGATCAGAAATTGGCTAGCTGGAAGAAGACAAAGGGTGGTGGTTGATGGGAAATGTTCAGACTGGAGTCCAGTTACTAGTGGTGTACCACAAGGATCTGTTTTGGGGCCACTACTGTTTGTCATTTTTATAAATGACCTGGAGGAGGGCGTAGAAGGATGGGTGAGTAAATTTGCAGGTGACACTAAAGTCGGTGGAATTGTGGACAGTGCGGAAGGATGTTACAAGTTACAGAGGGACATAGATAAGCTGCAGAGCTGGGCTGAGAGGTGGCAAATGGAGTTTAATGCAGAAAAGTGTGAGGTGATTCATTTTGGAAGGAATAACAGGAAGACAGAGTACTGGGCTAATGGTAAGATTCTCGGTAGTGTGGATGAGCAGAGAGATCTTGGTGTCCATGTGCGTAGATCCCTGAAAGTTGTCACCCAGGTTGAGAGGGTTGTTAAGAAGGCATACGGTGTGTTAGCTTTTATTGGTAGAGGGATTGAGTTTCGGAGCCATGAGGTCATGTTGCAGCTGTACAAAACTCTGGTGCGGCCGCATTTGGAGTATTGCGTGCAATTCTGGTCGCCGCATTATAGGAAGGATGTGGAAGCATTGGAAAGGGTGCAGAGGGGATTTACCAGAATGTTGCCTGGCATGGAGGGAAGATCTTATGAGGGAAGGCTGAGGGACTTGAGGCTGTTTTCCTTAGAGAGAAGGTTAAGAGGTGACTTAATTGAGGCATACAAGATGATCAGAGGATTAGATAGGGTGGACAGTGCGAGCCTTTTTCCTCGGATGGTGATGTCTAGCACGAGGGGACATAGCTTTAAATTGAGGGGAGATAGATATAGGACAGATGTCAGAGGTAGGTTCTTTACTCAGAGAGTAAGGGCGTGGAATGCCCTGTCTGCAACAATAGTGGGCTCGCCAACATTAAAGGCATTCAAATGGTCACTGGATAGACATATGGACGATAAGGGAACAGTGTAGATGGGCATTAGAGTGGTTTCTCAGGTCGGCGCAACATCGAGGGCCAAAGGGCCTGTCCTGCGCTGTAATGTTCTATGTTCAATGTCTGAGTGGCTCCAAAACATTTCAGATTGCAGCCTGAATAATGGCTCACATTGCCGAGGACAGTCCGCTGACTAAACCTGATGGTGCGGTTAAAGAATTCCACCTCGCCACTGATAAGGTAATTGCTTAGCTCTGTGACTATGCCCACACTCAAAAAATAAATAGCAAAAAATTGCGTTGGAAACTATTGTCCTGGAGAGCTGTTTGTTTAATTGAGCAAAAGTAGTGACGTACAGACTCACCAGGGGGGCTGGTACTGATGATATCAAATTAGAGACTCCACCCTAATTGCCCCACTGTGAACTGGCAGAGAGAATCAAGTGGGGTTTATGATGGGTGGCTAATTCAATATTGCCAGATGTAGTTGAGGCGAACATAATTGATACATTTGAGGGGAAGCTAGAGCATGAGGAAAAAAAGGAATCAAAGAATATATTGATCGGGTGGGAGGAGGTGTGCGTGTGGAGCACAAAAACCAGTTGGACCAAATGTTTCTGCACTGTAATTCCAATGAAATTCCACACAATACACGAGCACCCATTAGTAAACTAGGTTCCACTGCCAGGATAGCTGAGGTCCAACTCCCTTAAGGGCTGACTAACCCCAGCAATATTTGTAATGAATGCACCTATATGAGTTGCCCCGTGCCTTACCCTAATATATCTGTGAACCCATGAATCATTTAGACCTACTTGGAACGCAGATTGACATTTGAGAGTCATTAAACCGCCAGTATCAGTTTTGTGAATGCTCTGTGAGAAGACAACATTCTTCACCGCATTGCACGCAGTGTATCTTTGTGGCTAATCCTTTTTCTTAAACAATGGGAATGCTGCGTGCAAACGCTGTATCCAGGCTCCTCTCTTGTTCAGACATATTGTTCAGACATTCAGAATAAAAGCTGCTTAATAAAAAAAGGAAAACCTCACACGCCGTGATTCTGAAATGGGAATCAAGTGCCTGATGAAGCACAACTTGTCAGTGTCTGAAACAGAGAGGAGTTCACAATTCTGGTGGGACATTTATCACAACACTGATCCTGGATAATCTATTGTGCATTGCCACTATTTTCTGTTCTGATGCCAGGTAAAATACCTAAAGGGGGAGGGGGGGTGGGGGGTGGGGACGGACGGACGGAAACCGCAGGGTTACGAGGAAACAGCAGGGAAATGGAACTAACTGGATTGCTCTTTGAGCCGGTGTGGATGTTACAGGAAGAATGGTCTGCTCCCCCTGTGAAGCCTTATTCAATGGTTCTATTCTGTGAAAAGCTATCGCTTCACGCATAATCCATGCAGGCCCCAGTATCCACTCCTGTGGGGTTATGTTGTAATTCCAGTGTAAATTCTGCGCTCCTGGAGTAACAGTTTATTAAGGCAGAAACAGGTTGCCAGGCAATGTCTCCAAACAGCAGCAAGAGCAAGGCCAAAAACAGAAAATAACCTGGGACCATATGATCTGCTGAACGTATTTTAACATTGCTACATGTTCTACCTACCCGAACCCACTGTTTTATAGCAGTGGCGGCAGCATTGATGTTGGAGGGACCTTTGTTAATTTGGCTCCTGCCGCTCAGCTCGAGGTGACACCTCGATAAGTGGAGCAGTTTTTCTCTATTGTTCCTGATCTGAGACGTTTGCAGCAAATGCAAAGTGCAGGAACAACACCCGTGCCACTGGGGACTTTGACATGGTGTCACAACTGTAGCCAGGCAAGACATAATCTGGTTTGCAAAGACTGAAGAATGAGGGAGGAAAGGATGAAGAGAAGGAAGGAAAGAAGGAAAAGAAAGATGGCAGACAACCCGTGCACAGCAAGGTGCCACAAACAGCAATGTGACAATGAACGGATAATTTGTTCTTATATTTTGATGACATAGATTGGGTGATACATATTGGCCAGGAAAAGGAGGAATTTGCTCCACAGGAAACCAGCATATCTGCTGGGTGTGTGTGGTGAGCCACGTATGGCTACGTAAGGCTGTTGTATATATGTTCTACTGTTCTATTAGTATTGTTATCTCCACTGTTGTATATACTTATTGTTATTGCTGTTCTGTTATTGGTTGTTGCTGTTGTACTGTTGGAGTGTTATTATTGGTGCAGCTGTTGGCTCCGCCTGTGGCTCCGCCCAGCGGTGGAGGTATAAAGCCTGTTGACCTGGGTCAGCCCTGCAGTGCGGGAGGAGCTACAGGTCGGCACATATTTAGCTTATTAAAGCATCGGTTCACTGCTTCTCAGCGTCTCGCCTGAATTGATGTCTATCAGTGTGTCGAGTGGGAAATCTTAGGCACTCTCCTCAGGATGTCCTAACAGGTGCTCCTGATGGGCTCAGATCCACACCAGGGCGCACGATGGGAAATTGGAACTTAAGTAGTTCCAGCTTTGCATCAGCAAGACTATATGGTGTAACTAGCTCAAAAGCACTTAGCCAAGCTACCCTTAGAGTTGGTCTCACATTGGCTACACTCTGCCACATTATAATGGCGCAGGTGTTAGTCAGCAACATCCTTCATGTGCAGACGTCTGCTTTGACTGACCATAGAGGAAGGAGCAGCATTCTTTCTATCTGGTTGCTCTGATTCGTCCTCAGTATTGGTAGCACAGTGGTTAGTACTGCTGCCTCATAGCGCCTGGGACCCGGATTCGATTCCGGCCTTGGGTGACTGTCTGTGTGGAGTTTGCACATTCTCCTTGTGTCTGTGTGGGTTTTCGCCCACAGTCCAAAGATGTGCAGGTTAGCTGGATTGGCCATGATCAATGTTATGGGGATGGGGTGAGGGAGTGGGCCTAGGTAGAGTGCTCTTTCCGAGGATCGTTGCAGACTCAATGGGATGAATGGTCTCCTTTTTGCTGTAGGGATTCTATGGAACCACTGATCTCAGGCCAGTACATAGGATCATACAGAACTAAAGGACTAATTGGGTCCATCATGCCTGTGTCAGCTCCTTGAAAAAGGTCTTTTAGTCCTATTCAAGCTCTTCTCCCAGAGCCCTTCCTTTTCAAGTATTTATCTATTTCCAATAGTTACTATTGAAGCTTTTTCTGCCTCCTTTCCGGGCAATTCCAGACTGTAACAATTTGCTGCGCTAAAACATCCCCCTGACACTTCCGGTGGTGGCGATGTGCTGAACAGTCACACAAAAGGCAGCTCTACCATCGGAAATTTTTAACATGCAAGTCGGAGACCAAAATAACAAAAAAAACGCTACCCCCCCCCCCCCCCCCCCCCCACCCTAACTAACACCCACTCGAGGAAATGCCTTCTAACCAGCCTCGGAGCTGGAAAAACAGTAAGAACAAAAGTCAGGAGAGGAAGATCCAGACCTCAGGCACGCAGAGTGAAGCGGAGCAGAGCATGGCGGACTGAGCGGGATCGCCAACGCAAACGGCGGCCCACCCACCGACAGCGCAGTGGATGGAGCTTCTTTTACGAGAGCTCCAAAAACACCGGGATTCCATGAAGGAGGGCCTCATGGTGGCCATGAGGTCGGCCATCGAAATCGCACTGGGGGGGGGGGGGGGGGGGGGGGGAATCGGGAACTTGCTATTCAAGCTGGCAAAAACCAAATTCTGATACTTGGGATTCCAAGTAGTCCATGGATCCACAAATGGAACCCGTCGAGTCTGGTGGAAGAAGTAAAGAGGGATGTACGGAAGTGGGACTCACTCCCGCTCTCACTAGAGGGAAGAGTACGGACAATTAAGATATAAATGCGCTGCCTAGGTCCCTTTTCCCATTGGGGTCTCTGCTGCTCTTCATCCCCAAGGCCTTCTTCACCAAGGTAGGCAAATTAATCATGCCGTTTGTGATGTGGGGGGGGGGGGGGGGGGAGTTCTAGGACCCGCAAGAGCGTCCTACGGAGAGTGAGAAATATGGGGGACTGGCCCTTCCAAACCTCCTATTCTACCACTTGGCAGCTACCGCAGAAAGAGTACGGGGAAAGGTCAAGAAGCTGGGAGCGGAATGGGTAAGAATGGAGGCGAACTCCTGTATAGGGACATCCCTCCGAGCCCTGGCCACGGCCCCACTCCCATTGCCCCCAGCCTAAGGAGCCCAGTGGTGGTGACCATGCTGAGAACATGGAATCAACTCAGGCACCACTTCTGTCTAGTCACAATATCCACCATGGCCCCCATCTGCAAGAACCATAGATTTACCCCAGCGACAATGGACGCCTCCATTAAAAGGTGGAGGCAGGATGAACGAGGACTGACGATAGGGGACCTATACATAGACAGCAGAGTAATGACCCTGGGGATCTGACACAGAAGCTCCAGCTCCCAAAATGGAACAGGCTTCAATATATGCAAATAAGGAACTTCCTCCACAAGGAGATAGCAGCGTTCCCCCAGCTACCAGCAAACTCACCACAAGAAAGACTTCTAACCTCGGGCGAGCCAGGGGACGGTAACTGCGCTGGAATGTACGGAGGAGGTAGTCACTGCTGGACGGGACATGGGAGAAATGGGAGGAAGAGCTGGGCATGGAGGGAGGACTCTATATCGAAGCACAGGGCAAACTCCACCTGCTCATGTGCAGGGCTGAGCTTAACGCAGCTGTAGGTAGTGCACAGGGCACACTTGGCCAGAACACACATAAGCGGGTTCTTCCCGGAGGTGGCAGACAAATGTGAATGGTGCAAGGGGGGCCCGGCCAACCACACACACATGTTCTGGTCCTGTCCCAGACTTTTTGGGTGCTGGACCACCTTTTTCAAGGCCATGCTCAAGGTTGTGGGGGTGAGGGTGGAGCTGAGCCCACGAGTGACGGTCTTCGGGGTATCGGAACAGCCAGTACTCTTTATGGGAAGAGGGGTGGGCGTGCTAGCCTTTGCCTCCCTGATCGCCCGCCAGAGACTCCTGCTCGGCTGGAGATCAGCAGTACCACCCAAGGCCGCAGACTGGCTGTCTGGCTTAGCGGAATTCCTTAAATTGGAAAAAACAAAATTCTCCATTCGAGGATCGGACGGAGGCTTCCACAACACGTGGAGTAATTCACCAGCCTGTTCCAAGACCTGTTTGTGACCATCAACCAATAAGGGAGGGGTGGAGAGGGAGGACCATGAACTAAACGGATAATGGAAGAAACAAAGAGGGGGGCAGGAGAAGGCCGGGGGCCGGGATGGGGGAGACACCAACCAGGATGCGGGGTTAGCACGACAGAGGAGCCAGAGAGGAGAAATGGCAACAAAGCATATGGGTGTGACCACGCTAACAGCACCAAGGTACAACCAGATGGCAGCAAACATGCCCTGGTATGTTTTAATACCAGGAGGCAACACGTATAAAATTAATCCAGCACGGCTATGGTAACCAATCACTGGGGGCCCAACGTTAGGGGCTCCGTATCTGTACATATTTTACCCGTGTATGCAACACTGTTTATGTCCTTATTTTTTCATCTCATATAACCATTCTGTAGATTTCTCTATTATTGTGTGATATTCCTTGCAATGTTACTATAAATGCAAAACCAATATAAATAGTCCCAAAAACATCTCCTCATCTCCCCTCTGGTGCTTTTGTCAACGATTTGGTTATTGATCTAACATCAATAGAGTATCACTTTATTTACTCTATCAAAATCGCTCACAACTTTGAACAACTATAGTAAATCTCCCCTTAATTGTTTCTGTTTTAAGGAGAACAATCCCAGCTTTTACCGTCTCTCCATATAACTTAAGTCCCATTTTCAATAGTTCTACAACAAAAGAATACAAAAACGATGCATTAAAAAAAAACGATTTCTCTCCCGGGTTGCTCTGAGCGATATTCGGGAATTAAACCTTCAATTCCAGATCATTCCAGGGCCCTCCTGGTGGAGGGCAACCCGACTCACTGAATTAGAAATCGTGAGCTCTTGCCCCCATTTTCTTGATGGAAATCGGTGACAAAACATACCAACTATGGGAGCGTTGGGGTGGGGGGAGAGCAATACCATGCATCCTGAAGTCAACTGAAAGGTGCAAGATCCCATTTTGTGTTGGGTGATTTTCCAGGCATCTCTGGGGGTTATAGAGAGGGTTCGGGAACCCTCTGGGAATTTCGACAGCTTTGCTCAGGGTTCCTTGCTATGGATAGGGCTACTAAAATGGTTAGAATAATTTTAAAAATATATATGTAGCTTGATTGGGAGCCAGGAGAAGCAGGCTCCAAGTGGCATCTGACACATTGAGTGTATAATTTCTGTCAGTCATGTTCAGGGATCATCGACGGGGCTGAATGTTTTCTTTCGGGACAAGAAACAGGAGCGACCGACTCTTTCCAGATCCCAAACCCGCGCCTGGTGGAGGGGGCGGGGTGAGGAGCAGTCACTTGGTGGGATTTTGAGTGGGGCGACCCTTTAACTGATATCGAGTCGGGTTCCCTGTCCAATTGAGGGTTGTGGCTGGGCTCTTGAAGCTGGAAGGCCAACCAGAGGCCATCCTGCTTGAGAGGAGTAGCAGGCTGTAGTCATTCCAATAAGGAATAAAAAATTCTAAGAGAGAGCCCATCCTTCGTGGTGAACGAAAAAAGGTTAAAGACAGTAATAAATTGAAAAGAAACAACATATATTTGCGCAAAGGCGAGTGGCAGCTCAGAAGATTGGAAAGAACATCAAAGAATAACAAAAGGATTTATAAGGAGTGAAAAACTAGAGTATGAGAGAAAGATAGCTAGTAATATAAAGACGGATAGTAAGAGTTTCAATAGATATTTAAATAAGAAAAGTTAATAAAGTGAGCTTTGGTCCTATAGAAAATGCATCTGGAGAATTGATGATGGAAAGTTAGGCAATGGCAAATGAATTAAACCAGTATTCTACATCCAGCTTCACTGTAGAGGGCACCCCAGAAATAGCTGTAAATCAGGAAATGGGAGGAACTCCCATAACAGTTCCCGTAACAGCCTTCCCGAACAGGCACCGGAATGTGGCGACTAGGGGCTTTTCACAGTAACTTCATTGAAGCCTACTTGTGACAATAAGCGATTTTCAACTCAGGAAAATTACAATGACCAGGGAAGTGGTATTGAGAAAATTACTGGGTCTGCGGGTTAACAAACCCTTGGGTCCAGGTGGACTTCACCTTAAGGTCATGAAAGAAGTGGTTAATGAGGTAGTTGGTGCATTGGCTGGAATTTTCAGCAGCAGGACCAGAAGATCCCACCGCCGGCTAATAGTGGGCCCCTTCCGCCGGCACAAAACATGCCAGGGGGGGCATGGAATATCCCACCCATTGGTTTAAATTTTCCCAAATTCCCTAGATTCATGGAATGTTCCATTAGATTGGAAGATAGCAAATATTCAAAAGGGAGGGAGACAGAAAACAGGAAACTACAGGCCAGTTAGCCTAACATCTGTCATAGGGAAAATGTTAGAAGCCATTATTAAAGACATATTAGCAGGGCACTTGGAAACATTCAAGGCCATCAGGCAGAGTCAACATGGTTTTGTGAAAGGGAAACCTTATTTAACCAATTTGTTGGAGTTCTTTGAAGAAGTCATATGTGCTGTGGGTAAAGGGGAACTAGTGGATGAACTGTATTTAGATATTCAGAAGGCATTTGATGAGGTGCCACATCAAACGTTATTGCGGAAAATAAAGGTTCATGGTGTAGAGGTAACATATTGGCATAGGCTGAAGATTGGCGAGCTGGCAGAAACAGATTTTGCATACATGGATTTTTTTCTGGTTGGCAGGATGTGCCACAGAGATCAGTGTTGGGGCCTCATCATTTTACAATTTATATAAATGACTTGGACGAAGGCCCTAAAGGTACAGTTGCAAAATTTGCTGAAGACACAAAGATAGTTGGTAAATTGTGAAGAGGACATAAGGAAGCTACAAAAGATATAGTTACGTTAAGTGAATCAGCAAAGATCTGACAAATGGAGCATAACGAGGAAAAATGTGAAATTGTCTGTTTCGGCAGGATGAATAAAAAAGCTTATTATCCAAATGGGGAGAGAGTTCTGAGGTGCAGAGAGATCTGGGTGACCTAGTGCAGGAATCACAAATGGCTAGTACACAGATACAGCAGGAAGTTAGGAAAGTTAATAGAATGTTATTGTCTATCGTGAGGGGAATTGATTGCAAAGGTAGGGGGGTTATGCTTCAGTTATCCAGGGCATTAGTGAGATCAGATCTGGAGTACTACAGCATTGGTCTCCTTATTTAAAGATGTCAATACATTAGAAGTAGTTCAGAGAAGGCTTACTAGACTCATGCCAGGAACAGGCAGCTGTATAGAACCTTAGTTAGGCCACACTTGGAGTATAGTGTTCAATTCTGGTCGCCACACTACCAGAAGGATGTGGAGGCTTTAGAGAGGGCGCAGTAGAGATTTACCAGGATGTTGCCTGTTATGGAGGGCATAAGCTATGAGGAGCGATTGAATAAACTCGGTTTGTTCTCACTGGAACGAAGGAGGTTGAGGGGCGACCTGATAGAGGTATACAAAATTATGAGGGGCATAGACAGAGTGGATAGTCAGAGGCTTTTCCCCAGGGTAGAGGGGTCAATTACTAGGGGGCATAGGTTTAAGGTGAGAGGGGCAAGGTTTAGAGTAGATGTACGAGGCAAGTTTTTTACGCAGAGGGTAGTGGGTGCCTGGAACTCGCTACCGGAGGAGGTAGTGGAAGCAGGGACGATAGGGACATTTAAGGGCATCTTGACAAATATATGAATAGGATGGGAATAGAGGGATACGGACCCAGGAAGTGTAGAAGATTGTAGTTTAGTTGGGCAGTATGGTCGGCACGGGCTTGGAGGGCCGAAGGGCCTGTTCCTGTGCTGTACATTTCTTTGTTCTTTGTTCTTTTGTTCAGGCGGGTTGTGTTATGAGGAGAGTTTAGGATTGTATCTGCTGGAGTTTAGAAGAGCAAGGGGCAACTTGATCAAAACCTTTAGGATCTTGAGGGGTATTGGCAGGGTGGATGTGGGGAGGATGTTCCTCTTGTGGGAGAATCTAGAACTTGGGGTCACTGTTTAAAAATACAGGTTTGTTCATTTAAGGCAGGGACGTGGAGAGATTTCTTCCCTCAGAGGAATCCTCTTCCTCAAAAGGCAGTGGAAGCTGAGTCTTTGAATATTTTAAGGCAGAGCTAGACAGATTCTTGATTAACAAGGGGGTGAAAGGTCATCGGGGCTAAGGCAGGAATGTGGAGTTGAGGTAATAATCAGATCAGCCGTGATCTTATTGAATGGCGGAGCAGGCTCGAGGGGCCGAGTGGCCTACTCCTGCTCCTAATTTGTATGTTCGTAAAGGTCAAGTAACAAAGTGGGCACCTCAACATGAAGGGGCTCACTCACATAACTTTTTTTTTTAAATCAACTCGGGGGTGGGGGGGGGGGGGGGGGGGGGGAGTGGCGGGTAGGCCTGCCTGGCACTCTGCACCCTCCCCAGCCTGCTGATGGGTGCCCACTTCCAGGCATATGAATTGATCCCTATTGGTCAATATGTCTGTGAGGGTACAAAACCTACTGTCAGCTCACCCAAAGTATTTGAATGAGGCCAGCGGATGAATTTCAGGGTGAGGTCTGAGCTCCCTAGTCTGCATGCCATTGGTTATGCACTCAAAAACTTGGAGGGATTTAACTTGCTTGCGGACCAGATTCAGGAATCTTCCAATAAGTTGTGTTAAAGGACCTTATACAGTGAGCTCCTGATTTCAATCATGTTGCAGTATCAGGCTCCTTACTGCCATTTAAGCTATGGATGCTACAATAAACTATTTATCAGTAGAGTGTATTTCTCTTATTGAAGCACAGGAGAGCAGTGGAAGCTGCAACACATGTCTGTTCCTTTGACAGCAGTCTTTTGAGTGGCGGTCCAGAAGCACATGGAAGAATAGACCTTTTGATGATCTTCGAGTGCAAATGAAGATATTTGTTGGTGGCCTTCATGTCGTGTTAGGGGTGGTACTAGATGCCGAGAAAAGCCCCATTTCATGCAGCAGCAATGTGCATTTAGAGGTTCACGGACCTTTAGGTTGGCTGGCCTTCCAACACCGACAGGCAGACAGACTGATCGATCTGCTTATAACAACCACCAGATGTCCGCAAGTGCTCAGCCAATAAAGTACTTTTTGGTCCCTTTGTCTAAGGAAAGATATACCGGCCTTGGAGGCCGTTCAGAGAAAGTTCACTCAGTTTATCCCAGGAATGATGGGATTTTCATATGAGGAGAGGTTAGAACATAGACCATTACAGTGCAGTACAGGCCCTTCGGCCCTCGATGTTGCGCCGACCTGTGAAACCACTCTAAAGCCCATCTACACTATTCCCTTATCGTCCATATGTCTATCCAATGACCATTTGAATGCCCTTAGTGTTGGCGAGTCCACTACTGTTGCAGGAAGGGCATTCCACGCCCTTACAAACCCTTGGGTCCAGGTTGAGTAGGTTGGGCCTGTACTTAATGGAGTTTAGAAGAATTAGAGGCGACCTTATTGAGAGATGAATGGATTCTCAAGGAGCTTGACAGGGTAGATACTGAGAGCCTGTTTCTCCTTGTGGGGGCGTCTCGGACCAGTGGGCATAGTCTCAGAGTAAGGGATCGACCATTGAAGTCGGAGATGAGGAGGTATTTCTTCTCTCAGAGGGTAGCGAATCTGTGAAATTCTTTACTGCAAAGGGCTGTAGAGGCGAGTCGCTTAGCATATTCAAGGCTGAGATAGACAGATTTTTAATCAGTAAGGGAATCAAGGGTTATGGGATGAAGGCAGGAAAGTGGAATTGAAGATTATATCAGGTTAATCATGATTTCATTGAATGGCACAGCAGACCTGATGGGCTGAATGGCCTACTTATGCTTCTATGTCTTTTGGTCTTATGACTGAAGTGTAGACACTGTTGCAATTGTAGGAAACATGATAACCAATTTGCAAACAGCAAATTTTACAGGCAGCAAAGTGATCATGACTGGACAGCTTAGCTTGTGATGTTGATTGAGGGATGAATATTGGCCAGGACACCAAGGATAATCCTGCTCATCTTTGAAATAGAGGCATGGGATCCTCTCACATCTACTTGAGCAGGCCTCAGTTTAGCGTCTCACCCAAAAGATGGTAACTCCAATTATGTTTTTTTTTTGTGCTCAAGACCTTGAGTGGGACTTGAACCCAGGACCTTGTGATTCAAGAGAGGAGAGTGCTGCCAACTGTGAGACAGCTGGCAATGTCATTGCCAATCTAATGCCACTTTAATGCTGGGTTATAGATTGCCGTGGGCTAGAAGCTCAGATACCTTGTAAAAAAGTATTGATAATCTATACTGCAAGCAGATAACAATAGAAGTGTAACTCTCTTCAGATTCTAACTATTGGACACATATCTACTTAAATAATAACTAGAATAAAATGTGTGCAACAGATGGCAACTGGAGTGTTTGTGCATTTAGCAGCCAGCTAAATGTTAGAGGAAACCACCCTCATGGGCAGTAGAGAAAACAGGAGAAAAATATATTGGGGGGGGGGGGGGGGAGAGAGAATAACTTACTCCTGAATAATCATTTCAAAATTGAGGACAGGTAGCTTCACTTTGGCTCCCTGTGGATTGAAATCATGCTGTGTAATGTTAGTAATGCAGGTTTCAATGGACAAAGGAATCGCATATCAGCGTGTTAAGCTTTTGCTAACATTTTTCAGTGAGATTTAAACTCATTTAATTTTGACTGCCCCGTTACACATGGAACTTTGCAGCTGCTTCTGTGGCAGTAACTCCCCTGTGAGAATTGTTGCCTTAATCTACCATAGGTTCAAAGGTGAAGTGGATACTTGGCCAGCATAAGACCATTGACAGATTACTTGTTTTATATTATCATTTGAATACTTTGTTTTTTTTTTAAAAGTGGATCAGACAAGATGGTTATCCTGAACCCAAATCTAAAGTGAAAATTTCCAGTACTTCTAATCATGGCAAATCTCTCCCCGCCGCCCCCCACCATCTCCCCCAAAAAATGGTATTGCATCATTCAGATAAAATTAAGATGGTTTGGGTTGGTGTGTTTTAAATTTCAAGCATTCTGGAAAAGTATTTATTTCTAAGTTCCGGGCATATTTGGAATTCCAGTCTCTCTCAAACACTGCCTTTAGCTCCTCGAGAACGGTGGCCTTGCTCATCATACTCCTGCTCTGTTTGTGCTCAATGACCAGGCTCACGCCCGTGTTTTCCGCAAAGTCATTCCCGACCCAGTCAGAGGTACCTGAAAAGCAACACAAGAGAAGTCTCAATTAACAACTCAATTCACCAATCTAGTATTCTGTGCAGAGTTTAAAGCCGCAACGGGGATGGGGCGGTGAGGCATGACCCGGGCTTATTTTATGGTGAGTTTTTGCAACAGCAGAATGTCACAGCTGGTGATTTAATCTACCTTTATATCAGTCAGAAAGGAGACATCCCAACGTATTCTGCGGCCAATGAATTGTTGAAGAATAGTAAAGTTGATCTTTGCAAACCCTTCAGTGGTAAAGTGCCCAATCTGAGAAAGGAGTGGAGCAGCTGCCAAACTGGAAAAGCTTGTAACAATAAGAATATTTAACTGACGCGACGATTTACAGTCTAACTTTCCACAAGGACTGTCAGGATGCTGGTCTCAAAGGTGGTAGAACAAGTTAGCAAGAAAACATCCCAGGTGGGATTCTCCATCCCGCCAGCCCCGTTTTCCGGCAGCCGGCAAATGGAATTTCCCATTGTGGCCATCCCACGCCGTGGAAAAACCCGCGGGAGTGGGTGCACTGCTGGCGAAGCGGAGGATCCCGCCGATGGAGAATCCCGCCACCCATCTATACTTAGGAGACACAGTGACCTGTTGGAGGGGGAACAATGAGCTACAAAGGCACAAAGACACCTTGACCACGTGATTTCCCAAAATTGTCCAGATTCTGCGATGATCCCAATGGGTTGGAAGTTAGCAAATACAATGCCGCTGCTCAAGAAAGAAAGGAGGGAGAAAACAGGGAAGTACAGACCAGTTACCGTGACATCAAAGTTTGGGATACTGCTGGAATCAATTATTAAATAAGCGGTAACAGGCAATTTAGAAAACCATAATTTTATTAGGCAGAGCCAACACGGCTTTCTGAGAGGAACAATCATGTTTGATTAAACCATGAGACTTTAATGAGAATATAACTGATGCACGATCAATTGCACAAAGACCACAAAGTTGGGTACAACTGTGGCTTTATTACAGTCAGATGCGTGGCCTCCTGCTGCAGCTGGCGAATTGGCAGGGCACTGGAGGTCACGCATATTTATACAGTTCTCCGTGGGCTGAGCCAGCCGGCAGGAGCTACCGGAGAACCTATGTTGCAGGTCCTACCTTACATCTCCTATTACAGTGGTTCACCACATTCACCCCCTGTTAAAAATGAGTCCGGCGGGGGTGACGTGAAACTATATACAAATAGTGCAATTATGTACAGTGGTAAGAAAAAGAAAAGCCCATGTTGACGGTCCGGAGTCCGTCAAAGGTTCAGCCGGTCCGGTGCTTTGGTGCTTCGTTGGGAGCGGCGTAACGGTTTAATAGAATTTATAGAATTTACAGTGCAGAAGGAGGCCATTCGACCCATCGAGTCTGCACCAGCTCTTGGAAAGAGCACCCTACCCAAGTCCACACCTCCACCCTATTCCCATAACCCAGTAACCCCACCCAAAACTAAGGGCAATTCTGGACACCAAGGGCAATTTATCATGGCCAATCCACCTAACCGGTGGCGGCGAAGTTGGTGCTGGCGATGGTGGAGGTGGCACCGATGGCGGTGGTGGCGGTGCTGATGCTGGCCAGTCATCGGGGAACTCCGGGAGCGTGCCGAAGTCCTCTTCATCCTCTTGTGCGGAAAAGTGTGGGGGGGGTTCTGGTGGGGTCAACATTGGCGGTGCGGTGGGAGGGGGTGTGTGTTGGGGTGGAACCTGACGGTGCCAGGTCCCTGAGTGAGACAGTATCTTGGCGGCCGTCGGGGAACTCAACGTAGGCATATTGAGGGTTTGCGTGGAGCAGGTGAACCCTGTCCACCAAGGGGCCTTGTGGAGTCGGACGTGCCTCCGGAGAAGGACCGGTCCTGGAGCTGCGAGCCAAGTCGGGAGCGACACCCCGGATGTGGACTTCCTGGGGAAGCTAAAAACACGTTCATGGGGTGTGTTATTAGTGGTGGTGCACAATAGTGACCGGATGGAGTGCAGAGCGTCAGGGAGGACCTCCTGCCAGCGAGAGGCTTGGAGGTTCCTGGACCGTAGGACCAGCTGGATGGCCCTCCAAACCGTCCCATTCTCCCCTTCTACTAGCCCGTTTCCCCGGGGGTTGTAGCTGGTCATCCTGCTGGAGGCCATACCCCTGTTGAGCAGGAACTGATGCAGCTCATCGCTCATGAATGAGAATCCCCTGTCACTGTGGATGTAGGCGGGGAAACCGAACAGAGCGAAGGTGGTGCTGAGGGCCTTGATGACGGTGGCAGACGTCATATCGGGGCATGGGATGGCGAAGGGGAATCTGGAGTGCTCATCGACCACACTGAGAATGTATGTGTTACGGTCGGTGGAGGGGAGGTGCCCTTTGGAATCCACGCTGAGGCGTTCAAAGGGGCGGGAAGCCTTCACCAGGCGCGCATGGTCCGGCCGGTAGAAGTGTGGCTTGCAGTCCGCACAGACTTGGCAGTCCCTGGTGACTGTCTGTACTTCCTCGATGGAGGAGGGCAGATTGTGAGCTTTGACCAGATGATACAATCGAGTGACAAAGGCTGTCGTGTAGGGCCCTGAGTTGGTCCACTTGTGCGCTGGCACATGTACCTCGGGAGAGGGCGTCTGGGGGCTCATTGAGTTTACCGGGGTGATACAAAATCTCGTAATTATAGGTGGAGAGCTCGATCCTCCACCACAAGATTTTATCATTTTTGATCTTGCCCCGCTGTCTGTTATTGAACATGAAGGCTACCGACCATTGGTCCGTAAGGACAGTGCATCTCTTACCGGCCAGGTAATGCCTCCAATGCCGCACAGCTTCACCGATAGCTTGGGCCTCCTTTTCGACGGATGAGTGTCGAATTTCAGAGGCATGAATGGTGCGGGAAAAGAATGCCACAGGTCTGTCTGCCTGGTTTAGAGTGGCGGCAAGGGCGACGTCTGAAGAGTCGCTTTCCAGTTGGAAAGGCAGTGACTCGTCCACTGCGCATATCCCGGCCTTGGCGATTTCTGCTCTGATGCGGGCGAAAGCGTGTTGTGCCTCGGCCGCGAGGGGGAATTGGGTGGACTGAATGAGTGGGTGGGCCTTGTCCGCATAGTTTGGGACCCACTCGGCGTAGTAGGAAAAGAACCCCAGGCAGCGTTTGAGGGCCTTGGGGCAGTGGGGGAGGGGAAGCTCCATGAGGGGGCGCATGCGGTCGGGGTCGGGCCCGAGAAGTCCGTTTTGAACTACATAGCCGAGAATGGCTAACCGGGTCGTGCTGAACACACACTTCTCTTTGTTATAGGTCAGGTTGAGAAGAGTGGCAGTGCGGAGGAATTTATCGAGGTTGGCATCGTGGTCCTGCTGGTCATGGCCGCAGATGGTGACATTATCTAAGTACGGAAAGGTGGCCCGCAAACCGTATTGGTCGACCATTTGGTCCATCTCCTTTTGGAAGACCGAGACCCCATTTGTGACACCGAAAGGGACCCTAAGGAAGTGATAGAGGTGACCGTCCGCCTCGAAGGCCGTGTATGGCCGGTCCGACTTCCGGATGGGGAGCTGGTGGTAGGCGGATTTCAGGTCAATTGTTGAGAAGACCCGGTACTGTAAAGCCACAGTTTTACCCAACTTTAGTCTTTGTGCAATTGATCGTGCATCAATTTATTACAGTCAGGTGCGTGGCCTCCTGCTGCAGCTGGCGAAATAGCAGGGCACTGGAGGTCATGCATATTTATAGTTCTCAGTGGGCGGAGCCAGCCGGCAGGAGCTACCGGCGAACCTGTAGTGCAGGTCCTACCTTACATCTCCTAATACAGTGGTTCACCACAATAACGAGGTAGATCAAGGGGAACCAATGGATGCAGTTAATCTGGATTTCCAAAAAGCATTTGATAAGAGGTCAAAAGGCAGATTGTTGCACAGCGTAAGAACTAGCACAATTGGTGGTCATATGTCAGAAAAGACAGGAGGATTGGTAAAAGGACAGAAAACAGGAAGTCAGAAGAAACAACCCTTTTTTTTTGGTAGGGCAGATATTTCAAAGATCAATCTGGGCCGTCAGCTATTTACAATCTATATTAAGACTCAGATGAAAGGACTGAGTGTAATGTACCCAAGTTTACTGACAATACAAAACTAGGTGGGCAGTAATTTGCGAGGCGAATACTGAAATGAAAAATGAAAATCGCTTATTGTCACAAGTAGGCTTCAAATGAAATTACTGTGAAAAGTCCCTAGTCGCCACATTCCGGCGCCTGTTCGGGGAGGCTGGTACAGGAATTGAACCGTGCTGCTGGCCTGCCTTGGTCTGCTTTAAAAGCCAGCGATTTAGCCCTGTGCTAAACCAGCCCCTATATACTAAGGGCTTGCATAGATATGTCAGGTCAGTGAGCAAGAAGGTGGTGCATGGGGTATAATGTGGGGAACCGTGAGGTTAATAACTTTGCAAGTGAGAATTTTAAAAAACAATTTTTAAATGGTGAGAAACCATTAATGCAAGTGTTCAGAGGGATTTGGATGGGCTTGTATGTAAAACACAATAATTAACTTGCAGGTACAGCAAGCAGGGGAATGGTATGTTAGCTTTTATTGCAACGTTCTGCTGAAAGATTACAGACATGAAATATCGGATTGGACTTTACAGGGTGTCATGTTGTCTGCCCCCTCAACTAAAATGTCAATCAGGAGCCCATCAATGAAAAGGATGGCTACCCTGCAGCCATTTTATGCTGAAGGGGCGTTAATTGGCTCAGGGTATGGGGCCTGCCCCGAACTGGGGAGCAGGCCCCACCGTTGAGAGCTTCTGGCTATTCCCATTGGCCGGCAGCTCTGTAGTCCCAGCAGTGCCGGTTTCAAACGGTGACCACTGCTGACTCTCCCGAAAGAAGATGATGTTATGGAGCTGGACATCAGTCAAGGTTGTGGTATTCTTCGGTTGGCAGCACGGCACAACAAGGAGGGTAGGGTGATGGGGACCAGTGGAGTGGGCTCAAGGGGTGTTATGACCTTGAGAGGGTGGGGTGCCCACGATAGGTCAGAAGATCCCTCCTTTCTTGCCCAATAACAGCTTGCCGAGTAAAACCTGCCACCTAGCATAGTCCCCTCCCACTGTGGGTAAAAAAACAGCGGTGCAGAATGAGGCACTTAAATGGCCCAATAATTGGCCACTTAAGGTCCCCAATAGGCTCATGGGTGTTGACCAGGTCACCCAACATCTTCACCACCCATATAAAATGGAAGACAGTCGGGGATGGGCAGGAAAGTGGCCGTCAAGACCACACGCTATATTTTATGAGGCCCCCTTAAAATATGCTGTTGGAGGGCTATAAAACCCAGCCAATCAATAGGTTTGCCTCAATCTTTACGGTGGAGGATACTAGTATACTCCCAATAGTAACAGGTAATGCAGAGGTAATAGAAAGTGAGGAACTTAGAACAATCATCATCAATAGGGAAAAAGTACTAATCAGACTATTGGGATTGAAGGCAGACAAGTCCCCAGGGCCTGATGGTCTACATCCTAGGGTCTCAATAAAATAGCAGTGGAGATAGTGGATTTATTGGTTATAATATTCCAAAATGGGCAGCACGGTTGCGCAGTGGTTAACACTGCTGTCTCATGGCGCCGAGGTCCCAAGTTCGATCCCGGCCCTGGGTCACTGTCCGTGTGGAGTTTTCACAATCGATGATAAATTCTTGGCCACCATTACTTTTTTTTTTAATAAACATTTTATTGAGGTATTTTTTGGTTTTACAACAACGACAAAATAAACAATATATATAAATCTATAAACATAGTGCAAAAAAAAAGCCTGCTACCTCCCTTGCAGGTCCCACCTTTATTAATTCCCTGACTCTAAACTAAATTAACCCCCCCCCCTTTCTGCTGACGATTAATTTTCTGCAAAGAAGTTGACGAACGGTTGCCACCTCCGGGCGAACCCTAACAGTGACCCTCTCAAGGCGAACTTGATTTTCTCCAGACAGAGAAAGCTAGCCATGTTAGTTAGCCAGGTCTCCGACTTCGGGGGCTTTGAGTCCCTCCAAGCTAATAATATCCGTCTCCGGGCTACCAGGGAAGCAAAGGCCAGAACGTCTGTCTCTTTCTCTTCCTGGATTCCCAGATCTTCCAACACTCCGAAAATCGCAACCTCCGGACTCGGTGCCACCCTTGTTTTTAACACCGTGGACATGACATCTGCAAACTCCTGCCAAAATCCCCTAAGCTTCGGACATGTCCAGAACATATGGACATGGTTTGCTGGCCCCCCGCACACCTGCCTTCGACACCAAAGAACCTGCTTATCCGGGCCACTATCATGTGAGCCCGGTGAACAACCTTGAACTGTATCAGGCTGAGCCTGGCACATGTTGTGGACGCGTTGATTCTACGCAACGCATCTGCCCAGAGACCATCCTCTATCTCTCCTCCTAACTCCTCCTTCCATTTGCGCTTCAGCTCCTCGGTCTGCGTGTCCTCTGGCCCCATGGGCTCCTTATAGATATCGGAGACCTTCCCTTCTCGCACCCACACTCTGGAAACTACCCTGTCCTGAATCTCCCTTAGCGGTAGGAGCGGGAAGGTTGAGACCTGTCTGCGCAGGACGTCCCGCGCCTGCAGGTACCTAAATTTGTTTCCCCTCGCCAATCCAAATTTCTCCTCTAGCACCCTCAAGCTAGGAAAGCTCCCTTCTATAAACATATCCCCCATCCTCTTAATTCCTGCTCTCTGCCATCTCCAAAACCCACCGTCCATCTTTCCCGGGGCAAACCGGTGATTATTGCAGATTGGGGACCAGACCGATGCTCCCTCTGCTCCCACATGCTTCCTCCACTGCCCCCAGACTCTCAGGGATGCCACCACCACGGCTGGTGAAGTACTGTGCCGGCGGGAACGGCAAAGGCGCCGTTACCAACGCCCCCATACTAGTGTTCTTGCATGAAGCCGCCTCCATACGCTCCCATGCCGACCCTCCCCCCACCACCCACTTCCTGATCATGGCTATATTCACCACCCAATAATAGTTACTGAAATTTGACAGCGCCAGCCCGCCCTCTCCCCGGCTCCGCTCAATCATCCTCTTTTTTACTTGCGAGGTCTTGCCCGCCCATACAAAGCCAGTGATTACTTTGTTGACCCGTTTAAAAAAGGAGAGGGGGCACCCCTGCCTCCTTTGTATGGGGGGCCAAATTCCCCCAGAATCCTCATGATTTCTTCCATACCCCCCACTGGGTCCGACACATACAGGAGCAGGTCGTCTGCATAAAGTGAGACTCTGTGTTCCACTCCCCCCCCCGGACCAACTCTTTCCAGCCCCTTGAGGCTCTCAGCACAATTGCCAGCGGCTCTATAGCTAGCGCGAACAACAGTGGGGAGAGGGGGCACCCCTGCCTCGTCCCCCGGTGTAACCTAAAATAGTCCAATGTCGTTCTATTCGTCCGTACACTTGCCCCAGGAGCCTGTCTGACCCAATCAATAAAGCCCCGCCCAAATCCGAACCATCCCAGTACCTCCCACAGACATTCCCATTCTACTCAATCAAAAGCCTTCTCTACGTCCATTGCGACCTCCACCTCCCTACCGTCTGGGTGCATCATAATCGCATTTAGCAACCTTCTTACATTGGACACCAATTGCCTTCCCTTAACGAACCCCGTCTGGTCCTCCTCAATCACGTCCGGAACACAATCTTCAATCCTAGAGGCCAAACTTTTGGCCAGCAGTTTGGCGTCCACATTCAATAGGGATATCGGCCTGTAGGATCCACACAGCTCTGGATCCTTATCCCGCTTCAGAATCAGCGAGATCGTGGCCTGTGACATCGTAGGGAGAAGCACCCCTCTCTCCCTTGCCTCATTGGATATCCTCATCAACAGCGGCCCCAATATCCCAGAAAACATTTTGTAGAACTCCGCTGGGTACCCGTCCGGCCCGGGGGCTTTACCCGACTGCATGGCCTTCAGACCCTCCACTATCTCTTCGATCCTGATTGGGGCCCTCAGCCCTTCTACCAGCTCCCCGTCCACCTTCGGGAAATTCAGCCCCCCTAGGAAGTGCCTCATCCCCTCTGGCCCCGGTGGGGGTTCTGACTCATACAGCCTACTGTAAAACTCCTTAAAAGCCTTATTCACCCCTGCTGAATCTCCAACCAGGTTCCCGTCCCCATCCTCTACTTTCCCTATCTCCCTGGCTGCCTCCCTCTTTCGGAGCTGCTGTGCAAGCATTCTGCTGGCCTTCTCTCCGTGCTCATAGATCGCCGCCCTCGCCTTTCTCAGCTGCTCCACCGCCCTCCCAGTTGTTAACAAGCCAAACTCCGCCTGTAGCCTCCATCGTTCCCTTAGAAGCCCTGCCTCTGGGGTCTCCGCATACCTCCTGTCGACCTGTAATATTTCCTTTACCAGTCGGTCCGTCTCTGTCCTGTCTACCTTCTCCCTATGGGCCCGTATCGAGATCAGCTCCCCTCTAACCACCGCCTTCAATGCCTCCCAGACCACCGCTGCTGAAATTTCCCCCGTGTCATTGACCTCCAGGTAATTCTGAATACATTTCCTCAACCGCCCGCACACCTCCTCGTCCGCTAAGAGCCCCACGTCTAATCTCCAGTGCGGGTGCTGATTACTGTCTTTACTAACCCTGTAGGTCAACCCAGTGCGGGGCATGGTCTGAGATTGTGATCGCCGAGTACCCAGTGTCCACCAACCCCGTCAGTAGAGCTCTGCTCAAAATAAAGAAATCAATCCTGGAGTACACTTTATGCACGTGTGAGTAGAAGGAGAACTCCTTCACTCTCGGCTCCACAAATCTCCATGGGTCCACCCCCCCCCTTGCTCCATGAACCCTTTTAGCTCCTTAGCCATTGCTGGCACCCTGCCCGTTTTGAGCTTCACCGGTCTAAACCAGGGACAATAACTGTGTTGAAGTCCCCTCCCATGACCAACCTGTGCGAGTCCAGGTCCGGTATCTTCCCCAGCATCCTCTTTATAAACTCCACATCGTCCCAGTTTGGCGCGTATACATTTACTAACACCCCCTCCAATTTCCCACTGACCACAATGTACCAGCCTCCCCCATCTGAAACTATTCTACCCGCCTCAAACACCACTCGCTTGCTGATCAGGATCGCAACCCCTCTCATCTTTGAGTCCAGTCCTGTGTGGAAAACTTGTCCGACCCAACCTTTCCTTAACCTAATCTGATCAGCTACTCTAAGGTGCGTCTCCTGCAGCATTACCTCAGATGCGCGAACACGCGTGCCCTCTTGACCGACCCATTGAGCCCTCTTACATTCCAGGTGATCAGTCTAGTTGGGGAGCTCATTGCACCCCCCCCCCCCCCCCTCGCCGATCAGCCATCCCCTCTCTTGGGCCAGTCACCAGCCCGCGCCCCGCACCTCCAACGGCCCGCCCCCAGGCAGC
This sequence comes from Scyliorhinus torazame, assembly GCF_047496885.1. Lineage (NCBI taxonomy): Eukaryota > Metazoa > Chordata > Chondrichthyes > Carcharhiniformes > Scyliorhinidae > Scyliorhinus > Scyliorhinus torazame. The sequence goes on from NC_092707.1 coordinate 384,496,081, forward strand.
CTCCGCCCCCGGCCTCCTCTCTGTCCCTCAGCAACAGTCCCTCCCTCGTCAGCACAACATTTTTCCCCCCTCACCCCCCTCCAGTAACAGCACTAAATAAATTAACCCCTTTGATAAGCCTAACATCTGTGCACCCCCCACTACACTTCCGTAAGCTAGCCTGCCCAGCTAGCTTGGTGGCCCTCGCCCCTGGCGCCAGACAATCTCCCACCTATTGTCCCTTCCCCCCCTCCCGCTCATACATACATATTCAAATGAAAAACAGTCCCAACACAATTGCCCGACAGAGATGAAAAAAAAACCCTAGTTGAACTCAAACAAAGGAAAAGGTCAAGTAAAAGAACCAGCATCTGAACAAACACACCTCCATCCCCCAACAGTGCAAATACAAACTTTTACCTCACTCAGCTCTGCAGCTGGTCCCAGATCCATACAGCAGGCATTACAAATAATGTCCGAAAACCCCCCCGCAAAAATGAAGAAACTTTTTCTTTTCAAAACATAGACGCTACAGCCAAATTCAAAGTTCAAAGTTCTCAGTCCGACACCAGTCCTTTCCTTTGTGTGAAATCCAGCGCTTCCTATGGCGACTCGAAATAGAAATGTTGTTCCTCCTGTGTGACCCTGAGGCGGGCCGGTTACAGCAGACCGAACTTCACGTTTTTCTTGAAAAGGGTCGACCTGATCTGATTGAATCCCGCTCTTCTCCTGGCCACCTCCGCACTCAGGTCTTGATAGATCCGTAGGATACTGTTGTCCATTTGCAGCTCCGTGTCTGCTTGGCCCACTGTAAAACACGCTCCTTATCCAGATATCTGTGGAATCTCACCACCATTGCCCTCGGGGGTGTCTCCCATTCGCAGCTTCCTCGCAAGCCCTCTGTGAGCCCTGTCCACCTCCAAGGGTCGGGGGAATGCCCCATGCCCCAGCAGCTTCTCAAACATGGCCGCTATATATGCCCCAGCGTCCGCTCCTTCGGATCCCTCTGGGAGCCCAACGATCCTCAAGCTCTGCCGACGGGACCTATTCTCTAGGTCCTGCACCTTCTCCAGGAGCCTTTTCTGCTGGTCTCTTAACATCCCCACCTCCACCTCCACTGCTGTTTTATGTTCCTCCTGGTCAGCCAGCGCCTTCTCTACTTTCTGGATCACCCGATCTTGGGCATCCAATCTAAGTTCCAGCCGCGAAATTGCCTCTTTAATCGGGTCCAAGCAGTCCTGTTTCTGCTTGGCGAAGCCCTCCTGGATAACTTGCATCAACTGCTCTGTTGACCGCTGGGTCGACAAGCCCAAGGCCACCATTACTGAGAGTAGCTTTGTTTTCCAGATTTATTTATTGAATTCAAATTCCACCAGCCGCCTCCACATTGAGGCACCCTCGAATAGTACGTAGGTTTGTTTAAGTACAGTGACCTACTCATACTTTTATGTTCTTGTTAGTCTATTCATCAGACTTTGGCTCCAAGTGTCATAAATCTTCAGTGACAGATAACTGACTGCAGATACTGCACTCTGCGAATCTAATATATCCAATTAAGTGTAGTCAATGTTTCATGGAAAACTAATCATCAGCTGAACCCAACGATAAACCAGTAAGCTTGGCGTCACGGCAGAGAAAACAAAACAAATTTTTGCGAGGAGCAGTGTGCTATTTGCTTCCAATGTTCTCGTCCATCGGAAAGCTGGAGGAGGAGCAATTCTCTCCAAATAGCAAAAACAAGCACGATTACGTTATGTTTTTCATCAATGCCATTGTTACAATTGAATCCTCACGAAGGGCTGGCTTTCAACTATACGTCTCAATGGAGAATTCTGTCAACTCTGCACCTGAATTGCAAATTTTCGGGCCGTTGTTATCAAATAAAACACTTAATTCTTCCTTTGCCAACTGCATTGGAACACAAATTGATCTGACCTAAGTGAGATTTGGGTCAATATTCCGCATAAAATTTGTGTCAATGTCTATGGGTGTTGCAGTGAAAGGAGAGGTGAAAGGGTTGAGCTGACAGGGAGAGGTCAAGGGTCGGTGTGGATTAGCAGCCCCTCGTGAGTGAGAGAAACCCTCAGTTCATACTAATCCCACTGTCTCAACAAGAACGAATCCCACTGTCTGTTTACCAACATGACTAAACTCTAAAAGTAAATAGGTGTGAAAAGCTATTCAGACATTTCAGGGGCAAGATCCTGTACAAGTTCCACCTCTCTCTTTCTTACATAATCACAGAATGGCTATAGCGTGAAGGAGGCCATTCAGCCTGCCTGTCCATGCTGGCTCTCGGTTAGAACAACTCACTAGGTTCCCCCTCATCCATATTTCCTCCTCCCCTTAGGGATGCAAGTGTTTCCTTTTCAGATAATTATCCAATTACCTTTAAGTCAGCCTTAATCACACCCTCAGAAAGTACATTCCAGATCCTAACCACTCGCTGCCTAAGTAGGTTTTTCTTCTTCCTCTGCTTCCTTAGCCAATCACCTTAAATTGGTGGCCTCTGGTTCTGGATCCTTAAGCCAATGGGAAGTTTTACCCTCTCTCCCTTGTCTACACCCCTCTCAACCTTCTCTTCTCCAAGGATAGAGGCAGCGGTTCCAATCTATCCTTGTAACTTGTCTTTGGACTGGATCAATAAGTTGAAGGTTGACAGTGAAACTCAGCCCAGCTTAATGTTGGGAAAATTACAGAACTAAGGTTCCAAATTCGATTAGCACTCAGGATGTACTCTCAGCCTAGGATGGCCTGGAGTCAGGCATAATATTAGCAAATTCATGCAGCTCCTGAAAACGGCAGTGGTCAGAATTTCCATCTGCCCCTTCATTGTCTATGGGGGGAGGTGGGGTTGGATGGAAGGATTGTCCACAGATGAATTTCCTGACTCTTCTTCACAGAAGAACAGGTCAATCTATTGGCTGATGTGGGGTACACCAGGATCTCCAGGCCAAGGGCATGAGCTGAAAGACTTTGGAAATGCTGCAAGGACATGTTTTAGGCAAGTCTACAAAGTTCATTATCTGGAACCCACATGTTAGGGTGAAGAGAAGGCAGTAGCATTCCCTCCCTGAGGGCCATCCAGTACCGCATTCCCCACTCCCACAAAGCAGGCACGATACGTCAACATTGACATGGGCAATTGTCAAAGCCATAATTAACGAGCAGGCCCCACCATGACCCCAGTACTCCAGCATGGGCAGGAGTGAATCATGTGATGCTGTCATTTCATGCTCCCAGCAGGAGGTTTTACACATATTGAATTAGAATGTTTATATATTAGAAGCAAATACAAAGTTCACTGTAATTCTGCACAATGGGACGAGTGTGTTTAGGGCTATGAAATGTTCGATACACCTCGAGTGAGTGGGAATCAGTTCAGCTTGCTGGAATTCTGCAGAATGTAAAGCAGTTTTGTACTCTAAACTGTGCATAATGGCAATGAAAGAGAAATTGTTCAGTTAACAAAACTATTGGACGCGATTTTAGGGCCGCGCTGTGCTCGAAAAGCAGCTTGCCCTGGTGCAGCATGGCCGATAGAAGCTCGGAAACCCTCCTCCCGGGGTCTATCCAGCTCGCAATGCCTCACGAGATCTAATGCGATCTCGCGCGCTCGCTATGGAACTTTGTTCCATTTTTATTAAATCCCGCCCATTGGATCAGAACCACAGTGGGACCAAGAACACACCAATCTCTACATAAGTTACATTCACGGGGGAGAGATGGTGGCATAATTGTAAAGCCACTGAACCAGTAATCCTGAGGTCCAGACTAAAGCCCAGGGAACATGGGTTCAAATCTCACCATGGCAGCTGGTGGAATTTAAATTCAATTTGGAAAATATGGAATTTGAAAAGCTGGTCCCAGTGGCCATGAAACTATCATCAATTGTCGTAAAAACCCACCTGGTTCACTAATGAAGGAAATCTGCCGTCTTTACCGGGTCTGGCCCACAGGTGCCTCCATGTAGTTGACTCTTAACTGCCCGCTGAAACAACGGTGCAAGCCACTCAGTTCATGGAGGCAATTAGGGATGGGCAACAAATGCTTACCCTGCCAGCGAGGCCCACGTCCCAATATAGAAAGAAAAGTTAACATTGGGATTAGGCTATTGGACTAGTAATCTAGAGGCCTGGACTAATGATCCAGATATGAGAGTTTAAATCCTAGCCCAGCAGCTGGGAAACTGTGGGAAGAAAAAGACAAGCTAGTATCAGTGATGGTGAACATTAAAACTGCTAGCTGGTCTAAAAAGCCTTCTGGTTCACGAATGTCCTTTAGGGAAGGAAATCTGCCACCCTGACCTGATCTGGCCTACATGACCCACAGCAATGTGGTCAACCCTTTGTGAAACAGGCGAGCAACCCTCACACTTATGTAGGGATGCATAGTAAACGCTGACTTTGCCAGAGTGGCCCACATCCCATCAATGTGCAATTACAAAATATATATTTTGGATTCTGAACCTACTGTGCACGATGCAGAATGTGCTGACAATTAGTCTCACAAACACCAAGAGAGCTTCCAATTCATAGAAGTTTAAACATTGAAATCTCTATCTCTCCATTATTAAAGAATGATGTGGAGATGCGGCGTTGGACTGGGGTGAGCACAGTAAGAAGTCTTACAACACCAGGTTAAAGTCCAACAGATTTGTTTCAAATACTAGCTTTCGGAGCACTGCTCCTTCCTCAGGTGAAAGGTGAAGGGGGGGGGGGGGAGATCCATGGACGTTTGGGCAACCGAGGGTGAAGGAGTTCTCCTTCTACTCACACATGCATAAAGTGTACTCCCGGATTGATTTTTAAAATTTTGAGCAGAGCTCTACTGACGGGGTTGGTGGACACGGGGTACTCGGCGATCACAATCTCAGACCATGCCCCGCACTGGGTTGACCTACAGGTTCGTAAAGACGGTAACCAGCGCCCGCACGAGAGGTTCGACGTGGGACTTTTAGCTGACAAAGAGCTGTGCGGGCGGTTGAGGAAATGTATTCAGAACTACCTGGAAGTCAACACATGGGGGAAGTTTCGGCAGCGGTGGTCTGGGAAGCACTGAAGGCGGTGGTTAGAGGGGAGCTGATCTTGGTACGGGCCCATAGGGAGAAGGTAGGCAGAGCAGAGACAGACAGACTGGTAAAGGAGATAATACAGGTCGACAGGAGGTATGCGGAGACCCCAGAGGCAGGGCTTTTAAATGAACGGCGGAGGCTACAGGCGGAGTTTGGCTTGTTAACTACTGGGAGGGCAGTAGAGCAGCTGAGAAAGGCGAGAGGGGCGATTTATGAGCATGGAGAGAAAGCCAGCAGAATGCTTGCACAGCAGCTTAGAAAGAGGGAGGTAGCCAGGGAGATAGGGAAAGTAGAGGATGGGCACGGGAACCTGGTTGGAGACTCAGCAGGGGTGAATAAGGTGTTTAAGAAGTTTTACTGTAGGCTGTATGGGTCGGAACCCCCAGTAGGGCTGGAGGAGATGAGGCACTTCCTAGGGGGGCTGAATTTCCCAAAGGTGGACGGGGGGCTGTTAGAAGGGCTGGGGGCCCCGATCGGGTTGGAAGACATAGCGGAGGGTCTGAAGGCCATGCAGTCGGGTAAAGCCCCAGGACCGGATGGGTACCCAGTGGAGTGCTATTAAAGTTTTCTGGGATATTGGGGCCGCTGTTGATGAGGACATTCAATGAGGCAAGGGAGAGAGGGGGGCTTCCCCCGACGATGTCACAGGCCATGATTTCAATGATCCTGAAGCGGGAAAAGGACCGGAGCTGTGTGGGTCATGTGTGGGGAAGTTCGCCATGAGTGGGTCAATGTTAGGGTCCGCCCAGAGGTGACAGCCGTTCGTCAACTTCTTTGCGGCAAATTAACCGTCAGCAGAAGGGGGGGGGGGTTAGCTTATTTTAGAGTAGGGGGTTAATAAAGGTGGGACCTGTAAGGGAGGAAGACGGCTTTATGTTTCTAAATTCACGTACATTGTTTACTTTGTTGTTGTTGTAAAACCATAAATAACTCAATTAAAAAAAAAAATTGAAAAAACGGAGGAGGAAGCTTTATCAAAAATGCTTTCGGAACAAAATTAAAGCTGGCCCAAAAGAAGGTTCCAGAAATTTCCTCTTCTTAACCTTGATGAAATGGGAATAGCAAATGGTTTGTGAGAGGAAAATATATCTCAGTGAAGATCAAAAATGTAAAAGAGTATTTGAAATATAAGATATAATCCTATGCTTGGTGATCATTGAGGGCTCTCCACCTCTTTATCGCATATTTTATCATGCGTCATGCAAGCAATTCAAGTTTCTTGGAAGTGAGAATGTTTTTTGCCTGTTTCAATGTTGCTATTGCGAATGAATAATATGAAACTGGCAGCCAATATCCGTCTATCACTTAAATTAATCTCTGGCAGAACAATTCCACAACGCCTTTCAAGAAACAAATTTCTTAAACTTGACAAAAATGTTAATGTATAATTGAAGGTTTTCTACAGGCACCAGCCCAGCATATCCCCATGTTGTGGGAATGTGATGCCCCTACATTGCAAAACATTGGTCGCCTTTTGGTGAATATAAAACTTGCATCAATCAAGACACAGCTACTCAGAACACATATGGTGCACGTCACTACCTCAAAGTAAAATAGTGTTCAGAAAAACATCCCTCTTAAAAAAAAAGCGTCAGAAAGCCTTTAGTTGCCATAACCAGTTTTCTATTTCTTTGGAATCTTGTTTGCTCATTAGTTAGGTACTCCAGCTATGAACTATTTACTCCCTACCTGCCATTAATCACTTCAAGGAATTCGCAGCCCAGCAGCTTACTTGGTTTCTTCGATCTCCAATTGCTGGGGTCAGAGGCAGTGGAAAGATTATGCTTCCTTCCTACAGGACTAGCAATCAAACTGGTCAAATGGATGGGGGTGGGTGGTGCTTAGAGAACATGGGCAGGATGTTGGTCCCAGCGGAGTGGTTGGAGCTAAAAGAAAAAGCCCTGCTGGCCCAGGTGCCGGTTCCAAGCTTCTATCCCACCTCTGGGCCATTTTTGTGGAGGTGGCATCTGGGACCAGCAGGACTACCCATCAGCACATCACAGGTAGCCAAACTGGCTCATTACCAGCCTTATGGAGGCCATTTAAAGGAGACTGACTGGGATTTTCCAGTTGGCCTCCAGGTTCCCATGGATGGTGGGGGGGGGGGGGGGGGGGCGGTATTTGTTTAACTGCCCGGAGGCAGCCTATTAGTGACAGGGAGAAGTACCAGTACTCCAGGTCAGTCTAGAATCTCTCCCAACCTGCCTGGGTGTAGGAGCAGTGACAGGGCACCCCATTCTACCAACCACCCGCCTCTCTATCCAGATAGTGGTGGTCTGGCTGCAAAAGCAATTTTTTAATCAAAAGTTTAAAAAGTTTGGAGGCAGGGTGATTCTATCTTGAAGCATCATCTCGTTTTCTTCCCTTTTATTATAAGCTGCTGCTCTCCCCAGAGTGGAAGGCCTCTGATTGGGCCTCCAGCTTCCAGAGCCTCCCTGCCATCCTTAACTGGGTGACAAGCCCAGCTTCAGGCCAATTAAGGGAATGCCCCCTTGTAAATCACTGAGTGACTGCTACCTTCCAGGCCTGGGTTCGGCACCGGAAAATAAACCCTGCTCCAACAGTGAGTTTGGTTCAGTTGGTGGCACACTTGCCTCTGAATCAGAAGGTCAGAGGCTCAGGCTTCATCATATAATCAAGGCCTACAATATAGTGTTGCACTGTTTGAGGTGCCGTCTTTCAGACACAAATCTGTTGAGGTGGATATAAAAAGTCCATGCCACTGTCTGAAGATAGCAGTGTGATGTGCCTAATATTTGGCCCTCGGCCAACATTACCGAAAAGGATTAATTGGGCACTGATCACACTGCTGCTTGTAAGACCTTGCCATGTGTACATTGTCTATAGTGTTTGGCAACAAAACTGACAACATTAACTGGCTAATGAGCATTTTGGGATGTCCTTAGGCAAAGAAATGCGGTCTTTCATGTCTAAATGGGGAATGATGTATTCCCAAGTACGTTTAGAGCTCTGAGGTTTCCAGAGTGTGGTGCCCATCAATGAATACCAATGGTATCTGATTTACTAATGTTTACTTTACCAGATTACCATCCATGTGGTGAATACAATAATTTACCTCATCACATCAAAGCCTAAGGCTTTGAGAAAAGCTGGTAAATGGTAAATACGTTAATTAAAGTAAAGTCGCCATAGTCCCAGATGGTCATAGGCCCCTTTGAGGGGGAGAGATGACTGGTGGTGATGTAACCTAAGGATCACCTCCCCTCAGGCGAGGGGTGAGGTTGAGAAGGCGGGGTCTTCATGGATAACTTCAGCTGGCATGGGAATTGAACCCATGCTGTTGGCTTTATTCTGTATCACAAACCAGCTGTCCAGCCAACTGAGCTAATCTCCTCTTAGGCTTCTCTTCTCCAAAGAAGAAGAATCCTAAACTCTCCAATCTATTCTCATGACTGAAGCTTCTCAAGTCTGGAACAATTCTTGTAAAGCTCTTCTGCACTCTCTCCACTGGGTTCACATCCTTCCTATAGTGTCGCACCCAGAACTGTACACAATATTCCAGTTGAGCTCTAACTAATATCTGGTATAGATTCAGCACAACCTCCTTGCTCTTGTCCCTGTTAATAAAGCCCAGAATATTATATTCTTTATTAACTGCTCTTTCCACCTGTCCTGCCACCTTCAATGAACAATGCACATATACACCCAGCTCCCTCTGCTCCTGCACCCCTTTAAGAATTGTATCCCTTATTTTATATTGTCTAATTCAATGGAATCGGATTCTGGCACATATCCAACTTGTTGGAAAGTTATTTTGGTTGTTGCATGATGTGAATACGGGAACAGCTGAGTTTTGTGAGCTCCAGTTCTGCTCAACTTTTAATCTGTCTGTTCATCCGAGTCCACATTTTGTATTGGTCTTTTCTTTGCTTACATGGCTTGTGTTATGTCCTGGTAATTATTTGATCAGTGTCTTTGCAAGAAAGATCAGAGATAAAAGGCTAAAATGCTCGTTAGTTAGTGGCTGTGGAGTGGGTTGGAGTGGGGCCCTATTTTCAGTGACGTAGTTGCTATAAAGCGTGATTTCGCCTGGGCAATGCTGTTTACAACGGATATTGGCTGCCAATGGAGATGTTGGGCTGAAATCTCTGCCGGCGGGATGCTCCGTTTTGCCGGCAGCTCAGGGGTTTCCCGACATCGTGGGGCTGCCCCACAATGGGAAACCCATTGACCAGCCGGCGAAATGGAGAATGCTGACGGGGTGCCACACCCGAAATCTGGTGTGGCGGGATGGAGAAACCTGCCCATTGTCTTTGCTGAAAATCTCTGCTCTGCAGTGCAGGCCTTCAAGGCTCACTTCAAGAGTTGTGGGGTACTTTTATGGAGGCACTGGTGGCACACAAGGAGATTCTTGTACTTCAGAGAGCACTTTTCCTGGTGTCCATACCGTCAAGCTCTGTTGCATGACTTGCTGTCCACCCTGAAGGGTTCAGGAGAAGGAGACTTTTGCGAGGGCCACGAAGAATCCAGCACGAGTTTTAAGGATACAAAGAAATAACATTTATTTACAATAACATATATATACAACAGCAGCAGCAACTTCGCTTGCTGCTCACTCCTTCCTGCTGGTTCCAAACTGGCCAGCTTTATTTATACAGGGAGTCTGTTAATGATTTCTCCGCCCCCCTCATTGGGGAAGCTCATACTCCCACAGGATTGTGGGATTGTCATTAGTCCCCAGCCAATGGTAAGCAGGCAGGTTATAACAGAGACCGAGTGGTGTGTACTCCTGAGCTTGGCCCCGGGCAAGAGGCGGTGGAAGAGTTCCCGAGTAAATTTGAAGATTGGCTGCCAAGTTTCGGTGATCTTGATCTGGAAACTGGGTGTATCAGATTCGGTGGAACACAACGTTTCCTGTCTTCAAGACCAGGGGTTGGTCTGGCCCAATGACCACTGGTCCTGTATCGTCCTGTTACTGATACTCCTCATGAGGGGTTGGAGGTGGCCAAACCGGTCGAGCCATCCCCCATGGCCACGGTCTTGTCTGTAGATCGCCTGGGCATTGGTGAGACAGCATGGCGGAAGTAACAGTGTCTCGTGCTTTGATCGTCGGAATCCTTGCGAGATCCTGAGGAGTGCTCGATGATCCTGCTTTACCTTGGCTTTTGCTTTTGATGTATAACCGGGAAGATGTCTTTATCCTGAAAATTACTTCCTGTTGGTCTGGGGGTTGGTAGGGTTAGTTTGTCTTGCTGTGATTGCGGAAGGTCGTCCAAGTTAGAGCTAATCTGTTTCATGTTTTTCTTTCGTCTTTAGATTTGAACTTTAGCCAGTCTGTTATTAGAGATGCCCTATTGATGAATGTTTTCACGGTTCTTCTCGCAGACTGAGATCCCCTCCTCGCTAGGGTAGAGTGATTACCCTTTCTCTTCTTGTAGAATCTCTACAGTGCAGAAGGAGGCCACACAGCCCGTTAAGTATACATCGACCCTCCGAAAGAGCACCCTACCTGGGCCCAAGCCCCCGCCCTATCCTTGTAATCCCGTCTAACCTTTGGACACTAAAGGGCAATTTAGCATGGCCAATCCACTTAACCTGCACGTCTTTGGATTGTGGGAGGAAACCGGAGCACCCGGAGGAAACCCACGCAGACACGGGGAGAACGTGCAGACTCCGCACAGTGACCCAAGATTGGAATCGGATCCCTGGCAATGTGGGGCAGCAGTGCTAACCACTGTGCCACCATAAGTGAGAGTGGGGGTGATGTATTGCCCTGACTGGGGTTGTGTGTGCGCAGACTCAGCAGGTTGTGGGTTTTGGGGTTGTGTGGAAGGTCCTGGGACATAATTTGATGAGCTTTCTTTTTGGATGGTGCTCGGCTAGGCCAGATCCGGTGCGGGGGGCTGGTATCCCCAAGGATCGGAGTTGTCCACTTTTGAGGGCACCTGTGGTGGTGGTGGCGGTGGGGTGGGGGGTGGGGGGGTCGTAGAGGCTGACTTTGGTCCCCGGGTGCATGGAGTTTTGGGGATGGACTGAGCACTGTCCTTAGTAGAAATCTTGTTTTTTCCCCTCCTGGGGTAGGTGTGATTCTCGCCGTATTGACTGGTAGCTGGTTCTCCTTGTTGGTGTGCCTCAGAAAGCTGCCCGAGAAGTTGGGGTTGTGGGTTGGATACTGATTCCCTGTTCCGTTTGTATCACTTCTTTTCTTTGTGTATGGTGTTGTTTTGTAACTGCCTTGTGTCAATTTCTAAAATGTAACATTCTAATAAATGTACTTTAAAAGAAAGGTTATTCTGTTGAAAATCGTGGGCGGGATTCTCCGACCCCCGCCGGGGGGGGGGCGGCGTGAATCCCGCCTCCGCTGGCTGCCGAATTCTCCGGCGCCGGGGATTTGGCGGGGGCGGGAATCGCGCTGCGCCGGTCGGCGGCCGCTGGCAGCGCCCCCCCCCCCCCCCCCCTGGGCGATGCTCCGGACGCGATGGGCCGAGTGGCCGCCCGTTTTCGGCCGGTGTATGTTACGACAGGTACTTACCGGCAGGACCTGGCTCCGTGGGTGGCCTCCGGGGTCCTCTGGGGGGGGGGGGGGGGGGTGCTCCCATGGTGGCCTGGCCCGAGAACGGAGCCCACCGATCCGCGGGCGGGCCGATGCCGTGTGGGCACTCTGTTCCTCCGCGCCGGCCGGTGTAATGGTCCGCGAGGGCCAGCGTGGAGATGAACCCCCCCTGTGCATGCGCTGGGATGATGCCAGCACACGCTGGCGCTCCCGCGCATGTGCCACCTCGCGCCTGCTGGCAAAGGCTGTTCCGCGCCGGCCGGTGCGGCGCAAACCACTCCGGCGCCAGCCTAGCCCCTGAAGGTGCGGAGGATTACACACCTTGGGGGCGGACCGACGTTGGAGTGGTTCACAACACTCCTTCACGCCGGAATTGCCTGCCCAGCTGGTTTCCGAAGAATCCGGTTTGTATGTTTGGACAATGGAAATGTCAGTCGCATGAAAATAAACTCTCAGCATCATTTTGAGTGATTTGAGAGTCAGATTTGTGATGGGAGTTACAGGGTAAGTCACACGGTAAACATTAAAAATCTTAATAGAGCAACACATACAGACATTGTAGGGAAATGTCACATGTTAGGAAAACGAAGATATAATTTAATTTGTATTGGTAAGCAATAGAAGTAAGGCATCTTTTAAGTGGCTTTAAGTTAATGTTTCTGTGCCTGGAAGGGGTAAAACCTCTAGTTGGATTTGTGCTGGACAAAGGGTATTTTCTTTCTGGGGGTTGGCCCAGTTCCAACGATGTCTCTATTGTGCTTAGAGAGGGCTATGGCATGAAGAGTAAATAGAAGTAGGGGCTTAGCAACAGGAGGCCACTTTCCAGAGGCAAGGGCTTCCGTTGTTCTTAGTTTTAACTGGAAGCCAGGGCAGTTGGAGCCAAGACACTGGGGAGTGAACAGCTCTCAACTCTAGGCCAGGAGAAGCTGGACAGAACAAAGGAGTTACAATGATGGAAGCCTCCTAAGGAACAAGATACAATGCAGATAACCAGGGAATTGGGACAGAAAGAACATTTAAGACACCTTCAGTTAATAGAACAAAGACCAAGATATTGTTCAGAAGAATTCAAGGAAGAGTAAACAAAACGTTCTGAGCTGAAGAGACAATTGCAGTAACAAGATTTAAAGTGAGAAAGCAGATTTCAGAGGTAGATAAAAGGTCTGGTGCCATTTTAGTACAGTCTGGGAATTGAGAGTTAACGCAAATTTGAACAGTTTGTACAGCAGTTAAGACAAAGGAACACTAAAGAGGTTGGTGTAAAATCTTGGACTGGATTCACTATTGAAGGTGGAATGGAAGCTTTGTTTAAAAGTGTAATTTGGAAAATCTGATTACAGAATGCAAACCGCTGCGGGTTATTATTGTGAGAGAAGATTTTAAAGTGTGCTTTTTGGGAGTGGAGTGTGGAAACTCTAACGTGACACTCATTTGGAGGGATTCTGAGGAGACATCCACAAACATTCACTTGGGGTTCAGAGAGGATAGTGTATTTGCCCACAGTCATCTTGTGTGCTTAAAAGGGACTTTGTGTGAATGAGACCATTGACTAAAATGCACTTTTAATCCATGTTAATCCTAAAACCTGTGTGTAATTGTTAAGCTAAGTGAGGGGGGGGGGGGGGGTGGGTGGGTTGGTGGAGTAAAGGTATATGGTATCATAATCCAATTCTTTCATGTTTAACAAATGTTTTTTCTTGCTGTTAGAATGAATTAGCAGTCCTGTGGTTCTGTTTCTCCATGTCCTATTAAAAAAAAAAGTGATGGTCTTTTGAGCCTGGGTTCCAATCTGGAATCTTCCCATCCAGTTATAACTGCGATCGCAACACACAGCTAAATGCGGATCCTTTTACATTGGAATTCCCATGGGAAATATTCTCATTGTAGTTTTCAATATGTTGGCAGAAACTGCGACAATCAATGGATCAGAACAACCTGATCTGATCAAGGTAGTTATTGACCATTGTAGAATGAAATGTGCCTTATTACTGGATTAGCAAACTCCTGCCTCAAGTCACGCAATTTTGTGAGAAAACATCTCGTGAAATTTAAAGCATAAGTATTATGGAATGCCACAGAGGTAGCAGAGAGCTTTGATAGACTTTAGCTCAGTGTTGAAGCTAGGAGAGTAAAAGTGATGTGAGGTGAGGACATTTTTTTCTTTAAATGCAGGTATGATTTGGGATTCATGCCCCAAGCAGTAGAGGAAGAAGATTCAACAGGAACTTTCAAAAGGAGATTGAATGGAAGAAAATTCCAGGACGGCGGAGAAAGGGTAGAGAATGAGTTTAATTGGACAAGGGCGGCACAGTAGCACAGTGGTTAGCACTGCTGCCTCACAGCACCAGCGACACAGGTTCAATTCTGGCCTTGGGTCACTGTCTATGTGGAGTTTCCACCTTCTCCCGGTGTCTGCTTGGGCTTCCTCCGGGTGCTTCAGTTTCCTCCCACAGTCCAAAGATGTGTGGGTTAGGTGGACTGGCCATGCTAAATTGCCCTTAGTGTCCAAAGATTAGACGGGGTTACGGAGATCAGACGGAGGAGTGGGCCATGCTAAATCACCCCTTAGTTTCCAGCAATGTGCAGGTTAGGTTATGGGGTTACAGGGATAGGATGGGGTGGACGGGGGAATAGACATGGATAGAGTCCTCATTTGAAGGGTCGGTGCAGACTCGATGGGCCGAATGACCTTCTTCTGCACTGTAGGAAATCTATGAATTCTTTCAAAGAGCCATGACAGGCACTATGGGCCTAATGGTCCTCTTCCGTGCTACAAGATTCTCTGAGTAAATGGGTTAACAGTCTAGCATGACTACATTTCATTGTCAGGTGCAGCGATGTTCCTGAAATAGTTCCATTCACCCCGATGCACAGTTAGTAGTTTCAAAATCAAAATAGACAACATGAGGAAGTCCGCACGTGATATCTGGGCCCAGAAATAAGCAGACACCAGGGGTAAGATCTCCAATGTGAGTTCAGCTTTTGTCAACCCGGCTCCCTTTGGGACTCAAGAGTGGAAAAGGGAGCATCGATTACGTTAATGTAACAGTCACCCTTGACAGGCGTTACTGTTTAAAATTCAGCCACAGAGTCTGTCTCTTCTCTATCATTATCAGCCCAGGCTGATATTCAAACACACGCTGGCGCTCCTACTGCTGTCTGAGCAGACTGGCTTTGAACTTTGAACTCAAAATGGCACAAACATAAAAAAGCTTCTACTTCTACAAAAGTCATTACCAGTCTAGCGTGGGAGTCACAATTGCAGTTCAGTGAGATTTTGGCTGCGCGACTTATGAATATATGAATATTTCTTCCCGGCCTCTTTCCACATTTAATTGAGAAAATGTCACATTAACACATGCTGATAAGTTCTTTAAACATAGAGCAATACCCAGAGAATGGTAAAAGAATCATATTCCTAGGAATCATTTCCAATGTTACTTAATATCTATTAAAAAGTCATAAAGGACCCTGTGGCCCTATTTCAAAGAAGAGCATTGGAGTTCTCCCCAGTGTCCTGGCCAATATTCACTCCCCCATTACAACAGCAACTCTAGTTCAACAAAGTATTTCATTGGCTATGCCTAGAGATATCCAATGGTCATGAGGAGCTCCATAAAAATGGAAGGCTTTCTTTCTCACTCAACACCATTAAAGCAGATTATCCAGTCACTCTGTCTGCTCTGTTTGTGGGACCAAATTGGCGCCACATTTGCTACAACAGCGACTACACTTCACAAGTACTTCATTCGCTGTAAAGTGCTTTGGGACATCTCGAGGTCATGAAAGGGGCTTTACAAATTCAAATGATATATTTTCTCTCCGCAGCCGTATGACACAAATAGTATTTACCTCTGGAACTCAGTGTCTGCTGTTCTTTCTTACCTACAGTGCGAGTGTGCCCTCTGAGGAACTGTCTCCCCATAGCTCATTAAACAGTGTCGCACTGTGATCTCACTCTTTGTGAGGTCTTTACAAAAACAAAACAGAGCGATGCCCAGGCTTGCGATGAAAATACATGCTTTTAAAATACCTCATTTGAATTTAATTCAATTCTAGGGTTGGCGGTAGATAATAGAAGGAAAAGAGAAATAAGTATTGAAGGAATAGGCTGGAAAAACGTGATTAGAATTATTTGCTCATGTACAGAGTAAAAAAACAATTGGATGCTCTGTTTCTATGATCTATGTATGCATATATATATATATATATATAATATATATATATATGTGTGTGGAGATGCTGGTGTTGGACTGGGGTGGGCACAGTAAAAGGTCTTACAACACCAGGTTAAAGTCCAACAGGTTTGTTTTGAATCACTAGCTTTCGGTGCGCAGCACCTTCATCCAAACCCTGCGCTGATCATGATGCCTTTCTAAACTAAAGCCTTCTGCACTCCAGGGGTCTGTATCCCTCTATTCCCATCCAATTCATGTATTTGTCAAGATGCCTCTTAAACGTCACTATCGTCCCTGCTTCCACCACCTCCTCCAGCAGCAAGTTCCAGGGACTCACCACCTTGTGTGTAAAATATTTTCCAAAATGTGGTCTAACTAAGGTTCTGTACAGCTGCAACATGACTTGCCGATTTTTATACTCAATTCCCGACCGATGAAGGCAAGCATGGCATATGTCTTCTTGACAAGCTTATTCACCTGCATTGCCACATTCACCTGTGTACCTGTACACCCAGATCTCCCCGCCTGTCAATACTCCTAAGGTTTCTGCCATTTACTGTATAATTCCCACCAGTATTAGACCTTCCAAAATGCATTACCTCACATTTGTCTGGATTAAACTCCATCTGCGATCTTTCCGCCCAAGTCTCCAGTCGATCTATATCCTGCTGTATCCTCTGACAATATTCTTCAATATCCGCAACTCCACCAATCTTTGTGTCCTCTGCAAACTTACTAATCAGATATGTAGATAGTCGGTATCACATTGAGATTTGACCAGCTACATTTATGTACACTATGAACAACAACGGTCCCAGCGCTGAACCCTGCGGAACACCACAGCCTTCCATTCAGAAAAGCACGCTTACACTGCTACCCTCTGTCTTCTATAAGAGAGACAGTTCTGTATCCATCTTGCCAGCTCACCTCTGATCCCATGTGACTTCACCTTTTGTACCAGTCTGCCATAAGGGACCTTGTCAAAGGCCTTACTGAAGTCCATGTGGACAACATCCACTTCCCTACCTTCATCAATCATCTTCGACACTCGACACATAAAAAACTCGATCAAGTTAGTGAGACACGACCTCCCCTTCACAAAAACATGATGACTCTCGCCAATACGTCCACTTGCTTCCAAATGGGAGTAAATTCTGTCTTGAAGAATCCTTTCCAATAATTTCCCTACCACTGATGTAAGGCTCACCGGACTGTAATTTCCTGGATTATCCTTGCTACCCTTCTTAAACAAAGGAACAACATTGGCTAATCTCCAGTCCTTTGGGACCACACCTGTCGCCAATGAGGATACCAAGATTTCTCTCAAGGCCCCAGCAATTTCCTAACTTGCCTCCCTCAGTATTCTGGGGTCTATCTCACCAGGTCCTGGGGACCTATCTACCTTAATGCTTTTCAAGCCACCCAATACCTTCTCCTTTTTGATCTCAATGTGACCCAAACTATCCACACATCCTTCCCCATACTCATCATCCACCAAGTCCATCTCTTTGGTGAATATTGATGCAAAGTATTCATTTTGTATCGCACCCATTTCCTCTGACTTCACGTATAGATTCCCTCCTCCGTACTTGAGTGGGTCAACCATTTCACTGGCTACCCTCTTGCTCTTTATATGTGTGTAAAATGCCTTAGGATTCTCCGTAATCCTTTTTGCCGAGGACTTTCATTGACCCCTTTTAGCCCTCCTAATTCCGTGCTTAAGTTCCTTCCTACTTTCTTTATATTCTTCAAGGCCTTTGTCTGTTCTCAGCGTTCTAGACCTTACGAATGCTTCCTTTTTCTTTTTGGCGAGGTTCACAATATCCTTCATTAACCAAAGTTCCAAACTTGCCATACTTATCCTTCTTCCTCACAGGAATATGCCGGTCTTGAATTCTAATCAACTGACTTTTGAAAGACTCCCACATGTCTGATGTTGACTTACCCTCAAACAGCTACCCCCAATTTCCTGCCTAATATTATTTTAATTAGCCTTCCCCCAATTTAGCACCTTCACCCGAGGACTACTCTTATCCTTATCCACGAGTACCTTAAAACTTACAGAATTATGGTCACTGTTCCCAAAATGCTCCCTTACTGAATCTTCGACCACCTGGCCGGGCTCATTCCCCAAAACCAGGTCCAGAACGGCTCCTTCCCTAGTTGGAATATTTAAATATTGTTTAAAGAAACCCTCCTGGTGCTCCTTGCAAATTCTGCCCCATCCAAGCCCCTAGCACTGTGAGTCCAAGTTAATATAGGGGAAGTTAAAACCAGCCACCACGACAACACTGTTGCTTTTACATCTTTCCAAAACCTGTCTACATATCTGCACTTCTGTCTCCTGCTGGCAGTTGTGGGGCCTGTAGTAAACCCCCAACATTGTGACTGCACTGCTCCTATTCCTGAGCTCTACCCATATTGCCTCGCTGCATGAGCCCTCCAAGGTACAGCTGTGATATTCACGTTAACCTGTAGTGCAACTCCCCCACCCCTTTTACATCCTCCTCTATCCCGCCTGAAGCATCTAAATCCTGCACTGTTTAGCTGCCAATCCTGTCCCTCCCTCAACCAAGCCTCTGTAATGGCAACAACATCATGGTTTCAAGTACTAATCCAAGCTCTACCTTACCTGTTATATTTCTCACGTTGAAACAAATGCACTTCAGACCACCAGTCCCCGCTTGTTTAGCAACTTCTGTCTGCCTGCTCTTCCTCTTAGTCTTACTGGACCTATTCTCTCCTTCAGTTACGTCACCTGCTGACCGACTGTTCTGGCTCCTATCCCCCGCCACACTAGTTTAAATCCTTCCAAGTGATGCCCGGCCAGGATATTGGTGCCCTTCCAGTTTAGGTGCAACCCGTCCTTCTTGTACAGGTCCCACCTGCCCCGGAAGAGATCCCAATGATCTAGATATCGGAAACCCTCCCTCCTACAAAGCTGTTCAGTCACGTAATTAGCTGCACGATCTTCCTATTCCTAGCCTCACTGGCATGTGGCACAGGGAGTTATCCCGAGATTACAACCCTGGAGGTCCTGTTTTAGGGATTCAGTATTCCCCTCCACTCATTCCCAGCCAGAACTAAGAGCATGGGAGAAAGATCCACTACAGGAATTGCAGGATATTCTCTCCACTGCATCAACGTTCCCTCAATAAATAGAAGAGGCATATTACTTTAGAGATGCCGTTAACATTACCCCTAAGTTATGGAACAGGTTGCCCTCTGCAACAGAAGGAATGAACAGAAAGAATGGTCAATGGCCATTAGGTAATGGAGAAATTAAACCACAAGCTTTTAAGCAGTTCCCATGCACTCGGTTAGGCTTGAATGATGTTGCAATAAAGACAGAAACATTTCAAAAGAACGGTTTTGTAGATGTGTTTGCTGGCTCCAGTCACATTTCCAACACTAGATATATGCAGTGTTTGTTGACAGATGAGGATGCTGAGGACGATCAATCAAAAACAACTTCAGTTATTGGAATGGGTCCCCATTAGGTCACCATTGCGTCAGTTGAGTGCTTTCACGGCTGAACGTTGTTTGAAACCCTTCGACGAGACATTGAATGGTCTAATTTCGTAAATAGGACTTTGTTTTACACAAATGGCATCGTCATTTATGCTAGTAAATTTTGCTACGTATTGACAAGCAGCCACCTGGCAGGTTGCTTGAAGCATGCGATGCTGGATTTGTAGTGCAGAACCAGGTCCAACTGGACATCAAACAAAGCATCATGTCGACATTCCAACGGTCACAGGCTTATTCTAATCCATCACATCTATTCGCACCTTCTCAAATCTTTGAGCAGAATACATGATCTACCCCAAGGAATATTTAAAATGGAAGAATGATCACTGGCTGGGAGTTTAAAAAAATCTACGGGCAGAATTTTCCAGTCCTCAGACTAAGTGCAGTGAAGGGCGGGAAAGTTGTCTTGACTCCCGTTGGCCAGGGTGGGATTGCTGCACCATTTTGTCTATTTTTCCCCTCATTACTTACGCATCAAAGAGCAGCTTTCCGAATCTCATGATGGGTAGGCTGGGATTTCATCTGTCTCTCTGTTACCTCATCGGGTCAAAGATCCAGCAGCCATATTTTGTTTTCTTTAAATTTAAGAGTACCCAATTCTTTTTTTCCCCCAGTTAAGGGGCAATTTAGCGTGGCCAATTGACCTATCCTGCACACCTTTATTTTTTGGGTTGTGGGGGTGACACCCACACAGACACCGGGAGAATGTGCAAAGTTCACACGGACAGTGACCCGGGGTCGTGATCGAACACGGGTCCTCGGCGCCGTGAGGCAGCGGTGCTAACAACCTCGCCACCGTGCTGCCCAAGCCGTCATATTTAAATGGCACTTAAAGACACATTCACTCTCTGCAGCCCAGGACTTCCTTTGGCGAGTAATGGCCCCCAGATGATACAAGCTCTCTGCCCCTAGGTTCAGTGACAGGCACCTAGAGAGACACCTCCAGGCAGTCCAGGCCCACTGGGAGGTCCTCTACCGCTGTGGTGGATGCCGGGCTTCCACCAAGCTCACCTCACAGGCCTGGGAGGAGGTCGCCAGGTCAGCATCTGCAGGTCTCATAAGAGGGCCACCCTCCAATGCCGATAAAGGATGAATGTTCTCATCCACTCTACCAGGTTAACCTTCTCCTCACTCTCACAAGGCCGCCAGGCACAGTACCAAAAAAGGGGTATCACCACCGATTCCCTCGCACACACTCTACCACCTTCACATCTTGTGACACCCTGCACAAGTTGCGTCTTCAGCCCTTACATAGGTTCACTGAGCACACAGAGGCAGGCAGGCTTATCATCTGCTCTTGCAGCCGTCCTCCTCAGTCTATCCAGCTGTCTCTATGAAGAACAAGCTCACCCACAACAAGAGGAAGGGATCCCAGGCCAAAGGCAGGATGCGGCAACTCAGGCCACTTGCCCCCTTTGAGGCTGCCGGCAAGGCCAGGGACTGTTCCTGCATCAAAAGTGAAAGCGACGTTTCCCAAATAACCAGTGAGAGTCCATCCAGCCACCTTCGCCCACCCACCGACACTGCGGGTGTTATTTAATGTAGGTGACTCTCCAGTCAATCATTAATTATCTCTTCCCTCTATTAGAAACACCAGCAGGGCCACGGGAAACACTCAGCCAGTCCATCAGACCCAGCCCCCAGAGCATCTCAGATCAGAATCTCAGGGAGAATGCCGCTGCACTCAGACCTGCCTCCATCCTGCAGGGACACACACCATGGTGGGACCTAGTTCTTGAGCAGGCCCGGGGGTCACCATTTGGTGACCACAGCACAGAAAATGTCCCCAGCAGGCAGAGGCCGTGACAGCCAAGTGACTGCGACACTTGGAGGATTGCTGGAGGCCGGGCTGCTGGAGGCCAGGCTCCTACTGAGTCCGAGTCCAATGACAAGCCTTTGCAAACGGCCCTCAGAGGAATGTGGTTACAAGACACTGCCTAAGAATCAACAGTAGGTAAAGACTGGTTGGCCGTAACATTTCCACCTGAAGAATTGGACCAGGACCAGGATTTTCCTCTCCCCCTGCACCTATTTTCCAGCACTAGAGGCAGTTCACCATTGGCCAAGGGGGGGATATTCCCGTTCCGCCAAAGTAAATGGCCACTTGCCATTGACAGGCAGGGATACAGCAGGCCAGGCTATCAGAGCCCATCACCAACGGAGGACGCAGGAGTTTGTGTTGACGACGCTCCAGCGCATTGAAGCCACCAATGTGGCAATTTAACATGGCCAATCCACCTACCCTGCACATCATTTGGGTTGTGGGGGTGAGACCCATGCAGGCACGGGGAGAATGTGCAAACTCCACACGGACAGTGACCCAAGGCCGTGATCGAACCCAAGTCCTCGGCGCCGTGACACAGCAGTGCTAACCACCGCGGCACCGTGCCGCCCTTGGTACGTCAACTTGTGTAGAGCACAGTAACCCATGATGATTTGGTACACCACCTGGGGAGAGTGCTGGAGAGCACCACACAACTAGTCCTGACATCTGAAACGCATCTTCAACCTGCTGATGTGCTCCTCAGTCAAGCAGAATGAGCCACATTGTAACTCTTCCCTGAAGAACATTGCGACTGCTGAACGCCCGTCGTTGCCCCGCCTTTTTGAATAGCCTTCATCACCGATGTGCCACGCCTGAGCCCGCTGGGGGCACTGGAAGATTTGTGGGACCCACAAGTGACTCAAGATATAAGAGTTGTGAGATCTCCCAGGATACCTCGCACAGATCTACATAATCTGGGTTTGGTAATCACAGGTTATTTTTCGATTGATGCATCATATGGGTTACTGCCAGGGGGCACCTAATGCCACATGCATGTAGTCGATGACATCCTGCACCAGTGGGAAGCTGGGGATTGCTGCAAATCCACTGCTCTAGCAGCCTTACAGGCTTCATCCAGGGTGAGCTGGATGTAATTGGGTACCCTACTGAATAGGAGGTTAGTGACCTCTTGTATGCATTTATGAGTGGAGATTGTGATATTCTGCAGAGGCGCAGAGGTCCCAATAGAGCCCACTCACAACAAGACGGTCACCTTTAGAGCCACTGGCAATGGATGGCCCCCCCCAGTCTGTTCGGCGTAGGATCCTTCTGGAAAATGGGGCAGTGTGAGCCACCCATCTTGTGACAAGTGAAGGCATCCGTTGTACAGACTCTCATTCATCTGCAAATATGAGAGGCATCTTTGGTACTCCCTGGGTTTCTCTGCCAAGGGGCACCTAATGCCTCTGTAGAATTGGCCTCTCCTCCTCAGCTTCTATGTCATCGTTGGGCCCCACTGGTCCGTGTTCCTCCCGGTGAGTGAAACTCGTGCATTTTCCCTCCAGCTGCCTGATGGGTCCCTGCTCCTCCTCCTCAGTCGCATATGTCATGCGAGAGTACCTTTAAGAAATGGATGTTTAAGAAATGTACCTTTAAGAAATGGGTGTTTACCAGTGATGTCAGAGTGTGGGTAGAGCTGGGCTGTCAGTCAGCTTTTTACTTTCGTTTTAGGCTGTTTGTTTCAGGGTGTGTTTTAGTTTCATTTTCAGAGCTGGATAGCTGCAGTCACAGCCAGAAGGGGTATTAGTCTCTCTCTCTGTCATCTGTGATGTCATTGGCTGACAGATCCCGGGTCCTGGTTGGACGTTGACCTCTAGCTCCGCCCTGAAGGCGGAGTATAAGTACCTGGAGTCCTCCCCCGCAGGCAGTCTACTACTGAACTGCGGGGGAACAATCACGCTTAATAAAGCCTCATCGACTTCACTCTATTCGTCTCTCGGAGTCTTTGTGCGCTACAATTTATTAAGCGTGACTAAAGGACTATGGAGCTCAGGATCATCCCGGAATGCCTGAGGATCAGCCCCCACGCAGTGAACGCAGCAGCAGCTTTCAAGCACTGGCAGACTTGTTTCGAGGCCTACCTCTGAACGGCCCCCAGCCGGGTCACAGAAGACCAAAAACTACAGGTCCTGCACTCGAGGTTAAGCACGGAGATTTTCTCTCTCATCGAAGACGCAGAGGATTTCCAGACGGCGTTCGCAGCACTAAAAAGTCTCTATGTTCGCCCAGTAAACCAGATCTACGCTCGCTATCAACTCGCAATGAGACGGCAAAGTCCCGGAGAATCGATAGATGAATTCTACGCCGCGCTACTAATTTTGGGACGGGCCTGCAGCTGCCCGCCGGTAAACGCGATGGAACACACGGACATGTTAATGCGCGATGCTTTTGTGGCAGGTATGAACTCCTCCCAAATCCGCCAAAGACTTCTAGAAAAAGAGTCGCTAGGACTCTCAGAGGCACGGGCCCTAGCAGCCTCCCTAGACGTGGCCGCGCGAAATACCCGCGCCTACGGCCCCGACCGCGCGGCAGCCCATTGGGCTCCGTACGCACCCGTCGCGACAAACCCCCCCCCCCCCGGACACCCCACAGGCTTGCGCGGTTCAAACGCCAAGTCGCACCGGGGGAGCTCGCTGCTATTTCTGCGGCCAGGCGAAACACCCCCGGCAGCGCTGCCCGGCCCGCGCAGCGATCTGTAAGAGATGCGGGAAAAAGGACCATTTCGCGGCTGTGTGCCGGTCCCGCGAGGTCGCCGCTGTCCCGGGAGAACAGGGAGCCCTGCACGCCGTTTACGCTCCCCAACCCCCCCAGCGCCCCATGTACGACCCGCAGGCGCAACCACTCTGGGTCCCGACCACCGCTCTCCCCAGAGAACAGGGAGCCCTGCACGCCGTTTACGCTCCCCAACCCCCCCCCCGCGCCCCATGTATGACCCGCCGGCGCTACCTCTTTGGGTCCCGGCCACCGCTGTCCCCAGAGAAGAGGGAGTCCTGCGTGTTCCTAACGCTCCCCAACCCCCCCAGCGCCCCATGTGCGACCCGCAGGCGCCGCCATTTTGGGTCCCGGCCACCACGAGGGGAGGAAGGGCGCCGCCATCTTGGACCACCCCAGACCTGTGCGACGCATGGGGCGGCCATTTTGTCCATCCCCGCCGCCATCTTGTGACCCCCAGCCATGTGCGATGCATGGGGGCAGCCATCTTGTTCACCCCCGACGCCATCTTGGACGGCAACAACGGACCCCAGTGTCGACGGCTCCACGGGGTTCGAAGAAGACGCTCAACCATTACAACCACGTCTGGCTTCAATGACGCTGGACCAAGCTCGGCCCCGGACGCTCCAGACGACGACGACAACGGTGCTGATAAACGGGCACGAGACACCATGCCTAGTCGACTCCGGGAGCACGGAGAGCTTTATCCACCCCGACACGGTAAGACGCTGTTCTTTGACCATCCGTCCCAGCGCACAAAAGATTTCCCTAGCTGCAGGATCCCACTCCGTACAGATCAAAGGCTTCTGCATAGTTACCCTAACGGTGCAAGGGAGGGAGTTCAAAAACTACAGGCTCTACAGTCCTTCCCCAACTCTGCGCCCCCACATTACTGGGATTAGACTTCCAGTGCAATCTACAGAGCCTAACCTTCAAATTCGGCGGCCCAATACCCCCACTCACTATCTGCGGCCTCGCAACCCTCAAGGTGCAACCCCCATCCTTGTTTGCAAACCTCACCCCGGATTGCAAACCCGTCGCCACTAGGAGCAGACGGTACAGCGCCCAGGACCGGACATTCATTCGGTCCGAAGTCCAGCGGCTACTAAAGGAAGGCATAATCCAGGCCAGCAATAGTCCCTGGAGAGCACAGGTGGTAGTAGTAAAGACAGGGGAGAAGCAAAAGGATGGTCATAGACTATAGCCAGACCATCAACAGGTACACACAACTAGACGCGTACCCTCTCCCCCGCATATCCGACATGGTCAATCGGATTGCCCAATATAAGGTCTTCTCCACCGTGGACCTCAAGTCCGCCTACCATCAGCTCCCCATCCGCCCAAGTGACTGCAAGTACACAGCCTTCGAGGCAGACGGGCGATTATACCATTTCCTATGGGTCCCATTTGGCATCACAAACGGGGTCTCAGTCTTCCAACGAGAGATGGACCGAATGGTTGATCAACACGGGTTACGGGCCACGTTCACGTATCTCGACAATGTAACCATCTGCGGCCACGATCAGCAGGACCACGACGCCAACCTCCAAAAATTCCTCCAGACCGCTAAAGCCTTGAACCTCACGTACAACGAGGACAAGTGCGTTTTTAGCACAAACCGGCTAGCCATCCTGGGCTACGTAGTGCGCAATGGGATAATAGGCCCCGACCCTGAACGTATGCGCGCACTCATGGAATTTCCCCTCCCGCACTGCCCAAAAGCCCTAAAACGCTGCCTGGGGTTCTTTTCATACTACGCCAAGTGGGTCCCCCAGTACGCAGATAAGGCCCGTCCCCTAATACAGACCACGACCTTCCCTCTGTCGACAGAGGCTTGCCAGGCCTTCAGCCGCATCAAAGCGGATATCGCAAAGGCCACGATGCGCGCCATCGACGAGTCCCTCCCCTTCCAGGTCGAGAGCGACGCCTCCGACGTAGCTCTAGCGGCCACCCTTAACCAAGCGGGCAGACCCGTGGCCTTTTTCTCCCGAACCCTCCACGCTTCAGAAATCCGCCACTCCTCAGTGGAAAAGGAAGCCCAAGCCATAGTGGAAGCTGTGCGACATTGGAGGCATTACCTGGCCGGCAGGAGATTCACTCTCCTCACGGACCAACGGTCGGTAGCCTTCATGTTCGATAATTCACAGCGGGGCAAAATCAAAAACGACAAGATCTTAAGGTGGAGGATCGAGCTCTCCACCTTCAACTACGAGATCTTGTATCGTCCCGGAAAGCTGAACGAGCCGTCCGATGCCCTATCCCGCGGCACATGTGCCAACGCACAAATTAACCGCCTCCAAACCCTCCACGAGGACCTCTGCCACCCGGGGGTCACTCGGTTCTACCACTTTATAAAGTCCCGCAACCTCCCATACTCTTTAGAGGAGGTCCGTACAGTCACAAGGAACTGCCACATCTGCGCAGAGTGCAAACCGCACTTTTTCAGGCCGGATGGTGCGCACCTGATTAAGGCTTCCCGCCCCTTTGAACGCCTTAGTCTGGATTTCAAAGGACCCCTCCCCTCCACCGACCGCAACATATACTTCCTTAATGTGGTGGACGAGTACTCCCGCTTCCCATTCGCCATCCCCTGCCCTGACATGACCGCGGCCACAGTCATTAAAGCCCTGAACACCATATTCACACTGTTCGGTTGCCCCGCATACGTCCACAGCGACAGGGGGTCCTCCTTCATGAGTGACGAGCTGCGCCAGTTCCTGCTCAGCAACGGTATAGCCTCGAGCAGGACGACCAGCTACAACCCCCGGGGGAACGGGCAAGTAGAGAGGGAGAACGGCACGGTCTGGAAGACCGTCCTACTGGCCCTACGGTCCAGGGACCTCCCAGTTTCATGGTGGCAGGAGGTCCTTCCGGACGCCCTCCACTCCATCCGGTCACTATTGTGTACTAGCACTAACCAAACGCCTCATGAGCGCCTCCTTGTCTTCCCCAGGAAGTGCTCCTCTGGAACGTCGCTGCCGACCTGGCTGGCGGCCCCAGGACCCATCTTGCTCCGAAAACATGTGCGGGCGCACAAGTCGGACCCGTTGGTCGAAAGGGTTCACCTCCTCCACGCGAACCCGCAGTACGCTTACGTGGAGTACCCCGACGACGACAGGACACGGTCTCCCTGCGAGATCTGGCGCCCGCCGGCAACACACACACCCCCCCGACACCAATCACCCCCTTCCTGCCACCGCCGCACCCCGCGACCGCCCTCTTCCCAGGAGGATCGGTCCTCCTCCCAGGCCCGACCAGGAGTGAAGCCCAAGCTGAAACCGTAAGGCTCCCGGAGACGACAACACCGGAACAAGCACCACCACCACCACCGGGGCCGAGGCGATCGACACGGACGACCAGACCGCCCGACCGACTCGTGGCGTCGATCTAACACTACAATATGTGGACTTTTAACGAGAACATTTTGTCTTTTTTTTTCCTGACGATTACTGTAAATAGTTCGAAACAAAAAAAAACCTTGTACATACTGTAATAACATGCGAAAGTTTTCCTCCCAGGACCAGCCTTGTAAACCCTTACCACCATGCGAAGCATCACCCCGCCGGGTTCATTTTTAACAAGGGGTGAATGTGGTAGTATGCATTAGGGGTCATGTGGGACTGTGAAGCCGTGATGTCATTGGCTGACAGATCCCGGGTCCTGGTTGGACGTTGACCTCTAGCTCCGCCCTGAAGGCGGAGTATAAGTACCTGGAGTCCTCCCCCGCAGGCAGTCTACTACTGAACTGCGGGGGAACAGTCACGCTTAATAAAGCCTCATCGACTTCACTCTATTCGTCTCTCGGAGTCTTTGTGCGCTACACACAGTAACTTCATTTGAAGCCTACTTGTGACAATAAGCGATTTTCATTTCATTTTTCAACTACCTCATGCTACCCCCCTCTCTTTCTTTAAACTGCACCGCACCCCCCCATCACATGTCTCTGTCTACCCCTCCCAGGCTCCAGTTTACACCCCCCCTCCCCCCCCAATAAAATGTGTGCTTTCTACCCACTCCCTTGCCTCTGTTCGGTCACCACTGCCCCCCAACCTGAGTCCTCCCCCCTGCTCCCCCCCCCCCTCCCAATCGCCCCACTACCTCACACCCCCTCTCCCCCAGTTCAAACGTGTGCTTTCCCTCCCCTCCCTTCCCACAGGGTTTGCCTCAGCAGCCTTGGCACAGGGTCGGAGCAGCCGCGATAACAGCGCAGTGAAAGGTCGGGGAGCACTGCGCGCACAAACCACAAAGCTGTGAGTGAAGTGCCGGTCATCAGGTGCAGGTCACCGATATCTGGTTGTGATTCACCGCCGGTCTAACCCCCCGCAGCGGAGTGATTAGATTGCGAGAGTAAACGCCATCCCAGCCAGCTGCGTTTTTAAAAGAACATCCGTGAGGCCATTTCCCAATAGAGCGCAGCGGGAAACCTGACCTGCCGTCAAAGACCTGGCGGGGAAAACTGCAACCCCTCTTTCGCCGGCACAAAACTGACATTTGGCCGCACTCCAAATTTTCCGGTCCTGCTTCTGCCGGGACAGGAAAACCCCGTCCCACGTTTCCGGATCCAGAATGTAATAGTCAAGATAAAAATTCTCCATTTTCACCGTCACGGATCCTTCAAGTTAAAATGAGGCATGTTATACCAGAGGCTGAAGATGAAAACTTATCCCTCTGCGGTAGAGCACTGCATACGGAGCAGGTCCAGAGAGAGCAGCCGGGTGCCGAACAGAATAACAACCCGTCAAATCTGAATGGGGCTTATTTGCATTCTGTCCATAACCAAGTTTCAAACAGAAGCTCTCCGCTCAGCCTGCCAGTCTGGTAGACAGCCTCCTCACTGCAAGAGGAAGATAACAATTGAGTGAAAACTGGACAGGAAATGAAAGCATTAGTTTGAAAACAGACTTGCTTATAGAACACCTTTCACACCCTCAAGACAAGGCAGCCCAAAGCACTTTACTGCCAAATGAAGCACTTTTTAAGCACTGGTCACTGTTGTAATGTGGGAAACGTGGAAGTTAATTTGTGCACAATTTGCCGCACTGACAGTGTGTGTTCATGACCAGGTTTTCTCGTGATGCTGTTTGAAGGATAAATACTGGCTGAGATTCTAGGGTTAAAATCCCTTTGAAATTGTGGCATGGGGCGGGATTCTCTCAGTCCACGCTGATGTGTTGAGTGCTCTGGATCCGTGGAACACATACAGGCCACCAACACTTAAAATAGTGCAACACTATTTTATTAAGTTAGAAACTGTTGAACATACTTTCACTGTGGGTTAACATGATGTTAGATTAAACTAAAGACCTATGCCTGTCCGAACCAGTCTATGCACTCAACACATGGTGAGGATCCGTGCTGTAAGCTGTAAGCTCTGTCCTTCTAGGAGGCTGCATCCTGAATGAGCGGGAACTCTGATGCCCCCTGTCTTTATAGTGAGTGTGCTCTAACTGGTGATTGGCTGCGGTGTTGTGTGTGTTGATTGGCCCCGCTGTGTGTCCATCTGCACCATGATATACTGGTGTATATTATGACACACGTTGGGCCGGAGAATCGCCGGGCACGAATCGCGCAACGTTGTCCCGATGCCGGTCCGCCGATTCTGCAGAGAGCGGAGAATTGGCACCATTGGCACTGGCGCGGTCGGGGGCCGGTCTACGCGGCCCCCCCCCCGGCGATTCTCTGCCTGGGATGGGCTGAGCGGCCACGCTAAAAATGCTGAGTTCCGCTGGCGCCGTCCACGTGTGGTCTCACCTGGCGGGACCTCACCGTGCATCCATCCAGGGGCGGCCTGGTGGGGGAGGGGGCGGCTGACCCCGGGAGGGGGGGGGGGCTCCGCCGTGGTCTGACCTGCGATCGGGGCCTACCGATCGGCGGGCCGACCTTTCGGGCTGATGGCCTCTTTTGCTCCACGCCAGCCCCTGTAGCCCTACGCCATGTTGCGTCGGGGCCGGCTGGGAGAAGGGAGCCACCGCGCATGTGCGCAACTGCACTGGTCGCAGAGCGCATATGCAGACCCGCGGCGGCCATTTGACGCCGGCATTGGCAGCTGGAGCAGCGTGGGTCGCTCCAGTGCCGTGCTGGCCTATTGAGGGGCTCGGAATCGCTGCTCCTGAGGGCCGGTTGATGCCGTCGTGAACATGATGGCGTTTACGACGGCGTCAACACTTAGCCTCAGGATCAGAGAATCCCGCCCATGTTTTTTTTTTAACATCCGCCTGAGGGTGCAGGAGGGGCCTCAGTTTAACATCTCGTCAGATAGACAGAACGCCCAATAGTGTAGCACTTTCTTCCGGGTGCTCCGGTTTCTCCCACAGTCCAAAGATGTGCGGGTTAGGTGGATTGGTCACGCTAAATTGCCATGTAGTGTCCAAACGTTAGGTGGGATTGCTGGGTTATGGGGACAGGGTGGAGGTGTGGGCTTAAGTAGGGTGCTCTTTCAGGGGCAGCTTGTGACAGAGCCTACTACGGAACACGCAATTCTGGATTTGGTGATGTGTAATGAGGTAGACTTGATTAGGGAACTTAAGGTGAAGGAACCCTTAGGGAGCAGTGACCACAATATGATAGAATTTACCCTGCAGTTTGAGAGGGAGAGCAATCAGATGTAACGGTATTACAATTAAATAAGACTAACTACAAAGACATGAGGGAGGAGCTGGCCAGAGTTGATTGGAAAAGGAGCCCAGCAGGGAAGACAGTGGAACAGCAATGGCAAGAGTTTTTGGGGGTTATTTGGGAGGCACAACAGAAATTCATCCCAAGGAGGAGGAAACATGCTAAGGGACAAGGCATCCATGGCTTACGAGGAATGTCAAGGACAGCATGAAGGCTAAAGAAAAAGCATACAAAGTGGCGAGGATTAGTGGGAAGCCAGAGGATTGGGAAGCTTTTAAAAGCGAGCAGAGGGCAACTAAAAAAGCAATAATGGGGGAGAAGATGAAGGATGAGTGCAAGCCAGCTAGTAATATAAAGGAAGATAGGAAGAGTTTTTTTCAATATATAAAAGGTAAGAGAGAGGCAAAAATAGACATTGGACCACTGGAAAATGTGGCTGGAGAAGTAATAATAGGAAACAAAGAAATGTAAGACAAACTGAATAGTTACTTTGCATCAGTCTTCATGGTGGAAGACACAAGTGGGATGCCAGAGCTCCAGGGGGCAGAGGTGTGAACATAGAACATAGAAAATACAGCACAGAACAGGCCCTTCGGCCCACGATGTTGTGCTGAACCTTTGTCCTAGATTAATCATAGATTATCATAGAATTTACAGTGCAGAAAGAGGCCATTCGGCCCTTTGAGTCTGCACCGGCTCCGGGAAAGAGCACCCTACCCAAACTCAACACCTCCACCCAACACCAAGGGCAATTTTGGACATTAAGGGCAATTTATCATTGGCCAATTCACCTAACCTGCACATCTTTGGACCGTGGGAGGAAACCGGAGCACCCGGAGGAAACCCACGCAGACACGGGGAGGACGTGCAGACTCCGCACAGACAGTGACCCAAGCCGGAATCGAACCTGGGACCCTGGAGCTGTGCTATCCACAATGCTACCGTGCTGCCCTTAAGAACAAATTAATCTACACTATATCATTTTACCGTAATCCATGTACCTATCCAATAGCTGCTTGAAGGTCCCTAATGTTTCCGACTCAACTACTTCCACAGGCAGTGCATTCCATTACTCTCTGGGTAAAGAACCTACCTCTGATATCCCTCCTATATCTTCCACCTTTCACCTTAAATTTATGTCCCCTTGTAATGGTTTGTTCCACCCGGGGAAAAAGTCTCTGACTGTCTACTCTATCTATTCCCCTGATCATCTTATAAACCTCTATCAAGTCGCCCCTCATCCTTCTCCGTTCTAATGAGAAAAGGCCGAGCACCCTCAACCTTTCCTCGTAAGACCTACTCTCCATTCCAGGCAACATCCTGGTAAATCTTCTTTGCACCTTTTCCAAAGCTTCCACATCCTTCCTAAAATGAGGCGACCAGAACTGTACACAGTACTCCAAATGTGGCCTTACCAAAGTTTTGTACAGCTGCATCATCACCTCACGGCTCTTAAATTCAATCTCTCTGTTAATGAACGCGAGCACACCATAGGCCTTCTTCACAGCTCTATCCACTTGAGTGGCAACTTTCAAAGATGTATGACCATAGACCCCAAGATCTCTCTGCTCCTCCACATTGCCAAGAACTCTACCGTTAACCCTGTATTCCGCATTCATATTTGTCCTTCCAAAATGGACAACCTCACACTTTTCAGGGTTAAACTCCATCTGCCACTTCTCAGCCCAGCTCTGCATCCTATCTATGTTTCTTTGCAGCCGACAACAGCCCTCCTCACTATCCACAACTCCACCAATCTTCGTATCGTCTGCAAATTTACTGACCCACCCTTCAACTCCCTCATCCAAGTCATTCATGAAAATCACAAACAGCAGAGGACCCAGAACTGATCCCTGTGTTACGCCACTGGTAACTGGGATCCAGGCTGAATATTTACCATCCACCACCACTCTCTGACTTCTATCGGTTAGCCAGTTCGTTATCCAACTGGCCAAATTTCCCACTATCCCATGCCTCCTTACTTTCTGCAGAAGCCTACCATGGGGAACCTTATTAAATGCCTTACTAAAATCCATGTACACTACATCCACTGCTTTACCTTCATCCACATGCTTGGTCACCTCCTCAAAGAATTCAATAAGACTTGTAAGGCATGACCTACCCCTCACAAATCCGTGCTGACTATCCCTAATCAAGCAGTGTCTTTCCAGATGCTCAGAAATCCTATCCTTCAGTACCCTTTCCATTACTTTGCCTACCACCGAAGTAAGACTAACTGGCCTGTAATTCCCAGGGTTATCCCTAGTCCCTTTTTTGAACAGGGGCACGACATTCGCCACTCTCCAATCCCCTGGTACCACCCCTGTTGACAGTGAGGACGAAAAGATCATTGCCAACGGCTCTGCAATTTCATCTCTTGCTTCCCATAAATCCTTGGATATATCCCGTCAGGCCCGGGGGACTTGTCTATCCTCAAGTTTTTCAAAATGCCCAACACATCTTCCTTCCTAACAAGTATTTCCTCGAGCTTACCAATCTGTTTCACACTGTCCTCTCCAACAATATCGCCCCTCTCATTTGTAAATACAGAAGAAAAGTACTCGTTCAAGACCTCTCCTATCTCTTCAGACTCAATACACAATGTCCCGCTACTGTCCTTGATCGGACCTACCCTCGCTCTAGTCATTCTCATATTTCTCACATATGTGTAAAAGGCCTTGGGGTTTTCCTTGATCCTACCCGCCAAAGATTGTTCATGCCCTATCTTAGCTCTCCTAATCCCTTTCTTCAGTTCCCTCCTGGCTATCTTGTATCCCTCCAATGCCCTGTCTGAACCTTGTTTCCTCAGCCTTACATAAGTCTCCTTTTTCCTCTTAACAAGACATTCAACCTCTCTTGTCAACCATGGTTCCCTCACTCGACTATCTCTTCCCTGCCTGACAGGGACATACATATCAAGGACACGTAGCACCTGTTCCTTGAACAAGTTCCACATTTCACTTGTGTCCTTCCCTGACAGCCTATGTTCCCAACTTATGCACTTCAATTCTTGTCTGACAACATCGTATTTACCCTTCCCCCAATTGTAAACCTTGCCCTGTTGCACGTACCTATCCCTCTCCATTACTAAAGTGAAAGTCACAGAATTGTGGTCACTATCTCCAAAATGCTCCCCCACTAACAAATCTATCACTTGCCCTGGTTCATTACCCAGTACTAAATCCAATATTGCCCCTCCTCTGGTCGGACAATCTACATACTGTGTTAGAAAAGCTTCCTGGACACACTGCACATACACCACCCCATCCAAACTATTTGATCTAAAGAGTTTCCACTCAATATTTGGGAAGTTAAAGTCGCCCATGACTACTACCCTATGACTTCTGCACCTTTCCAAAATCTGTTTCCCAATCTGTTCCTCCACATCTCTGCTACTATTGGGGGGCCTATAGAAAACTCCTAACAAGGTGACTGCTCCTTTCCTATTTCTGACTTCAACCCATACTACCTCAATAGGGTGATACTCCTCGAACTGCCTTTCTGCAGCTGTTATACTATCTCTAATTAATAATGCCACCTCCCCACCTCTTTT
Organism: Scyliorhinus torazame; assembly: GCF_047496885.1. Lineage (NCBI taxonomy): Eukaryota > Metazoa > Chordata > Chondrichthyes > Carcharhiniformes > Scyliorhinidae > Scyliorhinus > Scyliorhinus torazame. Next base: position 384,530,062 of record NC_092707.1, read on the forward strand.
ACCACCCTCCCTAATCTTATTGAAACATCTATAACCAGGGACCTCCAACAACCATTTCTGCCCCTCTTCTATCCAAGTTTCCGTGATGGCCACCACATCGTAGTCCCAAGTACCGATCCATGCCTTAAGTTCACCCACCTTATTCCTGATGCTTCTTGCGTTGAAGTATACACACTTCAACCCATCTCTGTGCCTGCAAGTACTCTCCTTTGTCAGTGTTCCCTTCCCCACTGTCTCATTACACGCTTTGGCGTCCTGAATATCGGCTACCTTAGTTGCTGGACTACAAATCCGGTTCCCATTCCCCAGCCAAATTAGTTTAAACCCTCCCGAAGAGTACTAGAAAACCTCCCTCCCAGGATATTGGTGCCCCTCTGGTTCAGATGCAACCCGTCCTGCTTGTACAGGTCCCACCTTCACCAGAATGCGCTCCAATTATCCAAATACCTGAAGCCCTCCCTCCTACACCATTCCTGCAGCCACGTGTTCAACTGCACTCTCTCCCTATTCCTAGCCTCGCTATCACGTGGCACCGGCAACAAACCAGAGATGACAACTCTGTTTGTCCTGGCTTTTAACTTCCAGCCTAACTCCCTAAACTTGTTTATTACCTCCACACTCCTTTTCCTACCTATGTCGTTGGTACCAATGTGCACCACGACTTCTGGCTGCTCCCCCTCCCCCTTAAGGATCCTGAAGACACGATCCGAGACATCCCTGGCACCCGGGAGGCAACATACCTTCCGGGAGTCTCGCTCGCGACCACAGAATCTCCTATCTATTCCCCTAACCATTGAATCTCCTACAACTATTGCTTTTCTATTCTCCCCCCTTCCCTTCTGAGACCCAGAGCCAGACTCAGTGCCAGAGACCTGGCCGCTAGGGCATTCCCCCGGTAGGTCATCCCCCCCCAACAGCATCCAAAACGGTATACTTGTTTTGAAGGGGAACGGCCACGAGGGATCCCTGCACTTTCTGCCTGTTTGTTTTTTTCCCCCTGACTGTAACCCAGCTATTCTTGTCCTGTACCTTGGGTGTGGTTACCTCCTTGTAACTCTTTTCAATCACCCCCTCTGCCTCCTGGATGATCCGAAGTTCATCCAGCTTCAGCTCCAGTTCCCTAACACGGTCTTTGAGGAGCTGAAGTTGGATGCACTTCCCGCAGGTATAGTCAGCGGGGACACCAGTGGTATCCTTCACCACCCACATCCTACAGGAGGAGCATGCAACTGGCCTAGCCTCCATCCCCTCTTACCTTACAGAATATAGCTGCCGTGTGGACTAACTAGATCTCCGCCCTCCAACTCTGCTCCCAGTCAGCTACACTTCCTGTAAACTCCTGGCTCTCTTCGCACTCTTTGCGGAAATGTCGGAAACAAAATGAAAGGAGCACCTTACTCCCTCCTCACCTAACTCCCTCGGTCACCAAACTCTCACTATCGCACTCAAAAAGCACCAAATTCAGCACTCAGTGCAAAAAAAACCAAAAAAAAACTGCACTGTGTGCAGTGACCATCACTAAGGAGAAGGTTCTGGGGAAAATGAAAGGTCTGAAGATGAATAAATCACCTGGACCGGATGGGCTACACCCCAGGGTTCTGAAAGAGATAGCTCAGGAGATTGTGGAGGCATTGGTGGTGATCTTTCAGGAATCACTGGAGGCAGGAAGGGTCCCAGAGGACTGGAAACTGGCTAATGTAATACCCCTGGTTAATAATAATAATCACTTATTGTCACAAGTAGGCTTCAATGAAGTTACTGTGAAAAGCCCCTAGTCGCCACGTTCCGGCGCCTGTTCGGGGAGGTCAGTATGGGAATTGAACCGTGCTGCTGCCTTGTTCTGCATTACAAGCCAGCTGTTTAGCCCATTGTGCTAAACCAGTTTAAGAAGGGAGGGAGGCAGAAGACAGAAATGTATAGGTTGATTAGCCTGATTTTGGTCATTGGTATGATTTCAGAGTCCATTATTAAAGATGAGATCACGGAGTACTTGGAAGTGCATGATAAAGTAGGACTAAGTCAGCACGGCTTCGTCAAGGAGAGATCATGTCTGACAAATCTGTTAGAGTTTTTTGAGGAAGTAACAAGGAAGTTAGACAAAGGAGAACCAGTGGACATGATTTATTTAGATTTTTAGAAAGCCTTTGACAAGGTGCCGCATAGAAGACTGTTAAATAAGGTAAGAGCCCACGGTGTTAAGGGTAAGATCCTGGCATGGATAGAGGATTGGCTGACAGGCAGAAGGCAGAGAGTGGGGATAAAGGGGTCTTTTTCAGGATGGCAGCCGGTGACTAATGGTGCACCTCAGGCGTCGGTGCTGGGACCACAACTTTTCACAATATACATTAATGATCTGGAAGAAGGAACTGAAGACACTGTTGCTACGTTTGTAGATGTTACAAAGATCTGTAGAGGGGCAGGTAGTATTGATGAAGCAGGTGGGCTGCAGAAGGACTTGGACAGGCTAGGAGAGTGGGCAATGAAGTGGCAGATAGAATACAATGTGGATAAGTGTGAGGTTATGCACTTTGGAAGGAGAAATGGAGGCATAGGCTATTTTCTAAATGGGAAGATGCTTAGGAATCAGAAGCACAAAGGGACTTGGGAGTCCTTGTTCACGATTATCTTAAGGTTAATGTGCAGGTTCAGTTGGCAGTTAGGAAGGCAAATGCAATGTTAGCATTCATGTCGAGAGGGCTAGAATACAAGACCAGGGATATACTTCTGATGCTATATAAAGCTCTGGTCAGACCCCATTTGGAGTATTGTGAGCAGTTTTGGGCCCCGTATCTAAGGAAGGATGTGCTGGCCTTGGAAAGGGTCCAGAGGAGGTTCACAAGAATGATCCCTGGAATGAAGAGCTTGCCGGAATGAGGAACGGTTGAGGACTCTGGGTCTGTACCCGTTGGAGTTTAGAAGGATGAGGGGGGATCTTATTGAACCTTACAGGATATTGCGTGGCCTGGATAGAGTGGACGTGGAGAGGATGTTTCCACTTGTCGGAAAAACTAGAAGCAGAGGACACAATCTCAGACCAAAGGGACGATCCTTTAAAACAGAGATGAGGAGGAATTTCTTCAGCCAGAGTGTGGTGAATCTGTGAAACTATTTGCCGCAGAAGGCTGTGCAGGCCAAATCACTGAGTGTCTTTAAGATAGAGATAGATCGGTTTTTGATCAATAAGGGGATCAGGGGTTATGGGGAGAAGGCAGGAGAATGGGCATGAGAAAAATATCATTCCATGATTGAATGGCGGATGAGGCTCGATGGGCCGAGTGGCCTAATTCTGCTCCTATGTCTTATGGTCTTGTGGGTCGGTGTAGACTCGATGGGCTGAATGGCCTCCTTCTGCACTGCAAATTCTATGGTTCTTGGCAGCATACCTCTTATTATTGGAGTGCAGACCAATCCCATCCCAAATGTACTTAATGAGGATGATCTACCAGTGCCAGACTTCACCCTCTGCAGTTTGATAATGATGAGATAGGAGGTGAGGCGGCATGACTGTTCGTCTGGTAAGAAAGGATGACTTATACCATGCACATGTTCCAGTGCTTAAGACAACCTCTTTCTCTGTACCAGAAGCAGAAGAGCCGTGATAGCAGTGTCTCAAACTTTTACATCGACCCAGAAAGTCAACACAGAATGCCAACTAGAAACATCTGCACAAGGCTTCCCCTTTCTGTAGATTTCCCCCTCTGTGCCCGTCTTCTGTGTCCCACCATGGTCAAACCTACAGCATATTTAGCTCCACTGCACCACCCTATTAAGGCATTTAGCATACAACCTTAATTGCCTTAATTGTGCTTCATCAACATTGATCATCAAATCAGTGTTTGACTCAGTTCACTTTGCTGTGGTGCACAATCCCTCCTTCCCATCAGTCCACATTCTGGGTTGTGCATTGTTCTGTGAGGAATGGCGCCTTGCGGGAGATCCTGCTGACTTGGAATACGAAGATCAAATTCAGGATTTATATGATTTGTATTCTCAGCAGGTTTTGCATTTGGTAGGCTGAATTGGAAAGGGAATTTAGGACAAAGTACCTAAATGTTCTTCGTTATCTGGTGTGATTGCATGGACTGAGGGGGAGAGTGTGTATTTTTTGATAAGGGTTGTGTGATAGCAGCTATTGTGAAAGGGAGCCAATCATCTGTTTGAGGCAGTTGTGGGCCACAAATAGCCTGACGTTATCGATGTTAGCCTGGAAGAAGACAAGCAAGTAGATGACCTTTACTGCTACTGGTACCTCCATACCGATGGGCGATTGTCTGCAGATCTCCTTATAATGGATAAAGCATCTGTAAACTCAAGTCTGTGACGACAGCTCTCCTCTGTCATTGCCAAGTACGTCTGCCTGGTTGTGTACACATAGTTTGCACGCCAAGTGCTTGCTTTCTTCAAAAAATGATCGAATCTGGCTCTAGACCCAGAGAAAATACTGACTGGTTACTTACTGATGTATGCTGCCTTGTCTGTCACCATATATTTGTTGCGATTAACACTTGAATAGATGACCTTCTCGTCCCCTTCAGAAGGAGGAATGACAAAATATTTCTGCGAGAGAGAAGCATATAATCAAACCATCATTGCAACATCGAATATAAAACTGTTTCCTATCCACTCCCAATCCACTCTCTCTGAATACAATTAAAAGACCATCAACAACAAAATTATAGTAAGCGACACTGAAGAACAACTAATGATCCACACAAATGTTGATTACTCACTTGAATGAATTATAGCTTAACCATGCTGTTTGTTCTCACAGTATCAATTAGACGATTAAAATGATGTTGAAACGTGTCCAAATATATGGAAAAGTTATTCAAATTCAGATGGAAAAATACGGTAAAACAAAAGTCATTTGATCCGTGAAACCTCATCACCATTTCTCATGCTCCAATTTCTTTCCCTCTAGTATCTGCTTGGTCGACCATTCCCACGGGTGTGCAGGGAATTTTCCTGATATCCTAGGAATTTTTCAGTGGACACTATTCCTGGAGTGACAACATAAATGCTGCTTTGCTATCACATCGGAAGCTTGTGGACATTCTCCCACTGACACTTGTTACGCTCAGTAGGAGCCCGGTTCTCTTGATTTCTGTTGTGAATTTCTCGCTCGTTTCAATCTTCAATGGGAACCGAAGCATTCAATATGGGCCGACGGGGATTCCACAGTCATTATGCGCTGCGGGTGCGCATCCCATCATGTTGGCGAAGGCAGAACAAGTGGGATTCCAGGACTGTGCCTGAAACAGACATTAGATCGCCTGAATGTGCCAGACATAATCATTGGCTGAGCTCCAGGGAATTAAAAATGAGCAGATGTTGCAATTAAATCTGCATAATGTAATTACCAGGGCCCAGGTTCGATCCCCAGTTTGTGCTCATTATTACGAGGCAGAGAAAGAGACCAAGAAAGCAAGATAAATCCATTCAAAGTTTATTGTACAAATAAGAAAGTACCCTGGGGCAAACCTCAAGACTGTAATGTCATTTCAGAACACTGCAGTATAGAAAGTATTTGCATTTATATAGCCCCGGTGCCTGGCCACATCCTTTATTTATTTTTATTCATTCAAGGGATGTGGGTGTCCCTGGCAGGGTCAGCATTTATTGCTCATCCCTAATTGCCCGTGAACTGAATGGTTGGCTCGGCTATTTCAGATGGCACGTAAGAGTCAACCACATTGCTGTGGGTCTGGAGTCACATGCAGGCCAGACCAGGTAAGGACGGCAGATTTCCTTCCCTAAAGGACAGCGGTGAACAGATGAGTTTTTACGACAATCGACAATGATTTCATGATCATCATTGGAGAGGCGGTGGTGTAGTGGTTTTGTCGCTGGACTAGTAAATCAGAAACCCAGAGTAATGCTCTGGGGATCCAGGTTCGAATCCCACCACAGCAGATGGTGAAATTTGAATTCAATAAAAATCTGGAATTAAAAGTCTAATTATGACCATGAAAACCATTGCCGTAAAAACCCATCTGGTTCACTAATGTTTTTTAGGGAAGGAAATCTGTTGTCCTTACCTGGTCTGGCCTACATATGACTCCAGACATACAGCAATGTGGTTCACTCTTAACTGCACCCTCAAAGGCCAATGGGAATGGGAAATAAATGCTGCGATGCCCACGACCCATGAACAAATTAAAAAACAAACTATACTTTTAAAATTCCAGATTTTTATTGAATTCAAATTTCACCATCCGCCATGGTGAGATTCAACCCATGTCCCCAGAACTTAACGACCCTAGGTCTCCGATTTACTTGTCTAATGACAATGCCCCCTCGCTACGCCACTTGCTAAGTGTTAGGGGTCACAGAGTTATGGTGGGGGGTTGGAATTTGAGGAACCCCTTGGGGGGAGGGGGAGACTCTGATGGGTCCAGGGGGCCCATTAAAGAGGGACCCAGCCATCCCCGCCTGCGCGGGGAAATGAAAAATGAAATGAAATGAAAATCGCTTATTGTCACAAGTAGGCTTCAAATGAAGTTACTGTGAAAAGCCGCTAGTCGCCACATTCCGGCGCCTGTTCGGGCAGGCTGTTACGGGAATCGAACCGTGCTGCTGGCCTGCTTTCAAAGCCAGCGATTTAGCCCTGTGCTATACAGCCCCGTTCCTGCAGCCTGCAGCGCTGGGCACTTGTGGTGGTCTTTTCTGCCTCCATTTAAATCCAGCAGCGGAAAGGATGAGGCCATAATGTGGGAATTAATTGCCTCTTAAGGGCCTCAATTGTTCCACTGGAAGACAGGCTACCTCCAACCACCCCCAATATAGCGTAAGGACCCGGCATATTAAGGGTTAATGTGGGACTGCGTACAGTACTGCCCAGACAGTGATGTAAGAGAACACATTACCCACACCTAGGGGTCAGTGTAGTGTTGGTCAAAGTAGTGTGAAGAATCAAGAAGGAGAAAGCTCCTGACTTGGGCCTTTACTGTAGCTATGTATATAATTAATAAGTCCAACACCTTACTGCACCCTCCACTGGTAAAAGTGCAGCTGGGGGTTGGCAGGGGGCCCTGTGAGCAGGCAGCAGGCCAGCTGCCTGATGGATTTCATGTGAGCATAAAACTTGCCTGGATCATATACATAATGGAAAATCCCGCTGGGGTCGAATCCGTATGCATAACAAATCCTGTCCAATCACACCTTGAATTTTCATACAGTGGCATTTAACTTTGAAAATGACCCTAAACAGAAATTGACACCGAACCACGTAGGGAGATATTAGAACGAGTCAGGAAAGCTTTGTCAAAGAGGTGGACTCTAAGAAGTGTCTTAAGAGAGGGGAGAGAATTGGAGCGGTTTAATGAGGGAATTCTAGAGCTTTGGGCCTAGGCAGCCAGAGGTAAGACCGCCAACAGTAGAACGATGGAAATAGTGGATGCGGAAGAGGCCATGGACGGGCACCACACACCGGCTACTCCCCCAACTGCACTCACCACGTCGAAGCTGCAATTGATAGGTTCAATACACAACATTTTCAGGGACCAGAGGAAGTTGAGCATCGGTACATAGGTTCCCTTCCAGCAGCTGACCAACATTCGTACCCTCACGTTCCGCAGAAACAGAGCTTCCCGCAGCCCATTATCTATCAGAGGCCAGTACCTGAAACACAACACAATTATTGCTTGCACAGCGGGACAAATGGAACATTTTCTGACTGTTAACTCCGGCGGTCTCTATTTCCAGTCTCTGTCGTCACCATGCTTTGTGGACTCCAAAGGAAGAGGTAGAGAGAGAAGAGAAATAGTTGAAGGCTTTGTTATGATGTTTATAGAGCCCAGAAACTTTGAAAGAAGAAATCTGGTGCGGGATTCTCTAATAATGGGGCTATGTCCTCACGCCGGCATGAAAACCGGCGCCAACGGTCCTCGAAAGTGAGGAATTCTCCCCTTTATAGGGGGCTAGGTTGGCGCCGGTGTGGGCCCATAGCTCCAGCCAGCGCTGAATGGCACCGCGCGAGTTTGCGCATGCACAGAACGGCTGGCGTATTTTCGTGCATGCGCGGAATGTCCGGCGTGATTCCGCATATGCGTGGGGGTTCCCTTCTCTGCGCCGGCCCCCGGGCAATACGGCGGAGCCCTACAGGGGCAAGGCGCAGAGTAAAGTAGGCCCCCACGGAACCAGCCTGCCCGCCGATCGGTAGGCCCCGATCGCGGGCCAGATCACCCCCCCCCCCCACCCCCGGGGGTCAGATCCCCCCTCCAGGGCGGCCCACGCACACTCACCTTCCAGGTCCCGCCGCGTGAGAGGTGAGTAATCCATGCCGGCGGGACTCGGCCAAACTCGTCGGCCACTCGGCCCATCGGGGACCGGAGAATCACCGAGGGGGAGGGGGGGGGCGCTATCAATGGCCCTCGACTAGCGTGGCGGCGATCCCGCCGGTGCCTGAAAAACAGCGCCGGAGAATGGGGAAGCCGGCATCGGGGCGCCGGGTCGGAGAATCCCGGCCCTGAACTCTCAGTGAATAACTGAAAGGATGACACAGATTTCACTTTTTAAGACTTTTACTGGAGCAAGTAAACTAAAAGCAACACTGACCAAACATTATACTACAGAATTTTCCTCTTTTACTTTTAACACAATCAAAAATCCAATTGCTTGGTTATATGTTAGACTGTCCCTCAAGTAAACATCCAGTTTTAAAAATTCATTTATGGGATGTGGGCGTTGCTGGTTAGGACACCATTTATTGCCCATCCCTAGTTGCCCTTCAGAACGTGGTGATGAGATGCGTCCTTGAGCTGCTGGGGTCCTTGAGATGTAGGTACACCCACTGTGCTGTTAGGGAGGGAGTTCCAGGATTTTGCCCCAGCGACAGTGAAGGGGCGCCGATATATTTCCAAGTCAGGGTGGTGAGTGACTTGAAGGAGAGCCTCCCGGCGGTGGGGTTCCCAGGTATGTGCTGCTCTTGTCCTTCTACATGGTAGTGGTCTTTGGTTTGGAAGGTGTTATCCGAGGAACCTTGGTGAGTTACTGCAGTGCCTCATGTAGATGGTACACACGGTTGACACTGTTCGTCGGTGGTGGAGGGTTTGAATGTTTGTGGAAGGGGGTTTCTCCACCACTGAGGTTAGACTGACTGGCCAGTTTCCTGGTTTATCCCTTCCTCCCTTCTTGTAATAATGGTGTCACATTGGCTACCCTCCAGCACCTCTCCTGTGGCCAGAGGGGAACTGAAAATTATTACCAGCTCCTCTGCTATTTCCTCCCTTGCCTCACTCAACAGCCTGGGATATTTTTATCTGGCCCTGGAGATTTTCCTACTTTAAAGCCTGCCAGACCACTCAGAACGTCCTCTCTGTCTATCTTAATCTGTTTAATTTTATCACAGTCCTTCTCCCTGATTACTATACCCACACTGCCTCCCTCACGAGTGAATACCGGCTCAAAGTATTCATTTAGAACCCGATCTACGTCAGCCGGCTCCACACACAAATTACCACTGTGATCCTTGATGGGCCCAACTCTTTCCCCAATTATCCTTTTACCCTTCATATATCTGTAAAACAACTTAGGATTTTCCTTTATTTTACCTGCTAATATCCTTTCATGCTTTATTAAAATCAGCCATCGCCCAGTTTCAAACTTTTTTTTCCAGAAAATATTTTTATCAAGGCATTTATAATTTTAACACTTTTCAACAACAATATCCAACGGAAACAGAACCCACAACAAAATACCCCTCATTCCCCCCGAACACAACCAACATGGCTCATCAAAACACACCGCTCGCCCTTCCCGTCCCTCCTGCCATTGGTTTTCCTACCCTTACTCGTCGCTTCCTTGAATGGCATCTCCCCCAATCTCCTCTCCTGCCTCCTTGCCTGGATTGCAAAAACTCACTCCCTGTGTTCAAACAGGAGGGTCCAGACTTTGTGGCACCTGAGAGATAGGGTGGGACACCGTTGGATTGGTTGACTGGTGGCCAATGAATTGGCCAAAAGGCCGTCTTCTGCCCTCGAACAGGTGGTGATTGGCTCCTGCCTGAGTGGGCTGATTTCCTGAGAGCATGGGGAAGTTCAGTTTGAATCCTGGACGCTCAGGGGAAAAGGATCTGCTCTCTCTCTTTCTCATGTTTTCTCCAGAAAAGTTGCTGTGTTTCTGAAACTGCAGAGACCTGAATGAATCTACAGTGAAAACCATTACAGTGGAAAGCAGAAATCTCAACCGGAATGTTTGGTTTTGAGGAAAGTCTGCGAGAAACAACCACCTGTAACAAACTCTTATCTTTCACTTATTATTTGCACCCGTGTTTATTGTATTGTGTATGTATGTATATACATATATGTATATATATATATATATACATACATAGAGAGGGAGGGTGGGGCTAGGTTAAGGCAGTGGTGTAGTGGCCTGCCACTGGACCAGTAATCCAGAGACCCAGGGCAATGCCCTGCAGACCTGAGTTCGAATCCCATCACGGCAGATGGTGAAATTTGAATTTTTTGTGGGCGGCACGGTAGCACAGTGTTTAGCACTGTTGCTTCACAGCTCCAGGGTCCCAGGTTCGATTCCCGGCTTGGGTTACTGTCTGTGAGGAGTCTGCACCTTCTCCCCGTGTCTGCGTGGGTTTCATCCGGATGCTCCGGTTTCCTCTCAAGATCCTAAAGATGTGGGCCGGGATTCTCCGAGCCTCCGCGGCGAAATGGCGCTCGGGCCCGGGGGCGGAGAATGGGGCCTCAGACCCACGTTCGGTCCGATGCCGGGATGCGAGGCCACGGCCCCCTGGCCTCCCGGCCTCCACGGCCACGGCCCCCTGGCCTCCCGGCCTCCACGGCCACGGCCCCCTGGCCTCCCGGCCTCCACGGCCACGGCCCCCTGGCCACGCCACCCTCCCTTGGCTCTCTGACATTAACCCCTGGCCACGCCACCCTCCCATGGCTCTCTGACATTAACCCCTGGCCACGCCACCCTCCCTTGGCCCTCTGACATTACCCCCTGGCCACGCCACCCTCCCATGGCTCTCTGACATTAACCCCTGGCCACGACACCCTCCCATGGCTCTCTGACATTAACCCCTGGCCACGCCACCCTCCCTTGGCCCTCTGACATTACCCCCTGGCCACGCCACCCTCCCTTGGCTCTCTGACATTAACCCCTGGCCACGACACCCTCCCATGGCTCTCTGACATTAACCCCTGGCCACGCCACCCTCCCTTGGCCCTCTGACATTACCCCCTGGCCACGCCACCCTCCCTTGGCTCTCTGACATTAACCCTGGCTACGCCACCGTCCCTTGACCCTCTGACATTACCCCTTGGCCACGCCACCCTCCCATGACCCTCTGACATTACCCCCTGGCCAAGCCACCCTCCCATGGCCATCTGGCATTACCCCCTGCACCACGCCACCCTCCCATGGCCCTCTGACATTACCCCCTGGCCAAGCCACCCTCCCATGGCCCTCTGACATTAACCCCTGGCCAAGCCTCCCTCCCATGCCCACCTTACATTAACCCCTGGCCACGCCACCCTCCCTTGGCTCTCTGACATTAACCCTGGCTACGCCACCGTCCCTTGACCCTCTGACATTACCCCTTGGCCACGCCACCCTCCCATGACCCTCTGACATTACCCCCTGGCCAAGCCACCCTCCCATGGCTCTCTGACATTAACCCCTGGCCACGACACCCTCCCATGGCTCTCTGACATTAACCCCTGGCCACGCCACCCTCCCATGGCCCTCTGACATTAACCCTTCGCCACGCCACCCTCCCATGGCCCTCTGACATTACCCCCTGGCCACGCCACCCTCCCTTGGCCCTCTGACATTAACCCCTGGCCACGCCACCCTCCCTTGGCCCTCTGACATTACCCCCTGGCCACGCCACCCTCCCTTGGCTCTCTGACATTAACCCTGGCTACGCCACCGTCCCTTGACCCTCTGACATTACCCCTTGGCCACGCCACCCTCCCATGACCCTCTGACATTACCCCCTGGCCAAGCCACCCTCCCATGGCCATCTGACATTACCCCCTGCACCACGCCACCCTCCCATGGCCCTCTGACATTACCCCCTGGCCAAGCCACCCTCCCATGGCCCTCTGACATTAACCCCTGGCCAAGCCACCCTCCCATGGCTCTCTGCCATTAACCCCTGGCCAAGCCACCCTCCCATGGCCCTCTGACATTAACCCCTGGCCAAGCCTCCCTCCCATGCCCACCTTACATTAACCCCTGGCCAAGCCACCCTCCCATGGCCCTCTGACATTAACCCCTGGCCAAGCCACCCTCCCTTGGCCCTCTGACATTACCCCCTGGCCACGCCACCCTCCCTTGGCCCTCTGACATTACCCCCTGGCCACGCCACCCTCCCTTGGCCCTCTGACATTACCCCCTTGCCAGGCCACCCTCCCTTGGCCCTCTGACATTAACCCCTGGCCACGCCACCCTCCCATGGCCCTCTGACATTACCCCCTGGCCAAGCCTCCCTCCCATGGCCCTCTGACATTACCCCCTGGCCAAGCCACCCTCCCATGCCCACCTTACATTAACCCTAGAAGTAGAACACTCTTTAGGAGTGGGTAATCTAAAAGGTTCTCTTATTAAAAAATATTAAATCTTACCTTTTGTCATTTTTAATGAGAGAAGTGAAGTTTGGAAATCTGATACTCATAACAGACACATGCACCTCCCTCTCCCTCACACATGTACACGTCTCGCACACACATGTCACACATGTCACATACAGCTCTCTCTCTTCTCCACATCTCTCTCTCCCTCACACATCCCCGTGTCTGCGTGGGTTTCCTCCGGGTGCTCCGGTTTCCTCCCACAGTCCAAAGATGTGCAGGTTAGGTGGATTGGCCATGCTAAATTGCCCTTAGTGTCCAAAAAGGTTAATTGGTGTTACAGGGTACGGGGATAGAGTGGAGGCGTGGGCTTGAGTAGGGTGCTCTTTCCAAGGGTCGATGGAGACTTGATGGGCCGAATGGCCTCCTTCTGCACTGTAAATTCTATGACTCCCCTCACACACACTCTCTCCTCTCCCTCACACACACACTAACCTCTTCCCCACAGACACGCTCACCTCTCCCTCACAGACACACACTCCCTTCTCCCTCACAGACACATTCACCTCTCCCTCACACACACCCCTCTCTCTCACCCTCCATACACAGACACACTCGCCTCTCTCCCACCACCCTCCCTGTGCATCGTGGACTCCGCAGACGGCCACCCCATCGTAGACCCAATCAGCGACCACCCTCAGCCAATCCCATGCCTGTGCCACGCGGCAGCCAACCAACCCCAGGGGGCCCAAATGCTACTTCTGTGGGCAGTCAAAACACCCCCGACAGCGCTGCCCGTCGCGGAGCGCCCTCTGCAAGGCCTGTGGCAAGAAGGGACATTTCGCTGCAGTGTGCCAGGCCCGCTCAATCGCTGCTATTGTCCCGGCACGCCCCACGTGCAGCCAGTGGGCGCCGACATCGTCCCCTTCTAGGACCACGTGCGGCCAGTGGGCGCCGCCAACTTGCTCGACTCGCAACACGTGCGGCCCGTGGGCGGCGCCATCTTGTTCCTCCCAGGACCAAAGGTCGCCGCCGTCTTGCTTTCCCCACGACACGTGCGGCCTGTGGGCGCCGCCATCTTACCCGACTCAGGACCCATGCCCATCGGGCACCTCATCCGGCCGCTCATCGCCTGCAACCGCCAATGACCAGCCGCGTCTCGCCTCGGTCACGATTGACCAGTCTCGACCTCTCGACTGCTTCAACTAAAGTGAAGGTCAACGGGCACGAGATCTCCTGCCTGCTGGACTCCGGGAGCACTGAGAGCTTCATTCACCCTGATACGGTCAGGCGCTGCTCCCTCGTGGTACACCCCGCTAACCAGAGAATCTACCTGGCCTCTGGGTCCCACTCCGTGGCGATCCGGGGGTACTGCATTGCCACTCTCACCGTCCAGGGCATGGACTTCAGTGGCTTCCGCCTCTACGTCCTCCCCAACCTCTGCGCTGCCTTGCTACTCGGCCTGGACTTGCAGTGCAACCTCCAGAGCCTAACCCTGAAATTCGGCGGGCCCCTACCACCCCTTACTGTCCCTTAAGGTCGACCCGCCTTCCCTTTTTGCAAACCTAACCCCGGATTCCAAACCCATCGCCACCAGGAGCAGATGGTACAGCGCCCAGGACAGGACCTTCATCAGGTCTGAAGTCCAGCGGCTGCTTCGGGAAGGCATCATCGAGGCCAGCAACAGCCCCTGGAGAGCCCAAGTGGTAGTGGTCAAAACTGGGGAGAAAAACAGGATGGTCGTTGACTACAGTCAGACCATCAATCGGTACACGCAGCTCGACGTGTATCCCCTCCCACACATATCTGATATGGTCAATCAGATTGCACAGTACCGGGTCTTCTCGGCAGTAGACCTGAAATCTGCCTACCACCAGCTCCCCATCCATAAGGCGGACCGCCCTTACACCGCGTTTGAAGCAGACGGCCGCCTTTACCACTTTCTTAGGGTTCCCTTCGGCGTCACCAACGGGGTCTCAGTCTTCCAACGGGAGATGGGCCGAATGGTTGACCGGTACGGGCTGCGGGCCACTTTCCCGTACCTCGACAATGTCACCATATGCGGCCACGATCAGCAGGACCATGACGCCAACTTTGCCAAATTTCTCCACACCGCCACTCTCCTCAACCTCACGTATAACAAGGAGAAGTGCGTGTTCAGCACCAACCGCTTAGTCATCCTCGGCTATGTGGTCCAGAACGGAGTTCTGGGGCCCGACCCCAATCGCATGCGCCCCCACATGGAACTCCCCCTCCCCCACTGCCCCAAGGCCCTCAAACGTTGCCTGGGGTTCTTTTCGTATTACGCCCAGTGGGTCCCAAACTATGCGGACAAGGCCCGCCCACTCATCCACTCCACAGTTTTCCCCCTGACGGCTGAGGCCCACCAGGCCTTCAACCGTATCAAGGCCGACATCGCCAAGGCCGCGATGCACGCGGTCGACGAGACGCTCCCCTTCCAAGTCGCGAATGATGCATCAGACGTCGCTCTGGCCGCCACCCTCAACCAGGCAGGCAGGCCCGTGGCATTCTTTTCCCGCACCCTCCATGCCTCTGAAATTCGGCACTCCTCCGTCGAAAAAGAGGCCCAAGCCATCGTTGAAGCTGTGCGGCATTGGCGGCATTACCTGGCCGGCAGGAGATTCACTCTCCTCACTGACCAATGGTTGGTTGCCTTCATGTTTAACAACATACAGCGGGGCAAGATCAAAAACAATAAAATCTTGAGGTGCAGGATCGAACTCTCCACCTACAATTACGAGATTTTCTATCGCCCCGATAAGCTCAACGAGCCCCCCGATGCCCTGTCCCGAGGTACATGTGCCAGCGCACAAGTGGACCAACTCCGGACCCTGCACGACAACCTCTGTCACCCAGGGGTCACACATTTTTACCATTTCATCAAGGCCCGCAACCTGCCCTACTCCATCGAGGAAGTCAGGGCGATCACCAGAGACTGGCAGGTCTGCGCGGAGTGTAAACCGCACTTCTACCAGCCAGACCGTGCGCGCCTGGTGAAGGCCTCCCGCCCCTTTGAACGCCTCAGCGTGGACTTCACAGGGCCCCTCCCCTCCACCGACCGCAACACGTACTTTCTTAATGTGGTTGATGAATATTCCCGATTCCCCTTTGCTGTCCCATGCCCCGATATGACGTCTGACACTGTCATCAAAACCCTCAACACCATCTTCGCTCTGTTCGGTTTCCCCGCCTACGTCCACAGCGACCGGGGAACCTCATTCATGAGCGATGAGCTGCGCCCGTACCTGATCAACAAGGGCATTGCGTTGAACTGGCAGGAGGTCCTCCCCGACGCACTTCACTCCATTCGGTCGCTCCAGTGCACCGCGACTAATGAAACCCCCCCATGAACGTCTCTTTGCCTTCCCCAGGAAGTCCACCTCCGGGGTTTCGCTCCCAACGTGGCTGGCAGCTCCAGGACCCGTTCTCCTCCATAGACACGTTCGACTCCACAAGGCGGACCCGTTGGTTGAGAGGGTACAGCTGCTTCACGCTAACCCGCAGTACGCCTACGTAGCGTACCCCGACGGCCGCCAAGACACAGTCTCCCTCAGGGACCTGGCACCAGCTGGTTCCCCCCCCCCCCTCTCCCGGCCCCCCCACCGCAGCCCCCGCTCCGGGGCAATCCGTCCTCCCCTTGCTCACACCCGGGGATGAAGAGGATTTCAACACGCTCCCGGAGTCACCGAAGACCAATCCGCCGCTGGAGTTGCCACCAGCACTGCGGCGCTCGCAACAACAGAACAAGGCGCCAGACCGCCTGAATTTGTAATATTATCTGTACTTTTAAAACACAACTTTCTGTATATAGCTCTCCACCACCCCGCCGGACTCATTTTTTTAACAGGGAGTGAATGTGGTGGTCACCACTAATGTATATATTGTATATATAGGATTTTGATATAGGTGCTTTACAGTAAGGTCCCTGTAGTACAGGTACGGGGTAGATCCCTGCCTGCTGGCTCCGCCCAGTAGGCGGAGTATAAATATGTGTGTTCCCAATACAGCAGCCATTTCGTCAGCTGCTGTTTAAAGCCTCGATTACATCCCACTCTCGTCTTTGTGTAATTGATCGTGCATCTCACACACACACACACTCACTTCTCTCTGTCACACACACACTCACTTCTCTGTCACACACACGCTCACTTCTCTGTCACACACACAAACTCACCTCTCTCTCCCTCACACGCTCGTTCACACATTCTCATCCTCCTCACTCACACACGCTCATCCTCCTCGTTCACCCTCCTCTTCCACACAGACTCAAAACCTCCCTCTCACACTCTGAGGTCTGCACCAGTCCCACGTTTTGTGGCCAGCTCTGACAGCCCGGTCACGCCCCTCCCCACCAACTGATGGCCTGCTCCCACCCCGAACACTCCCACTGAGACCCCGCCCTGCCACTCCCTCCACTGAGGCCCTGCTCTGCTCCCCCCCACGCCCACCGAGCCCTTGCCCTGCACCCCCCCCCCCCCCAACTAGGGGCCCCACCCCGAGGGCCCGCTCTGCTCATTCCCCACCCCCACCAAGGTCCTCTCAGCTCTCCACGCACCAAATTCCGTTCTGAGACCTGCTCTTCCCAGCTGTCCGATGTCCATGCTTGTCCAATCCAGAGGCTGGCTTCTTCAGACACCAGCCTCAGATTGGACAAGCAGCTCTGCAGCATTTTGTAACTTTTTCAAATGTGCCTGCCTTGCCGCGGATCCCCTGGGAGGCTCCCAGAGGCCCCAGTCTGGAAGCCCCCGGAGTAGAGGAATGGGATTAATGGGATAGCTCGACCAAGGAGCCGGCCTGGGCACAACAGGCCAATAAGCCACCTTTTGTCCTTCTGCTGTATCTTTCTATGATTCTACAAAAGGTGGAACAAAACTTCCAGCAATGTTAACCAATCCTCGTCCCTATTCATGGGGAAGACGAGAGCAGAATGATAATGTCACTGGACATTAGAGGCTCAAGCTCTGGGACATGGTTCAAAATCCCAGCGTGGCACCTGCTGGAATTTAAATCCAGTTGATGAAATATCTGGAATTGAAAAGCTGGTCTCAGTAATGGCGACCATTAAAACATAACCGATTGTGGTAAACACCCATCTGGGTTCACCAAAGTCCTTTAGGGAAGGAAATCTGCCGGCTTTACCCGGTCTGACCGACAGGTGACTCCAGGCCCAGGGCAACATGGTTGACTCTGGATCTTCTGCAATAGCTAGGCAAGCTACGCAGTTCAAGGGCATTTCGGGACGAGCATCAAATCATGGGACCCAAATCCCATGAAGGAATACTGGGGAAAAAAAAAGTGTATTCTGGGGAAAACCAAATCATTTGCAATGTAAAAGAGAGAGTCCGTGGAATTTGATGAACAACATTTGCTTTCCAACGTGAGAGAAGACTGCCCGGAATCTGTTGTTTTTTTTTAAAAACAACAGCTGATTACTGCACTGTGACCAGTGACTCCCAGAGACGGTATTATCCTTGGCACAGCTAAAGCTGCTACTGGGTCTCAGCATTCACTCAATGCGAATTAAGGAAACCAGCTTTAAAAATTATACATCAAGGATGTGGGCTGATCAAAGATTCAGATTGTAATGTCTCAAAAGCTTCCAAAATTAGATATTATCTCTGCAAATGACTTTCCAAATAACGTGGTTCTTTCACCAGCCAGTAATTTGGCTTTTGGGTATCTTGGTTTCCTGCGTACTGTCATCGTAATGAGAATTCATTTGTTTAGTCTCCCACAACTTCAAGTAATTTCAGACTGGGAATGAACAGTAAATTGCATTGATTTGTTCAGAACAGATCCAGGTTCAAGTTACCAGTTGAGTAAATGTGGCTCTTGCATATTAACATTGAGGGACGCTGCACTTGGATTAAATTCACTGCAGCTAGTTTTTGCAAAGTAAGCTGTGTGTTTATTTCTTACCCCTCCATTCCCCCCCCCCCGTCATCTGCTGAAGGTACGGTCTGACGCTGGGGTTTGACTGCAGGATGCTGGCTGCGGCCTCTACCATTCTTTCGTCGTACGAAGTCTTACAACACCAGGTTAAAGCCCAACAGGTTTGTTTCAATGTCACTAGCTTTCGGAGCGCTGCTCCTTCCTCAGGTGAAACTGGTGTTGTAAGACTTCGTACTGTGCTCACCCCAGTCCAGCGACGGCATCTCCACATCATTCTTTCGTAGGTGAGCTTTTCGTGCTTCAGCATCGCAGTCGAGTCCAATCCACATGTCCAGACGGACGCACATTTGAACAAGAGAGGTCAGGATCAAGGGATCCGTTTGCCGACCCTATTCCAGATAGGCCATTGCGGTGATCGACGACCACCCCGGCAGCTAATTCGGTGCCCGTTGGGAATCAAAATCAAAGGCCGAGTATGAACACAGGTGATGTACTTTAGAGACATTTGGAGCCAATGTTCTCTCATAGAGAATCTGAGAGCCCCAAAAAGAATAAACTACACATTTCCAGTGGTGAAATATCTAAATTAACGGAGGGAGTGTGCAAGTCTTACTGACCTCTGAACATTAGTGCGGTTGACAAGAGGCAGGAAATCCATGACGGCCACATGGATGAACCTCTGAGCGTTGGCAATAACCCGGAGAACGGCATCAATATCTTTGGTGCGGCCACTCGGGCATAAAGATGCAGGAGACGTCTGTCCAGAGAGAGAATGTGAATTAGCAGGCATAAAGTAAGGTTACACCAGTCTTTTGCCGACATTCGTTTCTGGTTCCATTCACTTTTCTCAACAGTGGCCAAGGCTAGTTTTGGACGGCTAACCATGTGCAAAGTATTCTCTCCCCCTAGACAAAGCGGAGCCTTATCTCTGAATGCTCCAGAGTTCCAGTGCACCATTGCAGCTCCAGGCCTTCAGCATGTGCTGCAGTGGAACATGCACAAGGACAGATGTCTCTCGTGGACCAGGTGTTGACCATGGAAAAGTTTGAGGGGACCGATACGAAAACTCGAGTACCATCACAAAGTCAGCTGTACCCGGTGCTTAATACTTACTTTGGGATTAATGAGGGGGTCTCACAAAGTGCGTGCCTGCTCCGTTCTCTGGCATAGCTGCTGATACAAAGAGCATCAAAATGAAACTTTACTTACGGCCAGGTAGGCCTCAGCCTCCATCCCGTTCAGCTGTAGCTTGAGAGGGGAATGCAAGCTGGAGACACCGAATAGTTTCTTTGACCAGATTTCGGGTGCGGAGTCCCGGTACTCTAGCTGCCAATACACAGAGAAGACTTTGTGCAGGTCTAGGCCAAGGCAGCTGCAGTTGTACACGATGATACCCAGCTCTTTCATCTGCGGGATCGAAACAAATTCTGTTCAAGGCAAAGTAGCAAAGAACAAAGAATACAGCACAGGAACAGGCCCTTCGGCCCTCCCAGCCTGCGTCGACCACGGTACCTGCCTAAACTAAAACGTCTGCATTTATGGTGTCTGTATCCTTCCATTCCCACCTTATTCATGTATTTGTCTAGATGACCCTTAAATGCCGCCATCGTACCTGCTCCCACCACCTCCCCAGGCAGCGCGTTCCATATATTTACCACCCTCTGTGTAAAACCCTTGCCTCGCACATCTGTCCAAAACTTCAGCAAGTGGGAACTGTCAACCTTGATCTCTCCTATGACACACGCTGCAACTGAAAGAGAATCATAGACTCCCTACAGTGCAGAAGGAGGCCATTTGACCCATTGAGTCTGCACCGACCCATTGAAAGAGCACCCTACTTAGGCCCACTGCCCCACCCTATCCCCTCTGTGTACCCGAACAAGCGCTGGAATGGGGCTTTTCACAGTAACTTCATTGCAGTGTTAATGTAAGCCTACTTGGATTGGATTGGATTGGATTTGTTTATTGTCACGTGTACCGAGGTACAGTGAAAAGTATTTTTCTGCGAGCAGCTCAACAGATCATTAAGTACATGGGAAGAAAAGGGAATAAAAGAAAATACATAATAGGGCAACACAACATATACAATGTAACTACATAAGCATTCAGGGTGTAGTGTTAATGAGGTCAGTCCATAAGAGGGTCAATAAAGATGATTATTATACCCATAATCCAGTAACCCCCAACTAACCTGCACATCGTTTGAACACAATGGGGTCAATTGTTAGCATGGCCAATCCACCTAACCTACCCATCTTGGGACTATGGGAGGAAACCGGAGCACCCGGAGGAAACCCATGCAGACACGGGAGAATGTGCAAACTCCACGCAGTCAACCAAGGTCAGAATTGAATCCGGGACCCTGGCGCTGAGATGCAGCAGTGCTAACCACTGTGCCATCGTGCCACCTGAGCGGCAGGTCTATAAACATCAGAATATCACAAGTGAAATGGAAAGATTGTTCTGAGATGGGAGAGACTTCAACCCTGGACAACAATGGACCTGGCAGTGCTTTTAAAAAAAAAGGATTTCCATTTATACAGCCTCTTTTATGAACGCAGGGCATCCCAAAATGTTTTACAGCTGATCAGGTAAGTGTGTTCACTGTCGTAATGTAGGATACAGCCAATTTGTGCACAGCAAGCTCCCAGGAGTGGCAATGTGATTTTAAAAATTCCATTCACGAGATGTGGGTGTCGCTGGCTAGGCCAGCATTATCGTTCATCACCGATTTAACCCTGAAATGTGTCAGATGGTGCATTTTGCGAGATGCATCAACCACTTGGCCCTTCCGGCTGAAGATTACTGCAAATGCTTCAGCCTCATCTTTTGCACTGATGTGCTGCGCTCCCCCATCTTTGAGGGTGGGGCTATTTGAGGAACTTCCTCCTCCATTTAGATGTTTAATTGTCCATCACCATTTACAACTGCATGTGGCAGGACTGCAGAGCTTAGATCTGACCCATGCGTGATGGGATCGCTTACTCTGTCCGCCACATGCTGCTTCTGCTGTTCAACATTCAAGTAGTCCTGTGTTGTAGCTTCACCCAGTTGACACCTCATGTTTCTGTATGCTTGGTGCTGCTCCTGGCTTGCCCTCTTGCACTCTTCATTGAACCAGGGTTGATCCCCTGGCTTGATGGTAATGGTAGAGTTGGGGACATGCCAGGCCATGAGGTTACAGATTGTGGTTAAGTACAATGCTGAAGACCAGATAACCTTTTTTTAATGACGTTTGTAGAGAAGCAACTATTGGCCAGGGTCACTGGAGATATCTCGCCTGTTTGTCCTCAAAACAGTTTCATGGGATCTTTTGCATCCACCTTAGAAAGCAAACAGGCCTCAGTTTACCATCTCTTTCAGAAGTTGGCACCTCCAACAGTCTCTCAGTTCGGCACTAGAGCATCAACCTAGTTCTTCATGCTGAAGCTTTTGAAATGAGGCTTCAACCCACAACTTCCTGAATCAGAGACATCATTCCATGAAGTGGCCCACAGCTGATACCCACGAGACACAAGAATGCCCCCTCCCAAAACTGGACTGAAAATACACTATCAAAAGTAATTTCACTGTCTTTTGAATTATTGATTTTTAAAAATACACAAATATTCTATTAGGGACATGGAAACAAGGCACTTGAGAAAATCATAATATGATTAAGCAGAATCAGATTGGATTTACGAAAGGGAAATCATGTTTGACAAATCTGTTAGATTTTTGAAGATGTACCTAATTTAATGGATAAGATGAACCAGTGGATGTGGTATTTTGGACTTTCAAAATCCATTTAATAAGCTGCTAACAGGAGGTTATTGCACAAAGTTAAGGTTCTAGGGATTATGATTATTTTCAAGGATTTGGGATGGTAGTGATATTCAGATATCAATATACATGATCAATGTATATAAATGTAGGACAGTCATTTCGACACTAGATGGCTCACAGTCAGGTACTGTAAGAACTGGATTCCTGCCTTTTCTAAGTCACATGATGATGTGATACAGAACAGTGAACAAGCAAGACACAGAATAGCTAGTGAGAGAAGTTAGAACTAGTTTGTTATAATAGTGTATAGTTATATAGTTATCTTTATTTCTTTATTGTTAGTTTAGTATTGAGTAAAAGGACTCACAGTTTATTATTTTATTACTCATTAAATAGTTCATCTTTCAACAACAAGACTATTGGTCATTTAAAAAAATGTTTTTATTCTCCATTTTCACATTTTCCTTCAAAATTTACACCCCACCCACAAACAGTAAACGGTAACAGATACAAAATCAATCCCCTTAACAATACCAACGATCCCATCCTCCCACCACCCCAAACAACGGCCCACCTGTCAATATATGCATCCAATAAAACAAACCCTCCCACGGCGGTAACAAAAAACAAAGGAGGAAAAGAAAAAGGAGCCCGGGACCGCCCATGGTCACCATTGACCTATAGAGTCCCCCCCCGCCCCCCCCCACCCGGCCTACACTCAGCGCCCTCCAACCTCTGAAAGAGTACCGTACATGATACCCAAGAGTTGTACCCCCACCCCCTCCCCCGCCCCAGTCTCCAACTCCTCCCGTCCACTGCCTCTTGTAAAACTCCTCCCCCCAACCTCGGTTCCTTCCCCCCAACTTTCCACCCCGGCTAGACCACTCGGACCCTGTTCTGCCAGGCTCCGATAGCCGCAGCCCCTCCCCCACCTCACTCCCGTTCACTGGCCGGCACAAACCGGCCAGTGTGGAGGCCCCCGCCCGGGTCCCTTTCCCCCTTGCCCGGCCCTAGGAAAGCCCAGAAATCCCCTTTTAGCACACACACCCCGCATATCCACCTACACCCCAAAGAACCCTCATTTCGAGTGAAAGTCCCATCACTTCCCTTGTCCAAATATATACAACATTGGCTCCTTTAGCCCCTACACCCGCACGCAGTGAAACATAAAAGAAGAAAATACAGTCATGAGGCCATTTCTCAATTTGTCAGTTCTGCCACAGTCCTTCTGCTTTCGCAAACTCCTCCGCTGCTTTCGCCGTTCCAAAATAAAAGTCCCTGAGCTTGTAAGTCACCCTCAGCTTCGCTGGATATACAATGCCACACTGCACCTTGCTAATGTACAGTGCCCTCTTCACCCAGTTGAAGGCAGCCCGCCTCCTCGCCAGCTCCACCATAAAGTCCTGGTATACACGTATACCAGCTCCAGCCCACTGCACCACCCGCTTCTGCTTGGCCCAGCTCAGTACCTTCTCCTTCACCCTGTACCTACGGAAGCACAGAGTCACTGCCCTTGGCGGCTCACTCGCCTTTGGTACAGGCCTCCACGACCGATGAGCCCGATCCAGTTCATATCGGGAGGGATCCTCCCCCTCCCCCAATAGTTTTGCCAGCATCGCGCCTCCCCTTGCTCTCGCACATCCGCCACTGAGCTCGCCACCGCCTTCGGCACCGGGGAAATCGCCTCCTCCACCAGCACACTCAAAACCTCCCTCATCTCCTTCCTCATTGTCTCCATGTATTTTGTAAACTGCCTTTCGAATTCCGTAGCCATCACCGTAGTTATTTCTTCAGCCGTAAGCAATGCGGCCTCCCCTGGTGCTCCAGCCTCCACTTTCCTTGGTGACCCCGCGGTGACCTTTCCACTCCCCGACGGCCCTTCAGCTGTTTTCTTTACTGACTTTTTTTGCTCACCCTCGACATTTTTCTTCACTGTGCCTTCACTGTGCTGCCTCTGTGCCTTCTCCCTGCTTTTGCCGCCTCCGTGGACCCTGGGACCGGGCTTAAAGCCCCGAAAATGCCGTTCCCGAACGGGAGCCCTCCATTGTGTGGCCGCCTCCCGCCCGCCGTCACCGGAAGTCCCACTATTGGTCATTTTATCATCGTGGATTCAAGAGTAATATATATATTTTAGATAAGTCATTATTTAAAATATAACAGGGATAAATAGACAGACAACCGAGAGTAGGACTAAATTGGACATTTCAGGATTGGCAGGTTTCAAGATACCACAAGGTATATGGACCTCAGCAATTTAGAATATATGGGCGCGATTTAATGGCCACGTTGCACCCGGCGCTGATCCTGGCACGCCGGTGAAATCGCAGGAGAGGCCGAAGTCAGGATCCATGCCTGGCGCGAATTGGTTCGCTATCTAACCGGCCCGCACCTGGTGGCGGGTTCTGGATTACGCTCAAATGTGGTGAGTCACCAATTAAGAGCAATCCTCATCTCATTAATGAGATGGAAGCCCAATCCAACAGTCTGCTGGGAACTAATCAGCTCCCCAGCGAGAGGTCACGCAGATGCTGTTTAGCACTCCTATTTAAAAACAGGAAGCTAGCGCAATGGCTGCAGATGGGATCGGAGGAGGCGAGTAGCTAGTTACATTCCCCGGCATGCAGCCCAGTGCTCTGGGTGGGGGGGGGGGGGGGGGGGGGGGGGTGGCTGGGTGCCATAGGCAACGGGTCTCCCTGGGCTGAGGGACTTACCATCTGGAGGACCATCAAGCCGTCATTAAATATTGTGTATGCCCCTAACAGGGGCAACTAGCTGCTGCCAGTCTGTCCTACCAAACACTTCCAGGACAGAGCCCTGTTTGTGGTTATATACTGAAGGTCACTTTAAATCCCTTTAGCTGAAGGCGACTGTTAATAAGGAATTGACATTGTTAGTTGTGAGAGCATTTCACAGCTGCACGTTGCGTTTGCTGCTCCTGCTGGTGGCTGCAGATGCCTGGAGGCTACTGTTGCTGTTTCTTTCTTTTCTGTAGCCAGTGTAGGACCATCAATATGACGCAAGGCAGGTTGTATTAACATCAATAAAGGCTTTATTGAGCAGGCTTGTTCCCCAGCAGCTCGGTTACAGAATGCAGCTGCTGGGAGAACCTGGGTTCTTATACCCGCATTTCTGGGTGGAGCCCAGTAGGCGGCAGATCCTATCAGGACCCAGTATCCATCCACCAATAGCCTCTCGGCATCATGGTGTACCATATTACCCCTAATACATACCACCACAGCCAGAAAGAAGGGCAATTTTTTCAAAGATACCTGGGTCCTGGGACATCGGGCTCAGGGGGACTATGAGCCCAGAAGGCAATCCGATTTGAAGGAAGATGATGCTATGGGACCTGGTGTGCGACATTGATCCAAATGGGCCACCTGCTAATGCCATTGAAGAAATGCTTTCGCAGATTGCTATTGTTTTTGTTGCTGGTATAATAATATATCTAATAATAATCGCTTATTGTCACAAGTAGGCTTCAATTAAGTTACTGTGAAAAGTCGCCACATTCCGGCGCCTGTTCGGGGGCCTGTACGGGAATTGAACCCGCCTGCTGGCCTTGTTCTGCATTACAAGCCAGCTGTTTAGCCCTCTGTGCTAAACCAGCCCCTGCAGGTGTGGGCCTGCTTAGCTCTGGCTCCTGGATGGAGAATGGCACTGAAATGTGGAACAAGTAATGTATTGACGGACAGATAATTTCTACGACAATATTCTGGATTCTCAGGCTTATCCTCCGTTTATATTGAGGAACCTGTGAGGGATGATACCACGTGTTTGGTGTAGATTTGTATTGTACCAGTGTGGAATGGTGACGTTTCCTTGTTGTTTAATGGTTAGTGTGATATGTGGAATGTTACATAGTTGATTTTCAAATCTTTGTTACGGTTGACTGTTTAATAAACAAAATATTCCCAAGTGCATTCTTGTGCATACATGTGCCATGTCTCAGGCAAGTGTTATTGCCTAGCATTCCAATCAAACTGTGACGCCCAGACACTTTGCCTGAAGACGAGGGACATCAACACCACAGAGGCAGGGGCAAACTCCCAAGAGCTGGTCTTCAGCACTGGGGATATTCCCGCAACCAGAGGGTGAGTGCGTGTATAAGAGGAAAGTACCTGAGCATGGTATCCCTAATGTTCCCGGCAGGGGTCTGGGGTCTAGGGGCTCCTGATGTTGCCTGGGGTGAATGTGCAAAGCAGGGCTCTCCAACACAACTGGCTCGGAGGAGGGAGGATACGTAAGAATTGGGGATGGCTCGGAGGATATGAGGGTCCCGGGGTGGAAGCCCTCACTGATTATCGGTCTCTCTCCTTCTCCATTCCTGACAGCAATGAAGATGAATGGTGTTGTTGACCCCGCAGCGGCAGCCCACACGGTGCTGATGGCAGCCAGGCAGCCAGATGCCGGAGA
Source organism: Scyliorhinus torazame (assembly GCF_047496885.1). Taxonomy (NCBI): domain Eukaryota; kingdom Metazoa; phylum Chordata; class Chondrichthyes; order Carcharhiniformes; family Scyliorhinidae; genus Scyliorhinus; species Scyliorhinus torazame. The sequence goes on from NC_092707.1 coordinate 384,556,689, forward strand.
AGGCGGCAACAGCATTGGCACAGGTGGAAGTGGCACCCCATGTGCAGGGGGCCGCCGCACACCCTGCAGACCCAGCTGCCCCTCAGGCTGAGGAGGAACCCAGAGGTGGAAGCCAACGACGACCCAAGATGTGCAGGCATTGCTGGTCTTTCAATGAGATGACGGACAGCTTGTGGCGCAGGAGGCTCTGTCTCAACAAGGAGATGGTGCGGCACCTGTTCCACATCCTTGCCACGAAGTCACAGATGCCCTGCATGCCCGGGCAGCAAACTATATTAATTTTGAGCTAGACCAAGCCCATCAAGATGCCCGGGCAGCAGTATTCTCCGCCATCGCTGGGATGCCCCAGGTCCAGGGGGTAATAGATGGCATGCATGCCGCCTTGCACTCTCCAGGGCATCAGGGAGTTCATTAACAGGAAGGGGTTCCACTCCCTGAATGTTCAACTTGTGTGTGTCCACCACCTCCAGATCATGCACGTGTGCACGCTTCCCAGGGAGCTTGCATGACAGCTACATCCTGGGACACTCGCAGATCCCCTGCGTCTACGAAGACTACCCCAGAATGACGTGTTGGCTCTTGGGGGATAAGGGGTGGTCCTGGCTGATGACGCCAGTGTGGAGGCTAATGCGGAGACCCGATATAACGAGGCCCATGTTACCACCTGTGCTGACATTGAGCGGTGCATTGTACTGCTCAAAATACAGTTCCGATGCCTGGACTGCTCTGGTGGTGCATTGCAGTACATCCCCGAGAGGGTCTCCCCTTTGTGGTGGTCTACTGTGCCCTCCACAACCTGGCACAGCAGCGGGGTGATGTGCTGGAGGAGGAGAAGGGACATGGAAAAACGGAAAGATGAGTCCGGGAAGGACTTACAGGATCAGCCGGAGGAAAGAGGTGAGCTCTGGTGCTCCTCTGTCTATGTCAAAATCTTACTCCTGTTTTCCTGCTGACAGCAACCTCACACCCACTCTCTGCACGGTGTCTGCTTCAGGGGCTCTTGCTGTGGGACCACTGTGTCCGGGGGGTGGGGAGAGCGGTGGGGAGCCGGAGTTGGGGGTCTGGGTCGGCCCACTGTGAAGATTAACGTGACTGAGGCTTGACATGTTCAGGGGGAAAGTGTAAGGCAGAGAAGCCATAGTCAAAAATCAAAAAGGCGACAGTACAAGGTACAGTGACTGAGGGGAGCTCAGTGAATAGGACCAGTAATACTGAAGGGAATAAAACGGGAACATTAATGGTAAGCGACGCGGCAGGTTGTTACATGAAGATATGGGTTCAACGACAAGGAAAATTAGGAGAAAAGTTAAGAGGAAATATAACTTAGGAGAGGTTACTGATCGAGGTGTTAAGATTCAAAACAGAGGTAAAAAAGCCAACATAAGTGTACTTTACCTGAATGCTCGTAGTATTCGGAATAAGGTAAATGAGTTGATGGCACAAATCATCGTGAATGACTATGATTTAGTGGCCATCACTGAAACATGGTTAAAGGATGGTCACGACTGGGAGTTAAATATCCGAGGGTTTCAAACTATTCAGAAGGACCGAGTGGATGGTAAGGGAGGTGGTGTAGCTCTGTTATTTAAGGATGACATCCGGGCAACAGTAAGGGATGACATCGGTGCTATGGAGGATAAGGTTGAATCCATTTGGGTGGAAATCAGGAATAGTAAGGCGAAAAAGTCACTGATAGGAGTAGTCTATAGGCCACCAAATAGTAACATTATGGTGGGGCAGGCAATAAACAAATAAATAATGGATGCATGTAGAAATGGTACAGCAGTTATCATGGGGGATTTTAATCTACATGTCGATTAGTTTAACCAGGTAGGTCAAGGCAGCCTTGAGGAGGAGTTTATAGAATGTATCCGCGATAGTTTCCTAGAATAGTATATAATGGAACCTACGAGGGAACAAACTGTCCTAGATCTGGTCCTGTGTAATGAGACAGGATTGATTCATGATCTCATAGTTAGGGATCCTCTTGGAAGGAGCGATCACAATATGGTGGAATTTAAAATACAGATGGAGGGTGAGAAGGTAAAATCAAACACTAGTGTTTTGTGCTTAAACAAAGGAGATTAAAATGGCATGAGAGAAGAACTAGCTAAGGTAGACTGGGAGCAAAGACTTTATGTTGAAACAGTTGAGGAACAGTGGAGAACCTTCCAAGCAATTTTTCACAGTGCTCAGCAAAGTTTTATACCAACAAAAAGGAAGGACGGTAGAAAGAGGGAAAATCTAATGGATATCTAAGGAAATAAGGGAGAGTATCAAATTGAAGGAAAAAGCATACAAAGTAGCAAAGATCAGTGGGAGACTAGAGGACTGGGAAATCTTTAGGGGGCAACAGAAAGCTACTAAAAAAGCTATAAAGAAGAGTAAGATAGATTATGAGAGTAAACTTGCTCAGAATATAAAAACAGATAGTAAACGTTTCTACAAATATATAAAACAAAAAAGAGTGGCTAAGGTAAATATTGGTCCTTTAGAGGATGAGAAGGGAGATTTAATAATGGGAGATGAGGAAATGGCTGAGGAACTGAACAGGTTTTTTGGGTCAGTCTTCACAGTGGAAGACACAAATAACGTGCCAGTGACTGATAGAAATGAGGCTATGACAGGTGAGGACCTTGAGAGGATTGTTATCACGAAGGAGGTAGTGATGGGCAAGCTAATGGGGCTAAAGGTAGACAAGTCTCCTGGCCCTGACGGAATGCATCCCAGAGTGCTAAAAGAGATGGCTAGGGAAATTGCAAATGCACTAGTTATAATTTACCAAAATTCACTAGACTCTGGGGTGGTCCCGGCGGATTGGAAATTAGCAAACGTGACATCACTGTTTAAAAAAGGAGGTAGGCAGAAAGCGGGTAATTATAGGCCAGTGAGCTTAACTTCAGTAGTAGGGAAGATGCTGGAATCTATCATCAAGGAAGAAATAGCGAGGCATCTGGATGGAAATTGTCCCATTGGGCAGACGCAGCATGGGTTCATAAAGGGCAGGTCGTGCCTAACTAATTTAGTGGAATTTTTTGAGGACATTACCATTGCAGTAGATAATGGGGAGCCAATGGATGTGGTATATCTGGATTTCCAGAAAGCCTTTGACAAGGTGACACACCAAAGGTTGCTGCATAAGATAAAGATGCATGGCATTAAGGGGAAAGTAGTAGCATGGATAGAGGATTGGTTAATTAATAGAAAGGAAAGAGTGGGGATTAATGGGTGTTTCTCTGCTTGGCAATCAGTAACTAGTGGTGTCGCTCAGGGATCAGTGTTGGGCCCATAATTGTTCACAATTTACATAGATGATTTGGAGTTGGGGACCAAGGGCAATGTGGCCAAGTTTGCAGACGGCACTAAGATGAGTGTTAAAGCAAAAAGTGCAGAGGATACTGGAAGTCTGCAGAGGGATTTGGATAGGCTAAGTGAATGGGCTAGGGTCTGGCAGATGGAATACAATGTTGACAAATGTGAGGTTATCCATTTTGGTAGGAATAACAGCAAAAGGGATTATTATTTAAATGATAAAATATTAAAACATGCTGCTGTGCAGAGAGACCTGGGTGTGCTAGTGCATGAGTCGCATGAAGTTGGTTTACAGGTGTAACAGGTGATTAAGAAGGCAAATGGAATTTTGTCCTTCATTGCTAGAGGGATTGAGTTCAAGACTAGGGAGGTTATGCTGCAATTGTATAAGGTGTTAGTGAGGCCACACCTGCAGTATTGTGTTCAGTTTTGGTCTCCTTACTTGAGAAAGGACGTACTGGCATTGGAGGGTGTGCAGAGGAGATTCACTAGGTTAATCCCAGAGCTGAAGGAGTTGGATTACGAGGAGTGGTTGAGTAGACTGGGACTGTACTCGTTGGAATTTAGAAGGATGAGGGGGGATCTTGTAGAAACATATAAGATTATGAAGGGAATAGATAGGATAGACGTGGGCAGGTTGTTTCCACTGGCGGGTGAAAGCAGAACCAGGGCGCATAGCCTCAAAATAAGGGGAAGTAGATTTAGGACTGAGTTTAGGAGGAACTTCTTCACCCAAAGGGTTGTGAATCTATGGAATTCCTTGCCCAGTGAAGCAGTAGAGGCTCCTTCATTAAATGTTTTTAAGATAAAAATAGATAGTTTTTTGAAGAATAAAGGGATTAAGGGTTATGGTGTTCGGGCCGGAAAGTGGAGCTGAGTCCACAAAAGATCAGCCATGATCTCATTGAATGGCAGAGCAGGCTCGAGGGGCCAGATGGCCTACTCCTGCTCCAAGTTCTTATGTATCAGGTGTAACATGTTTTAATAGTGAACATTCAAAACCCCTATTATCCCTCGCTACTGATAGTGCCCCCCCACCCCCCGGCCACCACAATGCCCCCCAGGGCCTGATCAATTATCCATAATCTTCTTCATCTTCCATGCTCTGCCGCTATGTATAGCTGTATCCCCAGGATGTACATCAGAGGTGGAGGCAGCCAACTGCTTCTTGCGCACTGTGGTCTTTGATGCCTTTGGTAGTCATCATCTGGGGGACCTGGAGCTGGAGGACCCCGGCCAACTTACCGGTGTCACTGGCATCGCCATGCCACCCTATTCTGTACGCTGGCCTTGAGAGGCGCTGGTGTCAGGAGGGTGGATTCAGGTGAGGTGCAGACCGCCATTATCTCCCTGGTGGCAGGCACCAGGTCGGCCTCCAGCTCTCCTTCCTCCTGGACGGTGCTCATAGGGCCCATGGGACAAAGGGGCAGCTGCAGTGAGCTCCAGAGGCCTCTGCGCCAGCCTGCTCTGCCATTCCTGGTACCTCCCCATTGTCTGCACCATGGTATTGATGCCCTTGGCGGTGCTCCTCAGTGTCTAGGCCACATGCTGCAGGGCCTCGGCAATGTCCACCTGTCTCTGGGACACAATGCCAAGGCCCTCATCCATAGTCATCGCTGACTGAGCCGTGCCTTGAACACCACCACTCATGATGCCTACCTTGACCATGTGCTGCAGGCTTTCCACTGCGGTCGCCACCCTAGCAGTGTTGGCCTCGGTGCCATGCATGGCCAGTGCCATTACCTGTGCCCATAGCCTTTGGGACTCCTCAAATCGTCTATGCACTTGCCGGAGTGATGCTGACATCCCCTCCTGAATCTCACGTCTGTGCCCTAGAGTCTGCATCAGATCTGGAATAGCCTTGTCCAGAGACTCGGCATCTGACTGAGACTCAGCAAAGTCCGAGGATGCAGCAGAGCTCCAATTGCTGACACCCTTGGATGTTCCTGCCTCCACCTGATGTGCATCAGCAACTGTGTGGTGCTCACCAGATTGTGCCCCAGACGTCTGTCCACTAACGTCGCCGGTGGAGGGTAGAGATGGCAGCTGTGATGCCTCGATGATGGTCTCCTCGGATCTCCCTCCGGAATGTTTTCTTGGTGGCGTGTGTGAGGGAGGGGTGGGGTGCAGATGGCCCGGCTCCAACAGGTGGCGATCCTGCGAGAGAATGTGGTCAGTGAAAGGGAAAGATCGTTCTGTCTGACATGAACAACTCACTTGAGACAGGTCATCTAGGTGCAGGGTTCCTCACCTCTGATCGCTGGGTGACCGCTCTCTCCCCGGCCAATCCCGGAATCTCCAGGGCCCTGATCTCATAGGGGGTGAGGACTCTGATGTCCGGAACCCCGCCGTCCGTCTGTGGGCCCTTTCCCGCCTGTTATGGGCCAACATCTCCTGCGGCGACAGAGAGGGGGAATGGTGAGTCGCACGCTTGATACATCGGTGGGGGGGGTCAATGGCAGGTGGCATGTGTGGGCACTGCTCCTGGGCATGGAGGAGTTTCTGTAGGCGCGGTTCCGGAGAATTGACCGGTAGGACAGCCAGTTCTGCCGTGAAGCTTGTGGGGGATTGTTTCTGGCGCTAAGTGCCGTTAAATATGGGTCGTGGTCTCGTCAGCTCGACCGTCGGGAAGCACCTGGAAGTCGTGCCCGATTTGACTTGGAACTTTTCCCGTTAAACCGCGCCCTATATTAATGGTTTCGGTGAGGGGCGATCGAGTGCCACGTAAACAAGTTTTCTTACAATTTAAAAAAGTTATTTCATTGATGTGGGCGTCGCTGGCTGGGCAGCATTTGTTACCCATCCCTAGTTGCCCTCGAACTACCATACCATACCATACCATAGATAAGCTGCAGCGCTGGGCTGAGAGGTGGCAAATGGAGTTTAATGCAGAAACGTGTGAGGTGATTCATTTTGGAAGGAATAACAGGAAGACAGAGTACTGGGCTAATGGTAAGATTCTTGGCAGTGTGGATGAGCAGAGAGATCTCGGTGTCCATGTACATAGATTTCTGAAAGTTGCCACTCAGGTTGAGAGGGTTGTTAAGAAGGCGTATGGTGTGTTAGCTTTTATTGGTAGAGGGATTGAGTTTCGGAGCCATGAGGTCATGTTGCAGCTGTACAAAACTGGTGCGGCCGCATTTGGAGTATTGCGTGCAATTCTGGTCGCCGCATTATAGGAAGGATGTGGAAGCATTGGAAAGGGTGCAGAGGAGATTTACCAGAATGTTGCCTGGTATGGAGGGAAGATCTTATGAGGAAAGGCTGAGGGACTTGAGGCTGTTTTTGTTAGAGAGAAGAAAGTTAAGAGGTGACTTAATTGAGGCATACAAGATGATCAGAGGATTGGATAGGGTGGACAGTGAGAGCCTTTTTCCTCGGATGGTGATGTCTAGCATGAGGGGACATAGCTTTAAATTGAGGGGCGATAGATATAGGACAGATGTCAGAGGTAGATTCTTTACTCAGAGAGTAGTAAGGGCATGGAATGCCCTGCCTGCAACAGTAGTGGACTCGCCAACACTAAGGGCATTCAAATGGTCATTGGATAGACATATGGATGATAAGGGAATAGTGTAGATGGGCTTTAGAGTGGTTTCACAGGTCGGCGCAACATCGAGGGCCAAAGGGCCTGTACTGCGCTGTAATGTTCTATGTTCCATACCGTCTCAGAAGGGCAGTTAAGTATCAACCTCATTGGGCCTGAAGTCACATGTAAGCCAGACTGGATAAGAATGGCAGATTCTGTTCCCCACAGGGCACTAGTGAATGAAATGAAATGAAATGAAAATCGCTTATTGTCACAAGTAGGCTTCAATTGAAGTTACTGTGAAACGCCCCTAGTCGCCACATTCCGGCGCCTGTTCGGGGAGGCTGGTACGGGAATCAGATGGGTTTTTATAGCAATTGATGATCGTCTCGCTGTGACCATTACTGAGAGCAGCTTTCAATTCCAGATTTGCCAATGGAATTTAAAGTCCATGGTGGAACTTGAGCTCATGTCCCCAGAGCCCGGGCCTTTGGATTACCAGCCCAGTGACATTACCACTATGCCACTGCGCCCCATGCAAAGTTAGCAGGTGGTAAGCAATGAAGAGGATGCGAATCAACTGCGGAGGGATTGTCAGTGGGTTAGGCAAATGGGCAATAACATGGCAGACGGAACACAAGGTTGCAAAGTCGAAACACCGTCCACTTTGGTAGGAAAAATGAAAAAAGAGCAGAATGTTTTTTAAATGGCGAGAAGCTGGGTAATGTTTTCATGTGGAGAACCACAGACAATTAACTTCCTGGGAGAGCAGTAACGGCAAATTGCTTTTTGTTATAAAGGCATCAGAGTACAAGAGTAGATAAAAGGTTTTACTACAGTTAAAGAGGGCATTGGTGAGGCCGCAGCTGGAGTAGTGTGTGTAGTTTTGGCCTCTTTACCCAAGGAACAATAGGTTTGTCCTACAGGAAGTCCACCTCAGGTCCCAGAGAGTGGTTCCTGGGATATGGGGATTATCCTATGAGGAGAGCTGGAGAAAAAAAAAACAATATTTCTAGAGGAAATGAGAAGAATGAGAGCTCATGTAAAGATGCTTAAAGAGCTTGACAGTATAGACGTTGAGGAAATGCTCCCCCCCCCAAGCTGGGGAATCGAGGTGGCCGGGGTGACTAGGATAAGGGGTCAGCCATTTAGAACTGTGATGGGGAGTAACTTCCTCACTCAAGGGTTTGTGAATTCTCAATCATTGCGCGTATTCAAGAGAGAGGTCGATAGATTTTAGGGTACCAAGGGGAGGTGCAGGAAGAGCGAGTTGAGTTAGAAGACCAGCCATGACTTTATGGAACGGTGTAGCAGGCACAAAGACTTACTGCTGCTCCTATATCTTATGCCCTTGTGTCCCAAGAAAACGCAAAGCCATAAACTACAGTTCATATTCATGGTAAATATCAGCAGGCAATGGATCATTTTTATGGGAATACAATGGACACAGGTCAGGAATTCTCTTCAGGCATCTGTGGCTTAAATAAAAATGAAAGATTAAACTTCGATCTCATTTAATTACATTTTCTGTGAATTGTTCCAAATATCTTACAAAAAAAGGAGAGCTCAGTTCACGTTAACACGTTAGTCGGAAGGATTGCACTGACTGAAAGGCCAATCTGTCTTAAGCAGCCTGTAACAAATGTCGAATTTTAATTTCACTCGGCTCATACATCTAAATAGGTTTTAAAAGCAAGAGTCAGACATTTTTATAATGAAAGGCACGGAGAAGCAGATTTTTTCTAATGATGTATTAGTTAAAGATGCTTGGACTATGATGTATAGGAAGAGGGTTTTAGCGGTCTGGTTACCAACTCTCCAGTAGTCTGACGTCTGCAGGAAATGGAGATTGATCTTCAGAACGCTGCCGGATGCCATTCAAGAGAAAACGCGCAGGGACAGTAAAAAATGTTTTGCTGAAGACAAAGTCATGTTGCCAGAGCTTTCCATCTTTCACAGATCAGTACAAACTCAAGAATGTCAAATTCCAAATGCTCAACAACAATTTACACCATGGGAGAAAAAAGATTGGCAGGTTCTGTGAACGTTTTGATATTGGAGATGGGATGAAAGGCTGTTTGACTGAGGGTGAGGAATTATCTAATTGGGATAATGAAGAATCTTATCACATTCTAACTGGGGTGGGACGGTGGTGCTCACTGAGGATGGGTGACTGGCGACAGCAGTGCGAGGGTGGGGCAGTGAAGGAACCTCCAGAATATGGCCAGCCAGACTGGCTAACCCCAGGTGGCAGGTGTTGAGACTTTGGATCCAGTTGACGTATGGTTGCCCAGCGGTTATGACACTGTACCAGCTAATCAAGGGTCATGGGGGCTGATCTTCCATTTCTACCCGAATCGAGCACAGCCCGTGAGGCAAGCACAGCGCTCACCAGAAGCCAGCATCGAGGGGGCCTGGATTGAAGATACTCAACAATTTCCTGTTCAGGCCTTGTGTTAAAGACTGCCTGCAGGTTTTGGGCGTACCCCTTGTGGAAAGGGTGGGAAAATGGCAGGGGCGGAGTTGATCTGGAGGGAGGGCCTCAGCTGAAGGTTTTTGGGTCTCAGGAGAGGTGCAGCCTAGCCTAACCTTAAACATGCCACTGAAGGCATCTCAAATACCTAGCACTGGTGAGCAAAGTGTACACAATAACACACTCCAGCCATTTCTACTTGCTAATTGTCATACTGGTTCTGCAATTGGAATAGGATGCCAGTGAGCAAATTTAAGCAGACTCCCACGTGAAATGGAGGGCAAACTAAGTGGCCTTGCATGAGACAATGGGGCAGCCATTGTTTCCCAATTTTCAAACGTCTCTACATGGTGGTGCCATAGTCCAGGGGCCAGGCTAATGTTCTGGGGAGAGAGGTTTAAATCCCACCGCCAGAGCTGGGAGCCTAGCGGCAAAGTGGTTAGCACAGTTGCTTTACAGCTCCAGGGTCCCAGGTTCGATTCCAGGCTTGGGTCACTGTCTGTGTGGAGTTTGCACGTTCTCCCCGTGTGTGCATTGGTTTCCTCTCACAGTCCAAAGATGTGCAGATTAGGTGGATTGGCCATTCTAAATTGCCCTTAGTCTCCAAAAAAGGTTATGTTGAGTTACGGGGATAAAGGGGATAGGGTGGAGGTGTGGGGCTTAAGTAGGGTGCTCTTTCCAAGGGCTGGTGCAGACTCGATGGGCTGAATGGCCTCCTTCTGCACTGTAAATTCTATGATAATGCAAATTCAATTCATGAAGTTTGGAATCAAACACTAGCATGCAGTAATGGGGACCACGAAACAACCACGATTGTCATTAAAAACCCCTCTGGTTTTCCAACGTGTTTCAGGGTAGGAAATCGGCCATCGTTACCTTGTCTGGCCTGCATGCAACTCCAGACCCACTGCCACTTGCTTGACCCTTAACTGCCCCCTGAGATGGCCTGGTAAGCCACCCAGTTCAAGGGCGATTCGGGATAAGCAAGAAACGCTAGGCCCAGCTAGCAACACCCACAATCTGAGAAAGAATCAATATGAGGAAAATCTTCAGGAGGAGCGAGTGGGTAGAAATCCCCTTCGACCACCCACATCTAAAATCTGAGTTTGTCATACCACCCCACAGCCAGCTTTGAAATAAAACCAATTTTGAGGAAATGGAAACTTGTGGGCTGACACCAGAAAAATATCTGTGAGCGCTGCCATTGTGTCATTAAAAATCCAACTAATATCTTGCAAGGGAGGTAAGCCTGCCACCCACGGCCAGACCTACATGCATTGATGGGATTGAGTCAGGGCAACCAGGGTGTTAAATATCAGGCAATTACATCCCAAGGATAATTACTTTAAAAGAAAACGCAATGTAATTCTCCCATTGAAACATTACATTGTTTAATAATTTCGTTGTATTACTTGTTGCTTCTGAGAATCATTCCTAATCATAAATAAATCCAATTAGTATGCTTTAAAATTGTAACATCTCCTGTCTTTCGATTTGACAGGAGATTAGCTGCATATCCTACATGCTCTCTGGCAGAAAACGAACTACATTGAGGTCAATTCTTAGACCCAAGCAATGCTACCGCGATGGCAAAAATAAAAGTCATAGGCCGGAAATTCCCTGCTACTCCCACCGACGGAATCTTCCGGTCCCGCAGGCAGCGAACCCCCTACGCGGATCTTCTGGGGGCAGGGAATACAATGGGAAACCCTGCTAACAGCAGTTGGACCAGAAGATCCCGCGCACCCCCCCCCCCAACCGCCCCCCCCCCCTCCCGCCCCGCCCCCCCCAGCCAATGGCAGTCGCCTCCACGAAACACGCCACGGGGGCTGCGGAAAATCCCAGACATGGGCTTCCATTCTTACAAGTCGCCGTCGGATCACCGCCAACTCTTACCGAGCTACTTCCAGTTGGAAGCGGCATTGTGCAAAGCACAACATTCATCATACTCTCATTTGGCCAGATTTGCAGATGTACTTTCCTCCCTTCTGGTCCTCCAAGCACCATATAGGGAGGTACAGTAATTGCCGCTCACAAACAGGAATTCAGGAGAACTTCTACAGGTTGGCATTGATGAAGGGCAGTCCAAAACCTTCTGAACTTTGGAGCCGCATATGATAATCACCAGACATTCGAGAGTCACAAGACACGGATAAGGTTTAACAGACACATTTTTATTACTGCTGCACATACTTCTGTGAGGAAACCCTCAGCTTATTTTCTTCTATCTTCCAAACTACCTTCGCACGCAATTTAGATTGTAGCAAAAATAAACCTGCTACACTGGCACACATCCGAGGAGACAGAAGAGCTCTTACGTGACTGCTTAGAGACAGTGGACTGGTCCATATTTAAGAACTCAGCGACCAACTTAAATGAGTATGCCACCACCGTCACAGACTTCATCAGCAAATGTGTGGACGACTGCGTGCCAAAGAAACAGTACGTACGTTCCCCAGCCGAAAACCATGGCTCAATCGTGAGATTGAGTCCCTACTGAAGGACAGGTCTGAGACGTTCAAGTCAGACGACGCTGACCTATACAAGAAATCCAGGTATGACCTCCGCAAAGCCATCCGAGATGCCAAGAGAGAATATGAAACCAAGCTGGAGTCACAGACAGACTCTCTGCGGTTGTGGCAAGGCCTAAACAACATAACGGGCTACAAAGCGAAGCCGAGCAGTATCTCCGGCGGCAGCGCACCCCTCCCCGATGAACTCAATGCATTCTATGCTTGGTTCGAGCAGGTAACCAACAATCCACTGTCGAGTGCCCCAGCAGCCCATAACTCACCCATACCCACCATCACAGCTTCCAAAGTCAGATCGGCCTTCCTGAAAGTGAACCCTCAGAAGGCGACGGGCCCGGACGGGATCCCTGGTCGTGCACTCAAAGCCTGCGCGGACCAGCTAGCAGAGGTGTTCGCAGACATCTTTAACCTGCCCCTACTCCACTCCGAGGTCCCCACCTGCTTCAAGAAGACCACCATCATACCGGTACCAAAGAAGAACCAGGCAACGTGCCTCAATGACTACCTACCAGTGGCCCTGACTTCAGTCGTAATGAAGTGCTTCGAGAGGTTGATCATGAAGCGCATCACCTCCATACTCCCAGAATGCCTTGGTCCACTGCAATTCGCATACTGCCGCAACCGGTCCACAGCAGATGCCATTTCCCTGGCCCTACACTCATCCCGAGAGCATCTCGACAACAAGGACTCCTACATCAGACTCCTATTTATTGACTACAGCTCCGCCTTCAACACCATAATCCCAGCCAAGCTCATATCAAAGCTCCAAAACCTAGGACTTGGCTCCCCACTCTGCAACTGGATCCTCGATTTTCTGACCAACAGACCACAATCAGTAAGAATGAACAACAACACCTCCTCCACAATAGTCCTCAACACAGGCGCCCCGCAAGGCTGCATACTTAGCCCCCTACTCTACTCCCTCTACACACACGACTGCATGGCAAAATTTGGTTCCAAATCCATTTACAAGTTTGCTGACAATATGACCATCGTGGGCCGGATCTCGAATAACGACGTCAGAATACAGGAGGAAGATAGAGAACCTAGTGGAGTGGTGGAGTGACAACAATCTCTCCCTCAATGCCAGCAAAACTAAAGAGCTGGTCAATTGACTTCAGGAAGCAAAGTACTGTACACACGCCTGTCAGCATCAACGGTGCCGAGGTGGAGATGGTTAGCAGTTTCAAATTCCTAGAGGTACACATCTCCAAAAACCTGTCCTGGTCCACCCACTTCGACGCTACCACCAAGAAAGCACAATAGCGCCTATACTTCCTCAGGAAACTAAGGAAATTTGGCATGTCCGCATTAACCCTTACCAACTTTTACAGATGCACCATAGAAAGCATCCTGTCGGGCTGCATCACAGCCTGGTATGGCAACTGCTCGGCCCAGGACCGCAAGAAACTTCAGAGAGTCGTGAACACGCCCAGTCCATCACACGAACCTGCCTCCCATCCATTGACTCCATCTACACCTCCCGCTGCCTGGGGAAAGCGGGCAGCATGATCAAAGACCCTTCCCACCTGGCTTACACACTCTTCCAGCTTCTTCCATCGGGCAGGAGATACAGAAGTCTGAGAACACGCACGAACAGACTCAAAAACAGCTTCTTCCCTGCTGTTACCAGACTCCTAAATGACCCTCTTATGGACTGACCTCATTAACACACTCTGTATGCTTCATCCGATGCCAGTGTTTATGTAGTTACATTGTCTATGTTGTGTTGCCCTATTATGTATTTTCTTTTATTCCTTTTTCTTCCCATGTACTTCATGATCTGTTGAGCTGCTCGCAGAAAAATACTTTTCACTGTACCTCGGTACACGTGACAATAAACAAATCAAATCCAATCCAACATGCTCACTCTTTAACTAAAAGATAGTTTTTATTTGTAAATAAGCTGTAACCGCCACTGAACACCAAACCAGGGTACCCGTGTCCCAGTGCAGTAGATTTTTACATCCCTGTTCTGTATTAAACCATTTTCTCCCGTTCCCGACAGAGACCACAAGCTGGAAGATCAGCAATCAGAAGGGTAGATTAGGGAGCCAGAGAAAACTATGCTGCGGATCGCAAAATAAATCTCTCAACAGCACAGGGACAAATCATTGACTTTTTAAATATTTGACCGTGCGATGTGGGCATGGCTGGGGTGGTGATGGAACGGGAGAAAATTGGTGAAAAGAAAACCCTTTCTGAGAACAGCAGCTTGCCCTGGCAGGGCAATGTGGAGAATAATAGCCTCAGCAATGTAGCATTTGGATTTCCAATAATCCTGCATCAAACACTTTCTGAACACGGAAGTTAATTGCCCAATCGATTCTCCTGACAGAGTTAGGTGTCAGCCATGGTACAGCAGAGGCATTACTTTCTCCTCTGTTAGAAGTTAGTGGGTTTGATGCCAACTTTGAGATTTGTGTACAGAATCCAGGCTGACACCTTAGTGCAGTATTGAGGAAATGCTCGGTGTCGTATTTTAGATAAGGTGCTGAACCGCAACACTGCCAGCTCCCTCAGGTTGTGTGTAGCACTATTCAAAGAAGAGCAGGAGGGTTCGCCCCAATGTCCTGATCAATATTTCCCGCTCAACCTATACCTGGAGCATGCGATCAGGTCATTTATTTCATTGCTGTCAGGGGTACCTTGCTGCGTGCAAATTGGTTGCCACATTTCCTTCCTTGCAATGGCTAATCACAGGCTTGGACGTTGTGTTGCAGTCATAAGACATGCCAGATATGAATAAAAGACATCGAAAATAATTGGTTGCCTGCAAACATAGGTTTTCATTGCTAACATGTTTGTTATTCACCCAATGCTGCAGGTGTCAGAAATCCTCCTCCCAATTACTGCTCAGTTTCAGGTCAGGATTTTTGGCTGATCTAATTTAGCTGGGCCTATTTCCAATGCTGTGCGAAATGTGCCAATAACCAGTCATCAATGCATTGGCCCAATCTACATTTGACTTTTCCAATCACTCATTATTGCTACGTCCTCAAAATGTAGACGGTATCAGGCCATATTTAAAGGGAAATCCAGGCTATAAGAAAAACAATTTGCTGAAAAAAAGTAATTTTTCTTCATTATGAGTAACAAAAACATTATCAATCATGAATGCTTGCTAAAATTTCACAATCTCCTCACAACGTTTATATCACATTGCCACAAGGAACAATAGTCTTTAGAATACCTACATTTGAAAATTTATGGATATCACATCTGTGTGTGTGTGTGTAATAGTACTCTCAATGTGTCTGCATGCATGGCATTCTAATGTTCCATTCAGCACACAGCAGTCCATTTGATTAGCACCCCATCTACCACATTAAACATCCACTCCCCTGCTGGTGGTGCACATTGACAGCAGTACGTACCATCTCCAAGATGCACTTGCAGCAACTCACCAAGACCTATTCTACCACACCTTAACAGCTCACAACTGTCACTGTCTAGAGGGACAAGGGCAGTAGGTGCATGAGAACATCACCACCAAATACCCCCTTCAAGTTGTTGTGTTATGCTTCTTCATGTAGCATAAGCTGCTTCCTTGATGTATACTCTGACAAAGGAAGGTTCAGACTTGGAGATAGGTTTAACACATTTATTGAACAGTTAACAATTCTCCTACTTGATTTCCACTCTCCTGCTGATCTTACTACAGTAACTCAATCTAACTAACCAGCCTGCTCTAATCCATGCGGTGGGGGTGATGCTTCCTGATCTGCCCCTATCTCTCTGAGTGTCGCCTATGGAAAGAGAAAGAGCATGTGTGCCCTGTCTTTTTATATGGGTAGCCCCTTTGTGGTAGTGTCACCTCTGGGTGTGTCGTGACTGCCCATTGGTCGTGTCCTATCTTACTGACCTATTGGTTGAATGTCTGTGTGTCATGATGTCTCTGGTGCTCCCTCTAGTGTTCACTCAGTCCTAGTGTTTCTACATTAACCCCTTGTGTATCTACAGTGATGCATATCATAAGAACATAAGAACATAAGAACTAGGAACAGGAGTAGGCCATCTGGCCCCTCGAGCCTGCTCCGCCATTTAATGAGATCATGGCTGATCTTTGTGGACTCAGCTCCACTCTCCGGCCCGTACACCATATCCCCGAATCCCTTTATTCTTTAGAAAGGTATCTATCTTTTTCTTAAAAACATTTAAAGAAGGAGCCTCAACTGCTTCACTGGGCAAGGAATTCCAGACATTGACAACCCTTTGGGTGAAGAAGTTCCTCCTAAACTCGGTCTTAAATCTACTTCCCCTTATTTTGAGGCTATGCCCCCTAGTTCTGCTTTCCAACCTGCCCACATCTATCCTATCTATTCCCTTCATAATTTTACATCCCCCCCGCATCCTTCTAAACTCCAATGAGTACAGTCCCAGTCTACTCAACCTCTCGTCATAATCTAATCCCCTCAACTCTGGGATCAACCTAGTGAATCTCCTCTGCACTCCCTCCAGTGCCAATATGTCCTTTCTCAGATAAGGAGACCAAAACCGAACACAATACTCCAGATGTGGCCTCACCAACACCCTATACAATTGCAGCATAACCTCCCTAGTCTTGAACTCCATCCCGCTAGCAATGAAAGACAAAACTCGATTGGCCTTCTTAATCACCTGTTGCACCTGCACACCAACTTTTTGAGACTCATGCACCAGCACACCCAGGTCCCTCTGCACAGCAGCATGTTTTAACATCTTACCGTTTAAATAATAATCCATTCTGCTGTTATTCCTCCCAAAATGAATAGCCTCACACTTGGCAACATTGAATTCCATCTGCCAGACCCTAGCCCATTCACCTAACCTATCCAAATCCTTCTGCAGACTTCCGGTATCCTCTGCACTTTTTGCTTTACCACTCATCTTCATGTCGTCTGCAAACTTTGACACATTGCACTTGGTCCCCAACTCCAAATCGTCTATGTAAATTGTGAACAATTGCGGGCCCAATACTGATCCTTAAGGGACCCCACTAGTTACAGGTTGCCAACCAGAGAAACACCCATTTATCCCCACTCTCTGCTTTCTGTTAGTTAACCAATCCTCTACCCATGCTACCACTTTACCCTCAATGCCATGCATCTTTAGTTTATGCAGCAACCTTTTGTGTGGCACCTTGTCAAAAGTATTCTGGAAATCCAGATATACCACATCCATTGGCTCCCCGTTATCTACTGCACTGGTAATGTCCTCAAAACATTCTACCAAATTAGTCAGACACGACCGACCCTTTGTGAACCCATGCTGCATCTGCCCAATGGGACATTTTCCCTCCAGGTGCCCTGCTATTTCCTCCTTAATGATAGATTCCAGCATTTTCCCTACAACCGAAGTTAAGCTTACCGGCCTATAATTACCCACTTTCTGCAGACCTCCTTTTTTAAACAGTGGTGTCACGTTTGCTACTTTCCAATCCTCTGGGACCACCCCGGAGTCTAGTGAATTTTGATAAATTATTACTAGTGCGTTTACAATTTCCCTAGCCATCTCTTTTAACACTCTGGGATGCATCCCATCAGGGCCAGGAGACTTGTCTACCTTTAGCCCCATTAGCTTGCCCAATACTGCCTCCTTAGTGATTACACTCATCTCAAGGTCCTCACCTATCATATATTTATTTCCATCAGTCACTGGCATGTTATTTGTGTCTTCCACTGTGAAGACTGACCCAAAACACCTGTTCAGCTCCCCAGCCATTTCCCTGTCTCCTATTATTAAATCTCCCGTCTCATCTTCCAAAGGACCAATATTTACCTTAGCCACTCTTTTTTGTCTTATATATTTGTAGAAGCTTTTACTATCTGCTTTTATGTTCTGAGCCAGTTTACTTTCATAATCTACCTTACTCTTCTTTATAGCTTTTTTAGTAGCTTTCTGTTGTCCCCTAAAGACTTCCCAGTCCTCTAGTCTCCCACTCATTTTTGCCACTTTGTATGTTTTTTCCTTCAATTTGATACTCTCCCTCACCTCCCTAGATATCCACGGTCGATTTTTCCCCTTTCTACCGTCTTTCTTTTTTGTCGGTATGAACCTTTTCTGAACACTGTGAAAGATCACTTGGAAGGTTCTCCACTGTTCCTCAACTGCTTCACCATGAAGTCTTTGCTCCCAGTCTACCTTAGCTAGTTCTTCTCTCATCCCATTGTAATCGCCTTTGTTTAAGCACAAAACACTAATGTTTGATTTTACCTTGTCATCCTCCAACTGTATTTTAAATTCCACCATATTGTGGTCGCTCCTTCCAAGAGGATCCCGAACTATGAGATCATTAATCAATCCTGCCTCATTACACAGGACCAGATCTAGGACCGCTTGTTCCCTTGTAGGTTCCATTACATACTGTTCCAGGAAATTATCCCGGACACATTCTATAAACTCCTCCTCAAGGCTGCCTTTACCAACCTGGTTAAACCAATCGACATGTAGATTAAAATCCCCCATGATAACCGCTGTACCATTTCTACATGCATCCGTTATTTCTTTGCTTATTGCCTGCCCTACCATCCTGTTACTATTTGGTGGCCTATAGACTACTCCTATCAGTGACCTTTTCGCCTTACTATTCCTAATTTCCACCCAAATTGATTCAACCTTGTCCTCCATAGCACCAATATCATCCCTTACTATTGCCCGGATGCCATCCTTAAACAACAAAGCTACACCATCGCCCTTACCGTCCATTCTATCCTTTCATATAGTTTGATACCCTTGGATATTTAACTCCCAGTCATGACCATCCTTTAACCATGTTTCAGTAATGGCCACTAAATCATAGTCATTCACGATGATTTGCACCATCAACTCATTCACCTTATTCCGTATACTATGAGCATTCAGGTAAAGGACACTTATGCTGTTTTTTATGTCTTTGTTGCGAATCCTAACACCTTGATCAGTAACTTTTCGCAAATTATTTTTCCTCTTACCCTTTCTCCTAATTTTCCTTGTCTTTGAACCCATATCTCTACATAATAACCTGTCACGTAACCTGTTGCCTTGCTCTCCATTAACCATTATACTGTCCATAGCTTTACCCTTCCCTTCCCCCCAACTTGCTATCACCACACAAGTTACACACCAACATGACTTGGAAATATATCTCCGTTCCTTTACTGTCGCTGGGTCAAAATCCTGGAACTCCCTCCCTAACAGCACTATGGGTGTGCCTACGCCACAAGGACCGCAGCGCTCAAGGTATCTCACCACCGCCTTCTCGATGGCAGCTAAGGATTGGCAACAAGTGCTAATACCATTCATGTTTCATAAATGCAAAAAAAAGGTTTAAAAAAGTTTTTAAAAACTAGCTGGAGGCAGGGGTTATGATCTGAAGCTGTTGAACTCCCAATGTTGAGTCCATAAGGCTGTACAGTACCAAGTAAGTCGAAAGATGAGGTGCTGCTCCTCTAGCTTGTGTTGAGCTTCACTGGAACACCGTGGACAGGGAGGTCAGACTGGGAGAAAGGGGAAGAATTAAAATGACCAGCAACCGGAAGCTCAGGGTCATGCTTGCAAATTGAATCGAAGGTGTTCTGCAAAGTGATCACCCAGTCTACATTGGCCTCCCTGGTAAGAGGAGACTACATCATGAGCAGTGTACTAAATTGAAAGACATACAAGTAAATCGTTGCTTCACTTGGAAGGAGTATTGGGGCCTTGGTCAGTGAGAATTAAGGTGAAAGGATAGATGCCTCTTCTCCTACACTTGAGGAGGAAAGGGGTGACTGAGAAGTGGGTTAGGCAGTCACAGAGGGAATGGTCCCTTTTGAATGCAGAAGGGGAAGGGGAAGATATGGTTGGCGGAAATAGCGTAGGATGATCCCTTGAAAAGGGAGACTGGTGCAGTGGAAAGTGAGGACAAGGGAAACCCTGCCATGGTTCTGGGAGGGAAGAGTGGCAGCATAGTGGTTAGCACAGTTGCTTCACATCTCCAGGGTGCCAGGTTCGATTCCCAGCTTGGGTCACTGTCTGTGTGGAGTCTGCACGTTCTCCCCATGTCTGCGAGGGTTTCCTCCGGGTGCTCTGGTTTCCTCCCACAGTCCAAAGATGTGCAGGTTAGATGAATTGGCTATGCTGAATTGCCCTTAGTGTCCAAAATGTTTGTTGGGGTTACGGGGATAGGGTGGAGGTGTAGGGATAGGGTGGAGGTATGGGCTTAGGTAGGGTGCTCTTTCCAAGGGCCGGTGCAGACTCGATGGGCCGAATGGCCTCCTTCTAGGCTGTAAATTCTATGATCTATGATAGAAGGGGTCAGAGCAGAGGTGCGTAAAATTGATCGGTAACTTTGGACGACCATGTCAACCACACTTGGTGGGATTCCTCGGTTAAGGAAGAGATAACGGAGGTGATGGTGCAGAAGGTTGTATCACATACGTTGCAGACGGAGAAACTGGAAGGATAGAATGGAATTATTGGGTGTGAGGAAGTGATGATCTCATTATGAAAGGTTAACCCTGTTTCTCTCCACAGATGCTGCCTGATTTACTGAGTATTTTCAACGTTTTTGTTTGTTTAATTTCAGATTTCCAGCATCAGTTACAATGGACAATAAATGTTGGCCATTGCTGGCTAGGCCACATCCCATAAACGAGTTAAATAAATGTGGGGACATATGAATCAATGCCAAACCAATGCAGTAAATCTCCAACTTCTTCCATTACAAATAAATACAGCAGCGAACTGGTGGATCCCAAATACAAGTGCAAAGATATCATAATATAAACCTGGCCCAATAATTACAGCACACACATTCCTACAAATGCTAAACATGCTCGACAAGGATTTATGGGTATAACCCCACTTTATAATTCTATGACCCCTGACGACCTCAATCGCATGGCAGTGGACATGAATATGCAAATGACGGCAGGAACGGCATGACAAAGATGGACACCTAGCACATGGGTTTCCTGCAGAAATTCAATAAAATGGTTCCATGGCCGAGACACGGGTGATTCTGAACTTTTATATGAAATGGGGCTTTTAAAATATCAGCAATAAATCCTCTTGCAGATCCATTTTTTCAAAAGTTCTTTGCAGAGCTATTGCATAACATAAACTTGTGGAACATCAACATTTGTAAGAGTGGAGCTTTATATTAAGTTCCCCTTGACTAACAGTGTACAACACAAGTTTATTTATACAATTAACTCAAAAGTGGCTAACCTACATTATCTTCACTGTGCTTCTCCGTGGCAAGATTCAACTCCAATTCAATCTATAAATTTGCAGATGATACGACTGTGGTGGGTCGTATCTCAAACAACGATGAATCAGACTACAGAAGGGAGACAGATCACTTGATTGCATGGTGTACCGAAAAGAACCTCGCTCTAAATGTTGGAAAGACCAAGGAACTGATCATCGACTTCAGGAAGCGTAGCACAACAAACTTCTACAGTTGTGCCATAGAGTGCATCCTATCCAGCTGCATCACAGCTTGGTATGGCAACTGCTTGGCCCAAGATCGCAAGAAACTGCAGAGCGTGGTGAACTCAGCCCAACACATCACACAAGCTTGCCACCCCCACATTGATTCTGTATACACCTCCTGCTGCCTCAGAAAGGCAGACAGCATTGTCAAAGACCCCTCACACCCAGACTTTGCCCTCTTTCAGACCCTTCCATCAGGCAGAAGGTACAGAAGTCTGAAGACCCGCACATCCAGACATAGGAACAGCTTCTTCCCCACAGCTACAAGACTCTTCAACGACTCCCCCTCGGACTGATCTGGTCCCTGTAAGAACACTATTCACAACGCCCTATGCTGCTCTTGTTTGGCCCTTATTTCGCACTGTAATCAATCACTATCTGTCGATGTACCATTTGTCAATGTACTCTGTTGATTATTCTTTTGTCTATTAAGTACGTATTGTGTACGTTCCCCTGGTCGCAGAAAAATACTTTTCACTGTACTTCGGTACATGTGACAATAAATATTAATCAATGGGGTAGTGTAGCCATGTAAAATGGCTGCGCTCCGATTAATCTGGCCAAAACCCAGTTTAAAACGGCTAACCCGAAAGACTGCTGGGAAAAGCAGCCAAGAAGACACAAGCAGGCAGCTGCAGACAGGTTTGCAGCTTCAGTTCGGGGAACGTAGCCCAGATCGATACTCAGGGCTATCAACAGCCCATCAACCCAGGTATCCGCAGTTTCATTCAGGACTGTTTACACCTAATCTACTCAGACATCCACAGCTAAATCGGCTATCCCCGGGAACAATTGCAACATATTAGCAATTGAATACCGGGCCAGACCTGTCGGCGCCTGCAGTGGCCGAAACAAAGACAGGTGAGCGACCACCCCCCGATCGAGGAATCGCCTCACCTTGGACACATCGACCCCAGAGACTGGGGACAGAATCCAATCACTTGGGACTCAGGGTCAAGGGCCGCCCCGGGAGGCGGGAAGCCCCTGGGCCCTATAAAAGTGAAGGTCCAAGTTCAGATCTCTCTCTCTCTCATCTTCGCCTGCTCGAGACCTTCGGAAGACCAGCCACCGGCCACTGTAAGTGTGAATCCAACGATCGCTATCCGGTAGAGACACCTAGCCACCGACCTGTAGCAGCCTTTTGAATCCCGCAGGCCAGATTTGATTGGACAAACCATTCGTTTCCCTGACCTGGTGAGCTCTTCCTAAGTTAAGTATTGGCCAGTAGTGATAGGTTTATTATATAAATAGTAGTATTAGGGTATTAATATTGCTTGTTGTATATAATAAATGACCGTTGTTTTAATCCTTACTAAGCGGTGTGCTGTGTTATTAATCATAACCTGAACTTGAACCACGTGGCGGTATCATAAAGATACCTGGCGACTCATGAGCAAAGGTGACCTAAACAGAGCAAATAGACTAAAGCTAGAAAGAGCAACAGTAGCATTACAACAGGTGGTGAGTGGGTTGCTCCTATTGGACGAAACACTTGAATAAACTGACTTGACCTCCCACCTTGTGGCAACGTACACCTGTGAGATTGTCTCTGCGTGCCGCATCTCCAGAGTTTATGTCTGGGCAGCTTAGTGCCATTTTCTATGTGCCACCCATGTGGCATTCTGAGAGGAATGACCAGAGGCCTGACTGGTGCTACTATCCTTATAATAATAATCATCGCTTCTTGTCACAAGTATGCTTCAATGAAGTTACTGTGAAAAGCCCCTAGTCGCCACATTCCGGCGCCTGTTCAGGGAGGCCGGTATGGGAATTGAACCCGCACTGCTGGCATTGTTCTGCATTACAAGCACCTGCCAGTCTCCTCACTTACTGCCATCGGGCCCCGAATCTGTATTTCTACTGTTCGATGGCCTGGCTGATTCAGATCTAAAAAGATCTAAAAAGAGACAATTCACACCTCTTTAACGCAGAATCGCCGAGCAGAAGCTTATAGCCAAGTTCCGCACACATGAGTGCGGCCTCAACCGGGACCTGGGATTCATGTCGCATTACATTCATCCCCTACCATCTGGCCTGCGAAATCCTACCAACTGTCCTGGCTTGACACAATTCACACCTCTTTAACCTGGGGTTACCCCAATCTCTGGATCTGTAAAGACTTAATCACCTGCAAATGCTCGCATAATAAGCATTGTCTGGCATCTTTGACTTTGTCTATATATATGTTTCTGGAACATACCTCTTCATTCACCTGAGGAAGGAGCAGTGCTCCGAAAGCTAGTGTTTGAAACAAACCTGTTGGACTTTAACCTGGTGTTGTACGACTCCTTACTGTGCTCACCCCAGTCCAATTCCGGCATCTCCACATCATAAAATCACCAAGCCACAGCAGTCTACAACTTGACCTCCAGAGCCTGAAAGCTTTTCAAAGGATACTGTCTAAATTAACCCTTAATGTCTGTCGAGCTGTGCTCTGTGTTTCCATGCAGAAGATGTCACTGGCTGGCCTCTGGTCATTTCTCAAGTGGAGGCTGTTTACTGGTCCCAGTGAAGCTCCCACAAGTTCCATTGATCCACCCCACCATGGTTGCAGAGTCAAAGTTACCAGATGCTTCAGATCATCAGAGGCTGACTTCAAAGTCTGCATGTAAGCATGATATTCCTCGAGTAGCCTTTTCTCAGCTGAACGCTCATGAGATGTGGTGCCAAGAGCTTGAGATTTCTCAGGCTTTGCTGGAAAGGTACCACATTTTCATCCACTTGCTTCCTTCTGGATCTGTGAATCACCTGGTGCTACATCCCTATTAACTCTATTGAATTTGTTTTGGGTGATCGTAGTTAGGTTAATGTGCGGGAGTGAAGAAGTGTGACACAGGGGAGTGAGCTCAAGGAGTTTGTTGCTAATTCAACATTAATTGTGTTTGATTGAATGCAGGTATTAATGGGGGGTTCACTTGTGTTCCTTAAATAGGATCAGGCAGAAACTGTGGCTGTTGGGTTAGGAGTCGCATGTTTGTAAAGTGTACCTCTGGAAATAAACGGTTAAACAAATGCTTATCAAAATGTGTAAAGACTGGCTCCAGGTCTATCCCTCAGAACCTGATTTTCTGAAACATAACGCTTGCGATAAAGGATCCTGCAACAGAACCTCACCCCTGGGACTAAAGTGATGCCCTTGGCTCAACAACCTCTCCCACCACATCCTCAGAGTCCATGAAGAAAAAAAGAGCTTCTTCCCGTCTTATTCCTACTCCTCATCATTATCTTCCCTCTCTTCACCGTTCCCTGTTCCCACCCCTTCCCATTGTTCTAATAGACCTAAGGGAAAGGAGGGTATAAGCTGAGAAAGGTTGGAAATAACCCCCTTGGGAGCAAGGACACATAAAAGTCCTGAAAGACATGGTTAGGTGAATTGGACATTCTGAATTCTCCCTCTGTGTTCCCCAACAGGCGTCGGTATGTGGCAACTAGGGGATTTTCACAGTAACTTCATTACAGTGTTAATGTAAGCCTACTTGTGAGAATAAAGATTATTATTATTAAAAGGATGTGGGAGCTTTGGATGTTTGCTGCTTTACAAGGACATCATTGAAGGTGTGCGGCCATTAACCTGCTGCCTGTACAGGTCTCTTCAATCTCACCATCTCCTATGGCTACAGTAGAGTGTCTCCCCCACAGCTCCATGGCTTGAACATCAGAGGAAGGTCAGGTTTCTGATATTTAGAATGTCCCAAAGGCCTCACACCCATTCTGTACATTGGAAAAATACAGCCTGCTGCATAGCGGGTTTGCTCACAAATCAAAACCATCGCCTTCTTTCTTCATCGTCCGCAAACCTGAGCTCCTCAAAAACTCTTCTGCCTGCATCCTAACTCACAACCCATTCGCCCATCAGCTCTGGGCTCACTCATCTACATTGGCTCCAATGTGCCTCAATATTAAAATTCCCATCCTTGTTCTTCAAATCTTGCCATGGCCTCGACAATGCAAACTCCCCACTTCCATTTCATCCTATTACCCTCCTGAACCTCTATAACCTCCTCCAGTCCTACAACCCTCCACAACCATTGCACTCCTCCAATTCCGGTCTCTCGCGTATCCTCAATTTTCATGACTTCACCATTGGCCTTCAGCTGCCCAAAGTTCTCTGGAACTCCATTTCTGTACATCTCTCCTCCTTTACATAACCCTCTAAAACCTTCCTCTCTGGCCAACCTTTTGGTCACCTTTCCTGATATCTCTCTATTTGGCTCAGTCTCAAATTTTACCTGATAAAGTTCTTGGGAAGCACCCTAAAAAGGTACTATAATAATGCAAGTTTATTTTGCTGGTATAGCTTACATAGCTGATATGGAGGTTAACAGCATACTTTTCCTGTCAACGTGCTGATCAGTACTGCCTGATTCTTAAATCCTTCACAATGGATTGCTATTGCCCCGTTAATCACTCCAGCTAGGCTTCTCATGCTTCTCTCCCCTGGCAGAGATAGCTATAAATTAAATAAAACAGCACCTGCCATCTGGCTGCTGGAAACATAATTTGGCAGTTACCAGAAAAACAATATCATTATCAATTTTGTGGCTGATTGGTTTTAAAGCTAACAGGATCCTAATCCTATCAGCAAGAGCGTAACCGAGCCTGTTGCATTACAGAAAAGTTAGCTAAGAGCGGCAGTTCTTCACGAGTACTAATTTTATTGATTTGTGACTGGCGACCTACATTAGACAGATCTCCAGTCAGACTGTAAAAGTGCCAGACTTTATTAATAATAATAATAATAATAATAATCGCTTATTGCCACAAGTAGGCTTCAATGAAGTTACTGTGAAAAGCCCCTAGTCGCCACATTCCGGCGCCTGTTCCGGGAGGCCGGTACGGGAATTGAACCCACGCTGCTGGCATTATTCTGCATTACAGGCCAGCTGTTTAACCCACTGTGCTAAAC
Organism: Scyliorhinus torazame; assembly: GCF_047496885.1. Lineage (NCBI taxonomy): Eukaryota > Metazoa > Chordata > Chondrichthyes > Carcharhiniformes > Scyliorhinidae > Scyliorhinus > Scyliorhinus torazame. Next base: position 384,582,875 of record NC_092707.1, read on the forward strand.
CAGCCCCTGTTATTCCCCCCAGAACAGAGCAAACCTCTCTCCAAGGTTTGATGCAGAGAGAGCGGCGTCCTTACCTTCGTTCAATTAGCAGTACAGAGCAAAATATGGTAACCCGATACTGCCACCTAATTCATGTCTTATTGATAATAGCAGCTGGTGATGTAGGCAGAATTGCCTTTTCATTTCCCATTGCAAATGTAACATATTTCAATTGCGTTCATGTCACAAACAGTTCTGGTATAAAAGAAAAAAGACTGCATAATGCGTAGTCCCCATCGGGGATAATTCTGATCTTTGTATTGGGAGCCGGCTGGGTACTGCACGTCTCCAGCAAAAAACTTGGCCTTGCCCTCCATTATATTACATATTGATTCTGTAAATCTCTATGATTAATTATAGCGCTATGAATCAGACTCAGTGAGAATGAGACCTTTCAAACACAATAGTAATTCATTCCCGGGTACTTTGCACCAGCTTGCTCAACTGCAGGAACAACAGCCTTATTGCTCCAGATTGGGGGGCAGGGTGGGTGGGGGATTGCAAACGGAGACAAGTCAATTTGCAGTTTTAATCTTTTGCCGGGAGCAACAACAAATATTTTCTTTTTCAGTCATTTGCCAGCACTCCTCCATTCCTTTAGCTGCAGATTGCATTGTTTATTGAGCGTATACATGCTTTGCCCAAAGGCTCTCATTCAATACGAACTGGACCTGCCTGCTGGAGCATTATTATTTCGCGATGGGAAGTTGCACACGTTCAAAGGACATGCTAACAACAAGCTTAAAAATATTACACTATTATCTGCATATCAGCCTGTTGGGTACAAATTACCTGAGACAGAGATCGCCAGTCCATGTGGGCACTGCCAATGTAAACGTGCTTCTTGTCCACCACCCAGAAAGAAGACTGAAGCTTGCCACCAATAATAGGGGTCATGTTGATGTACTTCACCAGCGCACCTGGGTGTTAAACAGCCAATAACTAACCATTAGTTGCTACTTCTCCACATCTTCAAACTATACAGAGAAACACTAAGAAGACCTGTCACCAGGGTCATTCAGGAGTCTGGTAACAGTGGGGAAGAAGCTGTTTTTGAGTCTATTAGTGCGTGTTCTCAGACTTTTGTATCTCCTGCCCGATGGAAGAAGTTGGAAGAGTGAGTAACCCAGAGGGGAGGGGTCTTTGATTATGCTGCCCACCAGGTCACCAACAAAAGGTTGCGGATTTGATGACAGAGTAAGTTATCATTATTATCACATTAACTTATTCTTTAAAAAGATTGGGCGTGCATTGGTTTAAGGATATCATACATTGTGGTGCTACAATAAAGTCTATGTCAGCCATCTAGTCAAAACTAGCTCTCCATTGGGTGATGCACTGTTTGATAAAGTTTTTGATTTTGATTTATTTATTGTCACGTATACCGAGGTACAGTGAAAAGTACTGTTCTGCATACAGATCAGACAGATCATTGTGGCAGTCACCACTGATGTATATATTAGGTGATTTGTGGTAAGGCCCTGTACTACAGGTACGGGGATAGTTCCCTGCCTGCTGGCCCAGCCCAGTAGGTGGAGTATAAATATGTGTGCTCCCCATACAACCGCCATTTCGCCAGCTGCTGTAGGAGGCCACACATCTTAGTGTAATAAATTGATGCACGATCAATTACACAAAGACGAGAGTTGAATGCAACTGAGGTTCTATTACACTAAGATGTGTGGCCTCCTACAGCAGCTGGCGAAATGGCAGTTGTATGGGGAGCACACATATTTATACTCCACCTACTGGGCGGAGCCAGCAGGCAGGGAACTACCCCCGTACCTGTAGTACAGGGCCTTACCACAAATCACCTAACATATACATCAGTGGTGACTGCCACAATCATTCCATACATAAAAGAAAATACATAGGGCAAACATAAAATACACAATGTAAATACATAGACACAGGCATCGGGTGAAGCTTACAGGAGCGCAGTATTACTCAGTAGAGAAGATGTGTGAAGAGATCAGTTCAGTCCATAAGATGGTCATTCAGGAGTCTGGTAACAGTGGGGAAGAAACTGTTTTTGAATCTGTTAGTGCGTGTTCTCAGACTTTTGTATCTCCTGCCTGATGGAAGAAGTTGGAAGAGTGAGTAAGCCGGGTGGGAGGGGTCTTTGATTATGCTGCCTGCATTCGCCAAGGCAGCGGGAGGTGTAGACAGTCAATGGATGGAAGACAGGTTCGTGTGATGGACTGGGCTGTGTTCACGACTCTCTGTAGTTTCTTACGTTCTTGGGCCGAGCAGTTGCCATCCCAGGCTGTGATGCAGCCCGATAGGATGCTTTCTGTGGCGCTAAGGTCAGTAGCTTGACCTAACTAACACTACTGCCTGATGATGTATTATTCTAATATTCAGGTGTAGTTGTATTTAAAGCTGCCCTTTAAGGCCTGAACGTCCAACTGGAGGAAGTGAACCAGTCCTGAAGCCCGAGCTTCCTTGCAGTTTAATGAAGGAAGTTTGCAAATTGGAAGATGGTTGGAAACTTCAGACTCTAGGTCAGAAAAGAAAACATGAAATTGTATCTGTTCTTGCCACTTCGAACCATCATAGCTGAAGAACAGGACGTGGAGTGTGATGGCACTCTCTGAATGCTTGACAGACTAATTGCAAAACCTATTGGTTTATTAGAATCGGACATAGAATTTCTACAGTGCAGAAGGAAGCTATTCGGCCCATCGAGTCTGCATTGACCTTCTGAAAGAGCACACAACCTAGGCTACTGAATTAGCTATTGAACAGACGTCTCACCACCCTTCTCAGACCAGGGCATGAAGTGACACCTCGAAAACGTGGATAACATGTAAACCCAACACCTTTATGTAAAGATCATTCTCTCTACCTACATCATTCTCTCTACCATTCTCTCTCAACAGCTCTCTCCATCTCTCTACCACTCCTTTAACATCTCTCTCCTGCGCTCTCAACAACTCTGTGCTCAAAATGAATTCCCGAGACCTCTTTTCTATACCTTAAAAATGTTGAAAGCCCACTTTAGCCCAATTGTAGGAAACTTGGCAATTGGATTTTTACGCACATTGGTCTTAATTTTTACAAGAATGCTTCTTCTCAAACACATTTCTTAACTTAAAGTAGGCTAAGTATCAACGAATATTTGGTTAATTTGGCTGTCTGTCATTTAAAGTTGAGACATCTTGAACAGGAGTTTATTCATTCCCTCCAGCCAAAGTTAACAAGTCATGTTGGGCGCGATCCAATTGCCACGCTGGAAAGTCAGCTCGTCGCAACGCTGTGTGGCTGATAAAAGCCGGGAGACCTCACTCTCGGGATCTACCCGGCACACAATGCCTTGCGAAATCTAACGTGATCTCGCTAGACATTGCAATATAAATCCCATCCATTGTGGGCGGGATCACTTTTTGGCAAATCTGCATATTAGAGTGAGACAGCTAGTCTCAGTTTAACGTGCAGGTTCCCGAGGTACCTGAGGCTTTGAGATCCATCCCCTTCGCCTCAGAGACCTCAGATGAGTGCTGTTTGGTATTGGCTCTGCAAACGGGGACTAGACAGAACGACACTTATGGGGGTCTCCAAGGTGTCAGAGGCCCCCAGCTGCATGCCTTTTGGGCAGGGTGGTGCCCTGGCACTGCTGGTGCCACCTGGGCACCCTGGCAATTCCACCCTGGCAGTGCCAGGGTACCAAGGTGGTGCTGGCAGGGGCACTGCCAGGGTGCCAGGTGCATTTATTTTGTACATGCGATTGGGCTGGGGGTGTCCTGCGTGGGAGTTGGAGGGTGTGCAGGGGTGGCTGGGGACCTTCTGTAGTTTGTATGGGCTGGGGGGGGGTCAGGGGTTGTTTTGGAGGCCTTGGAGATCGGGACACCATTTACAAATGGTGTCCCGATCTCTCGCTACACTGGGGAGTTCTGCGAGCAGTGCTCCCCAGTGTACAAATTGGGGCTATGTGCAGCCTTGACCATGTGTTCCCGCTGAGGCTCTTTATACAACCCGAGTCACGTTGTTTAGCCATGTTTATTTCGCCGCTGCGAGTGTTAGGAAACACGTGGCTAAATGCGCTTACTATGTGACTTCGTTCCCAATTAGTTAAATTGCATCTGTTATCATTTTTTCTGTCTGTCTGAGAAGGACACAGACTTCAAATTCCCACAGCATTTTAAGAAGCTGTATTAATAATCGAGTGTTAATAATGTGTTTCTAATTCTAAAAGTTTAAAACTTTTTTATTTCCAGCTTTTCTAACATATCTGTTAATAATTACTTATTTGTTAATTCTCTCTCAATAAAGGCTGTCTCCTTAACTAATTTGGCTGGTTTCCAATAATAGTGGGCTAGGTTTCTATCTATTTAACACCAAATACAGCGCCAGGTACCCGGGTTCAATTCCGGCCTTGGGTGACTGTATGTGTGGAGTTTGCACTTTCTCCCTGTGTCTGTGTGGGTTTCCTCCGGGTGCCTCCCACAGTCCAAAGATGTGCCGGTTATGTAGGGTTATGGAATTACAGGGATATGACTGCTAATTACTGCTAACTGACACTGTGCTTTAAATCTTTATGACTTGTTGTTACCTTTTTAACGTAGTGCTGCATTTTATTAAATATATCCAAATTTAGTTTTGCTTCGGAAGACATTTCTGTGGCTTTGTGTAACCCTTATTTTGTTGCCTAAGTGTGCATTCAATATGATGGTAAAGCTTTCATATAACTGGACCAGAAAAATATTTCCAATCAGTTTAAGGTCTACAGTTTACAGCACTAACATGCTTCCAAGTTATTCTTACATTAATTTTCACGATCACCATACTCTTGATTTCTTCAGAGGATTTGGTGATTTATCTAGAGAGCCATACAGAAAGATTGGGAGGAGTGTTGTCGCGGAGCTATTTAAATTCATGTCCAACCCAGCTTTTGTAGTGTTGATGGAGGTCACATCACCTGCTTTTTAACCGTAGGGAAGTTGATGAATGTGAAAGTGAGGAAATCTTGCTTTCAAAAGAACCCAAATATCTTTGGATTTTGTAAAAATAAATAATATTTATGTTTTTATATCATGCTATAATTATGATTCAAAGTAATTTTCAAGCTAAGACAATAATTACAAATGATCCTCTGAAGTCCTGTTGCTGCATATCATATCAACTTCATCAGAAATGCAACAGAAACCTGTGTTTGCGCACATTACCAGGTTATGTTTGTGCAGCAGCAGAAAGGCTGAGGAAGTACGGTAGCATAGTGGTTAGCACTGTGGCTTCACAGCGCCAAGGTCCCAGGTTCGATTCCCCGCTGGGTCACTGTCTGTGCGGAGTCTGCACGTTCTCCCCGTGTCTGCGTGGGTTTCCTCCGGGTGCTCCTGTTTCCTCCCACAGTCCAAAGACGTGCAGGTTAGGTGGATTGGACATGCTAAATTGCCCTTAGTGTCCAAAAAGGTTAGGAGAGTTTATTGAGTTACAGGGATAGGGCGGAAGTGAGGGCCTAAGTGGGTCAGTGCAGACTCGTTGGGCCGAATGGCCTCCTTCTGCACTGTATGTTTTATGTTGTTCTCATGGTTAATAATCTTTCTGAATTCACCATTCCATGTGGTTGAGTATCTAGAACCTGGTGTGATTTACGATTGGGAGGAGGGGTTACTGCAAACAAGTGAATCCCATAAATCTTAGTTCAAAGAAATCAAACTTCTTATAAAGTTGAAAGATATAGGACTGGATTCTCCGATTTTGCGGCTATGTGCTGGTTCGGGGTGGGAACGGTGGCGTTTTATAATGTCAAAATCGGTCCTCACACCGATCCTGGGACTGGTGAGGGGCTAGCAGCCGTGTGTAATACCAGAAGTGATGAAGGTGTTTGGTGAATTTGTGGCCTTAAAGAATTCCATACAATACTTGAGAGGTGTTCTCCGGTACCCCAGCTGCATGTTTCTCGGCGACGTGTCATTCGCTAGCGACGGGATAAAACTCCCGCACCAAATATGCCTGAAGATGGCCGGGTCTATGGCCGTGCATGCGCACGGCGACGACTTGCAGCGGTCGCGCCATACAACAAGGCGCCGGCCGTGCGTGGATCCAACCAGCCAAATACTGCCCCCCTGGCCACCCCCTACCAGTCCCCCCAGCCCTCGCGGAAGCCCCCCCCCCTGTCAGCAGCATGGCCCCCGGCCGCTGAGACCACACGGTTGGGAACCCGGCCCATCGGGGGCAGAGCATCGGGGGAGGGCCTTCCGATGACGTGCCAATGCCAGGCCAACAGCATGCGGCGCGGTGACGCCATTTCAGAGGGGGTGGAGAATAGAAAACCGGTGTCAAACTGGCGCCGCTCCCGATTTGGGCGCGGAAGGGATTCTCCGCCCGGTCGCCAATTACAATATTGGTATCAGGCCACGGAGAAACCCGCCCATAAAGCCAATCACAATGACCGGAATGCCCCAGCTGTTGGGATACACGTTTCCCACCAGGGGCGCACCCCCGCTAGCAGGTTTCCTGGCGGCATGGGGTGGTTTCAATGGGAAATCCCTTTGATAAGCAGCGGGAAGGGAGAATCCCGTCGCTAGCGAATGACACGTCGCCGAGAAACATGCAGCTGGGGTACCGGAGAACACCCTCAAGTATTGTATGGAATTCTTTAAGGCCACAAATTCACCAAACACCTTCATCACTTCTGGTATTACACACTGGAGGCGATAGGGGTTGCACAATATACTCTAATACTATGCAAATAATCATCCAAAGCATTTTCCATTGTTTGTGCCATAGCAACACAGCCGGGTGCAACGGATGCCTTCATTCACCCCGGATTCTTCCTGTATTGCTATGGGCAATGAAAGGAAACTTGTTAGAGTTGAAGTGAGCAAAATAACAGTGCATGCAAACTGCTGCAAAGTAAATGAGGTATTATTTGGCCAGCGAAATGGTTAAAAGTCACTAACTTGAAATGGTTGCTCAAGGGTTAAATCCAGCTGAGCATTATAACTCCTGATTGAAACCTAGCACAGAACTGGAAATGTAAGCAGTGAGTGAATCATGAGCCAGCTGCAGGTTTTGGAGACAAAAGAAGAGACTTAAGAGTGCTGTTGCTACTTACTATAATTGGTGATGGTGCTGTTAATGTGTACTCATGTAAGGCAGGCATTATAAAGGAAATACATGAAGTCAGAGAATTCTTGTAAATGAGTAACAGACTGCCCGCCTGTTTCAGATGTATGGCTGCTTGAATAGTAAAAGAACAAACAAACTTGAATTTATGTTAACGCCTTTCATGACCCCAGGATAATCCTGAAACACTTTACAGCCAGTGAAGTTCTATTGTGGCACAGTCACTGTTCTGATGTAGGAAACACAGCAGTTAATTTGCATAACAGCAAGGCCCCATAAACAACACTGACATAAATACCAGATAGTCTCTCCACATTGTGCATCCTGCCAACGCAAGATGGTTATGCAAGACGGCTACCCATGCCCCATCTGCACATGCACAGAAAACCAATGGCATCACTCTGCTGTGCCCAGCTCCACCCTGCCAGTATTCCTCTGCGCAAGCGTCAATTATGTTCCCAGGCACACCTACAGCGACGTTAGTTCGCCCTTGTGTGATCACTCTCAGGCACACAGTAAAACGATTCCAGCAACCCCCTCCACCTACCCTACCCAACCAGCCCCCAACCCCCTGCCCCCATAGGTTTTCCTGCAGCGGAGACAGCTCATCATTTGCGATCGGCAGGATTTTCCAGTCCTGCCGGCGGCAATGACAACTTCCACGCCTCGTCCATCCTGAAACTGGGGAACCAGCAGGGGAGATCCTGTCGGTGGGAAGAGCCCTATAGCCTCACTATAAACATTGCACATGCATCTTGAAACTGGAGACAGTTCATATGCAGGTAAAGTAACACATTTCATGAAACATTACAATCTGGGACTTTTCCCCAAATAGTCTCGCTAATCCACTTCTGCCCCGCTGAGGGTTGAATAATTAATTGAACACATATAGTTAAGTTTAGGGATTTTCTCCGTCTATTGGATTTTGAACTGTTGTGTTAACTTTATGGAGTCCTTCTTTCCCCTCGAAGGGGGGGCCACGAAGAAATGTGAGCGCCGGTGGGGAAGGGGAGGGGGAAGGAGAGAGGGAGCTGCGCCATCAGGGGCGGGGCTGAGAGGGAAGCGCAGGCTTTGTTCCCGCGCTATGGAAATTGTGGCGGGAAAAGGGGGCGCAGGAAGGAGGGGGCCTCACATAATGGGAGGCTAAGGATAAACGGGGGAAGCCGAGGTTAGCCAGAGTTTGCTGACTTCCGGAAGCAATATGGGGGGAGCAACTAAGCTAGAGAGGGATCTAGCGGGGGGGGGGGGGCGGGGGGTTAACTGGGTTGCTGCTGCTAAGGGGAAGGGGGAGCTGTTACGGGATGGGATGGTCGGGACGGGAGGGCGCCGTCGGGGGGATGAGCGGGTGCGTGGGAACCGGGTGAGGAGCTGGTCTAAAAAAGGGGATGGCTAGTCGACGAGGGGGGGGGGGTAAAGAGCTCCCCAACCCGGTTGATCACGTGGAACGTGAGAGGGTTGAATGGGCCGATTAAGAGGGCAAGGGCAATTGCGCACCTAAAGAAGCTAAAGGCAGACGTGGTCATGCTTCAGGAGACGCACCTGAAACTGGCGGATCAGGTCAGATTAAGAAAAGGATGGGTGGGACAGGTATTCCACTCGGGCTTGGATGCGAAAAATAGAGGGGTGGCAAATACTGGTGGGGAAACGGGTATTGTTTGAGGCGAAGACCATAGTGGTGGACAGTGGGGGTAGATACGTGATGGTGAGTGGCAGATTGCAAGGTGAGGCGGTGGTGCTGGTGAATGTATATGCCCCGAACTGGGATGACGCAACCTTTATGAAGCGTATGTTGGGGCGCATCCCGGACCTGGAGCTGGGAAAGTTGGTAATGGGGGGGACTTCAACACGGTGCTGGACCCAGGGCTGGACCGGTCCAGATCTAGGACCGGGAGGAGGCCGGCAGCGGCCAAGGTGCTTAAGGGCTTTATGGAGCAGATGGGAGGAGTGGATCCCTGGAGATTTACTAGGCCAAGGAGTAAATAGTTTTCCTTCTTCTCCCATGTCCACAAAGTGTACTCCCGGATAGACTTTGTCCTGGGAAGGGCGCTGATCCCAAAGGTGGCAGGAATGGCTATAGCCATTTCAGATCATGCCCCACATTGGGTAGATCTGGAAGTAGGAGAGGAAAAGGAACAGCGCCCACTCTGGAGATTAGATATGGGACAGTTGGCGGACGAGGGGGTATGTGTAAGGGTGAGGGGATGTATTGAAAGGTACCTAGAGATTAATGATGACGGAGAGGTCCAGGTGGGAGTGGTCTGGGAGGCGCTGAAGGCGGTGGTTAGGGGGGAGCTGATCTCCATAAGGGCCCATAAGGGGAAACAAGAGGGTAAAGAAAGGGAGAGATTGTTGAGGGAGATTTTGAGGGTGGATAGGCAAAATGCGGAGGCTCCAGATGAAGGGCTAGACAAGGAAAGACGGAGATTGCACACGGACTTTGACTTGTTGACCACGGGTAAGGCGGAGGCACAATGGAGGAAGGCACAGGGAGTGCAGTATGAATATGGAGAGAAGGCGAGCCGGCTGCTGGCCCAACAACTTAGGAAGAGGGGGGCGGCGAGAGAGATCGGAGGGGTTAGAGACGAGGAGGGAAAGATGGAACGGGGAGCGGAGAGGGTGAACGGGGTGTTTAAGGTATTTTACGAGAGGCTATATAAGGCTCAACCCCCGGAAGGGAAAGAGGGAATGATGCGTTTCCTCGACCAGCTGGAGTTCCCGAAGGTTGAGGAACAGGAGATGACAGGACTGGGAGCGCAGATTGAGGTGGAGGAGGTGGTAAAAGGAATTGGGAACATGCAGGCAGGGAAGGCCCCGGGACCGGATGGGTTCCCGGTGGATTTCTATAAGAAATACGTGGACCTGCTGGCCCCACTTCTGACGAGAACCTTTAATGAGGCTAGGGAAAGGGGGACACTACCCCCGATGATGTCGGAGGCGACGATATCGCTGATCCTGAATAGAGACAAAGACCCGCTGCAGTGCGGGTCATACAGGCCTATTTCCCTCTTGAACGTAGGTGATGGCGATGAGGATAGAGGACTGTGTCCCTGGGGTGGTGCATGATGATCAAACGGGGTTTGTTAAAGGGAGGCAATTGAATGCTAATATACGGAGGCTGCTGGGGGTGATGATGATGCCCCCACCGGAGGGGGAGGCGGAGATAGTGGTGGCGATGGATGCAGAGAAAGCATTTGATAGAGTGGAGTGGGACTACCTGTGGGAAGTACTGAGGAGATTTGGATTTGGAGAGGGGTTCATTAGATGGGTTCAGCTCCTGTACAGGGCCCCGGTGGCAAGTGTGATTACAAATAGGCAACAATCTGACCACTTCCGACTATATAGGGGTACAAGACAGGGATGTCCCCTGTCCCCGTTACTGTTTGCATTGGCAATTGAGCCACTGGCCATAGCGCTGAGGGGCTCTAGGAAGTGGAGGGGGTTACTTAGAGGAGGAGAAGAGCATCGGGTGTCATTATACGCGGATGATTTGTTGTTGTATGTCGCGGACCCAGTGGAGGGGATGCCCGAGATAATGCAGACACTCAGGGAGTTTGGAGAATTTTCAGGATATAAATTGAATATGGGGAAGAGTGAACTGTTTGTGATGCACCCCGGGGAACAGGGCAGGGGAATAGACTATTTACCATTGAGGAGGGTAACAAGGGATTTCCGGTATTTAGGGATCCAGGTGGCCAGGAACTGGGGAACCTTGCATAAGCTTAACGTGGCACGACTGGTAGAGCAGATGGAAGAGGACTTTAGGAGGTGGGACATGGCGCCCCTGTCATTGGCGGGCAGGGTGCAGGCGGTTAAAATGGTGGTCCTTCCGAGGTTTCTTTTTGTGTTCCAGTGCCTCCCTGTACTGATTACAAAGGCCTTTTTTAAGAAGGTGGACAAGAGTATTATGAGCTTTGTGTGGGCTGGAAAGACCTCAAGAGTAAAGAGGGGGTTCCTGCAGCGCAGTAGGGACAGAGGGGGACTGGTACTGCCGAGTCTAAGTGATTATTATTGGGCCGCCAACGTGTCAATGATATGTAAGTGGATGAGGGAAGGGGAAGGAGCGGCATGGAAAAGACCGGAGATGACGTCCTGTAGGGGAACTAGCCTAAAAGCACTGGCGACGGCGCTGTTACCGTTCTCCCCGAAAAAATACATCACAAACCCAGTGGTGGTGGCAACTCTGAAAATTTGGGGGCAGTGGAGACGACATAAGGGAGTGACGGGTGCCTCAGTGTGGTCCCCGATAAGGAACAACCATAGGTTTGTCCCGGGAAGGATAGATGGGGGATTTAAATCTTGGCAACGAGCAGGAATTGCGAAATTGAAGGACTTGTTCTTAGACGGGACGTTCGCGAGTCTGGGAGCACTGACAGAAAAATATGGGTTGCCACCTGGGAATGCATTTCGCTATATGCAAGTGAGGGCATTTGTGAGGCAACAGGTGAGGGAATTTCCGCAGCTCCCGGCGCAAGAGATCCAGGACAGAGTGATCTTGGGGGCATGGGTGGGTGATGGTAGGGTGTCAGATATATATAGGGAAATGAGAGACGAGGGGGAGACGATGGTAGAGGAGCTGAAGGGAAAATGGGAGGAGGAGCTGGGGGAAGAGATTGAGGAGGGGCTGTGGGCAGATGCCCTAAGTAGGGTAAACTCTTCGTCCTCGTGTGCCAGGCTCAGCCTGATACAATTCAAGGTTCTACACAGGGCACATATGACTGGAGCAAGGCTGAGTACATTTTTTGGAGTGGAGGATAGGTGCGGGAGGTGCGCGGGAAGCCCGGCGAACCATACCCACATGTTTTGGTCATGTCCGGTATTGCATGGGTTCTGGGTGGGTGTGGCAAAAGTGATTTCAAAGCTGGTGGGGGTCCGGGTCGAACCAGGCTGGGGGTTAGCTATATTTGGGGTTGCAGATGAGCCGGGAGTGCAGGAGGCAAGAGAGGCCGATGTTTTGGCCTTTGCGTCCCTAGTAGCCCGGCGAAGGATTCTACTTATGTGGAAAGAAACTAAACCCCCGGGCGTGGAGGCCTGGATAAACGACATGGCAGGGTTCATAAAATTGGAGCGGATAAAGTACGCATTAAGAGGTTCAGCTCAAGGGTTCACCAGGCGGTGGCAACCGTTCCTTGACTATCTCGCAGAGCGATAAGGGAAAATAGGAAAGGTAGCAGCAGCAACCCATGGCTGGGGGGGGGGGGGGGGGGGGGGGGAGGACTCATTTGGGTCCTCAGGGGTTTTATGTGTGTGTTTATATATTAGTTATTTATATTAGATGTTACGAAGTTACTATTTTAGTTACTATTTCTGTTGTTTCTTATTTTGTTGTTGGCAGTTGCCATTAGTTAGCATATTATTTATTTAAAAAACGATCAATGTATATATTATTACAAAGTTGTAAAATGGGAAATTTTTGTTTGATCGAAAAACTTTAATAAAATATATTTTTAAAAAAAAACTTTATGGAGTCTTTAAGGACGGATAGAAGAACACCATTGCCTAAAACAGAGCTGTGATCATTTCAGCAGCGCCATCATAATTAATTTTTAAAAATTAAGCATTGGTAACTAATTAAACATAATTACTTAATTATAATTTAGAGGGGTATCTAAGCCAGAGATCAGAGAGAACTATATTTAGCTTTCACAATTATAGTAGAAATCTAGTGCTAGGAAACAGACAGTTAACAGTAACTTGAAATTTTTTTTTTTTTAAACTTTTAATTTTAATTTACTAATTAATTGACGCAATGTCAGTTAGAGGGGTGCAGTGCTCTGACTGTGAGATGTGGCAGGTCCGGGAGGCTTCCAGCGTCCCGGATGGCTTCATCTGCAGAAAGTGCACCCAACTGGAGCTCCTCACAGACCGCATGGTTCGGTTGGAGCAGCAATTGGATGCACTTAGGAGCATGCAGGTGGCGGAAAGCGTCATAGATAGCAGTTATATATATGTGGTCACACCCAAGGTGCAGGCAGAGAAATGGGTGACCACCAGAAAGGGCAGGCAGTCAGTGCAGGAATCCCCTGTGGTTGTCCCCCTCTCGAACAGGTATACACCTTTGGATACTGTCGGGGAGGATAGCCTATCAGGGGAAAACAGCAGCAGCCAGAGCAGTGGCACCACGGCTGGCTCTGATGTTCAGAAGGGCAGAAGGGCAGAAGGGCAGAAGCGCAGAAGAGCAATAGTAATAGGGGACTCTATAGTCAGGGGCACAGATAGGCACTTCTGTGGACGTGAAAGAGACTCCAGGATGGTATGTTGCCTCCCTGGTGCCAGGGTCCAGGATGTCTCCGAACGGGTAGAGGGTATCCTGAAGGGGGAGGGCAAACAGGCAGAGGTCGTTGTACATATTGGTACTAACGACATAGGCAGGAAGGGGCATGAGGTCCTGCAGCAGGAGTTCAGGGAGCTAGGCAGAAAGTTAAAAGACAGGACCTCTAGGGTTGTAATCTCGGGATTACTCCCTGTGCCACGTGCCAGTGAGGCTAGAAATAGGAAGATAGAGCAGCTAAACACGTGGCTAAACAGCTGGTGTAGGAGGGAGGGTTTCCGTTATCTGGACCATTGGGAGCTCTTCTGGGGCAGGTGTGACCTATATAAGGACGGGTTGCATCTAAACTGGAGAGGCATAAATATCGTGGCCGCGAGGTTTGCTAGTGTCACACGGGAGGGTTTAAACTAGTATGGCAGGGGGGTGGGCACGGGAGCAATAGGTCAGAAGGTGAGAGCATTGAGGGAGAACTAGGGAATAGGGACAGTGTGGCTCTGAGGCAGAGCAGACAGGGAGAAGTTGCTGAACACAGTGGGTCTGATAGCCTGAAGTGCATATGTTTCAATGCAAGAAGTATTACGGGTAATGCAGATGAATTTAGAGCTTGGATTAGTACTTGGAACTATGATGTTGTTGCCATTACAGAGACCTGGTTGAGGGAAGGGCAGGATTGGCAGCTAAACGTTCCAGGATTTAGATGTTTCAGGCGGGATAGAGGGAGAGGTAAAAGGGGTGGCGGAGTTGCGCTACTGGTTAGGGAGAATATCACAGCTGTACTACGGGAGGACACCTCAGAGGGCAGTGAGGCTATATGGGTAGAGATCAGGAATAAGAAGGGTGCAGTCACAATGTTGGGGGTTTACTACAGGCCTCCCAACAGCCAGCGGGAGATAGAGAAGCAGATAGGTAAACAGATTTTGGAAAAGAGTAAAACCAACAGGGTTGTGGTAATGGGAGACTTCAACTTCCCCAATATTGACTGGGACTCACTTAGTGCCAGGGGCTTAGACGGGGCTGAGATTGTAAGGAGCATCCAGGAGGGCTTCTTAAAACAATATGTAGGCAGTCCAACTAGGGAAGGGGCGGTACTGGACCTGGTGTTGGGGAATGAGCCCGGCCAGGTGGTAGAAGTTTCAGTAGGGGAGCATTTCGGGAACAGTGACCACAATTCAGTAAGTTTTAAAGTGCTGGTGGACAAGGATAAGAGTGGTCCTAGGATGAATGTGCTAAATTGGGGGAAGGCTAATCATAACAATATTAGGCAGGAACTGAAGAACCTAGATTGGGGGCGGATGTTTGAGGGCAAATCAACATCTGACATGTGGGAGGCTTTCAAGTGTCAGTTGAAAGGAATTCAGGACCGGCATGTTCCTGTGAGGAAGAAGGATAAATACGGCAATTTTCGGGGACCTTGGTTAAGGAGAGATATTGTAGGCCTCGTCAAAAAGAAAAAGGAGGCATTTGTCAGGGCTAAAAGGCTGGGAACAGACGAAGCCTGTGTGGAATATAAGGAAAGTAGGAAGGAACTTAAGCAAGGAGTCAGGAGGGCTAGAAGGGGTCACGAAAAGTCATTGGCAAATAGGGTTAAGGAAAATCCCAAGGCTTTTTACACGTACATAAAAAGCAAGAGAGTAGCCAGGGAAAAGGTTGGCCCACTGAAGGATAGGCAAGGGAATCTATGTGTGGAGCCAGAGGAAATGGGCGAGGTACTAAATGAATACTTTGCATCAGTATTCACCAAAGAGAAGGAATTGGTAGATGTTGAGTCTGGAGAAGGGTGTGTAGATAGCCTGGGTCACATTGAGATCCGAAAAGACAAGGTGTTGGGCGTCTTAAAAAATATTAAGGTAGGTAAGTCCCCAGGGCCTAATGGGATCTACCCCAGAATACTGAAGGAGGCTGGAGAGGAAATTGCTGAGGCCTTGACAGAAATCTTTGGATCCTCACTGTCTTCAGGTGATGTCCCGGAAGACTGGAGAATAACAATGTTGTTCCTCTGTTTAAGAATCCAGGGAACTACAGGCCGGTGAGCCTTACTTCAGTGGTAGGGAAATTACTGGAGAGAATTCTTCGAGACAGGGTCTACTCCCATTTGGAAGCAAATGGACGTATTAGTGAGAGGCAGCATGGTTTTGTGAAGGGGAGGTTGTGTCGCACTAACTTGATAGAGTTTTTCGAGGAGGTCACAAAGATGATTGATGCAGGTAGGGCAGTGGATGTTGTCTATATGGACTTCAGTAAGGCCTTTGACAAGGTCCCTCATGGTAGACTAGTACAAAAGGTGAAGTCACACGGGATCAGGGGTGAGCTGGCAAGGTGGATACAGAACTGGCTAGGTCATAGAAGGCAGAGAGTAGCAATGGAAGGATGCTTTTCTAATTGGAGGGCTGTGACCAGTGGTGTTCCGCAGGGATCAGTGCTGGGACCTTTGCTGTTTGTAGTATATATAAATGATTTGGAGGAAAATGTAACTGGTCTGATTAGTAAGTTTGCAGACGACACAAAGGTTGGTGGAATTGCAGATAGCGATGAGGACTGTCAGAGGATACAGCAGGATTTAGATTGTTTGGAGACTTGGGCGGAGAGATGGCAGATGGAATTTAATCCGGACAAATGTGAGGTAATGCATTTTGGAAGGTCTAATGCAGGTAGGGAATATACAATGAATGGTAAAACCCTCAAGAGTATTGAAAGGCAGAGAGATCTAGGAGTACAGGTCCACAGGTTCCTGAAAGGGGCAACACAGGTGGAGAAGGTAGTCAAGAAGGCAAAAGGCATGCTTGCCTTTATTGGCCGGGGCATTGAGTATAAGAATTGGCAAGTCATGTTGCAGCTGTATAGAAAATTAGCTAGGCCACACTTGGAGTATAGTGTTCAATTCTGGTCGCCACACTACCAGAAGGATGTGGAGGCTTTAGAGAGGGCGCAGAAGAGATTTACCAGAATGTTGCCTGGTATGGAGGGCATTAGCTATGAGGAGCGGTTGAATAAACTCGGTTTGTTCTCACTGGAACGACGGAGGTTGAGAGACGACCTGATAGAGGTCTACAAAATTATGAGGGGCATAGACAGAGTGGATAGTCAGAGGCTTTTCCCCAGGGTAGAGGGGTCAATTACCAGGGGGCATAGGTTTAAGGTGAGAGGGGCAAGGTTTAGAGTAGATGTACGAGGCAAGTTTTTTACACAGAGGGTAGTGGGTGCCTGGAACTCGCTACCGGAGGAGGTGGTGGAAGCAGGGACGATAGTGACATTTAAGGGGCATCTTGACAAATACATGAATAGGGTGGGAATAGAGGGATACGGACCAAGGAAGTGTAGAAGATTGTAGTTTAGTCAGGCAGCATGGTCGGCACGGGCTTGAAGGGCCGAAGGGCCTGTTCCTGTGCTGTACATTTCTTTGTTCTTTGTCTCTTTGATCCTGGCCTCCTCCCGCAACTATCTCCATATTGAGGTGCACTGAGTGCTGGGGGAGCGGTACCCCGCCAAGCTGCCGACACTGTCCTGGCAGGAGAGCAAGAGGGGTGAAAAATTGATGGAAAGAAGAGGAACGAAAGAAGAAAAGGCCTAAATGACACTGACACTAACTCCCAAATACATCGCAACAGGAAATGAGGAAGACTGACAGCTGGAGGACTCATCAGATTTGTCTTAAAACCTCCACCACGTACATTAATCTAGTAATCTGGCAGTTAATTAACCGACTTCTGAAATATATGATGCTTCGCTTTAGCCTGCAGAATGTTAGGTAAGAAATATAAGTGTTTGTAGAAAAATAAACTGATAGCAGATACATCATTGCCCAACAGGAGCAAAACCCCAAGGCAAAATGGTGGTAATAATACAAAATGCAATTACCTACCAATCTGGAGCAATTATAACCCTTAAGTTTCAGAGGAACACAAATAGTCTTTGCTCAGTCAGTTTTTAATGGCATTATCAGAAATGTCACAGGAGACTGGCTGTCTGCAGGGAAATTAAATCTCAGAGTTACTCCACATTATGGTAATAGATGTGGGCCTGTGTAGGACATCGTCCTCTTGTCCTTTAGTTCCAGCAACAGGAGAATAAATCTGAGGATGACGTAAAGGAGGATTTAATTATGCTTGTCAAGGATCACAATGAACACGAGTTCTGATCAATCCGTTTCCTTGCTCAGTCCCTCGTGTCACCAATGGCTCAGTGGTGACGATTCTCGCCTCTATTAAAAGGTTGAGGTTCAAGTCCCATCCTAGAGACTCTGAGCACCAAGACTAGGCTGAGGAAATGCTGCCCTGTCCGACACACTGTCCATCCGATGAGTTACTGTATTAAACAGAGATTCTGCCTGCCCACTCAGCTGACTGCATCCCATGGCACGGTTTCAAAGAACAACAGGGGAATTCTCCCTCGTGCCCTCATGAATATTTATCCCTCACGTAGCATCACTAAAGCAGATTTATCTGGACATTGTCTCACTGCCAGTAGTGGGACGTGGCTGTGAACAGATAAGCTGCCGTCTTTCTTGCGCAACAACAGTAACTTACCTCCCCAAGCGTTTCATTCAATGTAAAGTACTTTGGGACATCTGGAGACCACTAAATATGCTACATAAATGCAGGTTCTTCCTTTCGCTAACCGCTTGGCAAACTTAAGTTCGTCAAATTTTAATTTGGAGGAAATTAATATTGGTAGTAATTGGACAATATTTTCCACCCATGACCATGTTAACCAACATTCTGAGTTATCAGTGCGAGAGCTTCTGAAACAACTTTTCACCTTGGTCATTATCTTTCTTTAAAAACGCATTTTGTTCAAACTCGTATCAAAGTAGGTTACGGGAAACATTCTTCCCAACAATCAACTATACAGTTTGTACAGATTTTTCTCCTTTTTCACCCCCCCCCCCCTTCCATCAAACCCCCACCATCAATCCTCCTCTCCATGAGCTCCGGCTTCTCTGAAACCCCAAATATCGCCACCAAAGGGTCCACTCCCTCCTCCACTATCCTTGCTGAGACTGTGGTGATATGCATCACTGTATATACACAAGGGGTTAATGTAAATACACTACAACTAAGTAAACACTACAGAGAACACCGGAGATGTCATGATATGCATACATGGAACACTTAGAATAACGCACACCCAATGGGTAATCAGGACACCCAGAGGTGGCATTACCACAAGGGGGCATTACACAACCCATATAAAAGGACAGGACACACATGCTCTGCCTCTTTCCACAGACAGACATCTAGAGAGTACATCAGGGTTGATCAACAGCATCACACCCAGCACGAGGCTTAGAGCAGACTGGTTTAGTTAGACTGAGTTACTACAGCTAGATTAGCAGGAGATAAACATCTGCGTTAATAGTTCAATAAACATATTGAACTCATTAAAAAGTCTGGACCTTCCTTTGTCAAAGCATACATCAAGGAAGCAGCTTTTGCTACACGCAGCAGCATCACACAACAAAGACCGCGAACACTCCCGCCCAGAATCTTCCCAATTTTTCACAACCCCAAAACATGTGCGCAAGATTCGCTGGCCCCCGCCCACACCTCTCACACTCATCCGCTGCCCCCTGAAAGAACCCACTCATTCTCTCCCGAGTCATATGCACCCTGTGCACCACCTTAAACTGTATCAGGCTCATCCTTGCACAAGAGGAGGTCCCGTTTACCCTTCGCAGTGCCTCACCCCATCCTTCCCAATTGATCTCCATTTTAGACTCCGCTTCCCATTTCTCCTTGATCTTCACCACCCGCTCGCCTCCCTGCTCCCCCAGCCACTTATATATATCCCCAATTCTTCCCTCCCCTTCCACATCCGGAAGCAGCAGTCACTCCAGCAGGGTGGATCCCGGTAACCTAGGGAACCCCTTCCAGACCTTTCGCGCAGAGTCCGTAACCTGCAGATACCTGAACTCACTCCCCCTCGGCAGCTCTACCCTCTCCCATAGCTCCTCCAGACTGGCGAACCCTTCCTCCAAATACAAATCCCTCACCTTGACCAGCCCCACTTCCCTCCACCTCCTGTATACAGTATCCACCCCCTGGCTCAAACCCATGATTCTCGCACAGTGGCGTTAGCACCGACATCACTTCCACCCTAAAATGCCTCCTCAGCTGATTCCATATCTTCACCGTGGACTGCACCACTGGGCTCCCTGAATACCTACTCGGAGCCATTGGCAATGCTGCTGTCATCATTACCCTCAAACTAGACCCCTTACAAGATTCCTCCTCCATCCTAACCCACTCTACCCCTTCTCCTTCCCACCACCGCCGCACCTTGTCCACATTCGCCGCCCAATAATAATGAAGCAAGTTTGGCAACGCCAACCCCTCCTGCTGCCTCTGCCTCTGTAGCAGGGTTCTCCCCACCCTCGGCACCTTCCCCGACCATACAAAGTCAGAGATGATTGTGTCCACTTTCCGAAAAAAGGCCTTTGGTATAAAGATCGGGAGAGCCTGAAAGATAAACAAGAACTTCGGCAGAATATTCATTTTCACCACTTGGACCCTCCCCGCCAACATTAAGTGCAGTGTTTCCCAACTCTTAAGATCCTCCCTGGCCTCCTCCACCAGCTTCGTTAAGTTCCACTTATGGAGCCCCGTCCATTCCCTCGCTACCTGAATCCCCAAGTACCTGAACCTATCCCTCGCTACCGTAAATGGCAGCCCCCCTAAATTAGCCCGCTGTGCCAGCTCATTCACCGGGAATACCTCGCTTTTCCCTACATTTAGCTTGTATCCCGAGTACCCTCCAAACCTCCCCAACAGGCCCATAATCCTTCCTATTCTCTCCAACGGATCCGAAACATACAGCAAGAGGTCATCGGCATAGAGCGACACCCGATGCTCCCTCTGTCCCCTCATTATCCCCTGCCACTCTGCCGACCCCCTGAGAGCCATCGCCAACGGCTCTATGGCCAGCTTGGTCATTATCATTGATCGTTAAGAAAGAGGTTTCCAAAATCTTCAAATGAAACACTTCAGTGTCAGCTCCAAAGAGAACCTGTACATAAATTTAACTCTCCATGTCCTTTGTACCCACCCTATTCCCATTTGTTCACAGGGGGGAGGGAATGGTTCATTCCACCGACATCTCCATAGATCCAATCAAGATTCCAATCTCCCTCTCCCCACAATCCTGCTTCCCTCATCACTCACAGTAGAAGTTACCATATTGCGGAAATTTGTGAAGGAAACCAGGATTAAATCTCAGACCGCATAGTTGGGGTAGAATTTTATGGGGAGAGGTCTGAATTGGCTGGCAACTCTCGCAGCTCCAGAACCTGGCAGTGGGTGCTGACGGGAAGGCAAGCAGTCCCACATCTGAAGAGGATCCCAGAGAGATGTGGGCAGCACGGTAGCATTGTGGATAGCACAATTGCTTCACAGCTCCAGGGTCCCAGGTTCGATTCTGGCTTGGATCACTGTCTGTGCGGAGTCTGCACATCCTCCCCGTGTGTGCATGGGTTTCCTCCGGGTCCTCCGGTTTCCTCCCACAGTCCAAAGATGTGCAGGTTAGGTGGATTGGCCATGATAAATTGCCCTTAGTGTCCAAAATTGCCCTTAGTGTTGGGTGGGGTTACTGGGTTATGGGGATAGGGTGGAGGTGTGGACCTTGGGTAGGGTGCTCTTTCCAAGAGCCGGTGCAGCCTCGATGTGCCGAATGGCCTCCTTCTGCACTGTAAATTCTATGATATCTATGAGAGGCAGGTCCGGGATCAGGGAGGGCAGAGAGGGGGCGGGGGTTGCGGTTTTGGAGGCCTGGCTGGGGGAGGGAAATCACCTTGGTGGGTGCCCCTGATGCGCAGAGGCCTCCTCTGAAGGACGTACACCCAGCATCACCCCCCCACCCCCACACACACACATCCTTTCCACAATTAAAGCAGTTTCCTCAGAAATAATAACTTGCTCACACCAAACATATTTCAAAAAGAAAATTTAGAATACCCAAATCAGTTTTTCCAATTAAGGAGCAATTTAGTGTGGCCAATCCACCTACCCTGCACATCTTTGGGTTGAGGGGGCGAAACCCACGCAAACACGGGGAGGATGTGCAAAGGGTCGGGATCGAACCTGGGACCTCGATGTCAATGGGCAGCGGTGCTAACCACTGCGCCACCATGCTGCCTGCTCACACCTAACATATGATGGCATGGACAGCACGTTATTCCGGTGTATTGGCTTGGTAACATGCCTAACTGACCGTCAATTGATTATTTAAAAATGCGGGAAGGCTGCCAATTTTGGTATGTAGCCACTCCTTATATTTTACATGACCCCCACCAAAAACATGGCAGACAAGGGGCCCCAAAATCCTGCTCTTGCAAATTAAAGTGTTTTAACATGAAAGCAACTTGTCGACTGAATTGGAAACTTTAATTCTTTTTTGAGACAAGTGTTTGAAATGTTCCTGCTTGAGGAACTCCATCAGAATTATGTTTGCATAGTTATGGTCTAGTGAGAAGTTACTGGAGACCAAGGTTGACCAGTAACAGTTACAATTACCAGTTGATGGATCACTTGAATAGCCACAATTTTCAGGTGAAATATCTACTCACCGTCAACTTTCAGTTTTGTAGCATCTTGGGATCCATACTGGAATTTATTAATTGGGATTCTCAGACCAACGTTGCGAGTTCTCAATTCCTGCAGCTTCTCGAATACTTGCTCACCCTAGTAAATGTCATTCATAGACAAAAAAACAACACAGGTTTTCTAAGCGTTAAAGAAGCATTTCAGTCTCATTTCACGTTCCATTTTGTAACGCTGCAATTTTCCAGCATTTACCCCATTTTCCTCCCTTTGAGGTAAGTTTTCAGGTTGACCGCTTCCTATTTGTGGGCAGCCTCTTGTCCATCAAACTGGCCAGGTGCACCTGGGATCCCGCTGGTTCCATTGGTGCTTTACAAAATCCAATAATGCCCCCCAGCAGAACAGTTCACTGTCTGCGCTAAGCTCACTCGCACAAAGGTACAATAGGTTAACTTAATTGCTAATTCTCGCAAACAGTCTATAAAGGTGGTCTTTCTTGATACAGCCTAGGAAAGATAAGATGACCTTTTTGACCAGAAGCTCACTGGTCATACGTAGGTGTGGGCTTCCTACATGCAGATTTGTGAGCTAACCCCCCCCTCACCCCCACTGCATCAGAAACCCAACCCCCCATGAAGCTGTGCAAAAGGACCATTTCTTGACGACCACCATCAAGGCACTGCAGAAATAAAACTACAAACGCTTTACTCCATCAATCTGATGGTTTAAAGTACTGAAAATATTGTCATTGAAACCCACATTAACGAATGTCACATCGGTAATTGTATAAATTTATTCTGTAAAGGTTTTTTTAATTATAGGTACATTCACTCCATTACACATAATCCAGACCCGTGATCTATCACCGCAGTAGAACATGGGCAGTTGACCCAGGGGAACACCTCACGAGTCACACACAGCATGCTCACTTGGAAATGTATCGCCATTCATTCAGTCACTGGATCAGAATGGTGGAACTCCCTCCCTAACAACATTGTGGGCACACCTTCATCACACAGGTTGCTGTAGCTCAAGAAGGCGGCTCCCCAACACCTTCTCAATGCAACAAAATATTGTTGCAAACTTTGATTTTGATTTTTAATCTCTCTGTGTAATAGTTTCCAAAGAGGACCATAGAAACAGGAGTCGGCCATTTAGCTAACAGCACTGTGGGTGTCCCGACAATGCGCTAAGGGCTGGATTCTTCCGCCCCGCCCGCCATTAGAACGCCACGGGCGAGCCGCGGCCAATGGAGAAGTCCATTGACCTCGGCGGGATTCTCCGGTCGGCAGGCAGGTGTGGCCGGAGAATCCCGCCCTAAGACTGCAGCAGTTCAAGACAGCAGCTCACCACCATTTTCTCAAGGGCACTTGGGGATGGGCAATAAATGCTGGTGGTCTAGTCAGCAACGGCCACATCCCATGACCGCAATAAATAATTTTTAAAAAGCCGCTTGAGCCTGGTTCAACATTCAATGAGATCAGTATGAACATAGAACATAGAAAAATACAGCACAGAACAGGCCCTTCGGCCCACGATGTTGTGCCGAACCTTTGTCCTAGATTATCATAGACGTTACAGTGCAGAAGGAGGCCATTCGGCCCACGATGTTGTGCCGAACCTTTGTCCTCGATTAATCATAGATTATCATAGAATTTACAGTAAGACCTACTCTCCATTCCAGGCAACATCCTGGTAAATCTCCTTTGCACCTTTTCCAAAGCTTCCACATCCTTCCTAAAATGATGGTCAATCTATAATCTAACTTCATATCCTCTACATGAAGTGAGTGTGGATAATACCTTCTCTAACCCTGTAGGAATATTACAGTGGGATCATTGGTAACTCGAGTCAATTGACTCTACAAGGTAGGAAGTTAAGGGTGCATATTTCAGATTGGGGTGGGTATGCTTCACTTAGCAGAGCTATTGTCAGGGTGTTAAGCTACAAAACAGTATAAAAGGAGGACAGCTGATATGGGGCGAAATTCTCCGTTATCGGCGGAAACTCCGCCGATCGGCGCAAAAAACGGCGCAAATCCCACTTGCGTCACGTCATAAAAATGGGCCGATAGTCTGCGGCCCGAAATGGGCTAGCAGCGACGTAACGGGATCCGCGCTTGCGCAGTGGTTCACGCCGTGCAGCGTCATACGCGCTGCACGGCGTGACGGCTCATAAGGCCGCGCAGCTCCCCCCACCCGACCGGAACAGCCGACCGCAACACCCGACTTGATGGCTGGCCGTCGCTCAGCCCCGAGGTTAGAGTCACGCGATGTGGAGGCGCTCCTGGATGCGGTGGAGCAGAGGAGGGACGCCCTGTATCCCGGGCACGGCCGCAGAGTTGCCCCACGCCACAGCCGGCGTCTGTGGAGGGAGGTGGCAGAGGCCGTCACCGCTGTGGCCCTAACACCACGGACAGGCACCCAGTGCCACAAGAAGGTGAACGACCTCGTCAGAGCAGGCAGGGTGAGCGTCCCCCATATCCCCCATATCCCCCTCTCCCCCAAATCCCCCCCTCCCCCAAATCCCCCCCCCTCCCCCATATCCCCCCCTCCCCCATATCCCCCCCTCCCCCATATCCCCCATATCCCCCCCTCCCCCATATCCCCCCTCCCCCATATCCCCCATATCCCCCCTCCCCCATATCCCCCCCTCCCCCATATCCCCCATATTCCCCCCTCCCCCATATCCCCCATATTCCCCCCTCCCCCATATCCCCCATATTCCCCCCTCCCCCATATCCCCCATATTCCCCCCTCCCCCATATCCCCCCTCCCCCATATCCCCCCCTCCCCCATATTCCCCATATCCCCCCCTCCCCATATCCCCCCTCCCACATATCCCCCCTCCCCCATATCCCCCATATCCCCCCTCCCCCATATCCCCCCTCCCCCATATCCCCCATATCCCCCCTCCCCCATATCCCCCATATTCCCCCCTCCCCCATATCCCCCATATCCCCAAGTGAATCCAGCCCTAACCTTAACCTCTGCAATGCACGCGCAACCGATGGCGTGCATTCATATACCTGCCTAACACTGTTGCCTTTTACCCCTGCCACCACCCCCCCCCCCCCCCCCCAGGAGAAGCGCGCACACAACAATAGGGAGCATGTGAGGACTGGAGGAGGGCCCGCTGATGAGAGGCCACTGACCGTACACGAGGAAAGGGCCCTGGAACTGGCTGGCGGACCTGAGGACCGGGAGGTTGCTGATGCAGAGGTCGGGGCCCCACGAGCAAGTGAGCCACCAACAGCCCGTCCCCATATCCCCCCTCCCCTATATCCCCCTCTCCCGTATCACCTGATCACTGCCTGATGTCTAACCATGCATGCTTCATTGTGTATCGCAGGACCAAACGTCCAGGCACCCATCCCCGCAGATGCAGACCGCCCGCAGGATGCCCCTCGGAGACCACGGGAGACGGAGAGACCCGCACCCTCCAGCATGCGACGCCCGCAGGATGCCCCTCGGAGACCACGGGAGACGGAGAGACCCGCACCCTCCAGCATGCGACGCCCGCAGGATGCCCCTCGGAGACCACGGGAGACGGAGAGACCCGAACCCTCCAGCATGCGACGCCCGCAGGATGCCCCTCGGAGACCACGGGAGACGGAGAGACCCGAACCCTCCAGCATGCGACGCCCGCAGGATGCCCCTCGGAGACCACGGGAGACGGAGAGACCCGAACCCTCCAGCATGCGACGCCCGCAGGATGCCCCTCGGAGACCACGGGAGACGGAGAGACCCGAACCCTCCAGCATGCGACGCCCGCAGGATGCCCCTCGGAGACCACGGGAGACGGAGAGACCTGGAGCAACAGGGAGACGACACCCCCGTCACGTGCGGGAGCGACCACCCAGCGATGAGGGGGGCAGCCACAGGCCCCCGTCACATCCGAGCCAGGACACCACTACCCAGGACACCACTATCCAGGACACCCCTACCCGGGACACCACTACCCGGGACAGCACTACCCGGGACAGCACTACCCAGGACACCCCTACCCGGGACACCACTACCCGGGACACCACTACCCGGGACAGCACTACCCGGGACAGCACTACCCGGGACAGCACTACCCGGGACAGCACTACCCGGGACAGCACTACCCGGGACAGCACTACCCAGGACACCCCTACCCGGGAAGACGAAATACCGGACAGTGACTCAGAGTGGATGGGTGGAGACGAACCCCCACCCCAAAGTGCCATGGACTCAGAGTGGGACGAAGAGCACGACACAACGCCACTGCTGTCACCAACACCCTCCACCATCGCAGAAACACTCACCACGGTTGGGCACTTTAGTGATGAGGCGTCTGGTACACTCACTGGTGCGCACAACACAGCCGTCCCGGTACAGCAGGTGGAGGTAGGAGCAGCAGAGGGACCGGGCGGTCGGAGGGCAGCCCAGGCCAAGCGAACATCTGCCGCCCAGATGGATCCCGGGTTCCTGCAGTTACCACACCCACACATAGATCCGATGCAACCACCGACACGGAGACAAGCGAATAGGGTGACGGGCGGCTTGCGGCGGCTGCGGTCGCAGGTGGAGGAGTCCACCCGCGTCCAGGAGCTGGGAGTGGTCCCGGTCATGCGTGCCACCCAGGCTGACACCGCACGGGTGGCGTCCGCGGTGGAGGCAATGGGTGCGACGGTGTCAGACATGGGGAACGGTTTGCGAGGCCTGGGGCCTTCCGTGCAGGCGGCGTCTGTGGCCCAGGAAATGGCTGCCCTCTCACAGGAGGCCATGAGCCAGTGCCAGCGCCAGATGGCAGAGGCGCTCAACGCCATAGCCCAGTCTCAGCACGCCATAGCCCAGTCTCAGCAGGCCATGGCCCAGTCTCAGCAGGCCATGGCCCAGTCTCAGCAGGCCATAGCCCAGTCTCTGCAGGCCATGGCCCAGTCTCTGCAGGCCATGGCCCAGTCTCTGCAGGCCATGGCCCAGTCTCAGCAGGCCATCGCTGAGGGCATCGGCGCCAGTGGCCATGTGCGAGCTGGCGTCGCACTGTCGCAGACAGGGTTCGACAACCCCCTGGGCTCCATGGCTGCAAACCTGCAGACCCCTGTCGATACCAGCACGGGCCTCCAGGACTGGCAGCGCCAGATGTCGGGGGCGCGTCGGATGGCCAGTCCGTTCGCATCCCCCACCCATGTAGAGGCCTGGGGGCCATCGGGCACCCCGAGGGAGGAGGAGGTGGTGTGGTCCGTCCCGGCTCCCTCTGTAGGGGAGGTCCCGGTACACCGCGACACCTCAGACTCCCCCCTTCCGTCCCAGGTGCATCGGGTGGGCAACGGGCAGGACAGGCTGGCAGCTCGCCATCCCAGTCGCCCGGGCCGCAGCCTGGCCCATCTAGGCCAGGACGCCCCAGGAAACGGCCGCCAAAGGGATCCAGTGTCAGAGGGCAGGAATCACAGGAGTCCACCTCCAGTTCTGCTGTACCGTCTGGGGAACCACGTAGACGTAGTCAAAGGGCCCGTAAGGCCAAACAATTAGACACTGAGTAAGTTGGCACGGGTGCAGGGCACAGATGAGTTTTAGGCGCTAGGGCTCGTGCATGAACTCCTTTGGTTATTAAAGTCAATGTTACACCTACCGAAGCTGCCTTTGTGCTCTGTCCAAAGTGTGCGGGGGTGTCATGTACGTTGAGCGCAAGTGTGTGTGTGAGGGGTGGTCTTACCTCAGCCCCAGGTGAGTCTGCCCCCTTCCCCCTGGGCCGCCATCAACATCCCCCGGGCAGAGGACGGGACCGTGCGCTGCAGTGTCACAGCCGCATGCAGGGATGGTCCAGGTGGATGGTGGTACTGTGGCCATGGGTCAGACATAGTCCAACGATGTAGAGCCAGGAGCTCATCGGAGGCGGGTTGTCATCATTCTCCATGGCCTGCGATAGACACGCGTCCACCCGCAACTGGGTGAGCCCGGCCCGTTGTGCCGCCGGTGGATCGGCAATTGGGAGTGGGGGGGTGGTGTGCATGCGGGTGGGGTGTGTGGGGTTGGGGAGGGGGGTGAGGGTGCTGGGTGGGTGGATGGGTGGGGGGTGTGGGTGGTCGGCTGTTGTCATGGTGTGCGGTCTGTGGCCATACTACCCGATTCCCACGCCCATCTAGTCAGTGAAGCGGGCATCTATCAGTCTGTCCCGTGCCCGCTGGGCCAGCCGGTAACGGTGGACAGCCACCCGTCTGTGTCTACCCCGTCTGCCCTGACCATTGCCCCCATCCCCCTCATCTGGGGAGGACTGGGCCTCTTCCTGCTGCTCCTCCACTCCGCCCTCCTCTGCCTGCGGCACATCGCCCCTCTGCTGGGCTATGTTGTGCAGGACGCAGCACACCACAATGATGCGGCCGACCCTATCTGACCGATACTGGAGGGCGCCCCCAGAGAGGTCCAGGCACCTGAAACGCATCTTCAGCACGCCAAAGCACCTCTCGATCACTCCCCTTGTCGCTACATGGGCATCATTGTAGCGGTTCTCCGCCTCATTGCGTGGCCTCCGTATAGGCGTCATCAGCCACGATCGCAATGGGTAGCCCCTGTCGCCCAGCAACCAGCCCCTCAGCCGGGGATGGCGTCCCTCGTACATGCCGGGGATGGATGACCGCGACAACACGAATGAGTCGTGTACACTGCCTGGGTGACGGGCGCAGACGTGCAGGATCATCATGCGGTGGTCGCAGACCACCTGTACGTTCATCGAATAGGTCCCCTTCCTATTAGTGAACACGGCCCTGTTATCTGCAGGTGGCCGCACGGCGACGTGCATCCCATCGATCGCGCCCTGGACCATGGGGAACCCAGCAATGGCAGAGAAGCCCACGGCCCGGGCATCTTGGCTGGCCCGGTCCACGGGGAAGCGGATGTAGCGGTGCGCCATGGCATAAAGGGCATCTGTCACTGCCCGGATGCACCGATGCACCGATGTCTGCGATATGCCGGACAGGTCCCCACTCGGTGCCTGGAATGACCCCATTGCATAAAAGTTCAGGGCCACCGTAACCTTGACGGACACGGGGAGAGGGTGTCCCCCGCCAGTGCCACGCGGTGACAGGTGTGCCAGCAGGTGGCAGATGTGTGCCACGGTTTCCCGGCTCATCCGGAGTCTCCTCCTGCATTCCCGGTCCGTGAGGTCCTGGTATGACTGCCGGGGCCGGTACACACGGGGCGCCCTCGGGTTCCTCCGTTGCCGTGGGGCCGCGACGTCCTCCTCCCCCTCCTCGTCCTGTCGGTCAGGTGTCCCTCCAGCCTGGGCGGCTGCCGCCTGCCCCTCTGCGGCAGCCTGCGCCGCCTCTCTGGCACGCTCCTCCTCCTCCTCCTCATCCAGGGCAACATAGACATGAGCGGCTGCCACCACGGCGGCCAACATCGCTGGATGGTCTGAAAACATGACGGCCTGGTGGGGGGGGAGGGGAACGACGACATGTCATCATTGCCCATATCCCCTCCTCCCCCCAGCCAGGTGGCATGGACCGCATGGGTCCAACTGTTGGAGGCTGGCACCTGGCCAGGTGGACCAACTCATTTTCCCTCCCATCACCCACCCCGGCACGGACCCCCCCCCCCCCCCAACCTCCACCCCGGCACGGACCCCCTCCCCAACACCCACCCCAGCACGGACCCCCCCCCAACCTCCACCCCGGCACGGACCCCCTCCCCAAACCCCAACCTCCACCCCAGCACGGACCCCCCCCAACCTCCACCCCGGCACGGACCCCCTCCCCAACCTCCACCCCGGCACGGACCCCCCCCCAACCTCCACCCCGGCACGGACCCCCTCCCCAACCCCCAACCTCCACCCCAGCACGGACCCCCCCCCAACCTCCACCCCGGCACGGACCCCCTCCCCAACCCCCAACCTCCACCCCGGCACGGACCCCCTCCCCAACCTCCACCCCGGCACGGACCCCCTCCCCAACCTCCACCCCGGCACGGACCCCCTCCCCAACCTCCACCCCGGCACGGACCCCCTCCCCAACCTCCACCCCGGCACGGACCCCCTCCCCAACCTCCACCCCGGCACGGACCCCCTCCCCAACTCCCAACCTCCACCCCAGCACGGACCCCCCCCCAACCTCCACCCCGGCACGGACCCCCTCCACAACCCCCAACCTCCACCCCGGCACGGACCCCCTCCCGGCACTCCCCCGGAGCTCAGCCTACTCTAACCACCCCCCCCCCCCCCCCCACCCCCCCGCCGCACACACACACAAGCCGAGACACACCTCTCCTCAGGCAATCAGTCTGCGGCCACGCCATTTCCTGCCCAGAGCCAACCCCCCAGGCCGTCACTCACCTCCTCGCTGGTCGGCGTGAGCCTGGAGCACCGGGTCACGCCGATGAAAAGGAGGTTTGATTCACGTCGACGTGAACGGTCATCACGTCGACGGGACTTCGGCCCATCCGGAAGGGAGAATATCGGCAGGCCGAAAATCGGCTGCCTTGCGCAGACCCGTGACATTCTCCGTGGCAGCGGCGCCATTAACGCCCCGCCGACTTTTCTCCCTTCGGAGACTTCGGCGGGGGCGGGGGCGGGATTCACGGCGGCCAACGGCCATTCTCCGACCCGGCGGGGGGGTCGGAGAATGACGCCCATGGTGTTTAACGTGTCATGATTAATTGACCCTCACAGTCATGTTTCACAGAAAAAGGAAGTGTACAGCCACTTGCAACAATTATTCCGGCCCACATAAGATGGAAATATTGTTCTGTTACAGAGCTACGAGGAGATATGCATCAACCTGTACCTCCCTTCCAGTACCTGATGCTACCCGATTTCCCGAGCAGTTAACATGAACAAGTCAATGCCCTTGCAGGGAGAACATCAATTTTCCACATCATTATTTTCATAGCATTGTCCAGACACTTGGAAGCCTCGGCCTCAGACGATCATGGGTTCAAGCCTCATATCGAGACTTTTTAAAACATTTTGGAGTGCCCAATTATTTTTTCTCCAATTAAGGGCAATTTATTGTGGCCAATCCACCTAACCTGCACACCTTTGGGTTGTGGGGGTGAAACCCACGCAGACACGGGGAGAATGTGCAAACTCCACACGGACAGTGACCCAGGGCCGGGATTCGAACCCGGGTCCTCGGCGCCACAGTCCCAGTGCTAACCACTGCGCCACATGCCGCCCTTCATTATCGAGGCTTGAGCACATAATGTCGGCTGACATTTCATTGTAGTACTGGAGGGATGGTGCACCGTCAGATGAGACGAGATGCCCTTTGAGCCTTGTATTGCAGCTGCTGCATTTCATTTCTAGCCCAAAGGATTAAAATTGGAGTTGACGGCAAACGTACCAATTTTTGAGGGGCAAATTTGATCCCAGAAGTAGTGTTTTTATGTCTCCAATAGGTGAAAAGTATCTGTGAAGGTCAGAGTTTATCCACTTTGCTGCCAAGACTCATTTATTCTAGTGTAATGAGATCATTTTATTTGCAGGCGTACAGCTTTTCTTTAAAATGTCACGTTTCAATATCGCAGCATCACTAAGCTCATAGAAGTCACACTTTGCTGATCAATATTACATTTTATGCTAAAATAAAGTACCGTCTTCCACAAGCCTTTGCCGACTTAATTGTGCCACTTACCCAGCGGGTTAGCGAATGGTTTGGGCCCAGATTACCATTTCTCAGTTCCCAGCTGGAAGAGACAATATCAACGCTGTGCAATGCCACATCCAGCAAGTCGGTCCAGCCCTGGAACAAGGAGGTGCGCTTAGTCGCGTTCTCCGTATCATCCAGCTCTTCTGGAATGTTTTCAACAAGATGGACCCTGAAGGGAAATACAGAATTGCTTCAGGATCTCCTTACAAGATTCAAGGAACGATTAACAAACATACTTACCTCCCACTTGGCTGGACAAAATACAGTTCGACACATTCCCAAGTACATTTTCAACTATGTATGAATATCGTTAGAATTGGGTGCCTTTAATTTTAATTACCGTTCATTTTTGCATCAGCCTACACTGGGCCACACGCATTGGGATCTGATAAAATATATTTGCCACTTAAATCACTGACTGTCATATACTGGGTAAAAATGGCACGTATCGAGCAGAATAATTCTTTCATTAAAAACAAGAAAACGTCTGAAGTTACAGGCATTTCTATTTATAAAATAATAATAATAATTGCTTATTGTCACAAGTGGGCTTCAATGAAGTTACTGTGAAAAGCCACATTCCAGCGCCTGTTCGGGGAGGCCGGTACGGGAATTGAACCCGCGCTGCTGGCCTCGTTCTGCATTACAAGCCAGCTGTTTAGCCCACTGTGCTAAACCAGCCCCTAAGAATGGTGTCGCCATTAGAACAAAATAAGAGCGAGTGAATTTAACCGGTGGAAAGGTAAGCCGCAGGATTGTTTTAGAATTTCTCAACTTACTTACCCGTGGTACAATGGACAAGTTCCTGTTATACACCTGCTCTTCTGAACTGGTGGTCTGGGCACCCGCTCGAAGCTGGCTTAACGTACACATGTCGGGACCTGATGTTGTCATCACCCCGTCGCAGCTTTAACAAATGGTCTGATCGGGAAGTGACAATGGCTTTCCCACTCAGATCAGCCCGGCAAGGTGGTGGGTGGAAGGTACAAGATGCCCAAAGGAGGCATTTTTACTTTGTTTCGAAGGATTTCCCGGCTGCTTTCCGGAGGAAGAGGCGGCTCTTCAGAAAATTCCATCCTAAGAGCCTTTTTTTTTTTTGGCAGGAGTTCTCCTGTTTCGCCATTTGGAAGAAAAGCAGGAAGGATTTCCCCAGTGTGCGGGCCAATAATGTTATCAATTTCATGGAAGAGGAGACAATCTGGTTAAGATCACATTACTGTTTACAGAACCTTGCTGTGCACAAATTGGCTGCCATGTTTCCTACTGTCAGGATAATAAAGGTAGTTTTAAGAGATTTATATTTCAATTGGTAAACATTAGAAATAAGGTATAGTTTTAAATGGGTTTAATTTAATGTTTCTGTGCCTGGAAGGGTAAAACCTATAGTTAGATTCATGTTAGACAAAGATGCTTGTATGTGTGTGGGTTGGTTTCAATTCCAACTGTGATTCTATTGTGCTTAGAGAGGGCTACGGTGTGAACAGCAAATAAACCAGAAGTTGTTGCTTAGCAACTAGGGCCTTGTAAGGTTTAGTTTAACTAATTTGATTGCAGTTGGAGACAGGACACTGGGGAGTGAACAGCTCTCAACTCTGCCGGGAGAAGTTGGACAGGCCAAAAGGATTTGCAAAGATGCAAGCTTCCTAAGGAACAAGATGTGGTAGGCTATATTAGGGGTATCGCGGTACCTAGGTGGGATGTACCTTATACTGTAGTATGAGTGGTAGAACCTGCCTGCTGGTTCCACCCAGCAGGCGAAGCATAAGAGTTTGTGTTTCACCCACAGCAGTCATTCTGTACCAGAGCTACTGGGGTAACTACTTGTTCATTAAAGCCTTCAATTGGACTACAATCTTGCTTCAGTAGTGATTGATCATGCATCACAAGCCACAACCAGTTAACCAGGGAATTGGGACAGAAACAATTTCTTAAGACACCTGAAGCTAAGAGGACGGAGACCAAGGTATTGTTCAGATGAATTCAAGGAAGACTAAACAAAGTGTTCCAAGTAAAAGAGACAATTGCAGTAACTAGATTTAAAGTGAGACAGCAGGCTTCAGAGGTAAATAGAACATTTTAATGTCATTTTAATACAGTCTAGGAATTGAGATTTAAAGCAATGTGAACAGTTTGAACATCAGTGAAGACAAAGAAATCCTAAAGGATAGGTGTAAAATCTTGGACTGGATTCACCATTAAAAGTGGAGTGGAAACTATGTTTAAAAGAGTCATTTATAAAACCTGAACTGCATTTCAGAATGCAAACCACTAAGGAAAAACATTACTGTGAGAGAAGATTTTAAAGCGGGTTTTTGGGAGATGAGTTTGGAAATTCTCATGTGACAATCTTCTTGAGGGATTCTGAGGAGAAAACCAAAGATACTAATTTCAGTTCAAAGTGTACTGTGTATTTGACCACAGCCAATCTGTATGCTTCAAAGGGAGTGTATGTTATTGGGACCATTGTACCTTAAGAGGCACTTTGTAATCCCAGTTAATCTTAAAATCTGTATGTATTTGTTAACGTAAGAGAGTGTAAAAAGTATTGTATAATATCCCTACTTTTCACGTTTAATAAATGTTTTTTCCTTGTTGTTAAAACTAATTAGCAGTCCTTTGACTCTGCTCCTCCACGTTTTATTAAAAAAAAGGTAAAAGTTACAGTCTTTTGAGCCAGCATTCCATTCATGGATTTGCCCTTCCAGTTATAACATGAATTGGGATCATAAAACTACATTACAACAGTGGTAATTCTGTCACTAGAAGTCCCACCTGCCACACCCCATTATCTTGGACTGAAATCAATGTTTGGGCAGCACGGTAGCACAGCGGTTAGCACAATTGCTTCACAGCTCCAGGGTCCCAGGTTCGATTCCCGGCTTGTGTCACTGTGTGGGTCTGCACGTTCTCCCTGTGTCCGCTGGGTCCTCTGGTTTCCTCCCACAGTCCAAAGATGTGCAGCTTAGGTGGATTGGCCATGCTAAATTATCCCTCAGTGACCACAAAAAGGTTAGGTGGGGTTACTGGGTTACGGGAATAGGGTGGAGGTGTGGGCTTTGGTAGGGTGCTCTTTCCAAGGGCAATTATCCAAACAGGAATAAAGTGTAGCCTGTGAAGTCATTTGCAATCTGAGGCTACGGGCTCACCCATCCCTTGCGACTCCTGTACATCGAAACTAGAAGTACTTCATTGGCTGTCAAGAGCCACTGGGCGTCTGAAGGACGTGAAAGGCGCTACAGAAATGCCCGTCTTTCTGTTTTCCGACCTCCTCCGCTGCAATCTCGCCACTTCGAGGGGGCCCCCCACACAAAAGCAGCATGGCAGCCGGATCCTACGCTCACCAACCCAGGAGGCAATCCGTCAGTGAGATTAAAATAATGCTCGGGGGGGGGGGGGGGGGGGTAAAGTTGCTCGGATTTCACTTCTGGAGCTGTAGATAAGTTTCCATGTCTTAACCCCTGTCTGCCCACCCAAACCAAGCCCCTGTCATAAAATTGGGGCAGAGATCTTTGGATATGTTTTTAACACAATGGCAAAATGGAGCGGATTTCGTGTTCTTTAACAGTGTAGTTGCAAGGGATGGGTGAAGCCGTAGCCTCAGCCCTTTCACAGGCTACACTTTATTTCTGTTTGAATAATTGCATTGTACATGCACATTGCCAATCCATAAATCAAATCTGGCCAGTGCTACAGTCAGATTCATTAGCACTGTTCACTCAGCAGCAGGATTCACTGAGAAAGGAAGAGTTGTTTGACATGAGCGTGAGTCTGCTAGAGCAACCGGTTTGCAGATATGCACCTTGATTTGAGTCCAAGATAATGGGGTGGGGCAGGTGGGACTTCCCGTGACAGAATTTACCACTATTCCCAGTCACCTCTTTGCAGTCAGCTCCTTCGGAATATTTTAGGCAGGCTCACAGAGAAAGAGGAGAAGATGCTTAAATTACTAGCTACCTCCGAAAGCAGCTGCGATAAAAACAGAAAATACTGGAAATATTCGGCAGAATCTGTGGCGACAGAAAGAGTTGATGCTTCAGATGGATGACATTTCATCAGAACGGGTAAAAGTCAGAGATATAATTGAGTTTTGAGCAAGAGTGAATCCTGGTGCTTTTTATTGTCTGGTGTACTGGCCTAGGTTCATAGAATTTACAGTGCAGAAGGAGGCCATTGGGTCCATCGGGTTTGCACTGGCCCTTGGAAAGAGCACCCCACTCAAGTCCTCACTTCCAACATATCCCGGTAACCCAGTAACCCCACCCAACCTTTTTTCTTTGGACACTAAGGGGCAATTTAGCACGGCCAATTCACCTAACCTGCACATCTTTGGACTGTGGGGGGAAACCGGAGCACCCGGGGGAAACCCACGCACACACGGGGAGAACGTGCAGACTCCACACAGACAGTGACCCAAGCCAGGAATTGAACCTGGGGCCCTGGAGCTGTGACACAACTGTGCTAACCACTATGCTACCATGCTGCCGAGCCTCCACCTAGCAGAGACTGAATGCCACTTTTCTGACACCCTCCTACTTCTCCATGACCGTGACCCCACCATCGAACGTCAAGCCTCTGATCTAGGAATGTCCAACCCCTTAATCCTTTCCATCACAATGCTATTTTTTACTCCCTATGTCTAGTCTCTTCCCACCTACATCCATGACTCTTCTGATGCCCTCATTTAAAACTTTAAAAGTTTGGGATTGGGATTCCTGGCCCTAACCATCTCTTTGTCACCGAGGACATCCAATCCCTCTACACCTCCAGTCCCACCAGAATGGCCTGAGAGATCTCCGCTTCTTTCTTGAGCGGAGACCCAACCACTCTCCATCCACCACCACCTGGCTAACTTGTAATTCCTCAATTTCATTCACGACTGCCGACAAAAATGTGTCGTTGTGGGCACCCATCCCCATACCCATAGACCTATGGTTTTCACTGATGATTATATCGATGTCGTTTCCTGCTCTCATCCTGAACTGGAAAACACCACTGACTTTGCTTCCAATTTCCACCCTTCTCTCACCTTCACATGATCCATGCTTTCCTCTTCCGTTCCTGTGTTTCCATTACTGACAATAGGCTATCAACCAATATTCACTACAAGCCCACTGATTCCCACAGTTACCATGACTACGCTTCTTCACACTCCCAGTTTCTCCATCTCCATTACATCGGTCTGACAACACAACCATCCATACTATATTTCCAATATGTCTTCCTTTTTCCTCAACCAAGGATTTCACGTCATGATGGTAGGCAGGGACCATGCCCAACCAATTTGTGCCCTTCTGCTCTCAGCCTTTCCCCCTGTCATCCCTCCTGTCCTCATCTTCCACCTAACCAGCCTTCACAATCAGCAGATCATCCTCTTACATTTCAGCTACCTCCGGTTTGATGCCACTATCAAACAAATCTTCCCCTCCCCTCTTCCAGCATTCCAAAGGGTTCATTCCCTGCACGGCCCCCCTTCACAGACCTCTTCACAGTTGCTGCCCGACCTGATGAGCATTTCACATTTCCAGCCTCTGAAGGATTTTTGCTCTTTTCCAGAATCAGCAGTGTAATGTTGCAGGATAATGTTAACATGCAGTTCCTAAACCTTCAGAGTCTAAGAGATAATGATTCTTCTGGCCCAACTCAGGATGAGGATTGACACGTTTTTGGACATCTAGGACACGGAGTAGATCAACCAATAGTCCGGGCCCCTCTGGAGAGAGTTTGCTTTTTAATGCTCTTTCCAGTAACAGGAAGGTTCAACACAGAGTCTTCCATTAACAAGACCAGGGAACAAAACCAGAGTAATGGCATATATGAAGGAAATGGTTAATAGCACCATTTACCAACTAAATGGCACAAGTAAGCGCAGCACAAAGTGTTGGCTGTCAAAGTGTTGCCCAAATTCTGATCCACAGTAAGCCCCTTGAATAACATTCACCTCTTTCCTTGGAATCTATGTACATATCCACATTCCAGTTTGGGGAAGATTTGCAGGACCTCTCTTCAAACAGTATACCCCAGAATACTGAAGGAGGCTGGAGAGGAAATTGCTGAGGCCTTGACAGAAATCTTTGGATCCTCACTGTCTTCAGGGGATGTCCCGGAGGACTGGAGAATAGCCATTGTTGTTCCTCTGTTCAAGAAGGGTAGCAAGGATAATCCAGGGAACTACAGGCCGGTGAGCCTTACTTCAGTGGTAGGGAAATTACTGGAGAGAATTCTTCGAGACAGGATCTACTCCCATTTGGAAGCAAGTGGGCGTATTAGTGAGAGGCAGCATGGCTTTGTGAAGGGGAGGTCGTGTCTCACTAACTTGATAGAGTTTTTCGAGGAGGTCACTAAATGATTGATGCAGGTAGGGCAGTGGATGTTGTCTATATGGACTTCAGTAAGGCCTTTGACAAGGTCCCTCATGGTAGACTAGTACAAAAGGTGAAGTCACACGGGATCAGGGGTGAGCTGGCAAGGTGGATACAGAACTGGCTAGGTCATAGAAGGCAGAGAGTAGCAATGGAAGGATGCTTTTCTAATTGGAGGGCTGTGACCAGTGGTGTTCCACAGGGATCAGTGCTGGGACCTATGCTCTTTGTAGTATATATAAATGATTTGGAGGAAAATGTAACTGGTCTGATTAGTAAGTTTGCAGACGACACAAAGGTTGGTGGAATTGCAGATAGTGATGAGGACTGTCAGAGGATGCAGCAGGATTTAGATTGTTTGGAGACTTGGGCGGAGAGATGGCAGATGGAATTTAATCCGGACAAATGTGAGGGAATGCATTTTGGAAGGTCTAATGCAGGTAGGGAATATACAGTGAATGGTAGAACCCTCAAGAGTATTGAAAGTCAAAGAGATCTAGGAGTACAGGTCCACAGGTCATTGAAAGGGGCAACACAGGTGGAGAAGGTAGTCAAGAAGGCATACGGCATGCTTGCTTTCATTGGCCGGGGCATTGAGTATAGGAATTGGCAAGTCATGTTGCAGCTGTATAGAACCTTAGTTAGGCCACACTTGGAGTATAGTGTTCAATTCTGGTCGCCACACTACCAGAAGGATGTGGAGGCTTTAGAGAGGATGCAGAAGAGATTTACCAGAATGTTGCCTGGTATGGAGGGCATTAGCTATGAGGAGCAGTTGAATAAACTCGGTTTGTTCTCACTGGAACAACGGAGGTTGAGAGGCGACCTGATAGAGGTCTACAAAATTATGAGGGGCATAGACAGAGTGGATAGTCAGAGGCTTTTCCCCGGGGTAGAGGGGTCAATTACCAGGGGGCATAGGTTTAAGGTGAGAGGGGCAAGGTTTAGAGTAGATGTACGAGGCAAGTTTTTTTACACAGAGGGTAGTGGGTGCCTGGAACTCGCTACCGGAGGAGGTGGTGGAAGCAGGGACGATAGTGACATTTAAGGGGCATCTTGACAAATACATGAATAGGATGGGAATAGAGGGATACGGACCCAGGAAGTGTAGAAGATTGTAGTTTAGTCGGGCAGCATGGTCGGCACGGGCTTGGAGGGCCGAAGGGCCTGTTCCTGTGCTGTACATTTCTTTGTTCTTTGTTCTTTGTAGTATCTATTCTCAGACTTTGATTCTGTTACAATCCCATAGAGGCCCATTAAAATGAACAAGTTCCCTTTGAATGAATGATTGCAATTGATTTTGAGGAAGGCAATAAAGAGCTATGCCAAATGCCAACCTGGACAGCACTCACAATATCGCTCAGAACTTGCCAAATCCCGTAACAACCTCCCCGAACAGGCGCCGGAATGTGGCGACTAGGGGCTTTTCACAGTAACTTCATTTCAAGCCTACTTGTGACAATAAGCGATTTTCATTTTCATTTTCAAATGACATAACCTGGCCTTCTTTTACCTAGAATATCAAAAGGTAGTAGAGTGTGGAATTTTCTCCCACAAATCCTGCATTGGAGGGATTCTATGATTCAATGAAAGTAGTCCATGCTAGCTCCATTAATAAATTTCAATTCGAGACTGGTAGATTTTTAATCGGGTATGTTACAATCCCCACAGGGATCCATCAACCACGAGAACCAAATTTACCAAACAATCCGCAAATGAAAAGATTACCAAAGAAGATTGCATTTTTGTAACTTTTGCCTGCACACAGATCAGAATCAATGTAAATTAAATATAAAATCACAGAAAGTACAAACTACAAATTACGCATGCAATAACAGATACACCAAAGATAGACCCCATGGATTTTATAGGCAGTCCTCCTGCCTGTTTTCAGCCACAGAATTCTTCTGAGCTCAGATCATTCTTGGGAAAAATTCCCTTTCATCCCAGGACTTAGCAAATTCTCTGACAGCAACAACCTCTGTGCGGACAGGGTTGCATCTGTGCACCCCTCTATACAATGGCACACTCCTCTCCAGAACCCTCTCAGCTCTTGCTGGTTATGTTAGCATGGCTCAACCAGAACCGTATTTTATCATTGCAAGTCCCATTCTGGGCATTCAATCAGCAGCAGTCCAAAATGTGTTTTCTGAGCGCCCAGGAGTCCATTTGTTCGCTCTTTCCTGTTTTTCTGTCTTCCACTCAGTCTCTATATTTTAACTTCCTTCCTGTTGGTCCTGCTCCCTGGTCATAGGTCACCAGATCATAGAATCATCATAGAATTTTCAGTGCAGAAGGAGGTCATTTGGCCCATCGAGTCTGCACCGGCTCTTGGAAAGAGCACCCTACTTAAGTATTCTGGAATGTCTGGTTGGTACATACATACATAGATACATAGAACATACAGTGCAGAAGGAGGCCATTCGGCCCATCAAATCTGCACCGACCCACTTAAGCCCTCACTTCCACCCTATCCCCATAACCCAATAACCCCTCCTAACCTTTCTGGATACTAAGGGCAATTTAGCATGACCAATCCACCTATCCTGCACATCTTTGGATTCAACAATTGTATTTCAACAAGGCGTTGAATGTTATCTTTGACATTTATTCAAGACAAGGTTTAAAAATCAATGGATTAAAAAAAAAGAGATCAGCAATGACAAGGAAGCATTTCTTCACAAAAATGTCACATCCCAGCTGGCCAAATAGGTCACGACCTGCTGGCAAGTGCTCAATGCAATCTGAATGTACGTCAATAGTGGAGTAGAAAAGACGGAACACTCTGCGTCACGGCTGCGTGGCTACACTTTTCCTGCCCAGTGTGGTATTGAGCCATTTGGCTGGAAACTTTCCAGCCTGTGTTGTATTGTCACAATTTGGCTGTGGCAGCACGAGGAAAGCTGTAATTGGTTTCAACATGCATGGGTCGGAGAGTTGAGAAATGAGCAGGTGTCTTTTTTATGGTCACTGGGGGTCGTAGGGGATAGAGCCACTTCCTCATGTGATATTTCCCACAAATAAAAGTATGTCACTTGGATAAAATACAGGAGGGCTTCTAGAACATCTGGAATCAAACTTGATTACGGAGCCATAGTGTGATACAACTCTGCCCTTTCAAGAGAAAGAGAAGGAAAACTTGGGGCAATGTGCCGACGCAAATGCCTGAAGTAAACCCATTCTTACCGGCAATCCCTATTGCAGTTGTCCTCTGAAATGTCTTCTGTGTCACTGCTGCTGCCTGGAATGTCCACAGCTGAAAATATTAGCGCAACAGAGATGGCGAAACAACACACCAGAGCAAAACCTACGATGCACTTCTGCTGTGACTAAGGTGGAGAAAACAAAACAGAGTTGTATGAATATTGGCTCAGTTAGAGCAAAACACAGAACAATTTGCAGACTTTTTTCTTTAAATAGCAGATGAAAAGAAAGCAAGGAATGCGATTTGGCCCATCATAGAATACATAGAATAGATGGAATCCCTACAGTGCAGAAGGAAGCCATTTGGCCCATCGAGTCTGCGCCAACCCGCCGAAACAGCAGCCCACCTAGGCCCACTCCTCCACCCTATCCCCGCCACTCCACCTAAGCGACACATCTTTGGACACTAAGGGGCTCATTTTTAGCATGGCCAATCCACCAAACCTGCAATGTCTTTGGATTGTGGGAGGAAGTGCAAACTCCATGCAGGCAGTCACCCAAGGCCAGAATTGAACCCGGGTCCCTGGCGCTGTGAGGCATCAGTGCTAACCACTGTGCCATCATGCCACCCAATCCATCCGGCTCCTTATGCAAACCACAGACACATTTACCCCTCCCATTCAATCTTCCAAAAGAAGGCATTGCATAAATAACCCAAAAAGTGAATTGAGTGTTCCGATTCTCATCCTGCCTTTCTTCAGCACGGTCGGTCCCCTCTCAGATCCCATTTATTTGTCCCAGAAAACAAGCCTATTCTGCAGGTTGACAATAACTTGCATTTACATAGCACCTTTAACAAGGGAAAGAGGCCAAGGCACGACTTGATCATCTTCAATTCTATGCTGCTGGAGCTTGGCAGAGAAGTGAGTATTTTATGGAGCCGATTCATGTCCGTTGGGAGGTTCAGACCATTTAAAACCAATGAAATGTGAAGGAAGGTGCCTCTTTATTTTCTGAATGCCGTTTGTATTGATTTTGTAAAGAGCCATTTATGACGGAGTCCACAAACCAGAAACTCAACCCCCCACCTCCCACCCTCCCAAAACACAACCCCACCCACACATACCCCCAACTACCCCATCCAGCCTGACCGCTAACCCCCCCTACCCCAATCCCCTCCCACAGCTAATTCAGCCATTAAGAGGAACCTTTTTGCTGCAAAAAACATGCATCTGCTGCAGAAAATCCTGAGAGGCACAGGGCGGGATTCTCCCGCAATTGGCGGGATGGCCCGACGCCGGCGGCAAGAACGGCGCGGACTACTCCGGCATCAGGCCAACCGGAAGTTGCGGAATCCTCCACACTTCCGGGGGCTAAGCCAGCGGCGGAGCGATTGGCGCCACGACAATCAGCGGCGAAGGGCCGCCGTGGGCCGGCGAGAGTTGGCGCATGCGCAGAACCGGCGTCGTGGTTCCGCGCATGCGCAGACGGGCCGGCGTGTTTCCTGCGGATGCACAGCGGGGTTCTTCTCCGTGCCGGCCATGGCGGAGCCCTACAGAGGCCGGCGTGGAAGGAAGGAGTGCCCCCACGGCACAGGCCTGCCCGCAGATCGGCGGGCCCCGATCGCGGCTGTAGTGATGGTACAACTGGCCTTGCTGTTCCTGGGGTATCAATGGGAACAGCAGGGAAATGAGGGAAAAATCTACCCGAGTTCCTCCCATTTATAATTATTATCCATTTATTTTAAATTTAGAGGGCCCAATTCATTTTTTTTCCAATTAAGGGGCAATTTTGCATGGCCGATCCACCTGGAGTGGCTGCAGCTGCTCTCTGTTGCTGAGTGCTGGCTTTTGCCGACTTGCCTGCAGGAAGGAGAGAGGGAGGAGAGCGGAAGGAAGGAACAACAACAACAACAGGAAGGTGGCTGCAAAACAAGGTGGGAGTAAAGCCCCTTTGTACTGTTTCCTTGCTGGGCCCCCCCTCCCGAGCTGAGGACCCGGCCCTGCACAATTCTCCCAACTGTCAGGCCTTCCTCATTCCACCTGGTGAGCTTGTTCCTGGACGGGGACATTGAGTGGTTGCTGGGGCCCTCCCGGGCTGGAGATCCCTTACACCAGCAGGGAGGAGATCGGTTCCACGGTGGGAGCACAGACTGTATTTTGCTGAGCCCTATTTGGGCCGAAGGCTTCTTTAAACCAGCGTCACTTACCTCAGTGTGGTGACCCAGGGTGGGAGCACGGACTGTGTTTTTTTTTTAGTGGGTCCCCACCTGGGCTGAAGATCCCCAATCCTCCCACCCTCCAGCTTCACCCGGAGTCTCCGGAGTCTCTCACCTCGGGCACCATTCCATCTACGGTGCCCCACCCGCCTGTGCTGCTGACCTCCTCCAACAGGGCTCCTTCTTCTCTCTTCTCTTCCCTGCTTTGCTCCCCTGTATACCTTCCAAGGGGGAGAGTCATTCCACCTCGCTCTCCCCTGACAACCCCCTCCCCACTATTGATTTCCTCAATTAAATTCCAATGCGACAAAGCCCTCATCGGGGTGGGCGTGGCATTTGCCCTGACGGCCACTCCACCCACTCCAGTGGCAGGGTGAAGAACTGCCCCGCTTCCAAAGCCACCACTGACACCAAGGTGGCTGCGAGTGGCCTGGCCGGCCCCTCCCCCTCCATTGGCATTACCACCCCGACCCTGCAGGGGGACACCGTGCTGGCGCAGACTGGCTGGTCGGCTGCCGGAGTGGAGGAGGGAGGGCTTCCATCAGGCCGCAAGGCCCGAAAGAAGGCAAGGCAGGGATCGGCTGCAAATACCCCCAACCCCGTCAGCCGAGAGACCCCTGCGTCCCAGAACTCCGGCTTGGGGGCCGCTGCGGACACTCAAGCTCATCCCGGGCCCATTGATGCCTCAGCGTCGAGTACCGGGCCCGTCGTCGTTTTGGCGTGGGTCAGCAGGGGGAGGGGGGGGGATGCTCCCAGGCCGGCGCAGAAGATGGCAACATCTTGAACCCGGATCAAAGTGTTGAGGGGAGGGGGGGCGTTGCAAGAATGGAGATTTCTTCGGCGCAGGGCACAGACGGCGACTGCCCGGAGCTGGCCGGTTGCTCGGTGAGGGGCACGGGGGATGATTTTGGGTCCATCAGCAGCGAGATGGTGGGCTCCCTCGTGGCTGACACCGAGTCACCCCTCATCCCCCGAGGGGAACTCC
The DNA here is from genome assembly GCF_047496885.1 of Scyliorhinus torazame. Classification (NCBI taxonomy): domain Eukaryota; kingdom Metazoa; phylum Chordata; class Chondrichthyes; order Carcharhiniformes; family Scyliorhinidae; genus Scyliorhinus; species Scyliorhinus torazame. The sequence goes on from NC_092707.1 coordinate 384,627,094, forward strand.
GGTATTTTCTGCATGCAAACTGCGGTCGCCGAAACCGAGTGCAGCTAGCCCTCGACCGGTGGTCCGACTTGGCGCTGCTTATCCGGTCTTCCCACGCCTACGTTAAAGAGGCGGAGGCGCGGACGCTTCTGAGCAGCGCTGGCAGAAATCTTCCCTCGCCGGACTCCTGAGGGGCCTGCGCTCCTCTGCCCCTTCCGAGCACTGGAAAGGTGAAGGTAGCACTTTACTACTGACATGGAGGTGACCATAGCCAGCCTCAACATTAACGGCAGCAGGGACGGGCTCCGCAGGTTCCAGAACTTCTCGGTCCTCCGGGATGGGAAGTATGCGCCGTGCTTCCTGCAAGAAACCCACACCGCTCCGGGAGACAAAGCCACACGGCTCCTGGAGTGGCGGGGGGGGGGGGGGGGGGGGGGGGGGGGGGTGTCTACATCAGTCACCTAGCCTCATGTTTAGGCGGGGTGGCTATCTTGTTCGCCCCACAATTTCAGCCGGAGATCTGGGGGTCAAGGAGCCAGTGCCAGGCCGGTTGTTGCACTTTACGGTCCGCGAGGGGGTTGAGGTACTTCACTTTGTGAATGTCTACGCTGTCCAGGCTGGCCAGCAGCAGACAACTTTCTTCGAACAAGTGTCCACTTCAGAGAGTCATGAACACCGCCCAGTCCATCACACGAACCTGCCTCCCATCCATTGACTCCATCTACACCTCCCGTTGCCTGGGGAAAGCGGGCAGCATAATCAAAGATCCCTCCCACCCGACTTACTCACTCTTCCAACTTCTTCCATCGGGCAGGAGATACAGAAGTCTGAGAACACGCACGAACAGACTCAAAAACAGCTTCTTCCCCACTGTCACCAGATTCCTAAATGACCCTCTTATGGACTGACCTCATTAACACACCCTGTATGCTTCATCCGATGCCAGTGCTTTTGTAGTTACATTGTATACCTTGTGTTGCGCTATTATGTATTTTCTTTTCTTCCCTTTTCTTCTCATGTACTTAATGATCTGTTGAGCTGCTCGCAGAAAAATACTTTTCACTGTACCTCGGTACATGTGACAATAAACAAATCCAATCCAATCCAATCCACTCATCTTGGCACCATCGCTGCGGCGGGTGCATCATCCTGGGGGGGGGGGGGGTTTAATTGCACTCTCGGGACAAAGGACCGCCTTGGTACCCAGTGCAGCTCTCGTGTGGTGGTGAAGTGAAGGAACCTGGTCGGGTTCTTTGACTTGGTGGACGTCTGGCGGACTCTCCATCCTGACTCCAGCGTCTTCACCTTTGTGAGGCCTGGGGTCGGAGCGTCCAGAATCGACCGCCTGGCGTACCGGCCCCGTGTCCCGACGGCCTCTGTGCAGCAGGTGGCGTACTCGGACCACCGTCTCGTGTGGGCGGGGCTCGCCCTGTCTTGCACTCAGTCGCGGTCCGCGTACTGGCATTTTAACAACCTGCTGCTGGAGGACAAGCGGTTCCTGGGCTCGTTTCGTCACTTCTGGACCGGCTGGAGAAGGAAGCGGGGAGGCTTCCCCTCCTGGAGGCTATGGTGGGACGTGGGCAAGACTCACGTGCGTACCTTCTGTCAGGAGTAGGTGAGGGGGTGGACAAAGAGGCGGAAATCCAGGGTCGAGGAGTTGGAAAAGGAGGTGCTCGACCTGGAGTCATGTCTCGGTCAGCCCGATGAAGACCCGGCCCTGCGGCTGGTGTACAGAGAGAAGAAGGGCGCATTGCGGGACCTGCAACTTGTCGGGTCCCGGGGCGCGTATGTGAGGTCCTGGATCCAGATCCTTACGGAGATGGACCACGACTCCCCCTTCTTCTACTTGCTGGGAAAAAGGCGTGGGGTCAGTCAGCAGCCCCTCACCCTCACGCTGCTGGCCGATGACAGGTCCCTCGACTCAAATCCGGAGGAGTTTCGGGCCCAAATCCAAAGTTTCTACAGCGCTCTCTTCTCTCCGGACCTGTCCAGCGAGGATGCTTGCAGAGTTTTGGGGGAGGACCTGCTGCAGGTCGGCCCAGAGGGCGCCGGTAGGCTTGATACCCCTATAAGCCTGGGGGAACTGACCGGCGCCCTCGCCAGCCTGTCCAGGGGCAAAACCCCAGAGCTGGACGGGCTGACCGTGGAGTTCTTCAGGGTGTTTTGGGACGTCCTGGGGATTGACTATTCGGGGGTCCTGGGGGAAAGTATCGCAACCGGGGAGATGTCCCTCTAATGGCGCAGAGCCACCATTACCCTCCTGCCAAAGAGGGGGGATCTCCGCCACCTTAAAAACTGGTGTCCGGTCTCCCTCCGCAGCACGGATTACAAGATTTTCACCAAGGCAATGAGTTTGCGCCTTGGCACCGTGCTGGACCACGTGATCCACCCTGACCAGTCCTACACAGTCCCGGGCCGCACGATCCATGACAACATCCATCTGGTCCGGGACCTGGTCCATCATTCCCATAGGGCTGGTATGTCGAGCGTCTTCCCGTCCCTCGATCAGGAGAAGACGTTCGACAGGGTGGATCATGAATACTGCTGCAGAATGTCTCGTTCAGGTTAAGGGGTCACTGACCTCGCCCCTTCGCTTTGGGAGAGGGGTGCCTCAGGGCTGCCCTTTGTATGGCCAACTTTATTCTATTTGCGTGGAGCCTTTCCTGCGCCTCCTGCGGAGGAGGCTGTCGGGTCTGCTTCTGCGTGGGCCGGGCATTGGGGTGGTCCTTTCAGCTTACGCTGATGACGTGCTCCTCATGTTCACTGACTCTGCGGAGGATGCGAGAATGCCAGGCTGTCCTCTGCCAGGATCAACTGGGCCAAATGTTCCGGACTCCTGGTCGGTCCGTGGCAGACGGACCCCCTCCCAGAGGAGCTCTGGCCTTTCCCCTGGAGCAGGACCAGGCTCCTCTATTTGGGAGTCCATCTTTGCACGGCTGAGGAATCCTGGCCGGTTAACTGGCAGGAGCTGGAGACCAAGGTCGCCGCTCGCTTGAGACGCTGGACAGGACTGCTCCGAGTGCTGTCCTACAGGGGTCGAGTTCTCGTCATAAACCAGCTGATAGCCTCCATGTGGTGGCACCGGCTGGGCACTTTCACCCCTCCCCCTGACTTTGTCAAAAAGATCCAGAGAATGCTTGTAGAGTTCTTCTGGGACAAGAGACTGCACTGGGTCGCTGCTGAATTTCTGAGTCACCCGCTTAGGGAGGGCGACCAGGTGCTGGTGCCTTTGCACCCAGGTGGCGACCTTCCGCCTTCAGACCCTGCAGCGATACCTTTATGTTGAGCCCCCTCCACGATGGTATGCCCTGGTGACGCATTTCCTCTGCCAGGTGCACAGCCTGGATTATGACGTGCAGCTCCTGTTCATAGATCTGCAGGGTCTTTGTTACCCTCTGCAGACGCTGCCCGTCTTTTACCAGGACCTGCTCAAAGTCTGAAACATGGTCGCCTCGCGCCGCAGCTCCCACCCGTCAGGGGTGTTGGCTGTCGTCAGGGAGCCGCTGCTCAGGAATCCGCACCTCCACCAATACCATTTCGAGTGGCTGGCGGAGGAGCGAGCTGTGGCTGCCGGGGTGACCCGGATCGGGGACGTGCTGGGTGGCGGAGGTGTGGGCTGGATGACACCCTATGAGTTAGCACAACGTGCAGCGGTGGACGTCCGGCTCGCAGCCAATGCCGTCCGAGACCTCAAAACGGTCGTGCTCGGACCCGATGGCACTCGTGGTTTGGAGGACGCGCAGATGTGTGGGCGAACCCCTGCCCAGACAGAATTCCACATTGGTCCCAGGCCCCGAAACCTCCCTCGGGGGCTGGTGCCCCACAATCGTAGCCGCCTCACGGAAATACCCTCCATGCCTTTTCGCACTGCGCGGCAGGGTTTCTTGTACGGCTGCTGTTGCACACCCTTCGCCTCCTTACCCTCGCCCGTCGTCCGGACATGCCATGGCGTGCCTTGTTGCCGTCCGACGGCAGAGAACCCTACTTGAGGTCCCTCTATGTAGGAGTCCTCCCCCTCAATCTTGGGGACCTAGGGTGGAGGGTGTTGCATGCAGCAGTGCCGTATGATCACCGATTGCACCGGTTCACGGACTCCCAAGGAGCCTGCCATTTTTGCGGCCTTGTGGAGTCCGTGGACCTTGTCTATGTGACAAAGGCTGCACTCCCTTTTTAGTTTTCTAACCAATCTTTTGCTGGAGTTTTGTTTGCACTTCAGCCCCACGCTCCTAATCTACGGGCACCCGATGCGGGGAAGGCAGAGGACATCCTTGTGAACCTGCTCCTGGGCCTGGCGAAGTGCGCCATTTCTAGGTGCAGGCAGCGGGCAACCGAGGGGGTTGTCCGGCCAGACAGTCCGCCCCTCTTCCGCGGCTACGTTCACGGCCGGGCATCCCTGGAAAGGGAGTATGCGATGTCCACGGACGCCATCGAGGCCTCCTGTGCCCGGTGGGCACCGCAGGGGTTGGGGTGCTTTATTGACCCCTTTAACTGTACTCTTATTTGATGTTTTTTAAGTTTCCGTTGATCACGGTAGAATTGTGGATAGCACAATTGCTTCACAGCTCCAGGGTCCCAGGTTCGATTCCGGCTTCGGTCACTGTCTGTGCGGAGTCTGCACATCCTCCCCATGTGTGCGTGGGTTTCCTCCGGGTGCTCCGGTTTCCTCCCACAGTCCAAAGATGTGCAGGTTAGGTGGATTGGCCATGATAAATTGCCCTTAGTGTTGGGTGGGGTTGCTGGGTTATGGGGATAGGGTGGAGGTGTTGACCTTGGGTAGGGTGCTCTTTCCAAGAGCCGGTGCAGACTCGATGGGCTGAATGGCCACCTCCTGCACTGTAAATTCTATTAAATCTTTGTTATGTTTGGGCAGTGCCCCTAACAGGAGCGGCCCTTTTTTGCTTTGTCCCTCAGTTTGTTTTCCTTTCTTCTGTTTTGTTGGTGGACCTCAAAAGAGTGGCCACTCCACCTACCCTGCACATTTTTGGGTTGTGGGGGCGAAACCCACGCAAACGCGGGGAGAATGTGCAAACTCCACACAGACAGTGACCCAGAGCCGGGATCGAACCTGGGACCTCGGCGCGTGAGGCAGCAGTGCTAACCACTGCGTCGCCGTGCTGCCCTTCCCATTTATAATTATGCGGGAACCACCGCTGAAAAGAAATGTGGCGCGTCAGGTTAGTTAGCCTGAAGCCGTGCTGGGCAAGCGGCGGCCCAGGGGCCACATGGGCCCATTAGGGTTCTGAGTGCAGCCCACCAGACATTTTGTTCATTGTTGCCCACACGCAGGGTTGCCACATTCCATTGCTTTCTGTCCGCATAATTTTTTTCCTACCAGTATGACTGAAGTGATAATATAGAAAAATAGGAGCAGGAGGAGGTCGTTCGGCCCTTCGAGCCTGCTCCGCCATTCATTATGATCACGGCTGATCATCCAACTCAATAGCCTGACCCCGTTTCCCCCCCCCCTGCTATCCTTTGATCCCCTTTACCCTAAGTGCTACATTTAACTACTTCTTGAAAACATACAATGTTTTGCCCTCAACTACTTCCTGTGGTAACGAATTCCGCAGGCCGATCATTCTCTGGGTGAAGAAATTTCTCCTCATCTCTGTCCTAAATGGTCAACCCCCTATCCTCAGACTGTGACCCCTGGTTCCGGACACCCCCACCATCTACCTTGTGTCGTGCTGTTAGAATTTTATAGGTTTCTATGAGATTCCCCCCTCAGCATGTAAAGCAAGGACATGCAAAGTGAGGTGAGTGCTGGTTGCTCACAACATTGACTGTGAGAGCCCTGCTGTTTCCATAGTGCAGATATTTGTTTTGATTTTACCATTTGAAGTTGATAGCAGTTCCATTAATAAATGAATGATTAAGCATTTTCCACAACTCATTCTGAAATATTTAGCGTGCATCAAACGTATTTAATTTTTTTCGTGGAGTCATGGTTAATGAACAAGCCTGATTTCAATCTTGCGGCCCACTCAGATGGAGAGGGCCACTCCGATGCCTAGGTGCCTATCACTGGGTTAAAGCATCAGGCAGCAGCAGATTCAGGCTATGCTGTAATGCCTCCCCCCCTGGGCCTTTGAAACGGACTGTCATTTATTATCACACCGTTCAAAGCAGAGGGCTGAGTCTATGCTTCCAGCAGGTGGCAGTGCTCACAAGGGAAAAATGGCGGGAAAGCAGTCATGGAGCCGCACAGTGAAGACTTGCCAGCATGGAAGAGTTGTTCTCTGTTGGGAGAGAGTTCTATATCAGAAATGACCATTGAAATCACTGAGCTAAACCCCGATTGAATCAGCATAGCTCCCTCCACAATCATTCATTGCCCTGTAATCATGTGACAATTTGCGATGTGCTCTCCTGATAGCTCACACTTGTCAATGAATACCACTGTGGATTGCTTTCATTTTTTTAAATAAACAAACCCACAGACTGTACAATCCCAGCTAGGAACACAACACATATCAAAGACTAAAAATTTATCCAATGTATATCTTTCTTTAGGCTCACAGATATTTAAAGCAATCAAATTGTACAATGGCACCGAACACGTCTCAGTATTTTACCATTAGGTCTATATTTTAATTTCCCTTTTGTTGAACTCTAACATGTCTTGATCATGCATTCATGAGAAATATTCAGCAAATGCTGATAATAGCTGAAAAAAGAGGCATGCTGGCGAAGCTTTTCATTTTGCACTCATCAGAATGGCAAATTTCGAAGGGAGCAAAAATTTATAATGCATGGGGAAAAGGTGCTGATTGGTTGGCATGTCGACTCTGATGGGTTGAAGCATTGCCATGGAGAATGTATTGGCAAACTATTGTCATGTGAGAGTACCTTTAGGAAATGGGTGTTTTTATAAATGGGTGTGTGTATAACTATCTGTGGTGAGAGTACCTTTAAGAAATGGGTGTTTATTACTGCAGGGATGTCAGAGCTGGGAGCTGGGCTGTCTGTCAGTTTTTAACTTTCGTTTTAGGCTGTTTGCTGCAGGGTGTGTTTTAGTTTTGTTTTCAGAGCTGGATGGCTGCAGTCACAGCCAGGCGGTATATTAGGGTCTCTCTCTGTAACCTAAAGACTGTAAATCGATCCTGGTGATTTAAAACTAAGAACAGTAGTGACTTTAACCTGATGTGCTTCTGTTAAAAGGTGTTTTAAGTCTTCTGGATGTTAAAAGGAAAGCTGAAAGGTTTACTTAGTGTTGTATTCTTTGGGGGTTGTATTTGAATTAATGGTTGCTAAGATGTTCACTGTATGTTTTAAAAAGTTTAACTTGAGTTCATAGAATAAACATTGTTTTGCTTTAAAAAATACTTTTCCATTTCTGCTGTACCACACCTGTAGAGTGGACCGTGTACTCCCCCATACCACAATCTATTAAACGTTGTGGGACAGGTAAATTCCATGATACACTTTGGGGTTCTCTAAAGCCTGGCCCATAACAAATTGGGGGCTGGAGGGGGATAAAAGTCTATCTATTGGATTGGCTTAGTGAACTTAAAGACAGTGAGGGGTGAGCATATTGTGGTTGCTTTTCAGGTGTGGTATTCTAGTTTAAGTAGGGAGTGTGTTGTGGACAATGGCTCTTTCAGAGGCTCAGACGTTTTTGAGGGTGGAGATGGTCACACGCAGTAGCTTACGGACAGAGACTAAAAGCAGACTGTTAGATTTGGCGAAAACATTGCAGTTAACATTACCTGATAAAATAGGAAAAGCTGAGGTCATTATGGCGGTGGCTAAGCATTTAAAGTTGCCTGAGATACAGTTTGACTCATTGGAAATGGCAAAAATTCAGTTACAAATTAAACAAATGGAACATGAGAAAGAATTAAAGCAACTTGAATACGAAAGAGAGAGAGAGGAAAAAGAAAGAGAGAGAGAGAGGAAAAAGAGAGGGAAGAAAGGAAAACAGAAAGAATAGCCCGAGCAGAACTAAAAGAAAGGGAGATGCAGATCTGGGAAAAAGATAAAGAGAGAGAGTTTGAACTTCAGAAAATGGCCATGAAACATGACAGTCAGTTAAAATTGGCAGACGTAAAGGGAAATGTACAGTTGGAGGATAGTGATGAGGATAGTGAGAAAGAGCGTCAAAGTCGAAGGCTTGGTGGGAATCTATTTAAATATGTCCAAGCATTGCCAAGGTTTGACGAGAAGGAGGTAGACGCCTTTTTCATTTCATTTGAGAAGGTGGCTAAACAAATGAAATGGCCACAGGACATGTGGGTATTACTGATTCAAACAAAGCTGATAGGTAGGGCTAGTGAAGTGTTTGTATCACTACCGGAGGAGGTATCTGGGTCGTATGAGGAGGTGAAGAAATCCATCTTAGGTGCATATGAACTAGTGCCTGAAGCCTACAGACAAAGGTTTAGAAATTTAAGGAAAGAATTTGGTCAAGCATACATGGAGTTTGAAAGGATCAAACAGAGTAATTTTGATAGGTGGATAAGGGCTTTGAAAATAGACCAAACGTATGAAGCTCTCAGAGAAATTATACTTTTGAAGGAGTTTAAAAATTCAATTCCTGATGTAGTGAGAACTCATGTAGAAGAGCAGAGGGTTAAAACTGCGAGATTAGCAGCAGAAATGGCAGATGATAATGAATTAGTTCATAAATCAAAGCTTGGTTTCAGACATCAGTTTCAGCCTGTGAGGGATAGAAACTGGGGACATGAGAAATACTCAAGTGGTAAAGGTAAAGGTGATCTGGTGGGAGATAATAAGGAGAGTGTACCTCAGACTAAAAAAGAAATCCAGGAGGGTGGAAAAGAAATGAAAAATGTCAGATGTTTTCACTGTAATAAACTAGGCCATGTAAAGTCACAGTGTTGGTGGTTGAAGAAAAGCACTGGGAAGGCCGATGTGGTAAAACAGGATAAGACAGTGGGATTTGTTAAAGCGGTAAAGGAAAGCCCAAGTGAAGTGAAGGAGGTGCAAAAGATTGTACAGCCTGATCAAGAGGTGATTGATAAGAAGGTGCCAGATCTCTTTAAAGAATTTACTTGTGTAGGTAAAGTTTACTCATGTGTATCAGGAGGAGCAGGTAAAGAAGTCATAATTGTAAGAGATACGGGAGCTAATCAATCTTTAATGGTAAGAGATGAGGAGTTATGTAGTTTGAGAAGAATGTTGCCAGAAAAGGTTGGTGATATGTGGAATTCAGGGTGAGAGGAGTAGTATTCAATTATGTAAGGTAAGGTTGGAAAGTCCAGTGAAGAGTAATGAAGTGGTAGTAGGAGTAATAGTGAAAGTATCTTGTCCAGGAATACAGTTGATCTTGAGTAATGATATAGCTGGATCGCAGGTGGGAGTGATGCCTACTGTGGTTGATAAGCCAGTGGAAATTCAGATAACTGAAGTGTTGAAGGACGAATATCCTGGGATTTTTCTGGATTGTGCAGTAACAAGGTCGCAAAGTCACAGGTTAAGACAAGAGGAGAAATCAAAGAGTGAAGATGACGTTGAAGTGCAATTATCAGAAACGATTTTTGATCAAATGATTGAAAAAGATCAAGAACAGTTGGAGGATGAGGTGGATATTTTTAGTTCAGAAAAATTGGTGGAGTTACAACAGAAAGATGTAGAAATAAAAAGGATGTATCAGAAAGCATACACGAAAGAGGAATCTGAGTGTATATCAAAATGTTATTACCATAAAAGTGATGTCTTGATGAGAAAATGGAGACCTTTACATATGCAGGCGGATGAAAAGTGGGAAAGTGGGCAGAGGTTCATCAAGTAGTATTGCCGGTAGGGTAGAGAAAGGAGGTGTAGCGAGTTGCACATGAGGTACCAGTGGGAGGTCATTTGGGGGTAAGGAAAACTCAAGCTAAGATGCAAAAACATTTTTATTGGCCTGGACTACATAAAGATGTAGTTGAATTTTGTCAATCATGTCACACATGTCAAGTGATAGGGAAACCTCAAGCAGTGATAAAACCAGCGTCCTTAATACCCATTCCAGCATTTGAGGAACCTTTTACAAGGTTCCTAATTGATTGCGTAGGACCGCTTCCTAAAACAAAAAGTGGGAATCAATATCTTTTGATGATAATGGATGTGTCTACTAGGTTTCCAGAGGCCATTCCAGTACGTAATATTACAGCTAAAAAGATTGTGGAGGAGTTACTTAAATTCTTTACTAGATACTAACCACAGAAATACAATCGGATCAAGAATCAAATTTTACCTCCAGGTTATTCAAAGAAGTTATGGATAACTTAGGAATAAAACAATTTAAATCAACTGCATACCATCCAGAATCGCAGGGAGCGTTAGAAAGGTGGCATCAGACATTAAAGACAATGTTGAGGGCTTATTGTCAAGATTATCCAGAGGATTGGGATAAAGGAATTCCATTTATACTGTTTCCAATTAGGAATGCACCTAATGAGTCATCCAAATTTAGTCCTTTTGAACTAATTTTTGGTTATGCGGTAAGAGGACCACTTAAATTGATTAAGGAAAAATTGGTGAGTGAGAAACTGGAAATTACATTATTGGATTACGTGTCAAATTTTAGGGAACGATTAAATAGAGCAGGTGAATTGGCTGGACAACATTTAAAAGTTGCACAAAATGTGATGAAACGGGTAGCAGACAAGAAATCCAAAGTTCGTAGTTTTGCCTGTGGAGATAAAGTTTTAGTGTTGTTACCAGTGGTAGGTGAACCTTTAAAAGCAAGGTTTGTGGGCCTTATCAGATTGAAAGGAAATTAAGTGAGGTGAATTATGTGGTAAAAACACCAGATAGAAGGAAGACTCACCGAGTGTGTCATGTGAATATGTTTAAAAGGTACTGTGAAAGGGAAGGAGAGAAAAAGGAGGAGGTTTTAATGATTCTAACTCAAAGTGACGAATCAAATCCAGATGACTGTGAATTTGACGTACCTCAAATTAAATTGGAAAACGAGGATGTTCTTTAAAATTTGGATAAATTGTTGAGTTACCTTCCAGAGGAAAAACAAACTGACCTGAAAGAGTTATTGATATCACATGGGCAAGTTTGAAGATATAAATTGGGAAGAATTAAAATGGCTACACATGATGTAGATGTAGGAAATGCTGTTCCAATCAAACAACATCCATACAGACTTAACTCTTTAAAATTGGCACAGGTTAACAAAGAGATTGAGAGTATGCTCAAATATAGCATAATTGAAGTGAGTTGCAGCCAATGGAGCTCACCCATAGTGATGGTACCAAAACCAGACGGTACCCAACGGTTGTGTGTGAACTATAGAAAGCTTAATGCAGTTACAAGAATGGACTCTTATCCTATCCCATGTTTGGAGGATTGCATTGAGAAAGTGGGACAATCAGCTTTTATTTCCAAACTGGATTTACTTAAAGGTTAATGGCAGGTACCTTTATCCGAAAGGGCGAAGGAGATTTCAGCTTTTGTGACTCCAGGTGATATATACCAATTCAAAGTTATGCATGAAAAACGGTCCAGCCACATTTCAACGGTTAACTAACAAAGTTGTTTCAGGATTACCCAATTGTGTGGTAAAATACATCGACGATCTGGTAATTTTCAGCCAGACATGGACAGAACATTTAATACATCTGATGGAGTTATTTGATCGACGTCAGGAGGCGGGTTTGGTGATAAACCGAGCCAAAAGTGAATTTGGAAAAGCCCAAGTCACTTTCCTTGAGGAGTTTCCGATACCCTCGACACACGGGAAATAATGCGATTTCTAGGCATGAGTGGATTTGATCGAACATTGGTGAAAAATATTTGTAGTGTGGTTGTTCCACTGATGGACTTGCTGAAGAAATGTCGAAAATTTCAGTGGATTTTAAAGAGAAATGCCGAGGCGTAGAGAAATGGACGGATTGTGCAGAGACCTTCTTGTTCAAAGAGACTGTCAATCGAGAAGGATTTCAGTTGGAGGAAGAAAAACGAAATAAAATGGACTATATTATTATACCTGTTTGCGTGTGTTGTTTTTTGAAACGAAAAAGTATATTTACTATGTGCATTTCTTAAAGGATGGTGAAAAATGAAACCATCTTGAAGTTGATGGTTTATATTTTTTTCTTGGAGGGAGGTGTCATGTGAGAGTACCTTTAAGAAATAGGTGTTTATAAATGGGTGTGTATATAAATATCTGTTGTGAGAGTACCTTTTAAGAAATGGGTGTTTATTACTGCAGTGATGTCAGAGAGGGGGTGGAGCTGGGCTGTCTGTCAGCTTTTTACTTTTGTTTTGGGCGGTTTGCTGCAGAGTGTGTTTTGGTTTCGTTTTCAGAGCTGGATAGCTGCAGTCACAGCCAGAAGGTGTATTAGAGTCTGTCTCTGTAACCTAAAGACTGTAAATCGGTCCTGGTGATTTAAAACTAATAACAGGAGTGACTTTAACCTGATGTGCTTCTGGTAAAAGATGTTTTAAGTCTTATGGATATTAAAAGGAAAGCTTAAATGATTACTTCAGTGTTGTATTCTTTGGGGGTTGTATTTGAATTAATGGTTGCTAAGATGTTCACTGTATGTTTTAAAAAGGTTAACTTGAGTTCATAGAATAAACACTGTTTTGCTTTAAAAAATACTTTTCCATTTCTGCTGTACCACACCTGTAGAGTGGGCCGTGTGCTCCCCATACCACAATCTAGTAAAAGTTGTGGGTCAGGTGAACTCCATGATGCACTTTGGGGTTCTCTAAACCCTGGCCCATAACACTATTGTTCCCCATGCTTTTGTTTAATTGAAAAAAGCCATGGTGTCTGAACACGTTCCTTTTGCCTGCAGAGGACAGGTCCCTACGTACTGATATATGTAGCTTCTAGTAAATGTAAGTGAGCCACATTCAACTGATGTCTCTTTTTGATAAATATTCACATGGTCCTCCAAGAGTCAGATCTTATCTGATTAGAAAGAGTTTCATGAATGGGTTAATTCTAGGAGATCCGTTCCAGTTTTTGCTGTTATTAAACACTTAACAGTGTTTTTTGTCATTTTGGACAACTAGGATAGAGAAAGGTCAGGGAAAAAGAAACTGGGCGGGATTCTCCATCCAGCGACGCCCGAATTGTGAAATGCGATTGGGCGGAGAATTGCCCGTGAGATGAAAATAGTGGCCGGTGCCAGGCACTCAGTGGAATGCCATGCTCCGGTACCTCAACAGCGGCACCAATGCATTCTACACCGTGACGCTCCGCCGCTGCCAGGAAGAATTATCGATGGCGAGTTTCACTTGTGGTTTTAAAAATCGGTAAACAGGCGCCATGGCTGCTGAGGGACAGAGGTGGGTCGTGCGGAGGCACAATCACATGCTGCTGGTCTAGCTGATGGCCAACTGGCGACCTGGAGATGGGCCACGGGGTCGGGGTGAACCCCCCCCTCCCCCCGGGAACTGGGGTGTCCACGCACGGACCGCCCAGGGGAGATGCCCACAGTAGCCGCTTCAGGAGATGGGCCAAGGGTTTGGAGTTGGGGGCGGAGGCCAGAGTACCAGGGGGAACTGTTGGGGGTGGGGGTCGAGATGGAGGAGGAGGTGGGTGACGGCAGGGGCTACACTGCAGGCCGGGGCCACCGTGTAGCCCATTAGTCAGACATGGGAGGTACGTAACATGTCTGCCTTTTACCCCCTGCAGATAATGGACTTTGGAATCCAACAAGGAATGGTGGCCTTCACCCGAGCCATCGCAGCCCTGAGGGATGCGCTGAGGCTGTGTGAGCAGAAGCTGCTTGGGGAGGACCATGTAGCAGTGGAGCCTGCCCCAGAGGAACAGGAGCTAGCCAGTGAGGATGGAGAACTGGCCATCCAACAGGCCTCGTGTGTACCGGCAGCGCCTGTCGTTCGAAGACTGCGGCTGGGCAGGAGGACCATGTGTACAATATGTCAAATTCAACTTGGACCGAGCCAACCAGGATGCCCTGACAGCTGGATTCGCTGCCATTGCCACAATGCCCCAGACCCAGGGGGTGATCGACGGGATGCATGTCCCTCCAATAGCATTGGCCCACGACGAGCCCGTCTTCACAAACCGAAAGGGGTTCCACTTGAACGTGCAGCTGGTGTGTGACCAGGAGCTGCACACCATGCACGTCTGTGCCCGATACCAGGGCAGTGTGCATGACGCCTTCCTCTTGGCACATTCGACGGTTCCTCACACCTTCAAGGCACATCCCCAAGTGAGGGCTTGGCTCCTGGGCAACAATGGTTAGGCGCTGTGGTCGTGGCTGATGACTCCTACCGAAGGTCACCGATGACGCGGAGATCCGCAACAATGATGCCCATGCAGCGACTTGGGGTGTGATCGAGCGGTGCATCCGCATCCTGAAACTGTGGTTCAGGTGCCTGGACCGCTCTGGAGAATCCCTCTAGTATAGTGCTAGGAGAGCCTCTCACATCATGGGGACCTGTTGCGTCTTCCATAATGTCGTGTAGCCGAGGGTGACGTGGAAGACGGGGATGAACTCCAGGACTCGTCCGACGAGGGTGATGCAGAAGATAGCCTGGATGGGCAGGGCATGGGGCGCAGGCAGGCACAAGAGGCTGCACAACATATGTGCCAGGTGGGACATCAGGAGTGGAGGTGGCCTGCTGCAATTCCTGCCCTGTGACACGGGTCCCCTTTGGTGACCGTCCTCTTGAGCGACTGGGCCTGGATAGGAACGGCCGTCTCTCGCGTGTCCCAGCTGGCGTGGTGCCACCCTGTTCTGTCCAGACAGGAGTGGGGGTGGGTCTGAGATGCTGCGGTGTTCCGGCACCTCCCCTGCGGGGATCACCGCCATGGGGCCCATCACCCCCTCTTCCCTTGGGATGCACGATGGCCTTCCGGGCTTCTCAGTGGGATGGGGGTGCAACCAGAGTGAGCTTCTGGAGCTAGCCACCACCTGGCCCTACCAGTCCTGAAGGCCTGCTCTCGTCTCGACCAGAGTCTCAATGCTTGCGGCCTCCACCACGGATGCCACCTGAGCGACTTGGTCTGGGTGGCACGCATGGTCAGCACTGCTCCTGCTCCTGCAGGAGGTTGGACTCTTCCAACTGTACCTGCAGCCGCTGGATGGTAATCGGCAACCTCTCGAGTAGTCCCCGGCTCTGTGTCTGCATCTATCAATGGAGCCCCCTTTCTTGAAGACCAAGACCCTTCTGGATGGAAGCCAGTCCCTGGGGTCAATCCGCCCTCCGACTGTCCAGCCCCTCGGGAGTTCCTACCTCCACCTGATGTATCACTGCACGTGTGTGGTGCCAGCCGATAATGCCCCAGGAACCTCTTCACTAACATACCCAACTGAGGTGAGTGTCTCTGGGATGGTGGAGGGTGATGGTGACAGCTGTGATGGAAAGTCGGTGTCGACCCCGGACTGGTGTTCCAGGGTGTCTCAAGCATGCGTTCGGGGGCTCCCTTTGCTATTCGTTGCCGCCTTGTCGCTGGAATCTGCTTGGGGTTGGGGGACACCAGAAGGACCCGCGTTCTGCCAGGTAATCCTGCAGGACATAAACGCATGATTGGATCGCGGGCTGGGATGGTGTGTGGCGTTAGGGAGGTGGTGTAGTGTGCGGGTCATGTAGGGGGGGGGGTGCCGTGATAGGCATGCCATAGGGACACCGCAACTCAGCGGGGGCTCACTTGTTTGCCCGATGTAGACCTCCGCCTTGGCAACTGCACTCTCTCCGGACGCATCATCCAGCGCCCATACTCTGGGATGGCGAGAGGCTGCCGTTCTGGCATTCCCCCTCCAGTCTTCTCTCTCTCTCTGCATCACATTCTCCCCGGGGAGGGGGGGAACAGAAGGCGCAGTGTTAGGCAGTCGGATGTGTGCAGCACGGGGGGTGGGCAGCTGGTGGCCTTTGTGGCCGGGGCACCCGGCCATGGCGGGCATACGGGTGCTGGCATGTGGTGCAGGGTGGGTGTGTGGGGGACAGAGACTGGTGCCAGGGGCATGGTGCTGTCTACTCGCCCTGGCCGCCCTGAAGAGGTCGCGCAACGTCTTCCGGTACTGCGGTGGGGCCCACGGCACTCAAGGTTTTTGCCACCTCCACACAGCGGCGGGTGGCAGCCTCCTTCCCACCCTGGGGAACAGTGTGGCCCACCTCTCCTCCACGGCATCCAGCAGGGTCTCGAGCTCTGCATCCGCACACCTGGGCGCCGCTCTTTTTGCTGCCATCTTGTTGGTTGGAATGAGTGCGTATGGGAGTGGAGTGCTGACATGCCGTTGCAGCCTGTCAGCCTCTCGAGTGTCAATCCCGACTGTCGAATCAGACACCGTTTTTCATTGGAATTGATTGAGCTCCACTTGGCGTTGGTGCCAGCTCATTAACAAATCATGAATTTCTCCGGGACTGGCGCCAATTTAGTTGTCATAGAAGTCTACCGATTCAGTCCAGGCGTCAATTTTTTAGAACATTCGAACATTACAGCGCAGTACAGGCCCTTCGGCCCTCGATGTTGCGCCGACCTGTGAAACCACTCTAAAGACCATCTACACTATTCCCTTATCGTCCATATGTCTATCCAATGACCATTTGAATGCCCTTAGTGTTGGCGAGTCCACTACTGTTGCAGGCAGGGCATTCCACACCCTTGCTACTCTCTGAGTAAAGAACCTACCTCGGACATCTGCCCTATATCTATCTCCCCTCAATTTAAAGCTCTGTCCCCTCGTGCTAGACATCACCATCCGAGGAAAAAGGCTCTCACTGTCCACCCTATCCAATCCTCTGATCATCTTGTATGCCTCGATTAAGTCACCTCTTAACCCTCTTTTTTTACACAGAGGGTAGTGGGTGCCTGGAACTCGCTGCCGGAGGAGGTGGTGGAAGCAGGGGCGATAGTGACATTTAAGGGGCATCTTGACAAATACATGAATCGGATGGGAATAGAGGGATACGGACCCAGGAAGTGTAGAAGATTGTAGTTTAGTCGGGCAGCATGGTCGGCACGGGCTTGGAGGACCGAAGGGCCTGTTCCTGTGCAGTACTTTTCTTTGATGTGGAGATGCCGGCGTTGGACTGGGGTGAGCACAGTAAGAAGTCTTACAACACCAGGTTAAAGTCCAACAGGTTTGTTTCAATGTCACTAGCTTTCGGAGCACTGCTCCTTCCTCAGGTGAATGAAGAGGTATGTTCCAGAAACTGTCGATCGATGAGACGGTCATCAAGGACGGTCACCTCAGCACTTCGCTTTACCGCAAGCCCACGGATAACCTCACGATGCTCCACTTCTCCAGCTTCCACCCGAAACACATTAAAGAAGCCATCCCCTATGGACAAGCTCTCCGTATACACAGGATCTGCTCAGATGAGGAGGAGCGTAACAGACATCTACAGACGTTGAAAGATGCCCTCGTACGAACGGGATATGGCACTCAACTCATCGATCGACAGTTCCAACGCGCCACAGCAAAAAACCGCACCGACCTCCTCAGAAGACAAACATGGGACACAACTGACAGAATACCCTTCGTCGTCCAGTACTTCCCCGGAGCGGAGAAACTACGACATCTTCTTCACAGCCTTCAACACGTCATCGATGAAGATGAACATCTTGCCAAGGTCATCCCCACGCCCCCACTACTTGCCTTCAAACAACCGCGCAACCTCAAACAAACCATTGTTTGCAGCAAACTACCCAGCCTTCAGAACAGTGACCACGACACCACACAACCCTGCCACGGCAATCTCTGCAAGACGTGCCAGATCATCGACATGGATACCACCATTACACGTGAGAACACCACCCACCAGGTACGCAGTACATACTCGTGCGACTCGGCCAACGTTGTCTACCTCATACGCTGCACGAAAGGATGTCCCGAAGCGTGGTACATTGGCGAGACCATGCAGACACTGCGACAACGAATGAACGGACATCGCGCAACAATCACCAGGCAGGAATGTTCCCTTCCAGTCAGGGAACACTTCAGCAGTCAAGGGCATTCAGCCTCTGATCTCCGGGTAAGCGTTCTCCAAGGCGGCCTTCAGGACGCGTAACAACGCAGAATCGCCGAGCAGAAGCTTATAGCCAAGTTCCGCACACATGAGTGTGGCCTCAACCGGGACCTGGGATTCATGTCGCATTACATTCATCCCCTACCAGCTGGCCTGCGAAATCCTACCAACTGTCCTGGCTTGAGACAATTCACACCTCTTTAACCTGGGGTTACCCCATCTCTGGATCTGTAAAGATTTAATCACCTGCTAATGCTCGCATTCCAAGCATTGTCTGGCATCTTTGAATCTGACTATATATATATGTTTCTGGAACAAACCTCTTCATTCACCTGAGGAAGGAGCTGCGCTCCGAAAGCTAGTGACATCGAAACAAACCTGCTGGACTTTAACCTGGTGTTGTAAGACTTCTTACTGTACTTTTCTTTGTTCTTCTCGCTAATGAAAACCGCCTTAAGTCCCTCAGCCTTTCCTCATAAGATCTTCCCTCCATACCAGGCAACATTCTGGTAAATCTCCTCTGCACCCTTCCCAATGCTTCCTCATCCTTCCGATAATAGGGCAACCAGAATTGCACGCAATACTCCAAATGCGGCCGTACCAGAGTTCTGTACAGCTGCAACATGACCTCATGGCTCCGAAACTCAATCCCTCTACCAATAAAAGCTAACACACCGTACGCCTTCTTAACAACCCTCTCAACCTGGGTGGCAACTTTCAGGAATCTATGTACATGGACACCGAGATCTCTCTGCTCATCCACACTGCCAAGAATCTTACCATTAGCCAAGTACTCTTATTTCTGTTACTCCTTCCAAAATGAATCACCTCACACTTTTCTGCATTAAACTCCATTTGCCACTTCTCAGCCCAGCTCTGCAGCTTATCTATGTCCCTCTGTAACCTGCAACATCCTTCCGCACTGTGTACAACTCCACCGACTTTAGTGTCATCCGCAAATTTACTCACCCATCCTTCTACTTTGCCCACAACAGAAGTAACACTCACTGGTCTATAGTTATTGGGGTTCTCTCTACTCCCCTTCTTGAACACGTGGACAGCATTTGCTATCTTCCAGCCTTCTGACACTATTCCTCTGGACAATGATGACATAAAGATCAAAGCCAAAGGCTCTGCAATCTCCTCCCTAGCTTCCCAGAGAATCCTAGGATAAATCCCATCTGGCCATGGGGACTTATCTATTTTCACACTTTCCAGAATTGCTAATACCTCCTCCTTATGAACCTCAAGCCCTTCTAGTCTAGTAGCCTGTATCTCAGTATTCTCCTTGACAACATTGTCTTTTTCATATGTGAATACTGACAAAAAATATTCATTTTGCGCATCTCCTATCTCCTCGGACTCCATGCACAACTTCCCACTACTGTCCTTGACTGGTCCTACTCTTAACCTAGTCATTCTTTTATTCCTGACTTACCTATAGAAAGCTTTCGGGTTTTCCTTGATCCTACCTGCCAAGGACTTCTCATGTCCCCTCCTGGCTCTTGTTAGCTCTCTCTTTAGGTCCTTCCTGGCTAACTTGTAACTCTTAAGCGCCCTAACTGAACCTTCATGTCTCATCTTTACAAAAGCCTCCTTCTTCCTCTTGACATGTGATTCAACTACTTTAGTAAACCACGGTTCCCTCGCTCGAAGACTTCCTCCCTGCCTGACAGGTACATACTTATCAAGGACACGCAGTAGCTGTTCCTTGAACAAGCTCCACATTTCAATTGTGCCCATCCCCTGCAGTTTCCTTCCCCATCCTATGCAACCCAAGTCTTGCCTAATCGCATCATAATTGCCTTTCCCCCAGCTATAACTCTTGCCCTGCGGTATATACAGGCCGCCCCCCGACCCTTCGCGCAGAGTTCCCGCCGGCAACGACCAGGGGTGAACGGCGCTGGCGGGACGATGCTTTTTCCGCATGGCCGCTCGGCCCATCCGGGCCAGAGAATCGGCGGCCCTACTGATTCCAGCGGCCCACAGCTGGCGTCACGTCAAACGCGCCGGCGCAAATGGCGCCGATTCTCCGCACCTCGGAGAATCGCGCGCCAGCGTCGTGGCGCGGTTGCGACGATTCTCCGAGCCCCGCGCCCATGGTGTCCAGACACACCTTTTCAATCCCTGTCAAATAAACTGTTGTGCACTTTAGAACCTTGTTCTTCACAAGGAGAGTTAAATCCAACCAATGACTGATATTTCTCATTGGCAAATAACACAGGAAATGGATCATTTACACAATCCCAGAGATTTTTTTGTGCCCATTTATTCGAACAGGACGTACAGATATGAAGAGTTCCTTCCTGCCAGGCAAAATCACTCTCAAAGCACAGTGTGTGTTACAGGAAGCTCGGGGAGCGATTCACTGGGAAGGAGAAAATTGTAGTCTTCTTTCATCTTTTTAAAAATAGATTTATTGTGCACCAGCTTAACAGCAGCAACTCTGTACACCTGGCAAAATTATTCACAACACATAAATAGGCGACTGTTTGAGGGGGGGGGGGGGGGGGGGGGGGGACCGGGGAGGTAAATATACATTCAGCTGCCGGAGAGACAATTGCAGTGGGCAATACCCGAATGGGTATTCAAGGAGAATACTGAGATACAGGCTACTAGACTAGAAGGGCTTGAGGTTCATAAGGAGGAGGTATTAGCAATTCTGGAAAATGTGAAAATAGATAAGTCCCCTGGGCCAGATGGGATTTATCCTAGGATTCTCTGGGAAGCAAGGGAGGAGATTGCAGAGCCTTTGGCATTGATCTTTATGTCATCATTGTCCAGAGGAATGGTGTTGTTATCGCTTCTCCCGGACGGATCTCGCTGCCGTCTCGCGCTCACCGCCACTTCTGTCGTTCCTCCAGTCTTTCGCCTTCATTCGTCTCGTTCCCTACTTCTGGAGATGCCCTGTTCATTATCGTGTCCCGTGCCTTCCTTCCGGCTCTCATTTTCCTGCCTCCCCCCCACCTCCCTGATTCTCCTCTCTTGTTCCCTGTCTCTTCCCTCTCCCCCCCCCCCCCCGCACCACCCACCTCCTCCCGTGGTTCGCATTTCTTTCCTCGTAGGCTTAGCTGTCTCCCCCACCCCCCACCCCCCTCCATGCCCCGGCTACTCCCCCCTGTTTCTTGGCTACCTGGCTATTCTTCTGCCTGTTCGTTGGTCACAAACAGGTCCCGGGACAATTGGGTGAATGGCTCCCACGTTCTGTGGAAGCCGCCATCTGACCCTCGGATGGCGAATTTGATTTTCTCCATTTGGAGAGATTCCGAGAGGTCGGACAGCCAGTCTGCAGCTTTGGATGGTGCTGCTGACCGCCAGCCGAACAGGATTCTACGGCGGGCCCTCAGGGAGGCAAAGGCAAGGGCGTCCGCCCTCCTCCCCAGGAATAGATCTGGCTGGTCTGAAACCCCGAAGACCGCCACTTTCGGGCATGGCTCCACCCTCATCCCACCACTTTGGACATTGCCTCGAAGAAGGCTGTCCAGTACCCCGCAAGTCTGGGGCAAGACCAGAACATGTGGGCGTGGTTGGCCGGGCCTCCTTGGCACCGTTCACATCTATCTTCCACCTCTGGGAAGAACCTACTCATACAGGTTCTTGTTAAGTGGGCTCTATGTACCACTTTTAGTTGCGTCAGGCTGAGCCTTGCGCAAGTGGAGGTGGAGTTGACCCTATGCAGTGCTTCGCTCCAGAGTCCACACCGTATCTCAAACCCCAGCTCGTCCTCCCATTTCTTTCTTGTTTCGTCCAGTGGCCCTTTCCGTCAGTCGGTCATACATGTCACTACAGTTTCCTTTGTCTAATATGCTTGCGTCCAGTAGTTCTTCCAGTAGTATGAAGTCTGCTTTCATGTTATTTTTCACCCACTGTCGCTGTTCCATTAATCAGGTATACTTTTACCTGCCAAGAACGATGATTGGTTCTTTCCAATTATAGAACTAGAAATATCAAAACTATTTTAGATAGCTACATAGAAACCCAATCTGAAAAACAAAAACCCTACAGAGAACATAAAGCGTTTACAGGATTATCATTCAGCGTAATTCTTGCCGCACGCACGGGCTGATCTGTTAGTCACTATGTACAATTAAGAAATATACATGTGTGGGGGCGGCACGTGACACAATGGTTAACATTGCTGCCTACGGCGCTGAGGACCCGGGTTCGAATCCCGGCCCTCTGTCCGTGTGGAGTTTGCGCATTCTCCCCGTGTCTGCATGGGTTTCACCCCCACAACCCAAAGATGTGCAGGTTAGGTGGATTGGCCACGCTAAATTGCCCCTTAATTGGAAAAAAAAAATTGGATACTCTAAATTTATTTTTTTTAAAAGAAAGAAATATCCGTGTGTTTGGCGAATGCATTAAGGATTCCCCTGTAAACGGTAGTCAGTGAAAATCTCCCCTTTTATGATTATGTTCCTCTGTGAGATGGGATTTTAGTGCACGAGCTGATACACTATTCTACTGCAGTCAAGTAACTATTTTAAATGTGCTGTGCTAAACTAGTTTCAAAGAGAATTCATCACAAACATAGCAACCAGTGGGGATTTTCACAGTAACTTCATTGTGACACTAATAAAGATTATAATTATTAAAATAGATTATTTTTCTTTGCTCACAGGATGTGGGCTTTGCTAACAAGCCCAGCATTTATGGACTATCTCGAAACGTCCTTGAGAATGTGGCAGTGAGCTACCTTCTCCATTGTCCCAGTACAGCCAGCTGGGATGCAATAACCACAGCCATGGATGAATGTACCCTCCACAGTGAAGGGCTGACAGCCCGGGGTGGATTTACACAGTAACACCGTGCCTAGGCCCAGAGACCCCAAACAACAGGGGCCCCAAAATGATGGGCGAGTCTCTCACAGCCAATCAGGGACAGAACCAATTTGAAATCCCTTCTGCAATGTCCATGTCAAGCATTCTGCTGGGCCAATCACAGAGGAGGGGGTAGGTCTTTGCTGTCACAATCACCAGTCGTGGCCACCATACAAATGCAGCTTGTGATGTTGCGTCACTGCGCAGTGAGGAGTGATAGTATGGAATCAATGGAGAACTGGCCCATGGTGCCTGGTGGAGGCTGTAGTTCTGGTGCAGGCAACAGTGGTTAGCGCCCTGCGTCTGAGAGTTCAAATTTGAGAAAGCACAACCCCAGCGGCCGTTATGTGGACGATGCTGGAATTGGGAGATGTGTACCCGTAAATCACAGCCATGGGAGGCGGGAACCAGGAGCGCAGCTGTTTAATCCTCTCACCCCAACCTCCCCCACCAACTCCCCTTCCCTCAACCCTTCCCTGACCCACTAATCCCCCTCCCTGACTCTCTACCCCCTACCTCACCCACTCTCAATAATAATAATCTTTATGTGGGGCGACTAGAGGCTTTTCACAGTAACTTCATTGCAGTGTTAATGTAAGCCTACTTGTGACAATAAAGATTAATATTAAGTAGGTCTACATTAACAGTGCAATGAAGTTACTGTGAAAATCCTGTAGTCACTGTCGTGTTGGGTGTTCCGAGATACAAACGAAGGACTGTCTGAGGATACAGCAGGATTTAGATTGTCTGGAGACTTGGGCGGAGAGGTGGCAGATGGAGTTTAATCCGGACAAATGTGAGGTAATGCATTTTGGAAGGGCTAATGCAGGTAGGGAATATACAGTGAATGGTAGAACCCTCAAGAGTATTGAAAGTCAAAGAGATCTAGGAGTACAGGTCCACAAGTCATTGAAAGGGGCAACACAGGTGGAGAAGGTAGTCAAGAAGGCATACGGCATGCTTGCCTTCATTGGCCGGGGCATTGAGTATAAGAATTGGCAAGTCATGTTGCAGCTGTATAGAACCTTAGTTAGGCCACACTTGGAGTATAGTGTTCAATTCTGGTCGCCACACTACCAGAAGGATGTGGAGGCTTTAGAGAGGGTGCAGAAGAGATTTACCAGAATGTTGCCTGGTATGGAGGGCATAAGCTATGAGGAGCGATTGAATAAACTCGGTTTGTTCTCACTGGAACGAAGGAGGTTGAGGGGCGACCTGATAGAGGTATACAAAATTATGAGGGGCATAGACAGAGTGGATAGTCAGAGGCTTTTCCCCAGGGTAGAGGGGTCAATTACTAGGGGGCATAGGTTTAAGGTGAGAGGGGCAAGGTTTAGAGTAGATGGACGAGGCAAGTTTTTTACGCAGAGGGTAGTGGGTGCCTGGAACTCACTACCGGAGGAGGTAGTGGCAGCAGGGACGATAGGGACATTTAAGGGGCATCTTGACAAATATATGAATAGGCTGGGAATAGAAGGATACGGACCCAGGAAGTGTAGAAGATTGTAGTTTAGTCGGGCAGTATGGTCGGCACGGGCTTGGAGGGCCGAAGGGCCTGTTCCTGTGCTGTACATTTCTTTGTTCTTTGTTCTTTGGTTGTTGATGGTACAACTCTGTTTTATTATTCTGGATAATCACAACTGTTAACTTCTGGCTGTGGTTCGTACTTCACCAGTTAACCTGTGGACCGAGCCCTAGTACTATTTTAGAGAGGCACTCAGCACATGGTGTATGTCTGAGTGGCACGCTGTGAGCTCTGTGCTCTGAGCTATCTCCTGGTGGAATGAGCGGGAACTGTGGTGTTCCCTGTTTTACAGTGCATGTGCTCTCACTGGTGATTGGCTGTGATGTTGCGTGTGTGTTGATTGGTCTGTCGACCTGTCCATCAGTGTGTGTGTAATTGCACCATGATATGTTAATATGGATATCATGACATCCCCCCTTTTCACAAGAATATGTGCCAACATGGTAATAAATATTGGTGTGTACTGAGTGTGGCTGAGTATGTGTGTGCAATATTTAGAACATGTACATGAGGCTAAGCTATATACATAGGAAGGTGTCAGGTGCAACATAGCAATGAGGTTGTACCACAAACAAAACAAGTGCAATCATCAAATATCGAAAGAGAACTCCTGAAACGACAAAAAGAGAAACACGTTAACATTGTTGCACAACAATTCAGTGAGTCCAATGTGCAAACAGGCTCATAAGTCCAGCCTAGGTGGGCGACGAATTCGGGTTGACCGCCTCAAGGGTGGGTCAGGATCCACCGGCTGAGGAATGGGCCTGGCCACGGGCGATAGAGGAATAGGCAGAGTGGCAGGAAGCTCCACGCAGGCAACATCAGGGACAACAGGAGGGCGTGGCACCGGTGCATGATCACGTAGCGAGCGTGGAAGCAGCCGAAGGGCCCGCCGATTACGCCGGCGAATGGAGCCATCAGGCATGCGAACCAGGAACGAGCGGGGAGCCACGCGGCGGAGAACCTCGGCAGTTGCTGACCAGCCACCTTCTGGTAGGTGGATGCGGACATTGTCTCCAGGAGCCAGGGCAGGAAGATCAGTTGCCCGAGTGTCATGTGCCACCTTCTGCTGAGCACGCTGCTGTCACATCCTTTGCAGTACTGGAGCATGGTCGGGTTTAGGAACATGAATGGACGGCACAGTGGTCCTGAGGGCGCGACCCATCAACAGTTGGGCTGGTGAGAGGCCGGTGGACAGTGGGGCCGAGCGATAGGCCAGCAGGGCTAAACAGAAGTCCGATTCGGCATCAGCAGCCTTGCAGAGGAGCCGCTTCACGATATGGACGCCCTTTTTCGCCTTGCCATTTGACTGGGGATGCAGAGGGCTGGACGTCACGTGTGTGAAGCCATATGAAGCGGCAAAAGAAGACCATTCTTGGCTCGCAAAACAGGGCCCATTGTTCGACATGACAGTAAGCGGAATGCCATGGCGAGCAAAGGTTTCTTTACATGCTCTGATTACAGCTGATGATGTCAAGTCGTGCAGGTGTATGACCTCCGGATAATTGGAAAAATAGTCAATTATGACGACATAGTCCCTGCCGAGTGCATGAGAAAGGTCCACACCCACCTTTGCCCAGGGGGACTTTACCAACTCATGGGGCAGAAGCGTCTCAGGGGGTTGCGCCGGCTGAAACCTTTGGCAGGTGGGGCAGTTGAGCACCATGTTGGCGATGTCGTCGCTGATGCCCGGCCAGTACACAGCTTCTCGGGCCCTCCGCCTGCACTTTTCAACCCCGAGATGGCCTTCGTGCAATTGTTCGAGGACAAGCCTGTGCATGCTGTGTGGGATCATAATCCAGTCCAACTTTAGGAGGACACCGTCAATGACGGCCAAGTCATCCCGGACATTAGAGAATTGTGGGCATTGCCCCTTGAGCCACCCTTCCGTCATGTGGTGCATCACACGTTGTATAAGGGGGTCAGCCGCAGTCTCACGGCGAATGTGGGCCAGACTTGCATCAGTAGCTGGCAGATTGGCCGATGTGAAGGCTACTTGTGCGTCGACCTGACAGACGAACACCCCCGATTCAGGCGGTGTGCTCACTGCTCTGGACAGGGCATCCGCGATGATGAGGTCCTTTCCCGGGGTGAAGACCAGTTGGAAGTCGTACCTCCGGAGCTTGAGCAGAATGCGCTGGAGGCGAGGGGTCATCTCATTGAGGTCCTTTTGAATGATGCCGACCAGGGGACGATGGTCGGTCTCCACGGTAAACTGAGGAAGACCATACACATAGTCGTGGAATTTATCTATGCCAGTTAACAAACCCAGGCACACTTCTCGATCTGCGCATAGCACTGTTCTGTGGGGGTCATGGCCCGCGAAGCATAGGCAACCGGGGCCCATGATGCAGTGTCGTCCCGTTGCAGGAGTACCGCCCCAATGCCGGACTGGCTGGCACAGTCGAGATCTTTGTACCTCGAGTAGTGTCGAAGAACGCCAATACCGGGGCGGTGGTGAGCTTGATCTTGAGCTCCTCCCATTCCTTCTGGTGTGCGGGAAGCCACTGGAACTCCGTAGTCTTCTTCACTAGGTGGCGAAGAGCCGTTGTGTGGGAGGCAAGGTTGGGAATAAACTTCCCCAGGAAGTTGACCATCCCGAGAAAGCGTAGCACTGCTTTCTTGTCTGCCGGCTGCGGCATGGCTGTAATAGCTGTCACTTTGTCTGCATCCGGACGCACCCCTGACCGGGATATGTGGTCCCCCAGAAACTTTAGCTCAGTTTGGCCAAAAGAACACTTGGCTCGGTTGAGGCGCAGGCCGTGTTCTCGAATCCGAGCAAAGACGCGCTGGAGATGACTGATGTGCTCCCGTGGTGTGGTGGACCAGATGATGACGTTGTCAACATAGACGCGCACCCCTTCGATGCCCTCCATCATCTGTTCCATGATGTGATGGAACACCTCGGATGCCGAGATGATGCCAAACGGCATCCTATTGTTGCAGTACCTGCCAAAGGGAGTGTTGAAAGTGCACAGCTTCCTGCTGGACTGACCCAGCTGAATCTGCCAAAAGCCCTTTGAGGCATCAAGCTTGGTAAAAATTTTAGCCCGGGCCATTTCGCTCGTGATCTCTTCCCGTTTGGGTATGGGGTAATGTTCCCTCATGATGTTATTGTTCAGGTCTTTCGGGTCGATGCAGATCCGGAGCTCGCCGGAGGGCTTTTTTACGCACACCATGGAGCTGACCCATGGCGTTGGCTCCATGACCCGTGAAAGCACTCCTTGGTCCTGCAGGTCCTGCAGCTGCTGCTTGAGGCGGTCCTTGAGTGATGCTGGGACTCTACGGGGTGCGTGAATGACCGGGGTGGCGTCCGGTTTGAGCCGTATTCTGTATGTGTAGGGCACTGTGCCCATGCCCTCAAAAACCTGCTGGTTGTGGGCGAGGAGCGAGTGGAGCTGTGCCCTAAAGTCTGCAACCGGGAAATCGGACGTGCCTTCTGGAGACAGAGTGTGTACCCGCTGAACGGGGTGGAGGATCTTGCACGCCTGTGCGCCTAGCAGAGAGTCCTTTGAGGATCCATCTATCTCTTTTTTTTTTAAATATGTTTTATTGAAACTTTTTTCCCAAACAACAAATTTCCCCCTCTTACAAAGCAAACGCAACAATAATACAGAAATTTTTAACAATACACAAGTAACAAAACCCCTTTATCTTTGACCTAAACTAAACTAAACCACCCCCCCCTCCCCCCCCCTCCCCCCCCCCCTCCCCCTGGGTTGCTGCTGCTGGTCATCTGTCTTCCCTCTAACGTTCCCCGAGGTAGTCGAGAAATGGCTGCCACCGCCTGGTGAACCCTTGAGCCGATCCTCTCAGGGCAAACTTTATCTGCTCCAGTTTAATGAACCCCGCCATATCATTTACCCAGGCCTCCAGTCCGGGGGGTTTCGCCTCCTTCCACGAGTAGGATCCTACGCCGGGCTACCAGGGACGCAAAGGCCACAACGTCGGCCTCTTTCGCCTCCTGCACTCCCGGCTCCTCCGCAACTCCAAATAGAGCTAACCCCCAGCCTGGTTTGACCCGGGCCATCACCACCCGCGAAATCACTCCCGTCACTCCCTTCCAATACCCTTCCAGTGCCGGACACGCCCAAAACATATGTGCGTGGTTTGCCGGGCTCCCGCCACACCCCCCACATTCGTCCTCCACTCCAAAGAACCTGCTCAATCTTGCTCCCGTTATGTGTGCTCTATGTAGTACCTTAAATTGAATCAGGCTAAGCCTGGCGCATGAGGAAGAGGAATTTACCCTGCTTAGGGCATCAGCCCACATACCCTCCTCTATCTCCTCCCCTAGTTCTTCTTCCCACTTTCCTTTTAGTTCGCCCACCGACTCCTCCCCCTCTTCCCTCATCTCTCGGTAAATCTCTGACACCTTGCCCTCTCCGACCCACACCGCTGAAAGCACCCTGTCCTGAATCCCCTGTGTCGGGAGCAGCGGAAATTCCCTCACCTGTGTCTAGTAAACGCCCTCACCTGCATATATCTCAAGAAATTTCCCCGGGGCAACTTATACTTTTCCTCCAATGCTCCCAAGCTCGCAAAAGTCCCATCTATAAATACATCTCCCAACCTCCTAATTCCCAACTGGTACCAGCTCTGAAATCCTCCATCCATTCTTCCTGGGGCGAACCTATGGTTGTTCCTGATTGGGGACCCCACCAGGGCTCCCCGCACCCCTCTCTGTCGCCTCCACTGTCCCCAGATATTCAATGTTGCCGCCACCACCGGGTTCGTGGTAAACTTTTTAGGTGAGATCGGTAGCGGCGCCGTCACCAGCGCCTCTAAACTCGTCCCTTTACAGGACTTTCTCTCCAGTCTTTTCCATGCCGCTCCCTCACCCTCCATCATCCATTTACGTATCATTGCCACATTGGCAGCCCAATAGTAATCGCCCAAGTTCGGTAGTGCCAATCCTCCTCTGTCCCTACTACGCTGAAGGAACCCCCTCCTTACTCTCGGAACTTTCCCTGCCCACACGAAGCTCGTGATGCTCCTGTCTATTTTATTAAAAAAGGTCTTGGTGATTAGTATAGGGAGACATTGAAATACAAATAAGAACCTCGGGAGGACCATCATCTTAATTGCTTGTACCCTGCCCGCCAGCGATAGAGGCTGCATGTCCCACCTCTTGAAGTCCTCCTCCATTTGTTCTACCAACCGTGTCAGATTAAGTCTGTGCAAGGTTCCCCAACTCCTAGCGATCTGAATCCCCAGGTATCGGAAGTTTCTTTCCACTTTCCTTAGAGGCAAGCCTTCTATCTCTCTACTCTGGTCCCCTGGATGTATCACAAATAATTCACTCTTCCCCATGTTTAGCCTATACCCCGAGAAATCCCCGAACCCCCTCAAAATTCGCATAACCTCTATCATCCCCCCCGCTGGGTCCGACACGTATAACAATAGGTCATCCGCGTATAACGAGACTCGGTGTTCTTCTCCCCCTCTAATCACCCCTCTCCATTTCCTGGAGTCTCTCAACGCCATGGCCAGAGGTTCAATTGCCAACGCGAACAACAATGGAGACAGCGGGCATCCCTGTCTTGTTCCCCTATATAGTCGGAAATACTCCGATCTATGTCGACCTGTAACTACGCTTGCCGTTGGAGCCCCATAAAGAAGTCTAACCCAGCTAATAAACCCGTTCCCAAACCCAAACCTCCTTAACACTTCCCATAAATACTCCCACTCCACCCTATCAAATGCCTTCTCTGCGTCCATTGCCGCCACTATCTCTGCCTCCCCCTCCACTGGGGGCATCATTATCACCCCTAATAGTCGTCGCACGTTAACATTCAGTTGTCTCCCTTTTACGAACCCTGTCTGGTCTTCGTGCACCACCCCCGGGACACAGTCCTCTATCCTCGATGCCAGTACCTTTGCCAACAATTTGGCGTCCACGTTCAATAATGAAATGGGTCTATAGGACCCGCACTGCAATGGATCTTTATCCCTCTTCAAAATTAACGATATCGTTGCCTCCGACATCGTCGGGGGTAGAGTCCCCCCTTTCCTGGCCTCATTGAACGTCCTCACCATCAACGGGGCCAACAAGTCCACATATTTTCTGTAATACTCCACCGGGAACCCGTCTGGTCCTGGGGCCTTCCCTGCTTGCATGCTTCCCAGTCCCTTAATAACCTCGTCCACCCCAATCGGTGCCCCCAGGCCTACCACCCCCCGCTCCTCCACTTTCGGGAACCTCAATTGGTCCAGGAACTGCCGCATCCCCTCCTCTCCCTCTGGGGGTTGAGACCTATACAGTTCCTCATAGAAGGTCTTGAACACCTAATTTATCTTTCCTGCCCTTCGCACCGTGTCTCCCATTTCGTCTCTAATTCCTCCTATCTCCCTCGCTGCTGCCCTCTTTCGCAATTGATGAGCCAACAGGCGACTAGCCTTTTCCCCATATTCATACCTCCTCCCCTGTGCCTTCCTCCACAGTACCTCCGCCTTTCTGGTGGTCAGAAGGTCAAATTCCGTCTGGAGTCGCCTCCTCTCCCTGTACAATTCCTCCTCCGGGGTCTCTGCAAATTCCCTATCCACCCTTAAAATCTCCCCCAGTAATCTTTCCCTTTCCTTGGCCTCTGTTTTCCTTTTGTGGGCCCCAATGGAGATCAGCTCTCCTCTGACCACCGCTTTTAGTGCTTCCCATACCACTCCCACAGGGACCTCGCCGTCGTCATTGACCTCCAGGTATCTCTCAATACACCCCCGCACTCTTGCACACACTCCCTCATCCGCCATCAGTCCCACATCTAATCGCCAGAGTGTTCTCTGCTCCCTTTCCTCTCCTAATTCCAGGTCCACCCAATGTGGGGCATGATCCGAAACCGCTATGGCTGAGTACTCAGCTTCTTCCACCCTAGAGATCAACGACCTTCCCAAAACAAAAAAATCTATCCGGGAGTACACTTTATGGACATGGGAGAAGAAGGAAAACTCCCTAGCCCTAGGTCTAAGAAATCGCCATGGATCCACTCCCCCCATTTGGTCCATAAACCCCTTAAGCACCTTGGCCGCTGCCGGCCTTCTTCCGGTCCTTGAGCTGGATCTATCTAGCCCCGGGTCCAGCACCGTATTAAAGTCCCCTCCTAAAATCAAGTTTCCTACCTCCAGGTCCGGTATACGCCCCAGCATCCGTCTCATAAATCCCGCATCGTCCCAGTTTGGGGCATACACATTAACCAACACGACCTCCATTCCCTCCAGCCTGCCACTCACCATTACATATCTACCCCCGCTATCTGCTACGATGTTCTTTGCTTCAAATGCTACCCGTTTCCCCACCAAAATGGCCACCCCTCTATTCTTTGCGTCCAGTCCTGAGTGGAACACCTGTCCCACCCATCCTTTCCTTAGCCTAACTTGGTCCGCCACCTTTAGGTGCGTCTCTTGGAGCATAACCACGTCTGCCCTTAGTCCTTTCAAATGCGCGAGCACTCGGGCCCTTTTTATCGGTCCGTTCAGGCCTCTCACGTTCCACGTGATCAGCCTCACTAGGGGGCTACCTGCCCCCCTCCCGTGTCGACTAGCCATTACCTTCTCTAGGCCAGTCCATTATCCCGCCTCCGCGCTCCCGCTCGCTCTCCCAGCGTCGCACACCATCCCCGCCCACCCAGTCTTTAGCCATTTCCTTTTGGATTTCCGCAGCAGCAACCCAGTTGTCCCCCCATCCCCTCCCCCTCCCTCCCCCCCTCCCCGCTAGATCTCTTTCTAGCATGATTGCTCCCCCCATATTACTTCCGTAAGTCAGCTGACTTCAACTGACCCCGGCTACTCCTGCTCACTCCTCGACCCCCCCCCGTGTGGGGAACTCCCATCTGCCTTGCGCCTGTCTTCCCGCCTTATTCTTTCTGGCGCGGGAACATCCCTTTACCTGACCCGCCTCTTATGGCGCAGTTCCCTTTCCCCTCCCCCTCCCCTTCCCCATTCTCCAACTATGTTCCGTCTTTCCCCCCTCACCGGCGCCCACATTTCCCCAATGTCTCCCCCCTTCCCAATTTACTTCTCAATTAACTTCAACCATAACATTAACAATAACATTTCCTGCAGCATCAGTCCCTCAGTTCCGATCCAATTTCTCTTCTTTGATGAAGGTCCATGCTTCCTCCGCCGTCTCGAAATAATGGTGTCTCTCCTGATACGTGACCCATAGCCTTGCCGGCTGCAGCATCCCGAACTTCACCTTCCTTTTATGCAACACCTCTTTGGCTCGGTTGAAGCTCGCCCTCCTTCTCGCCACCTCCGCACTCCAATCCTGGTATACCCGTACCACTGCATTCTCCCATCTGCTACTCCGCACCTTTTTAGCCCATCTCAGGACCTCTTCTCTATCCTTAAGACGGTAAAATCGCACGATTATCGCCCTGGGTGGTTCTCCCGCTTTTGGTCTTCTCGCCGGAATCCGATTTGCCCACTCCACCTCCAAGGGGCCCGTAGGGGCCTCAGCACCCATCAGTGAGCTCAGCATCGTACTTGCATACGCTCCACAGTCCACTCCTTCCACACCCTCAGGGAGACCCAGTATCCGAAGGTTCTTCCTTCGCGCTCCATTTTCTAGGGCTTCGATCCTTTCAGTACACTTTTTATGAAGTGCCTTGTGCGTCTGTGTCTTAACCGCCAGGCCCAGGATCTCGTCCTCAATATCTGTCACCTTCTGCTCCACCACGCAGAGCTCTGTCTCCTCGGTCTTTAATGTCTCCTTGAGCCCCTCAATTGCCTGTAGCAACGGGGTCAGCACCTCCTTCTTCAGCAGCTCCACGCACCTTCTCACAATTTCATCCTGCTCAGGCCCCCATGTCGCCTGCGCTTTCTCTGCCGCCATCTTGTACTTCTCTCTTTCTGACCCTTTGGTCGACGATTCCTCGCACTGCAGCCGCCGCCGCCGGTTTTTTCCTCCTTCGTTTGGGGGGGACTCCCTTCTCACACAGCCCACACTGGGTTGCGTCATCGAAAAATTCTCCGTTGGGGCTCTTAAAAGAGCCCGAAGGTCCGTCGGAGCTGGAGCCGCCGAAGCGTGCGGCTAGCTAGGCATCACCGCAACCGGAAGTCCCTTCAGTGGCCTTGATGAGGTCTTTTCACAGTTGTTCCCTCTGCTGCTAGAATTCACCTTTGATACAGGCCCTCAGGTCAGCTTGCAGCTTTAAGCTTGCCCTTCCCCCGCCTGCATGCTGGAAGAGGCCCTGTTTATCCTGCAGTTGCAGCCAAATCTTTTACTGTTTCTGACGTGTCTGGCAACCCAGAGACATACCCTTCCTGGGGGACACTGTCGGGGGAATATTGCAGCCTTCTTCCCACACCGGGAAATGTCAAACAAATGCCGTGGGGGCCCTGTAAAAGAGCCCAAAAGCCCGTTCCAAGCAGGAGCTGCCGAATATGCGACCTAGCTCTGCATAGCCGCACCCGGAAGTCAGGATCCATCTATCTCAAAAGACAATGTGGCTGTGTATGAATTGTGTGCAACCTCGAGCTGGCAAGACCCCCATGGCCGGGGTAACATTACCGTTGTAATCGACCAACTGACAGCGGGATGGCCGAATCGGTGGTTTGACCTTCAAGGTGTAGAAGGCTGACCGTGCAATGAGATTGGCGGAGGCATCAGTGTCTAAACAGAATGTGATTGGTGATCGGTTGACCGTTAGGGTGGCACACCATTCATCGCCCGGATTAACGCTGTGCACTGGCATCGGCTGGTGGGTCCTACTTGGGGACATCCGATTTCTGTCTATTACCGCAACGCGGAAGGCTTCCCGGTCGTCGGTATCACCGGTCTGTACGTCGTCAGGGTATGACTCAGCGTATGGAGGCTGAATGGCCCGCACGTCCCTACGAGGCTGGCGGAATTGCGGAGAGTTGTCAGGTTGAGCTGCTCGACAGCAGGCAGCGTAGTGGCCCATCTTGCCACAGCGGAGGCATTGTCGAGTTTTGGCTGGACATTGCCGCTTTAAGTGTGCGGATCCACAGTTGCCGCACGTCGTGACGTCATGGCGTTCGTTGCGCCACCGCGCATGCGCAGTTCGGTCCTGCGTAGAGCGCGCTTGCGCGTCACGTCCCTCTGCGCCGACGTCCCCTCTTTTGGCGCGTACAAGCGCGGGAGGCCTCGGAAAGCGCGCGAAATGTCAGCCCTCGTCCGGGCCGCGGGCCGGGAGGAACTCGATCGACTGGACCCGCTCGGCCTCGTAGGACCCCTGCCATGCCAATTCGGCCACCTGGAATTGGGAGTACCGGCTGGTCGCGTTTTCGTGGAGGACGCAGGTTTCAATGGCGGTGGTTAGGGTGAGGCTCTTTATTTTGAGGAGCTGCTGGCATAGGATGTCCGAGGTGACCTCAAAAACAATCTGGTCCCGAATCATGGAAGCGGAGGTGGCCTCATAGCCGCAGGACTGCGCGAGGATACGGAGGTGTGTCAAAAAGGATTGAAAAGGCTCATCCTTACCCTGCAGGCGCTGCTGGAAGAGGTACCTCTCGAAGCTCTCATTCACTTTGACGCTGAAGTGTTGCTAAAGTTTTAGAAGAACCGTCTTGTACTTCGTCTTGTCCTCACCTTCCGCGAATGCCAGGGAGTTGTAGATGTGGATGGCGTGTTGCCCTGCCGTGGAGAGGAGGAGGGCGATCTTCCTGGTGTCCGATGCATTCTCCCTGTCTGTGGCTTCTAAGAAGAATTGGAAGCGCTGTTTCAACAGCTTCCAGTTGACGCCGAGATTTCCAGCGATTTGGAGCGGCTGCGGCGGACTGATGGTATCCATGGCGCAGGATGGCGGATCTCTGAAGATGTGCAGGTAGGTCTCACAGTTGCTGGCGAGTTTCCAATCCTGGTATCATGTCGTGTTGGGTGTTCCGATATACAAACGAACCAACAGGGTTGTAGATGGTACAACTCTGTTTTATTATTCTGATAATCACAACTGTTAACTTCTGGCTGTGGTTCGTACTTCATCAGTTAACCTGTGGACCTAGCACTATCTTAGTGAGGCACTCAGCACATGGTGTATGTCTGAGTGGCACGCTGTGAGCTCTGTGCTCTGAGCTATCTCCTGGTGGAATGAGCGGGAACTGTGGTGTTCCCTGTTTTATAGTGCATGTGCTCTCACTGGTGATTGGCTGTGGTGTTGCATGTGTGTTGATTGGTCCGTCGACCTGTCCATCAGTGTATGTGTGAGATTCCACCATGATATGTTAATATGGATATCATGACAGTCACCACACTCCGGCATTCGGGTACACTGAGGGAAAATTCAGAATGTCCAAATCACCGAACAAACACGTCTTTTGGGACTTGTGGGAGGAAACTGGGGCACCCGGAGGAAACCCACGCAGACAAGGGGAGGATGTGCAGACACAGACAGTGACCCAAGCCAGGAACTGAATCCATTCCCTGGCGCTGTGAAGCAACAGTGCCGCCCATCTGCAAAAGGAACCTGAACACATATGAGGCATGGAGGTGGTTTTGTAACAGGTTTGCATTCCTGGCCAGTATGGGGATCGAACCGTCGACGTTGGCGTTATTAGCACGGCACTCTAACCATCGGAGCTAACTGGCCATCCCTCTCCCACCTCCAAACCCCACCCCCTCCTCGATCCCTTATTCTTCCCATTTACCCCTCCTTCACCCCTTATCCTCCCAGTAGGAAGCACTGATTGCGTGGGAGTGAGAATGTGTATGTGCTTGAGTGTGTGTGTGTGTGTGTGTGTGTGGGTGTGCGTGGGTAGAATGCACTTAGTAGCTGGAAGTGTTCAAGTGGCAGCCGCCATTGCAGTAGGATGTGGCGTACAAGAATGCATCACCAGCTTAACGGGAGAGAGAAGGACATTCTGTAGGTAAATTCCTCACCCTCATACTGAGGTGAAGCCAAGTCAGTCCACTTTAAGCCTGCAATCCGTCAGAAAGAACAATATTTTCTGTTTTTCAATGAATGTGCTTTCTTCCTTTGTGTTATTGCAGGCAGGAGTGAATTAAGGCCGGGGCCTCTATTACCAAATCTCAGCACCAAAGCTGCACCCTCTTTAGGCTGACCAATCTAATAAATATCTAATAAAGGATCAAGACTTTGGTCATGTAAAGCTAAATTCTCGAAGAATAAAAAGGTTTTTTTAGACGCTACAAGTTTGATCAATTGCTTCATGTATCCTATTTGAAGCACAGTAATAATCTTTATTAGTGTCACAAGTAGGCTTACATTAACACTACAATGAAGTTACCGTGCAAATCCCCTAGTCGCCACATTCCGGCGCCTGTTCGGGTACATTGAGGGATAATTCAGAATGTCCAATTCACCTAACAGCACGTCTTTCAGGACTTGTGGGAGGAAACCGGAGCACCCGGAGGAAACCCACGCAGACACAGGGAGAACGTGCAGACTCCGCACAGACAGCAACCCAAGCCGGGAATCAAACCCGGGTTTGTGGCGCAGCGAAGCACCAGTGCTAACCATTGTGCTGTTATAATTAGCTATGTATATGATGATAATTGTTCTGGTATTAGGGTGTGTTACCTTATTCGATAGTCAAATGGCAGGGAACAGATAGTTAAGGATGCAACAGTTTACTTCCTTACTCAACATGTTGGGAAATAATGGAATTAATCAGGAGCAGTGCTCCTCAAATGATATCCAATTTCCATCTGGGAACCACAGAATTCACAGCACAGATGGAAGCTATTTGGCTCATCATTGTCACTGCATAGCTCTCGGAAATAATTATTCCCATTTCCCATTGTTCTCATTTTAAAATAAAATAAAATCGGATATGAAACGCGTGATGGAGTCGATTCCTGCCATTGTTTCTGGTGGGACCTCCATATCCAAACAACTCCTCTATTCACATCATATAATTAACACTGCAATGAAGTTACTGTGAAAAGCCCCTAGTCGCCACATTCCGGCGCCTGTTCGGGTACACGGAGGGAGAATTCAGGATGTCCAATTCACCTAACAAGCATTCCTTTCGGGACTTGTGGGAGGAAACCGGAGCACTCGGAAGAAACCCACGCAGACACGGGGAGAACGTGCAGACTCCGCGCAGACATTGACCCAAGCCGGAATCGAACCTGGGACCCTGGAGCTGTGAAGCAACAGTGCTAAACACTGTGTTATCGTGCCACCGAATCATTATATTTGATTTGGTTGAGAAAACTATTGTTACAGACACCATAAACGGTACCTGCTATAAAAATGGGCTCAATTTTCAGGTGTAAGGAAAGGTTTTGAAAATGGATATCGGGGTGTGCTTGTTGATGGAATAAAGATGTAGATAAGAAAAATAAATAGCCAGAAAGTAGCCTCGGAAATAAATATTTCACAAAGTATAAAACATTGGCAAGATCGCATCCACAGCTATCGGATATGGCTGAAGTTAGCTAAAGAAACAATTGAATGCCAAAAATACATGAGAAAAAGAACAACTGCATCGGGTGGCATTCCAATGATGAAGCTTTATCATTTCTGTTAGTGGCCAGGAAAGCCACAAAGGTCCTTTGAAATATTTAGCACGATGGTAAGGATTGAGGAGAAGGACCTGGCTTCAATGTAAATGGATATCCTTTTCACTAGTGAAGGTGATACAGCAGTACGTATAACTGTTTTAGATATTGACTTGTTGAATGCAAATGCATAAATGGCCCGAGCTTGGTTTGTGGCACTGGAGGCTGATCAGGTTGCTGGACCTGATAACATTTACCCTCAAACATTGTACAAAATCAGAGAGGTACTATGTGAGCCAATAATTTAGCTGGTTAATAGTTTTTTGAGATCTGGGCTACTTTATGTTGACTGAAGAAAGAGCTTGATGAATGAATGCTTGTGCACATTTTCCAAGGCCCATTAATTAATATCTAGAAAGAAACACAGGATCAACAGTAAGCAATTCAGCTCCTTGATCTTGTTCGGTCATTATAGCTGATCTGTATATTAACTCTATTTGCCCAGTTGCGTTCCATATTTTGTTGCTGAAACTCTATCACTCATGTTTTTAATAGGCTTGAAACTGTTATATAATGAATTTCTATCAATGTTAAAGACTAATGATCCAATGATTCATGGTTTTAAATAAAGTGCCAAACGGCATTAAAATTTTGCACATAAAAAGCATAGTTTTACTGATGTTTCAGGACTCAAATAGGAAAACAATGTAATGGGACATTGAGAAATGATTTGGTCAACACATTTTCTTCGGGTTCCTGCATCTCAAAATGTCCCACCTGGACATTGCTCTGAGGTCCTCCACTGGCTCCCCACTTCCCTGGTCTGCACACTGTCTTTAATCACATGGGGTTTTCTGCAACAACAACTTAACTGGAGCCATTTGGGCTCCATCATAAGCTCCATTCTCTGCCCACCGTTTCCATTTCTAGGAACTGCCCTAAGCTGAGTAACACCATTTTCGACCTTTGTGCTCTATTTGATCCTGAATTGAGTTTATGAGTACATTTCCACATCATCACCAAGACTATTTCCAGCTCCCCAACACCACTTGACTCCAACCTTCCCAAAGCTCATCTCCTGCTGAAACCATCGTCCATACGCTTATTGCCTCCAGACCCGACTTCAAAACATGTCCTGACTGGTTTCCCGTCTTCCACCCGACCAAACCTGTGTTCATCCAAAAAGCTCTGCTGCCCCCATATCTCACCCCACTCCAAATCCCATTCCCGAATCACCTCTGTGCTTGCTGATCTCCACCGGCTCACTGTGCAAGGCCCCCAAATTGTGAAATCATCATCCTCCTTTTCAAATCCCACCGCGCCCAGGCCTCTTCTCTGTCTGTGTAGCTACCACCAGCCCGAAATGCTGACCTTCGAGCTCCTCCAATTCAGGCCCACTGCGTATCCCTGATTTTAATCTCTCCTCCAAGCTGCCAGTTGCCTTGGCCACAAATTCTGGAGTCCTGGCCCTAAACGGCTCCATCTTTCTCTCTCCCATGCCCCCAAAACCTTTTGATCACCGTTCCCGATTTTTCATCTATGGCTCAGTGTCAAAAAATATCAAACATGTTTTTTTAATTGATATTGCTCGCATTAAGTGCATTGGAATTTTTTTATAGAGCACCTTTAATGTGGTACGTTTTGCTGTAGTGGGGCTACCGAGCCACTCTCCACCCAGAGTACATTCTGTGCACTTGGTACGTTCGGTGCTTCTTTTTTTTTCTACATTTAGAGGACCCAATTATTTTTTTTCCCAATTAAGGGGCAATTTAGCATGGCCAATCCACCTAGCCTGCACATCGTTTGGGTTGTGGAGGTGAGACCCACATAGACACGGGGAGAATGTGTAAACTCCACATGGACAGTGACCTGGGGCCGGGATCGAACCCGGGTCCTCAGCACCGTGAGGCAGCAGTGCTAACCACTGCGCCACCATGCCGCCTCTGAGAGGAACTCATCGGCAGAGGAAATGGCGGAGGCAGACTCTGCCGCTCTGGCCACTCCACTAATGGCTGAGGTGCTTTCAAGTACCTTGGCGAAGGAATTTGATAAGCACTGGTGGGTTGTGACTGAGTACCTCCACAATAGATGGAGGAGGCCTTGGACCCCATCCGAGTGGCTCTGGAGAAGACCAACAAAACCGTGATAGCCCATGGAGCCACGATAAAAGACATGGAAGCGGCCCTTTCGAGACACAGTGATCAAATTACCCCACTGGAAGCGGAGATGTCTCTGGTGGCCGAAGTGAATAAATCTCTGAAGGCCAAGGTGATGGATTTGGAGAATCAGTCCAGGAGGCAAAATGTCCGAATTGTGAGGCTGCCAGAGGGGATGAAAGGCCCAACACCCACAGGGCACTTGACGGAGATGTGCAGGAAGATGGCGGGGAAAGGTGCATTCATGTCCCCTCCTGTGTTGGACCGAGCCCATCGTACACTCCGGCAGGGACCTCTTCCCGAGGATCCACCGCGTGCAGTGACAGTGAAGTTCCATAGCTTCAAAGAGAAACAGTGGAACCTGAGATGGGCAAGTCAGCATCATGATTTCAAACGGGAAGGCCGCGTCATCAGGTCTTACCAAGACGTGGGAGCGGAGCTGGCGAAGAAGAGGGCTGCGTGCAACAAAGCCAAGGCCACCCTGTACAAAAGTGGAGTCCAATTCGGTGTGGTGTACCCGACGTGCCTAAGAGTCACTTTTGAGGGAAAGGTATATGTATTTGATGTTCCATGGAGAGGCCGCCACCTTTATTAAGAAGCACCTATTGGGCGCAGTGTGATTGAGGCTTTTGGGTGTTTGGAATGGGCATTTGAATTGTTGGGGTTCCATGCTTATTTTTGCATTTTCCTTCTTTTGTTGGGATTGAATTTTTAGAGTTTGGGCTTAAATTTGGGGTTTAGTTTCATGAGGGGTTCTGTTCTGATCGTTAGGAAAATTTATAGCTCCCTGTTGGAGTGCAATGGTTTATGGGGGTTTTAGTATTTTGTTGTTTGTAAACATTTTCCTTCACTCTAATTGGGAGTCTCCCTGCTAACCTAAGAGTCTAAGAGTTAGCTAATGGGAGCGGTGTTGAATGGATGTTTGCAGCTCATTATAATAGTTTTTTTAGATAATGAGCTTAAAGTTCTTATTTTGTTTAGGTTTAGATTGGTTAGAAGTAGATTTCGGTTCGCCTTGCTTCTATTTTTATGCGTATTTGGGTGTGATGGTGTGTGAGGGCAAGGATGGAGTTGGCGTAGTTTGCTGACAGTGCTTGTGATATGCCATCAATAAACACACGACGAGTGATGAACGTAACTGAGGCTTTAATACACTAAACAGAAAGCCGCCTGGCCTCTGGTCCCGAACTGGGTCGGGGGCGGAGACCAGCCACCTTTATACATGAGCCCGAGTGGAGGAGCTACAGGCGGAGCCAGCTGGGACAAGCCCAGGCATGTACAACACAATACAATGCAATACAGTGGTTTACCACATTCACCCCGTTAAAAAAAGAGTCCGGCGGGGGTGAAGTGGTCTTAAAGGTCAAGTCTGTCGGGGGCCTTGACCTTCTGCCGTGATCGCCACAGTCCCGGCTGTGGTGTAGGTACCGGTGTCGAGACCTGTGCGTCCGGGAGCGTGATGTCCTCTTCTTCACCCAGTTGTTGAGTCGGTGAAGGGGGTGGGCGGTGTATGGGCGGGGGTGGTGGTGATGGTCACCGGTGGGCCTGCGGGTGCCAGTTCGTGAGGTAGGTGGACTGGGGTGGGGAAAGACGGTGTAGGGTCAGGGGTGGTGGTGATGGTCGCTGGGGAACCTGCAGGTGCCAAATCCTGAAGGGAGAATGTGTCCTGTCGCCCGTCCTGATGTGTCACGTAGGCATATTGTGGATTGGCATGGAGGAGCAGGATCTTCTCGACAGGGTGGTCTGATTTGTGGCTCCTCGCATGCTTCCGGAGGAGGACGGGCCCTGGGACTGTCAGCCAGGACGGGAGCGAGACCCCGGAGGTGATTTCCTGGGGAAAGCAAACATACGCTCGTGAGGAGTCCCGTTGGTGGCAGTACACAGGAGCGACCGGATGGAGTGGAGCGCATCGGAGAGGACTTCCTGCCAGCGGGAGACTGGGAGACTTCTAGACTGTAGGGCCAGGAGGACGGTGTTCCAAACCATCACGTTCTCCCTCTCCATCTGTCCTTTTCCCCAGGGGTTGTAGCTGGTAGTCCTGCTGGAGGCGGTGCCCTTGCTAAGCAGAAACTGACGCAACTCGTCGCTCATGAAGGAGGAACCCAGATCGCTAAGGATATAGGTGGGGAAACCGAACAGGGTGAAAAGACTGTGCAGGGCCTTAATGACGGTGACAGAGGTAGTGTCAGGGCATGGGATGGCAGAGGGGAATCTTGAGTACTCGTCAACAATGTTGAGGAAGTACACGTTACGGTCAGTGGAGGGGAGGGGCCCTTTGAAATCGATGCTGAGGCGCTCAAAGGGGCGAGAGGCCTTTACCAGGTGTGCCCTGTCTGGCCGATAGAAGTGCGGCTTGCACTCCGCGCAGATCTTGCAGTCCCTGGTCATGGTCCTGACCTCCTCGATGGAGTAAGGCAGGTTGCGAGTCTTGATGAAGTGAAAAAAACGGGTGACCCCCGGGTGAGAGGTCATTGTGGAGGGCCCGGAGTCGGTCTACTTGTACGCTGGCACATGTACCGCGGGATAGGGCATTTGGGGGCTCATTGAGCTTTCCAGGTCGATACAAGATATCGTAGTTGTAGGTGGAGAGCTCGATCCTCCACCTCAGTATCTTGTCGTTCTTGATCTTGCCCCGCTGTGTGTTATTGAACATGAAGGCAACCGTCCGTTGCTCAGTGAGGAGAGTGAATCGCCTGCCGGCCAGGTAATGCCTCCAATGTCGCACAGCTTCCATAATGGCCTGGGCTTCCTTTTTGACGGAGGAGTGTCGAAGTTTGGAGGCATGGAGGGTACAGGAGAAGAAAGCTACGGGCCTGCCCGCTTGGTTGAGGGTAGCGGCCAGAGCAAAGTCCGAAGCATCGCTCTCCACCTGGAATGGGACAAACTCATCCACAGCGTGCATCGCGGCTTTGGCAATATCTGCCTTGATGCGGTTGAAGGCCTCAGTCGTCAGGGGAAAAATGGTGGATTTGATAAGTGGACGGGCCTTGTCCGCATAACTGGGGACCCACTGGGCATAGTACGAGAAGAACCCCAGGCATCTCTTCAGGGCCTTGGGGCAGTGGGGGTTCCAGGAGGGGGCGCATGCGGTCGGGGTCGGGGTCGGGCCCGAGGACTCCGTGTTCCACAACGTAGCTGAGGATGGCTAGACGGGTTGTGCGTAAAACGCATTTTTCTTTATTATAGGTGAGGTTCAGAAGTTTAGCGGTGTGGAGGAAGTGCCGGAGGTTTTCCTGATGGTCCTGCTGGTCATGGCCGCAGATGGTGACATTATCCAGATACGGGAACGTGGCCCGCAGCCCGTACTGGTCAACCATACAGTCCGTTTCTCGTTGGAAGACTGAGACCCCATTGGTGACGCTGAAGGGGACCCTGAGGAAGTGGTAGAGGCGGCCATCTGCCTCGAAGGCAGCATATTGGTGGTCCTCCGGCTGGATCAGGAGCTGGTGGTACACGGACTTCAAGTCAACTGTGGAGAAGACTCGATACTGCGCAATCTGATTGACCATGTCTGATATGTGGGGGAGGGGGTACACATCGAGCTGCGTGTACCGGTTGATGGTCTGACTGTAATCGATGACCATCCGGTGCTTCTCCCCAGTCTTGACGACCACCACTTGGGCTCTCCAAGGGCTGGTACTGGCCTCTATGATCCCTTCCCGCAGGAGCGCTGGACCTCTGACCTGATAAAGGCCCTGTCCCGGGCACTGTACCGTCTGCTCCTAGTAGCGACGGGCTTACAGTTCGGGGTGAGATTTGTGAAGA
The DNA here is from genome assembly GCF_047496885.1 of Scyliorhinus torazame. Lineage (NCBI taxonomy): Eukaryota > Metazoa > Chordata > Chondrichthyes > Carcharhiniformes > Scyliorhinidae > Scyliorhinus > Scyliorhinus torazame. Next base: position 384,670,672 of record NC_092707.1, read on the forward strand.
GCGAGGGTGGGGCGACCTTAAGGGTTGCGAGGCTACAGACGGTGAGGGGGAGCAGGGGTCCACCAAACTTTAAAGTAAGGCTATGGAGGTGGCACTGGAAGGCGAGTGCCAGTAATAGGGCAGAGATGGGGAAGGACGTAGAGTTTGAAGTTGGTGTACTCTACACCTTGTACAGTAAGGGTAGCGACACAGTACACCCGGATTTCTATTGCATGGGATCCGGAAGCCAGGGAGATTTTCTGGGTCGCGGGTAACATTGGGAGGGAGCAGCGCCTTACCGTATCTGGGTGTATGAAGCTGTCTGTGCTCCCGGAGTCGAAAAGGCATGCCAGGTGGGGAGGAAGTGCTTTTTGTGACTGGTAAGTAGTGTTTCTGTTTTTCGGTTTCTTTTCATTGGTATATATATATATATATTTTTTTTTTCTTCTTCATTGTTTATTTATTTAGTTAAATTTTGGGGGGGGGAATTGAAATTGTTCAAGTTAACCGAAGGTTTAAGACATGGCAGGAGATCTCAGACCCGTGTCATGCTCCTCGTGTGCGATGTGGGAGCTCAGGGACACGTCCACTGTCCCTGGCTCCTTCACGTGCAAGAAGTGTGTCCAGTTGCAGCTCCTGTTAGACCGCTTGACGGCTCTGGAGCTGCGGATGGACTCACTTTGGAGCGTCCGCGATGCTGAGGACGTCGTGGATAGCACGTTTAGCGAGTTGGTCACACCGCAGGTGAAAGGCACTGAGGGAGATAGTAAATGGGTGACCAAAAGACAGAGCAAGAGTAGGAAGGCAGTGCAGGTGTCCTCTGCGGTCATCTCCCTGCAAAACAGATATACCGCTTTGGATATTGTTGAGGGAGATGGCTCACCAGGGGAAGGCGGCAGCAGCCAGGTTCATGGCACCGTGGCTGGCTCTGCTGCGCAGCTGGGCAGGAAGAAGAATGGCAGGGCTATAGTGATAGGGGACTCAATTGTAAGGGGAATAGACAGGCGGTTCTGCGGACGAAATCGAGACTCTAGGATGGTATGTTGCCTCCCTGGTGCAAGGGTCAAGGATGTCTCGGAGCGGCTGCAGGACATTCTGGTCGGGGGGGGGGGGGGGGGGGGGGGAGGGTGAACAGCCAGCTGTCGTGGTGCACGTAGGCACCAACAATATAGGTAAAAAACGGGACGAGGTCCTACAAGCTGAATTTAGGGAGCTAGGAGTTAAACTAAAAAGTAGGACCTCAAAGGTAGTAATCTCAGGATTGCTACCAGTGCCACGAGCTAGTCAGAGTAGGAATGTCAGGATAGAGAGGATGAATATGTGGCTCGAGAGATGGTGCAAGAGGGAGGGATTCAAATTCCTGGGACATTGGAACCGATTCTGGGGGAGGTGGGACCAGTACAAACCGGACGGTCTGCACCTGGGGAGGACTGGAACCAATGTCCTAGGGGGGGTGTTTGCTAGAGCTGTTGGGGAGAGTTTAAACGAATGTGGCAGGGGGATGGGAACCGATGCAGGAAGTTGGAAGGTAGTAAAACAGGGACAGAAATAAAAGGCAGTAAGGGGGAAAGTGTAAGGCAGAGAAGCCATAGTCAAAAATCAAAAAGGGCGACAGTACAAGGTACAGTGACTGAGGGGAGCTCAGTGAATAGGACCAGGAATACTAAAAGAAATAAAACGGGAAGTGAAAACATTAATGGTAAGCGATGCGGCAGGTTGTTACAGGAAGATGTGGGTTCGACGACAAGGAAAATTAGGAGAAAGGTTAAGAGGAAATATAACTTAGGAGAGGTTACTGATCGAGGTGTTAAGATTAAGAACAGAGGTAAAAAAGCCAACATAAGTGTACTTTACCTGAATGCGCGTAGTATTCGGAATAAGGTAAATGAGTTGATGGCGCAAATCATCGTGAATGACTATGATTTAGTGGTCATTACTGAAACATGGTTAAAGGATGGTCACGACTGGGAGTTAAATATCCGAGGGCATCAAACTTTTCGGAAGGACAGAGTGGATGGTAAGGGAGGTGGTGTAGCTCTGTTATTTAAGGATGACATCCGGGCAACAGTAAGGGATGACATCGGTGCTATGGAGGATAAGGTTGAATCCATTTGGGTGGAAATCAGGAATAGTAAGGCGAAAAAGTCACTGATAGGAGTAATCTATAGGCCACCAAATAGTAACATTATGGTGGGGCAGGCAATAAACAAAGAAATAACAGATGCATGTAGAAATGGTACAGCAGTTATCATGGGGGATTTTAATCTACATGTCGATTGGTTTAACCAGGTCGGTCAAGGCAGCCTTGAGGAGGAGTTTAAAGAATGTATCCGCGATAGTTTCCTCGAACAGTATGTAATGGAACCTACGAGGGAACAAGCGGTCCTAGATCTGGTCCTGTGTAATGAGACAGGATTGATTCAGGATCTCATAGTTAGGGATCCTCTCGGAAGGAGCGATCACAATATGGTGGAATTTAAAATATAGATGGAGGGTGAGAAGGTAAAATCAAGCACTAGTGTTTTGTGCTTAAACAAAGGAGATTACAATGGGATGAGAGAAGAACTAGCTAAGGTAGACTGGGAGCAAAGACTTTATGGGGAAATAGTTTTTTTTTTAAATAATATTTTATTGAAACTTTTTGGTCAACCAACACAGTACATTGTGCATCCTTTACACAACATTGTAACAATACAGATAATAATGACCTTTTTTAAATTTAAACAAAAACAACAACAAATAAATAAATATTAAATAACAAAAAATAAAAACTAGCCCTAATTGGCAACTGCCTTGTCTCAGGCCACACCCCCCCCCCCCCCATCCCCCCCCCATCCCTCTTCCCCCCCCCCCCCATCCCCCCCCCCCCCCCCCCATCCCCCCCCATCCTCTCCCCCCCCCCATCCCTCCCCCCCCCCCCCCCCCCAAGTCCTGGGCCGCTGCTGCTGCCTTCTTTGTTCTCCCCTATCTATCTTTCCGCAAGATATTCGACGAACGGTTGCCACCGCCTAGTAAACCCTTGAGCCGACCCCCTTAGGACGAACTTAATCCGCTCTAACTTTATGAACTCCGCCATATCATTTATCCAGGTCTCCACCCCCGGGGGCTTGGCTTCTTTCCACATTAGCAATATTCTGCGCCGGGCTACTAGGGACGCAAAGGCCAAAACATCGGCCTCTTTCGCCTCCTGCACTCCCGGCTCTTGTGCAACCCCAAATATAGCCAACCCCCAGCTTGGTTCGACCCGGACTCCTACTACTTTCGAAAGCACCTTTGTCACCCCCATCCAAAACCCCTGTAGTGCCGGGCATGACCAAAACATATGGGTATGATTCGCTTGGCTTCTCGAGCACCTCGCACACCTATCCTCCACCCCAAAAAATTTACTGAGCCGTGTTCCAGTCATATGTGCCCTGTGTAATACCTTAAACTGAATCAGGCTTAGCCTGGCGCACGAGGACGACGAGTTTACCCTGTTTAGGGCATCTGCCCACATCCCCTCCTCAATCTCCTCCCCTAGCTCTTCTTCCCATTTCCCTTTTAGTTCGTCCATCATAGTCTCCCCTTCGTCTCTCATTTCCCTATATATATCCGACACCTTACCGTCCCCCACCCATTTCTTTGAGATGACTCTGTCCTGCACCTCTTGTGTCGGGAGCTGCGGGAATTCCCTCACCTGCTGCCTCGCAAAAGCCCTCAATTGCATGTACCTGAATGCATTCCCTTGGGGCAACCCATATTTCTCGGTCAGCGCTCCCAGACTCGCAAACTTCCCATCCACAAATAGATCTTTCAATTGCGTTATAACCTGGTTCTTTGCCACATTCCATATCCCCCATCCATTCCCCCCGGGGCAAACCTATGGTTGTTTCTTATCGGGGACCCCCCCAGTGCTCCGGTCTTTCCCCTATGTCGTCTCCACTGTCCCCAAATCTCAGTGTAGCTACCACCCACCGGACTCGTGGTATAGTTCCTTGGTGAGAACGGCAATGGGGCTGTCACCATAGCCTGCAGACTGGTCCCCCTACAGGACGCCCTCTCTAATCTCTTCCACGCCGCTCCTTCCTCCTCTCCCATCCACTTACTCACCATTGAAATATTAGCGGCCCAATAATACTCACTTAGGCTCGGTAGTGCCAGCCCCCCCCTATCCCTACTACGCTGTAAGAATCCCTTCCTCACTCTCGGAGTCTTCCCGGCCCAAACAAAACCCATGATACTCTTTTCTATCCTTTGAAAAAAGCCTTCGTGATCACCACCGGGAGACACTGAAACACAAAAAGGAATCTCGGGAGGACCACCATCTTAACTGCCTGCACCCTCCCTGCCATTGACAATGCTACCATATCCCATCTCTTGAAATCTTCCTCCATCTGTTCCACCAACCGCGTCAAATTTAGCCTGTGCAATGTGCCCCAATTCTTAGCTATCTGGATCCCCAGGTAACGAAAGTCTCTTGTTACCTTCCTCAACGGTAGGTCTTCTATTTCTCTACTCTGCTCCCCTGGATGCACCACAAACAGCTCACTCTTTCCCATGTTCAATTTATACCCTGAAAAATCCCCAAACTCCCCAAGTATCCGCATTATTTCTGGCATCCCCTCCGCTGGATCCGCCACATATAGTAGCAGATCATCCGCATATAAAGATACCCGGTGTTCTTCTCCTCCCTAAGTATTCCCCTCCATCCCTTGGAACCTCTCAGCGCTATCGCCAGGGGCTCAATCGCCAGTGCAAACAGTAATGGGGACAGAGGACATCCCTGCCTTGTCCCTCTATGGAGCCGAAAATATGCCGATCCCCGTCCATTCGTGACCACACTCGCCACTGGGGCCCTATACAACAGCTGCACCCATCTAACATACCCCTCTCCGAACCCAAATCTCCTCAACACCTCCCACAGATAATCCCACTCCACTCTATCAAATGCTTTCTCGGCATCCATCGCCACTACTATCTCCGTTTCACCCTCTGGTGGGGCCATCATCATTACCCCTAACAACCTCCGTATGTTCGTGTTCAGCTGTCTCCCCTTCACAAACCCAGTTTGGTCCTCATGAACCACCCCCGGGACACATTCCTCTATTCTCATTGCCATTACCTTGGCCAAGACCTTGGCATCTACATTGAGGAGGGAGATTGGTCTGTAGGACCCGCATTGTAGCGGATCCTTTTCCTTCTTTAAAAGAAGCGATATCGTTGCTTCTGACATAGTCGGGGGCAGTTGTCCCCTTTCCTTTGCCTCGTTGAAGGTCCTCGTCAGTAGCGGGGCGAGCAAGTCCAAATATTTTCTGTAAAATTCAACTGGGAATCCGTCCGGTCCCGGGGCCTTTCCCGTCTGCATGTTCCTAATTCCTTTCACCACTTCTTCTACCGTGATCTGTGCTCCCAATCCCATCCTTTCCTGCTCTTCCACCTTGGGAATTTCCAGCCGATCCAAAAACTCCATCATTCTCTCCCTCCCATCCGGGGGTTGAGCTTCATACAATTTTTTATAAAATGTCTTAAACACTTCATTCACTCTCTCCGCTCCCCGCTCCGTCTCTCCATCTTCGTCTCTCACCCCCCCTATTTCCCTCGCTGCTCCCCTTTTCCTCAATTGGTGTGCCAGCAATCTGCTCGCCTTCTCTCCATATTCATACTGTACACCCTGCGCCTTCCTCCATTGTGCCTCTGCAGTGCCTGTGGTCAGCAAGTCAAATTCCACATGCAGCCTTTGCCTTTCCCTATACAGTCCCTCCTCCGGTGCTTCCGCATACTGTCTGTCCACCCTCAAAAGTTCTTGCAACAACCGCTCCCGTTCCTTACTCTCCTGCTTCCCTTTATGTGTCCTTATTGATATCAGCTCCCCCCTAACCACCGCCTTCAACGCCTCCCAGACCACTCCCACCTGAACCTCCCCATTGTCATTGAGTTCCAAGTACTTTTCAATGCATCCCCTCACCCTTAAGCACACCCCCTCATCCGCCATTAGTCCCATATCCATTCTCCAGGGTGGACGCCCTCTTGTTTCCTCCCCTATCTCCAAGTCTACCCAGTGTGGGGCATGATCCGAAATGGCTATAGCCGTATATTCCGTTCCCCTCACCCTCGGGATCAATGCCCTACCCAACACAAAAAAGTCTATGCGTGAATAGACTTTATGGACATAGGAGAAAAACGAGAACTCCTTACTCCTAGGTCTACTAAATCTCCACGGGTCCACCCCTCCCATCTGCTCCATAAAATCCTTAAGCACCTTGGCTGCTGCCGGCCTCCTACCAGTCCTGGACTTCGACCTATCCAGCCTTGGTTCCAACACCGTGTTAAAGTCTCCCCCCATTATCAGCTTTCCGGTCTCTAGGTCCGGAATGCGTCCTAGCATCCGCCTCATAAAATTGGCATCATCCCAATTCGGGGCATACACGTTTACCAACACCACCATCTCTCCCTGTAATTTGCCACTCACCATCACGTATCTGCCCCCGTTATCCGCCACTATAGTCTTTGCCTCGAACATTACCCGCTTCCCCACTAATATAGCCACCCCCCTGTTTTTCGCATCCAGCCCCGAATGGAACACCTGCCCTACCCATCCTTTGCGCAACCTAACCTGATCTATCAGTTTCAGGTGCGTTTCCTGTAACATGACCACATCTGCTTTAAGTTTCTTAAGGTGTGCGAGTACTCGTGTATGGGGAAATAGTTGAGAAACAGTGGAGAACCTTCCAAGTGATTTTTCACAGTGCCCAGCAAAGGTTTATACCAACAAAAAGGAAGGACGGTAAAAAGAGGGACAATCGACCGTGGATATCTAAGGAAATAAGGGAGAGTATCAAATTGAAGGAAAATACATACAAAGTAGCAAAGATCAGTGGGAGACTAGAGGACTGGGAAATCTTTAGGGGGCAACAGAAAGATACTAAAAAAGCTATAAAGAAGAGTAAGATAGATTATGAGAGTAAACTTGCTCAGAATATAAAAACAGATAGTAAAAGTTTCTACAAATACATAAAACAAAAAAGAGCGGCTAAGGTAAATATTTGGTCCTTTAGAGGATGAGAAGGGAGATTTAATAATGGGAGATGAGGAAATGGCTGAGGAACTGAACAGGTTTTTTGGGTCGGTCTTCACAGTGGAAGACACAAATAACATGCCAGTGACTGATGGAAATGAGGCTATGACAGGTGAGGACCTTGAGAGGATTGATATCACCAAGGAGGTAGTGATGGGCAAGCTAATGGGGCTAAAGGTAGACAAGTCTCCTGGCCCTGATGGAATGCATCCCAGAGTGCTAAAAGAGATGGCTAGGGAAATTGCAAATGCACTAGTGATAATTTACTAAAATTCACTAGACTCTGGGGTGGTCCCGGCGGATTGGAAATTAGCAAACGTGACACCACTGTTTAAAAAAGGAGGTAGGCAGAAAGTGGGTAATTATAGGCCAGGGAGCTTAACTTCGGTAGTAGGGAAGATGCTGGAATCTATCATCAAGGAAGAAATAGCGAGGCATCTGGATGGAAATTGTCCCATTGGACAGACGCAGCATGGGTTCATAAAGGGCAGGTCGTGCCTAACTAATTTAGTGGAATTTTTTGAGGACATTGACAGTGCGGTAGATAACGGGGAGCCAATGGATGTGGTATATCTGGATTTCCAGAAAGCCTTTGACAAGGTGCCACACAAAAGGTTGTTGCATAAGATAAAGATGCATGGCATTAAGGGGAAAGTAGGAGCATGGATAGAGGATTGGTTAATTAATAGAAAGCAAAGAGTGGGGATTAATGGGTGTTTCTCTGGTTGGCAATCAGTAGCTAGTGGTGTCCCTCAGGGATCAGTGTTGGGCCCACAACTGTTCACAATTTACATAGATGATTTGGAGTTGGGGACCAAAGGCAACGTGTCCAAGTTTGCAGACGACACTAAGATAAGTGGTAAAGCAAAAAGTGCAGAGGATACTGGAAGCCTGCAGAGGGATTTGGACAGGCTAAGTGAATGGGCTAGGGTCTGGCAGATGGAATACAATGTTGACAAATGTGAGGTTATCCATTTTGGTAAGAATAACGGCAAAAGGGATTATTATTTAAATGATAAAATATTAAAACATGCTGCTGTGCAGAGAGACCTGGGTGTGCTTGTGCATGAGTCGCAGAAAGTTGGTTTTCAGGTGCAACAGGTGATTAAGAAGGCAAATGGAATTTTGTCCTTCATTGCTAGCGGGATGGAGTTTAAGAATAGGGAGGTTATGCTGCAATTGTATAAGGTGTTAGTGAGGCCACACCTGGAGTATTGTGTTCAGTTTTGGTCTCCTTACTTGAGAAAGGACGTACTGGCACTGGAGGGTGTGCAGAGGAGATTCACAAGGTTAATCCCAGAGCTGAAGGGGTTGGATTACGAGGAGAGGTTGAGTAGACTGGGACTGTACTCGTTGGAATTTAGAAGGATGAGGGGGGATCTTATAGAAACATATAAGATTATGAAGGGAATAGATAGGATAGATGCGGGCAGGTTGTTTCCACTGGCGGGTGAAAGCAGAACTAGGGGGCATAGCCTCAAAATAAGGGGAAGTAGATTTAGGACTGAGTTTAGGAGGAACTTCTTCACCCAAAGGGTTGTGAATCTATGGAATTCCTTGCCCAGTGAAGCAGTAGAGGCTCCTTCATTAAATGTTTTTAAGATAAAGATAGATAGTTTTTTGAAGAATAAAGGGATTAAGGGTTATGGTGTTCGGGCCGGAAAGTGGAGCTGAGTCCACAAAAGATCAGCCATGATCTCATTGAATGGCGGAGCAGGCTCGAGGGGCCAGATGGCCTACTCCTGCTCCTAGTTCTTATGTTCTTATGTCTCGTGCCTGTTGATCCAGACGGTCATCGTAGACTTCGTGAGGTGGTGCGGCAGGGACTGGTCGAGCGTGATGGAGGCGAGTTTCAGAAGGCGGTTGGTAGGCCAGTCGGAGGTAGCGGTGGCCCCCATGAGCCACGCGTGGCGGGTGGCAGCGGCGATGGTGTCCAAGATGGCGGCCCCCGTGGGTCGCTCGTGGCGGTTGGAGGGTGCGTTAAAGATGGCGGCCCCCATGGTCGCACATGGCGGGTGGCCGAAATTGAAGATGGCGGCGAAGATGGCTGCGCCCACGGGTCGCATATGGCGGGCGGCGCGGCAGCTGGGGGCGGCCCCGACAGGCAGCAGGCCACGCTGCTGGGCCTATAAGTTTTAGGAGGAGATCGGGCCTGGCAGGCTTTTGCAGGCTTCCTCCCACACCCGTTGCAAGTCGCGTTCCGTGCAGGGCAGCGTTGTCTGGGGTGAGTACCCTGGCCGCAAAGGTAGCACCTCGGGCCTCCGGCGTTGGCGGGCCGCTGCGCGGCACAGGCTTGCGTCGCACCCGGGTCGGATGATGGCAGCGCCCACAAGGTCCACGAGGGTGCCATGCGGTCGGAGGTGTAGGCCTCCATGTTCTGGGAGGCCACCTCTAGCGAGTTGGAGCATTGCACTGTCTCTGGGAGGCCGAGTGTACCCCCTTCTAGTAATCGCTGGCGGATATAGTTTGATTTCATGCCTGCAACATAAGCGTCCCTGATCAGCAGCTCCGCATGCTGGGAAGCCGATATCGCCCAACAATCGCAGTTCCGGTAGAGTACACGCAAAGCACGCAGGAATTCTGCAAGTGATTCCCCGGGGCGTTGCCGTCTCATGGCAAGGAGGTGCCTAGCATACACCTCGTTAATGGACTTCACATATTGTCCCTTCAGCAGCATTATTGCCTCCCCGTACGAGGGGGCGTCCCTGATGAGAAGAAAGACTTGCGGGCTCACCCATGCGTTGAGTATCTGCTGCTTTTGGAGGTCGGTGAAGTCTTCGGTGGAGGATCCGAGGTACGCTTTGAAGCAGCTTAGCCAGTGCTCGAATGTTGCAGTGGCGTCGGCTGCCTGTGGGTCCAGCTCCAGGCGATCAGGCTTGAGTGATGAGTTCATCTTAGAAGTTTAGTTTATTAAATTGATACACCATCAATAACACACGATGCATGATGAACGTAACTGAGGCTTTAATACACTAAACAGCAAGCCTCCTGGCCTCTGGTCCCGAACTGGATCGGAGGCGGAGTCTAGCCACCTTTATACATGAGCCCAAGGGGAGGAGCCACAGGCGGAGCCAGCCGGGACAAGCCCAGGCATGTACAACACAACACAACACAACACAATACATTGGTTTACCACATCCTGCAGACATTTCTTTGTTTAGTCTTGTGATTTGGCAGCCATATTGGGTGGGCCTGGTTGCTGTACCTGTTATGTATAGGTCAGGCAATCTCTCTTCAGTGGAAATGGCTGACTCCAGATGAGGGGGGACCCCCCAATTCATGGGGCGGGGGGGAACCCCATTGTTTGGTCGCCTGGAATGTCAGGGGGTTGAATGGTCCAGTGAAACGATCAAGACTATTTGCTCGCCTGAAGAGTTTAAATTCCGACCTGGTGTTTTTGCAGAAGACTCATTCGCGGGTCAGAGACCAGACATGGCTGCGGAAGGGGTGGGTGGAACAAATCTATCATTTAGGGGTAGGTCTAGGGGTGCGGCAATATTAATTAATAAAAGGGTTTGCATTTCTGCCTCTAAGATCTTGGCCGGCCCTAGTGGCAGACATCTGTGGATCTCTAGCGGGCATTCCCGTGGTTCTGGTTAATACCTATGCTCCAAACTGGGACAACACAAATTTTATTAATAATCTGCCGGCCTCCTGCCCCGATTTGGACTCGCATCAGCTTATCTTGGTTGGGGACTTAAATTGTTTTCCGAACCTTGCCTGGGGACCGGTCCAAGCCCAAATCTCTGACTCCGGCGGGGAATCAATTGTTTTCAAATCCCCAGCTGCAATGGTGGGATTTGAACTAGTATCTGGATCATTAGCCTCGGGATTATTGGTCCTGTAACATAAACACTAATGCTACTTTCCCCATAATTATCAGATCATGATTTCATTGCTGCCTGTGGGATATTGAAGTGATGCTTGAACTGGGCTGCTCGCAGCTCTCAGAATCCAGTCAAATATGGCAGACGGCAGTGGAAGTCATCTCATAAATTGAAAATGGTTGAGCATGTTCTCAGAATATAATCGCATTAAGTGTCTAATTAAAAAGGACTGTTTGTGTTCAGTTTGGAGACTGTGAAAGTCAAGTAATCTCTTTATTTACATATGTTTTGTCAGCTCTGAAACTGCCAGTAAATGAAGCTTGTAAATTTCAGCTTCTAGCAGTAATACTGACACACTAATCATTTATTTTATTACAAACCCTGGGCTTTACAAGGCAGTTATATTCTAAAATGCCTTCTTTGACTTGATGCAAAGTTGGAAATTCCAGAAGCAATCCAGCTCAGAGCTGGGCCTGTACGATCTGGTTGCAATGGGGTGAAAGTCACACAGAAACCCCACTAAAATCAAGTGACAAGTTTTCACACTCGAACATGGTAAAGGGGACAGCTGCTTTGGGGGGCACAGGGAGAGAGGAACGAAGCAGTTAATTCTGCGGAGAAGCAGTAATGTGGCAGTCAATAAGTAGATAGCAAACTCCCGCAAACAGCAATGAGCTGCAAGGGTTTGTTTTCTCTTCAGAAGGAAGGGGGCAGAAGAGTTGGGGTTTTTGGAGATTTAAAGATTGCCGAAGTGAGCCCTGCTGGTGGAAGTTGGATCTGAAAGACTCAGGCTGAGTGGAATGACTTTCGAAGGATGCTGATAGTTTTGACCTCATGCAGCAGGGAGAGGTGAGTCTGCTGGAGAGTGGGGAGAAACACTGGACTTGTTCTTGTAATGCTACAAATCTGCCAGAAGTGCGGTGCACGGTTGTAAGACGTACCTCAATTGAGTCAGTTAGTTTCATAGATTTCATAGAATTTACAGTGCAGAAGGAGGCCAGTCGGCCCATCGAATCTGCACCGGCTCTTGGAAAGAGCACCCTATCCGAAGTCCACACCTCTACACTACCCCCATAACCCAGTAATCCCACCCAACACTAATGGCAATTTTGGACACTAAGGGCAATTTATCATGGCCAATCCACCTAACCAGCACATCTTTGGACTGTGGGAAGAAACCGGAGCACCCGGAGGAAACCCACGCACACACGGGGAGGATGTGCAGACTCCGCACAGACAGTGACCCAAGCCGGAATCGAACCTGGGACCCTGGAGCTGTGAAGCAATTGTGCTATCCACAAGGCTACCGTGCTGCCCTGTTAATGCAAAAGTATCTTTTCTATAGTTTGATGCATTAGTTTCCTATTAATTAACATTTGATCTATGTTAATTTTAGCTTGTTTGTTACAGTAAAAGTGGTAGAATGAAATCGCGTCCTTCGGTTATTTCCATTGGTTGTTTCGGAAATTAACTTTTTTTTTTTTAAACAAGGTTCTCGTTGTCTTCAGGGGTCATAACACGGTGTTTAAATTTGATTTAGCCGCTACCAACCCCTCTCCTCTACAACTCATTGCTATTTGTGGGAGTTTGCTATCTACATATTGACTGCCACGCTCCCCACATTACAACCACTGACTGCACCTCAAAAAGATGGCTGTCATTGGCTTTGAGATGATAATGATCATGAGAAGCACATCGTATAAAAGCAAGCTTTTTCACATCTAACAGCAACTGGAATGAGATTGTGGATTCCTGCATCAATCTCAAAACAGGGACAATCCATTCAGCTGCCTCTGCTGCTTCTACCCTTCCCCTTTACCCACTAATCTGAATCTCTCCCCTGCCTCCAAACACAAGCCTTCACTCCCCACCTCCTTTCTAGTCTCTCTCATCTACTTTCCTGAGCCCATTTAATCTATTAGAATTACTCCCTAATCCCTCGTATCCAACCCTGCTGGCTTCCCTTCTTGACTCGCATGTGAGCTGTCGCTGGAAATGGTTACCTTTCCTCAGGCACTGTTCTGAAACAGGCCCAACCTGCCCCCCATCCCGAGTATCAGTCGAGTGAACCTTCTCTGAACTGCTTCCAATGCATTTACATTTCGTTAGATCTCACGAGGCCGTTCGATCGGGCCGATAGTCTCAGACCCATTTCTCCCTCCCTCAAACTGAATGTTTGAATCATATTATGGTCGCTGCTACCTAGGGATGCCATCATGTTGAGATCATGCATTAATCCAATCATGTTGCACAATAATCAGGTCTGGTAAAGCTGATTGGCTGCTGGCTCTATAACATGCTGTTCCAAGAAACTAACTCCAAAACATTTTAAGAATAATAATCTTTCATTGTCACAAGTGTGAAGTTACTGTGAAAAGCCCCTAGTTGCCACATTCCGGCCCCTGTTCGGGTAAGCTGGTACGGGAATCGAACCCGTGCTGCTGGCTTTGTTCTGCATCACAAACCAGCTGTCTAGCCCACTGAGCTAAACCAGCCTTTTATGTATCCTCATCTGGGCTACCTTTGCCCATCTGACTTTTCCAGTCTCTATGTCGATTATATAAACCACATTTTCTATGACCATTGTATTGTCCATCCTTGTCCTTCTCAGACCCTTTCCAATATTTGACACAACTGACCACTTGATCCCATTCAATGCCTCTTCTCTGAATTCTGGTTGACTGGTACTGCAGTTGTTTGATTACATACTTGCCTATCTGTTTGTGACCAAAGAGTATCCAGCATTGGCTTCTTTCCCCATCACCTCAAGAACCAAGAGGACATATTGCTGGTCCCCTCCCTCCTTCATTTACATGCTCTCTCTTGGTGACATCATCTGCAAACACAGGGTCAACCTTCATGTTCACACAGATGCCAGCAGGTTCGACCCCTCCAGCTTCTTTCCCTTATCCAACATTGGAGCAGCAGTTTCTTCCAGCTAAACAGGTAAGGTAAAGCTGCCATAGTCCCAGCTGACCATAGGCTGCTTTCCTCTCCAAGGGGGGAGAGCTGACTCGTGGCGATTTAACCTGAGGATCACCACACCTCAGCCGAGGGGCAAGGTTGGGCCTTCATGAATAACCTCCAGCTAAGCAATGGAAAGACTAAAACCATCAGGGGAGATGGTGGTGTAGTGGTAATGTCACTGGACTAGTAGTTCAGAGACCCAGGCAGAATTGGCTGGGACAGCAGGTTCAAATCCCACCACAGCTGCTGGTGAAATTTAAAATTACCGTGGGGCAACACGGTAGCATTGTGGATAGCACAATTGCTTCACAGCTCCAGGGTCCCAGGTTCGATTCCGGCTTGGGTCACTGTCTGTGCGGAGTCTGCACATCCTCCCCGTGTGTGCGTGGGTTTCCTCTGGGTGCTCCGGTTTCCTCCCACAGTCCAAAGATGTGCAGGTTAGGTGGATTGGCCATGATAAATTGCCCTTAGTGTTGGGTGGGGTTACTGGGTTATGGGGATAGGGTGGAGGTGTTGACCTTGGGTAGGGTGCTCTTTCCAAGAGCCGGTGCAGACTCGATGGGCCGAATGGCCTCCTTCTGCACTGTAAATTCTATGATAAAAGCAATTAATAAAATCTGGAACTGAATTCTGACGATGAAACTTTCAACAATTGTTCCCTTTAGAGAGGAACATTTGCTGTCCTTCCAGGTCTGGCCGACATGGGACTCCAGACCTACAGCAATATAGTTGAGTCTTAACTGCCCTCAAGCCACTCAGTTCAAGGGCAAACGGAATGGGCAACAAAAGCTGACCGTGCAGGTGATGCCCGCATCCCATGAAAGAATAAAGGAAAACCTTCAAGCCCTTTCCAAATACACGGGGCTGGATTAGCACAGTGGGCTAAGCAGCTGGCTTGTAAAGCAGACCAAGACCAGCAGCCCGGGTTCAATTCCCGTACCAGCCTCCCCGAACAGGCGCCGGAATGTGGCAACTAGGGGCTTTTCACAGTAACTTCATTGAAGCCTACTTGTGACAATAAGCTATTATTATTATCTTCGGTTGAACAAGATTGTTCCCAGTTACTCCCTGCTACAGTAATTTCCAACCTCATATCTGTCCAAAACAAAGACCACCTGCTTCCACTTCAGCTTCAGTCCATGTGCTTCCCAAACCCTCATCCTTGACACGGTCACTGACAGACTTGAACTTTCCAATACTCCCATCATCAGCATCTCATCCTCGACCCTCAATGAACCAGCACACTCCAAATTCAGCAGCCTCTATCCTATTTCACATCAAGACCCACGTATCCATCATCTCCATCCTTCACTGATCCTCCAGTGTCTGAAATTTAAAATCTTCATTCTTCTTTTTAAACCACCCAAAGGTCTTACCTCTCCAGATTTGTTAAACCCCTCCTACAACCTGTCTACGCTCTCTCTATTCCTCTGGACTTTTGCACATGTCCTCCCTTTGCTCCTCCATTTGTGACCTTGCGTTCAACTACCTCGGCATGTTGGAAACCCCTCCACTCTAAACTCCTTAAAACTCACCTCTTTGACCACTTTTCTTTTTGCTCAGGATCCATTGTTCCCCTTTCACATTTGCAAAGTGCCTTAGAAAGCATTTTTTAAAAAATAACTTTAAAGGAATAAGTTATTAATCAGAATTTTCATTGTGTTTGCTTCCTTTCTATGGGTCTCCTCCAGGGTTGCCAACTGTGATTAAATGTATTCCTGGAGGTTTTGTCACATTAATTCATCCCCAAGCCCCAGCCATTAGTCAGCCAACACAATCTACCTTTGTGATGTATCACCTTCCTACACCAATGGAAAGAAACTTCTTCCATCCATCCTCCTGTGTCTGCGTGTGTGTGTGGTTCTAGTTTTTCCTACAAGTGGAAACATCCTATCCATCTCCACTCTATCCAGGCCTCGCAGTATCCTATAAGTTTCAATAAGATCCCCCCTCATCCTTCTAAACTCCAACAAGTACAGACCCAGAGTTCCCAACAGTTCGTCATACAACAAAATCTTCATTCCAGGGATCATTCTTGTGAACTTCCTCTGGACCCTTTCCAAAGCCAGCGCATCCTTTCTTAGATACGGGGCCCAAAACTGCTCACAATACTCCAAATGTGGTCTGACCAGAACCTTATACAGCCTTAGAAGTACATACCTAATCTTGTATTCTAGCCCTCTCGACATGAATGCTAACATTGCATTTGCGTTCCTAACTGCTGACTGAATTTGCACGTTAACCTTTTTAAAAAATATATATATTTTATTGAAAATTTTTCCCCAAACAACAATTTTTTCCCTCTTACAAAGCAAACGTAACAGTAAAGAAATTTTTAACAATACACAAATAACTAAACCCCATAATCTTTTGACATAAACTAAACTAAAACCCCCACGCCCCCCCCCCCGGGTTGCTGCTGCTGGTCATCTGTCTTCCCTCTAACGTTCCCCTAGGTAGTCGAGAAATGGCTGCCACCGCCTGGTGAACCCTTGAGCCGATCCTCTCAGGGCAAACTTTATCTGCTCCAGTTTAATGAACCCCGCCATATCGTTTACCCAGGCCTCCAGTCCGGGGGGTTTCGCCTCCTTCCACATGAGTAGGATCCTACGCCGGGCTACTAGGGACGCAAAGGCCACAACGTCGGCCTCTTTCGCCTCCTGCACTCCCGGCTCAACCGCAACTCCAAATAGAGCTAGCCCCCAGCCTGGTTTGACCCGGGCCTTCACCACCTTCGAAATCACTCCTGTCACTCCCTTCCAATACCCCTCCAGTGCCGCGCACGCCCAAAACATATGTGCGTGGTTTGCCGGGCTCCCGCCGCACCTCCCACATTTGTCCTCCACTCCAAAGAACCTGCTCAATCTTGCTCCCGTTATGTGTGCTCTATGTAGTACCTTAAATTGAATCAGGCTAAGCCTGGCGCATGAGGAAGAGGAATTTACCCTGCTTAGGGCATCAGCCCACACACCCTCCTCTATCTCCTCCCCTAGTTCTTCTTCCCACTTTCCTTTTAGCTCGCCCACTAACTCCTCCCCCTCTTCCCTCATCTCTCGGTATATCTCTGACACCTTGCCCTCTCCGACCCACACCCCTGAAAGCACTCTGTCCTGAGTCCCCTGTGTCGGGAGCAGCAGAAATTCCCTCACCTGTTGTCTAGTAAACGCCCTCACCTGCATATATCTCAGGAAGTTTCCCCGGGGCAGCTTATACTTTTCCTCCAATGCTCCCAAGCTCGCAAAAGTCCCATCTATAAATAAATCTCCCACCCTCCTAATTCCCAACTGGTGCCAGCTCTGAAATCCTCCATCCATTCTTCCTGGGGCGAACCTATGGTTGTTCCTAATTGGGGACCCCACCAGGGCACCCCGCACCCCTCTCTGCCGCCTCCACTGTCCCCAGATATTCAATGTTGCCGCCACCACAGGGTTCGTGGTAAACTTTTTTGGCGAGAACGGTAGCGGCGCCGTCACCAGCGCCTCTAAACTCGTCCCTTTACAGGACTTTCTCTCCAGTCTTTTCTACGCCGCTCCTTCACCCTCCATCATCCATTTACGTATCATTGCCACATTGGCGGCCCAATAGTAATCACCCAAGTTCGGTAGTGCCAATCCTCCTCTGTCCCTGCTACGCTGAAGGAACCCCCTCCTTACTCTCGGAACTTTCCCTGCCCACACGAAGCTCGTGGTGCTCCTGTCTATTTTATTAAAAAAGGTCTTGGTGATTAGTATAGGGAGACATTGAAATATAAATAAGAACCTCGGGAGGACCATCATCTTAATTGCCTGCACCCTGCCCGCCAGCGACAGAGGCTGCATGTCCCACCTCTTGAAGTCCTCCTCCATTTGTTCTACCAGCCATGTCAGATTAAGTCTGTGCAAGGTTCCCCAGCTCCTAGCGATCTGAATCCCCAGGTATCGGAAGTTTCTTTCCACTTTCCTTAGAGGCAGGCCTTCTATCTCTCTACTCTGGTCCCCTGGATGTATCACAAATAATTCACTCTTCCCCATGTTTAGCCTATACTCCGAGAAATCCCCAAACTCCCTCAACATTCGCATAACCTCTATCATCCCCCCCGCTGGGTCCGACACGTATAACAATAGGTCATCTGCGTATAGCGAGACTCGGTGTTCTTCTCCCCCTTTAATCACCCCTCTCCATTGCCTGGAGTCTCTCAACGCCATGGCCAGAGGTTCAATTGCCAACGCGAACAACAATGGAGACAGCGGGCATTCCTGTCTTGTTCCCCTATATAGTCGGAAATACTCCGATCTTTGTCGACCCGTAACTACACTTGCCGTTGGAGCCCCATAAAGAAGTTTGACCCAGCTAATAAACCCGTTCCCGAACCCAAACCTCCTTAACACTTCCCATAAATACTCCCATTCCACCCTATCAAATGCCTTCTCTGCATCCATTGCCGCCACTATCTCTGCCTCCCCCTCCCCTGGGGGCATCATTATCCCCCCTAATAGTCGTCGCACGTTAACATTCAGTTGTCTCCCTTTTACGAACCCAGTCTGGTCTTCGTGCACCACCCCCGGGACACAGTCCTCTATCCTCGATGCCAGTACCTTTGCCAGCAATTTGGCGTCCACATTCAATAATGAAATAGGTCTATAGGACCCGCACTGCAACGGATCTTTATCCCTCTTCAAAATTAGCGATTTTGTCGCCTCCGACATTGTCGGGGGTAGAGTCCCCCCTTCCCTGGCCTCATTGAACGTCCTCACCATCAACGGGGCCAACAAGTCCACATATTTTCTGTAAAATTCCACCGGGAACCCGTCTGGTCCCGGAGCCTTCCCTGCTTGCATGCTTCCCAGTCCCTTAATAACCTCGTCCACCCTAATCGGTGCCCCCAGGCCTACCACCTCCTGCTCCTCCACTTTTGGGAACCTCAATTGATCCAGGAACTGCCGCATCCCCTCCTCTCACTCTGGGGGTTGAGACCTATACAGTTCCTCATAGAAGGTCTTGAACACCTAATTTATCTTTCCTGCTCTTCGCACCGTGTCTCCCTTTTCGTCTCTAATTCCTCCTATCTCCCTCGCTGCTGTCCTCTTTCGCAATTGATGAGCCAGCAGGCGACTAGCCTTTTCCCCATATTCATACCTCCTCCCCTGTGCCTTCCTCCACAGCACCTCCGCCTTTCTGGTGGTCAGAAGGTCAAACTCCGTCTGGAGTTGTCTCCTCTCCCTGTACAGTCCCTCCTCCGGGGTCTCTGCAAATTCCCTATCCACCCTTAAAATCTCCCCCAGTAATCTTTCCCTTTCCTTGGCCTCTGTTTTCCTTTTATGGGCCCCAATGGAGATCAGCTCTCCTTTGACCACCGCTTTTAGTGCTTCCCATACCACTCCCACAGGGACCTCGCCGTCGTCATTGACCTCCAGGTATCTCTCAATACACCCCCGCACTCTTGCACACACTCCCTGATCCGCCATCAATCCCACATCTAATCGCCAGAGTGCTCTCTGCTCCCTTTCCTCTCCTAATTCCAGGTCCACCCAATGTGGGGCATGGTCCGAAACCGCTATGGCTGAATACTCAGCTTCTTCCACCCTAGAGATCAACGACCTTCCCAAAACAAAAAAATCTATCCGGGAGTACACTTTATGGACATGGAAGAAGGAGAACTCCCTAGCCCTAGGTCTAAGAAATCGCCATGGATCCACTCCCCCCATTTGGTCCATAAACCCCTTAAGCACCTTGGCCGCTGCCGGCCTTCTTCCGGTCCTTGAGCTGGATCTATCTAGCCCCGGGTCCAGCACAGTATTAAAGTCCCCTCCTAAAATCAAGTTTCCTACCTCCAGGTCCGGTATACGCCCCAGCATCCGTCTCATAAATCCCGCATCGTCCCAGTTCGGGGCATATACATTAACCAACACGACCTCCATTCCCTCCAGCCTGCCACTCACCATTACATATCTACCTCCGCTATCTGCTACGATGTTCTTTGCTTCAAATGCTACCCGTTTCCCCACCAAAATGGCCACCCCTCTGTTCTTTGCGTCTAGTCCTGAGTGGAACACCTGTCCCACCCATCCTTTCCTTAACCTAACTTGGTCCGCCACCTTTAGGTGCGTCTCTTGGAGCATAACCACGTCTGCCCTTAGTCCTTTCAAATGCGCAAGCACTCGGGCCCTTTTTATTGGTCCGTTCAGGCCTCTCACGTTCCACGTGATCAGCCTCACTAGGGGGCTACCTGCCCCCCTCCCGTGTCGACTAGCCATTACCTTCTCTAGGCCAGTCCCATATTCCGCCTCCGCACTCCCACTCGCTCCCCCAGCGTCGCATTCCATCCCCGTCCACCCACTCTTTAGCCATTTCCTTTTGGATTTCCGCAGCAGCAACCCAGTTGTCCTCCCCGCCCCCCCCCCCCCCCCGCTAGATCTCTTTCTAGCGTGATTGCTCCCCCCATATTACTTCCGTAAGTCAGCTGACTTCAACTGACCCCGGCTACTCCTGCTCACTCCTCGACCCCCCCCCCCCCATGTGGGGAACTCCCATCCGCCTTGCGCCTGTCTTCCCGCCATATTCTTTCTGGCGCGGGAACATCCCTTTACCTGACCTGCCTCTTGTGGCGCAGCTCCCTTTCACCTCCCCCTCCCCTTCCTCATTCTCCATCTATGTCCCGTCTTTCCCCCCTCACCGGCGCCCACATTTCCCAATGTCTCCCCCCTTCCCAATTTACTTCTCAATTAACTTCAACCATAACATTAACAATAACATTTCCTGCAGCATCAGTCCCTCAGTTCCGATCCAATTTCTCCTCTTTGATAAAGGTCCATGCTTCCTCCGCCGTCTCGAAATAATGGTGTCTCTCCTGATACGTGACCCATAGTCTTGCCGGCTGCAGCATCCCGAACTTCACCTTTTTATACAACACCTCCTTGGCTCGGTTAAAGCTCGCCCTCCTTCTCGCCACCTCCGCACTCCAATCCTGGTACACCCGTACCACTGCATTCTCCCATCTGCTACTCCGCACCTTTTTAGCCCATCTCAGGACCTCTTCTCTATCCTTAAGGCGGTGAAATCGCACGATTATCGCCCTGGGTGGTTCTCCCGCTTTTGGTCTTCTCGCCGGGATCCGATGTGCCCACTCCACCTCCAAGGGGCCCGTAGGGGCCTCAGCACCCATCAGTGAGCTCAGCATCGTACTTGCATAAGCTCCACAGTCCACTCCTTCCACACCCTCAGGGAGACCCAGTATCCGAAGGTTCTTCCTTCGCGCTCCGTTTTCTAGGGCCTCGATCCTTTCAGTACACTTTTTATGAAGTGCCTCGTGCGTCTGTGTCTGTGCCAGGCCCGGGATCTCGTCCTCATTATCCGTCACCTTCTGCTCCACCACGCAGAGCTCTGTCTCCTGGGTCTTTTGTGTCTCCTTGAGCCCCTCAATTGGCTGTAGCATCGGGGTCAGCACCTCCCTCTTCAGCAGCTCCACGCACCGTCTCAAAAATTCATCCTGCTTGGGCCCCCATGTCGCCTGCGCTTTCTCCGCCGCCATCTTGTGCTTCTCCCTTTCTGTCTCTTTGGTCGACGATTCCTCGCGCTGCAGCCGCCGCCGCCGTTTTTTTCCTCCTTCGTTGGGGGGGGGGGGGGGACTCCCTTCTCACTCACCCCACACCGGGTTGCGTCGCCCAAAAATTTCCCGTTGGGGCTCTTAAAAGAGCCCGAAGGTCCATCGGAGCTGGAGCCGCCGAAACGTACGGCTAGCAAGGCATCACCGCAACCGGAAGTGTTGCACGTTAATCTTAAGAGAATGTTGATCAATGACGCCCAAGCCCTTTCTGCTTCTGATTTCCTAAGCATTTCCCCATTTAGAAAATAGTCTATGCCTCCATTCCTACCTCCAAAGTGCATAATATAGATACATAGAAGATAGGAGCAGGAGGAGGCCTTTTGGCCCCTCGTGTCAGCTCCGCCATTCATCACGATCAAGGCTGATCGTCCAACTCAATAGCCGAATCCTGCTTTCTCCCCATAGCCTCTGATCCCATTCTCCCCAAGTGCTATATATAGCAGCCTCTTGAATATATTCAATGACTTAGCATCAACTACTTCCTGTGGTAATTAATTCCACAGGCTCACCACTCTTTGGGTGAAGAAATGTTTCCTTATCTCTGTCCGAAATGGTTTACCCTGAATCCTCAGACTGTGACCTCTGGTACTGGACACACCCATCATTGGGAACATCTTCCCTGCATCTACCCTGTCTAGTCCCGTTAAAATTTTATAAGTCTCTACGAGATCCCCCCTCATTCTTCTGAACTCCAGCGAGAACAATCCAAACCTAGTCAATCTCTCCTCATAGGACAGTCCTGCCATCCCTGGAATCAGTCTGGTAAACCTTCACTGCACTCCCTCGAGAACAAGAACATCCTTCCTCAGAGAAGGAAGTCAAAACTGCACACAATACTCCAAGTGTGGCCTCACCAAGGCCCTGTACAATTGCAGCAACATATCCCTGCTTCTATACTCGAAACCTCTTGCAATGAAGGTCAACATACCATTAGCCTTCTTTACCGCCTGCTGCACCTGCATACTTACCTTCAGCGACTGGTGCACAAGGACACCCAGGTCCCGCTGCACACTCCCCACTCCCAATTTACAACCATTCAGGTAGTGATCTGCCTTCTTGTTTTTGCTTCCAAAGTGAATAACCTCGCACTTATCCAAATTATATTGCATCTGCCATTGAGTTGCCCACTCACCCAATCTGTCCAGATCTTGCTTAGGATCCCTGCATCCTTGTCACAGTTCACCCTCCCACCCCACTTGGTATCATCTGCAAACTTTGAGATGTTACATTTTGCTCCCTCATCCAAATCATTAATATATATTGTGAATAGCTGGGGTCCCAGCACCGATCCCTGTGGTACCCCACTGGTTACTGTCTGCCAATTTGAAAAGGAGCCATTAATCCCTACTCTTTGTTTCCTCTCTGCCAACCAGTTTTCTATCCACCTCAATACATTTCCCCCAATCCCATGCGCTTTAATTTTGCACAATAATCCAGGACTTTGTCAAGTGCCTTCTGAAAGTCCAAATATACCACATCGACTGGCTCCCCCTTGTCAACTGTACTGGTTACATCTTCAAAGAATTCCAACTGATTTGTCAAGCATGATTTTCCCTTCATAAATCCATGCTGACTCTGATTGATCCTGCCACTGCTTTCTAAATGTTCCACTATAAAGTCCTTGATAATGGATTCATGAATTTTCCCCACTACTGATAGGCCTATTGGTCTATAATTTCCTGCTTTCTCTCTACCTCCCTGTTTGAATATTGGAGTGACGCGAATTACTCTCCAATCTGCAGGGACAGTTCCAGAGTCTATAGAATCCCGGAAGATGACCACCAATGCATCCACTATTTCCAGAGCCACCTCCTTAAGCACTCTGGGATGCAGATTCTCAGGCCCCAGGGATTTATCCATCTTCAATCCCAGCACCATTTCTCTGTTAATGTTGATCTCCCTCAGTTCTTCCCTCTCACTAAACCTTTCATTCTCCAATATTTCTGGTATCTGATTTGTGTCCTCTTTTGTGAAGACAGAACCAAAGTAGGTATTCAATTGCTCAGCCATTTCTTTGTCCCTTATTATGCATTCCCCTGTTTCTGTCTGCAGTGGGCCTACATTTCTCTTTACCAATCTCTTTCTCTTCACATATCTATTGAAATTCTTAGTGTCAGTCTTTATGTTCCCTGCAAGCTTCCTTTCGTACTGTACTTTCCCCTTCTTAATCACTCCCTTTGTCCTTTTTTGCTGAATTCTAAACTGATCCCAATCCTCAGACCTATTCTTCATCTGGCCAATCTGTGTGAACATAGAACAAACATAGAACATACAGTGCAGAAGGAGGCCATTCGGCCCATCGAGTCTGCACCGACCCACTTAAGCCCTCACTTCCACCCTATCTCTGTAACTCAATAACCCCTCCTAACCTTTTTTTGATAACTCAGGGCAATTTATCATGGCCAATCCACCTAACCTGCACATCTTTGGACTGTGGGAGGAAACCGGAGCACCCTGAGGAAACCCACGCAGACACGGGGAGAACGTGCAGACTCCGCACAGACAGTGACCCAGCGGGGAATCGAACCTGGGACCTTGGTGCTGTGAAGCCACAGTGCTATCCACTTATGCTACTGTGCTTCTTCCTTGGATCGGATACTATGTCTAATTTCCTTTGTAAGCTATGGATTGGCCCTCCTACCCATTTTGCTTTTGTTCCAGACAGGAATGAATAGTTGCTCACACATTTCCACATTGTATTCTATCTGCCACTTCTTTGCCCGCTCTCCTAGCCTTTCCAAGTCCTTCTGCAGTCCGCCATGTATCCTCAATACTATCTGTCATTCTGCATATCTTTGTATCATCTTAAGACGGGGATAGATAGGTTCTTGATTAATATGGGGATCAGGGATTACGGGGAAAAGGCAAGAGAATGGGGATGAGAAACAATCAGCCAAGATTGAGTGGCAGAGCAGAGTCGATGGGCCAAATGGTAAATTCTGCTCCTATGTCTTTGGTCTTGGGAAATGAGTCTTTTTGCTTTCCTAATCGGATGATGCTCGAATGTCAGCCAATGCCCCCCCCTTCAATATGTTTACATCTGTTGAAGAGAAACATTCAAACATTCAACCATCTTTTTTAATGTCCCGATGATTTTTTCCCCAGAGTGGCACACAGCTGTGTCCTGGAGATAGATCTTCAATTGCCCGAGACTCCAGACCAACTCTGGAGGGTTGACAACTCAGGTCTCCTCAGATGGGTGACCTTCGCCAGAGGCTGGAGGACAGAAGCGACCAAAGTGTGACTCAAGTCTGTGATTTTCGCCCGTTCCTCTGGGAAACATGCATCCCGAAGCTCGCTCTGGGCAAGAGTGGGAACTATGTGCACGGGGAAATCAAAGGCACAGATTCAAGGGCCATTTATGTGGTGTGGAATTGGGGACATTTAAAGCAGATGATTAGCCAAGTGCAACAAACAGGATAGTTACTTAATCCAACTGGACGATGGAGTAGCTAGCTGGCTTGAACTTCATTGAGTCACAGCCAGTGAATGGCATGCCAAGAGAGTAAAATCTAGTGTATCGGAAAGTCATGCTTGTACCTGATACTTACTAATGTAATTAGTGGACACTTACATTCAAATAAGTCACCAAATGTGCCACCGATCAATATTTTGGATGAATTTACCTCCCACTCACTCCAAGTCAGCATGAGCTAATATTTACAAGTTAAAAGTTCACTTCCATCAGTTTGTCATCTGAACACCTACCCCACCCACTCCCCCATCCCTGGCCTTCACTTACCCCACAAGAAATCTGGTATCATCAACCCACTGCACACTTCCCCATTTATCTTAGGAACTTGCAGGGACTACATTGGCTAAGGATTGTTTCTCTGTGTTTTAAAGCAGGGCTCTGCGCTGGCTTGTTAGACGGGGAATCCTTCACTCGACGCCTCATTCTCTAAACACACTCCAGTCTCCAACAGCAACCAGAAACCTCCTTCTCTCTCTGGCTACTGATATGAAGCCATGTTAAAAAAGTTAATTTCACAAGTAACTGCAGTTCAGAGGCTGCGTCCCCTGGATATATTTAGGCACAACTTCAAGTAAAAACAAAGGGAATTTATGACTTTGCAGTCCCTTAAATACATATATTTTATTATAATTTATTGTACTTCCAGAACATGCACAGAAATGGCAAATTATTTAAAGCATTTAAATTATGTATCAAATGTTTCATGCTTCAACCCAGCAGGGGCCCCCACCCTCTATATTACCTCTGCAATTCTCCTCTTTGTCCTGATACAGAAATAAAAACAAATGGCTTACATGCTCGCTTTTCCCCCTGTTATTGAGATAGACTGACACAGTGTAGTCCTTCTTCTTGGCGGCACTGTACAAGTTGGGAGCCCCTCGAGCAGGGCTCTGAGTCGCCTCCCTCGGTCCTGTTTTCAGTTTGAGCTGATCGTAGGGTTCCTCGGGCAGCCGGTCGTGCTTAACTTCCATGTTCGTTGCTTCTGTTTAAAAAAAATCCCAATCAGTGATTTCTTTCTGAGCGTTCACATTTGGGGAAGGCGAGGCGAGAGAGAGAGGGAGGGATGGGGCACTGGACGCGGTTCAGCTGACAACTCAGGTACTCCTGCTGCTGCTGCTGTTACTGCAGCTCATGCTAGTTGAGTGCAGCAGCAGCGATCGAAGAACCAAGTACAGCCCTTGTGGGAGGGGCACACGTTTTGTGTGCGTGTGGTGCAGTGAGCTGCAGGAGGAACGGGGTTGGGAGGGAAAGAGACACACACACACACATCACCCAGCCTGTGTGCCTGAAGGGAGCGGTGTGCTGAAATTAAGGTGTCAAATGAGCAGCTCTGGTCCTGCTATTCGGTACCAACTAGGATGTGCTTACGGATAACTCCCTTCAAAGCAACATCCTCACAAGAGTTATTGGGTTATCCATCGAGTGACAATTATTTCAAAAATAAAACAAGTAAGGAAATGAAATGAAAATCGCTTATTGTCACAGGCAGGTTTCAAATGAAGTTACGTGGAAAGCCCCTAGTCGCCACATTCCCGCGCCTGTTCGGGGAGGCTGGTACGGGAATTGAACCCGCGCTCCCGGCCGGTCCGGGAGATTGACTGTGATGCAGGCAGGCTCCAGAAATGTTCATAAAGATGCAAGTTGTCTGAAATGGCAGGAAGAACACGTTCTGTCGAATGCTACAACCCAGACCCAGTGTATGGCATAACATTGGAGAAACAGATTTAACCAGGGATTCCCGCCAGCATGTCCCACCAACTCACACATTCATACGCAGTGGCATTGCTTGAAGCATTTTTATTTTTGAGTCACACAGGGGTATTTGATTAAATTTTGAAATCATTTTTTAAATCTTTTACTCGGTTGGCTGAGAGTAGACAAACTGCCACTTGTGTACTTAACTCTCATCACAGGTGACGTAAAGCAGGAAATGCTGGAAATATTCAACAGCTCTGGTAACACCTATGGAGAGAGGAAGAAAGGGGACATTTCAGGTTGCTGACTCTTTGACTGAGTTTCACGCTTCACAGCCACTGCCAGGTCGGCTGAGTATTGGCGGCGTTGATTTTCTGTTTCCAGCATTTTGATTTTGTGTCAGTCACAGATGACACCCTCTCCAACTTGCGTCATCTCTCCCCATCCTCCTCAACTTCCCTCAGCCTTTGGAACAATTGGTCACATCATCCTCCACCACCGTCTCTGCCCTGTTATTTTGTACAGTGGAGTTGCTCTTCTTTAAGTTTACTCATGACTATCCAATCATTGGCAGAACCCATCTCCAGCATTTGCTTCACTTCCCGCCTCCTCGGCATTATCTCTGGGGTCCCTGGAGCACCTACCAATGCTCCCCCTCTCTCATTCACATGCAGGCCGTTGCCACATGGATCAGCTTACATGCACACTCCAGCTCTGGTTCTCCACCACTCCTCCCAATGCCTCCACTGATTCTGTAGCATGAGGCTTATTGGTTGGCACCCAACCTGCGATGATAGCCACAGTTTCAAACTTTGTCACAGTCACCTCAATTTCCCACTTTCAAACTCTATTTCCCCATTGACTTGAAGCCAATATAAAAAAAAATTATATCCCTTGAGTGTTATTTTGAACATACGCCATCTCAAAACTTTGAGTAAAAATACCTGAACCTCCTCACTGGCCTACTCAATTAACAAAAGGAAAATGAATGGTTGCAGAAGCAATAATGAGACACAGACATTTCATCTCTTATGAAATCAACCCATAATGTCATTTGGAAACTTAATGCAAACCCTCGTTTTACTATTACATTGATATTGGCAGATGGGTTTGGAATAAAGGCTTCAATTTATCATGACCACAAGATGTCTCAAAGCACTTTGCAGCCATATTAAGTACTTTGGAAATGTAGTCTGTTTTGATCCTTAGCCAGACCCTCCCCCCAGGTTGTTGGAAGGATGCAGTTAGGGACCAATAATGCTTTGTTTAAAGTAGACACGTGCTCAGTGAAGAAAGCCCCAAGATTCCAAGGGTTTTGAACAATCAAAAATAAACTTTATCATGCAAAGTCATAAAGATAAAACAATTTATAGTATCTATCATAAACTCTCATCTACTCAAACATTCAGTGTTAATATGAAGTTCATGTGAATTATTAAGCCAACTGTAGTTGAACACACCACACTGCACAATAAATGGCCGATGCGACCAAGACAGAGTCCATGTATTTCTCAACAACCCACTGACATTTTAAAAAATTTGTTCATGGGACATGGGCATTGCAGGCTGTGTCAGCATTTATTGCCCATCTCTAATTGCCCTTCAGGGGTAGTTAAGAGTCAACCACATTGTTGTGGGTCTGGAGTCACATGCAGGCCAGACCAGGTAAGGACATCAGATTTTCTTCACTAAAGGACATTAGTGAACCAGGTGGGTTTTTACAACAATCAATGGTTTCATGGTCATCATTAGGCTTTTAATTCCAGATTTTTATTGAATTCAAATTTCACCATCTGCAGTGGCGGGATTTGAACCTGGGTCCCCAGCGCATTGCTCTGGGTCTCTGGTTTACTAGTCCAGTGACAATACTGCCTCCCCTCTGTGAGTCAACCAATCTTACTGAACCTCTGCCTCTCTCATGAGGGATTCCAGTTTTCACATTTGAAGATCTAACATTGGAATTCTCACCGACGGTCACTCCAACTCGGATGGCATCAATGACAGCCCATCTCGCAGAGTCTCAATTTTGTCTCCCAAAATTCTGTTCCCCTGGATTTCTCAAACACCAACCCTCAAGCACAATTCCAGCTCTTCAGCTACATTGAACAGAACACAAATACTTCAAAGGGGCACCATTGCCTCAGAAGACCTACAGCATGGAGTCACCAACCTTTGGCTGATTTCCTGGATCTTCAGGGCTTCTTCAGAGCCCTCTTCACTTAAGCTCTACTACCTGCAACCCTTTTCTTACTTGGAGACATTTTTCTCTGCTCCTCTCTTTTTAACTTAACTGGGACATTTCCCGGTCCCTATCCCCTCTCTGGGATTATTCTTTTGGTACCTCACTCTGTCCTCTTTCCCTTTGGGACTGCTCTCTGTCCCTTCTCCCTTTGGGATCTCTCACTGTCCCCTCTCTCTTGTCCCTGCCTTGGCTACCTCTTGTAGACGGCACTCTGCCCCGATCGCATGACCACTTCCTTATGCACAAGCACACAGGGCTTATAAATAAATGTAAACGTGTTGATCCGCATATGTGTAGCCTGCTCTCAGTCTGTACATGCACAATGGGTCTGAGGTCTGTCCAGAGTTGAAGTTCCTGACCTCCGGACTCTCCAATGTGGTAAATTTGGGTTTCATAACAGGCCACTTATAGTGGAAGATATATTGTGCACAGCAAGGACCCACAAACAGCAATGGGTTAACGGCATGACAATCTGACATTTAGTGACATTGACCAAGGGATGAACATTGGGCACAACACTGGGCGAACTGCCCTGCTTTTCTTTGAAACAGAGCCATGGGATCTTTTGCATCCACCTGAAAGGGAAGACATATCTCATCCAAAAGCAACAACTCCAACAGTGCAGCATGCTTTCAGTATTGCACTGGTGAGTCATCATAAATCTTGTGCTCAAACATCTGGGGTGGTTATCACAACTTTCTGACTCAAGAGGCTCAGGTGGTAGTGGCTAAGCCACGGCTGTCACCATATTTAATTCATTAATTTCATTTATACAGTTTTAAATCAGGCCCTGTATAGTCGATATACAATGTTTTATTCCCATTTAACAGATGTTATTAATGACACATTGGAAAAAATAATCAAATTCCTTAACAGTCTTGTAGTGCCGAATGTGTTTCTTCTTTGTGTGCTGATTATGTGTGTCCAGCGTTCCAATGCTCATTTTCCATGTTACTTTCAACTTTCCCTTATTTTTATTCATTTGTTGGATGTGGGTGTTGCTTGAAAAGCTAGCATTTATTACTTATCCCTAATTGTCCTTAAGAAGGTGCTGGTGAGTCAACCTGTTGATTGCTGAAGTCCATGCGGTGTAAGTACACCCACATTGCTGTTAGGGAGGGAGTTCCGGGACTTTGACAGTGAAATAATGGTGTGTGACTATGATGTGTGACTAGAGGGGAACTTGCCAGTGGCGGTGTTCCCTTCTGTCTACTGCCCTTGTGTTTCTAGGCTGTTTCTAGCCTATTGAGGTTTTGGTGCCAAAGGAGCTTGGTGAGTTCCTGCAGTGCATATTATAAATAGTACATACTGCTTCCACTGTGCTCTGGTGGTGGAGGGAGTAAATAGTTAAGAAGCTAGCTGGGATCCCAATCAAGCAGTCTGCTTTGTCCTGGATGGTGTCAAACTTCTTGAGTTTTGTTGGAGCAGCACTCATCCAGGCAAGTCAGGAGTAATCCATCACTCTTGCTGACTTGTGCCTTGTAGATGGTGGAAATAAATTTGGGGAGTCAGGAGTTGGGTCACTTGACACAGAATACCAAGCCTCTAGTCTGCTTCTGCAGTTACAATATTTATGTTACTGGCCCAGTTAAGTTTCCAACCAATGATGATTTCCCATCCCAGGATGTTAATGGTGGGGGATTTGGCAAAGGGAGGTGGTTAGATTCTTAGAGATGGCCCTTGTGTAGTGCAAATTTTACTTGCCGCTTATCAGCCCAAAAATGAATGTCGTTCAGTTCTCGCAGCTTAAGGGCACAGGCAGCATCATTATCTGGGGAGTTATGAATGG
This sequence comes from Scyliorhinus torazame, assembly GCF_047496885.1. NCBI lineage: Eukaryota > Metazoa > Chordata > Chondrichthyes > Carcharhiniformes > Scyliorhinidae > Scyliorhinus > Scyliorhinus torazame. The sequence continues at coordinate 384,701,282 of NC_092707.1, forward strand.
TACTGAGCACTGTGCAATCATTCCTGAATTTCCCCAATTCTGACCTTATGACAGTGGGAAGGTCATTGATGAAGCTGCCGAATATGGTTAGGCCTAGGACACTGCCTTGAATAGTTTGCAGGGCTCAGATGATAGGCTTCTGAAAACCACAACCATCTTTTTTTGTGCTAGGTATGACCACTCAATGGAAAGCTTTCCTCCTGATTCCCATTGACTTCAATTTTACGAGGGAATTTTGATGCCACATTCAGTGAAATGCTGCCTTGAAGACAAGGACAATCATTCTGACCTTATTACTGGAATTTAACTCTTCTGTCCATTTTTGGACCGAGGCTGCAATGAGGGTTGGAGTGGAGTTGTCCTGGCAGAATCCAAACTGAGTGAGTGCTGCTTAATGACACTGTCAATTACACCTTCTGATGATTGAGGGTAGACTGATGGGGAGGGGGAAGAGGTGGTGAAGGTAATTGGCTGCATTGTGGACAGGACATACCTGAGCAATTTTCCACGTTGTTGGGTAGATTCTGGTGTTGCATCTCTACTGAAATAGCTTGACTAGACGTACAGCCATTTCTGGAGCACACGTCATCGGCACCATACCAGTTGGAATGTTGCCGAGACCAATAGTCACTGCTGTGCCCAATGTGCTTAGCTGTTTCTTGATATCATGTGGAGTGAATCAAATTGGCTGCAGACTGGGTTCGGAGGAGGGGGTCTTCATCCACTTGGTAATTCTGACTGAAGGTGGTTACATTAATTTTGCATTGGGCTCATTGAGGACAAGGCTGTTCATGGAGTCTCCTTCTTTAGTTAGTTGTCCGCCACCACTCACAACTAAATGTGGCAGGACTGCAGAGGTTTGATTTGATCAGTTGAGCTCTGTCTGTAGCGTGCTGCTCCACTATTTGGCATCCTGTATTGTAGCTTCACCTGATTGACACCTCTTTTTATGACCCTGCTCTTCCATGCTCCTCTATATTCCTCGTTGAACTATGGTTAGTTCTCTGGCTTGATGTTAACAGTGAAAAGAGGGATATTCCAGGCCATGAAGTTACAGAGTGTGGCGGAGTACAATTTTCTCACCTATCTAATTTAGCTGTTCTGTCATTGATGTCTCTATTCACACATTCTTTCATTTTTTAAATGTCATTCTGCTGTTGCACTGAGGTAACCTTTTATATAATTGCAGCATGTCAGTAATTAGATGGAACTGAATTGATATTCAAAGCTAGTCTATTAATTTATTTGGTGGCTGTTTAGTTAAGATGGTTAGAGCTATGGCTAAGATGGTTAGAGCATGGTGCTAATAACACAAGATCGTGGCTTTGATCCCCATACTGGCCAGAGGCGCCTGTTCGAAATAAATCGTATCACACCTTCAAGTTAATTATTCTTCCTGGCTATAGCCAGGGAAATTCCCAGAGTCCATCCAAATTTTAATAAATTAAATAATTGGACAATTTTAATGTAAATAAACGTACGAGAGCGAGGTAGGTAACACTAATCAGGCCAGTATGGTATTCGGAGACTAATTTTGACCATCTAAGGTGCTCAGAGAAGAATTTTCCAACTGCCCTCGGCCCACCCCTCAATTTGAGATCAATTGCCGATCTCCAGTTCAGTAGATTTTTATTTAATTTTTCAACTCCCCAGGAGATGTCACAAAACCATTGGAAGTAGGAGCAGGGATAGGCTCTGAATATATTCAATGGCCCAACCAGGCAGTGGTGCACTGGTGCAATGGTATTGTCACTGGACTAGTAGCCCAAAGACCCAGGGTACTTACTGCTCTGGGGTCCTGGGTTCAAATCCCGCCACTGCAGATGGTGAAATTTGAATTCAAAGAAATCTGGAATTAAAAGTTTAGTGATGACCATTGTCGATTGTTGTAAAAACCCATCTGGTTCACTAATGACACTTTAGGGAAGGAAATCTGTCATCCTTACCTGGTCTGGCCTGGCCTACATGTGACACCAGACCCACAGCAATGTGGTTGACTCTTAACTGCTCCTCAAGGGCAATTAGGGATGGGCAATAAATGCTGACACAGCCTGCGACGCCCACGTCCCATGAACGAATAAACGTCCACTGTTCTCCGGGGAAGAGAATTCCAAAGGTTATCCACCTCCTGAGAATCCCCTGTGAGGGGAAAATCTTCTCAGCATTCACCCTAACAAGCCCCCTCAGAATCACACATTCTGATAACATCACTTCTCATTCTTCTTTTAAAAAAAAATGTATTTGATTCCAAACACATAAAAACACATCAACATAGCGCAAAACAAATAAAATACATAGAGTTTATTCAATTTCCCCCCCTTTTTAATCCCCAATACCCCTGCTCTCCCCGTCCCCGTCCCCGCACCACCGCGATGAACTATTCCTCAAATACGGACAGATATGACCTCCCACACATGTAAAACCCCTCCTCTGACCCCCTAAGGGCAAACTTTATATTCTCCAGCCTAAGAAATTAATACAGGTACCCCAACCAAGCAGTGACTCCCGGCGGCGATGCCGATCTCCAGTTCAGTAGTATCCGTCGTCGGGCAATCAGGGAGGCGAAGGCCACAACATCAGCCCTCTTCCCCTCCTGCAGCCCCAGCGCTTCTAATACCCCAAAGCCCGCCAATCCATCTACCCTGCACATCTTTTGGGTTGTGGGGTGAGACCCATATAAACATGGGGAGAATATGCAAACTCCACATGGCCAATGACCTGGGGCTGTGATCAAAACCAGGTCCTCAGTGCTGTGAGGCAGCAGTGCTAACCACTGCACCACCGTGCTGCCCCATTTTGAAGGTACTTAACGCTTAAGCGCTTTGGGATGCACTGAGCCTGCGACCGTCACTATATAAACGCAAATCTCTTTTTCCTTTCACATAAAAGATTTGAATGTAGAAATCAATTGTAACTTGGTAACTTTTCAAGTATCACAGAAATGGGACAGAGAATGCAGTTAAGGTTTTGCAGAAGGTTCCAGGCCTATTACACAACTGAGCAGACGTATAAATTAAATAAAATACCGACAAATACAAAAAATTACACTTTGCATGTTGCTTATATTCTGTCTGGTGTGGAAACGTTCTCAGTGGGCAGCACGGTGGCGCAGTGGTTAGCACTGCTGTCTCACGGCGCCGAGGTCCCATGTTCGATCCCGGCACTGGGTCACTGTCTGTGTGGAGTTTGCACATTCTGCTCGTATTTACGTGGGTTTCGCTCCCACAACCCAAAGATGGCAGGGTAGGTGGCATGCTAAATTGCCCCTTAATTGGAAAAAATTAATTGGGTACTCTAAATATATTTTTTAAAAGTGTGGAAACAAACTCAAAGTGCTAAAGACAAAACAATTCTCAGAGGCTTGATAATTTATTCTGATGATTTTCCATTTGGCAAGAAGTGGGGTTGACGTCCCAGGAGCTCAGGGTTTAGTGAATCATTGAGTTATAGAATGGTGACAGCACGGAAGGAGGCTATTCTACCTGTTGTGTTCTTGCCAGCTCCTCACAAGAGCAACTTTGCTAGTCCCACTCCCCCACCTTTCCCCACAGCATTGAAAACCTCTATACAGATAATTTTTAGAATGCTGCAATTGAATCTGCCTCCATCGCACTCTCGGTCAGTACATTCCAGACCCTATCTACTATCATGAAAAGAAAAAGGTTTTTCCTCAGATTGTCATTTCTTCTTTTTCCAATCATCTTAAACCTGGTTCTCAGCCCCTCCACCGTTTGGAACAGTTTTCCCTATCTACTCTGTCCAGACCCTTCATGATTTTGAAAACCTCGATCATATCTCCTCTTAATCTCTCTTCGCCACGAGGAACAGGTCCAACATTTAAAATCTATCACGTAACAGAAGTCCGAGATTTATCACAGGACCAAATGTGACATCAAGTTGGTGTACAGACTGGCTTGGGCCCAGAGAGATCTCTCCCTTAAAGACAGCCCATTGTTCCGTGGTGGAGTATCTATTCGAAAAGGCACTCGACACAGAGTCAGCTGTAGGTGAAAGACAAGCAGCAATTTATTCAGTACAAGCATGCACACAGGAGAAATGCTCTCTTAGAATGCTGCAAGAAGGCAATTTGAAGTGACGCAGTCTCTGTCGGTTATCCACATACCATCTTCGGGATAGCTCATCATTTACTTATAGTATTCTTATCCTGAACATCTAGTTTGTTAAGATCCACAACTACAAATGAGTTTCCAGCACAAACACAAATTGACCTGATCGGTACATCCATAATGACAAATTAATTTGTAAAACAATCACAGAATGATTCAGCACAGGCGATATCCACAGTTTATTCCCAAACATTTGGGGCGGCATGGTGGCACAGTGGTTAGCACTGTTGCCTCACAGCGGTTTCAATTCCAATCTTGGCTGACAATTTATGTGCTGTTTGCACGTTCTCCCCGTATTTGTGTGGGTTTCCTCCGGGTGCTACGGTTTCCTCCCACAGTCCAAAGATGTGCTGGTTAGGTGGATTCTCTGTGCTAAATTGCACACTAGTGTCCAGAGGTGTGCAGGTTGGGTGGGGTTACAGGGATAGGGTGGGGGAGTGAGCCTAGATAAGGTGCACTTTCAGAGGGCCGGTGCAGACTTGATGAACCGAATGGCCTCCTTCTGCATTGTAGTGAGTCTATGATTCTCTGGTCAACTTTGTTTATCTATACTGACCACTATGCCTAGTCATCTGCATATCCGAGCTTGACCCTGAGATCAGTTCATTGCAGCATAACTCATAGATCACAAAACTTATTTCATCCTGACCCAAAGGCAACATTCTTTAACTTATCATAAACCACTTCTCAGATTTTTCGTTAAGATCAAGCGTAGGATCAAGCATGAGACCAGGACCTGGATTCTCTGTCTGTTCACTGGCGATGGGATTCTCTGCTCCCGCCGGCAGCGCTCCCCGCCTGCAGGTTTACCCGGCGGCGTAGGGTGGCTTCAGTGGGCATTCCCATTGACAGCGGTGAGAGCAGAGAATCTTGCCGCCAGCTAACAGCGCACCACCTCCCATCACCAAGGAACACGCGGCTGGGAGGCCAGAGAATCCCGAACCAGGTGTAATGCCTGTTCTTTTCACTTTGGATCTAGTTTGTCTCTTTGGTGGGGACCATGAATTGGATTAAATTTGAATTTGATTGGATTTTTGGACCAGCAAGGAGATTGATTAGGGGCTTGCCCTGTCCACTCTGTGCATTGGCCTTGCAGCTTTGAGAAAGGAATACGATTGTGGTGAAACCACTGTGTTATATTGTGCTGCCACAGTATTACATATTGTACAGTATTGCCACTATATTACATGTTGTACGGTTTTGGCTCTGCCCGTGGCTCCTCCCCCTAGGGCCTGGGTATATAGGCTGCCGACCTTTCACACTGCCTCATTCTGGGGCACACTGCCAGTTCTGTTGTAAGTCAATTAAAGCCATAGTTAATTCACTCTGCGTTCTCCTTCTTGATTGATGGCATATCAACAATTTTTTTTTTTAATTATCATGAATTGACTCATAGGTTAGTCACCAGCTTCCTGGCCTAGCCAAAAGGTCATACTCCCCACGACATCTGTTCTATTGTTTTTACTGCAAACACTTTAAAAACTTATCTCCGCAATATAGTCAAGCCTGGGTGATCCCATGTTGCACCCTGATATGCCCCTTCAGTTCTGGTACAGTTTCGTCTGCCATTCCTTGATTTCATTTTACCTCAGCCAGATATGCTCTCACCCCAGCGAAGTTGCCCCTTCCCAATTAAATTATTTTTATTCTGTTTTGCTCCTTGCCCTTTTCCATTGCTAACCTATAAGTACCGCGTGCTAATCGATTGCGCCACTGGAGCCACAGTTTCCATTGCTAACCTAAAGCCTATGATACTAAGATCACTGTCCCCTAAATATTCGCCGACAGACACTTAATCTACTTGATCTGCCTCATTCCCCAAAACCAGGTCCAGCAATGCCTCCTTCCTCGCTGTACTGGACAAACACTGATGTAAAAGGTGAGTTTAGTTTCCCCATTACCAAATAACAGGAGGAATCAAGATAGGCACTTCCACCCGGAGTCTTAAGATTAGCATTTTTCTTGGTTTAAGGAACCACATCTCCCACATCTGAATTTCTTTCACATTGAAGTCAATTGGAGCAAGTTAGGCATTTGAGACAAAGGCAAGAAAAGTCTTTGGTTCTGCTTTCATAGGTTAAAAGCATCTAACTCTAAGCCTAGCTTTTTAAAGTTTAATGAATTCCTTTCTCTGTTCACTCAAAAGATATTTATTGTAATGCATGAAAATGTATGTTGTCGCACACAATTTATGGATCTGAAAGAATAACTGTCTAGCTGGCCAGGGTTGACATGTCTATATCTGTGTGCGTCATTCATATATATAATCTGAGAGTGAGTAAGTGTGACATGTTATGGGAGATTGGAGAAAATATTATAGATTGCATCAGACTGTATCTCCAACTACACAAGGTTATGAGAAACTGCAGGTTGCTGATGTTGATTGTCAGAAGCAAAGTTGAAAGCTTTAGGTGTCTTGATTTTCCACCACTACATCCTGTTTTAACCTTTTAGAATATTGTAACATCTCTGAGAATAGAATTCCAGTCAAAATACAGGAGCATGTGTCTTAAGTGTTTGTACTTGCTGTCAACTGGGTTGTGATATTTGGTACTTAATTGATTAAGAAGGATTTAAAAGAACATCACACTGAACATCAATAACATGACAGTCAGGGACGAGGCACAATTTTTTAAACAGTCAATTTCACGCTATGGGCTGAATAATGTGGGGTGTGGATGGCTCGCCCCGGCCCCCAACTCTCCCCCACTGCTCACCCACCCTACCCCCATTCCACCCCAGCCGCCGAAGCAACGTTGACGTGGAGCCGACATGCTCCTTGCCAACTCACCACACAGCCATAAAGCGCTACTGATGGTTAAATAAGGGTCAAGTGGGGTTTCTGCCCCTCACAGGGTAGTGGGTCCAGCCCCCTGAATCTGCTGGCCAGTCTACTGGCTTCATCAGTTCCAGCAGCACTAAAAGCCATTGCTGGGACTGCAACAACTATGATAAAGGAGGCCCATGGATCCCCAGTGCAGATAAGTCCAGAGTCTTCGTCCGGTGGGTTTAAAGCTGTAGCTCAACAATTACTCACTCAAGTCGAGACAAGATGAAATCAATCGAGGCTTTATTAAGCAAGACTTGTTCCCCAGCAGCTCAGTTACAGAATGCGGCTGCTGGGAGAACTTGAGCTCTTATACTCCGCCTTCAGGGCAGAGCCAGCAGGCGGCAGATCAAACCAGGACCCGGGACCTGTCAGCCAATAGCCTCTCGGCTTCACAGGTACCATACTAGCCCTAATACATACCACCACAAAAGCTAGGGGAGGATAGGAAGAAAGGGGTGATGTTTGATCCTTGGGGGAGCCTCACCGCCTCTCTCTAACAAAGGGAAGCTCCCAAAATTTAACCCAGCCCTCCCATTTCAATCACATTGGTCCCAGAGGATTGGAAAGTAGCAAACGTGACACATTTAAAAAAGGAGGTCGGCAGAAAGCGGGTAATTATAGGCCGGTAAGCTTAACTTCGGTTGTAGGGAAAATGCTGGAATCTATCGTTAAGGAGGAAATAGCGGGGCACCTGGAGGGAAATTGTCCCATTGGGCAGACGCAGCATGGGTTCACAAAGGGTAGGTCGTGTCTGACTAATTTGGTAGGATTTTTTGAGGACGTTACCAGTGCAGTAGATAACGGGGAGCCAATGGATGTGGTATATCTGGATTTCCAGAAAGCTTTTGACAAGGTGCCACACAAAAGGGTGCTGCATAAACTAAAGATGCATGGCATTGAGGGTAAAGTGGTAGCATGGGTAGAGGATTGGTTAACTAACAGAAAGCTGAGAGTGGGGATAAATGGGTGTTTCTCTGGTTGGCAACCTGTAACTAGTGGGGTCCTTCAAGGATCAGTGTTGGGCCCGCAGTTGTTCACAATTTACATAGACGATTTGGAGTTGGGGACCAAGTGCAATGTGTCAAAGTTTGCAGACGACACTAAGATGAGTGGTAAAGCAAAAAGTGCAGAGGATACCAGAAGTCTGCAGAAGGATTTGGATAGGTTAGGTGAATGGGCTAGGATCTGGCAGATGGAATTCAATGTTGCCAAGTGCGAGGCTATCCATTTTGGGAGGAATAACAGCAGAATGGATTATTATTTAAACGGTAAGATGTTAAAACATGCTGCTGTGCAGAGGGACCTGGGTGTGCTGGTGCACGAGTCGCAAAAAGTTGGTGTGCAGGTGCAACAGGTGATTAAGAAGGCTAATCGAGTTTTGTCTTTCATTGCTAGAGGGATGGAGTTCAAGACTAGTGAGGTTATGCTGCAATTGTATAGGGTGTTGGTGAGGCCGCATCTGGAGTATTGTGTTCAGTTTTGGTCTCCTTACCTGAGAAAGGACATATTGGCACTGGAGGGAGTGCAGAGGAGATTCACTAGGTTGATCCCAGAGTTGAGGGGATTAGATTAAGACGAGAGGTTGAGTAGACTGGGACTGTACTCATTGGAGTTTCGAAGGATGCGGGGGGATCTTATTGAGACATATAAAATTATGAAGGGAATAGATAGGATAGATGCGGGCAGGTTGTTTCCACTGGTTGGGGAAAGCAGAACTAGGGGGCATAGCCTCAAAATAAGGGGAGGTAGATTTAGGACGGAGTGTAGGAGGAACTTCTTCACCCAAAGGGTTGTGAATCTCTGGAATTCCTTGCCCAGTGAAGCAGTTGAGGCTCCTTCTTTAAACGTTTTTAAGAAAAAGATAGATGCCTTTCTAAAGAATAAAGGGATTCGGGGATATGGTGTACGGGCCGGAGAGTGGAGCTGAGTCCACAAAGATCAGCCATGATCTCATTAAATGGCGGAGCAAGCTCCTGTTCCTAGTTCTTATGTTCTTCCCCTTTGAAGAACTTTGATAGGGGGAGTCAGTGGCCTGGTGGTATTGTCACTTGTCTGGCGATCCAGAGGCCCAGAGTAATACACTGAGGACACTAGTTCGAACCTTGCTATGCCAGATGGTGAGAATTGAATTGAATAAATATCTGGAATTAAAAGTCGAATGGTGACTATTAAACCATTGTTGATTGTCGTCAAAAATCCAGCTGGTTCACTAATGTCCTTCAGGGAAGGAAACCTGCCTTCCTTACCTAGTCTGGCCTACATGTGACTCCAGATCTACACCAATGAGGTTGACTTTTAAATTCCCTCGGAGATGACCGAGCAAACCACTCAGTTGTATCGAACCGCTACAAAGTCATAAAAAGGAAAGAAACCAGACAGCTCATCTGGCATCGACCGAGGCACTGGAAGTGACATCGGCAAACCCAGCCCTGTCAACCCTGCAAAGTCCTCCTTACTAACATCTGGGGCTTGTGCCAAAGTTGGGAGAGCGGCCTCACAGACTAGTCAAGCAACAGGCTGGCATAGTCACATTCACAGAAACATACCTTACAGACAATGTGCCAGTCACCACTCTCACCATCCCTGGGTATGCCCTGTCCCACCAGAGGTGGCAGTACAGCGGTATACAATCGGGAGGGAGTTGCCCTGGGAGGCTTCAACATCGACTCCGGACCCCTTGAAGTCTCATGGCTTCAGATCAAACATGGGCAAAGAAACCTCCTGCCGATTACCAAATACAGCCCACCATCAGTTGATGAATCAGTATTCCATTTTGAACACCACTTGGAGGAAGCAATGAGGGTGGCAAGAGCACAGAATATGCTCTGGGTGGGGACTTCAATGTCCATCACCAAGAGTGGCTCAGTAGCACCAGCACTGATCAGGCTGGCTGAATCCTAACAGACATAGCTGCTAGATTGGGTCTGCAACAGGTAGTGAGGGAACCAACAAGAGGGAAAAACATACTAGACCTCATCCTCACCAATCTGATGCATCTGTCCATGACAGTATTGGTAGAAGTGACCACTGCACAGTCCTTGTAGAAACAAAGTTCCGTCTTCACATTGAGGATACCCTCCACCGTGTTGTGTGGCACTACCACCGTGCTAAATGGGATAGATTTAGAACCGATCTAGCAACTCAAGATTGGGTATCCATGAGGCCCTGTGGGCCATCAGCAGCAACAGATTTGTACTCAGCCACAATCTGCAACCTCATGGCTTGGCATATCCCCCACTCTATCATTACCACTAAGCCTGGTTCAATGAAGAGTGCAGGAGAGCATGCCAGGAGCAGCACCAAACATACCAAAAAATGTGGTGCCAACCTGGTGAAGTTACAACACAGGACTACTTGCATGCCAAACAACATAAGCAGCAAATGATAGACGGAGCTAAGCAACCCCAAATCAAATGGATCAGATCTGCAGTCTTGCCACAACCAGGTGTGAGTGCGCAATTAAACAACTAACTGGAGGAAGAGGCTCCACACATATCTCCAACCTCAATGATGGAAGATCCCAACACATCGGTGCAAAAGGCAAGTCTGAAGCATTCGGAATAATCTTCAGCTGGAAGTGCTGAGTAGGTGATCTATCTCCGTCTCCTACAGAGATCCCCAGCATCACAGATGCAAGTCTTCAGCCAATTCGATTCACTCCATGTTATATGAAGAAACAGCTGAAGGCACTGGGTGCTGCAAAGTCTATGGGCCCTGAAAATATTCCGGCAATAGTACTGAAGACTTATGCTCCAGAACTTGCCGTGTCCCTAGCCAAGCTATTCCAGTACAGCTACAATGTGGAAAATTGCCCTGTCCTGTAGACAAAAAGCAGGACAAATCTAACCTGACTGATTGCCACCCTCTCAATCATCAGTAAAGTGATGGAAGGGGTTATCAACAATGCTATCATGTGGCACTTACTTCTCAATAACCTGCTCACTGGCGCTCAGTTTGTATTCCGCCAGGGTCACCCAACTCCTGAGCTCATTGCTGGCTTGGTTCAAATATGGACAAAAAAGCTGAGCTCCAGAGGTGAGGTGAGAGTGACTGCTGTTCACATCAAGGTTACATTTCATTGAGTACGGCATCAAGGAGCCATAGCTAAACTGGAGTCAATGGGAATCAGAGGGAAAACACTCCACTGGTTAGAGTCATACCTAACACTAAGGAAGATGGTTGTTGTTGTTGGAGGTCAGTCATCTCAGTCCCAGGACATCACTGCAGGAGTTCCTTAGGGTAGTGTCCTAGGCCCAACCATCTTCAGCTGCTTCATCAATGACCTTCCTTCCAACAGAAGTTCAGATGTGAGGATGTTCACTCATGATTGCATAATGTTCAGCACCATTTACAGCTCCTCAGACACTGAAGCAGTCCACGTACGAATGCAACAAGACCTGGACAATATCCAGGCTTGGGCTGACAAGTGGCAAGTATTATTTGTGCCACACAATGCCAGGCAATGACCATGTACGATGAGAGAATCAAACCATCGCCCCTTGACATTTAATGGCATTACCATCACTGAATCCCCCACTATCAACGTCCGAGGTCACAATTGATCAGAAGCTGAACTGGACTAGCCATATAAATACTGTGGTTACAAGAGCAGGTTAGAGGCTAGAAATCCTGTGGCAAGTACCTCACCTCTTGATTCCCCAAAGCCTTCCAGCACCAGAGGGTGCAAGTCAGCAGTGTAATGGAATACTCTCCTCTTGCCTGGATGAGTGCAGCTCCAATAACACTCAAGACGCTCAGCACCATCCAGGATAAAGCAGCCCATTTAATTGGCATCCCTTCCACAAACATTCACTCCCTCCATCACTGATGTACAACAGCAGCTGTGTGCATCATCTAAGGAACTCACCTTTGCTCCTTCGGCAGCCCTTAAAAATGATTTTCTTAGAAATCAGGCTGCCCGCCAAATGTTTTAGGGAATCGGCAGCATATTAATGGGGTCAATTGGTTTGGTAACGAGCCTCATTAGCCCTTGATTGCTCATTTGAAAGAGGTGGGTAGGCCTTCAATTGGACACCCGTCCATCCACCCGCCCCCCACCCCCGTATACTGGGGGTGAGCTCAGGAATGGGATGAAGGGTGGTGGTGTGGGCACCCACCGCATTTTACATGCCCCCCACCCCACCCTGCCGAAAAAATGCCTGGTGGGGGCACATAAAATATAGATTACATAGAATTTACAGTGCAGAAGGAGGCCATTCAGCCCATCGAGCTTGCACCGGCCCTTGGAAAGAGCACCCCCATTTAAGCCCAGAACTCCGCCACATACCCGTAACCCAGCAACCCCACCCAACCCCTTTGGTCACTAAGGGGCAATTTATCATGGCCAATCCACCTAACCTGCACGTCATTGGACTGTGGGGGGAAACCGGAGCACCAGGAGAAAACCCACGCAGCCACGGGGAGAACGTGCACACTCTGCACAGACAGTGACCCAAGCCAGGAATCGAACCTGGGACCACTGTGCTAGCGTGCCGCCCACTGCTACCGTGCCGCCCACATACACTATAAAACTAAAGGGGGGGGGGGAGAAGGAGAAATAATGAGTAGGGAATGCCATACCTTTGATGTTCTGGGATGGTGTAGCCATCTGGGATGGCCACTTACAACAAGAAACATGGACGTTCGCAAAGACTAAAGGGAAATATGGCCAATGTAAGATTCAGGCAGGCACAGAGCCTGAATGTATATTTGTGAGCAGAGAATCCAGACAGCATTGAAACCCCCAACCGATTAGCATTTAATGGCTCATCTCCGTAAGACAAATGATTGATACCCAGGGAACCGATACAAGCCCAGACATTTTGGCGCCACTCCCTTTACTCAGGAAGTGTAAACAGCAGGGTCAATGACCGCTTAGGACACGCCCAGCTATCAAGGCACCCGTCCCTTTATTGGCTCAGATCGAAGGCAGTGATCGAGAACTACCCAATTAATTGGGTCCAAACCTAAGGACCGCCCAAAAGAGCGTGAAACTCCCCAAGGATAAAGAGAGACACGGCCATGTGTTCGACCTCTTTTGGACCTGGTGCTCTGGCAACATCCATCTCCAAGTGCAGCACCACCAGAAGCAAGTTCAAGTTCAACGTTCGCTACCAGACGGATGATCCTAGCCAAACCGCAGTTACTTCTCCAGACCCAGCTGATCCAGATTTGAACAAAGGCCACTGTTCCTTTGACCTAAGCCGGGTGCCTGAAGTTAAGTACAGGTTGTCATAGTTGTTAGGTGTAGTTTAGCTCATAGAGTTTATGTTGCATGTGTAAGTTAATCTTGTGTGTAAATAAAGTACCATTGATCTTGAACTAACTAACTGGTTGTTTGGCTCTTTGATCGATACCTGGTTAAACCTTGTGGCGGTATCATTTGATACCTGCCGACTCTGAGAGCATACCATATCAATATCTAGATAAAAGGGCAACCTTATTGACTGCCATATTTAGAATAAGTAAAGATAGCAACAATGGCCAGTTAATTTTACAGTGCTGAGAACATTATTGCTCCTACGGCAACAATTCACTGCACTAAAATGAAATAGTTATCTCACTAGATTATCTGGGAATGAGCAGAGACTTATTATAGAGCCGCATATTATTAGTGAACAACTGTTCTATATTCCTTAGGTTTTACCACCTGTTGTGCTCAGGGTACTAAGTTTTACAAAATTAAAAGAAGATCTTGTTACATGAAAGTCAGTGGTGTTAAAGGAAGAAAAGGGAGAAAGAAGTGCCTGAATGGAAACATTGCCTTTCTAGAAAATATGTTTGCCACAAGACAGCAGTGATTGCGTTTGGCTGTAAAAAGTTTGAGACATTCTAAGATTGTGCAAAACATTGTAACTGCGAGTCCTCTACTTATATAGAAGAACAGCAGTTTGTATAGTTAGCAATAATAGATTTTTGAGAAGTGCTACAACCCTCAGGTAGATTGCTGAAAGACATTGCACGAGATCCATATGCATGTTTAGGCTGATAAGATACAGTGAGGTTGGCCACTTTACTGTTGTACTGCCATCCATTATTAATACGAGTAATGTCTCTCTGTGTATCTTATAACAGCCTAACATCATTACTCGTGTCTGAGGCAATTATGTAGAAATGGGGTGTATAAACAGATGATCTTTGTGTGAAGAAGTAAATCAGATTAAACGGCCATAACAAAGTAGCTTTGTGAACATTGTCAAAACAATTCATTGTTGCTCTTTTGATTATGGTTGGAGCCGGGACAGGCCATGACATGGTCAGTACGTTGTGTATAAATATCGGTAGTGTAGCTGTCGTCTGTTAGAACTGACTTGTGAAGAAGGGAGCTCCGCAGCCACTGTCATTCTATTTACCGGATTATTTTTTTTTCGTAAATGATCACATTTTATTTAAATTGGGCAATGCTATTTGCAAATACAATTAGTTCAGCTGCCCACAATCAGAGATGGCAATTTTCTTGCTGGTTTTGCCACTTTGGCTTCCCAATTTTTCCATCTTCCTCACAACATCCATCCCGTCTATCACTTTGCCAAACAGATGTTTTCCATCCACCCAGGCAGTTTTCACGGCGCAGAGAAAGAACTGGGATCCATTTGTATTTGGCCCAGCATTAGCCACGGACAGGATACCAGGTCCTGTGTGCGTCAGTTTGAAATTCTCATCCTTAAACCTTTCACCGTAGATGGACTTCCCACCAGTGCCGTTGTGCTTGGTGAAGTCACCACCCTGGCACATGAAATCAGGAATGACCCTGTGGAATATCGAGCCCTTGTAACCAAACCCCTCCTCACCAGTTTTCTGCAGTTTTTGGGACCACATTGGCGTTGAGCTCCACCATGATCCGGCCCACGGATTCGCCGCCCGCACAAATGGCCATGAAAACCCAGGGATTCGGAGCAGCCATCCGGATTCCTCAATAACGGTAAACAATCTCTATATACCGGATTGATAACTGTCTGGTCTGCATCTTTGAAATTATTAAATTAACTTGGTGTTGAGAGCCATGCTATCTGGTGTCCAAAACCATAAGAGTCATTGAAATATGTGAACATAAAAGCAGGAGTAGTCCATCTAGCCCCTCGAGCCAGTTCCAGCATTCAATCAGGAACATTCGACTTAGGAGTGGGAGTAGACCACTTAGCCCTCCGAGCCTTCCCTGCCATTCAATAAGATTGTGGTTGTGGTCTCAACTCCTCATTCCTGTCTGCCCCCCCCCCCCCATAACCTTGTCCGCCAAACATCTGTCTAATCTGCCTTGAATAAATTAAATGACACCAGCATCCACTGCTCTCTGTGGAAGCGAATTCCACAGACTAATCGCCCCTTTGTGAGAAAAAAACATCTCTTAAAGAGATACATAAGCCAAGTTTGTGGAACTGGGCCTCATGATTGAACCTTTGGTGTCATTCTAATATGCCTCTTCCAAGTCCAATTTTCCTTTCCAAAGGTTGAGTGTCCAAAACTGACCATACTCCAGTTGGGGTCTGGTCAAAATTCTGCAGGACAGAAGCAGGACTTCCAGTTTCACATTCCAAAATCAAGGCCAGCATTCCAATAGCCGTTAGCTGGAGGACTGTCCAATGTCAGGACCATGTGTGGGTTCCGAGCCTCCTAATTGGCTGTTGCTGGGCCCTCTATCCAAGTAACGACATCAGACAGGTTCCATGCTGCCAATCAGGGACTGGCAGCTCTGGAGCCCCATCAGCACCACCTAGAGAGCTGGTTGCTGCTGAAACAGGCTGGTTTAGCTCAGTTGCCTGGACAGCTGGGCTGTGATGCGGAGTGAGGCCAACAGCCTGGTTTCAATTCCTGTATTGGCTGAGGTTATTCATGAAGGCTCCGCCTTCTTGACCTTGTCCCTCGCCTGAGGCGCGGAGATCCTCAGTTTAAATCGCTCTCCCCCTCAAAGGGATAAGTGGACTATGGCAACTTTGCTCACTTACTTCACTTTACAGCATGAAGCCTCCTCAAAAGGGAAATTCAGTTTTAAAACATCAGGGTAGCCCTAGCTGGTAGGCCTCATCAATCGGAGGGGAAACCCTTCCAGTGGTAGTGTTGGGGCTGCAGGGCTGAACAGATTCCAGCCTCTGTCTCTTAGCTGCTAATCTTTCTCAGGCCTAAGTTCCAAGGTTACCTCCATCTCTGTGCTCCCTTGCTTTTGCTAATAATCTCCCCATCATAAATCCACACTCTTTTTGATCAGTTACTTGTCAAAGTGCTCATTCTCTGATGATACATTCCATTATCCTCGTAATTTACGTTGAATTTCATCATATGCCCAGTTCATCACAAAGAGAGACGATAACTTCACAAGGGGCCGAGAGTGGACACTGCTCACTGAGAATAGTAAATCTGGCAAAACTCTGACAAACCTCGTTGTATGAGCAGCAACTGATAAACCTCACTGAGTTCATGGTCAAAATAATTTTCACACCAGGGACAGATTGAAAAGGAAGGTACAGATTAAATTTAAGATTAAAATGCACAAAATCAATGACTGATATCCGGCTCTTAGGTGTCACCTTGTGAAGAAAGTTCATAGACAGGGCAGTGGATCTTTTTATGCGAGTCTGGATAGAAAAAAAAACATCTTGAGAAGAATGTGCAATTTGGTTAATAGTGCCAGGATTATTATATTACAGCCTGAAGATTGCAAAGAGGTGGGGAAATGGAGCACGTGATTGCAGCAGCTGGGTAATGCACTAACCTGGGTAGTGCGGAGGTCCTGCCGAATTTAATGGTCGGATCACATTTGAATTTAGAGGTTGACTGTCTTTCACGGAGAAAAGCCTCCACTAGAAGACACTAAATTGGAGGGCGGAGATGGAGATCTCCCCAGGTTGAAACATTGTGCCTATGGTGGGGAATGGAAGGGGGCAGCCACAAGGCAAAATGGTTGAGGCAATTGTGGGGATTTGAGGACACGGGTGGGTGGGAGGGGGTAGGCAAGATTGTGGACTGGGGGAATCATAGATTAGGGGAACCATGGATTGGAGGGATCCACAAGTTGGTGGACCACAGGTTGATGGGATTTTGAGTTGGGGTTTATGGATTGGGGGATTACGGATTGTGGAGATTATGGATTGGGGGGGAGATTAAGGATTGGGGGATCGTAGTTGGTGGAGATCGCAGGCTGGCGAGATTGTGGATTGGGAGACTACTGGTCAGGGAGATTGTGGGTTGGTAGTTTGTGGATTTGAAGGATCACAGATTGATGGAGGTTATGATGGTGGGGATCTTGGACCTGGCCCCGGGGGGGGGGGGGGGGGGGGGGGAGTCGTGATGTGGTGGGTTTGTGAATTAGGAGAATCATGGGTTGCGGAGAAGATTGGGATAATCATGAATTGGGGGATCGCAGTTGGGGAAATTATGGATTGGGAGAGATCATGGGCCAGGTTATTAAAAAGCCAGAGGCTGATTGAGGAAAGGAGAGCATGTTAGCTTGGGGAATGGGAGGGCGAAGCACCCATGGCCCAGAGCAGTGCTGAAAAAGCATTTAGCTGCTGGATCCAACTGTTCTCGTCTCCCTACAGCTGCCGGGTTCTTCAGGTCCCAGGAAAACTAGCTGATAAATCCCCATCACTACTTAAATCAAAGGCATACAACAATATTATTTAAATGACTGGCCTGCCTCAAGAGGAGGTTGGTCACACAAATTGAAACCTGAAGTGGGTGTTCAAGATGGATTGGGATTGTACTTCAGATATTTCGATACAAGCCCATGCCTCTCCATCCCTTCCCTGCGCTTTGGAGAAGGGGGCGCATGTTACCCTCCACGTTTTAGTGTTACTTCCTCCGATTTCCCTCATGTATCTTGGACTGCCAATTAATAAATCTCCGAAGAAGAAAGTCATATCGGCTCGAAACTTTAACTCTTGATTCCCTCTTCACAGATGCTGCTCGGCCTGCTGAGTATTTCTGGCACCTTCTGTTTTTATTTCCGATTTCCAGCATCCACTGCATTTAGTTTTTATTATAATAAATCCCCATGCTTGTGTAGAACCTCAATGTGTTTAATGTAGTGAGAGTGCAGGGGAATCGTGATAATGAGTCAGGGACAGGCTCAGTGCTGGGACAATGAAGCACAAGGTGGATGATAGAAAGCATCAGCCTGTGAAACTCATATCTCATAGAAAAGACCAAGAGCACCGGGATATTGCAGCAGTAATTAGATTTTTAATGATGGGGTCATTTGTTATTTTGCCAACTAGGCATCACATAACACACTTCTCCTGAAAAACAAAAATCCTCACACTGTTGAAGACACAATCTCATGCTCTGCTACAGTTGCACAGGTATAAGCTTCCCTCTGGCATCTCCCCGTTTGAGACTAGATTGTGAATTTTGTCAAGACTGTTCAACAAAAAAGCACATCACATTAGCGATAGGCATTGTCCTCACCTGATCAATCTACAACAGATAGCAGGAAACCTACCTGGTTGTTCGTCTTCTTAGTCCAAAGGGCATCAATGGTAATTACAATGTCTTCACGACCACCTTGGCTGAGATCTACTAATTTAACACAGACTAACGATTCATGCTAGGACCTTCTTGCTTAGCCTAGCACTGGACAGAACATTTCTGTATTAAGCAATCTGCAGAGTTTGCACACATGACTGTTCTATTTATATTATATACCTTCAAATTAGATTTTAACTGGGATGTTACATGTTTGAAATGCAGAGACAACACATCTTCAGATGAAATCAAGTTATGTACTTACCTACATATCATCTACAATGCATGCTTGGAAGATGTAAGGAGCAGATATTTTTAGTGTAAAATCGTAGACTCTTACAAAACATAAGTGCTACATTGTTACAGAATAATAGTGTAGAAGAGGCCATTCAGCCCATTGAGGCTGCACCGATGCATGATAAACACATGACTTGCCTATCTAATCCTATTTGCCAGCACTTGGTCCATAGCCTTGAATGTTAGAACGTGCCAAGTGCTCATCCAGGTACTTTCTAAAGGATGTGACATAATCTGCCTCTACCACCCTCCCAGGCAGTGCATTCAAGATCTTCATCGCCCTCTGGGTAAAAAAGGTTTTCCTCAAATCCCCCCTAAACCCCCTGCCCCTCACCTTGACCTTGTGTCCCCTCGTAACTGATCCATCAACTAAAGGGGACAGCTGCTCCCTATCCATGCCCCTCATTATCTTGTACACCTCAATCAGGTCTCCCCCCTCAGTCTTCTCTTCTCCAGCTAAAACAAACCAAGCCTATCCTATCTCTTCATACATTGCACATTCCATCCCAGGCACCATCCTGGTGAATCACCCCTGCACCCCATCCAGTGCAATTACATTCTTCCTATAATGTGGCAACCAGAATTGCACACAGTACTCCAGCTGTGGCCTCACCAAAGTTCTATACAACTCCAACATGACCTCCCTGCTTTTGCAAACGATGCCTCGATTGATAAAGTTAAGTGTCCCATATGCCTTTTCCCCCACTCGATTAACCTGCCCTTCTGCCTTCTGAGATCTATGGACAAACACGCCAAGGACTCTTTGTTCCTTGGAACTTCCCAGTTTTACAGTTAAGAGAAACAGGTGATGGGCATTAATTGCCTTTGAGCACACATAAATAGGGGTTAGCTGGGGCACTGGGGGGAGTGGGAGAAGAACTGCGAGACTGCAAGTCACTAAACTCTCTTAATTAAGAAATGCTCTGACTTGGTTTGTGCTTCACAAAATGGCTTATTACAAGAGGCCATTTGGCTCACCATGGCTGTCTTGGCTCTTTGAAAGAACAATCCAATTAGTCCCACTCCCCTGCTCTATTCCCAAATCTTTGCAATTTCCTCTTCTATATATTTAGTATTATAATCAATGTTCCCTGAAGATGCACAGCCAAGTGGCCACATCAAATCCATGCACAAGCTGGCACATTTAGATTAACGCGTGTCCATGGCGATACAATTTTTGTTTTACAGGATTGCATGCTTAAATAAATCATCCCCGCACTCCACGAAAAATTATAGGGAATACTGATTGTAATGGCAAATTACTTATTCCTGCACCAAAGTTCTGAGGCGCAAGACTAAACCCCTGTAAGCAACTGGTTAATGAATGTTAGAATAGGTGTAAAAAACCTATCTTTATACTTACAGAATGCACTAACCCCCACCCCAAGGTTATTTCAGTAAATTTCCTTTCCGTATTACACATGTTTGTTTCCAATTACAGAACTGGATGATTGAGACATTGTTCTTTCTATTAATTAGCATTCAACTGCTTGTGATTTCTGGGAGCCCTGATTATTCTTCAATTAGAATAATGCTGAAAAAAGAGACATGTCAAAGCTTTTTATCTTATAATCAGGACACTTGGCAAGCATACTAATACAAGAGAAAAACAACCATTTCTACTGCATGAGAAGAGTGTTGATTGGCAAGTAGACTCTGATTGGTAGAAGAGTTGCCATGGAGAACTCACCAGCTGATGGTGACTGACAGTTAACCTCCGAGCATTGTTTGAAATCTTAACCCTGCAACTTGACCCTGATGGTTAGCGAATGGCTGTCACTTATTTTGTTTAGCTAAAGGACGCGCAATGTGTGTACATGTTCTTTCTGTCTGCAAAGGACAGGGCCCTGTGTATTAATCTATGTAGCTTCCAGTACACACTGCAAGCTCGACTGACAATTTTAAATTGGTTGCTAGTGTAATTCTTAACACACTGAGGATCATTTAACAAATGTTCTCCAATCGTGGATTTGCATCTAATGTTGGACACTGCATTTTGAGTTTTGCAAACACGGGCACGGTCAGTACTTTATCTGTTGCAAACAGCAGAAGGGGCATGCTGTTTGATATACTCTGCCAGTCTTTGGGATGTATGGCCTACATACCTAGCATCACACAGGCACTGAAATTAATTTACTGCACTAGTCATCTATGTGATTGGCAGAACTTATTTTTGGCCTGATAGCAGTATCCTGTTAGTGGAGCGCATGGTTCGTGTTGCTACTGCAAAGTCACGGTGTGAACCAGCTATCCTCCTCTGTTGCTCAAATCTTTGAGATACTTTGCCCTTTCAGGCCAATCGGAGATAAACCGTGCACTTTTCAGGGCTGAAGATGACGGTCTTAGGCCCATTCATGCGTTTGCTTGATATATCTCTTTTATCAGCAATACCCAAGTTCTGTGCTACCAAGCAACTATTTGTAGTCTCCAATCTTTCCACATTCTGCTCCTGGTCAGATTTACCTTGGACAGAAAAAGTCCTCAAAACAAATGTACCATTCGTGCCCAGAAACATCTCTGTCCCAGAATCAGCTGGCCTCAGAACGAAATGGATCATTTAGTTGTATAAATGTGCCATTAATATGCTGTGGTATTGTAACACATGTGCCAGTACAGTGTTGAGAAATTCAAACCTGTAAGACTTGATTCACAATTCTTGCTGAGTTTGTTAAAAAGTATTTCTGGGCTGCAATGAGTGGGCTGGATTAAAATACTGGAACTTCCTTCCTAACTATGAGAGTGCCTTCATCATGTGGACTGCAGCAGTTCCAGAAGGTGGGTCATCACTAGCTACTTGTGAGTCACTGGGTGTGGGTAATAAATGTTAGTTAGCCTAGCTACTGACATTCACATGCTAAGAAAACATAAAGATGTTTGAGGTTTTCTGCAGTGTCAGGAGAAGGAAGGCAGTCAAAATTTCTGATCCCCATGCCTAGTCAATCACACTTGGGTCTGGAGGCAAAACCAAAATACTGAGGATGCAGGAACTCTGAAGGAAAACAAATACAAAATGCTGGGAATACTCAGCAGGTAATGGCAGTATCGGTTGGGCAGAGAAACATAAATTGAATAATTATCCAAAGAGAAAATTTGCAGGGCCACGGGGAAAGGGAGGGGGAATGTGTCTAGCTGAGTTGCTCTTGCAAAGAGCCAGTATGGGACACGACAGGCCGAATGGTTTCCTTCTGTGCTGTTACCATCCTATGATTTTGTAGGTCAGTAGCCTGCCACCAGAGCTTTTGGGACTCGATTTGATCTCAGTTGCCTTATTCATCATCATTTTGCGAGTCTAGGCTTCGAGGGTGGTTTGGGTAAGATACTGGAGATATGAGAAAAAAAATGATCAAATATTCGAACAGTGGCCGAGGAATTTCTGAACTTCTGCGGCTGGAAGGGCGATGGCACAGTGATTAGCACTGCTGCCTCACAGCGCCAGGGACCCGGGTTCAATTCCAGCCTTGGATGACTGTCTGTGTGGAGTTTGCACATTCTCCTCATGGCTGCGTGGGTTTCCTCCGGGTGCTCTGGTTTCCTCCCACAGTCCAAAGATGTGCAGCTCAGGTGGGTTGGCCATGATATATTGCCCCTTAGTGTCCAAAAGGTAAGATGGGGTTACTGGGTTATGGAGATAGGGTGGGGGAGTGGTCCTACGTTACTGTTTCAGAGGGTCGATGTAGGCTTGATGGGCCGAATGGCCTCCTGCTGCAGTGTACTGATTCTATAATTCTAAGGTGCTGGGTAGGGTATGGGGGAGGGGGGGTGCTCCCGTCAGGGCAGCAGGCAGGTCACCCACCCCCCAATTCCGGCGAACCAATTTGCGGGTTGGCAGCCCAGCAGCCTCAATGGGGAAGGGGGGATGGACCGCATCGGTCTGCAGACTGAGGGCATATGAACTGAAATGCACATTCACCAACAGGTGAAGTCAGGTCGAGGGCGGGAGCAGTCGCTCCAAAAGGGGAAAACAGTTAAAAACGGGGAAATTTGAATACGGCTCCAAACTGCCCCTTCCCCTCCCCACTTTGGCCAAGAAGGAGTGGGACTGGCGGATCGCGGGAGGAGGTTGGACGCTGATGCGGAGGCGAAATGTTCGGGCGCAGGAGGCGGCTTGCGGCTCTCTGGCTTCACGCGCGCAGGAGGCGGCTCGCGGCTCTCTAGCTTCTTGTGCGCGGCCTCCTGCAAGGATAGTCCGACCCGAGGCGAACGGTTTGATGTCCAGCTGGCTGGAAATAGCTGTGGACTGTCGAGGCGCAGCCGCAAGTACAGGTTTAACCCCCCCCCCCCCCCCCCCCGCCTCAAACTGAAAATAGCGAACTTCTACCCGAGTTTGGACAACCGTGGGTTTCCGTAACTGGAGTACAAGTTGGTATTTGAAAGCGATTACCAAAAGATGTCCGCCACAAGTCATCTGAAAAACGGGACAAATTTGGACACCTGCTTCAAGATACCCTGAAGACACGCTGGGGAGAATGAACCATCACCCGCCGTTATTGAAGTGTCTGGATAAGAAACTATTAAAGGTAGAAGGTATGGGTGGCAGGTAGCACAGTGGTTAGCACTGTTGCTTCACAGCTCCAGGGTCCCAGGTTTGATTCCCGCGTGGGTCACTGTGCAGACTTTGCACATTCTCCCTGTGTCTGCGTGGGTTTCCTCCGGGTGCTCCGGTTTCCTCCCACAGTTCAAAGATGTGCACGTTAGGTGGATTGGCTGTGCTAAATTGCCCTTAGTATCCAAAAAAAGGTTAGGTGGGGTTACTGGGTTATGGGGATAGGGTGGAGGTAAGGGTTTAGGTAGGATGCTCTTTTGAAGAGCTTGTGCAGACTCGATAGGCTGAATGGCCTCCTTCTGCAGTGTAAATTCTATGATTAAAGTAAAGTACCCATAGTCCCAGATGAGCATAGTCTACTGTTCCCGTTGAGTGTGGAGAGCTGGTGGTGATTTAACCGAAGGATCAGTACACCTCGCAGAACAAGGCTCAGAGGGCGGGGGTACTACATGAATAGCCTCAGCCGATAAGGGAATTGGCCTCGCTCTGTATCATGAATGAGCTGTCTAGCCAACCAACCTAAACCGGCCCCCAAATAATCTATGCCAACCATGCTAAAATCCATGTGGCTTGTGTCTAGTATGTTGGGTTTGATGAACTATAACTCCAATGGAAGCACTTCACTTTCTCTTTACTGGTAATCAGCGTTTGTCACATCCTGAAATTACTTCCTAATGCATAGCGTTTGGGTCTAATTTAGATTGGCCACGTTCCTGGATGATAGTCATTGGATTGCCACGCAAAAGTTCATATTGCAGACTTAAAAGTAAATCAAGACTTGCATTTGCCTTACATGGTCTCAGGATGCCCCAAAGCAAAGCACCTCACAGCCAATTAGTACTTTTGTAATATAGGAAATGATGTATTATGCAGGTAGGTTCGATGTGGACTGCACTCGATGCAGGGAAGCTAGAAACAGACGTCTAACACTGGAGAAGGTCCAACACTGTTTTATTCAACGATAGAACTGATATACATATTCAGCTGTGGGTCGACACTATACTGAACTGACTGGAGACCTTGTAGTAGCCTGACCAGACCTACTAGCTACCGCATGGTGTTTGCACTGTGCTAGCTCATGGACTCTGACTGTCTCAGTGGCTGGGTCCCTTGAGAGCGGGAAACCTAGTGCCCTCTGGCTTTATAGTGGTAGTGTCCAGTCTGGTGATTGGCTGCACTGTGCTGTGTGCTTCCTGGTCATCCTGTGTGTCAATCACTGCCTGTCTGCATCTCATTATATACATGAGTGGATATTATGACATCTCCCCTTTTTTTTTACATAAATAAATACTAAGGTGTGCGGGCGTATATATATATATATATATATGGTGTCTCAATGAACGTATATACATAGGAAGGTGTCGATAGTGCAGATACATGGCAAACGGAACAATATTTACAGAGGTTAAATCGATGAAGTCACAAAATGTACAAAATACTGATACTTTGCATCAGTAATCACCAAAGAGAAGGAATTGGTAGATGTTGAGTCTGGAGAAGGGTGTGTAGATAGCCTGGGTCACATTGAGATCCAAAAAGACGAGGTGTTGGGCGTCTTGAAAAATATTAAGGTAGATAAGTCCCCAGGGCCTGATGGGATCTACCCCAGAATACTAGAGAGGAAATTGCTGAGGCCTTAACAGAAATCTTTGGATCCTCACTGTCTTCAGGTGCTGTCCTGGAGGACTGGAGAATAGCCAATGTTGTTCCTCTGTTTAAGAAGGGTAGCAAGGATAATCCAGGGAACTACAGGCCGGTGAGCCTTACTTCAGTGGTAGGGAAATTACTGGAGAGAATTCTTCGAGACAGGATCTACTCCCATTTGGAAGCAAGTGGACATATTAGTGAGAGGCAGCATGGTTTTGTGAAGGGGAGGTCATGTTTTTCGAGGAGGTCACAAAGATGATTGATGCAGGTAGGGCAGTGGATGTTACCTATATGGACTTCAGTAAGGCCTTTGACAAGGTCCCTCATGGTAGACTAGTACAAAAGGTGAAGTCACACGGGATCAGGGGTGAGCTGACAAGGTGGATACAGAACTGGCTAGGTCATAGAAGGCAGAGGGTAGCAATGGAGGGATGCTTTTCTAATTGGAGGACTATGACTAGTGGTGTTCCGCAGGGATCAGTGCTGGGACCTTTGCTGTTTGTAGTATATATAAATGATTGAGGAAAATGTAACTGGTCTGATTAGTAAGTTTCAGACGACACAAAGGTTGGTGGAATTGCGGATTGAGATGAGGACTGTCAGAGGATACAGCAGGATTTAGATTGTTTGGAGACTTGGGTGGAGAGATGGCAGATGGAGTTTAATTTGGTCAAATGTGAGGTAATGCATTTTGGAAGGTCTAATGCAGGTAGGGAATATACAGTGAATGGTAGAACCCTCAAGAGTATTGAAAGTCAGAGAGATCTAGGTGTACAGGTCCACAGGTCACTGAAAGGGGCAACACAGGTGGAGAAGGTAGTCAAGAAGGCATACGGCATGCTTGCCTTCATTGGCCGGGGCATTGAGTATAAGAATTGGCAAGTCATGTTGCAGCTGTATAGAACCTTAATTAGGCCACACTTGGAGTATAGTGTTCAATTCTGGTCGCCACACTACCAGAAGGATGTGGAGGCTTTGGAGAGGGTGAAGAAGAGATTTACCAGAATGTTGCCTGGTATGGAGGGCATTAGCTATGAGGAGCGGTTGAATAAACTCTGTTTGTTCTCACTGGAACGACGGAGGTTGAGGGGCGACTTGATAGAGGTCTACAAAATTATGAGGGGCACAGACAGAGTGGATAGTCAGAGGCTTTTCCCCAGGGTAAAGGGGTCAATTACTAGGGGCATAGGTTTAAGGTGCGAGGGGCAAGGTTTAGAGTAGATGTACGAGGCAAGTTTTTTTTACACAGAGGGTAGTGGGTGCCTGGAACCCGCTACCGGAGGAGGTGGTGGAAGCAGGGACGATAGTGACATTTAAGGGGCATCTTGACAAATACATGAATAGGATGGGAAACGAGGGATACGGACCCAGGAAGTGTAGAAGATTGTAGTTTAGTCGGGCAGCATGGTGGGCACGGGCTTGGAGGGCCGAAGGGCCTGTTCCTGTGCTGTACTTTTCTTTGTTCTTTGTTCTTTGTAAAAGTTCAGTCTACAGATTCAGTCTTTGTGGTGGGCAACGGATTCTTGTCGATCGCCGCAGAGGTGGATCAGAAGCTGCCTGCACGTGGATAGGCGGGATCGCTGCCATCGCGGTGGTCGCATGGGCCGGCAGGTTTGCTGGTAGATCGGTGGCCTCGTGGTAGGGTACGTCCGGAGGAAGCATTGTAGGCGGGGGGCACTTCGGTCAGGTAGCGGGCGTGGAACTCTTCGCAGTGCCCGTCTGTTGCGCCGTAGCAGGGAG
Source organism: Scyliorhinus torazame (assembly GCF_047496885.1). Taxonomy (NCBI): domain Eukaryota; kingdom Metazoa; phylum Chordata; class Chondrichthyes; order Carcharhiniformes; family Scyliorhinidae; genus Scyliorhinus; species Scyliorhinus torazame. Next base: position 384,727,923 of record NC_092707.1, read on the forward strand.
CCATCAGCCATGCGGACAAAGAACGATCTTGGGGCCACTTGTTTGATCACAACAGCTGTAGCTGACCAGCCGCCCTCAGGCAACTGGACACAAACATGATCAGTTGGGACCAGCTCGGGTAGATCCGTGGCATGAGCATCGTATGTGGCCTTCTGTTGGGCCCATGACTGCTGCATTTTCTGTAAGACCGTGAGGTGGTCAAGGTCTGGAACATGGATGGCTGGAACTGTGGTCCTCAGAGTGCGATTCATGAGCATCTGTGCTGGAGACAACCCAGTGGACAGTGGGGTCGCCCTGTATGCCGGCATCACCAGGTTGAAGGCGGAGCCTGAGTCTGCAGCTTTGCACAGCAACCACTTTACAATATGGACCCCTTTCTCGGCCTTCCCGTTTGACTGCGGGTAGTGGGGACTGGAGGTTACATGACGGAAGTTGTAGGACTGTGCAAAATCAAACCATTCCTGGCTGTAAAAGCAAGGACCGTTGTCGCTCATTACCGTGAGCGGTATCCCATGCCTGACGACCGTTTCTTTGCAGGCTTTGATTACCGCCTTCAACGGGAGGTCGGACAGTTTCACCACTTCTGGGTAACTGGTGAAGTAGTCGACCAAGAGTACGTAGTCACACCCCTTGGCGTGGAAAAGGTCTACACCTACTTTGGACCACAGAGAGGTCACGATCTCGTGCTGTTGCAGCGTTTCCTTGGGTTGAGCTGGTTGAAACTTCTGTCAGGTAGGGCAGTTGAGGACTGTGTCGGCAATATCCTGGCTGATGCCCGGCCAATAGACCGCCTCCTGAGCTCTGCGTCGGCATTTCTCGACCCCAAGGTGACCCTCGTGGAGTTGGCCCAGAACCATAGCCCTCATGCTCGGAGGAATTACGATCCTGTCGAGTTTCACAAGGATTCCCTCCACCACCGTCAGGTCGTCTTTTACGTAATAGAACTGGGGACATTGTCCCTTCTGCCAGCCATTGGTAAGGTGCTGCATCACACGCTGCAGCAGAGGATACTTGGCCGTCTCCTCACGAATTTGGACCACCCATTCGTCAGAGGCCGGAAGGTTGATAGCACACAACTGCACTTGCGCTTCTAAGTGGCAGATGAAGTCACTTTGTTCACACGGTGTGGTAATAGACCTGGACAGGGCATCTGCAACAATCAGCTCTTTACCTGGCATGTAGACCAGTTCGAAGTCGTAGCGGCGTAGCTTTAGAAGAATACGCTGTAACCGAGGTGTCATGTAATTTAAATCCTTCTGGATTATATGGACTAGAGGCCTGTGGTCCGTTTCTACCGTGAATTTTGGCAGGCCGTAAAAGTAGTCGTGAAACTTGACTATCCCTGTCAGGAGGCCCAGACACTCCTTCTCAATCTGAGCGTACCGTTCTCAGTGGGCGTCATGGCCCTGGAGGCATACGCCTCTGAGCCCAGGACGAGGAGTCATCCCGCTGAAGGAGCACCGCCCCAATGCCGTCCTGGCTTGCATCAGTTGATATCTTGGTTTCCTTGGTTGGGTTGAAGAACGCTAGGACCGGGGCTGTCGTGAGTTTTGCTTTCAGCTCGCGCCATTCCTCTTCATGCGTGGGCAGCCACTGGAATTCCGTCGACTTCTTGACGAGATGGTGGAGGGCTGGGAACTTGCAAGCCGACATAGATGACATTATCACGCACTGAATGAATTTCCCGAGGAAGTTTACCATCCCGAGGAAGCGGAGGACCGCCTTCTTGTCCTCCGGGGTCTTCATGGCGTTGATCGCCGAGACCTTGTCGGCATCTGGCCGCATGCCCTGCTGCGAGATGTGGTCATCCAGGAACTTAAATCCGATTGACCAAATGAGCACTTGGCCCTGTTGAGCTGGAGACCATGTTCATGAATTCTCTGGAATACCTTCTTGAGGCGAGCGATGTGTTCCTGGGGCGTTGTGGACCAGATAATTACATCGTCAACGTATACTCGCACCCCCTCGATGCCCTCCATCATCTGTTCCATGATACGGTGAAATACTTCGGAGGCAGATATGATCCCAAAAGGCATCCGGTTGTAGCAGTAGCGACCAAACGGGGTGTTGAACGTGCACAGCTTGCGACTGGACGCGTCCAGCTGCATTTGCCAAAAACCCTTGGAGGCGACCAGCCTAGTAAAGAATTTGGCATGAGCCATCTCACTGGTCAACTCTTCACGTTTTGGTATCGGGTAATGCTCCCGCATGATGTTGCGGTTTAGATCCTTAGGGTCAATGCAAATGCGAAGCTCCCCTGACGGCTTCTTTACGCAGACCATGGAGCTGACCCAGTCTGTTGGCTCTGTGACCTTCGATATGATGCCCTGGTCTTGGAGGTCCAGTAATTGCTTCTTCAGACGATCCTTGAGGGGTGCCGGCACCCGGCGTGGTGCATGAATTACAGGGGTGGCGTTCGGCTTGAGCAGGATTTTATATCGGTATGGGAGCGTGCCCATTCCATCGAATACACTGGTACTGCGTGATAATGTCATCTATGTCGGCTTGCAAGTTTCCATCAGGTGAGGCCATCGCCGGTGATGATGACATGGTGTGGACTCGCTGAACCAGGTTCAGGAGCTTGCAGGCTTGAGCACCGAGCAGGGACGCTCTGTCAGGCCCGACGATTTCAAACCACAGTGTTGCCTTGATCACCTTGTTGGATACCCCTAGTTGACAGGAGCCACTGGCAGCTATGGCATTACCATTGTAGTCAAGGAGCTGGCAGGCTGGTGGAAGAATGCTTGGTCTGGCGCGGATGGTGTCGAGGTCGGATTTTGAGATGAGGTTCGCTGATGCACCGGTGTCCAGTTTAAATCGGATGCGAGCCTTGTTAACTGTGAGGACAGCACACCACTCGTCATCGGGATCCACACTGAGGATCGAGGCATTTAGCTGTTGTGGTGGAAGGCAGTGCATGTGTAGTTATGATGCCCACCCGGTATGCCGGTATGGGGACTTGAGGCACTCAGCATCAGGGTCTGTTGGGATCGGAATCTGGCATGCCTTGTTGTATTGAGCGGACAGTTCTGCGCCGCAGCTGGGATTGCTGACTGCTGAGCGGTGGAGCAGATCTGCAAAGGGCTGCGTAGTGGCCAAGCTTGCCACACTGTAGACACCGGTGTCCTTTTGCCGGACTTTGCCGCTTTAAATGGGCGGAGCCACAATTCGGACACGTCATGACGCCGACGTCAGCGCGTTCCGTGCGCCATCGCACATGCGCAGTGCGGTCGGTCGATGTACGCACCTGCGCAGTCGGGTTGTCGGGCTCGTCGTCCACACGGCCGTGGCGCGCATGCGCAGGGACCCAGGAAAAGCGCGCGAAACGGCCACTCTCCTCAATGCTCAGGCCCTGCATTTGTGCAATGGCCTGCACCCGTTCCGCCTCGTGGGAGGCCAGCTTTGCAGTTTCTGCTGTCCTGACGTGGGAGTAATGATTCTTGGCATGCTCATGGACAACGCAAGTCTCGATAGCGACAGAGAGGATCAACTGTTTGACTTTCAGGAGCTGCTGCCGAAGGGAGTCGGAGTGGACCCCGAAAATGATCTGATCCCGGATCATGGAATCAGCCGTCGAGACATAGTTACATGACTGCGCTAGGATGCGGAGATGGGTCACAAAGGACTGAAAAGGTTCATCCTTACCCTGAAGCCTCTGCTGGAAAACGTAACGTTCAAAGCTCTCATTCACCTCAATGTCGCAGTGGCTGTCAAACTTCAGCAGGACTGTTTTGAATTATGTTTTGTCTTCGCCGTCAGCGAACGTGAGGGAGTTGTAGATGTGGGTGGCGTGGTCCCCCGCGGTAGAGAGAAATAGCGTGATCTTCCTGGCATCCAATGCTGCTTCGAGGTTGGAGGCCTCGATGTACCAGAGGAACTTTTGCTTGAAGAGCTTCCAATTTGTGCCGAGGTTGCCGGAGATGCGGAGGAGGCTGGATGTTTTCCATTTCACCAGATGGCTGCTTGCTGGTCAATGCTGATTCACTCGAGGTAGGTCCGTCAAGATCAGTACCACTCTGGTACCATGATGTGTTAGGCAGGTAGGTTCGATGTGGACTGCACTCGATGCAGGGAAGCTAGAAACAGACGTCAAACACGGGAGAAGATCCAACACTGTTTTATTCAATGATAGAACTGATATACATATTCAGCTGTGGGTCGACACTATACTGAACTGACTGGAGACCTTGTAGTAGCCTGACCAGACTTACTAGCTACCGCATGGTGTTTGCACTGTGCTAGCTCATGGACTCTGACTGTCTCAGTGGCTGGGTCCCTTGAGAGCGGGAAACCTAGTGCCCTCTGGCTTTATAGTGGTAGTGTCCTGTCTGGTGATTGGCTGCACGGTGTTGTGTGCTTACTGGTCATCCTGTGTCAATCACTGCCTGTCTGCATCTCATTATATACACGAGTGGATATTATGACAGGAAACAACAGTCAATTTCTGCATTAAGATCCCACAAACAGCAATGTGATAATGACCATTTCTGTATTTTGGTGATATTGAATAATGGATAAATATTGGCCAGGACACAAGGAATAATTCCCTTGCAAAATAATTCGGTGAAGTCTTGTACATCCACTTGAGAGAACACACAGGTGTAGCATCTTGTCTGAAAGAAAACACCTTCAAACAGTGCAGCTCTTCCTCTGTGCCACAGTGGACTGTCTACCTAAACCTTCGATCTCAAGTCTCTGAAATGGGACTGACTCGATCCCACCGCCTTCTGACTCCAAGATAAAAATTTAGTTTTATTTTTTTTTTTAAACTTAGAGTACCCAATTCATTTTTTCCAATTAAGGGGCAATTTATTGAGGCCAATCCACATAGCCTGCAGATCTTTGGGTTGTGGGGGCGAAACCCACGCAAACACGGGAGAATGTGCAAACTCCACACGGACAGTGACCCAGAGCCGGGATCGAACCTGGGACCTCGGCGCCATGAGGCCACTGCGCCACCATGCTGCCCCCAAAGATAAAAATTCTGCTTGTGGAAGCTTGCTGCATGCATTACCTGACAACAGTGGTGACACTTCAAAAGTGTTAGAACCATTGAATTCCTACAGTGCAGAAGGAGGCCATTCGGCCCATCGAGTCTGCACCGACTCTGAAAGAGCACCCCACCTAGGCCAACTTGCCACCCTGTAACCCCTGCACACCCTTGGACATTCAGGGGCAATTTAGCATAGCCGGTCCACCTAACCTGCACATCTTTGGAACTGTGGGAGGAAACCCAAGCACCCTGAGGAATGCACGCAGACACGGGGAGAAAGTGCAAACTCCACGCAGACAGTCACCCAAGGCCGGATTTGAACCTGGGTCCCTGGCGCTGTGAGGCCACAGTGCTGCCCTGGTGTTGATACCACTTTGAGACATCGGTGGTTGTTTATAATACATATAAATGATTTGGATATATAACTTAGGTTATACTTTTGGCTACACCAAAATATAGGAATGTATAAACACGCTTACTGAGTGAGTAGATAAATGGCAAATAAAGTTCAACATAGAACTGTGATAAAGTTGAACAAATATAGTTCAACATACAAGTGAGATGGTTCATTTTGATTGGAGGAATGAGAAGGTCAGTTAATCCTTGGAAAATAAGGAACTAGATGGTTGGAGGAGCAAAAGAGATTTGGGAATACAGATGCAGTAATCATTGAAACCAGCCACAGGTGTTGATAGGTAAAGCATAAAGAGTGAAAACTAAGTACTGGGGCTTCTTTTTGGAGCGATTGAATACAAACGCAAGGAAGCAAGGTTACATTTATTAAGAATTTTGTTTAGTCCATACCAAGAGTCCAGGCCAGGATTTGATGGTCCCACCTGCCACGGGATTCATCGTGGGTGGGATCACAAAATCCCTCCCACTGTGTGGAGTCTTGGTCTTCGCAATACTGAAAGGAGAAAGTACAGAAGATATTTACCAAGGTTGTTGCCAATATTGAGAGAATGTGACTTCTCATGGTGCCATGGAGTGAGTGGTCGCACATAAGGTAGCTCCTGCCTGAGGTTGGATTCTTTGTCCCTTTTCATGAGGCTCTGACAGATGGAAAAAGTGGGAATATCAAAGACTAAGGTATTCTCCTTCGGTGGGTAATGTCGAAGAGTTACCAAACGAGGAGTGCGACAAATAAGAGCAACATTCGGACCAAGAAGACTCGCATGGCGCAACAGGGGAAAAGATGGCAGAGGGACCTGTGGCACAATGGTCAACAGAGCAGTTGGTGGAATTCCTGGGAGCCGAGTTCAAGCAGCAAAGGAAAACAGCTTGAAAAGGATTTGGCCAAGTTGGCAGAGCCAATTAGGGCTACCCTGCATTGGAGGCGCAGAATGCGTCGATCCAGAACGTGGAGGAGACGGTGGCTGATCCTGAGGATCATACTGCCTCGTTGGAGGCTGAAATATTATGATTGTGGAGGGTCAGAAAAAGTTGAGGGGAGAAGGCCAATGACTTGGAGAATCTTTCAAGGAGACAGAACTGGAAGATCGTGGGCTACCTGAAGGGATCGAGGGAAGACAGGCCACAAAGTATGTGGCCAAGATGTTTGAGCAGTGAGGGAGGGAGGGAGTCTTTGACCGTCCTCCTGAAGTAGATCGGGCACACAGGTCGCTGCAGAGGAAGCCGAAAGCAGGAGAGCTGCTGAGTGATCATCGTGAGGCTGCATCGGTACCTGGATAAGGAGAGGATTTGGAAGTGGGCTATGTTGGTTTTCTTTGTTTGTGACTTCGGTGGTGAGGGTGGGTCTGGGGAGGCGGGCTTTTTTGTGATTGGGATGGGGGAGGGGTTGGGGTGGGGTGAGTTGCTGATGTTGAAGGGATTGCTGTGGAGCAGTTGACTGGGGGGAATGGCAGTGGCGATTTTGGGGGGACCATGGAGATGGGCAGGACTGGGGCCTGGAGGAATCCATTGAAACGTGGATATGGCTGATCAGGGTGGGGGCAGGCTCATGTAATGGGAGAAGGCTCAGTAGTACAGGCTAAATAGCCTGTTACGTGCATTAATTCCACATTAATTCTATGTAATTCTAGGTCAATCTATACTGTGGTTTACTGAAATATGTGTCATGACCGTGGGAAAACAAACATGATCAGTCCACAGCTTTGCCTGTAAACCACGCAACAATTTCACTGATTGTTGTTAAAACTTATTTTACAAATTCCACAAACTGCACTTAAAGGAATTTCTACTAACCTACTCAAGATGCCCAAACACAAGATAAAAGGTCAGCATTAAGTCCCAATATAAAACCGATTTTTGTGATATTGTTTCTTGCATGGATGTCAACCTGGGAGAAATTGCCAGGTCCAAGAGCCTGAAGGTCAGCAAGGCACCTGGGATCGACGAGATACCAGCAGATATTGAAACATGGTAAGAACACTATTGCAAGTGAGTTCATGGACCTGTTTAACAGCATCTGGACGATGGAGGACATCCAGGATGACTAGAGGAGCAATCATTTAGGTGCCAAAGAAAGAGAACCTCACTGACTACAACAACTAGGGGACATAACACTGCTGTCAGTACCTGGCAAGTATTCAGCATGATGCTCCTCATCAGATGAATGCAGGTGGTGGTGGTACACTTTGCGAACAATAGGCAGGTTTCTGGGGTGGCAGATCATACTCTCAGGAACTCCATAGAGCAGAGCCACTTGTTATAAACTTCATTGATTTCAAGAAAGTTTTCGATAGCATTCATTAGCAGTCACTCTGGTACATCACAATACAGTACAGCAGTATATAAACACCGTTGAAGACTTATACTGTGACTCCTGCTACTGCGTGAAGACAGGATGGGAACGACAAGTTCCTTCAACATCATTACAGGAGTATGGCAACTCTCCTCATTTCTTTTCCTCTTGGTTATCAATTTCATCATGAGGGAGGCGATAGTGGGTGCAGACTTTCACATTCCATGGCAACACTGCTGGTTGATGGACCTGGATTTTGCAGAACACAAATCCCTGCTGGCTGGGGAATCATGCGCTTCAAGACATGACCACAAGTATTGAGAGTAACGGTGCCAAGGTTGGTCTGCCAATCAGCTGCGAGAAGACCAAGACTGTAACGACTACATGGCAACAAAACCCTCCCATCGCCATTAGCAACAGAACATGAAGATGTTAATCACTTCCCTGATCTAGGAAGCAACTTCTCCAGGGAAGATGATGTAGAGACCGATGCCCACACAAGAATCAGAAAAGCAGCATTGGTCTTCGCACAGCTCCCCACTCTCTAGTAATCCAGCACTATCAATACAGCTATAAAGCTGCAGTAGTACCAACTGTGTTGTATTTTTGGATTAACAGTACAAAAGAAATCAGCCTGCGAATGGCCTGTTTTTGCTTGTTGCTGGGCAGACTTCCTCTGGGTGACAGCCAGTTTATGGATTCTCATGTTCACTCCGAGCTGAGAAGCCTCCTTAGCTGTGAGCTCCATTGAACAGCAATATCTAATGCAGTCTTCAGACTTAGATTATGTTCCGTTAATAACTTTCTTTGAATGCCTCATTTTTCAAACCACACACTTAATGATCTCTAATTGAGTCATCTACCGATTGCCAAATTCACAAAACTCGTCAAGTTGCTTGAGGGTTCCAACGAACTGCACAATATTTTCACCTTCCAATTTATTCCTTCCTCCACAATAATCAAGGGCTTTGGTGAACAATGATCTTCTAATATTTTCATCAGTACTTGATATGTCTTATCTCCAGGGATCTCTGGCTGGACTAAAGCTTCTTAACAAATTAAAAATTTTGCTTTCGATTGTACTTAAGAATCCAGGGATCGTAATCTTGTCCAACATTTTGTTGGATTGATATTTTGTTTGGGTGGCACAGTGGTTAGCACTGCTGCCTCACAGCGTCAAGGAGCCGAGTTAGATTCCAACCTTGGGTGACACCCAGTGCAGAGTTTGCGCGTTCCCCCCCGTGTCTGCGTGGGTTTCCTCCGGGTGCTCCTGTTTCCTCCCCCAAAGATGAGCAGGTCAAGTGGATTAGCTGTGCTAAATTGCCCCTTAGTGTCCAAAGGTTAGGTGGGGTTATGGGGATAGGGCAGGATAGAGGGCCTGGGTGGGTGCTCTTTTGGAGGGCCAATGCAGAATCGATGGACTGAATGGCCTCCTTGGGCAGCATAGTAGCATAGTGGTTAGCACAGTTGCTTCACAGCTCCAGGGTCCCACGTTCAATTCCCGGCTTGGATCACTGTCTGTGTGGAGTCTGCACGTTCTCCCAGTGTGTGCGTGGGTTTCCTCCGGGTGCTCTGGTTTCCTCCCACAGTCCAAAGATGTGCAGGTTAGGTGGATTGGCTATGCTAAATTGCCCTTAGGTTGGGTGGTGTTTCTGGATTACGGGGATAAATGGGATAGGGTGGAGGTGTGGGGCTTGGGTAGGGTGCTCTTTCCAAGGGCCGGTGCAGACTCGATGGGCTGAATGGCCTCCTTCTGCACTGTAAATTCTATGATTCTGCACTGCAGATATTCTATGATTCTATGAATGTAATAATGGAATCAATCTCTCTCAACATAAGATATGAGTTGATTGGTTTTAGGACAAGGTTCATTATATAAAACAGTGAATCATAAAAGTACACAGTTTTGTTCTAATTTCAAAATTTTACATGTTTTATTGAACTCAGTTTTGCTCTCAAAGTTAGAAACATTTAATAATTATAAATGGCATTTTCTACTTTGAGAACAAGAGCATTTTTCACTGGAAAATTACCTCATCTTCGGATTGTATCGTCAAGGGGCAGCATGGAGACGAGGAAAGAGTAGAGAGGACAAGGACAGATCCTTGGGGTACTCCTGAGGTAACAGCATGGGCATCAATCGAAATTCTTACTGTAGATTCTTTGCCTATGATACAGTAAGTAAAAGTGGATCTAAGCAAGAGCAGTGTCGTCGACTGGACAACCAAAGAGCTGTTGGGTGTGGATGGTTTGGCCAACTACGCAAAAGACTTCAGAAAAGTAAATAAGAATGAGGACGGATAGTACATCATAGTGACAATCACATTGTATGTATTATGTATCTTTGATTAGGCCTGTTTCAGGGCTGTGACGTGAGGCAGTGGAAAAAAATAAGTTGGTTTTACTATCCAAGATAACCCTGAAGTCGTGGGCAGTTTTGCAGAGGATAGTGAAGACTAATAGCTTGATATGACTCAACCAGATCAGTTGGTGGATTTCTAAACCAGCTGTGCTCCAGATATGCTTAACTCAGCACCTCCTAGACTTGAGAAAGCAAAGATGGAGATATATCAAGAATGACTAGAAATGGAAAGTGAAAGCTTTGCTGCGAAGGACATCAAAGGTGGATATGAAGACATATTGTGACCGATCTGTATGCTGCACTTATATTGTTGCCATATGGTTTACTTTCTAATTCTTTGAAAGAATCTTCTAGATGCTCTGGAAATAAAAACGCAACAAATTTATTTGGACATAATAGTGGCAAATGGACCGGCGAAGTCTATGCAGTTGCGAGATTGAACGTACAATTACAAATGGCAGAATTTGAACTATGGCCACAGCAGAAGTGTAATGGGAACATATACGTTGGTCAGAAGTGACCATTTAAATTCACTTTTGAATTCACCGACTCTGGTGAAAGGTCGTCTCAACCTGAAGTGTCAACTCTGTTTCTTTCCAGTTTTTCTGTCTGACCTGCTGCACATTCCCAGCATTTTTGTTTTTCTTAATTTCACATTTCTAGCATGCACAATATTTCCTTTTGCGTTTGAATTCACGGTCACAAATTCCAGAATGCGAGCCAGTTTCAATTAAACGTTCTCCAAAAATCAGTTTACTGGTCTAGGTAGAAAATCCACTTTCCTCCCAGAAATGTGACTTTAATTATCGGACATTGTACAAGATGAGCAGAAATGTTCTCCAATTAAATATTGGGAAGTCTGAAGCCATTATTTTCAGTCCCGTTCCATACTCAGTATCATGTTGATTTCATCCCTCACCCCGGCAACCATTTTAAGATTAAGCCAGTCTGTTTGCAACCCTGTTATCATATTTGATCCTGAGGTGAGCTTCCATAAGACATAGGAGCAGAATTAGGCCACTCGGCCCATTGAGTCTGCTCTGCCATTCAATCATGGCTGATATTTTCTCATCCCCATTCTCCTGCCTTTTCCCCATAACCTCTGATCCCCTTATTGACCAAAAACCTATCTACCTCTGTCTTAAAGACAGTGATTTGGCTTCCACAGCCTTCTGCAGCAAAGAGTTTCACAGATTCATCACCCTCTGGCTGACGAAACTCCTCCTCACCTGTTTTAAAGGATCGTGCCTTTAGTCTGAGATGGTGTCCTCTGGTTCTAGTTTCTCCTACAAGTGGAAACATCCTCTCCACTTCCACTCTATCCAGGCCTCACAGCATCCTGTAAGTTTCAATAAGATCCCCTCTCATCCTTCTAAACTCCAATGAGTACAGACCCAGAGTCTTCAACTGTTCACCATACAACAAGTTCTTCATTCCAGGGATCATTCTTCTGAACCTCCTCTGGACCCTTTCCAAGGCCAGCACATCCTTCCTTAGATACGGGCCCAAAACTGCTCACAATACTCCAAATGGGGTCTGACCAGAGCCTTGTATAGCCTCAGAAGTACCTCCCTGGTCTTGTAATCTCTCTCTCTTGACATGAATGCTAACATTGCATTTTCCTTCTTAACTGCCAACTGGACCTGCACGTTAACTTTAAGAGAATCTTGAACAAGGACTCCCAAGTCCCTTTTGTGCTTCTGATTTCCCAAGCATTTCCCCATTTAGAAAATGGTCTATACCTAAATTCCTCCTTCCAAAGTGCATAACTTCAGACTTTTCCACATTGTATTTCATTTGCCACTTCATTGCCCACTCTCCTAGCTTGTCCAAATCCTGCAGCCCCCTTGCTTCCTCAATACTACCTGTCCCTCTACAGATCTTTGTACCATCTGCAAACTTAGCAACAGTGCCTTCAGTCCCTGCTTCGAGATAATTAATGTATATTGTGAAAAGTTGTGGTCCCAGCACAGACCCCTGATGAACACCACTAGTCACCGGCTGCCATCCTGAAAAAGACCCCTTTATCTCCACTCTCTGCCTTCTGCCAGTCTGCCAATCCTCTAGCCATGCCATGATCTTACCCTTAACACCGTGGGCTTTTAACTTATTTAATAGTCTCCTATGCGGCACCTTGTCAAAGGCCTTCTGGAAATCTAAATAAATCACATCCACTGGTTCTCCTTTGTCTAACTTCCTTGTTACCTCCTCAAAGAACTCTAACAGATTTGTCAGACACGACAAAACTGTGCTGACTCAGTCCTATTTTACCATTCACTTCCAAGTACTTCGCAATCTCATCTTTAATAACAGACTCTAAAATCTTACCAATGACCAAAGTCAGGCTAACCGGCCTATAATTTCCCATCTTCTGCCTCCCTCTCTTCTTAAACAGTGGTGTTACATTAGCCACTTTCCAGTCCTCTGGGACCCTTCCTGTGTTGCTCTTTCTAGCTTTAGTCTATTTGCTCTGTTTAGGTCACCTTTGCTCATGAGTCGCCAGGTATCTTTATGATACCGCCACGTGGTCCAAGTTCAGGTTATGATTAATAACACAGCACACCGCTTAGTAAGGATTAAAACAACGGTCATTTATTATATACAACAAGCAATATTAATACCCTAATACTACTTTCTATATAACAAACCTATCACTACTGGCCAATACTTAACTTAGGAAGAGCCCACCAGGTCAGGGAAATGAATGGCTTGTCCAATCAAATCTGGTCCGCGGGATTCAAAAGGCTGCTACAGGTCGGTGGCTAGGTGTCTCTACCGGATAGCGATCGTTGGATTCAAACTTACGATACACGGTGGCTGGTCTTGCGAAGGTCTCGAGCAGGCGAAGAGGAGAGAGAGAGAGATCTGAACTTGGACCTTTACTTTTATAGGGCCCAGGGGCTTCCCGCCTCCCGGGGTGGCCCTTGACCCCGAGTCCCAAGTGATTGGATTCTGTCCCCAGTCTCTGGGGTCGATGTGTCCAAGGTGAGGCGATTCCTCGATCGGGGGGTGGTCGCTCACCTGTCTTTGTTTCGGCCACTGTAGGCGCCGACAGGTCTGGCCCGGTATTCAATTGCTAATATGTTGCAATTGTTCCCGGGGATAGCCAATTTAACTGTGGATGTCTGAGTAGATTAGGTGTAAACAGTCCTGAATGCAACTGCGGATACCTGGGTTGATGGGCTGTTGATAGCCCTGAGTATCGATCTGGGCTACGTTCCCCGAGCTGAAGCTGCAAACCTGTCTGCAGCTGCCTGCTTGTGTCTTCTTGGCTGCTGTTCGCAGCAGTCTTTCGGGTTAGCCATTTTAAACTGGGTTTTGGCCAGATTAATCGGAACGCAGCCATTTTACATGGCTACACCAGCCTCCAGTGATTCCTGAAAGATCATCATCAATGCCTCCACAATTTCCTCAGCTATCTCTTTCAGGACACTGGGGTGTAGTCCATCCGGTCCAGATGACTTATCCACATTCAGACCTTTCAGTTTCCCCAGAACCTTCTCCTTAGTAATGGTCACTGCACTCACCTCTGCCCCCTGGTTCTGGAGCTCTGACATTCCACTGGTGTTTTCCACTGTGAAAACTGATGCAAAGTAACTATTCAGATCTTCTGCCAATTCTTTGTTTCCTATTATTACTCAAGCCACATTTTCGTGGTCCAATGTCTATTTTTGCCTCTCTCTTACCTTTTATATATTGAATAAAACTCTTCCTATCTTCCTTTATATTACTAGCTAGCTTGCACTCATACTTCATCTTCTCCCCCCTTATTGCTTTTTTAGTTGTCCTCTGCTCACTTTTAAAGGCTTCCCAATCCTCTGGCATCCCACTAGTCCTCGCCACTTTGTATGCTTTTTCTTTAGCTTTTATGCTGTCCTTGACACCCCTTGTCAGCCATGGATGCCTTGTCCGCCCCTTAGCATGTTTCCTCCTCCTTGGGATGAAGTTCTGCTGTGCCTCCCTAATAACCCCCCAAAACTCCGGCCATTGCTGTCCCACTGTCTTCCTTGCGAGGCTCCTTTTCCAGTCAACTCTGGCCAGCTCCTCTCTTATGTCTTTGTAGTTACTCTTATTTAATTGTAATACAGTTACATTTGATTGTAGCTTCTCCTTCTCAAACTGCAGGGTAAATTCTATCATATTGTGGTCACTGCTCCCTAAGGGTTCCTTCACCTTAAGTTCCCTAATCAAGTCTGCCTCATTACACATCATATTTGTGTAATCTCAAACACCACCTATTTTCCATAATAATCTCTTTGCAACATCGCTCGATTTGGCCTGTCTCAATTAATCTGTTACTGAAATAGTCACCCATGTTTTTGTTACCTCTAGATTTGACTAATCCAACACACTCCTTGCTGGTGTCATATATTCTACACTTGGTAAATTGAAGTCATTTGAAACTCTGTTCACTGTGTCTTAACTCACTGCAAATCCCGTGCTTATCACTCGCCCCCATTCTTGTATTTTTCAAAATAAATTTTATTACAAACATGCATCAAAACAGGTTAGAGCAAATACACCCCAGGAAACATACTTCCCAGCAATCGACTGTACAGTCTGTAAAATCCACCCCCCCCCGCCGACGAACAGCTCCTCAAACACGGTCACAAACATCCCCCACCTTTTCTCAAACTCCCCTGCCAAACCCCTTAACTCATACTTTAACTTCTTTAACCGCAGGAAGTCATACAGGTCACCCAACCAAGCCGCTAGCCCCGGTGGTGATGCCGACCGCCACTCCAGCAAAATTCACTGTGTGCAATCAGAGGCAAAAGCTCCTCTGAACTCCGGGGCTCCATGAGCTCCGGCTTCTCTGAAACCCCAAATATTGCCAACAAAGGGTCCGGGTCCACCTCCTCTTCAACTATCCTGGCTAGGACCGCGAACACTCCTGCTCAGAGTCTTCCCAATTTTTAACAACCCTGAAACATGTGTGCGTGATTCGCTGGACCCCGCCCACACCTCTCACGCTGCTACCCCCTGAAAGAACCCACTCATTCTCGCCCGAGTCATATGAACAGGGGAGGTCATGTCTCACTAACTTGATAGAGTTTTTCGAGGAGGTCACAAAGATGATTGATGCAGGTAGGGCAGTGGATGTTGTCTATATGGACTTCAGTAAGGCCTTTGACAAGGTCTCTCATGGTAGACTAGTACAAAAGGTGAAGTCACACGGGATCAGGGGTGAGCTGGCAAGGTGGATACAGAACTGGCTAGGTCATAGAAGGCAGAGAGTAGCAATGGAAGGATGCTTTTCTACTTGGAGGGCTGTGACCAGTGGTGTTCCGCAGGGATCAGTGCTGGGACCTTTGCTGTTTGTAGTATATATATATATATATATATAAATGATTTGGAGGAAAATGTAACTGGTCTGATTAGTAAGTTTGCAGACGACACAAAGGTTGGTGGAATTGCGGATAGCGATGAGGACTGTCAGAGGATACAGCAGGATTTAGATTGTTTGCAGACTTGGGCGGAGAGATGGCAGATGGAGTTTAATCCGGACAAATGTGTGGTAATGCATTTTGGAAGGTCTAATGCAGGTAGGGAATATACAGTGAATGGTAGAACCCTCAAGAGTATTGAAAGTCAGAGAGATCTAGGAGTACAGGTCCACAGGTCACTGAAAGGGGCAACACAGATGGAGAAGGTAGTCAAGAAGGCATACAGCATGCTTGCCTTCATTGGCCGGGGCATTGAGTATAAGAATTGGCAAGTCATGTTGCAGCTGTATAGAACCTTAGTTAGGCCACACTTGGAGTATAGTGTTCAATTCTGGTCGCCACACTACCAGAAGGATGTGGAGGCTTTAGAGAGGGTGCAGAAGAGATTTACCAGAATGTTGCCTGGTATGGAGGGCATTAGCTATGAGGAGCGGTTGAATAAACTCGGTTTGTTCTCACTGGAACGACGGAGGTTGAGGGGCGACCTGATAGAGGTCTACAAAATTATGAGGGGCATAGAGAGAGTGGATAGTCAGAGGCTTTTCCCCAGGGTAGAGGGGTCAATTACTAGGGGGCATAGGTTTAAGGTGAGAGGGGCAAGGTTTAGAGTAGATGTACTAGGCAAGGTTTTTTTTACACAGAGGGTAGTGGGTGCCTGGAACTCGCTACCGGAGGAGGTGGTGGAAGCAGGGACGATAGTGACATTTAAGGGGCATCTTGACAAATACATGAATATGATGGGAATAGAGGGATACGGACCCAGGAAGTGTGGAAGATTGTAGTTTAGTCGGGCAGCATGGTCGGCACGGGCTTGGAGGGCCGAAGGGCCTGTTCCTGTGCTGTACATTTCTTTGTTCTTCTTTGAACTCTGTGCACCACCTTAAACTGTATCAGGCTCATCCTTGCACAAGAGGTCCCGTTTACCCGACACAGTGCCGCACTCGATACTCCCCAATTGATCTCCCCTCCCAACTCCGCTTCCCATTTCTTCTTGATCTTCACCACTCGCTCGTCTCCCTGCTCCCCCAGCCACTTATATATATTCCCAATTCTTCCCTCCCCTTCCACATCTGGAAGCAGCAGTCACTCCAGCAGGGTGTACCCCGGTAACCTAGGGAAGCCCCTCCAGACCTTTCGCGCAAATTCCCTAATCTGCAGATACCTGAACTCACTCCCCCTCGGCAGCTCTACCCTCTCCCTTAGCTCCTCCAGACTGGCGAACCCTTCCTCCAAATACAAATCCCTCACCTTGACCAGCCCCACTTCCCTCCACCTCCTGTATACACTATCCATCCCCCCCGGTTCAAACCCATGATTCTCGCACAGCGGCGTTAGCACCAACATCCCTTCCACCCTAAAATGCCTCATCTGATTCCATGGGTGGTTTGTCTGCCGGCGTGATTCTCCGATTTGCTGGCGCCCAGCGGTTTCCCGACTGCGTGGGGCTGCCCCACAATGGGAAACCCTATTAACTGGCGGCGTAACGGAGAATCCCGCCATCGGGGCAGAGAATCCAGCCCCATATCTTCACCGTGGACTGCACCACCGGGCGCCCTGAATACCTACGCGGAGCCATTGGCAACGCTGCCATCACCTTAGCTCTCAATCTAGACCCCTGACAAGATTCCTCCTCCATCCTAACCCACGCTACCCCTTCTTCCCACCACCGTCGCACCTTGTCCACATTCACCGCCCAATACTACTGAAGCAAGTTTGGAAACGCCAACACCCCATGCTGCCTCTGCAGCAGGGTCCTCCCCACCCTCAGCACCTTCTCTGCACATACAAAGTCTGAAATTATAGTGTCCACTTTCCGAAAAATGGCCTGTAGTATAAAGATCGGGATAGCCTGAAAGACAAACAAGAACCTCGGCAGAATATTAATTTTCATCACTTGGACCCTCCCCGCCAACGTTAAGTACAGTGAATCCCACCTCCTAAGGTCCTCCCTGGCCATCTCCATCAGCTTCGTTAAGTTCCACTTATGGAGCTCCATCCATTCTCTCGCTACCTGAATCCCCAAATACCTAAACCTATCCCTCACCACTGTAAATGACCCTAAATCCCCCCTAAATTAGCCCGCTATGCCAGCTCATTCACCGGGAATACTTTGCTTTTCCCTACATTCAGCTTGACCCCAAAAACGCTCAAGCCTTCCCAGCAGACCCATAATCCTTCCCATTCTCTCCAAAGGATCCGAAACATACAGCAAGAGGTCATCGACATAGAGCGACACCTGATGCTCCCTCTGTCCCCTCATAATCCCCTGCTACTCCGCTGACCCCCCCCCCCCCCCCCGCCGGAGTGCCATCGCCAATGGCTCTATGGCCAGCGCAAACAGCAGTGGCAACAGCAGGCACCCCTGCTTCGCACCCCTGCTTCGTACCCCTGTATAAGTCAAAGCTTCATGAGCTCATATTATTCATCTTCACCCTCGCCCTCGGTGCCACATACAGCAACCGCACCCATGCCACAAATCTCGACCCAAACCTGGCACAAGTACCGCCACCCCACCCGATCAAATGCCTTCTCCGCGTCCATGGACACCACCACCTCCCGTACCAGAGCCCCCGACGGATTCATCACCACATTCAACAGCCGTCTTATATTACTCTCGAGCTGCCTGCCCTTCACAAAGCATGTTTCATCTTCTGCAACCACCCCCAGGGCACAGTCCTCTATCCTCCCCGCCAACGACTTAGCCAATACTTTCACATTCGTGTTCAACAGTGATATGGGTCTATACGATCCACATTCCATCGGATTTTTGGGGGGATTAGTGTGATTACTGCCTGCGTCATCGTCTCTGGCAACTCCCCCTTCTCCAGTGCTTCATTAAACGCCCCCAACAGATGTGGTGCCAGGTCCGTGCAAATTCTTTATAAAATTCCACCAGGTACCCATCCAGCCCAGGGGCCTTCCCCAACTTCATACCCCTGATACTATCCAAAACCTCCCTCAGCTCCAAGGACTCCTCCAATGCCTGCCTCTGCTTCCTCCACCTGGGGAAATTCTAGCTTGTCAAAAAACCGCCCCATGTCCCCTACCTCTCCCCCTGGGTCAGCCTCGTAAAGTCCCTAGTAGTACTCCCTAAATGCCTCATTTATCCTCCCTGGCTTCGACACCACATCCCCAGCCTCAGTCCTTATCTTCAGTATTTCCCTGGACGCGGCCTGCCTACGCAGTTGATGTGCCAGCATGCGGCTCGCCTTCTCCCCATACTCCTATTGCACCCCTCTTGCCTACGTAGTTCGTCAACTGCCCTCCCCGTTGTCAGCCTGTCAAACTGCTCCAAAACCTTTTCCTCCTTGCCAATCCCTCCATGGTGGGCACCCTCGAATATTCCCTGTCCACCTCCAATATCTCGCTCACAGGACTGTCATGTTCCTCCCTCCTTTCCCTATCCGCAGGAGCCTTAAACTAATTTCCTCCCGGACCACTGCCTTCAGTGCTTCCCCAAAAATGGCCGCCGACACCTCTCCATTCTGATTCAGCTCCATGTAATTAATCGCCGCCCGCACCTTATCACAAAAACCTCCATCCTGCAACAACCCCGAGTCAAACCTCCACCCCAACCTCTGCTCTCATCCCGCTCTAAACCGAATCTCCAGCCAGTGGGGCGCATGATCCTACATAGCTATCCCTCTGTCCCCTCCACCCCAACCAAAGTCTCCCGACTCACTACAAAGTAATCAATCCTCGAATACACCTTATGGGCGTGTGAAAAGAAGGAATACTCCCCTTGGGTTCTGAAAACGCCATGGATCCACCTCTCCATACCCCCCCCCCCCCCCCAGCTCCCTTGTCATTTGTACCCTACCCATCGACCTGGAGCTCGACCTATCCCCCCTTGGCTCCAGGACACAGTTAAAATCTCCTCCCATGATCAACTGGTGTGTGGCCAAATCTAAACCCCTGTCACGTCGCAACAGCCTCCCCCCTCGGCCTTCTCCCCACCACCTCACTTCTGTTCACCAGCATCACCTGCGAGCGCGGTCACCCAAAAGCACCTCCCCTTCCCTTCTTCCACTCCTTAGCTCGAGGAGGAAGGCTCCCTCCTGCTGGCCTTGCCCTCCCCCACCCAAACAAGGACTTCGCCTAAACTCCAGGCAAACAAACAAATGTTAAACTCAAACAGTCCCATAAAACAGGAGGGGGGTGGGGGCATCCATCCCCACATAAACTCTTCACCCCTACAACCCCTTGCAATCTCAACAATAAACAGCAACCCCCCCAAAAAAGCCAAAAATCCCCCTATCCCTACACCCACTTCAAACATGCTCCCAACCATTACAAAGTGCCAGCACCCCAGTTCCCAAGCATTGTCTCCTCAGTTCTCCCCCAGTTTATGCTCCTTAATCAAGTCTTTGGCTGCTTCTGGGGTCTCAAAATAATATTTCCAGCCTCCGAATGTCACCCAAAATTTTGCCGGGTAGAGCACCCAAACCTGATCTGCCGCCGGTGCAGCACCGCCTTGTCCTTGTTGAAGCCTGCCCGCCGTTCTGCCAACTCGGCTCCGATGTCCTGATAAATCCGCAAGTTATTCCCCTCCCAGTCGCAGCTACGCTTCTCCCTGACCCATCGCATAATCTTCTCTTTCTCCACAAATTTGTGGAGTCTCGTGATCACCGCCCGCAGCAACTCCCCAGTTCTAGGCTTCTGCCTCGGGGACCAATGCGCTCGGTCCACTTCAGGTGCCTTATCTGGCACCCGTTCTGCCAGCAACCCTGCCAGCATCTTCAGGACGTACCTCGTGGCACTCACACCTTCCACTCCTTCAGGCAAGCTCACTATTCTTAGGTTCTGCCATCTCGAGGCTTCTCCTGCTCCTCCACCTTCATGTTTTACTCAGGTACCCTAGGAGCCCCACCTCCCCCTCCAGAGCCACCACATGATCGCTGTGATCCGAGATCACTACTTCGATCTCCCAAATCTGCAACCCCTGCATCTCCAAACACTTCTCCACCCATTCCAGAGAACTCTTCACTGTTCACTCAGTTTTCTGCCAGGTCTGATAGTCAGCAGACATACCACTCCCGGGGGAAACTACTACTCCAACATTCACCTATGCCTTTTCATCAAAATTTCACCCAGTATCAAGTAAAAAGAGCTCTTTTCTGTGCCTTCAAGCAGGAGCTGCCCAGTGACCACTCACTCCATGGCCAGCATTGAAAATACCCCGTCCCCATTCTCACCAAAGTACATTGGCTCCCCGTCAAGTAACATATTGATTTTAAAATTCTCACTCTGGTTTTCAAACTCTTCCATGGCCTTTCATCTCCCTATCTCTCTAATTCCCTCCACCTGCTCTCTTCTAATTCTGGCCTATTGTCCATTACCAGTCATAATTATGTCTCCATTGGTAGTTGTGTCTTCAGTTGCCTAGCACTGGGTTACCTTCCCTGCACCCCTCCACCTTGCTTTTCTCCTTTAAGAAAATTAAAACCTATCTCTTTGACTAAGTGTTTGAACATCTAACCTAATATCTCCTTTGTGGCATAGTGTCAAACCTTGTTTTTAAAATGCCCCCATGAAGCCCCTTGGGATGTTTCATTACAATAAAAGCACTATGTAACTTTAATGGCTGTTGTTGCTTACTGATGAGGTAACTGGTATAGGTAGGGTGTTACCGAGCAAACCATAAAATCTTTTACTGCTAAGTACACCATTGCTCTAAATTGGCAATGAAAAAAATCAATTAACATATCATAAACCAGGTTTGTAATTCGGGTTGAAATTACAATCAGAAATAAGATGGGCTAACAAGCAGAATAGGGATTGTAATGGAAGTTATTTTTTTTCATTAAAACAATTCCAAAACAATAGAAGCTTCGGTTTTCCTCAAATCATGAAATGAGCTAAACATTATGACATATGAATGACTAGTATAGTGCTTGTAAATTGCCAATCTGTATTGTGATATAAGGAAGGAACTCTGGTTAAATTTATATATCTCAGTTTGGAGCAACAAAAGGACATGCAAGGTATTTCAAAATTAGTTGAAAGAAGAACTTGTGAAAGAACTTGAAAGAATAGCGGTTTGTTGAGAATTATTTTACAGTCAATGGCTTGCTTTCAATGGAGTCACTTGTTATTTATGCACAGCCAAGTCCCATGAACAGAAAAAGTAGTTAACGTTTTTTAAAATGTTGTCCAGTACACTAGACAAATAAGAGAATTGCCTTTCATACCTTTGATGTAGTATTTACACCACATTTTTCCGACTCTTTTGTAGGATGTGGCCTTGGTTGGCAATGCCAGCATTTATTGCCCATCCATAATTGCCCTTGAGAAGGTGGTATTGGATGCATTCTTGAAATGCCGGTCCATGTGGTATAGGTACACCCACCATGGTGTCAGGGAGGAAAGTAAATCAAAAATCCAATTTTGACTCAGTGACAGTGAAGGAACGGCGTTATATTTCCAAGTCAGGATGGTGAGTGGCATAGAGGGGAACTTGTAGGTGGTAGTGTTCCCATGTGTCTGTTGCTCTTGTACTTCCAGATAGTAGAGGTCATGGGTCTGCAAACTCAACAGGTAACCTGTTGGTGATATCTTCCAGTTTTAAGCTCACCGAAGTTGCGCAAGTTGGGCAGCAACCAACATCTTCTTCCTTCTTGATCTCAAGAGAGCAAGACAGCATACAGTGCTTTAAAGCTGGATTTCTCCCAGAACTACCCGAATGACCTTTGGCTTAAAGATGCCTCCGAATACCCAGAACTGTCCCACGAGGCAGTAAAGTTTTGGATGTCTTTTCCTGCAACCTACCTTTGCGAAACAGGATTTTCAGGGCTCATAGCATTGCAGACCAAATATCTCGACAAACTTAACATTGAACCAGATCGCTGACTGAGACGGTCATCCCTGGAACTTGACATCAAGCATTTCATATCTGCAAAACAACATCATCCTCCTCATTAAGGGGTGATCCACTGGTCGGCCTATTTCAGGTAAATGTGCTGTGACAAGTGCAATGTATTTGTGAATGTGCATCATGAATTATTAAAAATGGTGGTGCTTTTAATACCCCTCTTGATAGAAAAGTTCAACTTCTGTCGGCCAGAAGCCACGTAAAGGAAAAGTTTGGGAACCACGGAGTTAGACCACTAATATTGAAACAGATCATCAGTGTCGCCCGTAAAATTGCAATAGCTAGGTTTGCACTTTAAAAAAATATCTGGTGCTCTCTTACCTCCCAACTCTGGTGTATAAACATTTTGCAATCTGAGGGAAGATAGAGAACTTTCATTCAAGATTTGGCTCACTCTGCTCACGGGCTGCCTATTCATGATATTCCTTCCACTCTCGTCTTCATGAAAATACCCACAATCCAATTTGTGACTTTCTATAAAAATTAGGCTTACAACTAGGAATTGGGCAAAAAGCCATGGCAGTGTGGTGGCAAGATAGGACAGATTGATGGATCAAGAGGTCCCCTCAAGAACACTCTTGTTTGAAGTCTGTTGTATATCAGCTGGCAGTCATCAATGCTTCCATGAACTTATTAATTGTTGGTACGGTCATTCAAGCATCTGAAGGATCCACCATGTGTGCAAAAGAAACTGTATTTTATCACTAAAATGTCAAGACATCCTCACGTGTCAGTCAGTGATGACCATTTTGTTTTGTAACAATCATTCTCAGTGGCAAAGATCTGGGAAAAGAACTTTATTTGAATACATTAGAAATGTAAAAATACAAATGAACATACATAACCAAATAAAAATAAATAGAGCCAATATGTTCGTACAAAATCAGGAGAAAATTATATAACTGCAAAACAAAGACAATATTACAAATTACAACACATGTGTAAACACATGAATCAACAAGAAAGTGAAGTGCTTAGCTAGCATGTTTAGAAGTTGGAAAACTCACTTCATTGCGATTTACTAGAGAAGCTGTCATATACCATCTCATACTTTCCATCTGTGGGATAAAACTCTGCTTTTGCTATTGTAATAGCTTTTAGCCAAAGGGAGAGATGGGTGGGGATGTGAAAAAATATAGGTAATGTTTGGTAGTCTCATTATCCCCTTAAAGTTCAGATTTTAAAAAAAGCATTAAAAAAAATCCACACAATATTCAACAGGCGTTTTGTCCAACAGTGTATTTAAAATTAGATTGGGAGCGATTCTATATCGTCAACTTAATGTCTGTTTCTAGTTATCAAGGGCTGACATTGGTTTAATATTGCACAGTGTTTTGCATCACTGAGTTTACACCATTAATTGGTATGTGGTAAGTTCCAACTTAGTTAACGTTAACTAGAATATACAGATCAATTTTGCTGATCAAAATTATGTAATATAGTAAATTAAACTTGAGAAATATACATATTCACAGCATCACAGGCAACTCATAATATGGCAATGTCATAATTGAATAGAGAGGTGAGAGAAAAATCTGTTGGTGCAAACCCTAAATATACACCTTGATTATTGCTTAGTCGTTCAACTACTGTATGCTTTTGGGTAACAGCTTCAGTATTAGAATGCTAGTTAGCGGATTGGGGTAATCTGGACCAATGCTGAGTCTAGAAGGCTAACAATTGCAGGTTCTGCTGCAATTGTATAAGGTGTTAGTGAGGCCACACCTGGAGTATTGTGTTCAGTTTTGGTCTCCTTACTAGAGAAAGGACGCACTGGCACTGGAGGGTGTGCAAAGGAGATTCACTAGGTTAATCCCAGAGCTGAAGGGGTTGGATTACGAGGAGAGGTTGAGTAGACTGGGACTGTACTCGTTGGAATTTAGAAGGATGAGGGGGGATCTTATAGAAACATATAAGATTATGAAGGGAATAGATAGGATAGATGCAGGCAGGTTGTTTCCACTGGCGGGTGAAAGCAGAACTAGGGAGCATAGCCTCAAAATAAGGGGAAGTAGATTTAGGAGGAACGTCTTCACCCAAAGGGTTGTGAATCTATGGAATTCCTTGCCCAGTGAAGCAGTAGAGGCTCCTTCATTAAATGTTTTTAAGATAAAGATAGATAGTTTTTTGAAGAATAAAGGGATTAAGGGTTATGGTGTTCGGGCCGGAAAGTGGAGCTGAGTCCACAAAAGATCAGCCATGATCTCATTGAATGGTGGAGCAGGCTCGAGGGGCCAGATGGCCTACTCCTGCTCCTAGTTCTTATGTAATACCAATAAATTGAAAACTTTTTCTAAAGGTCTTGTCTTGCTTGTATGCAATCAACTTGGAAAAGATGCCGATATTTTGTGAACAGCAAAATGGGGTTATTCCTTTTAGTATTATTTGAATCAAGTTAAAATATAAAATGAAATTAGAATTGAAGGTACTATCCCTTTAGTGCACCTTTGGATTATCCACTTACATATTGCATGAAACCCAAAGGGAATGGAATTGGTGTTGCTGTCTCTGTTGAACTTCCTTTCTTTCTACAATTCTCCTATATCACTATACAATTGATGCTGGATCATGCAGTATTTGTAGAAAAAGCAATCAACTTTTAATCCCTTCAGTAACAAAGCCAGGCAGTATGAACTGAATCATCACCATGACTCAATCCTTCATCGAAATTGATTCGGTCAGCATTCAGTCTCAATATTTAGTATACAACAATTTCAAAGCAAGTTTGCTGGGCATTCTATGGTTGCAACGCACTCAGTGCCAAGAATGCATGGCTCAGAGAGTGTGAGGCAGATCAGAGATTCTGCCACTGCCAGGTTCAATTGCAACTAGATTGTTAGAGGCACCAAAAAAATGAGAAGGAGACCACGCTACACTCAAAACTTTCTAGCAGCAAAGTCACAGTAACATTAGTGAAAGGCCTGAAGTTTATACATGTTTTTCTGAGCGCTGAACGTATGATTCAGGGAGGGGGCAAGGAACTGAATGGAGTAGAGAAATTGGTACTACCTATATACAAAGATTAATTTAACCTAAACAAAACATAACTAAACAGATATAAATTGTTATAAAAACCTTAAATGGGTTAGAATTACTGTTTCCTTTAATGACAATTGTGAAGTTTTATTTTGATTTGTCAATCAACATAAATAACATCAGTTAGAGAATACAGCTTACCTTTGCTCCCCAGTATTGACATCACATGCTCTCAGGAAGATATTGTTTAGATTGCAAACATCTTCGTAACATATCCTAAACCCAACCTCAGAAATACAAAATGCATCATTCACGTTTCCACTTCCCACTGGCATTATTTATGCAGCTAACTGCGTGAAATTACAACGTAAAGAGTAACAAACTGTTCTGCACTGTGACTGTGATCATTATGAAATTGATTGAATTGACAAAGTCACTTTTACTTGGGGGAACAGGATGATGTTTTTCCTACTGCTTTTTTGGATGAGTTTGGAGCCAGGAAAGATTTTTTCCTATTCCAGTTTCAACAATATTTAAGGTAAGGAGCCTCACTGATGGAGAATGGAACACACTTGCCACCAAGTCAGCATCAAACAAACAGAATGGAGTAAACGTGCCTCTAAAGTACAATGCTGGGAACTGTAATCAGAGTCCCAGTGTGATATTCCTAACTATACTTTAGTGGACTGCCCATTATGAGCAATTTTATCTTCTTGACCGTTGACCAAAAAATAACTGAATTGAGAATGCCTTAAACAAATTTTACAGCGACGAGGCAAGTTCACAAGACTTTCCTCCCATTAGCTTAAATTAGATGCAAAACTATGCCAAGGAATTGAAAGTGTGCGCTGCCTCACTTAATCCATTACAGTTTGCTTTTAATATTTAATACACATTGCTGTCGTACAACTAAAGTTAGGTGATTGAGATTTTTTTTTTTTTAAGTAGTGAATCACTTACGAGCCAAGGTTTGAAAGTGGCCCTCTCAACAAGTTGATCAATGTAGAACAATGAAAGTATCGCAATTGTTCTGAAGAACTGGCAAAGCATGAGTGTAAGCCTTTAGTCAAATTCTACAATGTTAATACAACTGTTATCTTTTTCCAGTTTATGGTTCTGTTTAAATCTAATGGATAAAGAAAACAAAATTCAATTTCCAATGTAATGCTCCCATCCTTTAGCTCACGTTGTTGCTAATAGTGCAATAATGCATAATGCTAAAAATGTTGTAATCAACAGGACTTTTCAGCATTACATGTCATCAACCTACTTCTGACCACAGCATAAAGCAGGTTTTTTCCCCCCACAATATTACAATAATTGCTGAATATGTTTTCTACTTTGTACAGTTAATCAATATCCTATGTAGAGTCTGTTGTTTACATACTAAACACAGATAAATAACAAACAGCAGTCCTCTGCTTCAGCAGGACATTGTTCAACTGACCTGTACTGAGCAGATTGGCACCAATGTTTTTGATATTCTTAGCTTGTGTTGCCTATACATTAGTCTATTTTACACAGTGCTTAAACACAATATTCCAGTTTTAATAGTAATGCCAATTTGCTTCCCAATTTTGTTTTGAAGAGGATACGGAGGTTAGGACAGCTGTTGGATGTGGTTCACATTTCACTGCACACATCTGATAATGTGCCTTTTCTTCTCCCTAATGTTTTATCATTGGATGGATGCAAAGCTTACAGTTGTGGCAAAAGTAATGTGGTAACGAAAGCACCACAGAAAGCAGGAAAATACTTTCAAGGCTAGTTAAGTGGCAAGCATAATGTTCTCAACAACAGGCCAGATCAAAAATGCTGTGCCTGATGGTACATGCTCTGCCACTTTAAATAGACTACAAAAAATAGTGTTACTCATGCAAAGAATTATCTTTGTCCTCCCTGCGTTCATATTGGTTGAAATGGTTGCTGTAGTCAGACTTGGAGGCAGTGATCTGAGGACTTCGGGTTGAACTGGTCTTGTGCTTGGCTTGTTCGGGCAAACTGGGACTTGATAATTTCAGACCACATGCTGAATCCAATACACCATCTGGATCAATCATCACACTGATGGCTAAAAAGGAAAAACAGTGACTGTTAAATAAGTGATTTCAATGGATCACAAGTAACAATGAAAAACCTGTCAGAACTTTCCCCACACTTTTCTCTTAAAGTTATATTTCATGTGAAATGAATGCTCACTCTCATTGCTGGATAGCATTTTTTTTCCCCTAAAAGCACTTTCCAGTTGCATAACCATATTGTAGCAGATCCAAAGTTTGCTCGTCTCCCTGAAGTATGTTCAGAATGGCATTTAAGATATTTCTTGGGTCCACAATACTTTATAGAAATGAGGTCATATGACACAGTAGTAGCTCCAATGATGCGAAACTTTAGAATTAAAGTGCTTGCTATGAGTGGGAGAGAAGTCTCTTCAACTGATTTTCAGTCATGATAGAGCCTGAGAAAAGCAGGCATATTTTAAATTATGTAGCAGATCAGGGAGGTAATAGTGACAGGGTCATTGGAAGGGAGGTTGGTGGCATTGGTAAGCATGTATGGTCCCAACTGGGATGATGCAGGGTTTGTAAAGAAGGTGTGTGGGGGGCCATCCCCGACTTGGATTCACATGAATTGATAGTGGGTGGAGCCTGGAATATGGTGCAGGAGCCAAAATTGGACAGGTCACGACCGCGATCGCTTACCCAGTCGGGGGAGCGAAGGCGTTGGCTGGGCTAATGGTGGAAATGGGATGAGTGGACGCTTGGAGGTTCTTGCACTTGGGGGAGCGGGAGTACTCTTTCTTCCCTTCAGTTCTAAGGCCTATTCACGGATAGATTTTTTTGTGGTGGGGAAGTCACTGTTGGCTGGGGTCAAAGGGTCGTAATATTCGGCAATTACGATATCGGACCATGCACCACACTGGGTTAATATGGTGTTGGAGAAGGGAATAGTGCAGAGACGGGGTGGAGATTGGATGTGGGGCTGTTGGTGGACTGAGGATTTTGTGATAAGATTGGAAAAGTGATTGAGGAATATGTGTGGTTTAATCGTATGGGTGAGGACTCGCAGGCGGTGGTATGGGAAGCTTTAAAGGTAGTGGTGAGGGGGGAGGTGATATCGTTTCAGGCAAGGGTGGATAAGGAGGAGAGGGTGGAACGGTAAAGGTTAATAGATGAGATGTTGGAAGTGGGTTAGGAAGTATGCAGAGGATGTGGATCCAATACTGTTGGAAAAGAGGAAGGAGTTGCAGGCGAGTTTTGACCGGCTGTCCACAAGGTAAGCGGTACACCAATTGAGGTGGGTGAGGGGAGCGGTCTAAGAGTATGGAGAGAAGGCGGGACGCATGCTGGCTAGTCAACTTTGGAGGGAGGCGGCAACGAGGGAAATTGTTCAGGTGCGAGATAGCGCAGAGAAGTTGGTGGTGGCTCCTGATCAGATTAACAGGGTGTTTGAGGAGTTTTATGAGAGATTGTATAGGTCAGAGCCACCTGGGGAGGATCGGGAGGTGCAGGAATTCCTGGATGTTTTGGAATACCTGAGATGGGGGGAGGAGGCAGG
This sequence comes from Scyliorhinus torazame, assembly GCF_047496885.1. Classification (NCBI taxonomy): domain Eukaryota; kingdom Metazoa; phylum Chordata; class Chondrichthyes; order Carcharhiniformes; family Scyliorhinidae; genus Scyliorhinus; species Scyliorhinus torazame. The sequence goes on from NC_092707.1 coordinate 384,756,834, forward strand.
GCCATAGTGGAGCAGGAGATAAAAGATGCGATTGGGAGGATGCAGTCAGGGGCGTGGCAGGACCAGATAGGTTTCCGGTGGAGTATTACAAGAAGTTGGCGCCAAGGATGGTGTGGATATTTGAAGAGGCGATAGGGAAGGGGGTGTTACCACAGACTTTGGGGCAGGCATCGAGCTCCCTGTTGCTCAAGAAGGATAAGGATCCGACAGAATGTGGGTCGTATAGGCCCATATCACTTTTGAATGTGGACGCAAAAGGAGTTGGCGAAGGTATTGGCGCGTAGGTTGGAGGAGTGCCTCCCGAAGATGATAGGGGAAGATCAGATGGGGTTTGTGAAGAGGAGGAAGCTCTTAACATAGAACATAGAAAATACAGCACAGAACAGGCCCTTCGACCCACGATGTTGTGCCGAACCTTTGTCCTAGATTAATCATAGATTATCATTGAATTTACAGTGCAGAAGGAGGCCATTCGGCCCTTTGAGTCTGCACCGGCTCTTGGAAAGAGCACCCTACCCAAACTCAACACCTTCACCCAACACCAAGGTCAATTTGGACATTAAGGGCAATTTATCATTGGCCAATTCACCTAACCTGCACATCTTTGGATTGTGGGAGGAAACCGGAGCACCCGGAGGAAACCCACGCAGACACGGGGAGGACGTGCAGACTCCGCACAGTCAGTGACCCAAGCCGGAATCGAACCTGGGACCCTGGAGCTGTGAAGCAATTGTGCTATCCACAATGCTACCGTGCTGCCCTTGAGAACAAATAAATCTACACTATATCATTTAACCGTAATCCATGTACCTATCCAATAGCTGCTTGAAGGTCCCTAATGTTTCCGACTCAACTACTTCCACAGGCAGTGCATTCCATGCCCCCACTACTCTCTGGGTAAAGAACCTACCTCTGATATCCCTCCTATATCTTCCACCTTTCACCTTAAATTTATGTCCCCTTGTAATGGTTTGTTCCACCCGGGGAAAAAGTCTCTGACTGTCTACTCTATCTATTCCCCTGATCATCTTATAAACCTCTATCAAGTCGCCCCTCATCCTTCTCCGTTCTAATGAGAAAAGGCCTAGCACCCTCAACCTTTCCTCGTAAGACCTACTCTCCATTCCAGGCAACATCCTGGTAAATCTTCTTTGCACCTTTTCCAAAGCTTCCACATCCTTCCTAAAATGAGGCGACCAGAACTGTACACAGTACTCCAAATGTGGCCTTACCAAAGTTTTGTACAGCTGCATCATCACCTCACGGCTCTTAAATTCAATCCCTCTGTTAATGAACGCGAGCACACCATAGGCCTTCTTCACAGCTCTATCCACTTGAGTGGCAACTTTCAAAGATGTATGAACATAGACCCCAAGATCTCTCTGCTCCTCCACATTGCCAAGAACTCTACCGTTAACCCTGTATTCCGCATTCATATTTGTCCTTCCAAAATGGACAACCTCACACTTTTCAGGGTTAAACTCCATCTGCCACTTCTCAGCCCAGCTCTGCATCCTATCTATGTCTCTTTGCAGCCGACAACAGCCCTCCTTACTATCCACAACTCCACCAATCTTCGTATCATCTGCAAATTTACTGACCCACCCTTCAACTCCCTCATCCAAGTCATTAATGAAAATCACAAACAGCAGAGGACCCAGAACTGATCCCTGCGGTACGCCACTGGTAACTGGGATCCAGGCTGAATATTTGCCATCCACCACCACTCTCTGACTTCTATCGGTTAGCCAGTTCGTTATCCAACTGGCCAAATTTCCCACTATCCCATGCCTCCTTACTTTCTGCATAAGCCTACCATGGGGAACTTTATCAAATGCCTTACTAAAATCCATGCACACTACATCCACTGCTTTACCTTCATCCACATGCTTGGTCACCTCCTCAAAGAATTCAATAAGATTTGTAAGGCAAGACCTACCCCTCACAAATCCGTGCTGACTATCCCTAATCAAGCAGTGTCTTTCCAGATGCTCAGAAATCCTATCCTTCAGTACCCTTTCCATTACTTTGCCTACCACCGAAGTAAGACTAACTGGCCTGTAATTCCCAGGGTTATCCCTAGTCCCTTTTTTGAACAGGGGCACGACATTCGCCACTCTCCAATCCCCTGGTACCACCCCTGTTGACAGTGAGGACGAAAAGATCATTGCCAACGGCTCTGCAATTTCATCTCTTGCTTCCCATAGAATCCTTGGATATATCCCGTCAGGCCCGGGGGACTTGTCTATCCTCAAGTTTTTCAAAATGCCCAACACATCTTCCTTCCTAACAAGTATTTCCTCGAGCTTACCAATCTGTTTCACACTGTCCTCTCCAACAATATCGCCCCTCTCATTTGTAAATACAGAAGAAAAGTACTCGTTCAAGACCTCTCCTATCTCTTCAGACTCAATACACAATCTCCCGCTACTGTCCTTGATCGGACCTACCCTCGCTCTAGTCATTCTCATATTTCTCACATATGTGTAAAAGGCCTTGGGGTTTTCCTTGATCCTACCCGCCAAAGATTGTTCATGCCCTCTCTTAGCTCTCCTAATCCCTTTCTTCAGTTCCCTCCTGGCTATCTTGTATCCCTCCAATGCCCTGTCTGAACCTTGTTTCCTCAGCCTTACATAAGTCACCTTTTTCCTCTTAACAAGACATTCAACCTCTCTTGTCAACCATGGTTCCCTCACTCGACCATCTCTTCCCTGCCTGACAGGGACATACATATCAAGGACACGTAGCACCTGTTCCTTGAACAAGTTCCACATTTCATTTGTGTCCTTCCCTGCCAGCCTATGTTCCCAACTTATGCACTTCAATTCTTGTCTGACATCATCGTATTTACCCTTCCCCCAATTGTAAACCTTGCCCTGTTGCACGTACCTATCCCTCTCCATTACTAAAGTGAAAGTCACAGAATTGTGGTCACTATCTCCAAAATGCTCCCCCACTAACAAATCTATCACTTGCCCTGGCTCATTACCCAGTACTAAATCCAATATTGCCCCTCCTCTGGTCGGACAATCTACATACTGCGTTAGAAAAGCTTCCTGGACACACTGCACAAACACCACCCCATCCAAACTATTTGATCTAAAGAGTTTCCACTCAATATTTGGGAAGTTAAAGTCGCCCATGACTACTACCCTATGACTTCTGCACCTTTCCAAAATCTGTTTCCCAATCTGTTCCTCCACATCTCTGCTACTATTGGGGGGCCTATAGAAAACTCCTAACAAGGTGACTGCTCCTTTCCTATTTCTGACTTCAACCCATACTACCTCAGTAGGCTGATACTCCTCGAACTGCCTTTCTGCAGCTGTTATACTATCTCTAATTAATAATGCCACCCCCCCACCTCTTTTACCACCCTCCCTAATCTTATTGAAACATCTATAACCAGGGACCTCCAACAACCATTTCTGCCCCTCTTCTATCCAAGTTTCCGTGATGGCCACCACATCGTAGTCCCAAGTACCGATCCATGCCTTAAGTTCACCCACCTTATTCCTGATGCTTCTTGCGTTGAAGTATACACACTTCAACCCCTCTCCGTGCCTGCAAGTACTCTCCTTTGTCAGTGTTCCCTTCCCCACTGCCTCATTACACGCTTTGGCGTCCTGAATATCGGCTACCTTAGTTGCTGGACTACAAATCCGGTTCCCATTCCCCTGCCAAATTAGTTTAAACCCTCCCGAAGAGTACTAGAAAACCTCCCTCCCAGGATATTGGTGCCCCTCTGGTTCAGATGCAACCCGTCCTGCTTGTACAGGTCCCACCTTCCCCAGAATGCGCTCCAATTATCCAAATACCTGAAGCCCTCCCTCCTACACCATTCCTGCAGCCACGTGTTCAACTGCACTCTCTCCCTATTCCTAGCCTCGCTATCACGTGGCACCGGCAACAAACCAGAGATGACAACTCTGTCTGTCCTGGCTTTTAACTTCCAGCCTAACTCCCTAAACTTGTTTATTACCTCCACACCCCTTTTCCTACCTATGTCGTTGGTACCAATGTGCACCACGACTTCTGGCTGCTCACCCTCCCCCTTAAGGATCCTGAAGACACGATCCGAGACATCCCTGGCCCTGGCACCCGGGAGGCAACATACCTTCCGGGAGTCTCGCTCGCGACCACAGAATCTCCTATCTATTCCCCTAACCATTGAATCTCCTACAACTATTGCTTTACTATTCTCCCCCCTTCCCTTCTGAGCCCCAGAGCCAGACTCAGTGCCAGAGACCTGGCCGCTAGGGCCTTCCCCCGGTAGGTCATCCCCCCCAACAGCATCCAAAATGGTATACTTGTTTTGAAGGGGAACGGCCACGAGGGATCCCTGCACTTTCTGCCTGTTTGTTTTTTTCCCCCTGACTGTAACCCAGCTATTCTTGTCCTGTACCTTGGGTGTGGTTACCTCCTTGTAACTCTTCTCAATCACCCCCTCTGCCTCCCGGATGATCCGAAGTTCATCCAGCTTCAGCTCCAGTTCCCTAACACGGTCTTTGTGGAGCTGAAGTTGGGTGCACTTCCCGCAGGTATAGTCAGTGGGGACACCGGTGGTATCCCTCACCACCCACATCCTACAGGAGGAGCATGTAACTGGCCTAGCCTCCATCCCCTCTTACCTGACAGAATATAGCTGCCCTGTGGACTAACTAGATCTCCGCCCACCGACCCTGCTCCCAGTCAGCTACACTTTCTGTAAGCTCCTGGCTCTCTTCGCACTCTTTGCGGAAATGTCGGAAACAAAATGAAAGGAGCGCCTTACTCCCTCCTCACCTAACTCCCTCGGTCACCAAACTCTCACTATCGCACTCAAATGCACCAAATTCAGCACTCAGTGCAAAAACCTCTTTTCGAACATTAGGGGGGTATGGAATGTGGTTATGGCACCGGCAGAGGGTAAGGAGACAGGGGTGGTTGTGGCATTGTTTGACTGAGTAGAGTGGGGGTATCTGATGGTGGTTCTGGAGCGGTTTGGGATTGGACCACGATTTGTAGATTGGGTAAGGCTGCTGTACAGGGAGCCGTGTCCGCACAAATAACATGAATTTGGGATATTTAAGCTCTGCACCGTGGGACCAGGCAGGGATGTCCTATGTCTCCCTGTTGTTCGCGCTTGCGATTGAGCCTTTGGCCATCGCGCTGAGGAGTTCGGAGGTGTGGAAAGGGACAGTGTGTGTGTGTGTGTGTGTGTGTGTGTGTGGGGGGGGGGGGGGGGGGGGGCGATGCTATAGAGCATAGGGTATCTTTGTATGTGGACGACTTGCTGTTGTATGTATCGGAACCGAGTGTGTCGATGGGGGCATATTGGAGCTGCATCGAGTGTTTGAGTCTTTTTCAGGATATAAACTAAATTTAGACAAAAGTGAATATTTTGCGGTGTCTCGGCCAGGAGTGGGGGCTACCATGCCATAGGGCGGGGTCTCACTTTAGATATCGGGGGGTGCAGGTAGCACGAGATTGGTGGGGGGGGGGGTCTCCGTAGGTATAACATTACTAGTCTGGTGGGGAGGGTGAAAGCAGATCTTGCAAGGTGGGATGGTCTCCCTCTGTCGCTGGCAGGTCGGGTACAGGCAAGTAAAATGAACGCGTTGCCGCAATTCTTGTAAATTTTTCAGTACCTGCCAAAGGCATTTTTCAAGGAGGTTGAAAAGATGATTACCTCGTTTATATAGCGGGGGGGGGGGGACTAGATTAGGAAGGTGCTGTTGCCAAGAGGCAGTTAGGGGGATTGGGTCTTCCAAATGCACTGTATTATTTCTCGGCGGCGAACGTGGAGAAGGTGAGGAGCTGTGTTAGAGGGGGGGGGGGGGGGGGGGGGGGACTCCCAATGGGTTAGAATGGAGGAGAGTTTGTGTAGGGAGTCGGGGCTGAGGGTGTTGGCAACAGCGCCACTCCCAATGGCCCCGGGGAAATACTCAGGGAGTCCGGTCGTAGTAGCGACGTTGAAAATCTGGAGGCAGTTGCGCCAGCAGTTTAGGCTGGGGCAGGGTAAAGGGAAATGCCAATTCGGGGAATCACAGATTTGAGCCAGGGAAGTGGGATGGGAGTTTTTGAGATGGGAGGAGAAGGTAGTCAGGGCATTAAAGGATTTGTCTCTTGGGGGTCGGTTTGCGGGATTGAAGGAGCTGGGGGAAATATTTAGGTATATGTAGGTCCGAGATTTCGCTAAGAAGGAGATACAGAGCTTTCCGGTGGCGCCGGCCTCCACACTGATCGAGGTGCTGATGGCAGGAGAAATGAAGGAGGGGGTCATGTCGGCGATTTATGGGGCGATTCTGGGAGAAGAGAAGGCACCACTGGAGGGGATTAAGGGAAAGTGGGAGGAAGAGTTGGGTGAGAGCACGGAGGAGGGGTTGTGTTGTGAGGTGTTCCGGTGGGTAAATGCCTCAACTTCGTGCACAAGGTTGGAGCCGATACAGCTGAAGGTGGTGTATAGGGCGGACCTCACAAAGGCGAGGATGAGCTGACTCTTTTGAGGGGGTAGGGGATCATAGAATTTACATGCAGGAGGCCATTCGGCCCATCGGCCCTTGGAAAGAGCACCCCATTTAAGCCCACACTTCCAACCTATCCCCGTAACCCAGTAACCCCACCTAACCTTTTTGGACACTAAGGGCAATTTAGCATGGTCAATCCACCTAACCTGCACATCTTTGGACTGTGGGAGGAAACCGGAGCACCTGGAGGAAACCCACGCAGACACGGGGAGAATGTACAGACCCCGCACAGTCAGTGTCCCATGCGGGAATCGAACCTGGAGCTGTGGAGCAACTGTGCTAACCACTTTGCTACTGTGCTGCCCAATGTTTGTGAATGTTGTGCGGTGCTGCAAACCACGTTGATATGTTTTGGTCCTGTCCAAAGCTGAGTGGTATTGGAGGGAGGTGTTCAGAGTAATTTCAAAGGTGGTACATGAGAGGCTTGAGCCGGGTCCTCTGGGGGCCATATTCAGGGTATCGGATTAGGCTGGGATTTGAAGCCGGTGCGGAGGCAGATGTTTTAGCCTTCGCCTCGCTGATTGGCCGAAGGCGGATCCTGTTGGGGTGGAGGTCAGCCAATGGATGTGGTATATCTGGATTTCCAGAAAGCCTTTGACAAGGTGCCACACAAAAGGTTGCTGCATAAGATAAAGATGCATGGCATTAAGGATAAAGTAGTAGCATGGATAGAGGATTGGTTAATTAATAGAAAGCAAAGAGTGGGGATTAATGGGTGTTTCTCTGGTTGGCAATCAGTAGCTAGTGGTGTCCCTCAGGGATCAGTGTTGGGCCCACAACTGTTCACAATTTACATAGATGATTTGGAGTTGGGGACCAAGGGCAATGTGTCCAAGTTTGCAGACGACACTAAGATAAGTGGTAAAGCAAAAAGTGCAGAGGGATTTGGATAGGCTAAGTGAATGGGCTAGGGTCTGGCACATGGAATACAATGTTGACAAATGTGAGGTTATCCATTTTTGGTAGGAATAACAGCAAAAGGGATTATTATTTAAATGATAAAATATTAAAACATGCTGCTGTGCAGAGAGACCTGGGTGTGCTAGTGCAGGAGTCGCAAAAAGTTGGTTTACAGGTGCAACAGGTGATTAAGGCGGCAAATGGAATTTTGTCCTTCATTGCTAGAGGGATGGAGTTTAAGATTAGGGAGGTTCTGCTGCAATTGTATAAGGTGTTAGTAAGGCCACACCTGGAGTATTGTGTTCAGTTTTGGTCTCCTTACTTGAGAAAGGGCGTACTGGCACTGGAGAGGAGATTCACTCGGTTAATCCCAGAGTTGAAGGGGTTGGATTACGAGGAGAGGTTGAGTAGACTGGGACTGTACTTGTTGGAATTTAGAAGGATGAGGGGGGATCTTATAGAAACATAAGATTATGAAGGGAATAGACAGGATAGATGCGGGCAGGTTGTTTCCACTGGTGGGTGAAAGCAGAACTAGGGGGCATAGCCTCAAAATAAGGGGAAGTAGATTTAGGACTGAGTTTAGGAGGAACTTCTTCACCCAAAGGGTTGTGAATCTATGGAATTCCTTGCCCAGTGAAGCAGTAGAGGCTCCTTCATTAAATGTTTTTAAGATAAAGATAGATAGTTTTTTGAAGAATAAAGGGATTAAGGGTTATGGTGTTCGGGCCGGAAAGTGGAGCTGAGTCCACAAAAGATCAGCCATGATCTCATTGAATGGTGGAGCAGGCTCGAGGGGCCAGATGGCCTACTCCTGCTCCTGCTCCTAGTTCTTATGTTCACCCTGTGACCTTGCATGGCGAGGGTTCTGTTGGAGTTTTTAAACCCTCGAGAAGGTGACGTTTGAGTTGAGGGGAAGGATGGAAGCGTTCTACAATTCATGGGCTTTGTTTATTGTGCACTTTCAAGAATTGGATAACATCGAACATTAGTGGGGGGGGGGGGGGAAAGGGACTGTGAGTTGTTGGTGACTATATATAGGTGGATGGTGGATTCCTGAATCCTTTCCTTTGATGTTTGTATTTAAAATGTTGAGGGTTGTTTAGGGGTTGGTGGGAGGAAGGGATTGCTGGCCAGAGATTGACATTGTATTTGCTGATTGTTTGTTGCTGGGTGTAAATTTGGATTAAGATGTGAAAAAGGAGAATCAAAATATTTTAAAATAAAGTTACATAATTTAAAATGATGTAAAATGCAGTTGAATACGGCACAACAGAAATCAAATACAAGTTCAAACTATATAGAAAGAAAGAAGCAGTGAGAATAAATGTGTGATGCTCGATCAATAACTCCAGAAGCGAGATTGGATGACAATTGAAGACTTTATTGGACTAGATGTTTCCCCCAGCAGCGCAGGTACCGAATGCAGCTGCTAGGGAGACACAGACTCTTATACTCCGCCTTACTGGGCGGAACCAGCAAGCAGGCTTCACCAATGATCTTCCTGTCTCGGGTACCTCCCACACCAATGATCTTACAGCCTCAACCTAGGTACCGTAATACCCCTAATACAGGCTACCACATTCACACCCTGTTAAAAAAAAAAAAAGAGTCCGGCGGGGGTGGTGGTCTCGCGTCATACAGTGGTAGAGGTTATGGTGGTACCCGTCGCTGGTATAGTGTTTTGCCTTATTACATGTCACAACTATTTACAGTATTCATTTTACATGTACATATCAGAATGAAGCAATTAGTTGATCGGGGGCCCTGGCCGTCCTCTGTGATCATCGCAGTTTCGGCGGTGATGCAGGTGCCGGCAAGGGGAATCGTGACTCCGGGAGCGTGACTTTGGCTTCTTCGGTAGCTTCATCACCCCTGGGTCGGACCAGTGGAAGAACCGATCCACCAAAAAGGGGGTAGCCATGGGATGCATCGGTGGGAGGGAGGGTGGGGTTGGTGGGAGGGGCGTGGATGGGAATCCAGCGAGCGCCAGGTCCCGTAGGGAGACGGTATCCTGCCGGCCGTCGGGGTACGCCACGTAGGCGTACTGAGGGTTAGCGTGAAGCAGGTGGACCCTCTCTACCAATGGGTCTGACTTGTGCGCCCGCACGTGTTTGCGGAGCAGAATGGTTCCAGGAGCTGCCAGCCAGGTTGAAAGCGAGGTCCCGGAGGAGGACTTCCTAGGGAAGACAAGGAGATGTTCACGAGGTGTTTTGTTTGTCGTGGTACACAGCAGTGAACGGATTGGGTGGAGTGCATCAGAAAGGATCTGCTGCCAGCGGGAGACTGGGGAGATTCCTGGACCATAGTGCCAGTAGGACGGTCTTCCAGACCGTTCCATTCTCCCTCTCTACCTGTCCGTTTCCCCGGGGGTTATAACTGGTCGTCCTGCTCGAGGCCATGCCCTTGCGGAGCAGGAATTGATGCAGTTCGTTGTTCATGAAGGAGGATCCCCTATAGCTGTGTATGTAGGTGGGGAAACCGAACAGGGTAAAGATACTGTGGAGGGCTTTTATGACGGTGGCTGCGGTCATGTGGGGGAAGGGGATGGCGAATGGGAACCGGGAGTACTCGTCAATCACGTTCAGGAAGTACGTATTGCGGTCGGTGGAGGAGAGGGGCCCTTTGAAGTCCATACTGAGGCGTTCAAAGGGACGGGAAGCCTTTATCAGGTGCGCTTTCTCTGGCCTGTAGAAGTGCGGCTTGCACTCCGCGCAGATTTGGCAGTTCCTGGTGGCGGTCCCGACCTCCTCGAAGGAGTAGGGCAGGTTGCGGGTCTTGATAAAATGGAAGAATCGAGTGACCCCCGGGTGGCAGAGGTCCTCATGGAGAGCCTGGTGTCGGTCCACTTGTGCATTGGCACATGTGCCGCGGGATAGGGCATCAGGAGGCTCGTTTAGCTTCCCGGGACGATGCAAGATCTCATAGTTGTAGGTGGAGAGCTCGATCCTCCATCGTAAGATCTTATCGTTCTTTATCTTGCCCCTCTGTGCATTATCGAACATGAAAGCTACCGACCGTTGGTCAGTGAGGAGCGTGAATCTCCTGCCGGCCAGGTAATGCCTCCAGTGCCGCACAGCTTCTACTATGGCCTGGGCCTCCTTTTCAACGGAGGAATGACGGATTTCTGAAGCATGGAGGGTGCGTGAGAAGGCCACGGGCCTGCCCGCTTGGTTGAGGGTGGCCGTCAGAGCTACATCGGACGCGTCGCTCTCGACTAGGAAGTGAAGGGATTCATCGATTGCGTGCATCGTGGCCTTTGCGATGTCCGCCTTTATGCGGCTGAAGGCCTGGCGGGCCTCTGCCGACGGGGGAAAACAGAGGATTGGATTAGTGGGCGGGCCTTGTCCGCATTATTGGGGACCCACTGGGCGTAATATGAAAAAAATCCCAGACAGCATTTCAGGGCCTTGGAGCAGTGGGGGAGGGGAAACTCCATGAGGGGGCGCATGCGTTCGGGATCTGGGCCGATGTCTCCATCATGCACTATGTAGCCGAGGATGGCTAGACGGTCGGTACTGAACACGCATTTGTCCTTGTTGTAGATTAAGTTAAGGGTTTTTGCGGTATGGAGGAATTTGCGGAGGTTGGCGTCGTGGTCTTGCTGGTCGTGGCCGCAGATGGTGACGTTGTCGAGGTACGGAAACGTTGCCCGCAAACCGTACCGGTCAACCATTCGGTCCATCTCCCTTCGGAAGACAGATACTCCATTTGTGACACCAAAGGGAACCCTTAGAAGTGGTAGAGCCGCCCATCTGCTTTGAATGCAGTGTACTTGCGGTCGCCCGGGCGGATGGGGAGCTGGCGGTAGACAGATTTGAGGTCCACCGTGGAAAAGACCTTGTATTGTGCAATCTGATTGACCAAATCAGATATGCGGGAGAGAGGGTACACGTCAAGCTGCGTGTACCTGTTGATGGTCTGATTATAATCGATGACCATCCTGTGCTTCTCCCCTGTCTTTACAACCGCTACTTGAGCTCTCCAGGGGCTGTTGCTAGCCTCGTTAACACCTTCCTTCAGTAGCCGCTGGACTGCCGACCTAATGAAGGTCCGGTCCTGGGCACTGTACCGTCTGCTCCTGGTGGCGACTGGTTTGCAATCCGGGGTGAGGTTCGCAAAAAGGGAAGGCGGGTCGACCTTGAGGGTCGCGGGGCTGCAGACAGTGAGGAAGAGTATAGGGCTGCCAAACTTAAAGGTTAAGCTCTGGAGGTTGCATTGGAAGTCCAATCCCAGGAGCGTGGCAGCGCAGAGGTGAAGGAGGATGTAGTGTCGGAAATTTTGAAATTCTCTTCCCTGGAGAAGGTTAAGAGGAGACTTAATAGAGGCACACAAAATGATCAGGGGGTTGGATAGGGTGGACAGTGAGAGCCTTCTCCCGCGGATGGAAATGGCCGGCACAAGGGGACATAGCTTTAAACTGAGGGGTAATAGATATAGGACAGAGGTCAGAGGTAGGTTCTTTACGCAAAGAGTAGTCAGGTCGTGGAATGCCCTATCTGCTACAGTAGTGAACTCGCCAACATTGAGGGCATTTAAAAGTTTATTGGATAAACATATGGATGATAATGGCATAGTGTAGGTTAGATGGCTTTTGTTTCGGTGCAACATCGTGGGCCGAAGGGCCTATACTGCGCTGTATTGTTCTATGTTCTATGGACCGTGAGGTTCGCTATGCAGAACCCCTTGATCTCTACAGAGTGAGACCCGGAGGTCAGGGAGATTTTTTGGTTAACTGGGTGTAATGGAAGAGAACAGCGTCTTGCCGTGTTGGGGTGTATGAAGCTCTCTGTGCTCCCGGAGTCGATCAGGCAGGATGTTTTGTAGTCTGGGGGCGCCTGCAATGGCGCCGCTGCCGCTCCCTCCAAGGAGGTATACCACGAGCCCGGTGGTGGTGGCTGCCCTCAAAATTTGGGGGGAGTGGAGGCGGCACAGGGAGGAAGTTGGGGCCTTGGCGTGGACCCCATTACGGGGGAACCACTGGTTCGCCCCAGGAAGAACAGGTGGAAAGTTTTCGGGGTGGCACAGGGCAGGGATACGAAAGTTGGGGGACCTGTTTGTGGACGGGAAGTTTGCGAGCCTGGGTGACCTGGAGGAGAAGTACGGGCTCCCCCCGGGGAACACCTTCAGGTCCTTACAGGTAAGGGCGTTTGCCAGACGGCAGGTGGTGGAATTCCCGCGGCTATTGCCACACACAGTACAGGTCAGGGTGCTCTCGGAGGGGTGTGTGGGAGTGGGGAAGATCTCGGAAACCTACCAGATGATGCAGGAGGAGGCCTCGGTGGTGGAGGTGAAAGGTAAGTGGGAGGAGGAGTTGGGAGAGGAGATTGAGGAAGGGACGTGGGCAGATGCCCTAGGGAGGGTGAACTCTTCCTCATTGTGCGCGAGGCTCAGCCTCATACAGTTTAAGGTGCTGCACAGGGCACACATGACCGGGACAGGGATGAGCTGGTTTTTTGGGGGTGAGGACAGGTGTGTTAGGTGCTCAGGGAGCCCAGCAAATCACACCCACATGTTCTGGGCATGCCCAGCGCTGGAGGAATTTTGGAAGGGCGTAGCGAGGATGGTGTCGAGGGTGGTAGGATCCAGGGTCAATCCGGGCTGGGGGCTCGCAATATTTGGGGTGGCAGAGGAGCTGGGAGTGCAGGAGGCGAAAGAGGACGGAATTCTGGCCTTTGCGTCCCTGGTAGCCCGGCGAAGGATTCTTCTTCAGTGGAAAGATGCGAGGCCCCCAAGCGTGGAATCCTGGATCAGTGATATGGCAGGGTTTATCAAATTGAAGAGGGTGAAATTCGCCTTGAGAGGGTCGGTACAAGGGTTCTTTAGGCGGTGGCAACCGTTCTTAGACTTCCTGACAGAACGATAGACATTGGTCAATGGCAGCAGCAGCTCGGCAGGGGGGGGGGGTTTATTTTATTATTGTTTTTGTTATTTACACTGAAGGGTCTGAGGGGGTGTATATACCTGTTGTGTTAAGTCGGGGTGTTAATGTTAATTTATTATTTATGTACAAGGCGGGGGAGGTATGGAGGCTTTTCTAGATTGTGTTTTGTACTTAACCCTGTTGGGTTCCTTTTTTCATTTTGTTATTGATATTTTATGAAAACCTTTGATAAAAATTATTTTTTAAAAAAGGCAGGATTTTTTGCGGCCGTTGATGAGCACGGTCGTCGTCGCGGTCGAGAGCGTTAGGGGGCGAGACTGGTCCAGGGTCACCGAGGCAAGTCGTGGTAAAAGTTGAAGATTTTCCTCGGGCGGTGTGTGGTCATCCGAATCGGGGTCCTGAGACTCCAGCCAAGATGGTGGCGCCCACGGGTCACACATGGCTGGGGATGGGCAAGATGGTGGCACCCACGCATCACACGTGGTCCCTGGGGAACAAGATGGCGGCGCCCAGGGCCCGCACATAGCTGGGGAAAATGAAGATGGCAGCGCCTGCGGCCCGCACATGGCCCGTGGAGAGAGTTGTGGTGGTGGCCCCGTTTCGCCCCCGGAGACAGTGGCGACCGCCCGGGCCTGGTATACCACCACAAAGTGGCCCTTTTTGCCACAACCTTTGCAGGTGGAGGAGTGGGCCAGGCAGCGCTGCCGGGGCTGCTTGGCTTGCCTGCAAAAATAACAGCAGGCCCCCCCCCCCCCCGGGGTTGCCTGGTAGCCGCGCGGCAGAAGCTTGGGGGGATGGGGGATGCATCGGGGTCGGCCGTGGGTGTCCATTCTGCCCAAGGGGCTGCCGCGCTGTCGGGGATGTACGCGTGGGCGTTTCGGGAGGCCACATCCAGGGAGCTAGCAAGGGCCCGTGCCTCCTTGAGGCCTAGTGTCTCTTTCTCCAGCAGCCGCTGACGGATTTGGGAGGACAGCATATCTGCAACGAATGGGTCCCAGATTAAAGGTGGTGTGTGGTCGCTGGCTGAAACTTGCGAGCAGTAACAGTTCCTACCCAGTACCAGGAGCGCGCGGTAGAATTCATCCAGCGATTCCCCTGGGATTTGTTGCCTTGTCGCTAGCAGATGTCGGGCGTAAACCTGGTTTACTGGGCAAATGTAATGTCCTTTCAACAGTGCCATCGCGGCCTCGAAATTGTCCGCATCCTCGATGAGGGTGTAGATCTCTGGGCTCCCCCTCGAGTGGAGAACTTGCAGTTTCTGGTCCTCCGTGGGTGTAGTCGTGGCCATCCTGAGGTACCCTTTGAAGTATGCCAGCCAGTGTTTGAAGGTTGCCGCTGAGTTTGCCACGTGGGGGTTGAGTTGCAGACATTCCGGAGCTTGATTCGGAGCCCCATTCTTTAAAATCTAGTCTAATAAATTGATGCTCGATCAATAACTCCAGAAGCGAGATTGGATGACCAGTGAAGGCTTTATTGGACTAGATGTTTCCCCCAGCAGCGCAGGTACAGAATGCAGCTGCGAGGGAGACACAGACTCTTATACTCCGCCTTACTGGGTGGAACCAGCAGGCAGGCTTCACCATAGATCTTCCTGTCTCAGGTACCTCCCACACCAATGATCTTACAGCCTCAAACTAGGTACCGTAATACCCCTAATACAGACGACCACAATGTTGTATGTTTATTATTTAACTTTTAATTGCACAGCATATAGTCAATACTAAAATCAATAAAACTACACCCAAGTAGCCTTATTTCTGCAATATTATGGTATGATCCAGTAATAGCGCATGGTCTGAAAGCTTTAAAAATGGCCTGGAGAATGGAATAACTGAACCTGCCAAGCACTAATGGTTACACAGCACCAGACTTTGTATACCGTGAAGATCATCTGGCTTGTAATATTGGAACAAGATGATTGCAAGAAATATGAAACAACCAATAACAGATGACATAATTCTACCATTTCTAAATTCCTTTAAATCAGTGTCTGAAACATAACTAGTACTTTGCAGAATGCAATGAGATATCAGATACAAAAAATTGAAAATTGTGGAATACAACTTACCTTGTAGCTGTTTCTCTACCTTTTTCAACTCTTGCAGGATTGACGAAATCTCCTTTAAAAAAATTGTAATTCATATGTTCTAGACTTTTAAAACTTCATAAACAAATTTAATATATCAACCATTATTAACTCAGACACTAATTGCTGATCAATTGTGAAATTAAACACAATATTAAACACAATATTATGGGCAGCACGGTAGCATAGTGGTTAGCACAATTGCTTCACAGCTCCAGGGTCCCAGGTTCGATTCCCGGCTGGGTCACTGTCTGTGCGGAGTCTGCACGTTCTCCCTGTGTGTGCGTGGGTTTACTCCGGGTGCTCCGGTTTCCTCCCACAGTCCAAAGATGTGCAGGTTAGGTGGATTGGCCATGATAAATTGCCCATAGTGTCCAAAATTGCTCTTAGGGTTGGTTGAGTGGGGTTACTGGGTTATGGGGATAGAGTGGAGGTGTTGACCTTGGGTGGGGTGCTCTTTCCAAGAGCCGGTGCAGACTCGATGGGCTGAATGGCCTCCTTCTGCACTGTAAATTCTATGATTCCTGGAAAGATTGCAAAGAAAACTAGCTTTCGGAGCGCAGCTCCTTCATCAGGTAAATCACTAGCTTCGAAAGCTAGTGATTCGAAACAAACGTGTTGGACTTTAACCTGGTGCAAGACTTCTGGCTGTGCCCACCCCAGTCCAACGCCGGCATCTCCACATTGAAGTTATCATGTAATTCCCTCTCATTTACAGTAGTTTCTCTTTGCAATCAAACCCCAATCCAACGCCGGCATCTCCACATCATGGCTACCATCAACACCGCAAACTGCCACTCACCTGATGAAGGTGCTGCTCCCTGAAAGCTAGTGATTCGAAACAAACCTGTTGGACTTTAACCTGGTGTTGTGAGACTTATTATGATAATTTAGAGGTACAGCTGTGGCTCTCAAGAGGTCTGAAGAAAACTTGTGCCAAAATGACTTGATTTTCAGTGGCAGGAATCATTTTCAGATTTTATAATGGTACTGCCAAGCTCACCTCACCTTCAGCAGTGGATTAAGTACTACTGTTATAAGAGCAAAAATGGAACCATTTAGATGATTTAGTTGTTAAAATAATGAGATCCAATTCCATTACAGGGCACTTTCTTCTATTCGTTCAGAGTATGTGAGCATTGACAACAAGGCCAGCATTTGTTGCCTTCCCCAATTGCCAGAGGTGATGAGTTGCCTTCTTGAACACCTGCAGTTCACATGATGTAGGTACATCCCTCTGCTGTTACAAAGGAAGTTCCCAGTTTTTGACCAGTGACTGTGAAGATACCGAAATATGGTTCAAGTTGATGCATGAAGACAACTTGCAAGTGTGGTATACAGATGCATGTGTAGTCCTTGTTTTTCAAGAGATTGTAGGTCTGGAAGATGCTGTCGATGAAACTTTAGCAAGTTGCTGATTGTGCACCAGTGCGGATGTTAGTGGTGAACTGGGTCAACATTTAAGGTAGTGGATGGGGTGCTGATCAGACAGACTGCTTTGTCTTGGATGGTGTTGTTGGAGTTGTCTTCGTCCAAGCAAGTGGAAAATATTCCTATTTGTGTCTTAAATATGGTGGACAGCTTTCGTGAGTCAGGAGGCGAGTTACTCATTGAAGGATTTCCAACTTTTGATCTGTTCTTGTAGCCATGGTATTTATATAACATACCAACTGTACTTGTATACTACAGAATGCGTTTGATCTAACAGTAGGATAATGATTTATATTATTCCTGCCATACTGAAAATAGTTCAATTTAGGTCAGACATAGAACATACAGTGCGGAAGGAGGCCATTCGGCCCATCGAGTCTGCACCGACCCACTTAAGGCCTCACTTCCACCCTATCCCCGTAACCCAATAACTCCTATCCTTTTTGGTCACGAAGGGCAATTTATCATGGCCAATCCACCTAACTGCACGTCTTTGGACTGTGGGAAGAAACCGGAGCACCCGGAGGAAACCCACGCACACACGGGGAGAACGTGCAGTCTCCACACAGACAGTGACTCAGCAAGGAATCGAACCTGGGATCCTGGCGCTCTGAAGCCACAGTGCTATTCACTTGTGCTGCCCTACATGACGAATGAAGTTTTTAAAAAATAAATATAACCAACGCAGTACATTGTGCATCCTTTACACAATATTATAACAACACAAATAACAATGACCTATTTTATAAACAGAAAATGAATAAATAACAAAAATGAATACGAAACCCTAATTGGCAACTGCCTTATCACAAGTAACACTCTCCAAAAATATAATTTAACAGTCCAATATATAATTATCTGTAGCAACGACCTATACATATTATACAGTATATATTAACAACCCTGAGAGTCCTTCTGGGGACAGAGGGCATCCCTGCCTTGTCCCTCTAAGGAGCCGAAAATATGCAGATCCCCGTCCATTCGTGACCACGCTCGCCATCGGGGCTCTATACAACAGCTGCACCCATCTAACATACCCCTTTCCAAAACCAAATCTCCTCAACACCTCCCACAAATAATCCCACTCCACTCTATCAAATGCTTTCTCGGCATCCATCGCCACTACTATCTCCGTTTCCCCCTCTGGTGGGGCCATCATCATTACCCCTAACAGCCTCCGTATATTCGTGTTCAGCTGTCTCCCCTTCACAAACCCAGTTTAGTCCTCGTGGACCACCCCCGGGACACATTCCTCTATTCTCATTGCCATTACCTTGGCCAGGATCTTGGCATCTACATTTAGGAGGGAAATAGGTCTATAGGACCCGCATTGTAGCGGGTATGACGAATGAAGTTAATTGTAGGTATGAAATACTAATGAGGGATTTCATCCAAATACATATCTTTAGAAATATGATAGACTGCTTTTCAGCTAGTGCTTTTCATAAATGAAACAAAATTTTCCATTCTTGCCATTTCCAGCAGGTGGTATTAGAGCAGCAAAGGCTTCCGCTTCCCAACATTAAATAAAGTCGCTATAGTTCCAGATGACCACAGGCTGCTTTCCCCCACGAGGGGGAGAGCTGACTGGTGGTGATCTAATCGGAGGATCACCACACCTCAGGCAAGGGGTAAGGTTGAGAAGGTGGGCCTTCAAGAATAACCTCAGCCGGTATGGAAATTGAACCCATGCTGTTGGCTTTGCTCTGCATCACGAACCAGCTGTCCAGCCAACTGAGCTAAATCAGCCCCCAAAATTAATGCAGCTTGGAATGGATGTATTATATTGGAAATTAACAAAAAAGGGGAGGGGAACAAAACACAAGAGCTTACTGAAGTATATTTAGCCTGAATGGTCACACCAGTTCTTTACCCTGTCCATACTTTTCCTGGCTGGGCCAGCATTTATTGCCTGTCCCTAATTATTCTTGAACTGGCTTGCTAGACCGCTTCAGAGGGCATTTAATAGTCACCACGTTTGTTGTGGATCGAGAGTCACGTGCAGACCAAATAAGGACGGCAGATTGCCTTCCCCTAAAGGACATTAGTGAACTAGTTGTTTTTTACGACAACTGACAATGGTTTCATGGTCATGATTAGACTTTTTAATTCAACGTTTTAAAAAACTTGAATTCAAATGTCACCATCTGCCATGGTGGGATTCAAACTAGGGTCCCCAGAGCATCTAGGAGCATAACTCAGAGCATTAAAAAAAAAAACGTATTTTATTCAAACTTGTATCAAAGTAGGTTACAGCAAATAAACACCCCGGGAAACGTACTTCCCAACAATCAACTATACAGTTTGTACAGATTTTTCTTCTTTTTCACCCCCCACCTCTCCCCATCACCCACCCCCCACGACGAACAGCTCCTCAAACACGGTCACAAACATTCCCCACCTTTTCTCAAACTCCCCTGCTGAGCCCCTTAACTCATACTTTATCTTCTCTTAACCGCAGAAAGTCATGCAGGCCACCCAACCATGCTGCTACCCCCGGTGGCGATGCCGAACACCAAAGGGTCCGGGTCCACCTCCTCCATATCTTCACCGTGGACTGCACCACTGGGCTCCCTGAATACCTACTCGGAGCCATTGACAATGCTGCCGTCACCATAGCCCTCAAACTAGATCCCTTACAAGATTCCTCCTCCATCCTAACCCACTCTACCCCTTCTCCTTCCCACCACCGCCGCACCTTGTCCACATTCGCCGCCCAATAATAATGAAGCAAGTTCGGCAACGCCAACCCCCCCGCTGCCTCTGTAGCAGGGTCCTCCCCACCCTCGGCACCTTCCCCGCTCATACAAAGTCAGAGATGATTGTGTCCACTTTCCGAAAAAAGGCCTTTGGTATAAAGATTGGGAGAGCCTGAAAGATAAACAAGAACCTCGGCAGAATATTCATTTTCACCACTTGGACACTCCCTGCCAAAGAGCATCTGGAATTTCTACGCCATCACCTCCAACATTGGAGTGCAAAAACAATTACACTTTGCGAACACAATTTATTAGAACACAGATTTATAAAAGCAAATTACTGCGGATGCTGGAATCTGAAACAAAAACAGAAAATACTGGACAGTCTCAGCAGGTTTGCCAGCATCTGTGGAGAGTAAAGGTAGCTAACATTTTGAATCTGGATGACTTTGACAAAGGGTCATCCAGACTCGAAACATTAGTTCCCTTTTCTCTCCACAGATGCTGTCAGGCCTGCTGAGATTGTCCAGTATTTTCTGTTTTCCCTTTCAGATTTATTACTGTTTTAGAAACATCCCTGAATCTCAACATGGTTAAAACAATGCAAGTCATTGGGTGGGATTATCGTTGCCCGGCATCGATATTATAAATCGGCATTCGGGCGGAGAATCACTGTTACGGGGGCGGTGCTTGTTTTCGGATGCCCCACCCTTCCAAAAGAGATTCATGTAAGAGCGCGCCGCCATTGCGACGGCATCAGTTCGTCGCTTGGAGACCCTCCCTCCGATGCTCGCTCCCGCTGGGCTGAGTTCCCGACAGCACAGTGGACGTGTGCACTCAGTTTTTGGGAACCCAGTGTGTTGGGGGAGCCGTACTGCTGGCCGGGGGGGGGGGGGGGGGCTTAGGCGAAGGCTGGGGGGACTGCTGGGATGGGGTGGTGGCCAGGGCACCATGCGGGGTCTGGGCACGGCCGGTGCCATGTTGTACGGTGCGACTGCTGCAGGCCGTCGCCTTGTGCATGCGTGGCACGGACCCGGCAATTCTACGCCCGTTTATTTCCTGGAGGCTGGGAGTTTTACGTGGCACGGCTGCTATACCCTCACCGGTCGGAGCATCGGTGCGGGGCAGCACTAACTTTTTTGTTGTAAAACCAGACACATCCTCTGGACCTAGCCTCACGAATCCAGCCCATTGTATCTTAAAATGAGGAGATGTAACACCCCCATATTGGGGAGATGGAGGAGAACTTCAAATGACCATTTGTGGTTTCAAATTGATTAGCGAACAGATTGTTGCAAAGTTTAACTGGTATTTATAAAAAAAATGAATACAATTCTTTAAAATAAAACATTTTCTGAATATTTTGTAATCAACTGAATGTGAGCACACAAATTTGACCTACCTTAACTACTACTTTGGAGATGGTTGCATGCCAACAATATTTCACACTACTGCAAAGATCCTTTTATCAGGACAGTAATTCATGGTAATGGCTTTTTTATTGCTGTATTTGTCAAGTGCCATCAATCTGCTGAAAGCTGAAGTCTAAATTCTAAACTCATTATTATTGCTATTCTAACTCCTGCAATTCTCTGTCCAAGTCATGAAGAATTCTCTTCAATCCAGTTAGTAACAGTACCAATGGGACACATTTGTTCTGAGCCAGCTAAGAGTTTCCCTGGTAAAAACAGAAAATGCGATAAATACTCAGCAGAGCTGCCAGCATCTGGGGAGAGATGAGCAAAGGTAGCGGCTGTGATTTTGTGCACTTGTTTGCATTGGGCAGTTTGGCGGCGAGTGCGGAAATTACTGAGAGGTCAAAGTCGCGTTTGACGTTGATGTAAGAGCAGGAAGCGATCATCCCCTGCCTCTGTAAGTGGTAAATAGGGTGCCCACCGTACAGCATCAGGGATCTCACTGGAATACATTAGCAAATAATTATCGAACACGTATGCCAGAATCATGCCCCCATGTCAAAAAATGCATCCGCGGCGGTGTGAAGTCAGAACCGCACGAGACGGCATGCACCTGGCAAGCAGTAAGTACTCCAAGGGGAGCTTGGAGGTAAGCTCAGTGTTTGGATGGAGTGGAGGGGAGGGGAGGGGGGGGGGGGGGGGGGAACAGAGAAAGAGGCTCGTGCCAAGATGATACCAGTTTGGTACCGGAGGTGGTCACCTGCGTGAAGAATGTTTCCTGGTATGCTCACTGTGCGCTGGGGCGGCCTTCAAATACGCCTGGATCATCAAAATGCTGAGCTGATGGCAGGGTGGGCGAATCAGAGGCTGCCTGCCAATAACAAATTGTGAAACCCCTGCCTAGCTTCTATCTGCACCAAGTGCATATGGCCCTGATAATGATGTGATATGTATTTCAAAGAGGTTCATGATCCTGAACGATGGGAAAAGTGGCCTGCCACTGACGGGGCATGGGAACGATTGTTCCTGCTTTTACGCTGAGACTTAGGCGATACTTTCCACTTTTGCAATCAAAGCCACTCAACGATGTGGATGGCACGGTAGCACATTTGTTCCCACTGCTGCCTTACAGCTCTAGGGACACAGGTTCAATTCCAGCCTTGGGTGACTGTGTGGAGTATACTAAAGTGTGCACTTTAGACCATACAGTGCAGAAGGAGGCCATTCTGCCTGTCGAGTCTGCACTGACCCACTTAAGCCTTCACTTTTTGGTGACAAAGGGCAATTTATCATGGCCAATCCACCTAACCTGCACATCTTTGGACTGTGGGAGGAAACCGGAGCACCTGGAGGAAACCCACGAAGACACTGGGAGAACGTGTAGACTCCGCACAGACAGTGACCCAGCAGGGAATTGAATCTGGGACCTTGGCGCTGTGAAGCCACAGTGCTATCCACTTGTGCTACCATTTCTCCCCGTGTCTGCGTGGGTTTCCTCCGGGTGCTCCGGTTTCCTCCCACAGTCCAAAGATGTGCAGGTTAGGTGAATTGGCAATGTTAAATTGCCCCTTAGTGTCCAAAAGGTTAGGTGGGGTTGCGGGGATAGGGTGGAGGAGTGGGCTTAGATAGGGTGCTCTTTCCAAGGGCCTTTGGAGGCTCGATGGATCGAATGGCCTCCTTCTGTCCTGTAAATTTTATGATTCAATGACCAGGAGTGGAAAATCCCTGCCAGTATTTCCTACCCACCTGCTAATTAAATCCTGGTTTCTCGCCTGTAGCATCTCACTCTCACCTAGGTGGGCTGGTCCATCATGAGTAGGCAATGTCCAGCTTCTGCAAAATATTGCCGATGCTGAAATAAAAACAATCTGCTGGAAAAACCCAGTGGTAATGGTTGCTTTGTTGCTTTACGAAGACCATTACTACTCCCTTTGCCTTTTGCTGTCATCTTTGCCATTTAATCTCTATCCCTAACCTTCCTTTTTATTCTACCTGATCCATAATAACCCCGTTATCAACAGTATAAAATCCATCATGTTTCTGCTCTCATCAGTCCTGAAGAAGGGTCATATTGAACTCAAAACATTAAGTCTGTTTCTTGATCCACAGATGCTGCCAGATTTGTTTTCCAGCGCTTTCCATTTTTATTCCAATTTAACATCTAGCAGAGAACTAAGCTCTTGCACTATTCTTACTGTTGAGAAAACAAAATGAAATGGTCCACTGAAGAGCAAAATGAAAGGTCTTGCCAAGTGGTTCATAAATATTTAGTCAAACCACTTATCTATAGTCAACCAACAACTGCCCAACTCCTATAACCCTTAATCTCACTGTAGAAACAAAAATAAGTGGGCCAACTCTCACCATTTCTCTTTGTTTTGGCTGTCAGACTACGCATGATCGATATCTGCACCAAATAAACAGGAGGTCACCATGGGAGAGGTTATGCATAAAATGTCAGTTGGATGCAGACTGCACATGCATCCATTAAAAGACTCGAGAGTCCTCAGGACATAAATCGATGGTTCAATAGACATATAGTATCACTCATCCCCATCAATGCACTTGTTTAAAATGATAATTTGACATTCGAGTACAGGAGTAGGGATGTCTTGCTGCAATTATACAGGCCCTCTGTGAGGCCGCATCTGGAACAGTGTGTGCAGTTTTGGTCTCCTTATCTGAAGAAGGATGTTCTTGCTGTAGAGGGAGTGCAGCAAAGGTTTACCAGTGATTCCTGGGAAGGCAGGACAGTCATAGGAGGAGAGATTGAGTCGGTTAGGATTGTTTTCGCTGGAGTTTAGAAGAATGAGGGGATATCTCATAGAAACCTCTAAAATTCTAACAGGTCCAGAAAGGAAAGATACAATAAGGATGTTTCCGATGGTGTGGGTATCCAGAACCAAAGAACAAAGAACAGTACAACACAGGAACAGGCCCTTCGGCCCTACAAGCCTGCGCCGATCACGTGTCTTGTCTAGGCCAAGCGCCTGTATCCTTTTATACCCCGTCTGTTCAAGTGTCTAATCCAGATAAGTCTTAAAGGTCGCTAACGTATCTGCCTCAACCACCTCACCTGGCAGTGTATTCCAGGCTACCACCACCCTCTGTGTAAAAAAAACTTCCCTGCATATCTCTGCGGAACCGAGCCCCCCTCACCTTGAAGTTGTGCCCCCTTGTAATTGTCATTTCTTTCCTGGAAAAAGCCTCCAACTGTTTCTTCTAAATTTAATATTTCTAATACAATCTTGCACACAACCTTCCATCACAGTTATAAAAGTTTAATAGACAAAAACACCAGAATCTTTGATATTTTTCTTCACTTACAGAAAGATAAATCCGAAATAAAACTTGGATCTATACAGCATCTTCATGATATCACAAAGTGCAAACAGTCAGTTAAGTACTTTTCAGATGTTGTCACTGATGTAACATAGGAAAACACAGCAACCAAAGTGTGCACAACAAGAATCCACAAACAGCAATGAAATAAATTATTAGATAATTTCTTTCAGTTGTATTGGCTAAAGATAAATGTTGATTAGGCCAACTCCTTTGTTCTTCTTCAAATAGTGCCATGGGGTCTTTCACATCCACTCGAGAGGGAAATTAGGACATCGATCAAATATTTAATCTGAAAGGCAACACCTCCTGACAGTGAAGCACTCCCTCAGTACTGAATGAAAATTGCTTATTGTCACGAGTAGGCTTCAATGAAGTTACTGTGGAAAGCCCCTAGTCGCCACATTCCGCCGCCTGTTCGGGGAGGCTGGTACGGGAAATGAACCGTGCTGCTGGCCTGCCTTGCTCTGCTTTTAAAAGCCAGCGATTTAGCCCCCCGAGCTAAACCAGCCCCTGAATTATCATCCTAGTCAATGATAGGATGAATTATCATCCTAGTCAATGAGCTGAAGTCTCTGGGGTCACAGTCTGCTGATAATGGGGTAGACCATTCAGGACAGAGATGAGGAGAAATTTCTTCACCCAGAGAGTGGTTGGCCTGTGGAATTCATTACCACAGGAAGTTGTTGAAGCCAAAACATTGGATTTGTTTATTGTCACGTGTACCGAGGTACAGTGAAAAGTATTTTTCTGCAAGCAGCTCAACAGATCATTAAGTACATGAGAAGAAAAGAGAATACAAGAAAATACATAATAGGGCAACACAAGGTACACAATGTAACTGCATAAGCACTGGCATCGGATGAAGCATACAGGGTGTTGTGTTAATGAGATCAGTCCATAAGAGGGTCATTTAGGGGTCTGGTGACAGTGGGGAAGAAGCTGTTTTTGAGTCTGTTCGTGCATGTTCTCAGACTTCTGTATCTCCTGCCCGATGGGAGAAGTTGGAAGAGTGAGTAAGACGGGTGGGAGGGGTCTTTGATTATGCTGCCCGCTTTCCCCAGGCAGCGGGAGGTGTAGATGGAGTCAACGGATGGGAGGCAGGTTCGTGTGATGGACTGGGCGGTGTTCACGACTCTCTGATGTTTCTTGCGGTCCTGGGCCAAGCAGTTGCCATACCAGGCTGTGATGCAGCCCGATAGGATGCTTTCTATGGTGCATCTGTAAAAGTTGGTAAGGGTTAATGTGGACATTCCGAATTTCCTTAGTTTCCTGAGGAAGTATAGACGCTGTTATGCTTTCTTGGTGGTAGCGTCGACGTGGGTGGACCAGGACAGATTTTTGGAGATGTGCACCCCTAGGAATTTGAAATTGCTAATCATCTCCACCTCGGCCCCATTGATGCTGAGGGGTGTGTACAGTACTTTGCTTCCTGAAGTCAATTACCAGCTCTTTAGTTTTGCTGGCATTGAGGGAGAGATTGTTGTCGCTACACCACTCCACTAGGTTCTCTAGCTCCCTCCTGTATTCGGACTCGTCGTTATTCGAGATCCGGCCCACTATGGTCGTATTGTCAGCAAACTTGTAGATGGAGTTGGAACCAAGTTTTGCCACGCAGTCGTGCGTGTACAGGGAGTAGAGTAGGGGGCTAAGTACGCAGCCTTGCGGGGCGCCGGTGTTGAGGACTATTGTGGAGGAGGTGTTGTTGTTCATTCTTACTGGTTGTGGTCTGTTGGTCAGAAAATCGAGGATCCAGTTGCAGAGTGGGGAGCCAAGTCCTAGGTTTTGGAGCTTTGATATGAGCTTGGCTGGGATTATGGTGTTGAAGGCAGAGCTGTAGTCAATAAATAGGAGTCTAATGTAGGAGTCCTTGTTTTCGAGATGCTCTAGGGATGAGTGTAGGGCCAGGGAAATGGTGTCTGATGTGGACCGGTTGCAGCGGTATGCGAATTGCAGTGGATCAAGGCGTTCTGGGAGTATGGAGGTGATGCGCTTCATGATCAACCTCTCGAAACACTTCATTACGACTGAAGTCAGGGCCACTGGTCGGAAGTCATTGAGGCACGTTGCCTGGTTCTTCTTTGGTACCGGTATGATGGTGGTCTTCTTGAAGCAGGTGGGGACCTCGGAGTGGAGTAGGGACAGGTTATTAAAGATGCCCGTGAATACCTCTGCCAGGTGGTCCGCGCAGGCTCTGAGTGCACGACCAGGGATCCCGTCCGGGCCCGTTGCCTTCCGAGGGTTCACTTTCAGGAAGACCAATCTGACTTCGGAAGCTGTGATGGTGGGTATGGGTGAATTATGGGCTGCTGGGGCACTCGACAGCGAATTGTTGGTTACCTGCTCGAACCGAGCATAGAATGCATTGAGTTCATCGGGGAGGGGTGCGCTGCTGCCAGAGATACTGTTCGGCTTCGCTTTGTAACCCGTTATGTTGTTTAGTCCTTGCCACAACCGCCGAGAATCTGTCTGTGACTCTAGCTTGGTTTGATATTCTCTCTTGGCATCTCGGATGGCTTTGAGGAGGTCGTACCTGGATTGCTTGTATAAACAAAGAACAAAGAAATGTACAGCACAGGAACAGGCCCTTCGGCCCTCCAAGCCCGTGCCGACCATGCTGCCCGACTAAACTACAATCTTCTACACTTCCTGGGTCCGTATTCCTCTATTCCCATCCTATTCATGTATTTGTCAAGATGCCCCTTAAATGTCACTATCGTCCCTGCTTCCACCACCTCCTCCGGTAGCGAGTTCCAGGCACCCACTACCCTCTGCGTAAAAAACTTGCCTCGTACATCTACTCTAAACCTTGCCACTCTCACCTTAAACCTATGCCCCCTAGTAATTGACCCCTCTACCCTGGGGAAAAGCCTCTGACTATCCACTCTGTCTATGCCCCTCATAATTTTGTATACCTCTATCAGGTCTCCCCTCATCCTCCTTCGTTCCAGTGAGAACAAACCGAGCTTATTCAACCGCTCCTCATAGCTAATGCCCTCCATACCAGGCAACATTCTGGTAAATCTCTTCTGCACCCTCTCCAAAGCATCCACATCCTTCTGGTAGTGTGGTGACCAGAATTGAACACTATACTCCAAGTGTGGCCTAACTAAGGTTCTATACAGCTGCAACATGACTTGCCAATTCTTATACTCAATGCCCCGGCCAATGAAGGCAAATGATAGGTTGACCAATGATAGGTCAGCGTCGTCTGACTTGAACGCCTCAGATCTGTCCTTCAGTAGGGAATCAATCTCGCGATTGAGCCATGGTTTCCGGTTGGGGAACGCACGTACTGCTCTCTTTGGCAGTCGTCCACACATTTGCTGATGAAGTCTGTGACGGTGGTGGCATACTCATTTAAGTTGGTCGCTGAGTTCTTAAATATGGACCAGTCCACTGTCTCTAAGCAGTCACGTAAGAGCTCTTCTGTCACCTCGGACCAGCACTGCACAACCTTCTGAGCTGGATTCTCCCGCTTGAGTTTCTGCTTGTATGCCGGGAGAAGGAGCACCATCTTATGGTCTGATTTCCCAAAGTGCGGTCGGGGGATGGAATGGTAGGCGCCCTTGATTTTTGAGTAGCAGTGGTCAAGAGTGTTGTCGCTCCTGGTGGGACAGGAGATGTGCTGGTGGAATTTTGGCAGTACACCCTTGAGGTTGGCCTTGTTGAAGTCTCCAGCCACGATGAACAAAGCCTCCAGGTGTTCGGTTTCGTAGTTGTTTATTACTGTGTATAGTTCGTCCAGCGCCTTCCTCACTTCTGCCTGGGGTGGGATGTAGACCGCTGTGATAATGGCTGAAGTGAACTCACGTGGAAGATAATATGGGCGACACTTCACGGTTAGGTATTCCAGGTCTGGGAGCAGTAGGTCGCCAGGGTCGCTACATCCAAGCACCAGGAGGAGTTGATGAGGAGGCACACCCCTCCACCCTTCGCTTTGCCTGATGATGCCGTGCAGTCCGCCCGGTGAATTGAGAAAACATTGCATGTTTTCAAGAAGCATTTAGATATAGCACTTCGGCAAAGGAGATCAAAGGATATGGGTGGGCGGGGGGAAAGCGGGATCAGGCTATTGAGTTGATGATCAGTAATGATCATAATGAATGGCGGAGCAGGTTTGAAGGGCTGAATGCCCTCCTCTTGCTCCTATTCTCTACGTTCCATGTCTATTCCAAATAGCCCCAATCAAAAGCCCTAGATCGACCTTTAAGAAATCAGATAAAACCCCCCGGGAAATGCCTTTAGATATATGCAGGTGAGGGCTTTTGTGAGGCGACAGTTGAGGGAATTCCCGTTGCTCCCGGCACAAGAAGTTCAAGATAGGGTGATCTCGGGTGTATGGGTCGGGGAGGGCAAGGTGTCGGAAATACATCAGGAGTTGAAAGAAGAGGGGGAAGCGCTGGTAGAAGAGTTGAAGGGTAAATGGGAGGGGGAGCTGGGGGAGGAGATCGAGGAAGGTCTGTGGGCTGATGCCCTAGGTAGGGTTAATTCCTCCTCCTCGTGTGCCAGGCTCAGCCTGATACAATTTAAGGTGGTCCACAGAGCGCACTTGACGAGGGCGAGTAGGTTCTTTGGGGTAGAGGACAGATGTGGAAGGTGCTCAGGGAGCCCAGCGAACCATGTCCATATGTTTTGGTCATGCCCGGCACTGGGGGGGTTCTGGAGAGGAGTGACGGGAGCAATATCTCAGGTGGTGAAAGTCCGGGTCAAGCCAAGCTGGGGGCTAGCAATATTTGGAGTAGTGGACGAACCGGGAGTGCAGGAGGCGAAAGAGGCCGGCATTCTGGCCTTTGCGTCCCTAGTAGCCCGGCGAAGGATCTTGCTAATGTGGAAGGAGGCGAAGCCCCCCAGCCTGGATAAATGATATGGCTGGGTTCATAAAGTTGGAGAGGATTAAGTTCGCCTTGAGAGGGTCTGCGCAGGGGTTCTACAGGCGATGGCAACCGTTCCTAGACGATCTCGCGGAGTGTTAGAGGAAGGTCGGTCAGCAGCAGCAGCAACCTTGGGGGTGGGGGGGGGGGGGGAACTGCCTGGGAGGGTGGATGAGCAAGAGATAACATGAAGGGTTGCGGAAACTGGCATTTACGGGTGAGGGCCAGTGTACAAAGCTGTGTAAATATATAATTTTGCCATGTATATATCTTGCTCTGCGCGATTTCTCTTTTTTTTTTGTTACGATGGGGGGTTTGTAAGGGAGAAAAATTGTGTTAAAAAACTTTAATAAATATATTTAAAAAAAAGAAATCAGATAAAAAATAATCAGATTTCTTGGGAAGGACAGGCAAATTTCAAATACAAGATACAGATATAGTTTTTCACGAGTTTCCCATATCACACACTTTAGTCTTTTAGTTGACAACAAGTCTCTTATTCCTTCAACCATTCCCAGTGTACTACAAAATCCCCCCATGCAAACATGAATCATTGAACGACATGGTTTCATAGGGGATATCTCAATAGACTAGATAGTTCTCCGTGTGAATTTAACGGCAGTATTCCCTTATATGCTACAATCTGTTTAGTTTCAGCCTTAGCTTATGGTAGCGCTCTCACCATGGAATCAGAAAGTTGTAGCTTAAGACCTACGCGAGAGAACTGAGCACATCTTCCAGGCTTGTGT
Organism: Scyliorhinus torazame; assembly: GCF_047496885.1. Taxonomy (NCBI): domain Eukaryota; kingdom Metazoa; phylum Chordata; class Chondrichthyes; order Carcharhiniformes; family Scyliorhinidae; genus Scyliorhinus; species Scyliorhinus torazame. The sequence continues at coordinate 384,786,723 of NC_092707.1, forward strand.
TTCTGTGCCAGACTGAATAAGTGTTGCACTGTCAATGGCACAGTTATTTTGGCATGATGTTAAACTGAGGCCCTGCCTAGCCTCTTATGTGGACATAAATGATCCCATACCAGAATTCGAAGCGGTGTTTCCTACATTGCAACAGTGATTACACTTCAAAAGGGCTTAATAGTAAAGAACAAGGTCATTAAAGGCACTATGACCTTTAACTCTTTCTTTCTTGGCACCTTCATTTTCAAAGGTTGAAGTGAGATTATGAACATACAAGTCGAGAATCAGGAACACAAATGCAACGCCTTATCACAATTTTTCACGGTTACTAATTGAATGGGGAGTGCTGCAAGGCTAGAATTAGGAATAAAGACAGCAAGATGTAAATGTTTATTGAAACTGCGACTAGATCAATATTATCTATACATAATTACTGGCAAAAAAGGAGGTTGTAATGGAAATAACTGAATAAATAAGTCAAATTCATTGGTGCGATTCAACCAAAACATTTCTAAAGTGTTATTTTGGGTGAGTTTTGCAGGGTGTTTCTGGCAGGCTTTTTGGTTGAGATCATAGATTATCATAGAATTTACAGTACAGGAGGCGTCCATTCAGTCCATCGAGTCTGCACCGGCTCTTGGAAAGAGCACCCTACCCAATGTCCACACCTCCACCCTATCCCCATAACCCAGTAACCCCACCCAACACTAAGGGCAATTTTGGACACTAAGGGCAATTTATCATGACCAATCCACCTAACCTGCACATCTTTGGACTGTGGGAGTAAACCAGAGCACCCGGAGGAAATCCACGCACACACGGGGAGGACGTGCAGACTCCGCACAGACAGTGACCCAAGCCGGAATCGAACCTGGGACCCTGGAGCTGTGAAGCAATTGTGCTATCCACAATGCTATCGTGCTGCATTGCCGGTATTCAGCCACACATAGTTTTTTGGGCCTTAGGGAGTTTCTCCCTGGTCCAGCCCACACTTAGAAATTTTTTCAGCAGTGATGAGCTGAACTCGGCAGCAAGACACTTGCTCAAGAGATCGGGGCACCAATTTGAAGGGGTGCCCTGATCTTGAAGTGAGCTTGAAGGTCCCCCGCACACCCCAGCCATGGACAATGCAAGCCCCTGTAGACATGGACATTTACACCCCCTTCCAGTAAGGGCACCATGCTTTGGGGTCACGGAGGGACCTTCCTTTTTCTGAGCCCCCTTTTCCCCCTCCCTCCATAACCGCCTCACCCCCCTTTCATGGGTATGGCCCTTCTCAGGCCCCAGCACCCAAGAATCGCCAGGCCGGCACGGCTGGGTGAGTGCCAGGGCACTGTCCTGTCCTCGACCACCCAGGGGGTCCAATTTCCTCTCGAGTGAGCACCATAACTGGTCTCCGCTTGTGAAGACTAGTACTAGTCAGCGGAGAGCAGCGCGAGTTAGGTGACTCACGCGAGGCTTTACGCCTGCCGTGTTTTGGGCCTCTCCAGGGATTCACCGGTCTCGCCCAGTGCACACAGTGGTAGAATTGTGCTCCATAAATATTTATGATGTTATACATGGCCGTTTTTACCTAGAAGGCTTCATACAGAAAATGGGCAGCACCAGCCTCAGAACTAGATGTTACCATCTGCAGGCATTACGAGGCCTTTTTTGGAATTAGAGATAAGCTTGATTGCCTTATTCACTAGCAAGGGAAATTTAGGGAAGATTAATGATGACACCGCTTAGTACCATTACCGCTATCTATTAAGACATCCCTAGAACTTAGCTCAATGAATCAGAATTGGACACGGTCAAACAGCCTGTTACAAAAATAAATACTGTAAGCTGGAGAAGAAACAAACTTTTAAAAATCATATTTTTCTGGCAAAAGTTTCAAGTCACTAATAGCAACTAATCAGGAATGATATTAGAATATATTGTAACTGCACTGACCAGCTATCGACTCACAGTGTAGATAAAATAACATAGAAAAGATAGGAGCAGGAGGAGGCCTTTTGGCCTTCAAGCCCGCTCCACCATTCATTATGGCTGATCATCCAACTCAATAGCCTAATCCCGTTTCCCCCCATATTCTTTGATCCCCATTGACCCAAGTGCAATATCTAACTGTTTCTTGATTTGTCTTTACCAATCTTTTTCTCTTCACGTGCCTATAGAAACTTTTACAGTCAGTTTTGATGTTCACTGCAAGCTTACTTTCGTATTCTATTTTCCCATCTTAATCAATCCCTTGGTCCTTCTTTGCTGAATTCTAAACAGCTCCCAATCCTCAAACCAGTTGTTTTTCTTGGTTCCTTGGCCAATTTGTATGCTATTTCCTTGGATCGAATAATATCCCTAATTTTCCTTGTTAGCCATGGATTGGCCACCTTTCCCATTTTACTTTTGTGCCAGACAGGAATAAACAATTGTTGCAGTAACAATTAAACAATAAGTGAATTATAAGGACTAATCAAGGATGCCTGTAATCGACTTCCGGTTGCAGCAATGACCAGCTAAGCCGCACGTTTCGGCACCTCCCGTTTCAACGGACTTTTGGGCTCTTATCGGGAGCCCCAACGGAAATTTTTTACGGCCAAACCCAGTGTGAGGCGACAAAGGAAGGAGTCCCCCCGGGTGTGGATGGAAAGAAGCGATAGTAGTGGCCAGATTGCGGAGGATCCTCTGGAGCAACGGCAGAGAAGAGAAGGGAGAAGCAAGATGGCGGCTGAGGGAGCCCAGATGGTATGGGGCCCGGAACAGCAGGAGTTCCTCCAACGATGTGTGGAGGAGCTCAAGGAGGAGGTGCTGGCGCCGATGTTGCTGGCGATTGAGGGATTGAAGGAGACGCAAAAGACCCAGGCGATGGAGCTCCGTGGAGTGAAGGCAAAGGCAGCCGAGAATGAAGACGAGATACAGGGCTTAGTGGTGAAGACGGAGACGCACGAGGCACTACATAAGAGGTGCATAGAAAGGCTGGAAGCCCTGGAAAATAGCTCGAGGAGGAAGAATCTAAGGATTTTGGGTCTTCCCAAAGGGACAGAGGGAGCTGATGTTGGGGCGTATGTGAGTACGATGCTCCATACTTTAATGGGAGCTGAGGCCCCAACGGGCCCCCTGGAAGTGGAGGGAGCATACCGGGTCCTCGTGAGAAGACCAAAGGCAGGGGAAATACTGCGAGCAATAGTGGTGAGGTTCCACCGCTACAAGGACAGGGAGATGGTCCTGAGATGGGCTAAGAAGACACGGAGTAGCAGGTGGGAGAACGCGGTGATCCGCGTGTATCAAGATTGAAGTGCGGAGGTGGCGAGAAGGAGGGCGAGTTTCAATCGGGCGAAGGCGGTGCTCCACAGGAAGAAAGTAAAATTTGGAATGCTGTAGCCGGCAAGACTGGGTTACACACCAGGGCAAACACCACTGCTTTGAGACGGCAGAGGAGGCGTGGACATTTATTCATGAAGAGAAGTTGGACTAGATGATTTGAGGAATTGATGTTTGGAAAGAAGTAGCGGGGTGGTGGTAAAGAAATGCAAAGGGGGAGAGGGGGAGGGTTTATCTGTAAAAATGTTAGACGGGAGAATTTTTTTTCTTTCTCTCCGCCCCCCCCCCCCCCCCGAGGGTGGGGGACACGAAGAAATGTGGGCGCTGGTGGGGAAGAGGACAGGGGAGAGGGAGCTGCGCCATTAGGGGCGGGGCCGAGAGGGAAGCGCGTGTTTTTTTTCCCCGCGCTATGGAAATTGCGGTGGGAAAAGTGGGCGCAGGAAGGAAGGGGGCCTCACACGCAGGGAGGCCAAGGGTAAACGGGGGAAGCCGAGGTCAGCCAGAGTTTGCTGACTCCCGGAAGCAATATGGGGGGAGCAATCAAGCTAGAAGGGAATCTAGCGGGGTGGGGGGGGAAGAGAGAGACACACGACGACTAACTGGGTTGCTGCTGCTGAGGGTAAGGGGGAGCTGATACGGGATGGAATGGTCGGGACGGGAGGGTGCCGTCTGGGGGACAAACGGGTGCGTGGGACCCAGGTGAGGAGCTGCTTTAAAAACGGGGATGGCTAGTCGATGATTGTGGGGGGGGGTGGTAAAGGGCCCCCCAACCCGGTTGGTCACGTGGAACGTGAGAGGGCTGAATGGGCCGATTAAGAGGGCAAGGGTATTTGCGCACCTAAAGAGACTGAAGGCGGATGTGGTTATGCTTCAAGAGACGCACCTGAAATTGGCGGATCAGGTCAGATTAAGGAAAGGATGGGTGGGACAGGTATTCCATTCAGGCTTAGATACGAAAAATAGAGGGGTGGCAATACTGGTGGGGAAACGGGTATCGTTTGAGGCTAAGTCCATAGTGGCGGACAGTGGGGGCAGGTACGTGATGGTGAGTGGCAGATTGCAAGGTGAGGCGGTGGTGCTGGTGAACGTATACGCCCCGAACTGGGATGACGCGGGTTTTATGAAGCGTATGTTGCGGCGCATCCCGGACCTAGAGATGGGATATTTGGTAATGGGGGGGGGGGGGGGGACTCAAAACGGTGCTGGACCGGTCCAGATCTAGGACCGGGAGGAGGCCGGCAGCGGCCAAGGTGCTTAAGGGGTTTATGGAGCAGATGGGAAGAGTAGATACCTGGAGATTTGCTAGACCGAGGAGTAAAGAGTTTTCCTTCTTCTCCCACGTCCATAAAGTATACTCCCGGATAGACTTTTTTGTCCTAGGAAGGGCGCTGATCCCGAAAGTGGTAGGAACGGAATATTCGGCTATAGCCGTTTCAGATCACGCCCCACGCTGGGTGGATCTGGATCTAGGAGAGGAGAAGGAACAGCGCCCACTTTGGAGATTAGACATGGGACTGTTGGCGGACGAGGGGGTATGTGGAAGGGTGAGGGGATGTATTGAAAGATACTTAGAGGTCAATGATGATGGAGCGGTCCAGGTGGGAGTAGTATGGGAGGCGCTGAAGGCGGTGGTTAGGGGGGAGCTGATTTCCATAAGAGCCCACAGGGGGAAACAAGAGGGTAAAGAAAGGGAGAGACTGATTGGGGAGATTCTGAGGGTGGATAGGCAATATGCGGAGGCCCCGGATGAAGGGCTATACAGGGAAAGACGGAGACTACAGACGGAGTTTGACCTGCTGACCACGGGTAAGGCGGAGACGCAGTGGAGGAAGGCACAGGGAATACAATACGAATATGGGGAAAAGGCGAGCAGATTGTTGGCCCAACAACTTAGGAAGAGGGGGGTGGCGAGAGAGATCGGAGGAGTTAGGGACGGGGAGGGAAGGATGGAGCAGAGAGCGGGGAAGGTGAACGGGGTGTTTAAGTCATTTTATGAGAGGCTGGAAAAGTCCCAACCCCCGGAGGGGAAAGAGGGAATGATACACTTCCTGGACCAGCTGGAGTTCCCGAGGGTTGAGGAGCAGGAGGTGGCAGGTTTGGGAGCGCAGATTGAGGTGGAGGAGGTGATTAAAGGAATTGGGAACATGCAGGCAGGAAAGGCTCCGGGACCAGATGGGTTCCGGGTGGAATTTTACAGGAAATATGTGGACCTACTGGCCCCACTCCTGACGAGAACCTTCAATGAGGCTAAGGAAAGGGGGACACTACCCCCGACAATGTCGGAGGCGATGATATTGTTGATCCTGAAACGAGACAAAGACCCGCTGCAGTACGGGTCATACAGGCCCATCTCCCTCCTAAATGTAGATGCCAAGTTACTAGCCAAAGTGATGGCGACAAGGATAGAGGACTGTGTCCCAGGGGTGGTACATGACGACCAGACAGGGTTTGTTAAAGGGAGGCAATTGAATGCCAATTATACAAAGGTTGCTGGGGGTGATGATGATGCCCCCACCGGAGGGGGAGACGGAAATAGTGGTGGCGATGGATGCAGAGAAGGCATTTGGTAGAGTGGAGTGGGTCTACCTGTGGGAGGTACTGAAGAGATTTGGATTTGGAGAGGGGTTCATCAGATGGGTTCAGCTCCTGTACGGGGCCCCGGTGGCAAGCGTGGTTACAAACAGGCAACGATCCGACTATTTCCGATTACATAGGGGCACAAGACAGGGGTGGCCCCTGTCCCCGTTACTATTCGCGTTGGCAATCGAGCCATTGGCCATAGCGCTGAGGGTCTCTAAGAAGTGGAGGGGGGTGCTCGGAGGAGGAGAGGAACATCGGGTGTCATTATATGCGGATGATTTGCTGCTATATGTGGCGGACCCAGTGGAGGGGATGCCAGAGATAATGCAGACACTCAGGGAGTTTGGAGAGTTCTCGGGATATAAATTGAATATGAGAAAGAGTGAACTTTTTGTGATGCACCCCGGGGAACAGGGCAGGGGGATAGACGATCTGCCGCTGAGGAGAGTAGCAAGGGATTTTCGATATCTAGGGATCCAGGTGGCCAGGAACTGGGGAACCTTGCATAAACTTAACTTGACGTGACTGGTAGAGCAGATGGAGGAGGACTTTAAGAGGTGGGACATGGTGCCCCTGTCATTGGCGGGCAGAGTACAGGCGGTTAAAATGGTGGGACATGGTGCCCCTGTCATTGGCGGGCAGAGTACAGGCGGTTAAAATGGTGGTCCTCCCGAGGTTTCTTTTCGTGTTTCAGTGCCTCCCCATACTGATTACAAAGGCCTTTTTCAAGAAAGTGGACAGGAGTATTATGAGCTTTGTGTGGGCTGGAAAGATCCAGAGGGTAAAGAGGGGGTTCCTGCAGCGCAGTAGGGACAGAGGGGGACTGGCACTGCCGAGTCTGAGTGACTATTATTGGGCCGCCAACGTGTCCATGATATGTAAGTGGATGAGGGAAGAAGAAGGGGCGGCGTGGAAAAGGCTGGAGATGGTGTCCTGTAAGGGAACAAGTTTAAAAGCACTGGCAACGGCACCGTTACCGTTCCCCCCGAAAAAATACACCACAAACCCAGTAGTGGGGGCGACTTTGAAGATTTGGGGGCAGTGGAGACGACATAGGGGAGTGACGGGTGCCTCGGTGTGGTCCCCGATAAGGAACAATCACAGGTTCGTCCCAGGGAGGATAGATGGGGGATTCCAATCTTGGCAGCGAGCAGGAATTGGGAAGTTGATGGACTTGTTCTTGGACGGGACGTTCGCGAGTTTGGGAGCATTGGTAGAAAAATATGAGTTGCCACCTGGGAATGCCTTCCGATATATGCAAGTGAGGGCATTTGCGAGGCAACAGGTGAGGGAATTTCCACAGCTCCCGGCGCAAGGGATCCAGGACAGAGTGATTTCGGGGGCATGGGTCAGTGAAGGTAAAGTGTCCGATATATACAGGGAAATGAGAGACGAGGGGGAGACGATGGTAGAGAAGCTGAAGGGCAAATGGGAGGAGGAGCTGGGGGAAGAGATTGAGGAGGGGCTGTGGGCAGATGCCCTAAGTAGGGTAAATTCCTCGTCCTCATGTGCCAGGCTTAGCCTGATCCAATTCAAGGTTCTACACAGGGCGCATATGACGGGAGCAAGGCTGAGTAGATTTTTTGGAGTGGAGGATAGGTGCGGGAGGTGCGCGGGAAGCCCGGCGAACCACTCACATGTTTTGGTCATGTCCGGTATTGCATGGGTTCTGGGTGGGTGTGGCAAGAGTGATCTCAAAGGTGGTGGGGGTCCGGGTCGAACCGAGCTGGGGGTTAGCTATATTTGGGGTTGCAGAAGAGCCGGGAGTGCAGGAGGCGAGAGAGGAGGATGTTTTGGCCTTTGCGTCCCTCGTAGCCCGGCGAAGGATTCTACTTATGTGGAAAGAAGCCAAACCCCCGGGCGTGGAGGCCTGGATTAACGACATGGCAGGGTTTATAAAATTGGAGCGAATAAAATACGCACTAAGAGGTTCGGCTCAAGGGTTCACCAGGCGGTGGCAACCGTTCCTTGACTATCTCGCAGAGCGATAAGGGAAAACAGGAAAGACAGCAGCAGCAACCCAGGGGGGAGAAGAGGGAGGGTGTATTCGGTGTTTGGGTTTTTTTTTCTCTTTCCATCCTAGTTGTTTATATTTATTTTTTCAGTATTATTATTTCTCTTTTCTTGTTCTTTTTCTGCACTTGTTGTTAGTTTAATATATTGTTTAAATAACGGTCAATGTACATTTTGTTACAAAGTTGTAAAAATGGAACATTCTTTTTGATCGAAAAACTTTCATAAAATATATATTTTTTAAAAAAGGATGACTGTAATCAAAGAGGCAGCACCCACATTTGCTAAAGAAGTGCAATCCAGTTCAGAAGGGTCTCAATATATTGGTTTCTCTGCAAGAAATCAGAGGTATTGTAGTAAGGTTCAAATGTATTTTGAATCGTCCAATTGTTATCTGGTTGTTGAGGGATTGGCTATCTTAAAGTAGGCAGCTTTTTGTGTCCTGCTGCCCAGCAACTGAAACACTTGGGGATTTAAGGTAAAACATTACTTTAAATATTTGATGGATAAATATAACTAATTTTAGCTGCAGCATTGTGTTTTAAAGTCTTTTTCACTGGATTCTCTAAGAAGTAGGTTTACCTTTTATAGCCAATAATATTGCGATGTAAATATCCATTTTAAAGTGAATTGCAGGTTAAACAGTTCTTTAATTAATTTGTAAATAAGTTAGCCAAGTAGAATGTCTTGTAGTTATTTTTCTGCAAATATTTTTAAGAACTCACGTCTCTTGTATTTTCTGAAAGTGGGAAAATACAATTTCTGAAGAGAGACCCCTGACACTTGTAATTGCCAAGTCATCATAGCCTGGCCTATAAATTATTTAACTGGCTATCTGGAGGAAAGTAATATTTCTTGATAGTCATCTTCATTATGGGAGAAGTTGTTACCAGACCTAAAATAAGCGTCTGTGTGAAGTGGCTGTTTTGAACTCAAGTAAGCCGATTGTTGAGGGAGACTAAGGTAGTCCCTATTGGGGCTAGTAATTATAATTCACTTCAAGGTTTTGGTTAACAGGGTTACCCATCCTAAAATTATACAAAATAATTTTGTGCAGTCAAGCAACAAGCATCTGAGCAGTGTTGTAACTCGATTGTGAATAGTTGAAAAATAAGTAATGATGCAATTCTGAGTGCCTTAAGGCCAGTTCAAAAATACAGGAAATTCAATTTGTAGTTGCAATTACCCTAGACTACCAAATAACTTTCAATCCCTCGGTTTGGGAACATTTAATTTCCTTCCTAAACTGTCTCTCAGTAAATGTTCAATCTGTCTTGCCCATTGTGACAATTGAATCATTACTACTGAGTTTATTAAAATAATTCCAAGCACTAACAGCACCCTTTATAAATCATGCTGATGAACCAAACTTGTACAAAAACACTATTCAATTAATTATCTTCCTTAAATTTCATCTCAAAATTGTGCTCCCAATGTTGATTATATGACTGGCAGCACTGGCATTAAAGGAATACACAACGATCCCTTTTGCAGCTTAAACTGGGTACTACTTTTTAAGACTGTCTATTTTTCAATTTTGCTGCTTTAATGTTTCGAAATTAAACTTTAAGTGATCCACACACCACAAATTACTCCCCCACTCATTCCCCCGCTCCCAACCACCCAAATTCCATCTACTTACCTTCTCCCTGACCAGTCAATTTCACTTGGTCCTTTAAACTTAGCTGCTTTACGGCAGCTAGTGCAGTAAACAAAAGGCATTCACGCACTCAACAATACTTCAACATGGTGAGCCAAACAATCATACCCATAGTTTGCTTATAGCAAATATTCAGCAAGGCGCAGATGGCATTTTCAACTGAAGTCTAGCCAGAAAGTCGGTAAAGCACAGGCATACAAATTTACAAGGAAGCAATTATGATGTACACTGCAGAGTGCATCTCTTTTCCCACCTTATTTGAAGTTTTCAAAATAGGAACTTCGCTCTCAGATCGCATTTTGTTTTCAATTTCTTCCCAGTTTCTGTCTTCATTCTTGAACAAAATCCTACAAAACAAGTGAAAATGTTTATTAGTCACTGCTAGGACAAAGTGGAAGGAAAGAAATTGACAATTCCCCCCCTGTATTCTTATTTACTTATGTGCTCATGAATAGTTCTCCTTAGCAACACAAAGCAACCTCATCTTAAACATAACGTTTTAAAAAAGGAAAATGATGGATGAATTTATTAACTTGACTGGATGGTTTAGTGGTGCTTATTCATGTTAATTAGAGGTTTTCTTATCCATTGAGAATAGAATTGTGTATCCAAGCCTCTAACGGCTATTCTTTTACTCAATTCACGTAATACCTCGGAGGTGTAATGTTTCGGAGGTCATATTTTCAGGTGTGATGCCTTTGAAAAGAAAATTAACTTAAATGATACAAATGCTGCACAGTAAACTGTTCAAAGGGGAAAGGGGTTTCTCATTGAACAATTTATTGCTTTTGCTTTGCCATGGAAATCATTGTGCAACTTGAGCACACTTTATTTTTCTTTCCTGGGATGTGGGCTAGAATCTGTTGCCCTTGAACAGAGTGGCTTGTTAGGCCATTGCAGACAGCAGTCAATAATCAATGGCATTGCTATGGGTCTGGAATCACATGTAGGCCAGTCTAGGTAAGGAAGGCACATGGGTTTTAAACGACAATCAACAACAGCTTCATGGAGATAGCTCCGGGGAAATATTCAGGGAGTCTGGTAATAATAGCTTCATTGAAAATCTGGAGGCAGTTTCGCCAACACTTCGGGTTGGGTTTAGGGTCAAGGGAAATGCCGATTTGGGGGAACCACAGATTTGAGCCAGGGAGGTGGGGTGGAAGTTTTGGGAAATGGGAAGAGAAGGGGATTAAGACGCTAAAGGATTTGTTTCTTCGGGGTCGGTTTGTAGGATTGAGGGAGCTGGAAGCGAAGTATGGGCTAGAGCAGGGAGAAGTGTTTAGGTACATGCGAGGTTGAGGCGGATACAGCTCAAGGTGGTATATAGAGTGCACCTCACGAGGGCGAGGATGAGCCGATTTTTTGAAGGAGTAGAGGATGTGTGTGAGCGTTGCTGGGGAGGGGGGGGGGATCACGTTCATAAGTTTTGGTCCTGTCCAAAGCTAGGGGAGTACTGGAACGAGGTGTTTAGGGTAATTTCCAAGGTGGTGCGTGTGAAACTGAACCCGGGTCCCCAGGAGGCCATATTCGGGGTGTCGGACCAGCCAGGGTTGGAAACGGGAGCGGAGGCAGATATCATAGCCTTCGCCTCGTTGATTGCCCGAAGGCGGATCATGCTGGGATGGAGAGCAGCCTCTCCACCCAGTTCCCTGGCGTGGCGGGGGGGACCTGTTGGAATACTTGACCCTTGAGAAGGTTAAGTTCGAACTGAGGGGAAGCTCGGAGGGGTTCTACAAGTCATGGGCACTACTTATTATGCACTTTCAAGAACTGGATAACATCGAACATTAGTTGGTGGGGGGGGGGGGGGGGGGGGGGGTTGTGTGGATTAAGGGTGACTATGGGTAATCCCTGATTCCTTTTTGTCATTTGTTTATGTAAACATGCGGGCTGATGTTTGGGGGTTGGTGGGCGGATGGGATCGTTGTTATTATGGGGACTGACATATCTTGCTGATTATTGTTTATTATTGATGGGTGTAAATGCGGGAGAAAATGTGAAAAAGGAGAATAAAAATATTTTAAAAAAACAAAAACAACAGCTTCATGGTGACTATCATTTCGGGCTAGCTTTCTTAACTTTTCCAACTTTTAAATTAATTGAATTTGAATTCCACAGCTACCACGGAAAGATTTGAACCCAAGTTCCCAGAACATTAGCCTGGTCTCTGATTACTCATCTTGTAATATAAACAGACTTCATATCTTATTGTGGAAATTTATTTTGGATCTTTCAGTTACACCGATGACTTTTCAAAGGTACAAATGAAAGTTAAATTCGACTGCAATTAGCCACCACTGAAACTGCACATCTACCTAGGTCAGTGCAATGGATGAACACTGCTCTTTGGTATTCTGGAGACTTTGATGCAAGAGCATTTCACAATTGTGTGGATAAAAGGGAGCATGAACTAGTAAGCAGTTACAGATAAGGCCAGGTTGAATGCTCTGTTAAGCCATACACTATTCTTGCTCCTGTAATATACTTCCTTAATAGATCTCCAAGGTAGTTATATTATTGCAATGTTGACATCAATTATTGAATATCACAAATCATTTCATGAAATATTTTATTACTTAATTCTATTATTCTATTAATTTAATTAAATATTCTAGACTGAAATTTACAATGCAAGATCCTTTGCTGACATCTCTGGGTCATGATCATGCAGGGGATAGGGTGGGGAGTGGACCGAAGTAGAGCTCGTTCAGAGGGTTTGTGCAGATTTGATGGGCCGAATGGCCCCCTTCTGCATTGTAGGAATTCTATGGGTTCTATGATCTGCAGCATAGCGCTTAATCACCATAAAATAGGAAGTACCATAAATTGCGTGATCTCAGCTCAATTCCCCAGTTGTGCAAGACTTCACTTTGCAAACCGTGTTCTTGCTAGGTATCTCCCAAAGCATTGACTATGGAAAGTCAGACGATATGTTGCTTAATGTTTTGTAATATATTTATTGAAAAATCACTGATTTATAGTAGACCAAATTTGTAGGTTCAAGATCAGATCTAAACCACCAGAGAAAACAAAAAGCCTAGGTAAGCGGGGGCCTGAAATAAGGTGGCTTGAAAGAATAAAAAGGGCAGATTGAGTAGGCAGACTGAGGCCTGAAATCTGGCTGCCACAAATGGGTCAGGCAGGCAGGAAGGAAGCCTGTAATTGTAATTACAATATGGCATATTCAAACAATAAAGCAAAATTAGTACAGGAAGAAAACTACTGAATAATCTAAGAAGCATCTCTAATGTGGAAACAATCGAGAAAATGTAAACAAGCTACAGGCTGCTATAAAAATATCAGTTTTTAAAAGGAAAAACATTGCTTTGTTTTTACAGATTTATCTCAGTTTAGTTGTACTATGCACACAATGGCAAAACTACTTTACTGTTCCATATTTCCTCAGTAATAGAAGATTTATGATTCTGTGCAAACTCAAGATGATGCAGATCTGTTAGGTTTGAAGTGGAAATCAATCCTGCTAATCTGAGCTGCAACAGACCTTTAAATCAATAATTTAAATAAATAGAACAAGGCAAACACTTTATTTTCCTCAAAACCACTTACATTTTTGTCAAAGTATATTTACTGGAATTTGACAATTTAGAAACAGATGCAAAGTTACAAAATAATATCATACGTGAAGAGAGCAGAAAAAAAAGGCTCAACATACCTGGGCACAAAATGAAACGAGAACAACATCACATTGGCTGGGTACAATCATTGGGTGAAACCGTGTATTCCCGTGACCCCACCAGAAAACCAAGGGAACTCACATCTACAAGTTGCTGATGACACGATAGCAGTGGGTCAGATCTCAAACAATGATGAGTCAGAGTACAGGAAAGAACTAGAGAAGCTAATGGCATGGTGCAATGGCAACAACCTGTCCCTCAATGTCAACAAAACAAAGGAGCTGGTCATCGACTTCAGGAAGCAAAGTGTCATACGCGCCCGTCTGCATCAATGGTGCCGTGGTGGAGGTGGTTGACAGCTTCAAATTCCTAGGTGTAAACATCACCAACAATCTGTCCTGGTCCACCCACGTCGACACTACAACCAAGCGCGCGCAACAGTGCCTATATTTCCTCAGGAAACTAAGGAAATTCTGCATGTCCACAATGACTCTTACCAATTTTTACAGATGCACCATAGAAAGCATCCTATCTGACTGCATCACAGCCTGGTATGGCAACTGCTCGGCCCAAGACCGTAAGAAACTAGAGTCGTGAACCCGCCACCCATTCTTTGACTCGGTCTACACCTCCCGCTGTCTTGGGAAAGCAGGCAGCATAATAAAAGACCCCTCCCACCCAGGTTTATTCTCTCTTTCATCGGGCAGAAGATACAAAAGTCTGAGAACACGCACCAACAGGTTCTAAAACAGCTTCTTCCCCGCTGTTACCAGACTCCTGAATGGTCCGCTTATGGGCTGAACTGATCTACGCATCTTCTCTACTGTTGTAGCACAATACACCGCATGCTTCACCTGATGTCTATGTATATACATTGTTTATTTATCGTATGCCCTAGATTTTTCATGTATGGAACGATCTGCCTGGACAGTCGCAGAACAATACTTTTCACTGTACCTTGGTAAATGTGACAATAAATCTGAATCGAAAAATTTAAGAGCAGGATAAAGTCATAAAAGCATGGCATGGCAGCATGGTGCACACCCTCCCATGCTGCACTACCCTGAGCCAGATCGGGTGCACACCAACACACAAATCCCTCTGCTCCAGCTGCACCCCAGGCATCAGCAACCCAACATAGCCATCTCTCTTGGATATCAGACTACTGCACCTTTGCAAAAGCCAAGAATGGATACATCATCCTCTGCAAAAAAAACCTAAAGAAAGTCCACGAAAACCCCAGCTCTAAGGGGAAATTACATGCACATCCAAAATGCAATCGAACTTCCAGCCACACCTGGAACAGAATCAATGTCAATCATATAGTCAACAAATAATGGAGAGCAGCAGCAACAAGACCAAGTATTACGCAAAACCAGGGTCTCCCACAGGAGGAGGAGAGAAAAGACCAGAACTGGCCCTCTGGACAATAAAAGCTCAGGACCCAGCCCAGGTCCTGACTCATCACGACACTCAAGGAGGGGCCATAAACCAAGACCACCCCACCGACAAGCAGACAACATGCTCCCAAGGGGAATGACAGGATACCCACGAAGCGTACAACTAACGGAAGGATAATCAGCCAAAGGTTAACCCCCCCCCCACCTATCTTATCTAACCCCATTTAGGGTAGGGCACCACTCCCGCTTACAGGGAAAGAAAGAAAAGCACTCCAGCGCTAGCCAGGAGACCCCGATCCAAAGAAAGAAGAATTGTCAAGAAACCCACCAACTGGGCATCTTGAGTGGGAGGGTGAGTCCTCCTACCCCAAAACCCAAGAGCATCCTTCCCCGCCCCATTCTACCAGTCCATACCAAAACTAGGACCAGCACCATACTCACCCAGACGAGAGAAGAAATAAGAGTGCCCCAGGGAAGGGACATCCAAACCAGTTTGCAGAAACCACTGCCATACCAAGGGTACCCAGGGTCACATTGAAGCCCCACTCTCAACCACAGATACTGATTCCCCCTCAGTCTGGTCTAATAACCGACAGCTCCAATAGTACAGAAAATGAATAAACAGAGAGCCATACAAGGAGAAAAGACTAACTCGACCCGAAGGAAGAGTCAGACAGAACTCAGTCCTCCCCAGGATAACAAATAGTCTGTCTGGGCTGACGAAGGACAGAAGTGCGGATTCTTTAATTCAAATCAAAAGGAAAAAAAAGATTTTAAAAAGCGGTATGGGATTACCTCTAACTGGGGGAGCTATATTCAATCACAGCGAGGATTAACTAATCTTACCAACTCCAATCTCCCACCCGGCTCACTCATCTTCCCACTAAATGAGACAGGAGGATGAAGGCAGAAAACACCCTCCTCCAGTTTCCAAGTCGAGATTACAGAAACATGCTAGCCAATCTTCAAACTCACTTGACAACTCTTCCACCGAAAATTGGACCAGACTTCGTGGTGTGCCCCTCTCTGTCCCCCTCCCCAAAACCCATCAGGATAGATGACAAGCCATGCAGCAGCAACTTGACAGAATGAACACGGGCTTCCACCAAGGAAAGTGCTCTCTCAACTATAAAAGCTCCTTCAGGCACCTTGAACATCTCCATAAAAGTATCCCGCAATTCTTAGAAGTGAGCCGTGAGTCCTGATGATCTGTACCTCAGAGCAAAGACTTTTAGCCAGAATGACATCTCTGTTCACAATCATCATTTGTGCATACAACATCACCAAGTGTGTGAAGTTGTATGCTCAATAGCAACTGCTCAATAGCAACTGTGTTACCGAAAGCAGGGCGCCACTCCAGCCGCCACGGACAAAATGAAGATTTTAGCAATTTATCTCAACTCTTTCTTGCAAGAACACCGACCAAATACTTCTTGGGATATAGCACAAGCTATGCACCCCAAGATGCTGTGACACTCACTTGAGGTTGTACATGCTTTTGGAACATGCTCTCCAGGTTGGAGGAGGACACGTTGTTGATTTCTATTACTTTAGCCATTTTGATCCATGTCCGCTTAGTTGGAGAGGCATTCCTCTTCCTACCATCCCTGTGATAGCTCACCTTGTTCCAGTCCCTTAGCTGGATCTCCAGGTATGAAAAGGGAGACCAAGGGAGCAGGTTTCCCAGATGTCCTCTCCCTTTATGTTGCAGCTTTAAAAACCAACTATTAGTGATCTCCTCCAGAAATACTTAAAATAATGAAGATCCCAGCCAGACCCAAACATGATTTTAAAGTTTTCTTTGCACTGCCGACAGCGTCAAGTAAAAGGATGCAGGATTTTCTCTAAGCCTCACTGAATTCTTTGAGGATGTAACAAGACACATTGATGAAGGTCAGGCAGTGGATGTGGTGTATATAGATTTCAGTAAGGCATTTGATAAGGTTCCCCATGGTAGGCTCATTCAGAAAGTTAGGGGGCATGGGATACAGGGAAATTTGGCTGTCTGGATACAGAATTGGCTGGCTGAAAGAAGACAGCGAGTGGTAGTGGATGGAATGTATTCTACCTGGAGGTCGGTGTCCAGTGGTGTCCCGCAAGGATCTGTTCTGGGACTTCTGCTCTTTGTGGTTTTTAATAAATGACTTGGATGAGAAAGTGGAAGGGTGGGTTAGTAAGTTTGTCGATGACACGAAGGTTGGTGGAGTTGTAGATAGTGTTGAGAGTTGTTGCAGGTTACAACAGGACATTGACAGGATGCAGAGCTGGGCTGAGAAGTGGCAGATGGAGTTCAATCTTGATAAATGTGAAGTGATTCATTTTGGAAGGTCGAATTTGAATGCTGAATACAGGGTTAAAGGCAGGATTCTTGGAAGTGTGGAGGAACAGAGGGTTCTTGGGGTCCACGTACATCGATCCCTCAAAGTTGCCACCCAGATTGATAGGGTTGTTAAGAAGGCGTAT
Source organism: Scyliorhinus torazame (assembly GCF_047496885.1). Lineage (NCBI taxonomy): Eukaryota > Metazoa > Chordata > Chondrichthyes > Carcharhiniformes > Scyliorhinidae > Scyliorhinus > Scyliorhinus torazame. The sequence continues at coordinate 384,803,771 of NC_092707.1, forward strand.
GGTGTGTTGGCTTTCATTAACAGGGGGATTGAGTTCAAGAGCCGCGAGGTTTTGCTGCAGCTTTATAAAACTCTAGTTAGACCACACTTGGAATATTGTGTCCAGCTCTGGTCGCCTCATTATAGGAAGGATGCTTTGGAGAGGGTACAGAGGACATTTACCAGGATGTTGCCTGGACTGGAGGGCAAGTCTTGGGAAGAAAGGTTGAGGAAGCTAGGGCTTTTCTCACTGGAGCAAAGAAGGCAGAGGGGTGATTTGATAGAGGCGTACAAGGTGATGAGGCATGGATAGAGTGGATAGCCAGAGACTTTTCCACAGGGTGAAAATGGCTGTCACGAGGGTACATAATTTTAGGAAGGTATAGGGGAGATGTCAGAGATAGGTTCTTTACACAGAGAGTGGTGGGTGTGTGGAATGCACTGCCAGCAGAGGTGGTGGAGTCAGAGGTATTAGGGACATTTAAGCGATTCTTAGACAGGCACAAGGACAGCAGTAAATTGAAGGGGTGTAGGTTAGGTTGATCTTAGATTAGGATAAATGGTCGGCACAACATCGTGGGCTGAAGGGCCTGTACTGTGCTGTACTGTTCTATGCTGTCTGACACCACTTGCCAAGATTCAATCTGGCCAATTTATATTCCACTCAAGGCCTAGCACGGTTTACATTGATATGAATCTAAAACCATTTTCCATCTATGGAAACTGCACAAGTGTACAATTTTGAATAGTCTGTAATTGTCTCCCTCTTCACTTTTGGCCTCCCATTAACAAAAAATGAAAATGTAAAGTTCTTTGATTACCTGATCTTCAGAGCAGTTTTCTCCATTGCGTGTCTTATTTTTTGTGACAACTGGGAAACAGAGGTCAACATCAAGCTGTCTAGAACCGCCTAAAATATAAAAAATACCAATGAGGGAATATGATGGTAAAATCAAAGAAAACTGAAATTATAAATGCAACTGGAGCCTATTACATTAGATCAAACATTACATTTTTATTCAAATAATCTCATTAGTCCTGTTGATACTCTAAGATGCAAATAGCAAAAAATAAAGAGGCTTCTGTCAAAAATGTAGACTTAGATAGATGTTCTTTCATTTTCCTACTACAATTGTTCACAACTCCTCTTTGAGGAAATAATAATCAACTGCCTGCATTTTGCAGTCAGCAGTGAAAAGAGGGTGCTCGTTGCTGACTCAAAGAAAGCTGCCCACAAAGACCTAGCAATCCTGTGGCGTGCATGTTACCTTTCATGGCATTAATTTGAATTTGGGGCACGTCAAGGGGATTTTCATGCATCCAGCAACACTGAGGGCATTAAGCACGATAAGCAGCCAATCACACTGAAGACGTTTCTGACAACAAATCAGAAATTTAAAAGCAGATTATCCAGGGTCCCTGGTTCGATTCCCGACTTCGGTCACTGTGGAGTCTGCACGTTCTCCGTGTCTCCGTGCGTTTCCTCCGGGTGCTCCGGTTTCCTCCCACAAGTCCCGAAAGACATGCTTGTTAGGTGAAGAGTACATTCTGAATTCTCCCTCAGTGTACCCGGACAGGCACTGGAGTGTGGCGACTAGGGGATTTTCACAGGAACTTCATTGCAGTGTTAATGTAAGCCTACTTGTGACACTAATAAAGATTATTATCCTTCACATTTTAATCACTCCATATTTACAATCTATATCAATGACTTGGACAAGGAGACCAATGCATGGTACCTATATTTGCTGATGATACCAAGATAGGTAGGAAAGTAGTTGTCAAGAGGAGATAAAGAGTCTACAAAGGAATATAGATAGGTTAAAAAAGTGGCAACAATTTAGCAGATGGAGTGTAATGTGGGAATTGTAAACTTGTCCATTTTGGCAAGAAGAATCGAAAAACAGTGTATAATTTAAATGGAGAGAGAATTCATAACTTAGTGGCACAGAGCAATCAGAGTGTCCTGGTACATGAATCACAAAAGGTTTTAAAAAATATATATATTTTTTATTCTCCTCCTTTTTCACATTTTCTCCCAAATTTACACCCACCAACAATAAACAATAATCAGGAACAAATATATCAATCCCTATATCAATAACAACGATCCCATCCTCCCACCAAACCTCAAACATTAGCCCGCATGTTCACACAAACAAATGACAAAAAGGAATCAGGGGTCACCCATAGTCACCATTAACACACACAGATCCCAACCCTCCCACCCACCCCCCAACTAATGTTCGATGTTATCCAGTTCTTGAAAATGCATAATGAATAATGCCCATGAATTGTAGAACCCCTCCATCCTTCCCCACAGTTCAAACTTAACCTTCTCAAGAGTCAAGAATTCCAACAGGTCCCCCCGCCACGCCAGGGCACAGGGTGGAGAGGTTGCTCTCAAACCTATCAAGATCCGACTTCGGGCGATCAACGAGGCGAAGGCTACATCTGCCTCCGTGTCCATTTCCAACCCTGACACCCCGAACATGGCCTCCCGGGGGCCCAGGTACAGTTTCACGTGCACCTCTTTAGAGATTACCCTAAAAATCTCCTTCCAGTAATCCTCTAGCTTTGGACAGGACCAAAACATATGAACGTGATTAGCGCCCCCCCCCCCCTTCAACGTTCACACACATCTTCTACTCCTTCAAAGAATCGGCTCATCCTCGCCCTCGTGAGGTGTGCTCTGTATACCACCTTCAGCTGTATCAGCCCCAACCTCGCGCACTAGGTGGAGGAGTTCACTCTCCGAAGCACCTTACACCAGAACACCTTCTCCATATCCTCTCCCAAATCTTCCTCCCACTTTGCTTTGATCCCTTCCAGTGGTGCCTTCTCCTCTTCCAAAATAGCTTCGTACACCACCGACACTACCCCCTTCTCCAGTCCCCCTGTCGTCAGCAACACCTCCAGCAATGCTTCCAGCTCCTTCAATCCTGCAAATCGACTATAAAGAAACAAATCTTTTAGCATCTTAATCCCCTTCTCCTCCCATTTCCGAAAATTTCCATCCCACTTCCCTGGCTCAAATCTGTGGTTCCCCTGAATCGGCATTTCCCTTGACCATGCCCCCAACCCGAAATGTTGGTGAAACTGCCTTCAAATTCTGAATGAAGCTGTTATTACCGGACTCACTGAGTATTTCCCCAGGGCCATCGGGAGCGGCGCTGTTTCTAGTGCTTTCAATCCCGACCCCCTGCACAACCTCTCCTCCATTCTGACCCACTGGGAATCAACCCCTCTGACCCAGCTCCGCACCTTCTCCACATTCGCCGCCCAGTAGTAATACAGCAGGTTCGGAAGACCCAAACCCCCTGCGCCTGCCTTCCCCTCTGTAGCAGCACCTTTCTAACTCTGGCCACCTTCCCTCCCCATATGAACAAAGTAATCCTTCCCCTCAATCTCTCTGAAAAAAGCCTGTGGCAGGAAAATCGGCAGGTATTGAAAAATAAACAGAAATCGTGGCAACACGTTCATTTTAACCGCCTGTAACAGAGGGAGACCATCCCACCTTGCCAGATCAGCTTTCACTCTCCCACCAAACTAGAAAGGTACCTGCGGAGCCCCCCCCCCGCCGAGCAACCTGCACCCCCAGGTACCTAAAGTGAGTCCCTGCCCTACAGAATGGCAGCACCCCCACCCTGCCCGAGACACCACAAAATACTCACTCTTGTTTAGATTTAGTTTGTACCCCGAGAAAGACCCAAACACTCGAAGCAGCTCCAATATTCCCCCTATCGACACACTCGGTTCCGATAACAGCAAGTCATCGGTATATAAGGACACCCTATGCTCTGTCTCCCCCCCCCCGCACTATCCCTTTCCATACCCCCAAACTTCTTAATGTGATGGCCAACGGCTCAATTATGAGTGCAAAACAGCAGGGGGGACATCCCTGCCTAGTCCCACAGTGGAGAGAAAGTATCTCGAGCTGATGTTGTTTGTGAGGACACTCGCCCTCGGCTCCTCATATAGTAGCTTTACCCAGTTCACAAACCTTGGTCCAATCCCAAACCACTCCACAACTGCCATCAAGTACCCCCATTCTCCCCGGTCAAATGCCTTCTCAGCGTCCAATGCCACAACCACCTCTGTTTCCTTCCCCTCCGCCGGTGCCATAACGACGTTCAATACTCTTCTAACGTTTGAAAAGAGCTGCCTCCCTCTCACGAACCCCGTCTGATCTTCACCCATTACCTTCGGGAGGCACTCCTCCAGCCTACCCGCCAGTACCTTCGCCAATACTTTTGCGTCCACATTCAAAAGTGATATGGACCTATACGACCCACACTCCGTCGGGTCCTTATCTTTTTTTGGCAACAGGGAAATCGATACCTGCCCCAAAGTTTGTGGCAACACCCCCTTCCCCATTGCCTCTTCAAACATCCCCACCATCAGGGGTGCCAGCTTATCCTTGAATTGTTTATAATATTCCACCAGAAACCCATCCGGCCCTGCCACCTCCCCTGACTGCATCCTCCCAATCACATCTTTTATCTCCTGCTTCACTATCGCTCCTAATGTAGCCCTGTCCCCCTCCCCTAGCCTCGGGTACTCCAACCCATTGAAATTCCTGCATCTCCCAGTCTCCCCCAGGTGGCTCTGACCTGTACAACCTCTCAAAATTAATCAAAGACCTTGTTAATCAGATCCGGAGCCACCACCAACTTCCCTGCCCTGTCCCTCACCTGAACAATTTCCCTTACCCCTGCCTCCCTCCGGAGCTGGCCTGCTAACATACCTGCCCCACCTTATCTCCATGTTCATAAACTGCACCCCTTGCTCGTCTCAGTTGGTGCACCGCCTTCCTGGTAGATAGTCGGTCAAAGCTCACCTGTAGTTCCTTCCTCTTTTCCAAATTCGCTGGGTCCCCATCTTCTGCATAACTCCTATCTACCTCCAACATCTCATCTATTACCCTCTGCCAATCCAACCTCTCCTCTTTGTCCACCCTGGCCTTTAACGAGATCACCTCACCCCTCACCACCGCCTTTAGAGCTTCCCAGACAACTGCCTTCGACACCTCATCCGTACAGTTGAATCCTACATATTCCTCAATTACCTTTTCAATTTTGTCACAGAACCCTTGGTCCCCAAAAGTCCCACATCTAATTTCCACCCCAGCTTCTGCGCTACCCCCTTCTCCAGTACCATATCCACCCAATGCAGAGCATTATCTGACACTGCAACTGCGAGTATTCCGACCCCTTAACCACAGCCAACAAAGCCTTCCCCATCACGAGAAAGTCGATCTGCGAGTATACCTTATGGACTGCTGAGAAAAAAAGAGTACTCCCGTTCCCTCGGGTGCAGAAACCTCCAAGGGTCCGCCCCTCCCATTTCCACCATTAGCCCAGCCAACGCCTTCGCCCCCCCTGATGGGACCAGCGAGCGCGGCAGTGACCTATCCAACCTTGGCTCCTGCACCAAGTTCCAGTCCCCCCCCACTATCAGTTTGTGTGTGTCCAAGTCGGGAATGGCACCAAACACCTTCTTTGCGAATCCCACATCGTCCCAATTGGGACCCGTTTACATTAAAACAGCCCCACTAACCTCCCCTCCAGCGCCTGTCACAATCACATATCTACCCCCCTGATCTGCCACCACATTCTCCATCTGGAAACATACTCTTTTGCTGACCATTACCCCTACCCCTTGAGCCCTTCCGTCAAATCCAGAGTGAAACACCTGACTAACCGAGCCCTTTTTAAGTCTCACCCTCAATTGAGTCTCCTGCAGCATTGCTACATCGGCGTTCAAACTTTTAAGATGCGCAAGCACCCTTGACCGGACCTCCTAACCCCCTGACGTTCCATGTGACTATCCTAACTGGGGGTCTCTCACCCCCTCCACCTTTCTTATCCACCACCATCATACCACCGGGCCCTGCCCCAATAGCTTGACCCGCCCCTATCCATTATTAACATTGAACCCCTCCTGCCCCCCCCCCCCCGCTCGCCTCATAGGCCCATCAAAACCTGCTCACTGGCTCCAATGTCCGCAGCCCTCCTCTCACCTCACCTCCGTTCACTAGCCGACTTTAGTTAGCTAGTGCGGGTAGCTCCTCCAGCCAAGGTATACTGTCCCCTCCCACCCAGTCCCAGAGAAAAAACAAAAACAACAATCCAACCCAGACAATTCAATAAAATAAGATATAACCGTCGTAACACAGAATGCCAATCAACCCAACCAATAACTTGAACTCTGTAACAATGTGAAGTGAAGTGAATTACAATACACGTAAATAAAAAGAAAGTTATAGCATTTATACATTTTCCAGCACCCCAATCACAGTCCACAGTCTCTCTTCCAGCTCCGCTCCTCACGTCTGTCTCAAGCCTTCTGCCCTCACGAACGCCTCAGCCGCCTCCGTGGTCTCGAAATAAAAGTCTTTGGCATTATACGTCACCCTCAGCTTCGACGGGTATACCATACCAAATCGCACCCCCTTGTTGTACAGTGCTGCCTTCACTCGCCCGAATGCCGCTCGTCTTTTTGCCAACTCCACCGTCAAGTCCTTGTAGATCCGATCTCGAGCACCATCCCACTGCACCTCACGCTTCTGCTTCGCCAAGCTTAACATCTTCTCCTTCATGCAGTACTTATGGAAGCAGATAATTACTGCTCTTGGCGGCTCATTCACTTTGGAGTTCGGCCTTAATGACCGATGAGCTCGGTTCAGTTCGTACCTGGAGGGGTTCTCACCCTCCCCCATCACCACTCCGCCAACCTCTTAGCGAAGTACTCTGTTGGCCTTGGGCCCTCTGTCCACAATTGTCAGATTGTGCCACCTCGAGCGGTTCTCGAAGTCCTCGAGCTTTGCTTGGAGTCCTCTGTTGACCTCCACCACCCTCCGCAGCTCGTCCCCCATCGAGGTGAACTAGTCGGTGTTGCGACACGGCCTCCTCCACTTCCTTCATCTTCTCGCCCTGCTCTCTCACCTCGGCCGATGTCTTTGCCACAGCTACCCTCACCGGGCGATTGACTCCTCCACCAATGACTTCAATGTGACCGCCATCTCCTTCCTCAAAGCCTCCATGTGCCTTGCACACTGCTTTTCCAGCTCCACAGCCATCATCTCGGTCATCTTCTCCACCGTAAGCAGTGCAGCCCCACGTGGTCCGGCATCCGCTATCTTGTCAGCGCCTTTGCTGGTCCTCTCATTCAACGGCGAACCCGGATTTCCTCCCTTCTTCGACGCTGCTTTTCGCATCCTTTAACGACTTATTATTTTTCCTTTTTTCCTTCAAAAAAAAAAAAAAACTATTCCAAAATTTCTTTCAAACTTCTTTCTCTTCTTTTTTGTATTCCTCAAGAATTCCCCTGGCACTGGACTTCAGTCTTCTTGCAACATTCTAGCCGGGAGCCACCCGATGTGGGACATCTCACCTACAACGCGCCCTTGCTTCGGGCCTGCCGCCTCGTCCACCGTTTAGCTCCGACCACCGAGCGCGCTGGGCCCGATGCCTCAGTTCCAGCCGACTGACACCCGCGCGGGGTTCCTCGCCGGTTTCAAACCGGCCTAGCTTGATGCCCGGAATGGCCCCAAAGGCCGACGACAATCGCGGGGGAGAGCGAGGAATCGGATATAGTGGCCACCGGCCGACATGCTCGCAAATGCCACCGGAAGTCTTGAATCACAAAAGGTTATGGGCAGCACGGTAGCACAATGGTTAGCACTGTTGCTTCACAGCGCCAGGGTCCCAGGTTAGATTCTGGCTTGGGTCACTGTGTGTGGAGTCAGCACGTTCTCTCCGTGTCTGCGTGGGTTTCCTCCGGGTGCTCCAGTTTTCTCCCACAAGTCCTGAAAGACGTGCTTGTTAGGAACTTTGGACATTCTGAATTCTCCCTCCGAGTACCCGAGCAGGTGCCAGAATGTGGCGACTCGGGGCTTTTCACAGTATCTTCATTGCAGTGTTAATGTAAGCCTACTTGTGACCCTAATAAAGATTATAATATGCAGGTACAGCAAGTGATTAGGAAGGAAAATGGAATGTTGGCCTTTATTACAAAGGGAATGGAATATAAAACTAAAGTAAGGACATTTTACTGAAGCAAAATATGGTCTGAGTGAGACCATATCTGAAGTGCTGTGTCCAGTTTTGGTCTCCATTATATCAAAAACGGATATAATGGAGTTGGAAGTAGCTCAGATTACTCGACTAATTTCCGGGATATCTTTTGAAGAAAGATTGGAAAGGCTGGGCCTGTATCCATTGGAGTTTAAAAGAATGTGAGGTGATCTTATTGAAGCATGTAAAAGATCCTGAGGTGATCGAATATGGTAGATACAGAAGGATCTTTTCTCTTGTTGGGGAAATTAGAACTAGAGGACACAACTTAAGAATAAGAGGTCTCCTTTTTAAAACAGTGATTAGAATTTTTTTCTCTGTCACTGAATTTATTCAATGCATAGTTAAAATAGATTTTTGATAGGCAACGGAATCAATGTTTATGGGAGCAGACCGGAAGGTGGATTGAGACCACAATAAGATGAGCCATGATCTTATTGAATGGCAGCGCAGGTTCAAAGGGCGAATGGCTCACAAGTCCTTTGTCCTGATGCTCCTATGTTTTTAATATAATTTTACAGAAAACAAAATAAAGGCTGAGACTTGCATATTCAATCATGGTAGAATCTGATATATCAACTAACTTTTAAAAATATTTTAAAATACATGGAATTTATCAATGGGTTTTTACAGTGAGACAAAGTGTTAAAATGAAAACTGATCAGTTTAATAACTGCAATCTGCAGAGAGTTCACCCTATGCAGAAGTGCAAGAGCACTGACAGCAACTTAAAAATTTCAAAGTTTGTTAACTGTGCAGGGGAGGTACCCACTCATTGACGGGAGGGGCAATTGGAGGCACCCCAACTGGGGACGGATAGACGGGGTTGATGTATTGGGCAATTGGAGGCACCCCTACTGGGGGGGGAGGAGGAGAGCGGGGGTTGATGTAATGGGCAATTGGAGGCACCCCAACAGAGGAGGGGTAGAGGGGGTTAATGTAATGGGCAATTGGAGGCATCCCTACTGGGGAAGGCTAGAGGGGCTCGATGTAATGGGTAATTGGAGGCACCCCTACTGGAGAGGGGTAGAGGGGGTTGATGTAAGGGGCAATTGGAGGCACCCCTACTGGGGAGGGGTAGAGGGGCTCAATGTAATGGGCAATTGGAGGGACCCCTACTGGGGAGGGGTAGAGGGGCTCGATATAATGGGCAATTGGAGGCACACCTACTGGGGAGGGGTAGAGGGGGTTGATGTAATGGGCAATTGGTGGCACCCCTACTGGGGAGGGTAGAGGGGCTCGATGTAATGGGGAATTGGAGGCACCACTACTGGGGAGGGGTTGATGTAATGGGCAATTGGAAAAAAAAAACTGTGCAGTGGAGGCATTGGTGTAGTGGTATTGTCATTGCACTAGAAATCCCCAGACCCAGGGCAAGATCTGGGGACCTATGTTCAAATCCCACTGTAGCCGATGGTGAAATTTCAATTCAATAAAAATCTGAAATTAAAAGTCTAATAACCTTGAAACCATTATTGATCGTCATAAAAACTCATCTGGTTCAGTAATGTCGTTCAGGGAAGGAATTCTGCCGTCCTTACCTGGTCTGGCCTACAGACCCACTGCAATGTGGTTGACTTTCAAATGCCCTCTGAAATGGAGAGCAGTTAGGAACGGGATTTTGCAGTGAGACTAAGTGTTAAAACGAAAACTTTCATCAGTTCAATATGCCACCGACTCTCAAATCCCGTAAAAAAGAATTGTTAATAAGGTGCAAACTCCAGAAGTTGTGGTAGAATTCACTGTTATTGCACCTCAAAGACTAACAGTTTTTCTGTCATTACTACACAAAATCTATGTTATTGATCCACAAAACATCAATTTGCAATTACACAATGCACAAAAGGAACTTCAGCCAAAAATGAATGCCAGGTCAGAGGAGAAATACCAGATGGGATGACCACTAGCTTGAACAAAATGGTAGGTTTTAGATTTTAAGTGGAGCTTGAAGAATGAGAGGGGGAGGACTTTTTGAAAGAAATTCTAGAATGTGATGTTGAAGCACCTGAAGCCTCCACTGCCAGTAATGTGAAAAGAGCCAGAGAAATGGTGAGTTTAGGAGTTCTAAAGAGGGGAGATTATGAAAAGATATTTGGAGAGATCAATACAGTTTGGCATGAACAGAGGTTGTAGGTGGGGGATAAGGTTTGGGCAATAAAAGCTTTGGGTGATCTTAGGTTTACAGTGGGTGGAGATTCAACTAGAACAGATTAGTGGCTGACTTTGGAGGCGACAAAGTTATGTACAACGGTTTCACCCCTAACTGGGCTGAGAAGGGGCATAGGCAAGTGATGGTGTGAGGCAGAAGTAGGCAGGTTTTGAGAATGACAGCACATGGAGCTCAACAATCCCCCCCTCACCACCCAACACGCCCAAGAAGCATTAAAGAAATCTAGAACTCTCCTTGCCAAATGTCTGTGAATTCTGCGTCAATTGAAATCTTCAAGACTGGATGAGATCAGCACATTTTTAGGTAAGGTTATCCTGGACATTGAGAAAAGGTGGGTAAAAGGAGTTAAGATACAGTCCAGCTGTCAATTAACAGAATGCCACTACATTCTCAAGCAGCTGAACGGCCTACTCCTGTTTCTCTCTCTCTGATGTAAAGACTATGTTCTAATTGTTGCAATTCTTACTTCATCCCGACTCCATGTCTTCTTCTTTGTAGCCTGATCAGCAACTTCCAAAATCCGAGCTCTGGAATCACTTGGTCTGCCATTTCCAGCCAGTGGTTTGATACATGGCACTGGAGGAATTTTTCTAAAGTTCAAACTTTCGTCAAAAACTCGATCAACCAACTGATCAGGAAAGAAAAAAGTTATTTAAGGGGAAAAGGTTAAAATTATTCTTTTAGTTTAGTTTAACAACACTACGCACATTTATAGTGGGCTTATATTTTGCACCAGAAAAGTCTGAAGGATTCCATCCCCATTCCCACCGCCACTCCTGGAATCAGCGACCCTGTATTCAGCCAGCAACAATGCCCAACTCTAAATGAAGGAGATTCAACACTCCTACTGTTTTACAAGTCCAAACTCTGGAACGTTGAAACAATAATTACACCAATTTCTACTTGTATCAAGTGGACAGCAGCGCCAATTTTCTGGCCCTTCAAACTTTTCCATTAAACTTAGCAGTGAAACCTGGACCGAGTTCATTTAAGGACCACTGCTAGTGACATTCGGAATTTTGTGCGTCAGAAATTGAATAAAATTACATTTTCATATTCAAATAGGTGATCAAACTGAAATGGGCATAAATTTAACAAATCCATTCATGGAAAGGGTGAATTGACACTAAGTTATGGAAATATTATATTTTGGTTAGTTCACCTAAGCACAAGTTTCACTAGTTTAAATAGTAAAATGCAAAATATAGCAAACAAACTGAAGGATAATTAATTTTTGTTATATGTGGCGTTACACAATCGCAGTGCTATTGGACAGGTTTCCATGGAATAAACACGTGCATTAAACAGATAATATTTAAAGGTAGTTCTCTTTTTCTCCAAATTCCTTGTGGAAACAACAAAATGTTTTAAAGCGTACGTCAATTAATTTGTCCAGTTTATAATCATATTATTTAGAAGAATTAGTAACCTGTCTTGACAGTAGCTGATATGAACACACGGTGTAAATAAATTTAGCATTTTTGAGGAATTAAACATCCAAGATTACATCTATTGCTCAGATCAAGTGACTGTAAGTACAAATACATACAAAAGCATTGCTTTTGTATTTGATTCTGGAATTGAATTTGCAGAAATCCAATTGCAACCCACAGAAGGTAGTACTTTGTTGCAAAGCATGATTTACAACCAATAATAGCTCAGACCTGAAGGTGACAATTTTCATGGTTGTGTTTAAAAATTGTATTTTCAAAAGTGGTTATGTGTAAGATTACAATTTTAGCCTTATTCTTCCACATAACCATTAAAAAACCCTTCATTTAGCATTAAACATATAGCCTAAGACCACATCGGGTTTGGAAACGTGTAGTAGATTTAAAGAATGTAAAGTAAATTTCAATTAGAAATATTACATTTCAGCTCTTCTATAAAATAAAATGGCTGCTGTATTACTGAATTATGTAGATTATATAAATCCAATTTAAAATACAGTATATTTTAGTTATATTTAAAACAATTACACAAATATTTAATGAAACAATCACCAAGATTTCAACAACTTGATGAGATTCTGTAAGGAGACAACACTCTTACAAATGGAAAGATGAATAGCTAAGTTAATTAGTGAGGGATAAGACAAACAAATGTATCTAATGTTCAAATGTTAATGCAAAATACGATAAACACTTCAATTTTGCCATCAAATTTCTAACTTTTCACTTGAGCAACTACTGAGGTTTAGTTTTAAAAATTTCATGTTGAACAGCAATTACAATAATTAATGCAAGCGGACATTCAATAAATGTCCAACAAATGACTGAACCAAATAACCAAGAAAAGCGAAGGAAAATAAAATGTGTTTATAGTACTCAGGATGGAAAGCTAGAACAAAAAGGAAATAAAAAAGCAAGAACCTTAGGCATTCCTCCATGAAGCTCTCCTACCTCTTCCCTTGTGTCAATGGTTGAACCAGGAGTGGTGGCAGCAGTGCTTACTGTGGTACTAGGGGCAGTGCCTGATGAACTCACAGAATCTATCTCACCTGCCACGTCATGGATTTCACGTGCAAGGATGGCCAGATCCTTGGCCAAATCTTGACTGATCCTGATCATGAGAAAAGAAATGCACACCAAATCCTGAAAAATTACCCATTGCAAAGATTACCAGCATTAAAAAACTATGATGTTAAAAATCATAAATCAGTTTAATCTTCAGACGTGCTGTACTCAACTGAAATAGGACAGCCCTTTATTGCTTTTACAGTGAATGTCTCTTTTATGTAATGCAAACATTACATTAAATACTGTAAGTAGATTCCTCCCAAGGTCGTTGAAAGAAATTTAAGCTCCAATTACATTAGGAAGGGTGGGTCAGTAAGTTTGCTGATGACACCAAGATTGGTGGAGTAGTGGATGAGGTGGAGGGCTGTTGCAGGCTGCAAAGAGACATTGAAAGGATGCAGAGCTGGGCCGAAAAATGGCAGATGGAGTTTAACCCTGATAAGTGCGAGGTGATTCATTTTGGAAGGACAAATTTGAATGCGGATTACAGCATCAACAGCAGGGTTCTGAGGAATGTGGAGGAACAGAGAGATCTTGGGGTTCATGTCCACAGATCTCTGAAGGTTGCCACTCAAGTGGATAGAGCTGTGAAGAAGGCCTATAGTGTGTTAGCATTTATTAACAGGGGGCTTGAGTTTAAGAGCCGTGGGGTTATGCTGTAACTGTACAGGACCCTGGTGAGGCCACATTTGGAGTATTGTGTGCAGTTCTGATCACCTCATTATCGGAAGGATTTGGAAGCATTGGCAAGGGTGCAAAGGAGATTTACCAGGATGCTGCCTAGATTGGAGGGTAGGTCTTATGAGGAAAGGTTGAGGGAGCTAGGGCTTTTCTCATTGGAGCGAAGGAGGATGAGAGGCGACTTAATAGAGTTTTATAAGATGATGAGGGGGCTAGATAGAGTGGACGTTCAGAGACTATTTCCTCGGGTGGATGTAGCTGTTACAAGGGGGCATATCTATAAGGTTCGGAGTGGGAGATATAGGAGGGATGTCCGAGGTATGTTCTTTACTCAGAGAGTGGTTAGGGTGTGGAATGGACTGCCTGCTGTGATAGTGGAGTCGGACACTTTAGGAACTTTCAAGCGGTTATTGGATAGGCACATGGAGCACACCAGAATGACAGGGAGTGGGATAGCTTGATCTTGGTTTCGGACAAAGCTTCGCACAATATCGAGGGCCGAAGGGCCTCTTCTGTGCTGTTCTGTTCTATGAATGTTGTCTTTTAGGAAAATTTTCATCTGATCAGAAAATGATTCCTTCCCACTATGCTGAACATCAAAATAAACAAAGAAACTAATTTTGTAAAACAGATCTCCGAGCGGTGTCAAATCGTGAAAGCCAACAAGAAATAGGTGGGGATGGAGCTTATTATTGAAGCTGAACATCTTTCAAAGAATGGGAAAGTTTGAAACAAAACAGGAAAACCTCAGTTTTTCTGTTAAATGCTACTTGTTAGCACAATGTTGGACATCATTCCTGCTGTATGTCCCTACACCAAGTCAGTGGCGAAATGCAAAACATTGGTATAAACTTTCAAAACAAGGATATTCCTGAATACCAATAACAAATTGTTGTAACTTCAGTTTCCCTAATCTGGCACATTCAACGACAAGTCCAGGATGTTGTTGTGCCAGATTACGCAATTCAGATCAGCAAGTTATTCCCTTTGCACATTCCTTGTGGGTCAAAACACTGATCGGTACAGCAAGTGTTCCTGAGCTAGTAATAGGTGACTGGAAAGACAAACCTCGTCTCCTCCCAAATTATGTGTCTCTCTTTTGTTCTATGAATGGAAGAACAGGGACCTCTGTTGCCAGAATAGAGATATATCATCTCAGGGCATAGCTATCAGATTCTGTGAAAGCCTGTAAGAGCCTCAGATCGCAGAATGTTGGATGCAGAATGTCCACTTCTGGGTAGACCTTGTCTTAACAGTCTAATCGATGGGCCAAATGGCATCTTCATTGCTGCAGTTGTATTTCTCTCCTAATGGGAGTACTGCAACCTAATTTTACACCCTTGAAAAGTTATGGCCTTCAAATTCAGACTGCATCAGTCCAGACAAATGAGACACTCGTTGGTCTACATCATTGGGTATAGCTTGATGTTTGGTTCCTGAAGTAGTTTCTTTACTCGGGTTCCTCAGGTACACTTACTACCCTGAGGGGGAGATGGTCATCAAAGCTATTCTGGAGTCAAAAGATAGTTTTCGCATGACGTCAGCCCACAAAATCTGGAGACTGTCAATTTTTCAGCAAAGGGGAACCAGTGAGGAATGTGGGCGTCGGTGCTGGAGGGAGGTGAGACTCGGGGATGGGGGAATTGGGCTAAGGCCGCAACAGGAGCTGCGCCACAGGGGGCGGGGCTGGCTCAGGAAAGCGCGGGCCTTTTCCCGCGTTAGGGAGGGGGATGGAGGAGCGCAAGGAGGAGGAGGGATTTCCACACGGGGGGGGGGGGGGGGGGGGGGTGATGGTCAACGGGAAGGCGGGGGAAGCCGGGGTCAGCAGACTTACGGAAGTATTATGGGGGGAGCAAAAGAGCTAGATTTGGATATGGGGGGGGGGGGGGGGGGGGGGGAAACAGGGACAATAGGGTTGCTGCTGCATTGGCCGAGGGGGAACTGAAAATGGAAGAGGTGGTCGGGGTGGGGGTGCCCTGTCTGGGGGACTGGAGGGTGCGGGAGACGCGGGCACGGGACTGGCCTAAGATAGGAGATGGCTAGTCGGCAGGGGGTGGGGGGGGTGGGTAGCCCCCCAATCCGGCTGATCACGTGGATTGTGAGAGGCCTAAATGAGCCGGTTAAGAGGGCCTGAGTGTTCGCGCACTTAAAGGGACTGAAGGCAGACGTGGTCATGCTTCAGGAGACACATCTGAAGGTGGCAGATCAGGTCAGGTTAAGGAAGGGATGGGGAGGACAGGTGTTCCATTCGGGGCTGGATGCGAAGAATAGAGGGGTGGCAATACTGGTGGGGAAGCGGGTGTCGTTTGAGGCCAAGAACATAGTAGCGGACAATGGAGGCCGATACGTGATGGTGAGCGGTAGGTTGCAGGGGACGGGGGTTCTGGGCAGGGCATTGATCCCGAAAGTGGAGGGAACGGAGTATTCGGCCTTAGCCATTTCAGACCACGCCCCGCACCGGGTGGAACTAGAGCTGGGGGAGGAGAGGGACCAACGCCCGCTGTGGTGGTTGGATGTGGGACTGCTGGCAGAGGAGGAAGTGTTCGGGGGTGCATCGAAAGGTATCTGGAGGCCAACGACAATGGGGTGGTGCAGGTGGGAGGCGCTGAAGGCGGTGGTCAGGGGAGAGTTAATCTCCATCAGGGCTCATAGGGAGAAGAGAGAGGGCAGGGAAAGGGAGAGGTTAGTGGGGGAGATTTTAAGCATGGACAGGAGATATGCAGAGGCTCCTGATGAGGGATTACTCAGGGAGAGGCAAAGTCTCCAGATGGAGTTCGACCCGTTGGCCACAGGGAAGGCAGAGGCACAGTGGAGGAAGGCACAGGGGGCGATGTATGAGTATGGGGAGAAGGCGCGCCGGATGCTGGCACATCAGCTCCATAAGAGGATGGCAGCGAGGGAAATAGGTGGAGTCAAGGATGGAAGGGGAACTACGGTGCGGATTGCGGTGTAAGTGAATGAGGCATTCAAGGCCTTCTACGAGGAGCTGTATAGGTCCCAGCCCATAGGGGGAAAAGAGGGGATGCGACGGTTCTTGGACCAGCTGAGGTTCCCGAGGTGGAGGAGCAGGAGGTGGCTGGTTTGGGGGCACCAATTGGGGTGGAGGAGCTGGTTAAAGGACTGGGGAGCATGCAGGCAGGGAAGGCCCCGGGACCGGATGGGTTCCCGGTGGAGTTTTATAGGAAGTATGTAGACCTGTTAGCCCCGTTGCTGGTAAGGACTTTTAATGAGGCAATGTCGGAGGCGAGATCTCTTTGATCCTGAAGCGGGATAAGGACCCACTGCAATGTGGGTCGTATAGGCCGATCACGCTCCTCAACGTAGATGCTAAGTTGCTGGCAAAAGTGTTGGCTACGAGGATTGAGGACTGTGTCCCGGGGGTGATTCACGAGGACCAGACGGGATTTGTAAAGGGCAGGCAGCTAAATCCCAATGTGCGGAGGCTCCTAAATGTGATTATGATGCCATCGGTGGAGGGAGAGGCGGAGACAGTGGCAGCTATGGACGCGGAGAAGGCCTTTGACCGAGTAGAGTGGGAGTATCTCTGGGAAGTGTTGCGGAAGTATAGGTTCGGGGAGGGTTTATTAGCTGGGTTAAGCTCCTATATAGAGCCCCGGTGGCGAGTGTGGTTACGAATCGGCGGAGGTCGGAGTATTTCCGGCTGTATCGAGGGACGAGGCAGGGGTGCCCCGTCCCCCCTGTTTGCATTAGCAATTGAACCTTTGGCCATGGCATTAAGGGAGTCCAGGAAAAGGAGGGGGGTGGCTCGAGGGGGAGAGGAGCATCGAGTGTCGCTGTATGCAGACGACCTGTTGCTGTATGTGGCGGACCCAGTGGAGGGGATGGTGGAGGTCATGCAGATCCTAAGGGAGTTTGGGGACTTCTCGGGCTACAAGCTCAATGTAGGGAAGAGTGAGCTCTTTGTGGTGCATCCGGGGGATCAGGGAAGAGGGATAGACAACCTACCGTTGAGGAGGGCGGAAAGGAGCTTTCGATACTTGGGGATCCAGGTAGCTAGGAGCTGGGGGGCTCGGCACAAACTTAATTTGACGCGGCTGGTGGAGCAGATGGAGGAGGACTTTAAACGGTGGGACATGTTGCCACTCTCGCTAGCGGGCAGGGTACAGTCGATTAAAATGGTGGTCCTCCCAAGGTTTCTTTTTGTATTCCAATGCCTTCCAATTGTGATCACCAAGGCCTTTTTTAAGAGGGTAGGCAGGAGCATTATGGGTTTTGTGTGGGCGGGTAAAACCCCGAGGGTAAGGAGGGGGTTCCTGGAGCGTAGTAAAGATAGAGGAGGGCTGGTGTTGCCAAATCTGGGTGGCTACTACTGGGCAGCCAACGTGGCGATGATCTGTAAGTGGGTGATGGAGGGAGAGGGGGCAGCATGGAAGAGGTTGGAGATGGCGTCCTGCAAATGAACGAGCCTGGGGGCGCTGGTGACGGCACCGCTGCCGCTCTCGCCGACAAGGTACACCACGAGTCCGGTGGTGGCGGCAACGCTAAAGATCTGGGGGCAGTGGAGACGGCACAAGGGTGCGATGGGAGCCTCGGTGTGGTCCCCGATCAGAGATAACCATCGGTTTGTCTCAGGAAGGATGGATGGGGGGTTTCAGAGCTGGCATCGGGCAGAGATTAGAAGAGTGGGGGACCTGCTCATCGATGGGACGTTTGCGAGTTTAGGGGCGCTGGAGGAGAAGTTTGGACTACCCCCGGGAAACGCTTTCAGGTACATGCAAGTGAGGGAATTCCAGCTGCTCCCGGCACAGGGGATTCAAGACAGGGTGATTTCGGGCGTATGGGTCAGAGAGGGCAAGGTGTCGGCGATATACCAGGAGATGAAAGAAGAGGGGGAGGCTTTGGTAGAGGAGCTGTAGGGTAAATGGGAAGAGGAGCTGGGGGAGGAGATTGAGGAGGGTCTGTGGGCTGATGCCCTAAGTAGGGTTAATTCCTCTTCCTCGTGTGCCAGGCTTAGTCTGATACAATTTAAGGTTGTTCACAGAGCGCATATGACGGGGGCGAGGCTGAGTAGGTTCTTTGGGGTGGAGGACAGATGTGGAAGGTGCTCAGGAAGCCCGGCGAACCATGGCCATATGTTTTGGTCGTGCCCGGCACTGGATGGGTTCTGGAGGGGAGTTGCGAGAACTATATCTAAGGTGGTGAAAGTCCAGGTCAAGCCAAGTTGGGGGCTAGCATTATTTGGAGTAGCAGACGAGCCGGGAGTGCAGGAGGCGAAAGAGGCCGGTATTCTGGCCCTTGCGTCCCTGGTTGCCCGGCGAAGGATCTTGTTAGTGTGGAAAGACGCGAAGCCCCCCAGTGTGGAAGCCTGGATAAATGACATGGCAGGGTTTATCAAGTTGGAGAGGATAAAGTTTGCCCTGAGAGGGTCTGTGCAGGGGTTCTCCAGGCGGTGGCAACCGTTCCTAGACTATCTCGCGGAGCGTTAGATGATGTTCGGTCGACAGCAGCAGCAACCCGGGGGGGGGGGGGGGGGGGGGGGAAGAGAGAGAATCTCTCTCGGGAGGGGGGGGGGGGAAAGAGGGAGGGACGGGGAAAGGTTTTTTTTTTCTGGGGGGCATCTGAGCAAGAAAATACATCAATGATCCGGAAAACTGATATGTACGGGAGGAATCCAATGTACAAAGTTCTGTATCATATTGATTTGCCATGTTTATGTCTTGCTATTCAAGTTTTCTTTTCTTTTTGCTACGGGGGGGGGGGGGTTGTTTGTATGGTTGAAAATTTGGTTTAAAAATTCTTAATAAACATATTTTTGAAAAAAGAAAGGGAACTTGCTGTCCTTACCCAATCTGGCCTATATGTGTTCCAGATGTGGTGGACTCTTAAACAGCCACTGAAGTGACTTAGCAACCACTCTTATCAAAATTGCGACATTAGCTCATCACTGTCCTCTCAAAACAATTAGGGATGAGCAATAAAATGGCAGCACTGCGATAAGCAGGCATGCAGCATTCAAAGTTCTTTCTTAAAGATACTGGAGGGATTCAGTGTTGTCGTAGGATATAACATATTACTTTTGCAGGTGTTGAGCCCACACCAGACCAATGGGACTGAGGGGGGGGGGGGGGGGGGGGGGGTTAGTTGATTTAAAACAGAAAGCATTCCACAACATGGTAGTCTCAGTTCAGATAACTAATAATCAACTAATAACCTACAACTATTATTTTCTTCCTTTCTTTACTGACAATTTGTGGTGAATCTGTGGAACTCTTTGCCGCAGAAGGATGTGGAGGCCAAATCACGGAGTGTCTTTAAGACAGAGATAGATAGGTTCTTGATTAATAAGGGATCAGGGGTTATGGGGAGAATGCAGGAGAATGGAGATGAGAAAAATATCAGCCATGATTGAATGGTGGAGCTTCTATGTCTTATGGTCTAATCACCAACGTTCCTCAAGGAATAGCCATGAGTGGAATTTTTAAATTAGAAATTCACATCTGCACAATATATAATCTTATAGTTTTAACAGAAAATTTTAAATCCAAATTTACAGTATAGATTATTTTAGTTTCCAGTTAACTAAATGGATAATAGCTACCTTGCACCCAGAAAAAAAGCCTCCAAATTAAATCAATAATCTGTGAGCTTGGTTATATGATCTCAGTCCGGATGACTGTGGTGTTATAACTAGCTTCAGGAAAGAAAACTTAGCATAGGCCAGGCTTTACTTTCCCCAATGATTGCTAATCAGTGTTCCCTTCTGGAAATACATGCCTGTAAATGTCAGATAAAGACAATGTCTGGCTCAGCTTTGCTCAGCTGGAATAACTGCTCATTCCAACTTGCATAAAATGGCTAAGAAACTAAGGTATCAGTGGGACATCACTATTCATAGATTCAATACTTACTTGGAATTGAAAATTCAGAGAAAAGGAGAAGAAGTTTGGAATTAGGTCAATTAATAATGGTTGATTATGGTTCAAAATATAAAAATGAAAAATTAGCAGTCCGAATGAGAGCATTCCAATTTATAATTACATCACAAGTTTATTAACAAAATTAGAACACAGAACACCTACTTGGATATTGAAAGATACCTGGCAATTTCCTCACTGTGAGCAGTCCAGTCTCTTATGTAGTCATCTTGCTCCTTCATTTTGTTTTTCAGGAGCATGTTGTTTGATGTTACATTACTGTTCAGCAGTTTTGTGCTCCTCAGTGCTGTACTGGTTCGTAAGCGGCAATGTTTAGGCGAACTACGATTCGACCCAAATTCATCTTCGGAAGTCGAAGCATAATCTGTAGGGAATCGTCTCCATCGTGGACCTTGCAAAATAACTAAATGTATAAGCAGCAAGGACAATTTTGGTACACAAGTGTCTATAAGGAAATGAATGTTCAAAGACAACGCAGTTACAAATATGTCATTACATAGTTTAATCGTGGGACCATAGGATTACAAAATATCTCCACAAATAAATGCCAAATTATTTAAGTACCTACTTTGCATTTTATGTTGTATGCGAAGATATTTAATTATTCAATGCAGTAATGAAGAGAAAATATATAATTAGTAAATGATACAAAAGAAAATCTCTACTTTTTTTTTTTAAAAAAAGACCCTTTTAGCCAGGGTGATAAAAAACTAATTTTTTTGCAAGTAGCAAAGACAATGTTAATATATTTAAAAAGTTAACTGTCTCTATAGAGGTCTTCATTTGACAAATTACCGAAAGTTCTTACTGGAATTGCATTGAGTTTACCTGATGCAGAACTGTGTCCTGCTAATGATGCTTTAGCTTTAGAAGAATCAGGCATTCTTGAAATGCTATTAGCACGAAGTCTGGGAGAAACTTTGCTATCCATTGCTGATGTGCCACGCAAGTTACTCCGAATGGAGGAATCTCCACTTCGACTAATATTACTTCGAGTTACTGTCGCTTCAGAGTCACTACGGGCTGATATAGAGCCCAGCCGGTTGCGGCGAGGTTGAGCAAGGAGATCTAATCTAGAAGGCGTTTTTCTGCCAGATGGTGGCTTTGATGTAGTTGAACTGGTTGTTGATACTTCGGACACGACAGAAACTTTATCCACATCAGTCAGTTCATTATCTGATACATCACCAAGGCGTGCCCTACGTAAAATAGATGCTCTAGTTGGGCGAGGCTTGGGTAAAACAGTTGATTTGCTAGCAGCGGTAGCAGCAGTTTTTGTCTTGGATAACTTATTTCCCTCTAGTTTGGAATGTAACAATTCATCTGTGGACGTAAATGATGTTTGCCCTTGTGATCGACTGGAATATGCCTCTTGATCAGAAGAAAGAAAATCAGAGATAGTAGACTGAGGAAAGCTTGATGTTTGGTCATCATCTGTCAAGTCAAAAGATGCTTGTCTTCCTCTGCCTGTGGTTTGTACAGATCTGCGAGGTTCAGATCGAATACCAAGGTCAGTAGCACGACCTTTGATTTTTCTGTCTGCAAGTTTGTCTCTAGCATTGGTTGCAGTAGTCTTAGATGAATCCTTGGCAGATTTTGTGAAGCTCTTCTCCTTGTGAAGGTTACTTAGAGTTCTTCGCTTTTGAAGAGACTTCTTTTCTGCATCTCCACTAACTAAGCTAATAGTACTAGCAGTGTCAATATCGGATTCAGGAGAAATGGAATCATCCCTGTGATAGCTTGGGGTTTCATCTCCACCATCTATCCTATTTTCATCCTTCAACTTCGCTTCAAGAAAAGCCATCACTGATTCTGTATCTTTCAACAAAGTGGTAGTGTCAATGGTGGAGTCTGTCCCATTAGAATTACTTCGGTCTCTGTTCCGTGTAGTTATAGATCCATCACCTGGTGACCCAGACTGCTGACTAATACGAGGTATCAGCTCTAATGGTACATTACGACTTGGTTTCTCTATGGTGAAGCTTCCCTGTCTGACCAAAGGCCTGGGAGAATCCTTTTTTTCAGTGTCCCCACCTTTGCAAGTGTGTCTTCTGACAGGCTCTTCTGACTTTTTCTGTTTTGCTTCAGTTTGAACCTCTGCTTTGTCCAAAGTGCTTGTGGCAGTGGCCTGCCTGGATTCTCGAACGTCATTAGCTTTCTGTCTTGGTAATACTTCCCTGCTTTTGTTAATCAGATTAGTAGTGTTAACTAGAGGCTTACTGGCAGTTGTTTTAGAAGAACTCCGCTGGTACAAACTCTCCTTATGGCCCTGCTGTTGAGCTGCAGGTGAAGATTGCCTTGCTGCTGATATTCCCTTTATAGTTTCAGCTTTCACTTTAGGAGGTGGAATGTAGTTGCTGGATTGAAACATTGCACCTTCCTTGCTCTTCATTGTTTCACTGCAAATATCTCCAGCAGTGTC
Source organism: Scyliorhinus torazame (assembly GCF_047496885.1). Lineage (NCBI taxonomy): Eukaryota > Metazoa > Chordata > Chondrichthyes > Carcharhiniformes > Scyliorhinidae > Scyliorhinus > Scyliorhinus torazame. The sequence goes on from NC_092707.1 coordinate 384,826,515, forward strand.
AGCTTTGATAGCAGAGCCACCTTTTGACCAGCCAATCTTCGAAATGCTGCTAGCTTGCTCCTTCTGTTTGTCTTTCTGGTGAGGTGGAGTTGTAGTTTCTTTCTCTGGAAGCTCAGTGTCTTGCTTTTCATCTATTTCACGTCTTGGTTTTGCTAGGTTTAAAGTAAGGGAAGCTTTTGGTCTTAGGCCCTCAGCTGCTTTATCTTCTATTGGAAGCTGTGGCAGTGTTCTTCTCTTTCTCTCACTCACACTGGCTGATGCAGTTTCTGATGTGGTTGATGCGCTTTTTGCGGAGATACCAGATTCACTAATATCTGCATCTATACAAAAGAAAAATTAACTTTTTTCTGCAATAAATGCAACAGTGTTTTTTTAAAACAACAGCTAGAAAAATGACCTTCAAGAGACCTTCACTTCCTACCCCAGTGAGCATTGCACTAATCCTGGCATGAGAGTCAAGAAAATTAATCATTGTTAAATTTAAAAAAACAGCAGATAAATTAATTCCAAAATTTATTTGAACAATCAATTGATTGGAAACCACAGAATATTACTTGAATCACATGCAAAATAAATATATTATCTAACATACACACATATATATTCCATTGTTTACAAACTGGGACAAAAATAAAAAACAATACATCTGAAAATCTAATGAACAGATTTCAACGAAACTTGGTACACGGATAGGGTATGGCCTATGGAAGAGCTGATTAGCTTTTGACAAAGATGTGGATCCAGATCCTGGAATTTTTTAACAACGATTTGTTCTGGGCAGTGCAGTAGCACAGTGGTTAGGACTATTGCTTAACGGCACCAGGGTCCCAGGTTCGATTCCCGGCTTAGGTCACTGTCTGTGCGGAGTCTGCACGTTCTCCCTGTCCCTCCCACAAGTCCCGAAAGACATGCTGTTAGGTAATTTGGACATTCTGAATTCTCCCTCCATGTACCCGAACAGGCGCCGGAATGTGGCGACTAGGGGCTTTTCACGGTAACTTGAAATGAAATGAAAATCGCTTATTGTCACAAGTAGGCTTCAAATGAAGTTCCTGTGAAAAGCCCCTAGTCGCCACATTCCGGCGCCTGTTCAGGGAGGCTGTTACGAGTAGTGTAACACTACTTCATTGCAGTGTTAATGTACGCCTACTTGTGACAATAATAAAGATCATTATTATAACATTGGGGGATAGGATGAATTAATATTTATTTAGAATGTCGTGGATTGTCTCAGCTGCTGTGATGGGATTTGTCACATCTGTCAAATGTGAGCAGATTTGACTTCCGGTGACGACGATGTGCTGAGAAGTCGCACATCAGGTGGCTCTCCTCCCACGAACCTGAAAAATAGGCTCTTTTTGCCCGAAAAACTCCCGCTAACATCCCCACACCACTAGCAAAATACAGCAGACTGTAAAAATGCCAAACAGCAGCAAGTCCAGAGGAAGAGTGGAGACTAGGAGCGGAAAAAGCCTGGACAAGCAACTGACTGAACCGGTCAAAGCAGGAGGTGGCGAAACTCGGGCTTCACCAGAGCGAGAGGGATCGGCCCGCCTCACGAGAAGCCCCCCCACACTCGGGGATGAATGGAGCATGTTTCTCTCAAGAGAATTGAGAGAGCATTGAGAGGTAACAAAATCAGGCATCCAAGCTGTGGTGAAGGGCGTGGTTGCCGAAGCTATGGTGACCATCCAGGTGGCCGTGGACAAGGCGGAAAAGCGACTGGAAGCCAGGAAGAAACAATCAAGGAGCTGGAAAGGGCTGCAACGGACCATAGCGACCGGAACATCGCCCTGGAAAAGGAGGTGGCAAGGCTCGTCGCGACACAAGGAAACCTGAAGGATAAAGCCGAGGATCAGAAGAACCGGTCAAGGCGGCAAAACCTATAAATCGTGGGCCTACCGAAGGGGATGGAAGGTAGGAACTCCACAGACTATGTGGCCCAAATGCTGGGCAACCTGATGGGAAAGGATAGCTTCCCCAACCTATCAAAATCGACAGAGTGCACCGGTTGCTTGCACCAAAGCCCAAAACCAGGGAACAGCGGAGGGCGATAATTACCAAGATGCACTGGTATCAGGACCAGAAACAAATCCTGCGCTGGACCAGACAATCCAAAAACTGTAACTGGGAAGGCCATCGGATTCAAATATATATGGACATTGTAGCCGGCCTAGCCAAGCGCCGGGCAGCATTTAATAAGGCAAATGCCACACTGTACAGAAACGGCGTAAGGTTTGGGATGCTGTACCCAGCTAAGCTCTGGGTCATGTACCAAGGCAGGGTGCACTTCTTCACGGCTCCTGCGAATGCGGACAAGTTTGTCGTGGAGAACGGACTGAAAAAGCGGCAGCATGGGCAGCAATGAAGAGCCCACAGGAAGAGACTCTTAATGCTTAGTGTTCATTTTTTACATACTGTACAGTCATCTATGAACCATCACTACAGCGACCACTTTACGCAGGAGTGTACTGCCTCGTTCTGGGGAGGCGGGGTGAAGAGAGGGAGATATGAACTAGCACAACAAAGCGTAGAAGGTGAGGGGAATGGCCAACAGGGAGCTCAGGGTTCGGGTGACGGGAGGATGCGCAACTAGCCCTGGGATGGGGGCTACCACACTAGCGAGGTAGGTAGCAGTGGGTAGAGTGCAGGGGAGAGAGGCTGCGGTGCGCCTCCCACAAAGGGGAAAGCGCCTGGCTGTAGGGAGGTGGGGGGGGGGGGGGAGAGAAAGAGTGTAGCTACAGGGTAGCAGGGGGGAGGGGGGGAGAAATAAGTTAGGGGTGAACAAAGAAAAGTAAAGCACAGGAACAGGCCCTTCGGCCCTCCACGCCTGCGCCAACCATGTTGCCCGTCTAAACTAAAATCTTCTATACTTCCGGGGTCCGTATCCCTCTATTCCCATCCTATTCATGTATTTGTCAAGATGCCCCTTAAACGTCACTATCGTCCCTGCTTCCACCACCTCCTCCGGCAGTGAGTTCCAGGCACCCATTACCCTCTGTGTAAAAAAACTTGCCTCGTACATCTCCTCTAAGCCTTGCCCCTCGCACCTTAAACCAATGTCCCCTAGTAATTGACCCCTCTTCCTTGGGAAAGGTCTCTGACTATCCACTCTGTCTATGCCCCTCATAATTTTGTAGACCTCCATGAGGTCGCCCCTCAACCTCCTTCTTTCCAGTGAGAACAAACCAAGTTTATTCAACCTCTCCTCATAGCTAATGCCCTCCATACCAGGCAGCATCCTGGTAAATCTCTTCTGCATCCTCTCTAAAGCCTCCACACCCTTCTGGTAGTGTGGCGACCAGAATTGAACACCATACTCCAAGTGTGGCCTAACTAAGGTTCTATACAGCTGCAACATGACTTGCCAATTTTTATACTCAATGCCCCGGCCAATGAAGGCAAGCATCTCTTTTGCCTTCTTGACTACCTTCGCCACCTGTGTTGCCCCTTTCAGTGACCAATGGACCTGTACACCTAGATCTCTCTGACTGTCAATACTCTTGAGGGTTCTACCATTCACTGTATATTCCCAACCTGTATTAGACCTTCCAAAATGCATTACCTTACATTTGTCCGGATTAACCTCCATCTGCCATCTCTCCACCCAAGTCTCCAAACAATCTAAATCCTGCTGTATCCTCAGACAGTCCTCATCGCTATCCGCAATTCCACCAACCTTTGTGTTGTCCGCAAACTTACTAATCAGACCAGTTACATTTTCCTCCAAATCATTTATATCTACTACGAACAGCAAAGGTCCCAGCACTGAACCCTGTGGAACACCACTAGTCACAGCCCTCCAATCAGAAAAGCACCCTTCCATTGCTACTCTCTGCCTTCTATGATCTCGCCAGTTCTGTATCCACCTTGCCAGCTCACCTCTGATCCCGTGTGACTTCATCTTTTGTACCAGTCTGCCATGAAAGACCTTGACAAAGGCCTTACTGAAGTCCATATAGACAACATCCACTGCAATACCGGCATCAATCATCTTTGTGACCTCCTCGAAAAACTCTATCAAGTTAGTGAGACACGACCTCTCCTTCACAAAACTGTGCTGCCTCTCGCTAATACGATGTTTTTTTTGGGGGGGGGGGGGGGGGGGGGGGAGGAGGAGAAAGAAACCACAAGGGAGAGATAAGTAAAGAAAGATTTAGTGCATTAGGCTGGCTACAACAGGCCACATGTGGCGAATTGGAACAAAATGGCACTACAAGCAACCACTTTGGAGGGTCCCTGAACAAAGGGACACCCAGGAGTGCAGGCTCATCCACATAGCAAACTCACAGATGGCAGCCATGTTGAGTGCCCCTTGGACAAAGGGAAACCCCAGAGCGCAGGGGCCCGACCTCATGGGGGGAACAATGACCGTGGCCATCTTGGAGAGCCCCCTAACAATGCATCCACCAGGTAAGTATGGTTCATCCCGCAGGAGTGGAGGCGGTGGGGGGGAGACAATCAGGATAGCAACCTCGATCGCCAGGGGACGTAACTGCCCAGTGAAAAGATCCAGAGTCTTTGTCCACCTGAAAAGTATGAAAGCTGACATTGTCTCCCTCCAAGAGACGCACCCGAGAGAGAAGGACCGACTGCGGGTAAGGAAGGGTTGACCTACCATTCCTGCTACGGAATGAGGGCCAGAGGGGTAGCCATACAGTCAAATAGGAGGACGATGTTCACCGCGACAAGGCCGGTTACGGACCCAGGGGGATGGTACATCATGGTCAGCGGTGTCCTTGATGGAGCACCAGTAGTCCTGGTGATTGTACATGTTCCCAACTGGGACGACACAGAGTTTGTAAAGAAGACCATTGCGGAAATCCCCGACATAGACCCACACTGACTGATCATTGGGGGGGGGGGGGGGGGAGAGAACAGGTCGCACCCCAAAAAGGGAAAGCCTAATATGGCGAAGGAACTCAGCCTATTCGTGAAACAGATGGGGGCGGTGGACCCATGGCAATCCACTCACCCAGGGGAGGAGTTCTCCTTCTTCTCCCTTCACGGATCGACTTCTTTGTAGTGGCGAATTTGGTGCTTCTAGGGCTGGTAAGAGCGGAATACTCCGCTATCGTAATCTCCGACCACGCCACACATTATATGAATGCGAGGTTGGAGACGGCCACGTCCAACATCCCCCATGGAGGTTGGAAATGCCCTCCTGGCCGAAAATGGCTTTGTGCAAGAAAATATCACAGGCCATAGACAAGTATATTACTAATAACCAGAATGGGGAGGTCTCATCCTCCACATTCTGGGAGGCGCTGAAGGCTGTGATCAGGGGTGAAATTATAGTTTACAAAGCACGGAGAGATAGGGAAGAGAGGGTGGCTAGGCAACAGCTCGTCGACTCCATACTGGAAGCGGACCGCACTCCGAGGCCCTGACAGTAGACCTCCAGGCAGAGAGGAAAAAGCTACAGATGGACTTTGACCTGCTCTCCATGAGGAAAGCAGTGAACCAACTCCTCCAGGCATGGGGTCCCTGTACGAGCATGGAGAAAAGGCCAGCCGCCCGCTGGCTCACCAGCTGAGAAAGCAGGCAGCCACGAGGGAAATAGCCCAGATTAGGGACAGCAAAGGTAAATTAGTAGCTGAGCCGGAAAAGCTCAACAAGGCACTTTAAAACTTCTACCGGAGGCTGTACACCTCAGAGCCCCCAGCAGGGGACTCGGGAATGAAACAGTTCCTTGATGGACTGGACATGCCAGTCGTGGGGGAGGATAGGAGACGGGGCCTGGAAGCACTGCTAGAACTGGGAAAGTCTTGGAGAGTATCAGCTCCATGCAGGCAGGGGAGGCGCCGGGACTAGACAGTTTCCCAGCAGACGTCTACAAAAGATTTGCGACAGCTCTGGCCCCGCGCCTGCGGGAGATGTTCACAGACTCACTAGCGATGGGCATCCAGCCACCAATGCTAGCACAAGCCTCAATCTCGCTGATACCCAAGAAAGACAAAGACCCAACAGAATGCGGTTCTTACAGGCCTATCACGATGCTAAATGCAGACGTGAAAATACTAGCCAAGATCCTAGCCAAAGGCTGGAGGACTGCGTACCTGAGGTTTGAGCAGAAGCCCAGACGGGCTTTGTCAAGGGTAGACAGCCAACATCGAACATCTGGTGCCTGCAGAATACCTGAGGTGATTATCTCCCTGGATGCAGAAAAGGTCTTCGACAAAGTCGAATGCAGCACTGTAGCATAGTGGTTATCACAATTGCTTCACAGCTCCAGGGTCCCAGGTTCGATTTCCGGATTGGGTCACTGTCTGTGCGGAGTCTGCATGTTTCCCCAACGTGTGCGTGTGTTTCCTCCGGGTGCTCCGGTTTCCTCCCGCAATCCAAAGATGTGCCGGTTAGGTGGATTGGCCATGCTAAATTGCCCTTAGTGTCCAAAATTGTCCTTAGTGTTGGTTGGGGTTACTGGGTTATGGAGATAGGGTGAAGCTGTGGGCTTGGGTAGGGTACTCTTTCCAAGAGCTGGTGCAGTTTTGATGGGCTGAATGGCCTCCTTCTGCACTGTAAATTCTATGAATGGAAGTAGCTCAGAGGTACTGGAGCCTTTCAGGCTTGGAACAGGGTTCACCACCTGGGTGAAACTCCTGTACAACGCTCTCATGGCGAGCGACGGACAAATGCCACCAGCTCCAAGTACTTCCAGCTGCACAGAAGCACAAGGCAGGGATGCCCGTTATTCCCGCTGCTGATCCACTAGTGATTGCGCTTAGGGCGGCAAAGAATTGGAAAGGGATCCGGAAAGGGGACAGAGAGCACAGAGTCTCGCTCTATGTGGATGACTTGCTCCTCTACATCTCGGAGCCGCGAACAGCATGGAAGGAATTTTGACACTTTAGAAAGAGTTTAGAGCCTTCTCGGGCTACAAACTGAACCTGAGCAAAAGCGAGATCTTCCCGGTGAACCTGCAAGGGCGAGGAGCAGAGCTGGAGTGGTTGCCCTGTAAACTGGCCCAATATAAATTCCGCTACCTGGGGATCCAAATCGCTCATGACTGGACAGGGATCCACAAGTAGAACGTGGCCAGCCTGACATAGGAAGTAAAGAAAGGACCTGCAGCGATGGAACACACTCCCACACTCCCTGGCGGGGAGGATGCAGGTGATCAAAATGAATGTACTGCCCAGGTCCCTCTTCCTGTTTAGATCCATCCCAATCTACATCCCCTTTTTCAATTCACTAGACAAACTGATTATGGCATTCATGTGGGAGAGAAGAACGCAAGGATTCCTAAGATAGTACTGCAGAGAATGAGATTCATGGGGAGGCCTAGCCCTCCCAAACCTCCAATATTATCACTGGGCAGCAACCGTGGAGAGAGTAAAAGGGTGGATAAAGGAGCCAGAGCTGAGTGGGTGCTTATGGAGGAGGGCTTCTGCGGAAGGACCTTGCTCCGGGCCTAGCCATGGTGGTAGCCCCATCCCCACCTAACAAATATTTAGTGGTGGTAACAACACTCTGGTCATGGAACCAACTGCGACGGCATTTTAGGTTAAACAAAATGTCCGACAAAGCCTCCATCTGCAATAGCCACAGGTTCACACCGGCAAATATGGACGTCACCTTCAAAAGATGGAGACAGGACGGAGGGACACTGAGAGTTTGACAGATAGAGACTTTTACACCAACAACAGGCTAACAACCCTCGAAGAACTGACAGAAAGATTCCAGCTAATGTGGGGAAACAAACTTAGGTACCTACAAATCAAAAACTTCCTATGAAGGGAAATAAGGACGTAACCATAACAATCACTGCTAGAGAACTGGTTGGACGCGGACACCCTAGGGAAAGGCAACTGTGGTGAAATAGGGTGGGGACTCTGGAATGAAGCACTGCACAGGGTCAACTCCACCTCCATATGCACAAGATGCACCCAATGCAGCTAAAAGTGGTACACAGAGCATATCTAACCAGAATCCGAATGAGCAGGTTCTTCCCGGAGGTGGAGGATAAATGTGAACAGTGCCAAGGCAGCCAGGCCAACTACGCCCACATGTTCTGGTCTTGCTCCAGACCTGCTGGGTTTTGGACAACCTTCTTCGAGGCAATGTCCAAGGTGGTGGGGATTAGGGTGGAGCCTTGCCCAAGAGTGGAAGTCTTCGGGGTATGAGAACAGCCAGAGCTCTTCATGGGGAGAAGAGTCGGCATCCTTGCCTTTGCCTCCCTAATTGCCCGCCGTACAATCCTGTTCGGCTGGCGGTCTGCAGCACCACCCAAAGCTGCAGACTGGCTGTCTGACCAATCGGAATTTTTCCAAATGGATAAAATTAACTTCGCCTTCCAAGGGTCGGAGGAGGGCTTCCACACAACGTGGGAGCCATTCACTGGGTTGCTCCAAGACCTGTTTGTAGCCAACAACTAAGAAGCCAAAGACCAAGAGGAGGTAGCCACAACACAGCAAGGAAGGTGGGGGGGGGGGGGGGGGGGGGGGGGAGAGAAAAGAGCGTGGGGACAGGGAAACATGGAACTCAACCATGCCCAACGAAAGAAGCATGAGAAACAAGGCGGGGAGGGGAGAAAAGAGAAGGGGGGATGGGGGCAGGGGCAACAACTTGAACCAAAGGGAAAAAAAATAAAACCGACAGGGAACAAAACACAGGAAACCACAAATACCACTGTAAATAAGCTGAGAGAAAAAAAAAACTACGACGTACGTATGTAAATAGTTGAAACCGACCAATGTGTAAATGGTTTTCTTTTTCCTCTGTCTCCTTCTGAGTGCTGAATTTGGTGCATTTGAGTGCTATAGTGAGAGTTTGGTGACTGAGGGAGTGCTGAATTTGGTGCATTTGAGTGCTGTAGTGAGAGTTTGGTGACTGAGGGAGTTAGGTGAGGAGGGAGTACGGTGCTCCTTTCATTTTGTTTCCTACATTTCCGCAAAGAGCGAGAAGAGAGCCAGGAGTTTACAGAGAGTGCAGCTGACTGGGAGCAGAGTCGGAGGGCGGAGATACAGTTGGTCCACAGGGCAGCTATATTCTGTAAGGTAAGAGGGGATGGAGGCTAGGCCAGTTGCATGCTCCTCCTGCAGGAAGTGGGTGGTGAGGGATACCACCGGTGTCCCCGCTGACTATACCTGCGGGAAGTGCACCCATCTCCAGCTCCTCAAAGGCCGTGTTAGGGAACTGGAGCTGAAGCTGGATGAACTTCAGATCATCCGGGAGGCAGAGGGGGTGATAGAGAAGAGTTACAGGGAGGTAACCACACCCCAAGGTACAGGACAAGAGTCGCTGGGTTACAGTCAGGGGAAAGAAAACAAACAGGCAGACAGTGCAGGGATCCCTCGTGGGCGTTCCCCTTCAAAACAAGTATACCGTTTTGGATGCTGTTGGGGGGGATGACCTACCGGGGGAAGGCCCTAGCGGCCAGGTCTCTGGCACTGAGTCTGGCTCTGGGGCTCAGAAGGGAAGGGGGGAGAATAGAAAAGCAATAGTAGTAGGAGATTCAATGGTTAGGGGAATAGATAGGAGATTCTGTGGTCGCGAGCGAGACTCCCGGAAGGTATGTTGCCTCCCGGGTGCCAGGGCCTGGGATGTCTCGGATCGTGTCTTCAGGATCCTTAAGGGGGAGGGGGAGCAGCCAGAATCATGGTGCACATTGATACCAACGACATAGGTAGGAAAAGGGGTGTGCAGGTAATAAACAAATTTAGGGAGTTAGGCTGGAAGTTAAAAGCCAGGACAGACAGAGTTGCCATCTCTGGTTTGTTGCCGGTGCACGTGATAGCGAGGCTAGGAATAGGGAGAGAGTGCAGCTGAACATGTGGCTGCAGGAATGGTGTAGGAGGGAGGGCTTCAGGTATTTGGATAATTGGAGCGCATTCTGGGGAAGGTGGGACCTGTACAACCAAGACGGGTTGCATCTGAACCAGAGGGGCACCAATATCCTGGGAGGGAGGTTTTCTAGTACTCTTCGGGAGGGTTTAAACTAATTTGGCAGGGGAATGGGAACCGGATTTGTAGTCCAGCAACTAAGGTAGCCGATATTCAGGACGCCAAAGCGTGTAGTGAGGCAGTGGGGAAGGGAACACTGACAAAGGAGAGTACTTGCAGGCACGGAGATGGGTTGAAGCGTGTATACTTCAACGCAAGAAGCATCAGGAATAAGGTGGGTGAACTTAAGGCATGGATCGGTACTTGGGACTACGATGTGGTGGCCATCACGGAAACTTGGATAGAAGAGGGGCAGAAATGGTTGTTGGAGGTCCCTGGTTATAGATATTTCAATAAGATTAGGGAGGGTGGTAAAAGAGGGGGGGGGGTGGCATTGTTAATTAGAGATAGTATAACAGTTGTAGAAAGGCAGTTTGAGGAGTATCTACCTACTGAGGTAGTATGGGTTGAAGTCAGAAATAGGAAAGGAGCAATCACCTTGTTAGGAGTTTTCTATAGGCCCCCCAATAGTAGCAGAGATGTGGAGGAACAGATTGGGAAACAGATTTTGGAAAGGTGCAGAAGTCACAGGGTAGTAGTCATGGGTGACTTCAACTTCCCAAACATTGAGTGGAAACTCTTTAGATCAAATAGTTTGGATGGGGTGATGTTTGTGCAGTGTGTCCAGGAAGCTTTTCTAACACAGTATGTAGATTGTCCGACCAGAGGGGAGGCAATATTGGATTTGGTACTTGGTAATGAACCAGGGCAAGTGATAGATTTGTTAGTGGGGGAGCATTTTGGAGATAGTGACCACAATTCTGTGACTTTCACTTTAGTAATGGAGAGGGATAGGTGCGTGCAACAGGGGTAGGTTTACAATTGGGGGAAGGGTAAATACGATGTTGTCAGACAAGAATTGAAGTGCATAAGTTGGGAACATAGGCTGTCAGGGAAGGACACAAGTGAAATGTGGAACTTGTTCAAGGAACAGGTACTATGTGTCCTTGATATGTATGCCCCTGTCAGGCAGGGAAGAGATGGTCGAGTGAGGGAACCATGGTTGACAAGAGAGGTTGAATGTCTTGTTAAGAGGAAAAAGGAGACTTATGTAAGGCTGAGGAAACAAGGTTCAGACAGGGCGCTGGAGGGATACAAGATAGCCAGGAGGGAACTGAAGAAAGGGATTAGGAGAGCTAAGAGAGGGCATGAACAATCTTTGGCGGTAGGACAAGGAAAACCCCAAGGCCTTTTACACATGTGAGAAATATGAGAATGACTAGAGCGAGGGCAAGTCCGATCAAGGACAGTAGCGGGAGATTGTGTATTGAGTCTGAAGAGACAGGAGAGGTCTTGAACGAGTACTTTTCTTCTGTATTTACAAATGAGGGGGGCCATATTGTTGGAGAGGACAGTGTGAAACAGACTGGTAAGCTCGAGAAAATCGTTTTTAGGAAGGAAATGTGTTGGGCATTTTGAAAAACTTGAGGATAGACAAGTCCCCCGGGCCTGACGGGATACATCCAAGGATTCTATGGGAAGAAAGAGATGAAATTGCAGAGCCGTTGGCAATGATCTTTTCGTCCTCACTGTCAACAGGGGTGGTACCAGGGGATTGGAGAGTGGTGAATGTCGTGCCCCTGTTCAAAAAAGGGACTAGGGACAACCCTGGGAATTACAGGCCAGTTAGTCTTACTTCGGTGGTAGGCAAAGTAATGGAAAGGGTGCTGAAGGATAGGATTTCTGAGCATCTGGAAAGACACTGCTTGATTAGGGATAGTCAGCACGGATTTGTGAGGGGTAGGTCATGCCTTACAAGTCTTATTGAATTCTTTGAGGAGGTGACCAAGCATGTGGATGAAGGTAAAGCAGTGGATGTAGTGTACATGGATTTTAGTAAGGCATTTGATAAGGTTCCCCATGGTAGGCTTATGCAGAAAGTAAGGAGGCATGGGATAGTGGGAAATTTGGCCAGTTGGATAACGAACTGGCTAACCGATAGAAGTCAGAGAGTGGTGGTGGATGGCAAATATTCAGCCTGGATCCCAGTTACCAGTGGCGTACCGCAGGGATCAGTTCTGGGTCCTCTGCTGTTTGTGATTTTCATTAATGACTTGGATGAGAGACCCACCGGTCAGTAAATTTGCAGACGATACGAAGATTGGTGGAGTTGTGGATAGTGAGGAAGGCTGTTGTCGGCTGCAAAGAGACATAGATAGAATGCCGAGCTGGGCTGAGAAGTGGCAGATGGAGTTTAACGCTGAAAAGTGTGAGGTTGTCCATTTTGGAAGGACAAATATGAATGCGGAATACAGGGTTAACGGTAGAGTTCTTGGCAATGTGGAGGAGCAGAGAGATCTTGGGGTCTATGTTCATACATCTTTGAAAGTTGCCACTCAAGTAGATAGAGCTGTGAAGAAGGCCTATGGTGTGCTAGCGTTCATTAACAGAGGGATTGAATTTAAGAGCCGTGAGGTGATGATGCAGCTGTACAAAACTTTGGTAAGGCCACATTTGGAGTACTGTGTACAGTTCTGGTCGCCTCATTTTAGGAAGGATGTGGAAGCTTTGGAGAAGGTGCAAAGGAGATTTACCAGGATGTTGCCTGGAATGGAGAGTAGGTCTTACGAGGAAAGGTTGAGGGTGCTAGGCCTTTTCTCATTAGAACGGAGAAGGATGAGGGGCGACTTGATAGAGGTTTATAAGATGATCAGGGGAATAGATAGAGTAGACAGTCAGAGACTTTTTCCCCGGGTGGAACAAACCATTACAAGGGGACATAAATTTAAGGTGAAAGGTGGAAGATATAGGAGGGATATCAGAGGTAGGTTCTTTACCCAGAGAGTAGTGGGGGCATGGAATGCACTGCCTGTGGAAGTAGTTGAGTCGGAAACATTAGGGACCTTCAAGCAGCTATTGGATAGGTACATGGATTACGGTAGAATGATACAGTGTAGATTAATTTGTTCTTAAGGGCAGCACGGTAGCATTGTGGATAGCACAATTGCTTCACAGCTCCAGGGTCCCAGGTTCGATTCCGGCTTGGGTCGCTGTCTGTGCGGAGTCTGCAGATCCTCCCCGTGTGTGCGTGGGTTTCCTCCGGGTGCTCCGGTTTCCTCCCACGGTCCAAAGATGTGCAGGTTAGGTGGATTGGCCATGATAAATTGCCCTTAGTGTTGGGTAGAGGTGGTGACCTTGGTTAGGGTGCTCTTTCCAGACTCAAAGGGCCGAATGACCTCCTTCTGCACTGTAAATTCTATGATAATCTATGATTAATCTAGGACAAAGGTTCGGCACAACATCGTGGGCCGAAGGACCTGTTCTGTGCTGTATTTTTCTATGTTCTATGTTCTGCTGTCCCATATTTAGCCTCGTTTTGTATACCACAAAAAACTCAATAAAAACACAAAACAAAATGTGAACAGATTTTGCCAAGCAAGAGGATGGATGTGGATTGGCCCGAAGTGACTTATTTTTTCAGCTTCGTAGTTACAGAGCATCAAGCATGCAGGAAGAAAGCCTGAAAAACTGCATAATTGTAACAACACTGAGTTAACAGAGCGTGGCAGAGCTATGTGCTCTTGTGAGTACCCTCTTTACTTGTTTCGCCAATCATATTATCTCTAAAATCTTTACCCCAAACTCATTCTATTAAAAGTTCTACATAATCACATGCCAACAAAAAAATCCCAAGAGAGAGGCACCCAAAATTAAATTTAAACACCAATCACACAAAAACATTCCCCTGAAATAGTTTCCAAACAAATCGACACACTACACAAAAATTCCTTCTCTTCAGGAATACCTTGGTGCACCCCTCTTGAGACTCTGAACTTGCCTGGATGACATGAAAATTGTCCAACTGCAAGCATCAAAATTTCCCAAAGCCAACCACCAGATTTTTTCATATGCTTTACTACAAGACCCGGACAACATTCAGGCTTGGGCTGATCAATGGCAAGTAACATTCATGTCACACAAGTGTCAGGCAATGACCATTTCCAGCAAGATACAATCAACCATCTCCTCTTGGTATTAAATGGTATTACCATTGCTGAATTCCCCATTATCATCCGGGAGGGAGGGGTCAGAGACTAAGTGAGTAACTCGCCTCCAGATTCCCCAATGCCTGTCCATCATCTTCAAGGCATAAATCATCAGGAATGTGATGGAATAATCTCTACTTGCCTGGATGAGTGTAGCTCCAAATAACACAAGAAGCTTGACACCATCCATGACAAAGCAGCCCGTTTGATTGACACCCCATCCATCAGCTTAAACATTCACTCTCTCCACCACTGATGCTCAGTGGCAGCAGTGTCCATCATTTAGAAGATGCACTGCAGTAACTCAGCAATATCCTTCAATGGCACCTTCCAAACGCACAGCCTCTACCAACCAGTACGACAAGGGCATCAGAGGCACAGGAATACCACCAAAAGAGGTTCCTTTCCAAGGCACACACCATCCCGACTTGAAACAATATTGTCGTTCCTTCACTGTCGCTGGGTCAAAATCCTGGAACTCCCTTCCAAACAACACTGTAGGTGTGTCTACACCATTAGACAAAGGAGCAGAATTAGGCCACTTGGCCCATCGGGTCTGCTCCGCCATTCAATCATGGGCTTATATTTTTCTCATCCCCATTCTCCTGCCTTCTCCCATAACCCCTGACCCCCTTATTAATCAAGAACCTATCTATCTCTGTCTTTGAGGGCAGCATGGTAGCACAGTTGCTTCACAGTTCCAGGGTCCCAGGTTCGATTCGCGGCTTGGTTCACTGTCTGTGTGGAGTTTGCACGTTCTCTCCGTGTCTGCGTGGGTTTCCACCGGGTGCTCCGGTTTCCGGTTTCCTCCCACACTCCAAAGATGTGGATAGGTGGATTGGCCATGCTAAATTGCCCTTAGTGTCCAAAACAGTAAAGTTAAATGGGGTTACAGGTTTACGTGGATAGGGTCGAAGTCTGGATTTAACTTAAGTAGGGTGCTCTTTACAAGGGCCGGTACAGACTTGATGGGCCAAATGGTCTCCGTCTGCACTGTAAATTCTATGTTCTATGTTCTAAAGACATCCAGTGATTTGGCCTCCACAGCCTTCTGAGGCAAAGGGTTTCACATATTCACCACCCTCTGGCTGAAGAAATTCCTCCTCATCTCTGTTTTAAAGGATTGTCCCTTTAATCCGAGATTGTGTCCTGTGCTTCTAGTTTTTCTTACAAGTGGAAACATCCTCTCCACGTCCACTCTATCCAGTCTCTGTAAGATTCAATAAGATCCCCCCCTCATCCTTCTAAACTCCAACGAGTACAGACCCAGAGTTCTCAACCGTTCCTCATACGACAAGCTCTTCATTCCAGGAATCATTCTTGTGAACCACCTCTGGACCCTTTCCAAGGCCAGCACATAACACCATGGGCTCTTAACTTATTTAACAGTCTCCTATGCGGCACCTTGTAAATGGCCTTCTGGAAATCTAAATAAATCACGTCCACTGTTTCTCCTTTGTCTAACTTCCTTGTTATCTCCTCAAAGAACTCTAACAGATTTGTCAGACATGACCTCCTTTTGAAAAAGCCATGCTGACTCAGTCCTATTTTATCATGTATTTCCAAGTACTCCGCGATCTCATCTTTAATAATGGACTCTAAAATCTTACCAATGACGAAAGTCAGGCTAACCGGCCTATAATTTCCCATCTTCTGCCTCCCTCCTTTCTTAAACAGCGGAGTTACATTAGCTACTTTCCAGCCCTCTGGGACCCTTCCTGCCTCCAGTGATTCCTGAATGATCATCACTAATGCCTCCACATTCGCCTCAGCTATCTCCTTCAGAACCTGGGGTGTAGCCCATCCAGTCCAGGTGATTTATCCACCTTCAGACTTTTCAGTTTCCCCAGAACCTTCTCCTTAGTGATGTCCACTACACTCACCTCTGCCCCCTGATTCTCCTGGAGCCTGGCCATTCCACTGTGTCTCTCACCGTGAAGACCGTTGCAAAGTAACCAATCAGTTCCTCTGCCATTTCATTGTTTCCTATTATTACTTCTCCAGCCTCATTTTCCAGTGGTCCAATGTCTATTTTTGCCTCTCTCTTACCTTTTATATATTGAAAAAAAAACTCTTCCTAGTTTCTTTTATATTACTAGCTATCTTACACTCATATTTCATCTTCTCCCCGCTTATTGCTTTTTTAGTCGTCCTCTGTTCACTTTTAAAGGCTTCCCTATCCTCTGGCTTCCCACTAATCTTGCCACTTTGTATGCTTTTTCTTTTATGCTGTTTTTGACTTCCCTCATCAGCCATGAATGCCTCGTCCTCCCCTTAGTATGTTTGCTCCCCCTTGGGATGAATTTCTGCAGTGCCTCCCGAATAACCCCCAAACACTCCTGCCACTGTTGTTCCATTGTCTACCCTGCTGGGCTCCTTTTCCAATCAACTCTGGCCAGCTTCTCCCTCATGTCTTTGTAGTTACCCTTATTTACTTGCAATACCGTTACATCTGATTACAGCTTCTCCCTCTCAAACTGCAGGGTAAATTCTATCATATTGTTGTCACTGCTCCCGAAGGGTTCCTTCACCTTAAGTTCACTAATCAAGTCTGCCTCATTACACATCGCCAAATCCAGAATTGCCTGTTCCCTAGTATGCTCTGTGACAGGCTGCTCCAAAAAACCATCTCTTAAAACATTCCAGAAATTCCTTTTAGATCATAGAATTTACAGTGCAGAAGGAGGCCATTCAGCCCATTGAGTCTGCACCGGCTCTTCGAAAGAGCACCCTACCCAAGGTCCACACCTCCACCCTATCCCCATAACCCAGTAACCCCACCCAACACCAAGGCCAATTTTGGACACTAAGGGCAATTTAGCATGGCCAATCCACCTAACCTGCACATCTTTGGACTGTGGGAGGAAACCGGAGCACCCGGAGGAAACCCACGCACACACGGGAAGAATGTGCAGACGGTGACCCAAGCTTGGGATCAACTACCAACCTGATTTTCCCAGTGCGCCTGCATATTGAAGTCCCCCATGACTATTGTTATATTGCCTTTTTTATATGTCTTTTCTATCTCCTGCTTTATTTTCTGCCCCACATCCCGACTACTACTAGGGGGCGTGTACATAGCTCCCATCAGGATCTTTTTATCTTTGCGATTCCTCAACTCTACCCAGAGAGATTCTATGCCTTCTGATCCTTTGTCACTTCTTGTTATCGATTTAACTTCATTCCTTACTAACAATGCAACTCTGCCCCCTTTGCCCACCTGCCCGTCAATTCGAAAGGACACATATCCTTGATATTTAGATCCCAGCCCCGATCCCCTTGCAGCCACGTCTCTGTGATGCCCACAACATCATACCGTCCAATTCCAATGTGCGCAACAAGATCATTTACCTTGTTCCGTATTCTGACTGTATTTAGGTACAGCACCCTCAGTCCTTCTCATACTTGTCACCTTTTTTGCTCTGCCTGAGGTTAGAGTCCTGCTACCTTCTATACTCTCTTGTTTTATTATGTGGTCTGGAAACTTTACTAACCTCTCCTGAGCCCTCGGCTCCTTCAACTAGTTGAAAGTCCTCATCATTAACCTGCCCTTCTACCCTCTCCTTTAACTTTGATTTTCTAATTCTCCATACAACTGAACCCCCCCCCCCTCCCACACACACTATTTAGTTTGTACACCATAAGGACTGCAGGTAGTTCAAGATGACCACCACCTTCTCTGGGGCAATTAGGGATGGGCAATAAATGCTGGTCTAGCCAGTGGTGCCTACATCTGGTGGACAAACATTTTTTTTAAAAAAAAGCTTTATTTGATATCTTGCTCCTCAGTATTGTCACAAGTAAATGGTAGGGTTCTGTAAAACAAGTTATTCGGAGAAGCATATAGTCAGACCAGGCTTGTCCAACAGGCGAGTTGGACAAAGTGTGGGTCAGAATTCTGCCTGCCACACTTGTACATGCAGTCTGCCAAGCATTGTACAAGATACATGGAAGAACTAAGTGTTTTGAAAACCTATCAGCAGCAAATGTGAGGAGAAAGCAACCCGTTATTAGATGAGCAGCAAGCAGGTGGAAGGTAAGTAGTGGTGACCAGTTCCCAGAGCACTGCAGAGCGTGTACAGGTGTGTGATGCTAGTGTGTGTGTGTGTGTGTGGGGGGGGGGGGGGGGGGCTCGCAAGAGAGGAAAAAACACTGAAATGTGGCCCCCTCTTGGAAAAAGGATGGACAAAATCAACATCACTTCTGACAGATGGACGTACTCCATGGCACCACATAAGTGTGCAGGCAGGCTTTGACTTCATTTGTAAGCTAAAACAATGCCAGATATTATCAATGTTCAATGTGGTAGAGAAGGGGATAATTTAGTTTTCTCATTTGAAACTTGTTCCTAAAGATGCAGGTTGGACTCATTGCAAGATAAATTTCCATTCAGCTGTTTCTTTTTTTTCCCAAAACTTTCTTACCAGCCTCTAATGAGAAAAAAAAATTAACCGTGGATCCTTACATAAAAAGGTTGGACCAAGCTTGAGTTAGATCATCAAATGTTAGCAAAGTTTAAATAATGCTTTGTAAACTATATGAAGCACAAAATCAATAATCACAGTATTTGATTTCTCCTCTTCTAATTCACCCATTTTTAAAAAATCAGTATTTTCTTTGCTGTTTAGGTTGTGTGTCATGCACATTTCCCCACAGAATAGGGAAGGAACCTATTACATGTTGGAACCAGAGTTGCTTTACAGCCAGCCAAGATGTACACAAATACATTAAACAGGAGCAATATAAATGTTCAATGAGTTATTCTCATGATTAAGGGGAGGGAAGGTTTAGGGGAGGGAAGCTGGAAAACATATAACCTCTGCTCAGTATATACTTTGATGATATTGTTGAGATTGGCAACTTGTGGTTGGGAATTTGTTGATGAAACCTATCACACTGACACTATGTTGCACCAACAATGTACTACAAACTGTAACTTTTATTTTATTATTAAAGTTAATTGTACCCAACTTCAGGATGAATAATAAATGGGCAGATTGCAAAGTTATGTCAGTTGAGTCGTTACCTTGGTCATGCGTACCAAATGTTGCTGGTGTCAGATCGTTGGCAGCTAAATTTGCCCACTGGGACATCCACCTCGGTCCGCTGGATGTAAAGGAGTCTTCAGGATGAGTCTAAAAAATAAATGCATCAAAAAATTAACCAAAGAACATTTGCAATTGCAAAACAACGGTGAAAATTATTTTCTGCAAATTTCTAATCCACTGATTAAACAAATATATTACAATTGAAAACTCATTTCACATGTTTACAATACAACTCAGGATAAGCCTTTCTCAATTATGGTTTTTCAATGCTCAATTCGTAATGACACTTGGTCAATTTTCAGTAAAGTAACTTCACAGGCATCACCATAAGACACATCCTTCACTTAGAACCTCAAAAGGTTCTAAGTAGTTGTTCAGGACTGAATATATGCCCAAACATCACGGTTTTCAAATTAGTCATCTGCACTTGGTGAATTGAAATAGGTATTAGACAGCACTGGAAATCCAGAAAACGTCTAACAGCAGCCAGAACAGTAGGTAAAAAGGGGTTACCATTGAACTCCGTAAAAATATCAGACACTAGGCATGATCAATTTACCATTTCAAAAAATGCTTGTTCATTTGATTAGCAGAACTGGCCCTAAGATGCAGTTTTTAGCTGATGGCCAATTTTTCTTCCCATCTGGGAGCCAAAGGAAATTATGTAAATTGAATGCTGAACCGCAAGACTGACCAATCAGAAAGTAGTTGAAAGTCAAAGCCAAGCGTGCATGGAAGTAGTCAAGTCGAGAGGCAATAATAATCTTTATTATTGTCACAAGTAGGCTTACAGTGACGCGAGTTTCAGCAGATGAGGCGAGGCAGGGGCAGAGTTGGGCAAAGTTATTAAGATGGAAATCGGCAGCCTCAGGAAATGGTGTGGATATTTGATTGGAAGCTCACCTTGGGGTCAAATATGACACCAAGACTGCAGTCTCGTACAGCCTCGGACAATTGCAATAGACAGAAACATTGAACCTGAGAACATGTTAAAAAGTTACAAATCCTTCCTGATTTGCTTGGTGATAACTAATTTTCTCATTAATCACATACAAACAAAGCATCAAGTTTTTAAAAAAATTCTCTTCGGTTATAGCAAAAGCTAGCAAGATCACATTTACTGGGCATCTCTAGTTGCCTGAAGGATGTGTTTGGCCTTTCTCCAGAGCAGTGACCTGGACAACTCAGTGTCTTGCTAGACCACTTAAAGGGACAAGTAAGAGTTAACCACACAATGTGGACATGAGTTTATATGTTGGCAGACCAGGACGGTAGCATCGGCGCTTCTAGGCAGAACATCAGTTCCAGTTGGGCTTTTAGAATAATCTGGAACCTTTAATGGTCAGTTTTTCCTTTAGGTTTCTGTTTTATTTCAGAGTTTTCTTTTATAGTGCATACCAATTTGCAAAGCAGTCCAGAACATTGTGAAGAAAATAAAGCAATCAGCAATTTATTCTGATATGGACTGTGTTACGGTACTGGACCAGACCACCAATTTATATTAGGAAACTGGACGAGAAACCAAAACAATTTTTCAATTTGTAAACTGTGAGGAAAGGATACTTTACTCCCAGGAATGATTCCTCTGACAAATAGGGATATTTTGTATGAAAACAAACTTTATTATTAACACAGGATTAACCCCATTAACATCCAAGAAAAAAGCAGCTGTCCAATTAACAATTAAATAGTTCTTGAAAAAGATAAAGGTCTTTGAGCTTACTTTCCCATCTACTTCTGAACTTTAAATTAAGCAAAATCCACATACAGGTCAAATCCCACTTATTAATAAAGTTAACACTCAGTGGCTAACAGATTTTTCACAAAATCCTTGGAGAGAAGCTTTCAGAAGTCCTTCTGAGTAACACAACTCCTTTCCTCAGAACCCAGAGCAGAACTCTTAAATGAAACTAAAACAGACCCAGGACAGGACTGAAAATCAAAACTAAATTCCAATTCATCCCCTCACTCCCATGAGTGACATCACCGCCTGCCGAGCTGTTAACCCCTTAATCACAGCTGTAGCAGACATATAGGGCGGGATTCTCCGTCCGCGTTCGCCCAGCGACCGGAGAATCCCGCCCGAGGTCAATGGATTTTTCAATTCTACGGGGCTTGCCCGTGGCGTTCTTGCGGTGCGTGGGGTGGGAGAATCCAGCCCTTAATCTGGAAGCCATAACCTTTTAATAACATTACTACAACAGATACATAAAAACATTTCCTACATTCATCACAACTGTACTTCAAAGTGATTTCAAACAAAATGGTGGCGCATTTTCAACTATCCAAGCTTTTGGGAGCAAAACCATTCTTCCATTTTTGTAAAACTATCACACTCTCTGCATCTATGTTGCCAGTTGACATTTGTTTTCGGAGTTCACAACTTTTCACAACACACATTAACGATCTGGAAGAAGGAACTGAGGGCACTGTTGCTAAATTTGCAGATGATACAAAGATCTGTAGAGGGACAGGTAGTATTGAGGAAGCAGGTGTGGCTGCAGAAGAAGGACTTTGACAGGCTAGGAGAGTGGGCAAAGAAGTGGCAGATGGAATACAATGTGGAAAAGTGTGAGGTTATGCACTTTGGTAGGAAGAATGGAGGCATAAACTATTTTCTAAATGGGAAAAGGCTTAGGAAATCAGAAACATAAAGGCACTCGGGAGTCCTCGTTCAAGATTCTCTTAAGGTTAACATGCAGGTTCAGTTGGCAGTTAGGAAGGCAAATGCAATGTTAGCATTAGTGTCGAGAGGGCTAGAATACAGGTGCAGAGATATTCTTCGGAGGCTCTGGTCAGATCCCATTTGGAGTATTGTGAGCAGTTTTGGGCCAGGTATCTAAGGAAGGATGTGCTGGCCTTGGAAAGTATCGAGAGGAAGTTCACAAGAATGATCCCTGGAATGAAGAGCTTGTCATATGAGGAGCGGTTGAGGACTTTGGGTCTGTACTCGTTGGATAGAAGAATACAGGGGAGGGGGGGATCTTATTGAAACCTGCAGGATACGGAGGGTCCTGGATAGAGTGAACATGGGAGATAATGTTTCCACTTGTAGGAAAAACTAGAACCCGAGGGCACAACCACAGACGGAAGGGACAATCTTTTAAAACTGAGATGAGGAGGAATTTCTTCAGCCAGAGGATGGTGAATCTGTGGAACTCTTTGCTGCAGAAGGCTGTGGAGGTGTGCACACTTGAGTGCCTTTAAGACAGAGATAGATAGGTTCTTGATTAATAAGGGGATCAGGGGTTATGGGGAGAAGGCAGGAGAATGGGGATGAGAAACATATCAGCCATGATTGGCCTAATTTAGCTCCTTATTCTTATGGTCTTATTCATTCGGCAAATTAATCATTTGTCAGGTAAGAAAATGAAATAGGTACGTTGAAATGAATGAAGACTTCCTAATTGGGTCAAAAAAATAATGGCCATTTAAAAAAAAAAAAATTAGAGTACCCAATTCATTTTTTCCAATTAAGGGGCAATTTAGCGTGGCCAATCCACCTAGCTTGCACATTTTTGGGTTGTGGGGGCGAAACCCACGCAAACACGGGGAGAATGTGCAAACTCCACACAGACAGTGACCCAGAGCCGGGATCGAACCTGGGACCTCGGCACGGTTAAAAATAATGGCCATTATGATAGTGATAGCTGTTCTTTAATGGGAACTGACCAAGTTTGCTTTTGTAATGATTCCCTCTTATAGTCAAAAGCACAATTCTTCACCTAAAATAATTGCAGAACCTTAAACTAGGACATGATGATGCACCAAAAGTATTTTGCTTTGCTTATTGGTTACCATTATGAAAATTTAGTTAGGACATTCTTTCATAAGATGCAGAATTAGGTCAACAGGAGCAGATTGGCCATTTCCATTTGGCCCATCGAGTCTGCTCTGCCATTCGATCATGGCTGATCTCATCCTGGCCTTAACTTAACCGTCCTGCCCGTTCTCCATAACCCTTCATCCCATTACCAATTAAAAATCTGTCTAACTCCTCCAAAATTTACTCACTGTCCCAGCATCCACCGCACTTGGGATAGAGAATTCCAGAGATTCACAACACTTTGGATGAAGTAGTTTCTCCTCAACTCTGTTTTAAATTTGCTACCTCTCATCCTAAGACTATGATCTCATTTTCTAGAATGCCCACAAGAGGAAGCATCCTCTCTATGTTTACTTTATCCATACCTTTTAGCATCTTGTATATCTCAATTAGATCTCCCGTCATTCTTCTAAACTCGAGAGAGTATAGGCCTAAACTGTTCAATCTCTCTTAATATGACAAACCCCTCACCTCTGGAATCAACCTTGTGAACCTCCTTTGAGCTACCTCCAATGCCACTACATCTTTCCTCAAATAAGGGGACCAAAACTGTGCACAATATTCCAGGTGTGATCTCATCATTGCCTTGTATAGCTTAATTACCAGGTTAAAGTCCAACAGGTTTGTTTCGAATCACTTGCTTTCGGAGCACTGCTCCTTCCTCAGATGAATGAAGAGGTAGGTTCCAGAAACACATAAGCTAGTGAATATTTATTATTGTCACAAGTGGGCTTACATTAAAACTGCAATGAAGTTACTGTGAAAAGCCCCGAGTCGCCACACTCCAGCGCCTGTTCGGGTACTCTGAGGGAGAATTCAGAATTTCCAATTCACTAACAAGCACTTTTTTCGGGACATGTGGGAGGAAACCAGAGCACCCGGAGAAAACCCACACAGACATGGGGAGAACATGCAAACTCCGCAGAGACAGTGAAGCAAGCTGGAATTGAACCCGGGACCCTGGCACTGTGAAGCAACAGTGCTAACCACTATGGAGATTCCAGAGAGAGGGAGGGTTGTAGGATTGGAGGAGGTTACAGAGAGATGGAGGGTATTTGAGGCTGGAGGAGGTTTCAGAGGCAGATGGGAAGGTGGTAGGGCATGAGGTGCACGAGGGGAAAATTGTAGGGCTGGAGGAGGTACAAAAAGAGGAAGGGTTGTACGCCTGAAGGAGGTTATGGAAATGGGGAGGGTTGTAAGGAGTTTCAGAAAGAATGAGGGCTGTAGTACTGGGGAGAATGACAAAGATAGTGAGGGCTGAAGGCGATGGAGAAGTTAACAGTGGTAGGGAAGGTTGTAGGGCTAACAGTGGTTACAGAGAAGGAGGTAAAGAGATAGGATAGGAGAGGATTTCATTTTGTCATAAAACATACAAAGTGCCTTCCTCCAACTATCTTTGTACTCTATTCCTTTAGCTACAAATGTCAACATTCCATTTGCTTTCTTTATTATCTGCTGTACCTGCCTGTTAGTTTTCTGTGACTCATGAATGAGGACCCCCAGATCCCTCTGCAAAGGAGCACCCTGAAGTCTGTCCCCATTTAGATAATAAGTTGCCTTCTAATTTTTCCGACCAAAATTTATGACCTCACAATTATCCATGCTAAACTCCATCTGCCAGATTTTGGCCCACTCTCCTATCTATACCCATTTTTAAGGTTCTTATTTGGCTTCATTTTTTGAAAAAGGTCACCTGGAATGACGCAACAATTCAAGTTGACTCGAATAGTGCTTATCAAACAGACACAAGTGAAACCTGCTCACACATTTTCAAATTATATTCAGCACATTATTTTCACCCTTAGACAAAATTTCAGGTACTCAGGTACCTAATATAACTATAATTACGTGTTATTGCATCAATAACAATGAAAATAGATAAAGTAGTAGTAAGCTATTCTCAAAAAGAATGAAGACTAATTGGATAGAAAAATACATTATTTATATTTGATTTTGAGCCTCCATTCAATAATTCATTAGCAACATGGATGCTCCTCAGGATAGCATGGCCTAACCATCTTCAGTTGCTACATCAACAATCATAAGGTCAGCAGTAGCACTCTTCACTGATATACTGTATAACCAGAGATCATCCAAGCTTGAATTGACAATAGAAGGTAACATTTGTGCCAAATAAATGCCAGATAATGACTTACCTCCAACAAAAAACGTCCAACTATCTAACCTCAACTTTCAGCAGCACTATGATTGCTACATCAAGAGCATCTACAGGAGAATAAGATGAATGACAGATGGGGAAGTTGACAGGAGGAATAGGTATCAAAATGATTAGTTTGTCGATATAAATTTTAAAATGAATACGCCTATAGTATTATTGCTTGCAGTTTCATTCTCGTCTACTGGGAAAAGTTCACGTTTCACTCAATTTTCAAGCATTAGTCCTAAAATAGAATATATTATTGACCAGTTAAAAAGCAGAATGCTGTAAAATGAAAGCCTTCATGGCAGTGAAGTACATCCACACGGCCTCCTGAGGCTGGTTTAAAAAAAAACTAATCACTCATTCTTTGATACCTGCCACATAAGTCTAGCTAATGCACTTTAGCCAATTCCCATGATGTATAACAAAATACTGAAAGTATCATTAAAAGATCTATTACCTGCCATTCCATTAATCAGAAAAATCTAAAGAATCAAACTTATCTACTTAAAATCAGAGCTTTATACTTTTAAGTCTGCTTGCACATTTCAATTACATACAGAAGTTAATTCAGTATGGCAAGTGCAAGAAAAATACAATTCTGAAGAGTCATATTTGACTCGAAACATTAACCGTTTCTCTCTCCACAGATGCTGCCAGAGTTGCTGAGTATGCTAATACTTTTGTTTTTATTTTGTATTTCCAACAATTGAAATATTGTATTTTTATTCTACAAATGCTGGAGAGGCTTCTTTAGGTGCAAGATAGCTTTTGGCAAAACAATTACTCAAACAATTAAGAATACAAATGTTGACTTTCAGATAGTAATAATCTGGTATAAGTCATTGCCTCTGTTCCAAGATAAGGGGCGG
Source organism: Scyliorhinus torazame (assembly GCF_047496885.1). Classification (NCBI taxonomy): domain Eukaryota; kingdom Metazoa; phylum Chordata; class Chondrichthyes; order Carcharhiniformes; family Scyliorhinidae; genus Scyliorhinus; species Scyliorhinus torazame. The sequence goes on from NC_092707.1 coordinate 384,852,353, forward strand.
AATTCTCCCCCCACCCGCGCGTGTCCCGCCACGCCGCCCCGACACCTGCACGTGATTCTATTCCCCCCCCACAAACCAGCGCGGTGAGAATCACGGCTGGCCGCTGGGAGAATCGCCGCTCGCAGTTTGCAAAAGGCGAGCGGCGATTCTCCGGCCTGGATGGGCCGAGCGGCTGCCCCAACACGACAGGTTCCCGCCGCCGCCGTCCACACCTGGTCACTGCCGGCGGGAACGGTGGAGGGGCGGCCTGGGAGGGGGGCGGGTTCTTCACCGGGGGGGCCTCCAATGGGGTCTGGCCCGCGATCGGTGCCCACCGGTCGGCGGGCTGGCCTCTCTAAAGGAGGACCTCCTTTCCTCTGCCACCCCGCAAGATCCATCCGCCATCTTCTTGCGGGGCGGCCTCGGGGAGGACGGCAACCACGCATGCGCGGGTGATGTCATTTATGTGGCGCCGGCCCCGTCATTTACGCGGCGCCGCAGTCACCGTGTGTTCATTAGCTGGAATTCCAATACTTATGCTTTATGAAAAAGGGATTTGCAATCTTTACAAAAGGTTACAACAGGTATTAGCTTAGGCAAATGAATATCTAACTTATTAAAAATATATCTTCTAACTGAATGATGATGCATGGTTTCCTATCAAGCAACAGTCGCATTGAATTCCTGCAGCACCATCTTCTTCACAGGAAACCAAAATGATTATGAATCCACTATCAACTGCAAGAAATGGGGAATACTTCATAAAATTGTAGACACGGAGGCTGTATTTTCTTTCATCATCATTGTAGAATTTAGTGCTGAAGGAGGCCATTCGGGGCATCAAGTCTGCACCGGCTCTTGGAAAGAGCACCCTACTTAAGCCCATGCCTCCAACCTATCCCCGTAACCCTATCCAATCCCTTTTGGACACTAAGGGCAATTTAGCATAGCCAATCCACCTACCTGCACACCTTTGGACTGTGGGAGGAAACCGAGCGCCCGGAGGAAACCCACGCAGACACGGGGAGAACGTGCAGACTCCGCACAGACAGTGAACCAAGCTGGAATTGAACCCGGGACCCTGGCACTGTGAAGCAACAGTGCTAACCACTGTGGAGATTCCAGAGAGAGGGAGGGTTGTAGGATTGGAGGAGGTTACAGAGAGAAGGAGGGTAATTGAGGCTGGAGGAGGTTTCAGACTCCGCACAGACAGTGACCCAAGCCGGGAATTTAACCTGGGACCCTGGAGCTGTGAAGCAACTGTGCTTACCATTGTGCTACTGTGCTGCCCAGTAATAATCTTTATTGTCACAAGTAGGCTTACATTAACACTGCAATGAAGTTACTGTGAAAAGCCCCGAGTCTCCACATTCTGGCACCTGTTCGGGTACACAGAGGGAGAATTCAGAAAGTCCAAATTACCTAAGAGCACATCTTTCGGATCTTGTGGGAGGAAACCAGAGCACCCGGAGGAAACCCACACAGACACAGGGAGAACGTGCAGACTCCGCACAGACAGTGACCCAAGCCGGGAATTGAACCTGCGACCCTGGCGCTGTGCAGCCATAGTGCTAACCACTATGCTACCGTGTTGCCCACAATGAGGGACAGCATCAAAGGGTTCATCCGGGATATATTATCAATATATATTATATTGATCATCAGCAACTGTGGATATAATATCCATCGCCCTATGTTTTCAGTGCACTAGATTTTGTCACAGATGCAAAATATTTCTTGTATTTAAACTGAATGAAAGCGATGCAGATCAACCGGAACTGAAACTCTCCGTAGCTTTTTGATAACAAATTAATCTGCGGAATCACGGGCATCTACAATTATCTAAATTTGGACAGACTGCAAGTGTAGCCTCAAAAGCACACAGCAGGTTAACACTAATAGGTCACAATCGTACTCCATAAACTAGAAAACCATTGAACAAGACCAGATGAGATGTACAAAATGTTTCTATCCACCACACATTACATTCACATCACAGCTAGTAGGCAAATATTTACAAGGTACTGGATCAATTTTCTAATTCACAAGCAGCAAATCACAAGACAGGGGAGCAAAAGGATAATTTATGTTAAAAACAGGTAGAAAAGCAACAAATAAGGAACTAATAGCACTATATGAAAAGAACAAATGAAGCATGAACAATCAACAACAGTCGGTAATGTCTACAAAGTTACAAGAAGCTGATTAAGTTTACTCTCGGTTCAAAATTGGTTAATAATATTTGTACCACACAAGTGCCAATGCCAGGTAATAGCCGTTTTGAACAAGGAAAAATCCAGCTACCACCCCCCCCCCCCCCCCATCAAAACCTGAAGGACCACCGCTGACCAGAAGCTTGAGGCATATTATCATGGCTACAAAAGCATGGCAGAGGCTAAATGCTTTACAACCAGAGCTTATTTTCTGACCTTTCAAAGTCTCTTCACCATTTATCAGATTCAGCTCAAGAAATAAGTGATGGAATATTTACCAATCACCTGAATACATCAGCAACACCATTCAAGAAACTCCTTACCATCCAGGGCAGGGTACTTAAATCGAATTTTGCCCTTGCATTCAATATCCCTTACGCTTACTGCATCTCACATGCACTGGCTGTGGTATTAATAATAATAATCGCTTATTGTCACAAGTAGGCTTCAATGAAGTTACCGTGAAAAGCCCCTAGTCGCCACATTCCGGCACCTGTTCGGGGAGGTCAGTACAGGAATTGAACCCGCGCTGCTGGCATTGTTCTGCATTACAGGCCAGCTGTTTAGCTCACTGTGCTAAACCAGCCCCTGGTGTACATGACAGGACACACTAAATTCACCAAATTTTACTATGACAGCACCTTCCTCTATTACAAATTCGAACAGAGAAAAGGAGCAACATTATGGCACATTACTTCCATTTCAGATACTATTTGACTTAAATAAGCAAAATACTGTGGATGCTGGACTCAAACAAAAACAGGGAATGCTGGAAAGACTCAGCAGATCTGGCAGCATCTGCAAGGAGAGAAAACAGAGTAAACATTTCAAGTCCATTTGACTCTTCATTGTAATTAAAAGAGGAAAAATGTGTTGTATATTACACTGCAGCTGGCAGAGATTGCAACAAAGATGTAGCAAACTTAAGAACAAGAGACAGATAACCCAGTGAGGGAGGGGGAAGGGAGGGTTTTTGCATTGACACAAAAAAAGTATGGGGTATGTTTTAAGAAAGGGTTAAGGTGGAGGAGAAAGATCACAGTTTAAAGTTGTTGAACTTCCAATGTTGAAGTGGGGTGTTTGGGTTGTTTTTCCTTGCTATCCTGGGAGTTTAAAATGTTAAAATATCAAAAACTTGAATAAAAATATTTCTAAAAACGAATTCCTGAGGGCTGTAACTTATCTAATTAGAAGAGGAGATACTAATCCTCCAGTTTGCATTAGGCTTCATTGGAGCACTGCAGCAGGCCAAAGACAGGCATGTGGGCATGCGAGCAAAGTTAAAATGGCACGCAACCGTAAGGTTAGGGTCAAACTTGTGGACAGAGTGAAGGTGTTCCACAAAGTGGACCCACAATATGTGTTTAGTCTCCCAATGTAGAGGAGACCGCATTGGGAGCAGCGAATATAGGAGACCAAATTGAAGGAGGTGCAAGTGAAACACTGTTTAACCTGAAAGGAGTGAGGGGGCCTTGAATGGTGAGGAGGTAAAGGGGCAGGTGTTGTACCTTCTGTGATTGCAAGGAAAGGTGGCATGGGAAGGAGCTGGGGAATTGGGCATAATGGAGGAGTGGACCAGGGTGTCATGGAGGGAGTGGTCCCTGCAGATGGGGGGGGGGGGAATATGTTTCATGTCGGCATCGTGCTGGAGTTGGCAGAAATGGAGGATCCTTTGAATGCAGAGGCTGGTGGGGTTGAAAGGGAGGACACCAGGGATCCTATAATGGTTCTGGGAGGCAGGAGAAGGGGGTGATGGTAGGAATATCTGCAATTACATCAAGATACTGGAATTCACTATTTAACAGCATTAAAGACATTATAACTAAGGCTGCTCCACCATCCTTTTGCCAGTAGTTAACCTCAAAAATAATTTGAAAGACAGTATCCATAGGGAGTATACTTATTTAGTGATCATGAATTGTTGGTGGTTATCAAGGTGACTGCAACTGAAACAGAGAACTATGGGAAATAAAACATATAGTATACATCATGAATGAAATGGATCTACAGATTACAACTCCACCGGGGAAATCAGTATTCCATTTTCAAAAGTGCTATCTAGTTCCCATGATGCTCTGGGGACCTGCAGTTGAATCCCACCGCAGCAGATGCTAAAATGTGAATTCAAAAACAGCTGGAATTGAATGTCTAACGATGACCATGCAACCATCGTCGGTTGTCGTAAAAACCCATCTGGTTCAATAATGTCCTCTAGGGAAGGAAATCTTCCCTCCTTACCTGGTCTGGCTTACATGTGACTCCAGACCCACAGCAATGTGGTTGACTTTTAAGTGCTCTCTGAAAAGGCCGAGCAAGCCACTTAACAAAAAGACAACTAGAGATGGGATATAAATACTGGTCCAGCCAGCGATGCCCACATCCCATGAATCAAGAAAACAAAAATAAAACATAAATTCATCAATATTTTACTTCTCATTAGTTGGTAATTAAAATTGAAAATATGTTTCATTTAGAAATAATCCTATAGCAGTCAACCATATTGATCAATAGAAACACTGAAAAGTGAAATGGTCTGAGGTGCAATTTTTAGGGTGTGCACACACAATATTTGCCACAAGTGAAAAAGTATACATTTGAAGTAAAACTTGACAATTGTTTATTTAAGTTCCTCAAAAAATATCTCAAATCAACAATGGAAATTAGATCCTGATCACACATGCACAATTGACTCCTAATGATCCTGCAAGATCTGCAAAAAAAAAATGTGTTTATTCAAACCTTCCTGAAAGCTCACAGTGCCCTCTGTTGGGAAGTAACATACTATGCAAATAAGATTAAGAATCAAAAGAGAAAACATCCGATTTGGTCACAAAAGTAGCTTTTACACTGTTATTCCAGAGTGGTAGGGTGAGATCATACTTACATCAAGAATAAACATTTTTCAAGATTATCTAATATTGTTGGAAAGTGAGGCACATGACGCTTTTCGTCTTACGCATTCATCAGGACAAATGAAAAATGCTAAACATTGAAAGATAATATCATCCCTCTATCACTTTCACATGGTCTAACTCCTTCCCTAATCTTTCTATCTCAATTTCTGGGGCTAGACTGTCCACTAGTATCCATTAAAACCCACCAACTCCCACAGCTACCTTTTTTAAAAAAAAATTTTTATTAAAGTTTTCAAACAAAATTTTTCCGTTTTACAAATCAACATAAAAGTAATACAATAACTGATAAATAACATTATTTAAATAATATAGTGAACTAACAAAGTGACAAAAAATAGTGCTCCCCCCCCTTTGCTGCTGCTGTCGATCTATTTTCCCTTAACGTTCCGCGAGATAGTCAAGGAACGGTTGCCACCGCCCGGAGAACCCCTGAGCCGATCCTCTCAGCGCAAATTTCATTCGTTCCAGCTTTATGAACCCTGCCATATCGTTTATCCAGGCCTCCACGCCGGGGGGTTTCGCTTCCTTCTACATAAGTAGGATCCTTCGCCGGGCTATCAGGGACGCAAAGGCCAGACTATCGGCCTCTTTCGCCTCCTGCACTCCCGGCTCTTCCGCTACCCCAAATATAGTTAACCCCCAGCCTGGCTTGACCCGGACCTTCACCACCTTTGAAATCACCTTTGCCACTCCCCTCCAGTACTCATCCAGTGCCGGACACACCAGAACATGTGTGTGTGGTTCGCCGGGCTTCCCAAGCACCTCCCACACCTGTCCTCCACTCCGAAGAACCTGCTCATTCTTGCTCCCATCATATGTGCTCGGTGTAGAACCTTAAATTGTATCGGCTAAGCCTGCCACACGAGGACGAGGAATTTACCCTACTTAGGGCATCAGCCCACAGCCCTTCCTCAATCTCCTCCCCCAGCTCTTCTTCCCATTTTCCCTTCAGCTCCTCTACCAGCCTCCCCTTCGTCTCTCATCTCCTGATATATTTCGGACACGCTGCCCTCCCCGACCCATACCCCCGAAATCATTCTATCCTGGATCCCGTGTCGGGAGCAGCAGAAATTCCCTCACCTGTTGCCTCGTAAACGCCCTCACTTGCACATATCTAAAGATGTTCCCCGGGGGCAACTCATACTTTTCCTCCAGCGCTCCCAGGCTCGCAAACTCCCCGTCAATAAACAAGTCTCTCAATCTCCTAATTCCTACCCGATGCCAGCTCCGGAACCCTCCGTCCATCCTTCCTGGGACAAACCTATGGTTATTCCTGATCGGGGACCACACCGAGGCACCCGGCACCCCCGTGTCGCCTCCATTGCCCCCAGATCCTTAAGGTTGCCACCACCACTGGGTTTGTGGTATACCTTTTCGGGGAAAGCATCAGCGGCGCCGTCACCAGCGCCTTTAGGCTCGTTCCTTTACAGGACGCCATCTCCAGCCTCTTCCACGGCGCCCCCTCTCCCTCCCTCATCCACTTACAAACCATCGCCACATTGGCGGCCCAGTAGTAGTCGTCCAGATTCAGCAGCGCCAGTCCCCCTCGGTCTCTGCTGCGCTGCAGGAACCCCCTCCTTACCCTCGGGGTCTTGCCTGCCCACACGAAACTCATAACACTCCTGTCTATTTTCTTGAAAAAGGCCTTGGTGATCAGAATGGGGAGACATTGAAACACAAAAAGAAACCTTGGGAGCACCATCATTTTTACCGCCTGCACTCTGCCCGCCAGTGAGAGCGGCAGCATATCCCACCTCTTGAAATCCTCCTCCATCTGCTCCACCAGCCGCGTCAGATTGAGTTTGTGTAGAGTTCCCCAGCTCTTGGCTACCTGAATCCCCAAATATCGGAAGCTCCTTTCCACTCTCCTTAATGGCAGGGCGTCTATCCCTCTTCCCTGATCCCCAGGGTGTACTACGAAAAGCTCACTCTTCCCCATATTTAGCCTATATCCCGAAAAATCTCCAAACTCCCTCAATATCTGCATAACCTCGGTCATCCCCTCTACAGGATCCGCCACATATAGCAGTAGGTCATCTGCGTAGAGTGACACTCGATGTTCCTCTCCCCCTCTAACCACCCCCCTCCATTTCTTAGAGTCTCTCAACGCTATGGCCAGTGGTTCAATTGCCAAGGCGAACAGTAATGGGGACAGGGGGCACCCCTGCCTTGTTCCCCTACGTAACCGAAAATACTCCGATCTTTGTCGATTTGTGACGACACTTGCCACTGGGGCCCTGTATAGGAGTTTGACCCAACTGACAAACCCCTCCCCGAACCCAAACCTCCTCAACACCTCCCATAGATACTCCCACTCTACCCTATCGAATGCCTTCTCTGCATCCATCGCTACCACTATCTCTGCCTCCCTCTCCGCTGGGGGCATCATTATCACCCCCAACAGCCGTCGCACGTTGACATTCAGTTGTCTCCCCTTTACAAACCCTGTCTGGTCTTCATGCACCACCCCCGGGACACAGTCCTCGATCCTCGTCGCCAGCACTTTTGCCAGCAACTTGGCGTCTACATTCAGGGGCGAGATAGGCCTATATGACCCGCATTGCAGCGGATCTTTATCCCGCTTCAGGATTAGTGATATCGTCGCCTCCGACATTGTCGGGGGTAGAGTCCCCCCTTCTCTGGCCTCGTTAAAGGTTCTCGCCAGCAGCAGGGCCAACAAGTCCACATATTTCCTGTAAACTTCCACCGGGAACCCGTCTGGTCCCGGGGCCTTCCCTGCCTGCATGTTCCCCAGCCCTTTAGTCACCTCATCCACCTCAATTGGCACCCCCAGACCTGCCACCTCCTGCTCCTACACCCTCGGGAACCTTAGTTGGTCCAGAAACTGTTGCATTCCCTCTTTTCCCTCCGGGGGTTGGGACCTATATAGCCTCTCAAAAAAGGTCTTAAACACCTCATTTACCTTCCCTGCTCTCCGCTCCATAGTTCCCGTTTCATCCCTGACTCCCCCAATTTCCCTCGCCGCTATCCTCTTGCGAAGCTGGTGGGCCAGCAGCCGGCTCGCCTTTTCCCCATGTTCGTATCTCATCCCCATGCCTTCTCCACTGTGCCTCTGCCTTTCCGGTGGTCAGCAGGTAAAATTCCGTCTGAAGTCTTCGCCTCTCTCTATATAGTCCTTTGTCCGGGGCCTCCGCATATCTTTTATCCACCCTCAAAATCTCCCCCACTAATCTCTCCCTTTCTTTGCCCTCTTTTTTCTCCTTGTAAGCCCTAATGGAGATCAACTCTCCCCTAACCACTGCCTTCAGCGCTTCCCATACTACCCCCACCTGGATCTCACCATCATCATTGGCCTCCAGGTACCTCTCAATACATCCCCGCACCCTTCCACAGACCCCCTCATCCGCCAATAGTCCCACATCCAGTCGCCAGAGTGGGCGCTGTTCCCTCTCCTCTCCTAGTTCCAGATCCACCCAGTGCGGGGCATGGTCTGAAAAGGCTATAGCTGAATACTCCGTTTCTGCCACCTTTGAGATCAGTGCCCTGCTCAAAACAAAGAAATCTATTCGGGAGTATACCTTATGGACATGGGAGAAAAAGGAGAATTCTTTGGCCAACAGCCTAGCAAATCTCCACGGATCCACTCCCCCCATTTGCTCCATGAACCCCCTCAGCACCTTGGCCGCTGTCGGCCTTCTTCCGGACCTGGATCTAGGCCGATCTAACCCTGGATCCAGCACAGTATTGAAATCCCCCCCCATTACCAGGCTTCCCACCTCCAGGTCCGGGATACGTCCCAGCATCCGCTTCATAAATCCCGTGTCATCCCAGTTCGGGGCATATACATTTACCAGCACGACCTCCTTTCCCTGCAATCTACCACTCACCATCACATATCTACCCCCGTTGTCCACCACTATATTCCTAGCCTCGAACGACACCCGTTTCCCCACCAATATCGCCACCCCTCTATTTTTCACGTCCAACCCTGAGTGGAACACCTGTCCCACCCATCCTTTCCTTAACCTAACCTGATCCGCCACCTTCAAATGCGTCTCCTGAAGCATGACCACATCTGCCTTCAGTCCTTTTAAGTGCGCGAACACTCGAGCCCTCTTAATCGGCCCATTTAGGCCTCTTACATTCCACGTGATCAGCCGGATTGGGTGGTCGCCCCCCCGGCCCCGCCGATTAGCCATCCCCTACCGCGCACCCAACCGTCCCCCAGGCGGCGCCCTCCCATCCTGACCACCTCTTCCCTTGCCAGCTCCCTCTCGCTCCCAGCAGCAGCAACCCAATTGATCCCCCCCCACCCCCCACCCGCTAGATCTCCATCTAGCATGGTCGCACTGCACCTTGCTGATGTACAGTGCCTTCTTCACCCGTCTGAAGGCAGCCCGCCTCCTCGCCAGCTCCACCGTAAAGTCCTGGTATATGCGTACACCAGCTCCAGCCCACTGTACCACCCGTTTCTGCTTTGCCCAGCACAGGACTTTCGCCTTCACGTCATACCTACGGAAACACAGTTACTACTTTTGGCGGCTCACTCGCCTTTGGTATAGGCCTCCACGACCGATGAGCCCTATCCAGTTCTTATCAAGAGGGATCGTCCCGCTCCCCCAATAGCTTTGCCAACATCATGGCAAAATACTCCGTCGGCCTTGGGCCTTCCACCCCTTTGGGCAGACTCACAATCCTCAGGTTCTGCCGCCTGGATCTGTTTTCCAGGTCTTACATTTTGGCTCGCAGACACCCGTTGGTCTTTATCACCTTCTGCAACTCCTTCCCCATCAAAGTGAGTTGATCACTGTGCTGCGATAATGCCTCTTCCACTTCCTTCAGTGTCTCACCTTGCTCCCGCACCTCCGACGCATTGCTTGATACTGCCCCCTTCAACGGGACAAATCGCCTCCTCCACCAGCACTTTCAATACCGCCCCCATCTCCTCCTTCATCGCTTCCATGTGCTTTGTGAGCTGTTTTTCAAGTTCCACAGCCATCACCGTGGTCATTTCTTCTGCTGTGAGCAATGTGGCCTCCCCTGGTGTTCCAGCCTCCCCTGGTGTTCCAGCCTCCGCTTTCCTTATAGTTCCTGCGCTGACTTTTCCCACTCACCGGCGGAATTTCATTAAACCCCTTTTTCACGGCTGTTTTTTTCCCAAACTTGGACATTTCTCCTCCCTGTGCCTTCTTCCAGCTTTTTCAGCCTCCGTTGCCCCGGGGACCGGGCATTAAAACCCCAAAATTTCTATTCCCGAGCGGGAGCCCTCCAGTGTACTTAATGATCTGTTTGAGCTGCTCACAGAAAAATATTTTTCACTGTGCCTCGGTACACGTGACAATAAACAAATCCAATCCAATCCAATCTTTGGACTGTGGGAGGAAACCGGAGCACCTGGAGGAAATGCACAGGCATGGGGAGAAAGTGCAAACGCCACAGTCACCCGAAGCCAGAAATGAACCCGGGTCCCTGGCACTGGGAGGCAGCAGTGCTAACCACTGTGCCACCCAGTGCTGCCCATTTAGTTCAACAACTTCAGACTGTGAACTCTCTCCTCCACCTTCACCCCACTTTTATTTCTATCAATTTATTTTCATTTCTTCCATCGATCTGTTTTTCCCCTCACCCGGACCATCTGTTCCCTGTTTCTAGTTGTCCTTTAACACACTGCTTTGTTCCGCTATGAACACATTCTAATCTCTTAATGTGCCACTATTGGCACCCTTCCGCGCCTTGATCACCCCCATTTACATTCTCTTTGTCTTTCTGTTCATGACATCTTTGTCAGTCTCCACCTATCACTGACCTTCTATTCAGCCATACGTGCCGTCCCACAGAACAGTATAAATCTGGCCCCATTTCCAGTTCTCTCCAGCCTTGACAAAGAGTCATCAAGACTTCAAACGTTAGCTCCCTTCTCTCTCCACAGATGCTGTCCGACCTGCTGAGATTGTCCAGTATTTTTTGATTTTGTTTGATTCCAGCATCCGCAGTAATTTGCTTTTATCAAAAGATAATATCTACGGTAGGTCCCCATATCTAAGGAAGGATGTGCTGGCCTTGGAAAGGGTCCAGAGGAGGTTCACAAGAATGATCCCTGGAATGAACTTGTTGTACGGGGAACAGTTGAGGACTCTGGGTCTGTACTCATTGGAGTTTAGAAGGATGAGAGGGGGTCTTATTGAAACTTACAAGATACTGCAAGGCCTGGATAGCGTGGACGTGGAGGATGTTTCCACTTGTAGGAAAAACTAGAACCAGAGGACACCATCTCAGACTGAAGGAAGTAATCTTTAAAACAGAGATGAGGAGGATTTTCTTCAGCCAGAGGGTGGTGAATCTGTGGAACTCTTTGCCGCAGAAGGCTGTGGAGGCCAATTCACCGAGTGTCTTTAAGATAGAGCTAGATAGGTTCTGGATTAATACGGGAATCAGGGGTTATGGTGAGAAGGCAGGAGTATGGGGATGAGAAAATATCAGCCATGATTGAATGGCGGGGCAGACTCGATGGGCCAAGTGGCCTAATTCTGCTCCTATGTCTTATGGTCTTATAATAATTAACACCAAAGAGAAAAGGGTGTGGACTGGTTGGCAAGCCGGCTGTAGCCGAAGCAATGTCATGGACAAAGTAACTGGGGACTCATATGTTCTCCAAGCTCCCTGGCAATTCAAAGACTGCGCAAGACTTAAACAAATTCCTTTATTGCAGAGAGTCAGTCCCTGTATACGAATGTATGTTGCTTCTGGCAAACCTAAATGAGCCATGTTAAGAACGTGACTTAAATTGTTTGTTAGAGCAGTTGTTAGCACATTCAAAATTGTTCCCCATTATTTTGCTATGTCAATGCCTCGGCCAAACCCTTTTTTCCTGTAGTATAAATTGTTGTGGTTGTTTGAACTTTGCACTCTTGTCTTTGCCCTGATGGGTGCAAGATGTAAAGCTTCGGCAACATGTCTCTCTTCTCAACAATGTTCAAGTAAATCTACTATTAAGCAATTGATTATCTAATAGCTCATTTCAGCTGCTAATGAACTCATGCCACAAAACAGTACACAATGTTAATATGTTAATCTACATAAACGTTTGAGTGTTTATAGCTCATGCATTCTTAGATTGCCAAAGCAGTAGGAGATTAATATAGTAATTGAAATTAAATTAGGGCTAAACAATGTATAAAAGGATCTTGAAGAATCACATTTAAAACATAATTAACCATAAACTTGAATTGAATCACAATCATTTTTTTGCTGTTTTGGAATATAAATAAGTGCTTCAAACCTGAAGCATCTACCGTAACTGACCATTCTTGTAACTGGAATATATAGCATAGAAGCAGGCCATATGATCCAACAAGTTAAAGCTGACATTTATGCTCCACTCAAGTCTCATCAAATACTTAGCATAGATTTCTATTCCCATCTCCTTCACATGCTAATATAGCTCCCCTCAAATGCATCAATACTGCTTTTTATTTATTTTATTTTTCACAGGATGTGGACGGCCCTGGTTAAGACAGCATTATTTGAACAATTCCTGGAACTTCCTTCCATATAACACTGTGGGTGTACCTGCACCACATGGAATTCAACGGTTCAAGGAAGCGGCTCACAACCACCTTCACAAAAGCAATTAGGTGTGGACAATAAATTTGGCCTAGCATCCCGGGAAAGAAAGAAATCCCTCCATGATAGCAAGTTCCACATTCTCATCACTCTCTGTGTAAAGAGGTTTCTTATGAATTCCTGGTTTGATTTCTTGGTGACTATCTTATATTGATTACCTCTAGTTCTGCCGCAAGTGGAAACACCCACTTTGTCTATCCTTTCAAAATATCTCCAGAATTTTAAAAACCACTACTAGTCACCCCATAACTTCTTTTCAAAGACCCACCCTATTTATCCTTTGCAAATGGGTTTAACCTATGCCAAAGAGCTACTTTTTGTCCAATGCAGAGTTAGTCCTCATATCAGGGAATACATGCATCCGATTATTACATTTACAAACTGACTAGAGATGTTTGCTGGAATTGTCAGCTGAAATATCACAAAATAACTCAACTATTCAACTTTGGCACATATGTCATGGGTGAGGTAAGGATAGTAACAGCTTCTAGTTCAACAATTAGACTAGTCTTAAAAGTAGAATGCAACACACCCTATAATAAAAAAATTTATGTACAACAATTTTAATTTAATGCAGATTTAATGCACGGTAGCACAATTGTTAGCACATTTGCTTCACAGCTCCAGGGTCCCATGTTTGATTCCCAGCTTGGGTCATTGTCTGTGTGGAGTCTGCACGTTCTCCCCGTGTCTGCGTGGGTTTCCTCCGGTTTCCTCCCACAGTCCAAAGATGTGCAGGTTAGGTGGACTGGCCATGCTAAATTGCCCCTTAGTGTCCAAAAAGGTTAGGTCGGTTTACTGGGGATAGGTTGGAGTTGTGGGCTTAGGTGGGGTAGTCTTTCCAAGGGCCGGTGCAGACTCAATGGGCCAAATGGCCTCCTTCTGCACTGTAAATTCTATGAATCTATGAATTGTTTATGCCAGGCTTTGCATTAGGGGTACATAAGCAGTTTTATTTCCATGTCTTTTTGAACTGAGGGGTACAAGTGCCGTTCAACTTCAATATAACCAGAATTGTCTTCAGCATGTGGTACTGATTTGATTTGATTTATTATTGTCACATGTATTAATATACAGTGAAAAGTATTGCTTCGTGCATGCTGTACAAACAATGCATACCATACATAGGGAAGGAAGGAGAGACTGCAGAATATAATGTTACAGTTATAGCAAGGTGTAGAGAAAAGATCAACTTAATACGAGGTAGGTCCATTCAAACGTCTGATGGCAGTAGGGAAGAAGCTGTTCTTGAGTCGGTTGGTACGCGACCTCAAACTTTGGTATCTTTTTCCTGACGGAAGAAGGTAGAAGAGAGTAGGTCCGGGGTGCGTGGGGTCCTTAATTATGCTGGCTGCCTTTCTGAGGCAGCGGGAATTATAGATAGAGTCAATGGATGGGAGGCTGGTTTGCGTGATGGACTGGGCTACATTCACGACCTTTTGTAGTTTCCTGCGGTCTTGGGTAGAGCAGGCTCCATACAAAGCTGTGATACAACCAGAAAGAATGCTTTTTATGGTGCATCTGTAGAGGTTGGTGAGGGTCGTAGCTGGCATGCCAAATATCCTTAGTCTTCTGAGAAAGGAGAGTCGTTGGTGGGCTTTCTTAACTATAGTGTTGGCATGGGGGGACCAGGACAGGCTGTTGATGACCTAAAAACTTGAAGCTCTCGATCCTTTCTACTTCGTAGACGGGCATGTTCTCCACTACGCTTCCTGAAGTCGATGACAATCTCCTTCGTTTTGTTGACATTGAGGGAGAGATTGTCGTCGCACCAGTTCACCAGATTCTCTATCTCATTCCTGTACTCTGTCTCATCATTGTTTGAAATCCGACCCACTACCGTGGTGTCATCAGCAAATTTGAAAATCGAGTTGGAGGGGAATTTGGCCACACAGTCTGACGCACCATCAAGTAAACTCAAAGACGAGGTTGTAACATAACTGAAGGCTTTAATAGACTAGATCTGTTACCCAGCAGCTTCGGTACAGAATGAGGGCTGCTGGGACGGCACCGGTTCTTATACCCCACCTGTCAGGGCGGAGCTACATACCAAACAGCCAATGGTAAACTCCTAGGTTTACCCAATGGTGTACAGCCTCTCGGGTACTGCAATACCTGATAATATCACATTCTTTGGTTTACAGGGTGGGTAACAAGTGAACAGCATCTTACCGTGTCGGGGTGTATAAAGCTCTCCGTGCTCCCAGAGTCGATTAGGCAAAATGTCTCGTGGCCGTTGATGAAGACCGTCGTCGTTGCAGTCGCGAGTGTCCGAGGTCGATTTTGGTCGAGCGTCACCGAGGCCAGATAGAGCAGTTGCGGGTTGTGATCGGGCAGCGTGTAGTCGGCCGTGCTGGGGGCCTGGGGCCCCATCCAAGATGACGTCGCCCATGGATCGCACATGGTGGTCGGGCATGGACAAAATGGCGGTGGGGATGGACAAAATGGCGGCGCCCATCCGTCCAGCGTGGTGTCCGAGGGGCAAGATGGCCGCGCCCGTGGCCCTAGGATAGGGGAGTGGCGGTAAGTGCTGGCTGCCTGGGGCCCGATGGGAAGATTGCTGCGGCGGTCCGGAGTCGCTGGAGACCGCGGCCACGGCTCGTGCATGGCAGACCCCCACAAAATGGCCCTTCTTGCCGCACCCTTTGCAGGTGGAGGTGCAGGCCGGGCAGCGCGTGCGGGGATGCTTCGCCTGCCCGCGGAAGAAACAGCGGGGCCCGACGGAGTTAGCGGGCCGCCTTATAGCGCAGGCCCGCGGGGACACGGGGAAGGTCAGTGGGGCTGCCGCTGCTGGATGCCACACAGCCCAAGGGGCCGCGGCGCGGTCGGGCGCATAGGACTGCGCATTTCTGGAGACAACATCCATGGACCCTGCCAGGGCCCGTGCCTCTCTCAGTCCCAAGGTGTCCTTTTCTAAGAGTCTTTGGCAGATCTCTTGAGGAGCTCATACCTGCTACGAAGGCATCCCAGATTAGAAGTTCCGTGTGCTCGCTGCCCGAAACTTGCGGGCAGCCACAGTTTCTGCCCAGCACCTGTAGCACATGTTTGAAGTCCTCCAGCGTTTCCCCAGCAGCTTCGGTACAGAATGAGGGCTGCTGGGATGGCACCGGTTCTTATACCCCGCCTGTCTGGGCGGAGCTACATACCAAACAGCCAATGGTAAACTCCTAGGTTTACCCAATGGTCTACAGCCTCTCGGGTACTGCAATACCTGATAATACCACACAGTCATAGGTGTATAAGGAGTTTAGTAGGGGGCTGAGGACACAGCCTTGTGGGGCACCGGTGTTGAGGATGATCGTGGAGGAGGTGTTGTTGCCTATCTTTACTGATTGAGGCCTGTGGGTTAGAAAGTTCAGGATCCAGTCGCAGAGGGAGGGGCCGAGGCCAAGGCCACGGAGTTTGGAGATGAGTTCTACAGGTGATTCTCTCTCCAATTTGTAAATCTTTAAAAAAAATATATATATTTTTTGAAATATTTATATTAAAGTTTTTACATTTTATACACTGTACACTCGTTAAGGGTAAATGCGATGGTTACAATTTACCAGTTGTTCTTTTTCGGTGGTTGTTGTCTTCGAATAGGCCTTAGAACAAGTTAGTGAACGGCCCCCACATTTTGTGGAAGCCCTCCTCCGACCCTCGGATGGTGAACTTAATCTTCTCCAGGTGGAGAAATTCTGATAGTTCTGACAGCCAGTCTGCAGCTGGGGGTGGCACTGATCGCCAGCCAAGCAGGATTCTCCGGCGGGCGATTAGGGAAGCAAAGGCAAGAGCGTCAGCCCTCTTCCCCATATGTAGTTTTGGCTGGTCCAATACCCTGAAGATACTCTTGGGCATGGCTCTACCCTCGCAACCTTGGACATTACTCCAAAGAAGGCTGCCAGAACCCAAGACTGGGGCAGGCCCAGAACATGTCGACATGGTTGCCCAGGCCTCCCTGGCACCGTTCACATTTGCCCTCCACCTCCAGGAAGAACCTGCTCATTCTGGTTCTTGTCAGGTGTGCTCTGTGCACAACGTTTCGCTGCATGAGGCTTAGCCTGGTGCAGGAGAGGTGGAGTTGGCACTGTTCAGTACTTCGCTCCAGAGTGCCCATCCTATTTCTATCTCTAGGTTCTCCTCCTATTTTTCTCTTGTTTTGTCCAGTAGGGAGCGTGTCCTATCTAAAGTAATCTATACAGGTCACCGCAGTGCCCCTTCCCCAGACTGTCCGCGTCCAGTAACTCCTTTAACATTGTCTCTCTCGGAGTCCTTGGGTACGTCATCGTCATCTCCTTGATGAGAACGTTTTTGATCCGCAGATATCAGAGTTCATTCCTGTTCAGTACTTCCAGTCTCTCCGTCAGCTCCTCCAAAGTCGCTGGTCTGTCTCTCATGTAAAAGTCCCTAACCGTCAGTGTCCCCCCCCGTCCTGTCTCCACCTCTTAAAGGTGGCGTCGAGCATGGCCAGTGGAAACCTGTAGTTGGCTCAGATGTGGGTCATGGTGAATACCTCAGTCAGACCAAAGTGCTGCCTCATTTGGTTCCAGGCTCTCAGGGTTGCTACCACCACTGGGCTTGTTGAGTGTATTGCTGGCAGGGATGGGAGCGCTGCCTTGGCAAGGGCCTGGAGGGTCGTTCATGTACAGGAGGACTCCTCCATCCTCACCCATTCACTGTTTGGTTCCTTCATCCATCTCCTCACCTTCCCGCCGTGGCTGGAAAGCGGGAGTGCATCTCATCTCTGTAGGTCCTGTTTCACTTCCTCCGCCAGACTGGTCAGGTTCCACTTGTCGATCCGTGTCCAGTCATGGGCTATCTGGATCCCCAGGAATTTTCTTTGTGCTATTTGAAATGGTAAATCCTCCAGCTCTGCCCCTCCCATCTCGGATTCACCGGGAATATTTCGCTCTTGCCCAGGTTGCGTTTGTAGCCCGAGAAGGCTCCAATCCCTCCCAGGAGCTTCGTGATTTCTTTCATGCTGGGTATCAGTGATATGGTGGCCTGCGCTAGCGTGGGAGGCAGGGTGCCCCTCGCTAGTGAGTCTGCGAACATCCCTGCAGGTGCGGGGGAAGCGCCGGCGCAAATCTTTTGTAAAGGTCTGCCGGAAACCCATCCGTTGATGCTCTCCATGACCTCTCGCAGTCCTAGTAGTGCTTCCAGCTCCCTCGTCTATCGCCCCCATGACTGGCATGTCCAGTCTATTGATCAACCGTTTCATCCCGAGAGACCCCGTCGAGAGATGGGGCGGGGGGGGAGCTGTCGTTTACCTGGGCTATTTCCCTCGTGGCTGCCTGCTTTCTCAGCTGGTGAGCCAGCAGGCGGATAACCTGGTCTCCATGCTTATAAAAGGTCCCTCGTGTCTGGCGGAATTGGTACACTGCTTTCCCGATGGATAGCAGGTTAAAGTCCATTTGTAGCTTTTTCTTCGCCGCCCGAAGCTCTATCGTCGGGGCCTCGGAGTACCGTCTGTCGACTTCCATTCTGGAGTCAATCAGTTGCTGTCTAGCCGCCCTCTCTTCCCTATCTGTGTGGGCCGTGTAGGCAATAATTTCTCCCCTAATCACAGCCTTCAGTGCCTCCCAGAACATGGAAGGTGGGACTTCCCCGTTCCGATAGTTTGGAACATACTTGCCTATGGCCTGTGATGATTTCTGGCAGAAGACCTCATCTGCCAAGAGAGTCGTGTCCAACCTCCAGGTGGGGTGTTGGGCACGGCCCATCTCCAATCTCACATCCATGTAATGTGGAGCGTGGTCAGGGATTATGATCGCGGAGTTTGCGGCTCTATTTCTGGAAGCACCGATTTTGCCACTACAAAGAAGTCGATGCGGGTGTAGAACTTGTGTACTGGTGAGAAGAACGAGAATTCCTTCTCACCCGGGTGTATGGACTGCCATGGGTGCACTGCCCTCATCTGTTCCATAAATGCTCCCTGTTCCCTAGCTATGCTTGTCGTTTTCCCCGCTATGGGATTCAATCTGTCCGTCAGCGGGTCCTGTAAACAGTTAAACCGCTCCCCCACCATGATCAGTCGGTGCGTGTCTATGTCAGGGATTTCTGCCATGGTCTTCTTTATAAATTCTGTGCGTCCCAGCTGGACGTGTACACGTTTACCAGTGCCGTGTCCAGGATACCGCTGACCATGACGTACCATCCCCATTGGTCTGTAACCATCTTTGTCGCCACAAACACCATTCCCTTGCTTATCAAAATAGCTACCCACCTAGCTCTCATCCCGTATAAGGAATGGTAGGTCTGTCCCATTCAACACTTCCTTATCGCTTAGGTGCACCTCTTGGAGGAAGACTATGTCGGCTTTCATACTTTTCAGATGGGCGAAGACTCTGGATCTTTCCCCTGGCTGGCAAGTCCCCTGGCGTTCCAGACGATTATCCTGGTGGAAGGTTTCTGTCCCCCTCCACGTCCTATGGGATCAGCCATACTTAACCTGGTGGCATTGTCCATGCACTCCGGGGTTTTCCTTTGTTTAGGGATCCACGAACGTGGCTGCTTACTGTGCCATCTTGTTCTATCCTTCCAAAATTGACTTGTTGAAGCCAGTCTAAAGCCCTTCACCCCCTCTTATCGCTGTGTTTCACCCCATGGTCTTGATTCCCCCTTCTATCCCCCTCTCTGCCATCACCCACCCCGTGTCCCCCTACCTTCCTGCACCATCCCCCATCCGTGTGTCTCTCTTTCTCTCCCCCCCCCACCCCCACCCCACCAGACTAAAGGGACGATCCTTTAAAACTGAGCTGAGGAGGAACTTTTTCAGCCAGGGGGTGGTGAATCTGTGGAACTCTTTGCCGCAGAAGACTGTGGAGGCAAAATCACTGAGTGTGTTTAAGACAGAGATAGATAGGTTCTTGTTTAATATGGGGCTCAGGGGTTATGGGGAGGAGGCAGGAGAATGGGGGTGAGAAAAATGTCAGCCATGATTGAACAGCGGAGCAGACTCGATGGTCCGAGCGGCCTAATTCTGCTCCTCTGTCTTATGGTCAGACGCTCTCTCCCCATTGGAAGATGCGCAGTGGTCCCCCTGTCTCTCATGCTTCCTGCTGCTAGCTTTCCCGCTAGTGTGGTGGACCCCCTTCTACGCTCCCTCTGCTGGCATCCTCTCTGTTTCTTTTCTCACCCTCCCCTGGGTTCTGCTGCCCTTGCCTCTTCCTTCGTATGAGCTGTTTCCCTTACTCAGTGAGGCAGTGCAGTCCCGTGCAAAATGGTCCATTACAATCGCTGACTGTGTGGTTGAATTCGGCCCTTCGCTTCGCCAGGTCCGCCCCAATGTCTTGGTATACCCTTATCTAGTGCCCCTCCCAGTTGTTTTCCTTCACCTGCCAAGCCCAGTGCAGGATCCTCTCATGGTACTGGTATCTGTGCAGCATGACTATTATCGTCCTCGGCTGCTCCCCGGCCCTGGGTTTTGGTCAGGGGGGCAGATCTCTTGGGGGTAGCCGGGGACTTCTCGCTTCGTGGGTCTGATGACCCGCTTGCTTGCTGCTCCTGCCCTTTGCCACAATTTCCGGTTTCCCTGTGGCCTCTTGAGCTACAGTTTCCTACCATTATTTTCCTCTCTGTTTCTTTGTGGATGAGGGGATGAATGAGTCCGATTTTACGGGCTAAAAGTGCCTATTTTGCAGTTTTCTGGAGGAGAGCCACCTGATGTGTGACTGCTCAGCACATCACCATCACCAGAAGTCTCTCCAATCAGTAAATCTAGTGTTTGTTTTTACTTTTAAGTGTAAAGTGCAGTCTGATTGCAAACTTGTGGAAGATACAAGAAAAACTAACACTTTCTGGGATTATAACATGCCATCCTTGAAAGCTTGGGACAAGCCTTGTGACACATGAGGTTTAGGGGTTTCTGAGATAGCTTCCAGCATTGGCTGTTCATTGTGTTGCTAAAAATGCAGTGATATGATTTCAAACAGGTGGTTGTGGTGTAGTATCTTAGTGCCCATAACACATGATGGTAGAATGGAGATTTGGTATTCACTGCTGAGCTTCAGACCTCGAGTAAGTTTCAAGTGCAAGTGGAAACCTGAAACAGTGGGTCTGCTCAGCAATTAAAATCGATGGATTCAGATTAGCTCCTTTTTGTATACAGGGAGATGGAGAATTGAAGGGATAAAGTAGGCAGTTTGGGTTGATAGGAATGGGAGAGTACAAAATTTAAAAAATATCCAGATATACTTTCATTTTTCGGGGATCTTATTTTGTAATGGAGACATCACAGTTTAATAAATCCTTTTTTTTTTTCTTATGAAACTTTGAATGCACAGATGAAAGTCAACAGGTATCTTATTAACTCCAAAAGAGGGCAGCTGTACAACATGGACGAAAAGAACTTCACCACAACATTACTTTCTCTATAAAAATAGAAAATGTTAACAATCAGTAAGGTCAGACAGTATCTGTCGAGTTAGGAAACTAGGATTAACATTTCCGATTGATGTCCTTTTATCAAGACCCACTACATTAAATGCCTATAAATATGAATTTCAAAAGGAATTGGCAATGAATTACAAAATAAATATTAGCAGTCTTTGCTGACATCTTGTGCAAGGTTGAGCATCCTCTGGCACATGGTCAGGTAGACGTGTAACAGAAGTTTGAATAAAGGGACGAGTGTGTCTATACGGAATGTTTCTCACAATTTGAAAAAATGAATTGACCATCAGCAGTAAAAACACAACTAGGTAACGGCTGCTATTCAATCCATATGGTACATACACTATTATGTTGTACCATGAACACAGTATTTCATAGATATCATGCAGATTGCATTATCTACACATACATCTTAAATTAACAAAATCAAAACCAATCTTCGCAAGTTGCAAGGGTAATTTGCTGAGGAAATGTTTCTCACTCAACCATTTCGATGGATTCTATTTGGTCTGCACAACATGATAAAGTTAGAATGATGATTAAAGCCAAAGAAATGTGAATCTGCCTCAAGTTAAAGCAGTCATAACAGACTTTTTTCTTTGATAAAGATTAATTTAGTTTCCTGTTTAAAATAGTGCAAATTTGAAAGGATATCATGAACAAGAGAGATTAGTAAGTAGTAGCTCAATTCTATTTAAAAGTTATAATTCAAAATTTGGCATTAGACTTGTTGAGCCAGCAGCTAACAGGGATCACAGTAGAAACAGATAGTACAGCCAAGATAAGAACGCGAGATGCATGGGTATTTTAAAAAAAAATTGAGTTGCCCCATTGCTCAATTGATCAAGTACTTCAGCCACACATAGCTCTTGGGTTCCAAACTCTGATCTACTCTGGTCTCAGCCTGGATGGTGCAAGGACAATGGAAATAATTCAGGCCTCCATACGTTTGGATGAGCGATGGAAGAAAAAGCCATGGTTCTTGCCTGCCAAAGATTCCACTTTGTGGTTATGGATAGGATTGGCTTCACTATGATACTTCAGCTTGTAAAACTTGCTGACACTGGATGTCTTCTTAAATAATGCACAGAAACGTGAAGAATTCAATAGCTTCAGGAAATGAGGGACTGCATTATCTGCCCCGCCGCGCCATGGTGGGATTCTCCGTTACATCGGCTGGTCAATGGGGTTTCCCATTGTGGGGCCACCCCACGCTGTCGGGAAACCCCCGACAGAGAATCCCGCCTGAGGAATTTGGAAAATTGGCAGAATAAAACGGCAAAAGTAAAATCCACAAGACAATTCCTAATTTTACAACATTTGATGTACTAGTCCAGTGATCCTGGATTAATTTGAAACCCTTGGAGCTTGAATTGAGTAAGTGAGAAACTGACCAGAGGGTCAGTAACTAGAGGACACAGATTTAAAATATTTGACAACAGAACCAGAGGAGAGAGCAGAGGATTTTCCCCCCCCCCCACAGTTCTAATTAAAAATTAAACATTTTTTTTAAAAATAAGAGTACCCAATTATTTTTTTCCAATTAAGGGGCAATTTAGTGTGGCCAATCCACCTAACCTGCACATCTTTGGATTGTGGGGGCGAAACCCACGCAGACATGGGGAGAATGTGCAAACTCTCACGGACAATGACCTGAGGCTGGGATCGAACCCGGGTCCTTGGCGCCGTGAGGCAGCAGTGCTAACCACTGCACCACCATGTTGTCCGCTCCTCCACAATTATAATTGGGAATGCACTGCCCAACAGGTTTATGGCAGAAAATTCAATTGTATCTTTCAGAACTAGAGGACGGCAAAACAGAAGTAGGTGAACATATTCCAGGAAGAGATTGAAAAAGACAGATAGAGGCAGCTGTTGAAACTAATGCAGTCTGAAAACTCTCAATAAGTACACAGTTCTGAATGCATGCAAGTACAGCAATTCTGTGGAACAATCACAAGGAAAATCACAGCACCATGGGGTATACTTACTCAAAGAGAGAGAAAGGTAGATGCAAAATAATGGAAGGTTCAACAGCAAGTTTGTAAACGAAAAGGTGAATTCAAACGGAGTGTTGCTTCCAAGGTGCCAGAGTTAAAACATACAAAGAAGGTCCACAAACTCTTGGGGAATTAGCTGGAAGATGTCATGTCAAAACCAATGACTTATGGGAGGGAGAACATGTTTTGAATTCAGAGAGGAGATTTCCTGGGGTTAGGAGATAAATTAAGGAAGACACAAAAGTAGTACGACATGCTAGTCATTATAGGAGCTGCCAAATTAGAAAGATAAATAAAAGTACGGCTTAAGATGTGGATAGGAAGAGCTTGGATTCCTGGAGCATTGATCTCAGTTGTACCATGGGATAGAAATCTGGTGAATAGAACTTGGACCGAGATTCTTGCAAGAAGATTAACTTGAGTTGTAAGGAGGGGTCGAAAGAGTTGAGTTGATAGCTTGAGAAGAAAAATAAACTGTGAATATACAAGTAGAAAGGTTAAAGGAAATTAAACATGACATGACGGTAAGAAAAATAAACACCAGGAAAGTATAAAAAGGAAAGGTTGCCAAACCAGGGGTAACCAGACTAAATTACAAGTACATTAATGCACAGGATACAATGAACAAAATTGGAGATCTGGAATATGATTAATGAAAATGGATAAGGAATAACAGCAGTAACAAATATGGCTGCAGTTAGCCCAGGGCTAGGGTTAAATGCAGTTGTCCATAATGCTTTCAAAGGATGATTGTTGGTTATACCTGCAGAACTTTGCAAAAGTGACACAAATTTTGCATGCGTGACAGGAATTTTGTTAACTTCTGGACATGCTCACGAGCTGACTAACATAGTTTGAAATGCATAACTATTTATTTCGGTGTCAGTGCTGTTTTTGAAGAGAATGTCATTATTTCAGCCGAGATAATAAATTTCTCTTCCTATAAAACAAGCTGACAGCTCATTTAAAATGTGTTTAATTAAATTACAATTATTGAATAGGGTTGGAAACCTCAAACAAATTGTATGGGGTATTACACAACAATCTCATCCTACAAGTCCACTTTTTAGAGAAACTAAGAAAAATGTGGCAATTTAAGAATGCTTTAATACCAATGTACTACTAAAATTGCAGAATGGACAGCTAGTTTTTTTCTTTTTTGGTTGGTGCAGACATGGACTGAATGGTCTTTTTCTGTGCCGTGACTTTTCTCTGGTTGTAGGAGGCCACCATTCGACCCATCATGTCAATTCTGAGTCTCCGAAAGAACTATGAAGTTAGTCCCGTTTCCATGCTCTTTCTCCACATTCATGCTGTGGCAATTGTTCTTATGAAGCACTCTGGCCTTGGTTAATGAAAATTATCCATGGGCTGGATTCTCCGCTGTCGGGATTTTCTGTTGTGCCGGCAGCGCACGTGCACACCTGGGGATTTCTCAACGCCGTGGGGCTGTCCACAATGGGGAAACCCATTGGGCGACTGGCGGGACTGAGAATCCCGCCACACCAAGAAACTGGTGCAGTGGGACGGAGAATCCGGCCCCATGTCTTTCATGTAAGCATCATTGTTTTGAGGTTGCATCAAGGCTTCTGAAAAAATATGTCAGCAGAGCAGTGGCAACATTAATTTTCTGATAAAATAATTGTCAGCATATCCTCTAGCCACCCTCCAAGTCGGAACAGCATCTACTCATTGTAGCTGGCTCAGTTTGAACAGTGAGCCAACTGCTAAAATCAAGAATTAGGCAATAGGCACATCTCATGTGGGTGCCAGAGAACCATTCAGGGTGGTATTTGTGAAATTTTCAAAACCAGAATAGTAATTCCATCCCTGCCAGTGAATAAATACATTTATTTTAAGTTCACGGGGAGTAAAGTCAGCCAACTATAAACATCTTTGTTGCATTTGCAAACTGTGGGCAGTGTCACATGATGAAATCTTCAGAAATGCATCCAACTCGGGGCAAGTGTTCTAACACTAAGCCAAGGTTGACACAAGGCTCTCTGGTGGATGTAAAAGATCCATGACACTATTCCTAAGAGATGGGGAGTTAACCCCGCCTTCCTAGCCAATATCTGTCCCTTAATCAATATCACTGAAAACAGATTATCTGACCATTAACACATTGCTGTTTGTGTGAGTTTGCAGTGCGCAAATTGGTTGTCACACTTCTTGCGTTACGACAGTGATTACACTTAAAAAATAATGTGCTTTGGAGGTTCTGGGGTCATGAAAGGAATTATGCAAATGCAATTTTTCAAGGCAAAGATTTAGTATGTTATTTTAAGAACATGATTAACTCAAGTAATTTGAAGGATTAAACTATATATGTAAATTTGCTTCTCTCACAATAATAGTTGGCAACTCAGTTTGTTCCTCAAGTAATGATTATTCACTGTAGAAACAGAATACAGTGTAAGCCAGGATGCCCAATGGTATCTGTTGTGGTTATTTTTATACATACACTTACTGGGACATAAGTCTGACTTTTCACACTTGATAACAAAGACCGTCACAAAACAGACAATGCTGAAAATATCCAGCACATCTGACAACGTGTGTGGAGAGAGAACAAGAGTTAATATTTCAGGTCAATGACCTTTCAGCAGAGCTCTATTTCAGATTTCCAGCAACTGCAATATTTTACTAGGGATCATTGAGAATATAAGACACAGAAACAGATCATTCAACCCACCTCGTCCATGCCAGTGTTTATGCTCCACTCAAGCCTCCTCCCATCTTTTCGCCTCAACTCAACATCAAGCCATTTATTCCCTTCTCCCTCAAATGCTCATCCATGAATGGGGTTGTCATGAATGTATAGTTAGGACATTATAGATTTTTAAGGATAACGGTTTCAAAAGCACATGCGTGCTAAAAAAACTTTAAAGCCTTAGTTCACAAAAGGAAAGTATGGCACCTTTCTGTGTTGGTTCCAAAACATGATCAAGCTGCTCATCTCAAGAAGGATCACAAAAGACAATATTCCACTCCCATTTGATTCTTCCGCTTGCTGGTCTTCTTTCAGAACAAAATTAATTACACGTTAAGTACCTTAGTGAAAAGCTATAAAGCAATCCAGGTGGCAGAAAGACTATTTCAATGGTCAATACTTAATTAAAGAGTTTGGGGTCAGCTACCTTTGGGTTTCATAAGGCTGGAAGCTGTCCAAAGGAAGAACCATCTTGAGAGAGACACTTTAAAACAGAAACTGCTTTTCAACATGGAGACACCAAGGAAGGGTTTCAGACAGCTATCAGACTGTACAAATCAGCATACCAAC
The DNA here is from genome assembly GCF_047496885.1 of Scyliorhinus torazame. NCBI lineage: Eukaryota > Metazoa > Chordata > Chondrichthyes > Carcharhiniformes > Scyliorhinidae > Scyliorhinus > Scyliorhinus torazame. The sequence continues at coordinate 384,878,703 of NC_092707.1, forward strand.
ACCTAATGTCATATAAGTGAAAACAGGAGTCTTCACTCACTCGCAAGACCTGTTCTGCTTCTTGAGTCAACCTGCAAAGGAAAGCTCCAATTCTTCAACTGCAGTAGCCATCAAAGCTGCTAAACCAAACCTGAAGCTTCAACCCCCTCACTTCAGAAAGGAGGAATTCAAGTAACAAAGGAATTCAAGCAACGATTAGCTCAGATGGTTTTTTTCCCCTTTAAACTTTGTATTGGTGCTTCAGTTAATAACTTTACCACTTTTACGTAAGCAACTTGCAGCAGTAGGTTTTATAATAAACTAACCTTAATCTGCTTTAAGACTAAAGCTTGCCAGCTGTGTTTTAAAAAAAATTGAGCCAACTGAACCACACTTTTAAGGAAATACCTTTTACATGGTTGTGACACTACCCAAGTCACAAACCAATAGGGCCTAAAAAATTAGTTTTATCTGAACTCTCAAATGTGCAAGAGTATCCCTCCTGTTTACAACTATTCTATATTGAATAGACGTGGGTTAGTTTGTTTTATTTTTAGTCCTAACTTCCTGATTATATGGACATATTATTTCATGCTGCAACATTTCACATTTTCTTCACTATCTGTGTAAATGAGTAGATTTAAAAAACATATATACAGATTTTTATAAGACAGTTCAGGCTTTGATCCAGGTCAACTTTTGCTTTCGTCAGGCTAGTACATATTTGGCGCTTCCTTGCCAATCTTCTTCCTTTCCCTCTTGGTATTCACTCCGTTTAGGATATGGTTCCATTGCACCAGCTGCCTCCTAGTTCTTAGCCCAAGTGTCCTCAATAGTGACTATTGAAAAACTGCTCGGTCGTGGAAAGCATCAACTTACATTTTTACAGCATCTTTAATAAAGTAAATATCCCAAAGTGCTTCACTGGAATATCAAACAACATTTGCCACAGTCACATTAAAAAAAATTAGTATAAACGACCAAAAGGTTGATCAAAGAGATGGGTTTTAAAGAGCCTCCCAAAAGAGGAAAGCGGTAGGGAGGTGGGATCAAACTCCGGAGCTTAGGGCCGAGGTAGCTGAAGGTATGACAGCCAATGGAGGAATGATTAAAATCAGGTATGTACCAGTGACCAGAATTGGAAGATCACAGAGGTCTCAGGGGATTGTCGAGCTCAAGGAGGTTGCAATGATAGGAGGGAAAGGCCGTTGAGAGATTTGAAAACAAGAATGAAAAGTTTAAAATGTTGTTGTTGGGCAGTGAGCCAATGTAGTTTAGCATGTCAGGGTGTTCGGTAAATGAGAGGTGCGAGTTAGGATAGGCAGCAGCTAGTAGAGTCAAGGACATAGCTGCTAGACTGGGGCTGTGGCAGTTGCTGAGAAGATGCAAGTGGGAAATAGCGTCTTGACCTCATCCTCACTGAACCATCTGCTATAGATGTAACTGTCTAAGTCACGACTGGTAGGAGCGATTACTGCACAGTCCTTATGCAAAATCTTGTCTTGACACAAAGGACACCCTCCATCATGTGTGTGGCACTACCACCAAGCTAAATGGGATAGATACAGAACTGGCTAAGTCATGGAAGACTGAGGGTAGCAGTGGAAGGGTGAATGGAGGGCTGTGACTCGTGACGTTGTTCATGGATCAGTGCTGGGACCTTTGCTGTTTGTAATATAAATGATTTGGAGTAAAATGTAACTGATTTGATTAGTAAGTTTGCGAACAACACAAAGGTTGGTGGAATTGCGGATAACGATGAGGACTGTCAGAGGTAACAGCAGGATATAGGTCGGTTGAAGATTTGGGCGGAGAGATGGCAGATGGGAGTTTAATCCGGACAAATGTGAGGTAATGCATTTTGTAAGGTCTAATACAGGTGGGAAATATATAGTAAATGGTAAAACCCTTAAGAGTATTGACAGGCAGAGGGATCTGCGTGTACAGGTACACAGGTCACTGGAAGTGGCAACACAGGTGGAGAAGGTAGTCAAGAAGGCATGGGGTATGCTTGCCTTCATTAGCCGGTGCATTGAGTTTCAAAATTGGCAAGTCATGTTGCAGCTTTATAGAACCTTAGTTACGCCGCACTTAGAATATAGTGTTCAATTCTGGTTGCCACACTACCAGAAGAATGTGGAGGCTTTGGAGAGGGTACAGAAGAGATTTACCAGGATGTTGCCTGCTATGGAGGGCATTAGTTATGAGGAGAGGTTGAAGAAACTTGGTTTGTTCTCATTGGAATATGAGTGTTGGTCGAGATTTAAGCAATTAATCAGAGGAAGCTCTACAAATATCCCCTATCTCAATGGTGGAGCCAAGCACCAGTGCAAAAGACAAAGCTGAAGCATTTGCATCAATCATCAGCCATAAGTGCCAAGTAGATGAGCCATCTTGGCCTCCTCCGGAGATCTCGAGCTTTACAGATATCACGTTTTCATCCAATTCGATTAGCTCTACATTGTATCAAGGGCACTGGGTACAGCAAAGGTTAACAAATGCATACCATTCCCCAGGTATGCCCTGGCAACAAAAAGCAATCCTAATTTAATTACTGTCTCAGAAGTCTACTCTCAATCATCAGTAAAATGATGGAAGGTGTTTTTAAGGGTGCTGTGAAGTGGCATTTATTTAGTATTATCTGCTCACTGATGCTCAGTTTGGGTTCTGCCAGGGCCACTAGGTTCCAAAGATTCTTGGTCCAAATATGGTCAAAAAGTGCAGAACATCAGAGATGATGAGTAACTGCCCTTGACATTAAGGCAGCATTTGACAGAACATGTCATCAAGGAGCACTAGCAAAATTGAAATCAGTGGATTAACCCTACATCCACACACTCTGGCAGTGCATTCCAAATCTTAACTACTCATTTGCCCTCGTGTCACAATTGTTTCATTTGCAAATTACCATAACTCAATACCTCCTGGTTCTCAATCCTTCCACTAATGGAAACAGTTTGCCCCCCTCTCTACTTCAACAAAGACCCTTGTGATTGAATACCTCTGCCCAAATCTCCTCTCAACCTTCTCTTCTCCAAGAGAAGCAGCTCCAATTTCACCAATCTACATTACTGATCCCTGAAACCATTCTCCGGAATCTTTTCTGCACCCTCTCTAATGCCTTCCCATCCTTTATTAAAGTTGCAGCGTCCATAACTGGTTCAATACCCAGTTGAGGCTGAACCAGTGTTTGATGGTTGTTTTTTGCAGGTCAATTATCATAGAATTAACAGCGGAGGCCATTCGGCCCATTGAGTCTGCACCGGCCCTTAGAAAGAGCACCCTACTTAAGACCACGCCGCCACTCTATCCTCATAACTCAGTTTGGAAGGTGTTGTCTAAGGCACCTTGATTGAGTTGCTGCAGTGCATCTTATAGATGATACACACGGCTGCAACTATCCATCAGTGGTGGAGGGTTTGAATGTTTGTAAAAGGGGGAGTAATCAAGCGGGCTTCGATGTCCTGGATGGTGTTGTGTTTCTTGAGTGTTGTATGAGCAGCCACTCATCCAGGCAAGTGATGAGGATTTAATTACACTCCTGACTTGTGCCTTGTCGATGGTGGACAGGCTTCTTTTATTTTGGGGGGGGGGCGGTCAGGACGCAAGTTACCCGCCATAGGATTCCTAGCCTTTGGCCTGCCCTGGTAGCCACAACATTAATGCGGCTTGTCCTGTTCGGTTTCTGATCAATGGTAGCCCCAGGATGTTGATTGTGGTGGATTCAGCGATGGTAATGCCATTGGGGGCAGCGGTTAAATCCGCTCTTGTAGGAGATGGTCATTGCCTGACACTTGTGGCACAAATGTAACTTGCCACTTGACAGCTCAAGCCTGGATATTGTCCAGGTCTTGCTAATTTGCTGCATTTGGGCATGGATTGCTTCATTATCTGAGGAGTCACGAATGGCGCTGAACATGTCCGCAAACATCCCCACTTCTGACCTTATGATGGAAGGGAGGTCATTGATGAAGCAGCTGAAGATGGTTGGGCCTAGGACACGACCCTGAGGAACTCCTCCGCGTGGAGCGGAGATGATTGACCACCAGCCAGCACCACCACCTTCCTTTGTGTCAGGTATGACTCCAACAGTGGAGAGGTTTCTCCCCGATTCCCATTGACTCCAGTTTAGCTAGGGCTCCTTGATGCCATACTCGGTCAAATGCTGCACTGATGTCAAGGGCAGTCACTCCCACCTCACCTCTGGCATTCAACTCTTTTGTCTATGTTTGAACCAAGGCTGTAATGAGGTCAGGAGCGGAGTGACTCTGGCGGAACCCAAACTGAACTTCCGTGAGCAGGTTATTGCTGAGTAAGTGCCGCTTGATAGCACTGTTGGTGACTCCTTCCATCACTTTGCTGATGATCGAGTAGATTGATGGGGCATTAATTGGCTGGGTTAGATTTGTCCTGTTTGTGTACAGGACACACCTGGGCAATTTTCCACATTGCCGGGTAGATGCCAGTGTTGTAGCTGTACAGCTTGGCTAGGGGAGCGTCAAGTTCTGGAGCACAAGTCTTCAGTACTATTGCCAGGATATTGTCAGGGCCCATAGCCTTTGCAGTATCCAGTGCCTTCAGCTGTTTCTTGATATCACCTAGAGTGAATCGTATTGGCTGAAGACCAACATCTGTGATGCTGGGGACCTCCGAAGGAGATCGAAATGGATCATCCACTTGGCACTTCTGGCTGAAGATTGTTGCGAATGCCTCAGCTTTGTCTTTTGCACATATGTGCTGGGCTTCTCCATCGTTGAGGCTGGGGATATTTGTGGAGCCTCCTCCTCCAGTGAGTTGTTTCATTGTCCAGCATCATTCACGGCTGGATATGACAGTGCTATAGAGCTTAGATCTGATGCATTTGTTGTGGAATCGCTTGGCTCTGTCTACTACTTGCTGCTTATGCTGTTTGGCACACAACTGTGTTGTAGCTTCATCAGGTCAACACCTCATTTTTCAGTATGCCTTATGTTGCTCCTGGCATACTCTCCTCCACTCTTCATTGAACCAGGGTTGATCCCCTGGCTTGGTGGTAATGGTAGAATGGGGGATATAATAATAATAGTAATAATAACAATCTTTATTGTCACAAGTAGGCTTACATTGACACTGCAATGAAGTTACCGTGAAAAGCCGGATATGCTGGGCCATGAGTTGCAGATTGTGGTTGAATACAATTCTGCTGATGATGGCCCACAGTGTCTCATGGATGCCCAGTCCTGAGTTGCAAGATCTGTTCAAAGTCCATCCCGTTTAGCACGGTGGTAGTACCACACAACATGGAGGGTATCCTCAAATGTGAAGACGGGACTTTGTCGCCACAAGGACTGTGCAGTGGTCACTTCTACTGATACTGTCATGGACAGATGCATCTGCAGCAGGCAGATTGGTGAGGATGAGGTCAAATATGTTTTTCCCTCTTGTTGGCTCCTTCACCACCTGCTGCAGTCTAGCAGCTATGTCATTTTGGACCAACCCAGCTTGGTCTGTGGTGGTACTACCGAGCCACTCTTGGTGATGGACATTGAAGTCCCCAACCCAGAGCATATTCTGCGCCCTTGCCACCCTCAGTGCCTCCGCCAAGTGGTGTTCAACATGGAGGACTACTGATTAATCAGCTGATGGTGGATGCCACATGGTAATCAGCAGGAGGTTTCCTTGCCCATGTTTAATCTGAAGCCATGAGACTTCATGGGGACTGAGGCAACATCCAGGTTTGGGCTTATAAGCAACAAGTAACATTTGTCCCATCCAAGTGTAAGGCAATGATTATCTCCAATAACTGAGAAGGTAACCATCGCCTCCTGATGTTCACTGGCATTGCCAATTTGCCAAAGCAGAATCTGCCACCATCAACATTTTTTCAGTGGGGAGGGGAAGAGAATTCTGTGGTGAGTAACTCGCCTCATGACTTCCTAAAATCTGTCCACCAACTACAAAGCACAATTCAAGGGTGTAATGGAGAAAGGCTACGACCTGAAACATTAATTCTGTTCCTCTTTCCACAGATGCAGCCAGACCCAAGTATTTACAGCATTTTCTGTTTTTATCTCCACTTGCCTGGACGAGAGCAGCGCCAAGAGCACAAGAAGCTCAATGCCATCCATACCCGACTTGTCCATGCCAGCCAGAGGACACCCAGGTGCCCTTTCTAACCTCACATTCCTGCACCCGGCCCCTGGCCCTGTGGTTTACAGCACTTAAGGTGCAGATTCAGGTACCTTTTAAAAAAAAGTTTCGGGTCTCTGCCTCCACCACTAACTCGGGCAGCAAATTCCAGACACCAACTAGCCTCTGTGTAAAAAGGTTCTTCCTCATGTTCCCTCTACACCTTCTGACACTTATCTTAAATCTACATCCCCTGGTTCTAGAATAATCTACATCCCCTGGTTCTAGAATTCTCTGCCAAGGGAAATAAATCTATCTGTTCACTCTATATTTTCCCCTCAATTTTGTGCAACTCAATCAAATCACTCCTCAGCCTTTTTTGTTCCAAGGTAAATAACCTCAACCTACCCAATCTCTCCTCATTGCTACACTTTTCTAGCCCTGGCAACATTCTTGTAAACCTCCTCTGCACTCTTTCCAGAGCAATTATGTCCTTCCTATAATGTGGTGACCAGAACTGCACACGATACTTCTGTTGTGGCCTCACCAGTGTTGTATACAATTCCAACATTATATCCCTACTTTTATATTCTATACCTCTGCCAAAGAAGGTGAGCATTCCATATGCCTTCTTTACAACCTTGTACTTGTATACCAAGATCTCTTACTTCATCTACCCCTCTTAGTGTATTCCCATTTATTGCATACTCCCTATAACTGTTTGAACTCGCTTTTAAGGTATGACCTCACACTTCTCGGTGTTAAAATCTATCTGCCACTTTACTGCCCACTCCACCAACCCATCTATATAGTTTTGAAGATCATCGCTATCCTCTACACCATCCACTACTCGGCCAATCTTTGTGACGTCTGCAAATTTACCAATTGTGTCCCCCAAGATCACATCCAAAGCGTTAATATACAACACAAACAGTAAGGTCCCAACACTGAGCCTGTGACACTACTTGAAACAACTTTACATTCGGAAAGGCATCGACCATTCCCCTTTGTTTCTGTTACTAAGCCAACTTTTTATCCAGTTTGTCACATTACCCTGTTTACGAACAGTTTAGATCGGCATGAGACAATTGCCAAGAAGAAGGATGGAGTTAGTGATTAGGGAATGGAGTTGTTAACAGGGACTGAAGAGGAAATATCTGCTCACCTAATGCTGCATTCTGGACAAGCAGTTTGAGAGACAGGAGGTGAGGCAGAGTTTGGTTGTACAGCCGAGTGTAATTTCATCCTAACTGACTATGCATGCACACCTCTAGCAGGTCAGTGAATAGCAAGGAGGAGCAACTGAATCTTTTCCTCATACAATTGATCGCGACTTCAAAAACATTGCCTACTGTCACTAATAGTGCTAATATCAGCTAACTTAACGCACATTGGAAACAAAACCTCAGGTCATCCTGGACTATATGGCCTGGCTGCTTCCTGAATAAAGTCTCAACATTCTGCAACACAGCAAAATTTGCTTTTAACTGGCATAAAATGCAGAGACAATCTTAAATTTGAAAAAATTCCTGATGTTTGAAATATTTGGGATAAATTAATTCATGCAAATGCTTGAAATTTTGTCAGTGTTTCTCCAGATGACTCACCTCGGAGTCATTCAAAAGCTCTTTACTAAGTTCTCCATTTCTTGCATCAGTTGCTTGGTCAGTAGAATTTGGTTGCCACTTGGTCTCTTGTTCAGCAATGACTGGCCTTGTTATACCACAGCCAGAGTAATTGGGGGAATCTACTACTCCAAATACCTATTGTAAGAATAAGTAAAATTTATTAGAAGCATAAACTGCACAAACAATACTATCAAAAAGAGGGCAGAGAAGTTGTTCCTTGTCCCAAGTAGTTTATAATACAAAATAAACTTAGCACAGCAGTATATGCTACTAAAATCAGATCAATGAAAAATTAAATAGGATAGTTGCGGGCATTTTTCTATGCAAGTGATTCAACTGAATAAAAATAAAAAGCGTGGCATATACCATGGAAACGAAAAGCTTTCCATAATTTTAAATTTACAGTGCCCCACAACACTGAAACAATGATGCAATTTCTCATCACCACAATTTCCTTCCAACAACAGGACAGGATTGAATTTAATCGATCTTTTTGAAAATTGAGGTGTTCTTTTCCATCAGGAAGTCAAATCCTATACCCTCAAAATCTTCAACTCCAGACAATCTGATGGACGCCGCTGCTAGCCTGAGTCATTATCAGATACGGAGGCAACCAACACAACAATATAAGCTTAAGTGACCTTTTCCTCACCAAACTGTCAGACATATGTTTGATTATCCACCTCATAATCCTGCAAAAAGAGTCTCATCTTTATAGTGAGGACATCCTTCATCATATTATATATTACAGTAACTTCATTGAAGCCTACTTGTGACAATAAATGATTATTATTATATATTGTGGTACTACAACTGTGCTAAGTCAGATTAGACCAAAAACTGGACAGTCATGTGTGACAAATAAACATCAGAATTATACACCAGTTTGTAAACTAATGGGCAAACATATTCCTCATTCACCGATTACCATTAAGCCAGGAGATTAATGAAATGACTTAATAGAATGTATAACATGTGCCAGGAAAGTACCATGCATATTAGATTGAGACACTGACATAATAAATACATCACAGTGTTATCGGCATGCTAAACACCAAAAGCAGATTTATATGCAACTAAAACCAGAGTTAGAAATCCAAAGCAAAGCTTACCATATCCTGTCAGTAGTGGTAGACAATCCAGCAACAAAAAGCAGATGGCGGCTTCATGAATAGGCCAATCCTCAATCATGGTGGAGTCCAATCCAAGGTTGCAAGAAACAATGCTGAACTGTTTGTAAATCTTTTCAGTAAAAGTGCCTTGGATAATTCTACCAGACCTCTCTCATGATGCCCATTATTGTTGATGCCAATGTCTGGTCCAATTAGTTCACTTCACAGGACTTTCAGAAATACTACAATGGCTCTGTCAGAGACTTTAGGAGTTGGTTAAACTCCACCTATGGTGCTGAAGACCTGTACACCAAAACGATCTAGTCTCCTGGTCAAATTGTTATAGCACAGCTAGGAAACGGACATCTCTCTGACAATATATACATCCTATTCACAAATGATAGGCCAAAATTAACACAGCCGTATACCATCCTGTCAGTTTCTTACCAAGCATCAGTAAAGCAATGGACGAAATCATCAGTAGTGCAATCAAACAACAGACAGCATTGATTCCTTGAATGCAGACAGCGAAGTAACCCCTTTAAGTTTTTTTTTTTACAAAGAGGATGGTAAATATGTGGAACCCACTGCCTGGGGAGGTGGTGGGAGCAGGTACGATAGCGGCATTTAAGGGGCATCAAGACAAATATATGAATAGGGTGGGAATGGAAGGATACGGACTCCGTAAGTGCATACGGTTTTAGTTTAGGCAGGTACCATGGTCAGCACAGGCTTGGAGGGCCGAAGGGCCAGTTGCTGTGCTTTATTGTTCTTTGATTCCACAGGTGACTGTTTGCAGCATAGTCTGCCCCCAGGGAATTCATTTGAAATGGGTCTCCGCAAATAAATTTCCCCCCAATTTTCTTCTTTCGATGTGTTATCTTACAAAGTATTTACAGCACGGAAACAGGTTATTTGGACCAACTGACCAACGGCACTGTTTACACCCCACACAAGCATCTTCCTACCTTTTTTCATCCACCCTCATCAAAGCATCCTTCTGTCACTTTCTCCCTCACATGCTTATCTTGGCTCCTCTTAAATTTACTCTATTCCCCTCAACTGTTTTTGAGGTTAGCAAGTTTCACATTCTAACTATTCTTTTGCAAAGAGGTTTCTCCGGAATTCTCTATTGGATTTATTAGTGACTAGCTTATATTCATGGCTCCTGCTTCAGTTATCAGGAAGTCAAAATCCTTTCATACGACCTCTATCAGGCCACCCTTGGTTCCTCTTTTCTAGAGGAAAAAAAACAGCCCCAGCCAGTTTCATCTTTCCTGACAGGTATTACCACTCATACACTAGACAAGGTGCAATAGAGATTTACCAGACTGTTACCAGAAGTATGCTATTTTCATAGAACCGTGACTAGATCTCAGTATCCCAAATGTGTTCAAACTGAGGTTCTAATTTAACTTATGTAGGGAAATAGTTAAATTCTAAATTTTCACAATATTGTGTCTGTGGCAAAGTTTTACAGAACCCAGACTGCAGATGTGACAATGTAACAAAGTGTGTACAGCCAGTGATTTAGATACCCATGTGAGTGATGGTAAAGACCACTATTCAGAAGTCATAATTCACAACTTGTAAACCAATAGGGGGCAAAGAGGAGGGCAGTATCAAACCACCCAGGTCTAAGGTTACTGACACATGTGTTGCCCACTTCCTCTTTGATCTCCTTCCATTGTTTTCTTCCTTATGCCCCGCTGGGCGTTTGTTTATTTTGTTCAGTAGTGTTTGAAGTGTACTAACTTGACTTTTGCAATAAAACTCAATCTCGCACCACCACCAGACCCTCGTCTCTTATTTGAAAAAATAAGTGATCCTACAATTTATTTTCTCTGTTTTTCAATTCTCTACACAAATAAATATTTAAAGACTTTAACCAGCTCTTATGGTCTTATCTGTTCATTTGTACGGTTTAAATAATTTGCGGAAAAAGTCATTGGCATTTCTGCCCCTGAAAACATAACTAATACAATTGAAGGAAGCCTGGTGAATTACAACATGGCAAACCAAAGAATGTTAGGTGAAAAGGAGATTTCACCAACTCTCAGCAAGTTTCCAATTTAAATCTGAATTGGCAAGAGACCAACAGGAAAAATTAAAGCAAATATTTGCAAGGAAGTAGGTTTCTGCTGCACAGTTACAAAAAAAGTCCTTTGAAAATAGGATGCAAGCTTTTTTAACAAGTGATAAATGTGATATTATTTGGTGGATGAAAGACAAAGGGAAAAAGGGAAATGGGAGCAGGCCTGATAAGATTATATTCTTGCATGCTGACATAGCTGGTTGGAGTGCTATGTTGTCATTTAATTGCACGTATTACACTTGAAAAACTACCAGCATTTATATTAGTGATCAGGTGTTAATTAAAGCAAAATAAATAGTAAGGATCAGAGATGTGCAAACCAGTCAAAAATAAGTTCTGAACTTGTATTTGCAAAAATTCCAAGGAATTTCATATGGGACCTTAGTGAAATTGGGGAATACTGGGCAAGCCAAAAAGAAAATGATCAAACCCAAAACCTAAAAAGGGAAACTGAATCAAAATAACTTCAGCCTTGCAAAGTGTATCAATGTACCATAATTTCAATTTGCACAAAATATATTGTTAGAATTGGAGGACATGCTCCTAAAGCATCAGCAAAAATTCTGGCAATAAACCTATTTTTTTATTTCCATGGAAAATTCTGTAAATGAAATCCCTAAATTCTATGCAATTATCAACTAACTACTGGATGACATTATGAAGGAAAAAATATGTTACTACTGACATGGGTTTAAGTAGTACACTAGAGTAATTCCACCATTCATTTGCACTTGATGAAGAATTTATTAAGTGGTACAATATTCTTCAAAGATATTTCAACTTCCCGAAAGATATACTGTATACTGTCAAGAGAGAGCGCGAGAGAGAGAGACACACACACAACAAACCCAAAAATATCAGCTCTGGAAGCATATCTTAAGTCTTTTGAAGGAAAAACAAGCAGCTCCAAATACAACCAGAGAACCAATTGTAGGAAGGAAACTGACTTGTGCCACTGAAAAATGAGGAAGCCAATATCGGAGATAATCTAACACTATACTTGATTATTTTAGTCATCTCCACAGAGGAAGGCCATCTTGTGCACTGCAGTACCATTGGAATAGGCAAACCAAGACAAAAATGCTTTATATATGCACACAAATTACATCAAGCATTTTTTTGTCAAAATAAGCCCCCCTCCCGGACTTGATAATGTTTGGCTATAGCATCAGCAGGATCAAGCCTAGCTTTTTCAGGTGAATTACTACTAGCTCGAAAACAACAGCATACAGTGTGTGTCACACAAAGCCAAAATATATTCTGAAATAGCTTTCTTTACATAATTACTGAAGAAAACAACAACTGAGGTCACATTAAATGTTCAATCTACATTGTGGAAGGAAGCAATTCACACAAAATAACTTCTCGGAATATCCATGGAATGGTAGGTACAATTTCAATACTGCGTTCCTTATTAGACAAATTAAGTTATGGTTTACACTGTAAATGAAAATACAAATACTGCAAAAATACATTGTAATACCAGATGTGGCAACAATAATTACCAACCAGTGCCAGTCAAAAAATCAACTAAAATTCCAATAACACTTTAAAAAAAAAAAACCATGATAAGGGTTTTGGAAAAAATACTGATAACACCAAAACAGAAGTTGACAATATAAGTCTGAATTATAAAGAAGTCTTTAATGATTTCCTTGTTGTAGAATGATTTGGTGCGGTTATCAGTAGGGAAGGAGTTTGGGTACACTTCCAGGTTGAGGCCCAACAAACACGAATAGAGAGAACATTAGATTTGCATAACTACACTTTTAGTGTCCTACAAGTAAAGTGACCACAGTCCCTGTGGTGGCCCTACACTCTGGTTTACATGTTAATAAATAAGGAAGAATTAATAATCACACTCTATTGGGCATTGTACAGCAACCTGTTGCAGTATTTATTAACTGCTTCCCGGATTTAGAGGGTGTTGAAGGAGGACACAAAGATAATCTGGCTTTATTGATGCCAGAGATGACCATGAGATCTGGGAGCTGTAAGAATAAATGCTCATTAACCGAAAAAGAAAGCAAGTTTTCAAAATTTTATTTCCTATGTAAAAGAGAATTTAGCAACAGGGGTAGCGCAATTCACGCGCAAATGCAGCAATATCCAGACTGACAAGTGGCAAGTCAGATTCACGCCACACATTCAGGCAATGACCATCTCCAATAAAAAAGAATCAAACCATCGCCCCTTGACATTCAATAGCATTACAGTTATAGAGTGTAATTATTATGCATCTTCTTATTTAAATCCATTGTGGCCATCACCAGTAAGTGCTGTGATATCATTAGTTGTTGTGGTTACCTGTGTAAATTCATATTTAACTGTCATTAGTTCTAATTAGATTCTGTTCCTGTTATTGTGATGTTTATCTAGTTGCTCTCATTTTTGAGTCCATACTGTATTTTAATCTTCATTATTTTTCTATACCAAAGAAAATGAACTTATAAGCGTTTAAGATGAACTTTTTGTGGCCAAGTTACCACAGTTTCCATCACTTAATCCCCCACTAATAATATTCTGGGGATTACCATTGACCAGAAACTGAACCAGCCATATAAATACTGTGGCTACAAGGCATCAGAGACTAGGAATCATGAGGCGAGAACACACCTCGACTCCCCAGAGCCTATCCACCACCTACAAGGCACAAGTCAGCAGTGTAATGGAATACTCCCACTTCCTGGATGTGTGCAGCTCTAATAACACTCAAGAAGCTCGACACCATCCACAACAAAGCAGCCCGTTTCATTGGCACCCCTTCCACAAACATTCACACCCTCCACCGCTGATGTACAGCAGCAGCAGCTGCGTCTACTATTTAGAAGATGCACTGCAGGAACTTACCAAGGCTTCTTCAGCAGCACCTTTCAAACCCACGACCACTACTATCTGGAAGGACAAGAGCAGCAGATACCTGGGAACACCACCGCCTGGAAGTTCCCCTCCAAGCCACTCACCATCCTGACTTGAAAATATATCACCGTTCCTTCACTGTCGCGGAGTCAAAATTGGGAGCTTACGGTTATTGTCACAATGCTGTTCGCTGCCAATTAACTTTGTAATCAAATGATGAACGTCAATCTATACCTACGGGTAAGATGACATACAGGGTACAGTCTCCGGACACACCTCCCTAACAGCACTGTGGCTGTACCTACACCTCAGGGACTGCACCGGTTCAAAAACACACCTCACCACCACCTTCTCGAGGGCAATTAGGGGTGGGCAACAAATGCAGGCCTAGCCAGCAAAGCCTACATCCTGTAAAAATGAGTTAAAAAAACACACGGGCTGCCTGCTACCACCTGGCTGCCCCTGCCAAATGTTTTATGGAATGGGCAGCATTTATTTGGGTCAATTGGCATGGTAACAACCCTCATTGACCCGTTATTACTTATTTGAAAAAGGCAGACGAGCTGCTAATTTGGGCGCCCATCCATGGGGGTGAGCTCAGGAATGGGCTGAAAGGATGGGCACCCACTGCATTTTACATACCTCTCTCTCTTCCTCCCCCCCCCCCCACTAAGTCTGGAGGGCCGGGGAGCGATTGGTTATGGCGTTCCGAACACCCCCCCAGCTACGTCTGGAGGGTCGGGGAGCGATTGGTTATGGCGTTCCGATCGCAGGATGAAGTGCCCAATGGCTGCGACTGGCAGCATGACCAGCTTTCAGAATGCCGGCTGTCCCGTGTATGTGCCCCCTCAGTTGGATGTAGCAATGCGCAGGCCCAGAGCCCACTGTGGGGCAGACTGCCTCCTCCGGACGTCAGCGTGCTGTCCCAGGGGCAGATCTTTTTTAAAAAAATATAATCGATGGAATCTTCCCACCAGAAGCGGCGGCAGAGAGCAAGTCACGGGTCGCATACACTGACATCTCATGTTCTGGGCGCGAAATTACTGAGGACATATTACTCCATTTTGTAACTGCCAGTAAGAAAGCAACAGGACTGTGTGAAGAACTGAAGATGGATTGTTCTGGAATAAGGAAGAGTGCCTCGGAAACAAACAGGCCAGGATCTCACAACTTAAAACTGCTGGAGAGTTTCTCAAGAGATTCCACGACAGGGCAAAACAGTGCTGGTGTGAGCTCCAAGACTTCTGATGAACAACCAGTACAGAAATGCAACATGAAATGACAAAGGAAGTCAGCTTGTGAGGACCAAATAAGCTCATTTGTCGAAAAATGGTGGGTCGAGACGTTCGGGCGACTTGGATTGCAAAGATCAGCCGGTTGTCAAAAATGGGTCCCCAGAAAGTTTGAAAAACACTGCCCTACAGCTTTGGGGTAGTGCTTGCCCATGTCTGGGATGAAGGCATGGAACGCCCCATTGCATTTGCTTCAAGGACACTGGTGGATTCAGCGCGCCGATACATGCATAGAGATTCTGATTTTCAGAATAAAGAAGTGCCATCAATATGTTTATGGACAACATTTTTTTATTATAATGCCCCATAAGACACTGCTCAAGCTCTTCGGGGAGGATAAAGGCACGGCTAAGACCCAGCGTTGGGTGTTCCTGCTGCCTGCGTACTAATATTTCTTTCGGCATTGTCCAGGTGCAAAGATCCACCCCCCCCCCCCCCCCGAATCAGAAACTCTTGCTACAGGACCTGCACAGTGGCCATCCGGAAGGGTCCAAATTGAAAAAGCTCCAGGGTACTTTTAGCACACATGAGATCCCAGAGGTCCTAGTAGCAGATAATGGGACACCGTTCACTAGCAAGGAATTTGTCATTTCCATGCAGCGGAACAGCATTCAGCATATTCAAACCACCCCGTATCATCCGTCCTCCAAAGGACGACCGGAAACGCTGGTCCAGACCATCACTAGGGGCTTGAAAATGCAATCAACGGGGTCCATAGACAGGCGGTTGTCACGGTTCCTTTTTAGTTATTGCACAACACAGTACGTGACAACAGGAATTGCCCCTGCACTATTATTTTTTTTCCTGAAAATATTTTAAGGTATTCATAATTTAAAAAATTTTAAACATCAGGGGCGGGATTCTCCACCCCACATTTCTGCCTCATCCCGCCAGTGGGATGCTCCGTTATGCCAGCCGGTCAATGGGGTTTCCCATTGTGGGGCAGCCCCATGCCGTCGGGAAACCCTCTGGCTACCGGCAAAATGGAGCATCCCGCCAGCGGAGAATCCCGCCCCAGGTTTCAACAAGAACAAAACAATATAACCAACACACCAGCCCAGTGACAAACCCCAGTCAACATGGCCTACACAAACAGGACCACCTTCCCCAGCCCCCTTTCCATTTGTTCTACTGCCCTTACTATTTTTTCCCCCCCCCCGCTGACAGCCTAAAAGTCGCTGAACAGCTGCCACCTCCGGGCAAACCCCTGCAGCAATCCCCTCAAGGCGAATTTAATTTTCTCAAGTCTGAAAAATCCCGCAACGTCAGTAACCCATACCTCCGACTTCAGGGGTTGCGGGTCCCTCCAACCTAGTAAGACCCGTCCCCGGGCCGCCAGGGAGGCAAAGGCCAGGACATCGGCCTCTCTCACCCACTGGGCTCCCAGGTCTTCCGACACACCAAAGATCGCCACCTCTGGACTCGGCACCACCCTCACCATTAAAAAGTCAGACATGTGGTCAGCAAACCCCTGCCAGAAACCCCTCAGCCTCGGACATGCCGAAAACACATAGACATGGTTCGCAAGACCCCAACACAGCACCCAACCTATCGTCCAACCCCTCGAAGACCCTGCTCATCCAGGCCACGATCATGTGCACCCTGTGGACCACCTTAAATTGAGCCGGGTGCACGACGAGGATGCATTGACTCGCCTCAGGGCATCCTCCCATAATCCAGCCTCCAACTCCCCACCCAAGTCTTCTTCCCACTTTCTCTTCACCTCACCTATCGAGGCTCCCTCCCACTCCATCAGTTCCCTGTCAATCTCTGATACCTTCCCCTCTCCTACTCCTGCTCTTGACACCACCTTATCCTGTAGCCCCTGGGGCGGCAGATGCGGGAAGGTTGAAACCTGCCTCTGCACAAAATCACTCACATGCAGATACTGGAACCCATTCCCACCTCGCGCTCGGGAAGCCCTCATCAATAAAACAATCTCCAAATCTCCTCGATCCCCGCCCGCTGCCACCTCCGAAACCCCCCATCCAGCCTACCCCCCGGAGTGGCCTGGTGTTTACCACATATCGGTGCCCACACCGACGCCCCCTGCAACCCCATATGCTGCCGCCACTGTCCCCACACCCTCAGGGCTGCCACTACTACCGGGCATGTGGAGTACCTGGCTGCCGTTAACAGTGCCCCCAAGATTGTGTCTTCACGAGGCCGCCTCTACCCGCTCCCACACCGACCCCTCCCCCACTTGCTGACCATCACAATATTCGCCGCCCAATAATAATTTATAAAATTCGGAAGAGTCAGCCACCCCCGCCAATGCCCGTGCCCCTGCTCCAGCAGCACCTTCTTCACCCGCGGGGTTTTACCCGCCCAAACAAATCCGGAGATCACCGCATTTACTTTAATAAAAAACGCCTTGGAGATAAAAATTGGAAGGCTCTGAAAGACGAACAAAAACTTCGAGAGCACCGTCATTTTTAACTGTCTGTACCCGCCCCGCCAATGACAACAGGAGCGCATTTCACCTCCCTCATCTGTTCTACCAACCGACCCAGATTCAGCTTCTGCAGCTTCTCTCACTCGGGCACCACCTGGATACCCAAATACCAAAAGCCCCCCTCCCCCACCACCTTGAACGGCATCTTACCCAACCGCCTCTCCTGCCCCCTCGCCTGGATCGCAAAGACCTCACTATTGTCCATATGCAATTTATATCCTGAGAACCGACTGAATTCCTACCTGCAGTATTATTGATGGGTTGAAAACGCAGGACTCGGCTGACTCTGACCTTTCCGAGTGTTGGCCACAAGGTAGAGAGGCAACAGGAGATGCAGAAGAGGTACCACGGCTCGAGGGCGCCGGAGCAGGCTTTTCACATTCGGAATGTGGTCTACGTTCGCAATTGTGGTGATGGAGTATTGTGGCTCCCCAGTGTGATACTGGAAAGTATGGGCCCGGTTTTGAATAAAGACCGGGTTCAGGAAGGATCCACTTAATGAGGCATGAACCCACCCCTTGGGACACCCGACCGGTGGTGGTAGTGTCTTTGCCACCCAGGAACTGCCCCTCGGTCTGGGGGCCCCGCCGTCCAGGTCGCCAGGCCCTTTCGAACAAGAGAAGGATAATTCTGGAACTGAGATGGATGCAGAGGAGTCCATGCCAGCAGATGACACGTTTAGAACCGCGGTCCCGACAGTAACACTTTGGCGGTGAGCCAGGAAATGGCGATTAGCTAATTGATACACTCCACCCAACCTAGAGCCGCCACAGATGTAAACGTGGCCACGAGCGAAACTGCACAGAAGACCTCCATTGTTGGTGGCTAAAGGGGGACTTTCGGATTTTGGTGGGGGGGGGGGGGGGGTCATAACCCCATGAGGAAAGCATTATTGATCTTACTGTGGGACTCATGGAGTACGAGCTTCCCAGATAGAGGGTTGTGGCCAACCACCTAGGGCTCGTTATGACCCAACGTAAAAGCAGGCCCGAAACAGGACCTAGTGTGGTTAATCCTCCCAGCTAGTAGGAACAATATGCTCCATTATGCAGACTTTTGTAAATAGTGTATAGAAATCTATGTTCGTTTACCGCCAGCCTCCTCTGTAACATTAAAGACGGCCTAGATGATCAGTTTTAAATTAGACAATGATGAGTGCTTCTGAGTAAGCAAACCTTGACCTGGATAACTCTGTGCCAGTGGTTATACAGAAGTACAGCATTGAAAAATTATTTTTAGGCAATACAAAAACATCGCGCAGTGGCCCAAATGGAAATGGGTGATCCTCTGGATGGTGGGAAAGATAGCAGGATTGATTAAATGTTTTTACCCTCTCATGTTAGTCAGTAAGTGTACAGCCAGTCTCTCTCTCCTTCATACTTCATGGATGACCGCCGTGATCAAGCTGTGGAGATCACATCACCAAATGCATATAAATTATGCCGTGTTGATTTTGGGTTGCCACTACTAATGGCATATGGATATTTTATGTTATATAACTATTGTCATGAATGAAACGTACATGGTGACTGGCTCCGTGCCATAGACACATCCGTACTGTCATTACCAACTTATATGTGCCTGGCTGAATATACCACTATGTAACAAATGCTCTGAATGACATCTGACCACACAGAACATACAGCACAGTACAGGCCCTTCAGCCCACGGTGTTGTGCCAACCATTTATCCTAATCTAAGATCAACCTAACCTACACCCCTTCAATTTACTGCTGTCCATGTGCCTGTCTAAGAGTCGCTTAAACGTCTCTAATGACTGGCTCCACCACCTCTGCTGGCAGTGCATTCCACGCACCCACCACTCTCTGTGTAAAGAACCTACCTCTGACATCTCCCCTATACCTTCCTCCAATCACCTTAAAATTATGTCCCCTTGTGACAGCCATTTCCACCCTGGGGAAAAGTCTCTGGCTATCCACGCCTCTCTTCACCTTGTACACCTCTATCAAGTCACCCCTCTGCCTTCTTCGCTCCAGTGAGAAAAGCCCTAGCTCCCTCAACCTTTCTTCATAAGGCATGCCCTCCAGTCCAGGCAGCATCCTGGTAAATCTCCTCTGTACCCTCGCCAAAGCATCCACATCCTTCCTATAATGAGGCGACCAGAACTGGACACAATATTCCAAGTGTGGTCTAACTAGAGTTTTATAAAGCTGCAACAAAACCTTGCGGCTCTTAAACTCAATCCCCCTGTTAATGAAAGCCAACACACCATACGCCTTCTTAACAACCCTACAACCTGGGTGCCAACTACAGCCAATTCTGTATCCAGACAGCCAAATTTCCCTGTATCCCATGCCCCCTAACTTTCTGAATGAGCCTACCATGGGGAACCTTATCAAATGCCTTACTGAAATCTATATACACCACATCCACTGCCCGACCTTCATCAATGTGTCTCATCACATCCTCAAAGAATTCAATGAGGCTTGTGAGGCATGACCTGCCCCTCACAAAGCCATGCTGAGTATCTTTAATCAAACTATGTTTTTCTAAATAATCATAAATCCTATCTCTCAGAATCCTTTCCAATATTTTGCTCAGCACAGACGCAAGACTGATGGGTCTGTAATTCCCAGGAATTTCCCTATTTCCTTTCTTGAATAGGGGGAACAACATTCGCCTCCTTCCAATCATCCGGTACTACTCCAGTGGAGAGTGAAGACGCAAAGATCATCGCCAACAGCGCAGCAATCTCCTCCCTCGCTTCCCATAGTAACCGTGGGTACATCCAGTCAGGCACAGAGGACTTATCTATCCTGATGCTTTTCAAAATTTCCAGCACATCCACCTTCTTAATATCAACCTGTTCAAGTCTATTAATCTGGTTCACACTGTTCTCATGGGTAACAAGGTCCCTCTCTCTAGTGAATACATATGCTGTCGTTTTGTACTCTTGCAGCCCTCCTTGGCCAGTCTCATTTCCAGTGGAGCAGTTTCCATATTTCTCAAAAATCTTCAGTGCAACAAGAGTTTGCAATAGTTTGTCTTTCACTGAAAACCTGAGCAATGTCTGCTCTATTTGTATTCGATAAACACTTTGAACAATTGGTGAGCAAATGTCCAACCTTTCGACTTAATTAGCCATTCATACAATTTGACTTAATGTGCATTCAGCCTCTGCATTTGTGCCACTATTTATATCCGGCAGGAATTGGACTGCAGCAAGTGCTATGCAAAAACAAATTACATTTATATAGTATTTCACAAAGGCATATTTAGGCAAAAATAGATTAGTCCAAATTCCTTTCCCTTTGGAATGTTATGAATCCCAACACTGTAAACAATTTAATAGAGATGCACAGTTTTTTAATGAACTAAAAATCTACAACAAATCTTTAAATTTGCAAAACCGCATTAGAAAATTAGAGTGGCTGTGCTGAGAAAAATTAAATAAACGCTGTTTTTTGAAACAAATGTTACATGACTTTTGTGGTCTAAAATGATGTTCACGTTAATTCTAAACATAATTCTGCCTTTTGGATCATCGAAATCTTGCATTCAGAATTGGAAAATGTGTTTATTTTTGCCTACTAATTCAAATATTCCCCTCTCAAACAGCTCTCAGTACAGGAAGCATGTTGTATGAAGGTCTGCTGCTGTAGGGAACAATGTTTTGTGCCTGCATGGTTTAGTATTCCCCTTGTTTTCCAGATGTGATCTCACATTGGCACCAACTTTCCTCACTTGCTTCTATTTAACTAAATTCTAATCAGCTCTTAATCATTTTTTTTCTGATCATTTTTTTCTTGATTGCGTGTTCTCTGGGAAGAGTGACCTCCTAGTTCTTGGCATGATGAAGCCATACGAGTCAGGGAACTGTTTAATCAGTGTTAAGTTGCTTAGGTAAGCTCATTTGCTGGAGAAGCTCATGGTATTAAAGAGATGGGAGCTTGAGCATGCAATTGGTTAAGGTATAAGGAGGCAGAAGAGTAGTGGGAAACATATGTCTGGAGAGAAACGGGCAGTGAGGTCCGCCCAGGGGTTGATATTAGAATACAAAAATTAGCAATATAGTAAAATAGTGAACAAGATTGTTGTAGGCCTGGTCAAAGGGAAAAACACATGGTAGGTACACTTTAATGCAAAGTGATGTACTTGTGAAGAGTAACAGAAAGTATAATCTAAATGTTACTGTGCGGTGGGGGGGGGGGGGGGGTTGGTGGTGGACATTGGAGGAGGGAAACCAGAGGGTGCACACCCAATCTTAGAATGTGGCAAGGAAATTTGACAAGGCAGTTAAGGAAGCCACAGCCTTGTAAACAGAGGCATTGAACATTAAAAGAAGAAATTCATGGCAGACCATTACAAATCTTTGGTCAGACCTCAGCTGGATAATTATGTACAATTCTTGGCAACATAGTTTAGGAAGGATATCTTGGACTTGGACAGGAGAGAGTTGGTTTACCAGGCATTAGGGATTTCAATTATGTGGAGAGATTACAAAAGCTGGGGTTGTACCCAGTGTAGAGAAAGTTTAAGAGAGACTTAAGACACATTCAGTATTAGTATGGGGCTCTGATATAACAAGTAGAAAGAGACTGTTTCCTCTGGCTAATTCATTGGTAAGCGGAAATTGTAGACTTAAAATATCAAAAGTACTCTAGGAAAAGTGAGCAATATATTTCCACAGAGGATTGTTGAGATTTGGAAGGTATGACTTAAAAGGATAATGGAATCAGATTCTATAGGAGCTTTCGCAAGGCAAATGAGCATATATTTCGAAGACGACAAATTTGCAAGGTCCTGGATGAGCTGAGGAATGGAATTAATCAGATATTTCTTCAAAAAGACCAGCATTAGCATAATGGTTTCTGACTATGAATTCTACGATTCTAAAACTTTAACTGTTATAGTACATAACAGCACAGTACAGGTCCTTCGGCCCTCGATGTTGCGCCGACCTGTGAAACCACTCTAAAGCCCATCTACACTATTCCCTTATCGTCCATATGTCTATCCAATGACCATTTGAATGCCCTTAGTGTTGGCGAGTCTACTACTGTTGCAGGGAGGGCATTCCACGCCCTTACTACTCTCTGAGTAAAGAACCTACCTCTGACGTCTGTCTTATATCTATCTCCCTTCAATTTAAAGCTATGTCCCCTCGTGCTAGACATCATCACCATCCGAGGAAAAATGCTCTCACTGTCCACCCTATCAAATCCTCTGATCATCTCGTATGCATCAATTAAGTCACCTCTTAACCTTCTTCTCTCTAACGAAAACAGCCTCAAGTCCCTCAACCTTTCCTCATAAGATCTTCCCTCCATACCAGGCAACATTCTGGTAAATCTCCTGTGCACCCTTTCCAATGGCTTGTGAAGAAGTAGAAGCAGAAGTCTGAAAAGAAAATTGCAAGTATGAGTACAGGAAAAAGGGGGGGGGGGGGGGAAAGGTGTAAGGCGAGACTTCAATCTGGTAAGTGAAAGCAGAAAGATTCTCAAATTGACCAGGCTAGCGTAGTGATCAAGGTTTTATGAACTATATTTGGAGTCAGGGGGACCACCCCGCGCTAGCTAACTAAAATCGGCTAGTGAACGGAGGTGAGGTGAGAGGAGGCCTGCGGACTTTGGAGCCTGGTTAGCAGGTTTTGATGGGCCTACGAGGCGAGCAAGTTGGGGGGGGGGGGGGGGGAAAAGAGAGAGATTTTCTTGGAGGGGAAGTGCAGGGGGGATTCTGGGAGGGAGGGGTGAAGGGGTTTGATGTTAATAATGGAAAAGGACGGGTCAGGCTCAAGGGGCAGGGGCCGGTGTTATGATAATGGTGGATAAGAAGGGAGGGGTGAGCCACCCCTAGTTAGGTTAGTCACGTGGAACGTGAGGGGGCTGGGAGGCCCAGCCAAGAGGTCAAGGGTGCTTGCGCATTTTAAAAGTTTGAAGGCCGATGTAGCAATGCTGCAGGAGACTCACCCGAGGGTGAAGGACCAAGTGAGACTTAAAAAGGGCTGGGTTAGTCAGGTGTTTCATTCTGGATTTGACGGAAGAGCTCGAGGGGTAGCGATAAGGGTCAGCAAAAGGGTATGGTTCCAGGTGGAAAAGGTGGTTGCAGATCAGGGGGGTAGGAATGTGATTGTGACAGGGGCGCTGGAGGGGAGGCTGGTGGTGCTGGTAAGTGTATATGGTCCCAATTGGGATGATGTGGGATTCGCGAAGAAGGGGTGTGGGGCCATCCCCGACTTGGACACACACAAACTGATAGTGGGGGTTGGACAGGTCATGGCCGCGCTCGCTGGTCCCGTCAGGGGGGAGCGAAGGCGCTGACTGGGCTAATGGTGGAAATGGGACACCCGACGGAATGGGAATACTCGTTTTTCTCAGCGGTCCATAAGGTGTACTCGCGGATTGACTTTTTCATGGTGGGGAAGAAAGACGCTGCTGGCTGGGGTTAAAGGGTCGGAGTACTCGGCAATTGCAATATCAGATCATGCTCCACATTGGGTGGATATGGTACTGGAGAAGGGGATGGTACAGAGACCAGGGTGGAAGTTAGATGTGGGACTGTTGGGGGACCAAGGGTTCTGTGACAAAATTGAAAAAGTAATCGAGGAATATGGAGGTTTTAACTGCACAAGTGAGGTGTCGAAGGCAGTTGTCTGGGAGGCTTTAAAGGTGGTGGTGAGGACTGAGGTGATCTCGTTCAAGGCTGGGTTAGACAAAGAGGAGAGGTTGGAACGCCAGAGGGTAATAGATGAGATGCTGGAGGTAGACAAGTATGCAGAAGATAGGGACCCAGCGCAGTTGGAAAAGAGGAAGGAACTCCAGGAGAGCTTTAGACCATAAGACATAGGAGCAGAATTAGGTCACTCGGCCCATCGAGTCTGCTCCGTCATTTAACCATGGCTGATATTTTCACATCCCCATTCTCCTGCCTTCTCCCCATAACCCCTGATCCCCTTATTAATCAAGAACCTATCTATCTCTTGTCTTAAAGGCACTCAGTGAATTGGCCTCCACAGCCTTCTGCAGCAAAGAGTTCCACACATTCACCACCCTCTGGCTGAAGAAATTCCTCCTCATCTCTGTTTTAACGGATCGTCCCTTTAATCTGAGATGGTGTCCTCTGGTTCTAGTTTTTCCTACAAGTGGAAACATCCTCTCCACGTCCACTCTATCCAGGCCTCGCAGTATCTTATACGTTTCAATAAAATTCCCTCTCATCCTACTAAACTCCAACGAGTACAGACCCAGAGTCCTCAAACGTTCCTCATACGACAAGTTCTTAACTCCAGGGATCATTCTTGTGAACCTTCTCTGGACCCTTTCCAAGGCCAGCACATCCTTCCTTACATAGGGGCTCAAAACAGCTCACAATACTCCAAATGGGGTCTGACCAGAGCCTTATACAGCCTCAGAAGTACATCCCTTTGACCGACTATCTACCAGGAAGGCGGTACGCCAATTGAGGCGAGCAAGGGGGGGCCAGTTTACGAGCATGGAGGAAAGGCGGGTCATCTCCATAGGGAGGCTGCAACAAGGGAAATTGTCCAGATGCGGGACAGGGCAGGGAAGTTGGTGGTAGCTCTAGATCGGATTAACAAGGTCTTTAAGGAATTCTGAGAGGTTGTACAGGTCAGAGCCACCTGGGGGAGGCCGGGAGATGCAGGAATTTCTAGATGGCCTGGAGTACCCAAGGTTGGGAGGGGGACAGGGCTACGTTAGAGGGGCGATAGTGGAGCAGGAGATAAAAGATGCGATTGGGAGGATACAGTCGGTGAAGGTGGCAGGGCCGGATAGGTTTCCGGTGGAATATTATAAAAAATTCAAAAATAAGCTGGTACCGCTGATGGTGGGGATGTTTGAGGAGGCGATAGGGAAGGGGGCGTTACCACAAACTTTGGGACAGGCATCGATTTCCCTGTTACTTAAGAAAGATAAGGATCCGACGGAGTGTGGGTCATATAGGAGCATATCACTTTTAAACGTGGACGCAAAGATATTGGCGAAGGTACTGGCAGGTAGGCTAGAGGAGTGCCTCCTGAAGGTGATAGGTGAAGGTCAGATGGGGTTTGTGAGAGGGAGGCAGCTCTTTTCGAACATTAGGAGGGTATTGAATGTGGTTATGGTACCGGCAGAGGGGAAGGAAACCGAGGTGGTTGTGGCATTGGACACCGAGAAAGCATTTGACAGAGTAGAATGGGGGTACTTGATGGCAGTTCTGGAGGGGTTTGGAATTGGACCCAGATTTGTGGACTGGGTAAAGCTATTATCTAAGGAGCCGAGGGCCAGTGTCCACACAAATAACATCAGCTCAGAATACCTTCCTCTCCACCTTGGGACGAGACAGGGATGTCTTATGTCCCCCCTGCTGTTTGCACTCGCGATTGAGCCATCGCATTAAGACGTTCGGGGGTATGGAAAGGAATAGTGCGGGGGGGGGGATATAGCATAGGGTGTCCTTATATACCGATGACTTGTTATTATACGCGTCGGAACCAAGTGTGTCAATAGGGGGAATACTGGAGCTGCTTCGGGTGTTTGGGTCTTTCTCAGGGTACAAATTAAATCTAGACAAGAGTGAGTATTTTGTGGTCTCAGCCAGGGGTGGGGGGGCTGCCATTCCATTAGGCAGGGACTCACTTTAGATACCTGGGGTACAGGTTGCTCGAGATTGGGGGGGGGGGGGCTCTGTAGGTACAACATTTCTAGGTTGGTGGGGAGGGTGAAAGCTGATCTGGCAAGGTGGGATGGTCCCCCTTTGTCACTGGCGGGTCGGGTACAGGCGGTTAAAATGAATGTGTTGCCGCGATTCCTCTTTATCTTTCAATGCCTGCTGATTTTCTTGCCAAAGGCATTTTTTAGAGAGATTGAAGGGATGATTACCTCGTTCATATGGGGAGGGAAGGTGGCCTGAATTAAAAAGCTGCTACTACAGAGAGGAAGGCAGGCAGGGGGTTTGGGTCTTCCGAACCTGATGTATTATTACTGGGTGGCAAATGTGGAGAAGGTACGGAGCTGGGTCAGAGGGGTTGACTCCCAATGTGTCAGAATGGAGGAGAGTTTGGGTAGGGGGTCGGGATTGAAGGCGCTAGCGACAGCACCGCTCCCGACGGCCCTGGGTAGTTACTCAGGGAGTCTGGTAGTAATAGCTTTGTTGAGAATTTGGAGGCAGTCTCGACAGCACTTCGGGTTGGGGGCAGGGTCAGGGGAAATGCCGATTCGGGGGAACCAAAGATTTGAGCCAGGGAAGTGGGATGGACATTTTCGGAGATGGGAGGAGAAAGGAATTAGGACACTAAAAGATTTGTTTCTTGGGGGTTGTTTTGCAGGATTGAAAAGCCCCCAGTCGCCACATTCCGGCACCTGTTCGGGGAGGCTGGTATGGGAAATAAACCCACGCTGCTGGCCTGCCTTGGTCTGCTTTAAAAGCCAGCTATTTAGCCCAGTGTGCTATTTTGGAGGAGAAGGCGCCGCTAGAAGGGATCAAAACAAAAGTGGGAGGAAGAGTTGGGAGAGGATATGGAGGAGGGGTTCTGGTGTGAGGTGCTCTGGAGGGTGAACGCCTCCACCTCATGTGCGAGGTTGGGGCTGATACAGCTGAAGTTGGTGTATAGAGCGCACCATACAAGGGCGAGGATGAGTCGGCTCTTTGAGGGGGTAGAAGATGTGTGTGAACGTTGCGGGGGAGGCCCCGCAAACCACGTTCATATGTTTTGGTCCTGCCCAAAGCTGGAGGATTACTGGAAGGAGGTTTTTAGGGTAATCTCTGAAGTGGTGCACGTGAAACTGGACCCTGGCTTCGGGAGGCCATATTCGGGGTGTCGGACCAGCTGGTGTTGGAAACGGATGCAGAGGCAGATGTTTTAACCTTCGCCTCGTTGATCGCCCGAACGTGGATCTTGTTAGGGTGGAGATCAACCTTGTCCACCCTGTGCCCTGGCGTGGTGGGGGGACCTGTTGGAATTCTTGACGCTTGAAAAGGTCAAATTTGAACTGAGGGAAATGATGGAGGGTTTCTACAATTCATGGGCGTTATTCATTATGCACTTTCGAGAATTGGATCACATCGCACATTAGTGAGGTGGGGGACTGGGACTTTGTGTGTTAATGGTGACTATGGATGATTCCTGATTCCTTTTTGTCATTTGTTTATGTTAACATGCGGGCCAATGTCAGGTTTGGTGAGAGGATGGGATCGTTGTTATTGATATGGGGATTGACATTACATTCGTTACTGATTCTTGCTGGGTGAAAATTTGGGAGAAAATGTGAAAAAGGAGGAGAATAAATAATATTTTAAAGAAACATATTTGGAGTCAGAGGCTCAGAGACTAGGAAGATTCATGTAGTGGCACAAGTCAATGATGCCTTTGGGTTGATATTCTGATGAGTTTCGCAGTAGCTCAAGGGCAAAAAGAACAATTAAGTTGGAAAACATGTTACAATTATGATCTTATACCAAATTTTAAATCCAATTATTGGATGTACCAGAATACTTGTTTAATAAAGAGCAACTAAATTCAAGTCTTCTTGAGGCTCAGTTCTTAGGAATGAACAACAGAAATGTGTTACTCAGAAAATCACTTGCAGGGCACAATATGCTTCTTTACTCTTACCGTGTCAATCATTCTACGAGCTTCCTCTTCTTCTGTATTGGAATTTTCAAGTTCAATAGTGTATGTTCCTTTATCACTTTGATCATCATCATTTTCCTTTGTAGCCAATGGTGAAATCATTTGTTGTTCTAGCTGTTGACTATAGTTCAGTCTATGCCCACTGCTACCAGAACTTCTCAGCTGTGCTGTCTGGGCAGATACTAATGGAATTGATGGTTCGTCAGATTTTTGTTTTTGTAAATGTTTGGTTTGATGAAGTTCAGGTACACCGTGTGATGATTTAGCATGAGGAAGACTTGGCTGATGTGTTAAAGAAGTTGTCTTCGATTCAGCTGTGTTACCTTTTGGCTTTGCAGGTGGACATGGATGAGGACCTTCTTGGGGTAGAGCTGCTGCAATTTGTGTGAAAGAATAGGATCGTCGCTTGCGTGGATTATCTTCATCAAAGAACTCTATCATAAAGGCAGTCCTACTCATTGAAGGAACCTCATGGGCTTTTTCTGAAGCTGAAGTCTTTTGATGATGAAGCCTGTGTTGTTCTGCACGATACATCCTCAATTGATCTTCAAGTGCAGCATGTTTGTGAGCCCGCCTTTGGCCATTTCCATTTTCCGTATCACTTTGTGTTCCATCGTCATGTTTACTTCCTAAACAAGAAACAAAGCACGAGAATATAATTTTGAAAATCTATAGCAATATCTGCCCGTGTTTCATGTTCGGTGAAAGACAGCCATGGCAATACAACATTTAACGATTCCTCACAAATATGCAATGTTTGGTGTATGTTGCAATGATGGTCAAAAACAATACGTAACACAATCCAATCCTTTAAATAAGTGAACAATGACTCGATAGCAGAACTGAGTTGCTATTATTCTCCAAGCTCTTGCTTTTGCACAAGTAACAAAACTGAGCTGCCCTCCAAGCACAGATGAGCGAGGAAGCACAGCTGCACTATTCTTGTTTTGTGTGTATGCTTACCAAAGCTAAGGCCAATTTATTACTTTCTTTGTTTTCAAAAGGAAAAGGCCAGATGTCACTGCAAAACATTTGTATTCTTGTTAAGGCAGATTTATTATAATAAAAATTACATTTATAAAGGGAGAAGTGGCAATTTCAACACAAATTAAAACAAAGTTTACCAAATATGTGTTGCCCATGATGACAATGCCATATTAAGAAATCCCAACAGCCGATATATGAATATGGAGAGAAGGCCAGCAGAATGCTTGTGCTGCAGCTCAGCAAGAGGGAGGCAGCCAGTGAGATTGGGAAAGTAAGGGACAGAGATGGGAACCTGCTCGGAGATTCAGCAGGGGTTAATATGGCATTCAAGGAGTTTTATAGCAGGCTGTATGAGTCGGAACCTCCAGCTGGGCCAGAGGGGATGAGGCAATTCTTAGGGGGGCTGAGGTTCCCAAAGGTTGACGAAGGCTTGGTAAAAAGGCTGGGGGCCCCCAATCAGGATGGAAGAAATAGCAGAAGGGCTGAAGGCCATGCAGTCGGGTGAAGCCCTGGGAACAGACGGGTACCCAGTGGAGTTTTATAAAAAGATCTCTGGGATGCTGGGGTCCTGCTGATGAGGACATTTAATGAGGCAAGGGAGAGAGGGGAGCTTCCCTCGACGATGTCACTACCTCACTGATCTTGAAGCGGGATAAGAAGCCGGAGCTATGCGGGTCCTACAGACCGATCTCCCTGCTAAATGTAGTTGACCAAACTGTTGACCAAAATCTTGTCCTCTAGGATCGAAGACTGCATTCCGGGCATGATTTGGAAGGATCAGACGGGATTCGTTAAGGGCAGGCAGTTGGCGGCCAACGTTAGAAGGCTGCTGAATGTGATCATGATGCCCCCAGAGGGTAGGGACGTTGAGGTAGTGGTTGCAATGGACGCAAAGGTATTTAATCGGGTGGAATGGACCTATCTGTGGGAGGTGCTGGGGCAGTTTGGGTTTGGACGGGGCTTCATCGACTGGGTTAGGCTGCTGTATCAGGCGCCCGTGGCGAGTGTACGGCCGAACAGGTTGATCTCGGGCTATTTTAGGCTGCACCGGGGGATGAGGCAGGGATGGCCCCTCTCCCCACTGCTGTTCGCGCCGGCCATAGAGCCGCTGGCAATCGCGCTGAGAGCTCAGGAGGCTGGAAGGGGCTGGTTCGGGGAGGGGTAGAACACAGTCACGCTAGATGCAGTTGACCTGCTCCTATATGTTTCTGACCCACTAGAAGGGATGGAAGAAATTATGAGGATTCTGGGGGAATTTGGCCGGTTTTCGGGTTAGAAATTGAACTTGGGGAAAAGTGAGATGTTTGCGATCCAGGCAAGGGGGCAGGAGCGGCGACTGGGGGAGCTACCGTTTAGAGTGGTAAGGGGAAGCTTTTGGTACCTAGGCATCCAGGTGGCACGGGAATGGGAATGGCTATGTAAGTTAAATTTGACCCGAAGAGTAGACCAAATGAAGGAAGAATTCCGAAGGTGGGACATGCTCCCGCTATCACTGGTTGGGAGGGTACAGACAATGAAAATGACGGTACTCCCGAGGTTCCTGTTTGTGTTTCAGTGTCTCCCTGAAAGGCCGAACTTTAGTAATTATTATTGGGTGGCAAATACAGCCATGATTAGGAAGGGGGTGGTGGGGGGGGGGGGGGGTCGATGTGGGAGCGAGTAGAGGTGGCATCATGTAAAGGCACGAGTTTGGGGGCATTGGTCCGGCGCCTCGGCCGTTCCCGCCGGCACGGTACTCCACCAGCCCCGTGCTGGTGGCGGCCCTGAGAGTCTGGGGGCAGTGTAGGAAACATGTGGGAGCAGAGGGAGCATCGGTCTGGTCTCCAATCTGCAATAATCATCGGTTTGCCCCGGGGAGGCTGGATGGAGGGTTTCGGAGATGGCAAAGAGCAGGGATCAAGAGGATGGGAGATCTGTTTGTAAAGGGGAGCTTTCCCGGCCTGAGGGAGTTGGAGGAGAAATTTGAATTGACGGGTGGGAATGAGTTTAGGTACCTGCAGGCGCGAGATTTCCTACGCAGGCAGGTCTCAACCTTCCCGACCTTACCGCCAAGGGGATACAAGACAGGGTAGTTTCCAGAGTATGGGTGGGATCAGCGAGGGTTTCAGACATTTATAAAGAACTCATGGGGTCAGAGGAGACGCAGACCGGGGAGCTGAAACACAAATGGGAAGAGGAGTTAGGAGGAGAGATAGAGGATGGTCTCTGGGCGGATGCGTTGAGTAGAGTCAACGCGTCCACAACATGTGCTAGGCTCAACCTGATACAGTTTAAGGTCGTTCACCGGGCACACATGACAGTGGCCCGGATGAGCAGCTTCTTTGGGGTAGAAGACAGGTGCGCAAGGTGTGCGGGTGGACCAGCGAACCATGTTCATATGTTCTGGGCATGCCCGAAGCTTAATAGGATTCTGGCAGGGGTTTGCGGATGTTATGTCCAAGGTGCTAAAAACAAGGGTGGCACAGAGTCCAGAGGTGGCGATTTTCGGAGAGTCGGAAGATCCGGGAATCCAGGAGGAGAAAGAGGCAGACGTTCTGGTCTTTGCCTCCCTGGTAGCCTGGAGATGGATACTATTAGCTTGGAGGGACTCAAAGCCCCAAAGTCAGAGACGTGGCTCACTGACACGGCTAACCTTTTCTGTCTGAAGAAAATCAAGTTCGCCCTGAGAGGGTCAATGTCAGGGTCCGTCCGGAGGTGGTAGCCGTTCATCGACTTCTTAACCGTCAGCAGAGTGGGAGGGGAGTTTAAGTTTAGATTAGATTAGTGTGCAAGAAAGGTGGGACCTGTGAGGGAGGAAGACGGCCGTTGCACTATATTTATATTTGTATGTACACTGTTTCTTCTGTTATCGTTAAAAAATCATAAATACCTCAATAAAATTTATTTAAAAAAAGAAATTCCAACAGTAATGATTAAAAAAATGTTCTCTGCCCATCACTAATATTTCTTTGACTCGATCTAAAAATGTTAACTCAGCAGTTAATGAAAATACAGCAAAATAAAAAACACTTCTCAAAAGCACCAAAATCTGGAGACTGCCTCACCATTTTGAAAAAGTGACAGCCAGGAGACACTTAGGGCAGAGAAAACAAGAGGATGGATACAAATACAAAGAGCTTAGAGAGGACCAAAAACAAGTAGTTGCAAATTAATAGCACGGATTGCTTCAAAAAAAGGGGGCGGGGGGCTTTCATCTAGTCCCATGATCAATCCTTCTATGGAATATGCAGTGATCCTCACTCAAAAGCATCAAAATATTAAGTTTAATTGTTCAGTGGAGGTTAGCAGACAATGACATTCACAAAGTTCTGAAGAAACGTCCTTGTCCTGAAATGTTAACTCTACTTCTCTTCACAGAAATGCTGCCGGGTCTGCTGTTTTTATTGCACACCGTATGGTCAAGTTTCTGCAATTCAAAGAGTGGGATGTATTCCAGATATCAGGGGCGGGATTCTCTCAGCACAGGCCGAGCCTGAGAATCGGCAGGACGGGCGCGAATCGCGCGACGCCATCCCAACGCCAGTCCGCCGATTCTCCGGAGAGCGGAGAATCGACGGCATTGGCGCCGGCGGGGGCCACGTCGGCAATTCTCCGCCCGGGATGGGCCAAGCGGGCACGCAAAAAAAACCAGAGTCCCGCCGGCGCCGTTCACACCTGCTCTTACCCGGCGGGACTTCGGCGTGGATTCATCTGGGGGCGGGCTGGTGGGGGGGGCTGTGGCCTGGCCCACGATCGGGGCTCATCGATTGGCGGGCCGGCCTCTCGGGCTGGGGGCCTCTTTTGTTCCGCACGGGCCCCGTAGCCCTACGCCATGTTGCGTCGGGGACGGCGTGAAGGGAGCGACTGCACATGCGCGCATTGGCGCCGGTCCCACTGCACATGCGCAA
This sequence comes from Scyliorhinus torazame, assembly GCF_047496885.1. NCBI lineage: Eukaryota > Metazoa > Chordata > Chondrichthyes > Carcharhiniformes > Scyliorhinidae > Scyliorhinus > Scyliorhinus torazame. Next base: position 384,911,696 of record NC_092707.1, read on the forward strand.
ACCCACGGTGCCCATCTGACGCCAGGGAACGGCAGCTGGAGCGGCGTTGGTCGCTCCAGTGCCTCTGTAGGGGTCAGAATCGCTGCTCCTGAGGCCATGTTGACGCCGTCGCGTTTCCATCAACACTTAGCCTCAGGATCAGAGAATCTCGCCCCAGATACATGATGATGTCCAATTGTGTATTAATTTTATAAAATAGATTTGCTAAGTAATAAATAAATTATTCAATTTAATTCTTGCATGCAATAAGTCTGCCATGTCCAAGCCCTTCAAGCGCTGGACATGTGTTTTTTTTTTCTTGTCCTGCTGCTTTAAATATTCTTCTGGGTTTACTTCCTCCATCTTATATACTTTCATAAAGCCTCCTCAGAAACCCTTCTTTCTCTCTCTCTCTGTTTGAGACTAAAGAACCCTGGATTATCACATGATTTCTCAAAGCCAGAATTGGGGAAACAGCATTTTTCAAAAGTGCACACATCTCTTCAATAATTGAAACACAGCTGCTTGAATGCCCTGTTTAGTAGCCATGTTCATGTGCTCAGTTCTCCTGTAGCAATAGGAAAAAAAAATGACCATTCAGAACTTTAAAAAGCGACAGCCTATGGAAGTAGGAATTATGTACTCAGCTTCCATCTTTCAAAAATATAAAACATCGGTCAGGAAATAATGCATCTGTTAGCAAATGGACTTGAGTTCTGAAATTATGCCTTGGGGTACATGTGGATGAGCACCAGACCTGGTTCACCTGAAGTTCCTCTCTTCATCATGCTAGCAAAGAAAACTACCCATCTACTTTAAACTGGTTAAAATCAAACAGGAGAAAAGGCTAAATAACTATGCCAAGCATTCATATAACATCATAATCTTTATAATAACCTTCGTTTCAAGTACGCTTACATTAACACTGCAATAAAAGCCCCTAGTTGCCACATTCCAGCGCCTGTTCAGGGACACAGAGGGAGAATTCAGAATGTTGAATTCATCCAACAAGCACGTCTTTCAGGACTTGGAGGAAACTGGAGCACCCGGAGGAAGCCCACAAAGACACGGGGAGAATGTGCAAACTCCGCACCGACGGTGACCCAAGCCGGGAATCGAACCTGGAACCCTGGCACTGTGAAGCAACAGTGCTAACCACTGTACTACTGTGACGCCCTGTAACGGTGTACTTGTGTATAATTTTGGGCCCTTTTTGTGCTTAAAGGCTCCCATCGCATTTATATTTAACCAATACTTCTGAAAAAAAAAGATTTGGGGCCAATTGCAATATTTTCCATCTCAACTATGGGTGACTACCTTCCTGCCATTAGGAAGGAAGCATGGATTTAGTGCAGGTTGAAGGAAGAAAAATGATTATAACTTGATTCTTTAGTGGAGAGAGAAAAGAGAATTTATGATCTTGAATGCAGTTATTGAATATTAATGTTCATTAATGAGCGTGACTCTAGATTCCACTTTGTCTTGAAAACCACCACACCCAAGTTTCTCAAACCAGCTGCCACAGATATTCAGTTATGTTTTTCCACCCTGAACCAATTTTGCTCCCTTTTCCATCTATTGTTGGGAATAATATGCAACTTTAAGTTTAATTTCTATTTCTATTTGTTTATTACAAAAGGTGGAACATGGTTTCAGTTTCATTTAGTTCTTTTGTGAGCTTAGTGCTCGGTCTGGAAGGCCTCCGAGCAAATCAGTTCAGTGATTTTGGGAAAAAAACCAAAGTAGAATACAACTGCTGTGCCTAGGAACAGGGAGGGTTCGACACACAGACACTAGGAAAGACAGGAAAAAAGTTTAGAGAGTGAAAGCAGGATTTCTAAACACTCCAGTCAAAAATCTTGAAAGACCGCATGGGGGATTGAGTTTAGGAAACGCAGGTGTTTGCTCGCAGTTGAAGTAATAGTGAGTTTATATTCCGGGTTTGGGTCTCTCAAGGAAAGATACCAGTTGGGGAGAAGCATCTAATGAATGCTTAGAAATCCACCGGAAGAAAACCGTTTGCAACTGGGCCAGCCTGAGAAAGAAAACTTGGTTACCGTGGTAGATCTTCACTGGGTTTTATGTCAGGGTTTTGCTGGGATAAAATAAATAATGCGAGTTTGAAACATTTATTGGGTTTGTATTGAGATTTTTCCAACTTTTGTGCCGTGTAACAAGACTTAATTTTTCCTTATTTAATTAATGTTTTATTCATTGTTAAAAATTCAGTAAACTCCTGTGAATTTGTACAGTAACTTTTCTCCAGTTTCTTAAATAATCAAAGTTAGAATCTATCAAGCCAAGTTTCACTTTGGGATCTGATTACCAGCTACAATCGCAAAAATATTAACGATTAAAAAAAGTTCCAAAATAAACTTGATTGGTGAAAATTGAAGGAAAAGGTTTGGCCATTTAATTTTAGGATTTGAATTGAGAACAATAAAACAAAATGAGTAGAAATGAGCAATGAGTGAAATACTTTAGTCCCACTATTAGCAGTTCGTTACCTCTTGCCAATGTTGTCAGGGCCCCTGTTCCCTTTCTTTGAGGTGCATTACATTTGCCTTGTAAAACCTTTAAAAATGAAACTCATTTTGAAATCTAAATCTTTCCGTATTCTACATTTTTCATGTTAGTGACTACAGTCTATTTTGTTACCTTCCTATTTTGACAAGCATTGAACATTTCACCCTATTCCCCAGTACTAAATATACCTTTATGGCAACTTCGGAAATTGTTCCGATTAAGAGCTGTCATGACCGGAAACATTAAATCTCGTTTAACTCAACAGCTGCTGATAATTTCCAGCTTGTTGTTTTTATTTCGGAAATTGCAATTCCCACAGAATCCCTACAGTGCAGGAGGAGGCCATTCAGCCCATTGAGTCTGCACTAATCCTTGAAAGAACATTCTACCTCGGCCCACTCCCCCACCCTATCTCCATACCACACCTAACCTTCGTATCTTTGGACACTAAGGGACAATTTTAGTGTGGTAATCCACCTAACCTGCACAAATTTGCTTTGTACTAAATCTAATCACAAGTTTGGAAAGAGATGAAACACCTCAGCATTTCCGGTTTCAAAGTAGGAAGGTATTTGTGACATGCTGTTTTGTCTCAGCATTTTTGGCCTGTACTATTAATGAAAAATGACTCATTCTCGATTAGTTCCTCATTCAGTATTAAAAGAATGGGTTTTTTTTTAAAAAGGAGGACAATACAAGACTTCTGCATTTGTGACTATCAGATGCCCTCCAGCCAAACATGAATGCTTGCAAAAATGATTGCTGTTTTTAAAATAGCTTTGGAGATCCTGGGTATAAGGCTGATTGTGTGTGTAATTTATTGGATTAAGCTGGGAAAATGTTAGTGGAGACTACTGATCTGAAAAATTTGGGACATGAAAAGGAATAAAGATGCTAAATGAAACTACCGTCAAGTGGCTTTAAGTGACTACAGTCAGGTTTACAAATTTGTATTATGAGATTCATAGGGATCTTTTTCCAGCTGTTAAATTTAAAAGGGAAGTAGGACATTTACAAATTAAAGGTTTTGTGGTAAACAAGAGAAGGTAATTAAAAAATTTTGACCAGAAAGTGGGGGCCAAAGGAAAGCATGAAAGATTTTAAATGCGGAGGACAATGGAACTGTAGATGAAAGGGGAAAAGGATATTTAAGGAGAGGTGCTGATTTGGTGTTGGTTGTGTGAGCAAGATCTCCTAGATCAGCTCTGGGCTACGAGAAATAAAAGTTTGAGTCAGCCATCCAGTTAATCCACAAAAATGTATTGGGTTGCAAAAAGCAACCTTGTCTAAAGTTCTTGGATTTCCACAGCAGAGTGGAAGTGGTATAAGACCATAAGACATAGGAGCAAAATTAGGCCTCGGCCCATCGAGTATGCTCCGCCATTCAAGCATGGCTGATGTTTTTCTCATCCCCATTCTCCTGCCTTCGGAGAGGCACAAGAAGTTGTGTGGTATGCTTTCACAAAGCTACAGCAGTTTTGTCTTGAATGATATTACTGGATTTTTATAGTTACAACAATATGAGTGTTGCCAGGAAGGTGTTTACTTGTGGATCCGACCAAGTAGGGAGTCTTTCTGGGAATATTTCATAGGACTAATTTCAATTGTGTAACTGTAATCTTTTAATAATTATAATCTTTATTGTCACAAGCAGGCTTACATTAACACTGCAATGAAGTTAGTGTGAAAGTCCCCTAGTCGCCACATTCCGGCGCCTGTTCGGGTACACGGAGGGAGAATTTTTTTTTTTATTAAATATTTTATTGAAAATTTTTGGTCAACCAACACAGTACATTGTGCATCCTTTACACAATATTATAACAACACAAATAACAATGACCTATTTTATAAACAAAAAATGAATAAATAATAAATAACAAAAATGAAAACTAGCCCTAATTGGCAACTGCCTTGTCACAAGTAACACGCTCCAAAAATATAATTTAACAGTCCAATATATAATTATCTGTAGCAACGACCTATACATACTATACAGTATATATTAACAACCCTGAGAGTCCTTCTGGTTCCTCCTCCCCCCCCCCCCCCCCCCACCCCCGATCCCGGGCTGCTGCTGCTGCCTTCTTTTTCCCATTCCGTCTATCTTTCTGCGAGGTATTCGACGAACGGTTGCCACCGCCTGGTGAACCCTTGAGCCGACCCCCTTAGGACGAACTTAATCCGCTCTAGCTTTATAAACCCCGCCATGTCATTTATCCAGGTCTCCACCCCCGGGGGCTTGGCTTCTTTCCACATTAGCAATATCCTGCGCCGGGCTACTAGGGACGCAAAGGCCAAAACATCGGCCTCTCTCGCCTCCTGCACTCCCGGCTCTTGTGCAACCCCAAATATAGCCAACCCCCAGCTTGGTTCGACCCGGACTCCTACTACTTTTGAAAGCACCTTTGTCACCCCCATCCAAAACCCCTGTAGTGCCGGGCATGACCAAAACATATGGGTATGATTCGCTGGGCTTCTCGAGCACCTCGCACACCTATCCTCCACCCCAAAAAATTTACTGAGCCGTGCTCCAGTCATATGTGCCCTGTGTAATACCTTAAACTGAATCAGGCTTAGCCTGGCACACGAGGACGACGAGTTTACCCTGCTTAGGGCATCTGCCCACAGCCCCTCCTCGATCTCCTCCCCCAGCTCTTCTTCCCATTTCCCTTTTAGTTCGTCTACCATAGTCTCCCCTTCGTCCCTCATTTCCCTATATATATCTGACACCTTACCATCCCCCACCCATGTCTTTGAGATCACTCTGTCCTGCACCTCTTGTGTCGGGAGCTGCGGGAATTCCCTCACCTGTTGCCTCGCAAAAGCCCTCAGTTGCATATACCTGAATGCATTCCCTTGGGGCAACCCATATTTCTCGGTCAGCGCTCCCAGACTCGCGAACTTCCCATCCACAAACAGATCTTTCAGTTGCGTTATTCCTGCTCTTTGCCACATTCCATATCCCCCATCCATTCCCCCCGGGGCAAACCTATGGTTGTTTCTTATCGGGGACCCCCCCAAGGCTCCAGTCTTTCCCCTCTGCCGTCTCCACTGTCCCCAAATCTTCAGTGTAGCCACCACCACCGGGCTTGTGGTGTAGTTCCTCGGTGAGAACGGCAATGGGGCTGTCACCATAGCCTGTAGGCTAGTCCCCCTACAGGACGCCCTCTCTAATCTCTTCCACGCCGCTCCCTCCTCCTCTCCCATCCACTTACTCACCATTGAAATATTAGCGGCCCAATAATACTCACTTAGGCTCGGTAGTGCCAGCCCCCCCCTATCCCTGCTACGCTGCAAGAATCCCTTCCTCACTCTCGGGGTCTTCCCGGCCCACGCACAACCCATGATGCTCTTTTCAATCCTTTTAAAAAAAGCCTTCGTGATCACCACCGGGAGGCACTGAAACACAAAGAGGAATCTCGGGAGGACCACCATCTTAACCGCCTGCACCCTCCCTGCTATTGACAGGGATACCATATCCCATCTCTTGAAATCCTCCTCCATCTGTTCCACCAACCGTGTTAAATTTAACCTATGCAATGTGCCCCAATTCTTAGCTATCTGGATCCCCAGGTAACGAAAGTCCCTTGTTACATTCCTCAACGGTAGGTCCTCTATTTCTCTACTCTGCTCCCCTGGATGCACCACAAACAACTCACTTTTCCCCATGTTCAATTTATACCCTGAAAAATCCCCAAACTCCCCAAGTATCCGCATTATTTCTGGCATCCCCTCCGCCGGGTCCGCCACGTATAGTAGCAAATCGTCCGCATACAAAGATACCCGGTGCTCTTCTCCTCCCCTAAGTACTCCCCTCCACTTCTTGGAACCCCTCAACGCTATCGCCAGGGGCTCAATCGCCAGTGCAAACAATAATGGGGACAGAGGGCATCCCTGCCTTGTCCCTCTATGGAGCCGAAAATATGCAGATCCCCGTCCATTCGTGACCACGCTCGCTACTGGGGCCCTATACAACAGCTGCACCCATCTAACATACCCCTCTCCAAAACCAAATCTCCTCAACACCTCCCACAAATAATCCCACTCCACTCTATCAAATGCTTTCTCGGCATCCATCGCCACTACTATCTCCGTTTCTCCCTCTGGTGGGGCCATCATCATTACCCCTAACAACCTCCGTATATTCATGTTCAGCTGTCTCCCCTTCACAAACCCAGTTTGGTCCTCGTGGACCACCCCCGGGACACATTCCTCTATTCTCATTGCCATTACCTTGGCCAGGACCTTGGCATCTACATTTAGGAGGGAAATAGGTCTATAGGACCCGCATTGTAGCGGGTCCTTTTCCTTCTTTAAGAGAAGCGATATCGTTGCTTCAGACATAGTCGGGGGCAGTTGTCCCCTTTCCTTTGCCTCATTAAAGGTCCTCGTCAGTACCGGGGCGAGCAAGTCCACATATTTTCTATAGAATTTGACTGGGAATCCATCCGGTCCCGGGGCCTTTCCCGCCTGCATGCTCCTAATTCCTTTCATCACTTCTTCTACCTCGATCTGTGCTCCCAGTCCCACCCTTTCCTGCTCTTCCACCTTGGGAAATTCCAGCCGATCCAAGAAGCCCATCATTCTCTCCCTCCCATCCGGGGGTTGAGCTTCATATAATTTTTTATAAAATGTCTTGAACACTCCATTCACTCTCTCCGCTCCCCGCTCCATCTCTCCTTCCTCATCCCTCACTCCCCCTATTTCCCTCGCTGCTCCCCTTTTCCTCAATTGGTGTGCCAGCAACCTGCTCGCCTTCTCCCCATATTTGTACTGTACACCCTGTGCCTTCCTCCATTGTGCCTCTGCAGTGCCTGTAGTCAGCAAGTCAAATTCTACATGTAGCCTTTGCCTTTCCCTGTACAGTCCCTCCTCCGGTGCTTCCGCATATTGTCTGTCCACCCTCAAAAGTTCTTGCAGCAACCACTCCCGTTCCTTACTCTCCTGCTTCCCTTTATGTGCCCTTATTGATATCAGCTCCCCTCTAACCACCGCCTTCAACGCCTCCCAGACCACTCCCACCTGGACCTCCCCATTATCATTGAGTTCCAAGTACTTTTCAATGCACCCCCTCACCCTTAGACACACCCCCTCATCTGCCATTAGTCCCATGTCCATTCTCCAGAGTGGGCGCCCTCCTGTTTCCTCCCCTATCTCCAAGTCCACCCAGTGTGGAGCGTGATCCGAAATGGCTATAGCCGTATACTCCGTTCCCCTCACCTTCGGGATCAATGCCCTACCCAGCACAAAAAAGCCTATTCGCGAGTAGACTTTATGGACATAGGAGAAAAACGAGAACTCCTTACTCCTAGGTCTGCTAAATCTCCACGGGTCTACACCTCCCATCTGCTCCATAAAATCTTTAAGTACCTTGGCTGCTGCCGGCCTCCTTCCAGTCCTGGACTTCGACCTATCCAGCCCTGGTTCCAACACCGTATTAAAATCTCCCCCCATTATCAGCTTTCCCATCTCTAGGTCCGGAATGCGTCCTAGCATGCGCCTCATAAAATTGGCATCATCCCAGTTCGGGGCATATACGTTTACCAAAACCACCGTCTCCCCCTGTAGTTTGCCACTCACCATCACGTATCTGCCCCCGTTATCCGCCACTATAGTCTTTGCCTCGAACATTACCCGCTTCCCCACTAATATAGCCACCCCCCTGTTTTTCGCATCTAGCCCCGAATGGAACACCTGCCCCACCCATCCTTTGCGTAGCCTAACCTGGTCTATCAGTTTCAGGTGCGTTTCCTGTAACATAACCACATCTGCCTTAAGTTTCTTAAGGTGTGCGAGTACCCGTGCCCTCTTTATCGGCCCGTTCAGCCCTCTCACGTGATCAGCCGAGTTGGGGGGCTTCCTACCCTCCTACCCCCCCCCCCCCCCCTGTCGATTAGCCATCACCTTTTTCCAGCTCCTCACCCGGTTCCCACGCAGCTGTATCTCCCCCAGGCGGTGCCCCCCCGCCCATCCTCTCCCATACCAGCTCCCCCCTCTCCCCAGCAGCAGCAACCCAGTAATTCCCCCCCCCCCCCCCACTAGCGTAATTACTCCCCCCATGTTGCTCCCAGAAGTCAGCAAACTCTGGCTGACCTCGGCTTCCCCCCGTGACCTCGGCTCGCACCGTGCGACGCCCCCTCCTTCCTGCTTCTCTATTCCCGCCATGGTTATCATAGCGCGGGAACCAAGCCCGCGCTTCTCCCTTGGCCCCGCCCCCAATGGCCAACGCCCCATCTCCTCCACCTCCCCTCCTCCCCCCATCACCACCTGTGGGAGAGAGAAAAGTTACCACATCGCAGGATTAGTACATAAAACCCCTCTTTGCCCCCCACATTCGCCCCACCACTTTGTTCGAACGTTCTTTTTAATAACCCGCTCATTCCAGTTTTTCTTCCACAATAAAAGTCCACGCTTCATCCACCGTCTCAAAGTAGTGGTGCCTCCCTCGATATGTGACCCACAGTCTTGCCGGTTGCAGCATTCCAAATTTTATCTTCTTTTTATGAAGCACCGCCTTGGCCCGATTAAAGCTCGCCCTCCTTCTCGCCACCTCCGCACTCCAGTCTTGATAAACGCGGATCACCGCGTTCTCCCATTTACTGCTCCGAGTTTTCTTCGCCCATCTAAGGACCATTTCTCTATCCTTAAACCGGAGGAATCTCACCACTATGGCTCTGGGAATTTCTCCTGCTCTCGGTCCTCGCGCCATCACTCGGTATGCTCCCTCCACCTCCAACGGACCCGCCGGGGCCTCCGCTCCCATTAACGAGTGCAGCATCGTGCTCACATATGCCCCGACGTCCGCTCCCTCCACACCTTCAGGAAGACCAAGAATCCTCAGGTTGTTCCTCCTTGCGTTGTTTTCCAGTGCCTCCAACCTTGCCACACATCGTTTCTGATGTGCCTCCTGCGTCTCCGTCTTCACCACCAGGCCCTGTATATCGTCCTCATTCTCGGCTGCCTTTGCCTTCACGACCCGAAGCTCCCGCTCCTGGGTCTTTTGTTCCTCCTTTAGCCCTTCGATCGCCTGTAGTATCGGGGCCAACAGCTCTTTCTTCATTTCCTTTTTGATCTCTTCCACGCAGCATTTCAAGAACTCTTGTTGTTCAGGGCCCCATGTTAAACTGCCACCTTCCGACGCCATCTTGGTTTTTGCTTGCCTTCCTTGCCGCTGTTCTAAAGGATCCACTGCAATCTGGCCACTCTCTCCTCCTTTTTCCATCCGTATCCAGGGGGGATTCCCTTCTGGTTTACCGCACAGTGTTTTTAGCCGTCAAAATTGCCGTTGGGGCTCCTATCAAGAGCCCAAAAGTCCGTTTCACAGGGAGCTGCCGAAACGTGCGACTCAGCTGGTCATCGCCGCACCCGGAAGTTCCGGAGGGAGAATTTATAACGTCCAATTCACCTAACAGCACATCTTTCAGGACTGGTGGGAGGAAACCGGAGCACCTGGAAGAAACTCACGCAGACACAGGGAGAACGTGCAGACTCCACACACAGTAACCCAAGCTGAGAATCGAACCTGGGACCCTGCCGCTGTAAAGCAACAATGCTAACCACTGCGCTACCGTGTCGCCCCTTCTTGGGCGCTCAAAAGTTCTCTTTGCTTCTTTTTAATAAAACTTTTAATTTTAAAAATTCCAAAAGCATTATTGTACTTCTTGCTACTGAGATGAGAATGTTTTCTTCTCGTTTTCAGAACACAAACAAAAGGGTATTTTCTCATAAGCCAAGTTTCCCTCTCGAATTTACTTTGGTCAGCAATTAATATCGGCTGTGATCATAATAGGTGTCACAAGGTACTTAAAAAGGTACAATTTTCACCAAGCAGCTTAACTGCATTCTGACGTTTTTTATATATACATGTACCTAGTTATGTTGAAATATTTTGAGCCCAAGCCACAGTTTCAATTTGTGGATAGGCAGGCCATGGAAAGCTAAAGTTTGAATTTTAACAATGTCAATTAACTAATTAGTGTGCTGTGGTATATCCATGACATTTCATAAATCGCCGAGCTTTCAAAACGTATTGCAAAATGCGTGCCTTTACTCAGGAATAATTCCTCTACCTCGTACATTAAGATTGAATTTAGTCTCTTCTATTCAGTCAGTTCCCTCTCTGATACAAGCCCCTCTATCCTATGGGAAACTGTAAGGCTTATGCTCGGGAGATACTGATTTCACATACGACCAACAAACGATGTTAATAGGATAGAGATAGAGAACCTAGTGGCGTGGTGCAATGCCAACTATCTCTCCCTCATTGTCAGCAAAACTAATGAGCTGGTCATCGACTTCAGGAAGCAAAGTATCGTACACACTCCTGTCTCCATCAATGGTGCAGAGGTGGAGATGGCTGACAGCTTAAATTCCTTGGTGTGCATATCGCCAACAATCTGTCCTGGTCCACCCACGGCGACGCTACGACCAGGAAAGCACAACAGCGCCTATACTTACTCAGGAAACTAAGGAAATTTGGCATGTCCACATTGACTCTTGCCAATTTTTACAGATGCACCAGAGAAAGCATCCTATTTGGCTGCATCACAGCTTGATATGGCAACTGCTCAGCCCAAAACCGTTAAGAAACTACAGAGTCGAGAACACAGCCCAGTCCATCACACAAAATCACCTCCCATCCATCAACTCTGTCCACACCTCCTGCTGCCCTTCTGCCTTGGGAAAGCGGGTAGCATAATCAAAGACCTCGCCCACTCAGGTTATTCTCTCTTCCATCGGGCAGGAAATACAAAAGTCGGAGAACACGCTCTAATAGGTTCAAAAACAGCTTCTTCCCCGCTGTTACGAGACCCCTAAATGACCCTCTTATGGACTGAATTTATCTCTCAACACATCTTTTCTACCGAGCAGTACTACACTCTGTAAACTTCACTCGATGTCTGTGTCTATGTATTTACATTTTGTATTTATCGTATGTCCTATGTTTTTTTTAAATTTAGAGTACCCAATTTTTTTTTTTCCCAATTAAGGGGCAATTTTAGCGTGGCCTATCCACCTATCCTGCACATCTTTTGGATTGTGGGAGCGAAACCCACGCAGACACGGGGAGAACGTGCAAACACCACACGGACAGGGACCCAGGGCCAGGAGTCGAACCCGGGTCCTCAGCGCCGTACGCAGCAATGCTAACCACTGTGCCACCATGCTGCCCATGTCCTATGTTCTTTTTAATGTATGGATCTGTCTGGAGTGTACACAGAACAATACTTTTCAATGTGCCTCGGTACATTTGACAATAAATCAAATCCAATCCAATCCAAACTGAAGTGGCAGCGACGGTTCGCTGAAACAGAGAGAGTATGGCAGGAGTCCTAACTGCTCATTGCTGAAAGAAATGAATGCAGTCCAGATAGCGCTGGACTTTTTATTGACTCAATATGCTGTGAGGGGTTTAAAGTTTGCAAATCAAAGGCTAAGAGTTTGGAAACAAACCAAGTAGATACCTGGCATTCTTTACTGGGAAGGTGGCCGACTCCAGGCCTATTCCCTCTGTGTTAGACTCAATAAAAGGTTTTTATGCTGATTTATATAAACAGACTAGTCTGGGGATACACTAACACTTCTGGAGCATTTCTTCTCTTCCTTTAAACTTCCAATAATCTCAGAGGACCAAATATTGGTCCCGAATGTTCCCATTTCTATAAGTGACTCTTGCCTTGAAGGAGCTTCAATCTAGTAAAGGCCCAAGGCCCAATGGTTTTGAATATCAATTTTACAAGGAATTTAAAGACTTGCTAATGGATCCGTTGATTATCATGTATAGTCATTCTTTTGGACAGGTCTGCTGCTGCAGATGCTACGAGAAGCGAATATTTCCTATATCTGAAGGCAGACAGGAATCATGAAGAGTGTGCACCCTATAGGCCAATTTGGCTCCTGTGTGTAGATTTGAAATTGCTGTCCAAATGTTGGTATGGCACTTGGAAGGAACTCTCCCTATCGTCATCCAGGGCGATCAGGCTGCGTTCAAAAAAGGGCTGCAATTTGTGTCACAATGTCAGGGGATTATTAAATGTCAACCAGGTCTTTCAAAAACAGGTGTTAGATGGTGTAGTGGAATCCTTAGATGCAGAGAAAGCTTTTCATCGAGTGGAATGGAATTATTTTTTTTCATACATTGCAAGAGGTTTAGGTTGGGAGAGGAGTATGTTAAGTGCATTCAGTGTCGTTATAGATCTGAGTGATGCGTTATCAATGACGACGAGACGAGAGTAGAGTGTAATCGAGGCTTTATTAAGCAGAGATGTGTATCCTCCTGCAGCTGCCGCCGAAATGGCTGCAGCTCGGTGAGCACACACATTTATACTCCGCCTACTGGGCAGAGCCAGCAGGCAGGGATCTCCCCCCCCGTACCTGTAGTACAGGAGCCTTACCGTATTACATCTCGTATGTGATATAAACAACAGTGGTGACTACCACATACACCCCCGTTAAAAAAAAAAAAGAGTCCAGCGGGAGTGGTGGGAAACTATTTACATGCATTTTAAGGTTAACATTTTGGGGAAAGTTCACAAATTCAGCCAATTGGGTGCCTTGATCCTCCATTGTGAGCGCCGCAATCCCGATGGCGATGCAGGTGTCGGCTCGGTCGCCGGTGACTCCGGGAGCGTGTAGACCTCATCTTCATCCCCGGGTGGGACCAAGGGGAGGATGGATCATCCTGGAGCGGGGGCTGTGGTGAGGTGCGCTGGGGGGAGGAAGGGTGGCACCGGGGCAGAGAGGCCGGGGGGGGGGGGGGGGGAACTAGCTGGCGCCAGGTGCCTGAGGGAGACTGTGTCTTGGCGGCCGTCGGGATACGCTACGTAGGCGTACTGCGGGTTTGCATGGAGTAGCTGTACACTCTCGACCAACGGGTCCGCCTTGTGGAGCCGCACATGCTTGCGGAGGAGAATGGGTCCTGGAGCTGCCAGCCACATTGGGAGCGAAACCCCGGAGGTGGACTTCCTGGGAAGGCAAGGAGACGTTCATGGGGGGTTGCATTAGTCGCCGTGCAAAGTAGCAATCGGATGGAGTGAAGGGCGTCAGGGAGGAGTGAAGGGCGTCAGGGAGGATATCCTGCCAACGGGAGACATTTGGACCGTAGGGCCAGCTGGACGGCCTTCCAGACTGTCCCATTCTCCCGCTCCACCTGCCCGTTTCCCCGGGGGTTGTAGCTGGTCGTCCTGCTCGAGGCGATGCCCTTGCTGAGCAGGTACTGACGTAGCTCATCACTCATAAAGGAGGATCCCCGGTCACTGTGGATGTAGGTGGGGAAACCGAACAGGGTGAAGATGGTGTTGAGTGCTTTGATGACGGTGGCAGACGTCATATCGGGGCATGGGACGGCGAAGGGGAATCTGGAGTATTCGTCGACCACGTTAAGGAAGTAAGTGTTTCAGTCGGTGGAGGGGAGGGGTCCTTTGAAATCCACGCTGAGATGTTCAAAGAGGCGGGAGGCCTTCACTAGATGCTCACGGTCTGGCCGGTAGAAGTGCGGTTTGCACTCCACGCAGACCTGGCAGTCTGTGGTGATAGCCCTGACCTCCTCAATGGAGCAGGGCAGATTGCGGGCCTTTATGGAGTGAAGGAACCGGGTGACCCCTGGGTGACAGAGAGCGTCGTGTAGGGTAGAGAGTCGGTCCACTTGTGCGCTGGCACATGTACCTCTGGATAGGGCATCAGGGGGCTCGTTGAGCTTACCGGGACGATACAAAATCTCGTAATTGTAGGTGGAGAGCTTGATCCTCCACCTCAAGGTTTTATCATTTTTGATCTTGCGCCGCTGTGTGTTATTAAACATGAAGGCAACCGACCGTTGGTCAGTGAGGAGAGAGAATCTCCTGTCAGCCAGGTAATGCCTCCAATGCCGCACAGCTTCTACGATGGCTTGGACCGCCTTCTCGATAGAGGAGTGCCAAATTTCGGAGGCATGGAGGGTGCGGTTGAGGGTGGCGGCCAGAGCGACGTCTGATGCATCGCTCTCGACTTGGAAGGGGAGCGTCTCGTCGACCACGTGCATCGCGGCCTTGGCGATGTCGACCTTGATACGGTTGAAGGCCTGGTGAGCCTCGGTGGTCAGGGGGACAACGGTGGAGTGAATGAGTGGGTGGGCCTTGTCTGCATAGTTAGGGACCCACTGGGCGTAGTATGAGAAGAACCCCAGGCATCGTTTGAGGGCCTTGGGGCAGTGGGGAGTTCCATGAGGGGGCGCATGCTGTCAGGGGCATACGCTTGTACATTACGGGAGGCGACCGTTAGGGAGATTGCGAGTTTCTTGGTTGCCGCGAGGTCGAGGGTAGCCCCTTCTCAGGAGGTGCTGGCGGATGCATGCCGACCCTATGCCCGTAACAAAAGCGTCCCTAATTAGGAGTTCGGAATGTTCAACAGCCGAAATGGCCTGGCAATCGCAGTCCCTCGCCAGGGCGTGCAGGGCACGCCAGAAATCTTCCACAGACTCACCGGGGAGTTGATGCCGCGTGGACAGGAGGTGCCTGGCGTAGAGCTTGTTGGTCTGCTGAGTGTAGTTCTCTTTCAGTAGCGCCATGGCCTCAGCGTAGGTAGGCGCGTCCCGGATGAGGGGAAAGATATCGGAGCTCAGCCGCGTATACAGGATCTGGAGCTTCTCTGCCTCCGAGGGTGGTTCTGTCGCAGATCCGATGTAGACTTCAAAACAAGCTAGTCAATGTGCGATGGCCGACTTGGCGTTGTCTGCTTGAGGGTGCAGCTGCAGGCGATCAGGCTTGATGCGGAGGTCCATCGTTGTAAAATCTCTGCTTAATAAATTGATGCGCTATCAATTACGACGAGACGAGAGTAGTGTAATCGAGGCTTTATTAAGCAGAGATGTGTAGCCTCCTGCAGCTGCTGCTGAAATGGCTGCAGCTCGGTGGCCACACACATTTATACTCTGCCCACTGGGCGGAGCCAGCAGGCAGGTATCTACCCCGTACCTGTAGTACAGGAGCCGTACCGTATTACATCTCGTATGTGATATAAACAACAGTGGTGGCTACCACACTGAGAAATTAGTCTCCAGCGAGGGACAAGGCGGGGGTACCAGTTATTGTTCGCAATGGCCTTTGAGCCGATGGCAGAGGCAATTCGACAAGATCCCTCAGTTTTTGGGCTACTCAGTGGGGGGGAAGCAAACAAGGGCCAGAATTCTCTGGCCATTGAGATTTCCTATTCCCGCCGGTAGCACACCCTTGTCCCCAGGTTTCCCAGCAGCGCGGGGTGGCTTTGTAGCCATTTGGGATGGTCACATCCCGATTACAAAATGGTCACTTGCAAAGAATGCAGGGAAAATTGGACAATACTAAGAAACAAGCAGGTGCAAGCTCTGTCTGTTGATTAGAACCTTAAACTCTCAGACAGGACAGAAACTGCCAAGCAATCTACATACTAATGAGCCATCTCCGGGACAAAAGGGAAACATTTAGATACACAATGTTAAGGCAGACTCCCCAGCGCCAGAAGAAGCTAAGACAAAGCAGACTAACAGTCACCAGGACATGCCCAGCGATCAGGGAACCACCCCTCTATTGATGAAAGATCGATACGACTCATTGGGAAAGACCCAATTAGTTGAGGCCAAGCTCAAGGCCCGCCCAAAAGCGCGCGAAGCCCTTAGTATAAAAGATATTCCCCAAGGGAGAATCTTCCTCCTTTGACTATGGCTCTCATCGAAGAGAGAGACCAGCCTAGCAGCTACAGAAGACCAAGTAAGTTCCAAGTCAACGCACGCTACGAGATAGACGCTCCCACCAGCAGCCTCAGAACCGAGCAACGGCCATTGTTCCTCTGACTGAGTGGGCACCCGAAGCTAAGTATAGGCTTTAGTATTAGTGGTAGTTTAGTTTGTAGAGTTTATGCATGAGTAGATTTGACTGTGTGGAAATAAATCAGCATTGCTTTTGAACTTACTAACTGGTGTATCGAGTAATTGATCAGTATTCGGTTCTGAACCTTGTGGCGGTGTTGAAAGATACCTGCCGACTCTTGAGCAAACGTGATTAAACAGAGCCAAATTAAGAGCCAACCAAACAATAGCAACATTTACTGGCGACATCTGACTCAACTTAGAAGTGGCCTATCCACTCCAAGAGAACACAAAATTTGAATTGAGAATCCAATTGGAAACAGAAAAACCACATGCGTCAAAACAATCAAGCCTCTGAGATTCGGAAGTGTGTTAATGCATGCGTACTAACAGGGATATAAGGTAAGCCTGAGAGATTTTGTTGCGTAAAACTGTCGGGAGTTTTGTAGGCCGGACATTAGCATAAGCCGTACCCATGTTTACATCACCACTTTATCACCCACTGTTCCAAATTCAGTAGAGATCCTAGATAGAGAAAATGGCAATGAAGGCAATGGAACGTCTTATGAACCACCAGGAATTCGAGGTTGCAGCGACCAGTAGAGTAGGACAGTGTCCCGTTTGGGAAGATGAGATCAGAAAATATCTCAAAGAGAAAGGATGGCCCCTTTGGAGTGAATTCTGCAATAATGAGGAAACAGGACCCGGGAGGATAGGACATACTTGGTGGGAGAACCTGTCAGAGATCCACAAGAAGAGCTTGGGAAAAGCTCGCAAGCCGATGACAATCGTGTCCTGTTTGGCACAATTGCGAGGCACAGAGGAGGTTGTTAGGACGCTCCGGGGAGAGATAGAGGAGAGAGACAGAACCAGTGAGGTAGACGTGAGCGAGGTAGAGAAGGAGAATATAGATTTAAAAGAGCAGTTAGCAGCAAAGGACAGAGAGGTGGATGATGCCGAGGGGGCACATCAGTCTTGTCTTGCACATTTGAACAGTTTTCAGACACAATATGATAAGGCCTACCAGGACACGCAACGTGCGGTCTTGGTAAGACACGAGACAGTCGAGAAATTGCAGAAACAATGCAATGATTTAAAAGCAGCCCTATGAGCACTCCATACTTCCACAACGGAACGAAGGCAGAGCTCCGTAGACCACGCAAAGTGCCGGAAGCAAACTGCAGAATTGCAATCTCTGCTTTCCGTTCAAAACGGATTTCAAAGTACATTCGGACCCCAATTAGATCAAGAAAACGGCCCCAATTGGCAGGAATTGAACGAGACTGCCCATAGATACGTACATGAGACATGTACGCAGGAAAACCCCCAGAAAAGGAGAGCGCCCCAACCCCCAACCGAACAGGCAGAACACAACCCCATGAATCCTGTAACCACACACTGCAGGGCCGCAGGAGAAGGAGAAGCAGATTTCCTTTACACAACCCCGTTAACCTTGACCCAATTACGGGACGCGTGTGGATAAATTACACCGTTCCTTCCCACTTCAGACCCCCACCAATTTTTCGCGAAAGTCAAACAACAGGCTACCATGTACAGCCTGGATGAAAAAGGAGAAAGTGAAGCTCACAGTTTTGAGCCTCGACCCTTCAGTCGTAGCAGCCCTTCCCGACCCACAGAATGTAGGAGGAGGCACACTCCAAGAGATGCACACAGCGATCCTTGATGCGATCGGCTTTAACAAAGGAGACCCCGTAGAAGGCCTAAATAAGTGTAGGCAAAAGAAGACAGAGCACTCCACAGAGTTTGCTGGACTTTTGTGGATTCACTTCACCGCAGTTTTTGGAGTTAGCCCTCGCCCATTTGTGCCCAGATAATATGGCCAAATGGACCCGAATTCTAGTCTCCCACGCCACAGACGCAGGACGAAAAGCTTGCGCAAATTATGACCACTGAGATGAGGCCCACAATGAAAAATGGGTAGTGACGAGATTGTCCCGCGCTTGGGAGCAATAAATTGCAGGCAAAACCGCATTTATAACACCCGATGAAGAGCAGGCACAGATGAACCCAGTTAAAGCACACCAGAACCCCGCATGGGTAAATGAGGGCAGGAACAGCCAACCCCAGCCCAAATCTCAGAAATGTTACAACTGTGGACAGTTAGGACACTTTGCTCGAGAGTGCAATGCGCCCCAGAAGCAGCAGAGAAACCAGCCCGTTCAGAGAATGCAGACATGAACGGCACCGACTGACGGTGTTCGGGCTCCCCAACTTGGGTCTGCGACACCCTTTGGGACAAGTCCGGTAGACCGGTAGTAGCAGGCAAAGTCTGGGGACAACCCGTAGAATTTATTTGGGACACAGGAGGGTCCCGCGCCACACTCAATTCCTCCATGATCTATCAGCGAGACACGTGGCCCACAACAGACACCATCACACTCAGCGGTTTTACAGGCCATTTACAACAGGGACACATCACAGCCCCTGTAGCAATACAGATAGGGAACATCACGACTAAGCACCCCGTAGTTTTAGCTGATCGCCCCAGACAGCAGAACATATCCTTGGGATCGATTTCATGAGCTCCCATAACCTTTCTTTTTACCCAGTTAACAAGTGTGTTTGGAAAATGGCAAAGGCAGCACGAGCCCCTGCCACGCTCACAGTAGGAGAGTACGCAAATAGGATTAGCTCAGTATGAGACTTCTGGTTCGACCCTCGAACCATTAGTGCAGACAAACAGATTAGGGTCCTGCAGGAACATAAAGCAGCATTTGCACAGCACAAGCACGACTGTGGCAATTTGGCTGGCTTTGTGAACATTACAGGTCCCGATCCTAAACCCCAGAAGCAGTACAGATTTCCCCAGGAAGCAGAGGGAGAAATCTCCAAAGTAATAGAGAGTTTGTTGGATCAGGGCGTACTCAGATCAGTAGCCTCCACAAATGACACACCGATTTGGCTTGTCAGGAAACCGGATGGATCATGGCAACTGACCATTGATTATCGGGAACTGAGCAAAGTAACCCCAGCAGTAGCCCCCACCGTAGCCATGAGTCCCGAGACCATGCTCAAACAGGGACTCCAGTCAAATTTTTTTTCGGTTTTGGACATTAGTAATGGCTTTTGGTCCATTCCATTGGCTAAAGCGTGCCAGTACAAATTCAGTAGCCTTTACATTCCAAGGGCAACAATACATGTGGACGTGCCTTCCACAAGGCTTCCACAACTCGCAGCACGGTAGCATAGTGGATAGCACAATTGCTTCACAGCTCCAGAGTCCCAGGTTCGATTCCCGGCTTGGGTCACTGTCTGTGCGGAGTCTGCACGTTCTCCCAGTGTGTGCGTGGGTTTCCTCCGGGTGCTCCGGTTTCCTACCACAGCCAAAAGACGTGCAGGTTAGGTGGATTGGCCATGTTAAATTGTCCTTAGTGTCCAAAATTGCCCTTAGTGTTGGGTGGGGTTACTGGGTTATGGGGATAGGGTGGAGGTGTGGGCTTCGGTAGGGTGCTCTTTCCAAGAGCCGGTGCAGACTCGATGGGCCAAATGGCCTCCTTCTGCACTGTAAATTCTATGAAATCTATGAAACTCCCCCTCCATTTTCCACCGACAGCTGGCAAATGGATTAGCAAAGTTTTCCCACCCCGATTGTCTGGTCCAGTACGTAGATGACTTGTTACTACAGACAGACACAAAGGGAGAGCACATTTCGCTTCTCGATGAACTCCTAGCACTCCTAAAAGAAATTGGTTGTAAAGTCAACCCCAAGAAGGCCCAGATTTTGAAAGAAAAAGTGATTTACTTGGGAACAGTGATCACTCATGGTACACGCGAGATTGAGCACAAGAGAATTGACTCGATCGTTGCCCCTTCCACACAATGTCTCAGCCCTCTGGTCATTTTGAGGACTGGTTGGCTACTGCCGAAACCATATTGACGGATTTGCCACTAAAGCAGCGCACCTTTCCGACCTTCTCAAGAAGCAGGCAACTTGGGAATGGCTTCCACAGCACACAGATGCCATGGACGCTTTAAAAAGAGCATTCAGCACAACCCCCGCACTACAGGTCCCAGATCCACTTTCCCCATACGCAATCGAAGTTGCCGAACCCTTTCGGCCGTGCTCCTCCAGGAACGCCATGACCAATTACGCCCCGTAGCATACGCCTCACGCGTGTTAGACCCCGCAGAGCAAGGATTTTCTGCCTGTGAAAGGCACCTGGTCGCAGTTTTTTGGGCAGTACAACACTTTGCCTACATTACAGGGCTCAACCCATCACCATCCTCACAGAACACACCCCGACACAGCTATTGTTAGACGGCCGACTTAAGGATGGCACAATCAGCCAAATCCGCCCAGCCCGTTGGACCCTTCTTTTGCAGGGACGGGACATCACGGTAAAGAGAGCCAAAACCCACACCTTCCTTGCCGATAATTTGCAGTATGCAGGCACCCCTCATGAATGTGAGATCGGGGGGAGGGGAGGGGGGGACAATAGGGTTGCTGCTGCATTGACCGAGGGGGAACTGAAAATGGAAGAGGTGGTCGGGGCGGGGGTTCCCTGCCTGGGGGACTGGAGGGTGCGGGAGACTCGGGCGCGGGACTGGGCTAAAATAGGAGATGGCTAGTCAGCACGGGGGAGGAAGGGAGGGAGGGTTAGCCCCCGAATCCGGCCGATCACGTGGAATGTGAGAGGCCTAAATGGGCCGGTTAAGAGGGCCCGAGTGTTCACGAACTTAAAGGGACTGAAGGCAGACGTGGTCATACTTCAGGAGACACATCTGAAGGTGGCAGATCAGGTCAGGTTAAGGAAGGGATGGGTAGGACAGGTGTTCCATTCGGGGCTGGATGCGAAGAATAGAGGGGTGGCAATACTGGTGGGGAAGCGGGTGTCGTTCGAGGCCAAGAACATAGTAGCGGACAATGGAGGCCGATACGTGATGGTGAGCGGTAGGTTGCAGGGGATGGGGGTGGTATTGGTAAATGTATACGCCCCGAATTGGGACGATGCTGGATTCATGAAACGGATGTTGGGGCGTATTCCGGACTTGGAGGTAGGAAGCTTGATAATGGGTGGGGATTTTAACATGGTGTTGGACCCAGCACTGGATCGCTCCAGATCTAGGGCCGGAAAGAGTCCGGCTGCGGCCAAGGTGCTCAGGGGGATTATGGACCAGATGGGGGGAGTAGATCCTTGGAGATTTGCCAGGCCTTTGGCCAGAGAATTTTCTTTTTTCTCCCATGTACATAAGGCCTACTCCCGGATAGATTTTTTTGTTCTGGGCAGGGCATTGATCCCAAAAGTGTAGGGAACGGAGTGTTCGGCCATAGCCAATTCGGACCACGCCCTGCACTGGGTGGAACTAGAGCTGGGGGAGGAGAGGGACCAATGCCCGCTGTGGCGGTGGGATGTGGGACTGCTGGCAGACTAGGAAGTGTGCGGGGGAGTATCGAAAGGTATCTGGAGGCCAACGACAACGGAGAGGTGCAGGTGCGAGTAGTATGGGAGGCACTGAAGGCGGTGGTCAGGGGAGAATTAATCTCCATCAGGGCTCATAGGGACAAGAGAGAGAGCAGGGAAAGGGAGAGGTTAGTGGGGGAGATTTTAAGAGTAGACAGGAGATATGCAGAGGCCCCTGATGAGGGACTGCTCAGGGAGAGGCGAAGTCTCCAGACGGAGTTCGACCTGTTGACCACAGGAAAGGCAGAGGCACAGTGGAGGAAGGCACAGGGGGCGATGTATGAGTTTGGGGAGAAGGCGAGCCGGATGCTGGCACATCAGCTCCGTAAGAGGATGGCATCGAGGGAAATAGGTGGAGTCAAGGATGGAAGGGGAACTACGGTGCGGAGTGCGGGGAAAGTGAATGAGGCATTCAAGGCCTTCTACGAGGAGCTGTATAGGTCCCAGCCCCCAGGGGGAAAAGAGGTGATGCGACGATTCTTGGACCAACTGAGGTTCCCGAGGGTGGAGGAGCAAGAGGTGGCTGGTTTGGGGGTGCCAATTGGGGTGGAGGAGCTGGCTAAAGGACTGGGGAGCATGCAGGCAGGGAAGGCCCCGGGACCGGATGGGTTCCCGGTGGAGTTCTATAGGAAGTATGTAGACCTGTTAGCCCCGTTGCTGGTGAGGACTTTTAATGAGGAAAGGGAGGGGGGGACCCTGCCCCCGACAATGTCGGAGGCGACGATCTCTTTGATCCTGAAGCGGGATAAGGACCCACTACAATGCGGGTCGTATAGGCCGATCTCGCTCCTCAACGTAGATGCTAAGTTGCTGGCAAAAGTATTGGTTACGAGGATTGAGGACTGTGTCCCGGGGGTGATTCACGAGGACCAGACGGGATTTGTAAAGGGCAGGCAGCTAAATACCAATGTGCGGAGGCTCCTAAATGTGATTATGATGCCATCGGTGGAGGGAGAGGCAGAGATAGTGGCAGCTATGGACGCGGAGAAGGCCTTTGACCGAGTAGAGTGGGAGTATCTCTGGGAAGTGTTGCGGAGGTTTGGTTCGGGGGAGGGTTAATTCGCTGGGTCAAGCTCCTATGTCGAGCCCCGGTGGCGAGTGTGGTTACGAATCGGCGGAGGTCGGAGTACTTCCGGCTGTATCGAGGGACGAGGCAGGGGTGCCCCCGTCCCCCCTGTTGTTTGTATTAGCAATTGAACCTTTGGCCATGGCACTAAGGGTGTCCAGGAAATGGAGGGGGTGGTCCGAGGGGGAGAGGAGCATCGAGTGTCGCTGTAGGCAGACGACCTGTTGCTGTATGTGGCGGACCCGGTGGAGGGGATGGTGGAGGTCATGCAGATCCTAAGGGAGTTTGGGGACTTCTCGGGCTACAAGCTCAATGTAGGGAAGAGTGAGCTCTTTGTGGTGCATCCGGGGGATCAGGGAAGAGGGATAGACGACCTACCGTTGAGGGGGGCTGGGGGGCCCTGCACAAACTTAATTTGACGCGGCTGGTGGAGCAGATGGAGGAGGACTTTAAACGGTGGGACATGTTGCCACTCTCGCTAGCGGGCAGGGTACAGTCGATTAAAATGGTGGTCCTCCCGAGGTTTCTTTTTTTATTCCAATGGTGATCACCAAGGCCTTTTTTAAGAGGGTAGGCAGGAGCATTGTGGGTTTTGTGTGGGCGAGTAAGACCCCGAGGGTAAGGAGGGGGTTCCTAGAACGTAGTAGAGATAGAGGAGGGCTGGCGTTGCCGAATCTGGGTGGCTACTACTGGGCAGCCAATGTGGCGATGATCCGTAAGTGGGTGATGGAGGGAGAGGGGGTGGGATGGAAGAGGTTGGAGATGGCGTCCTGCAAAGGAACAAGCCTGGGGGCGCTGGTGAAGGCACCGCTGCCGCTCTTGCCGACAAGGTACACAACGAGTCCGGTGGTGGCGGCAACGCTAAAGATCTGGGGCCAGTGGAGACGACACAGGGGTGCAATGGGAGCCTCGGCGTGGTCCCCGATCAGGGATAACCATCGGTTTGTCCCAGGAAGGATGGACGGGGGGGGTTTCAGAGCTGGCATTGGGCAGGGATTAGAAGAATGTAGGAGCTGCGAGGCAGAGGGGACCGTTTAAAAGGCCGCTGCCTGGGTGAGGTAAGTACTGATTAACTTACTTACCTTGCAGGTCAGCTGTTGAGTTCGGGAGTGAGAGCCGGGACCTTAGAAACAGCGCGGGAATTTGAAAAAGCGCGGGAGCTGCGAGGCAGAGGGGACCGTTTAAAAGGTCGCTGCCTGGGTGAGGTAAGTACTGCTTAACAACTTCCTTATCTTGCAGGTCAGCTGTTAGTTCGGGAGTGAGAGCCGGGACCTTAGAAACAGCACGGGAATTTGAAAAAGCGCGGGAGCTGCGAGGCAGAGGGGACCATTTAAAAGGCCGCTGCCTGGGTGAGGCAAGTACTGATTAACTTACTTACCTTGCAGGTCAGCTGTTGAGTTCGGGAATGAGAGCCGGGACCTTAGAAACAGCGCGGGAATTTGAAAAAGCGCGGGAGCTGCGAGGCAGAGGGGACCGTTTAAAAGGCCGCTGCCTGGGTGAGGTAAGTACTGCTTAACAACTTCCTTACCTTGCAGGCCAAGTCGATTTCAGCAGGAGCGGAGCAGGCTAGTCCATTTCAGCAGGGGCAGTGCGGAAGTGATTTCTGGGAGGTAAGCCTCTCCTTTAAATTTTTTTAAAAAATTTTAGTGTGTAAGGTGGGAACAGGAAGTCGACCCGCAGACTTCTGGGAAGACCCTCACCAATAAATTCTGGTGGAGAGGAAACCCGAGACACTACACGTGTAGTGTCTCCCACCCGCCCACCTCCTCTAACCTAATAATAAAACCCTTTGGTGTGAGGTAAGTACCATATTTTATTATTGTTATTAATTTTTTTTTATATAAAAAATTTAATTTAGTTGTTAGCCAGAAAGTTAGAGGGATGGCAGGGAAGGGAGTGCAATGTTCCTCCTGCAGGATGTTTGAGGTGAGGGATGCCGTTAGTGTCCCTGCTGATTTTACCTGCAGGAAGTGCTGCCATCTCCTGCTCCTCCAAGACCGAGTTAGGGAACTGGAGCAGGAGTTGGAAGGACTTCGGATCATTCGGGAGGCAGAGGGGGTCATAGATAGCAGCTTCAGGGAATTAGTTACACCAAAGATTGGAGACAGATGGGTAACTGTAAGAGGGACTGGGAAAAAGCAGTCAGTGCAGGGATCCCCTGCGGTCGTTCCCCTGAGAAACAAGTATACCGCTTTGGATACTTGTGGGCGGGGGGGGGGGGGGGGGGGGGGGGGGGGGGGGGGGCGGACTTACCAGGGGTAAGCCATGGGGTACGGGCCTCTGGCACGGAGTCTGACCCTGTTGCTCAGAAGGGAAGGGGGGAGAGGAGCAGAGCATTAGTAATTGGGGACTCTATAGTCAGGGGCACAGATAGGAGATTTTGCGGGAGCGTGAGAGAGTCACGTTTGGTATGTTGCCTCCCAGGTGCAAGGGTACGTGATGTCTCGGATCGTGTTTTCCGGGTCCTTAGGGGGGAGGGGGAGCAGCCCCAAGTCGTGGTCCACATTGGCACTAACGACATAGGTAGGAAAGGAGACAAGGATGTCAGGCAGGCTTTCAGGGAGCTAGGATGGAAGCTCAGAACTAGAACAAACAGAGTTGTTATCTCTGGGTTGTTGCCCGTGCCACGTGATAGTGAGATGAGGAATAGGGAGAGAGAGCATTTAAACACGTGGCTACAGGGATGGTGCAGGCGGGAGGGATTCAGATTTCTGGATAACTGGGGCTCTTTCTGGGGAAGGTGGGACCTCTACAGACAGGATGGTCTACATCTGAACCTGAGGGGCACAAATATCCTGGGGGGGAGATTTGTTAGTGCTCTTTGGGGGGGTTTAAACTAATGCAGCAGGGGCATGGGAACCTGGATTGTAGTTTTAGGGTAAGGGAGAATGAGAGTATAGAGGTCAGGAGCACAGATTTGACGTCGCAGGAGGGGGCCAGTGTTCAGGTAGGTGGTTTGAAGTGTGTCTACTTCAATGCCAGGAGTATACGAAACAAGGTAGGGGAACTGGCAGCATGGGTTGGTACCTGGGACTTCGATGTTGTGGCCATTTCGGAGACATGGATAGAGCAGGGACAGGAATGGATGTTGCAGGTTCCGGGGTTTAGGTGTTTTAGTAAGCTCAGAGAAGGAGGCAAAAGAGGGGGAGGTGTGGCGCTGCTAGTCAAGAGCAGTATTACGGTGGCAGAGAGGATGCTAGATGGGGACTCTTCTTCCGAGGTAGTATGGGCTGAGGTTAGAAACAGGAAAGGAGAGGTCACCCTGTTGGGAGTTTTCTATAGGCCTCCAAATAGTTCTAGGGATGTAGAGGAAAGGATGGCGAGGATGATCCTGGATAAGAGCAAAAGTAACAGGGTAGTTATTATGGGAGACTTTAACTTTCCAAATATTGACTGGAAAAGATATAGTTTGAGTACATTAGATGTGTCGTTTTTTGTACAGTGTGTGCAGGAGGGTTTCCTGACACAGTTTGTTGACAGGCCAACAAGAGGCGAGGCCACATTGGATTTGGTTTTGGGTAATGAACCAGGCCAGGTGTTGGATTTGGAGGTAGGTGAGCACTTTGGGGACAGTGACCACAATTCGGAGACGTTTACGTTAAGGATGGAAAGGGATAAGTATACACCGCAGGGCAAGAGTTATAGCTGGGGGAAGGGAAATTATGATGCCATTAGACGTGACTTGGGGGGGAAAAGGTGGAGAAGTAGGCTGCAAGTGTTGGACACACTGGATAAGTGGAGCTTGTTCAAGGATCAGCTACTGCGTGTTCTTGATAAGTATGTACCGGTCAGGCAGGGAGGAAGGTGCCGAGCGAGGGAACCGTGGTTTACCAAAGAAGTGGAATCTCTTGTTAAGAGGAAGAAGGAGGCCGATGTGAAGATGAGGTGTGAAGTTTCAGTTGGGGCGATGGATAGTTACAAGGTAGCGAGGAAGGATCTAAAGAGAGAGCTAAGACGAGCAAGGAGGGGACATGAGAAGTATTTGGCAGGAAGGATCAAGGAAAACCCAAAAGCTTTCTATAGGTATGTCAGGAATAAGCGAATGACTAGGGAAAGAGTAGGACCAGTCAAGGACAGGGATGGGAACTTGTGTGTAGAGTCTGAAGAGATAGGCGAGATACTAAATGAATATTTTTCGTCAGTATTCACTCAGGAAAAAGATAATGTTGTGGAGGAGAATGCGGAGCTCCAGGTAAATAGATTAGATGGCATTGAGGTATGTAGGGAAGAGGTGTTGGCAATTCTGGACAGGCTGAAAATAGATAAGTCCCCGGGACCTGATGGGATTTATCCTAGGATTCTCTGGGAGGCCAGGGAAGAGATTGCTGGACCATTGGCTTTGATTTTTATGTCATCATTGGCTACAGGAATAGTGCCAGAGGACTGGAGGATAGCAAATGTGGTCCCTTTGTTCAAAAAGGGGAGCAGAGACAACCCCGGCAACTATAGACCGGTGAGCCTCACGTCTGCAGTGGGTAAAGTCTTGGAGGGGATTATAAGAGACAAGATTTATAATCATCTAGATAGGAATAATATGATCAGGGATAGTCAGCATGGCTTTGTGAAGGGTAGGTCATGCCTCACAAACCTTATCGAGTTCTTTGAGAAGGTGACTGAACAGGTAGACGAGGGTAGAGCAGTTGATGTGGTGTATATGGATTTCAGCAAAGCGTTTGATAAGGTTCCCCACGGTAGGCTATTGCAGAAAATACGGAGGCTGGGGATTGAGGGTGATTTAGAGATGTGGATCAGAAATTGGCTAGCTGAAAGAAGACAGAGGGTGGCGGTTGATGGGAAATGTTCAGAATGGAGTTCAGTCACAAGTGGAGTACCACAAGGATCTGTTCTGGGGCCGTTGCTGTTTGTCATTTTTATCAATGACCTAGAGGAAGGCGCAGAAGGGTGGGTGAGTAAATTTGCAGACGATACTAAAGTCGGTGGTGTTGTCGATAGTGTGGAAGGAAGTAGCAGGTTACAGAGGGATATAGATAAGCTGCAGAGCTGGGCTGAGAGGTGGCAAATGGAGTTTAATGTAGAGAAGTGTGAGGTGATTCACTTTGGAAGGAATAACAGGAATGTGGAATATTTGGCTAATGGTAAAGTTCTTGGAAGTGTGGATGAGCAGAGGGATCTAGGTGTCCATGTACATAGATCCCTGAAAGTTGCCACCCAGGTTGATAGGGTGGTGAAGAAGGCCTATGGAGTGTTGGCCTTTATTGGTAGAGGGATTGAGTTCCGGAGTCAGGAGGTCATGTTGCAGCTGTACAGAACTCTGGTACGGCCGCATTTGGAGTATTGCGTACAGTTCTGGTCACCGCATTATAGGAAGGACGTGGAGGCTTTGGAGCGGGTGCAGAGGAGATTTACCAGGATGTTGCCTGGTATGGAGGGAAAATCTTATGAGGAAAGGCTGATGGACTTGAGGTTGTTTTCGTTGGAGAGAAGAAGGTTAAGAGGAGACTTAATAGAGGCATACAAAATGATCAGGGGGTTGGATAGGGTGGACAGTGAGAGCCTTCTCCCGCGGATGAATATGGCTGGCACGAGGGGACATAACTTTAAACTGAGGGGTAATAGATATAGGACAGAGGTCAGAGGTAGGTTCTTTACGCAAAGAGTAGTGAGGCCGTGGAATGCCCTACCTGCTACAGTAGTGAACTCGCCAACATTGAGGGCATTTAAAAGTTTATTGGATAAACATATGGATGATAAAGGTATAGTGTAGGTTAGATGGCTTTTTGTTTCGGTGCAACATCGTGGGCCGAAGGGCCTGTACTGCGCTGTATTGTTCTATGTACTCTGTTCTATGTAATGGGGGACCCGTTCATCGATGGGACATTTGCGA
The DNA here is from genome assembly GCF_047496885.1 of Scyliorhinus torazame. Classification (NCBI taxonomy): domain Eukaryota; kingdom Metazoa; phylum Chordata; class Chondrichthyes; order Carcharhiniformes; family Scyliorhinidae; genus Scyliorhinus; species Scyliorhinus torazame. The sequence goes on from NC_092707.1 coordinate 384,940,354, forward strand.
GCTTAGGGGCGCTGGAGGAGAAGTTTGGACTACCCCCGGGAAACGCCTTCAGATACATGCAAGTGAGGGCGTTTGTGAGGCGGCAGGTGAGGGAATTCCCGCTGCTCCCGGCACAGGGGATTTAAGACAGGGTGATTTCGGGCATATGGGTCGGAGAGGGCAAGGTGTCAGCGATATACCAGAGGATGAAAGATGAGGGGGAGGCTTTGGTAGAGGAGCTGAAGGGTAAATGGGAAGAGGAGCTGTGGGAGGAGATTGAGGAGGGTCTGTGGGCTGATGCCCTAAGTAGGGTTAATTTCTCTTCCTCGTGTGCCAGGCTTAGCCTGATACAACTTAAGGTTGTTCACAGAGCGCATATGACGGGGGCGAGGCTGAGTAGGTTCTTTGGGGTGGAGGACAGATGCGGGAGGTGCTCAGGAAGCCCAGCGAACCATGTCCATATGTTTTGGTCATGCCCGGCACTGGATGGATTCTGGAGGGGAGTTGCGAGAACAGTATCTAAGGTGGTGAAAGTCCAGGTCAAGCCAAGTTGAGGGCTATCACTATTTGGAGTAGCGGACGAGCCGAGAGTGCAGGAGGCGAAAGAGGCCGGCATCCTGGCCTTTGCGTCCCTGGTAGCCCGGCGAGGATCTTGTTAGTGTGGAAAGATGCGAAGCCCCCCAGTGTGGAAGCCTGGATAAATGATATGGCAGGGTTTCTCAAGTTGGAGAGGATAAAGTGCAGGGGTTCTCCAGGCGGTGGCAACCGTTCCTAGACTATCTCGCGGAGCGTTAGATGGAGTTCGGTCGACAGTAGCAGCAACCCGGGGGACGACGACATTTCTTTCTGTGTGGGGGGCGGGGGGGGAAGAGAGGGAGGACGAGAAAGGTTTTTTTCGGGGGGGGGGGGGGGGGGGAGGCATCTGAGCAAGAAAATACATAATGATCCGGAAAACTGATATGTACGGGAGGAATCCAATGTACAAAGTTCTGTATCATATTGATTTGCCATGTTTATGTCTTGCTATGCGAATTTTCTTTTCTTTTTGTTACGGGGCTTGTTTGTATGGTTGAAACTTTTGTTAAAAAATTCTTAATAAACATTTTTTTTTAAAAAATGAATGTGAGATCATCACCACTAAACAGAACACAGGCCCATTTATTCCCAAAACACCTCCCAAGAAAACAGGTAGTACACCCCAGAGACCCCAGCCCACAGACACATGTGCACCCCTAAAGATTTATGTGGATGGCTCATCCACCGTGTTAAATGGAGAGAGAATTACCGGTTGCGGTATATATGTAGAGGACGCACAGGGACGCGCCCTAGATGAAATTTCCTTAAAGTTCCCAGGACACTTAGGCTCGCAGGCAGCAGAGCTGGCAGCGATTTCATATATTGTAGACCACCCAGACTTGTCCCCGACACCAGCAGACATCTATTCGGACAGCTTGTATGTCTGCAATAGTTTGACAGAGTTCCTACCACTCTGGGAAACAAGAGGATTTGTTTCCGCGGACTGTAAACCCCAACCCTCAGCCCCATTACTCCGCCATATCTTAGAGACAGCGAAGGATAGGAAATACGGAATAATTAAGGTTCGCAGTCATCACCGTTCTTCCCCCCTGGTAACGTTAAAGCAGACGCCCTAGCAAAGGCATGCTCCAGGCATGGTTATTTTTGGAATCCCCTCCCCGAAAGCATCCCAGTACACGCAGTTCAGATCTCACAGACCAACATTCAGGATTTAGCGAAGGCACAGAAAGAGAACGAGAAACTAAGGGAAATTTTAAAGGGAACCTTCCCATCCCCGTATGATAAATACAGAAACGCAATCACCACACACACGGTGTGATTTTAAAGGATGGCATTTATATAGTTCCCAGCCAGGACAGGAACCAGATCATTTGTCAGTTTCATGACAATCATGGACACCAAGGAATTGAACCCACCCTAGCCCACCTCAGACCACTTTGCTGGTGGCCTGATTTAAAAATCGATGTAACACACTACATTGAGAATTGCTTAATCTGTGCCCAGAACAATCCGGACAGATATGCTAAAAAGGCTCAACTTAGTCATACCCGCCCCGTTAATGGACCCTGGACAAATCTCCAGATAGATTATATAGGACTCCTACCCCCGTGCAGAAATGGTTAAAAGTATGTGTTGGTGGTCATAGACACCTTCACAAAATGGGTGGAAGCATTTCCCATCACAAACTAATATGGCCAAGACAACGGCTAAAATATTAACACACCACATCTTTACAAGATGGGGCCTCCCACGCAGTATAGAGTCCAATCAAGGCTCCCATTTCACCGGACATGTAATGAAAAACGTGCTCACGATTTTTGGCATTAGACAAAAGTTCCATATCGCATACCACCCCCAGTCAAGTGGTATTGTAGAACGAATGAATAGGACATTGAAAGCCACCCTCAGGAAAATGGTACAGCAGAATAATAGCACCTGGGATTCAGTACTCCCATTTGCTTTAATGTTTTTAAGAAACACGGTATCCACGTCCACAGGATACACCCCCCACACCCTCATGACCGGACACCCCATGCAAGGCACTGAGTATTTATTAGGACTGGATTCGTCCAGCCCTGCAGTTATAGCCCTCACGCATGAAAATGCGGTTACACAATGCGGTATAGAACATAAAGGCAGCCCAACTCGCCGCAGCAGTGAGACTTGGAAGAAACAGAGCAAGGCTTGTTTCGACAAAACAGTACACACCACTGAGTTTACTGTAGGGCAACAAGTTATGCTTTCCCTTTACAACCCCAGTTCATTCCTTTCCCCAAAATTTTCCGGACCGGACCGGTCAGCCCCTCAGTATACAAAATAATCTATCCCAATGGTAATTCTGCGTGGTTTCATATAAACCAGCTCAAGGCTTACGGCTCGCAGAATAACCACACACACCACATCCTGCTCGCCGCAGCAGACGATCACGCCCCACCCACAGATGACGTATTCCTCCCCTCCCCCAACCACTCCAACCCACCCTCAGACACAATTTCAACTCCACCCCAGAGGCACGACTCCGCCTCTCCCTTCCCTCAACCAGCAGCGACAGCGATAGCGATCACAATGACGACAGCCACGGCACACCACGTTACGACTACACCCCTACACCAGGCCCCACTCCCAGCGAATCCGAGCATGATTCTACTGACCCATTTGAGATCACTTATATTAGAGCACCGGACCCAGACCCACTGCCCGACGATTACGGATTGAAGCATAGTAGCTCCAACCTCGACACACTATTCTGGCACCGAGACAATTCGTTCGGGCTCATCCAAAATGATGAGATGGACCCCAATTCGCCCCAAGCAGCTTTAGCACGGTTACTACAGACAAGAGTTTGGCAGCCGGGAGAAGATGATGACTTATGAGTCTGACTCCCACCACACGAATCCCTTTGCGACACGGTTCGCTATTGAGCAGTGAGGTGTCCAGATAGAACATAATACAGCACAGAACAGGCCCTTCGGCCCACGATGTTGTGCCGAACCTTTGTCCTAGATTAATCATAGATTATCATTGAATTTACAGTGCAGAAGGAGGCCATTCGGCCCTTTGAGTCTGCACCGGCTCTTAGAAAGAGCACCCTACCCAAACTCAACACCTCCACCCAACACAAAGGGCAATTTGGACATTAAGGGCAATTTATCATTGGCCAATTCACCTAACCCGCACATCTTTGGACTGTGGGTGGAAACCGGAGCACCCGGAGGAAACCCACGCAGACACGGGGAGGACGTGCAGACTCCGCACAGACAGTGACCCAAGCCGGAATCGAACCTGGGACCCTGGAGCTGTGAAGCAATTGTGCTATCCACAATGCTACCGTGCTGCCCTTGAGAACAAATAAATCTACACTATATCATTTTACCGTAATCCATGTACCTATCCAATAGCTGCTTGAAGGTCCCTAATGTTTCCGACTCAACTACTTCCACAGGCAGTGCATTCCATGCCCCCACTACTCTCTGGGTAAAGAACCTACCTCTGATATCCCTCCTATATCTTCCACCTTTCACCTTAAATTTATGCCCCTTGTAATGGTTTGTTCCACCCGGGGAAAAAGTCTCTGACTGTCTACTCTATCTATTCCCCGGATCATCTTATAAACCTCTATCAAGTCGCCCCTCATCCTTCTCCGTTCTAATGAGAAAAGGCCTAGCACCCTCAACCTTTCCTCGTAAGACCTACTCTCCATTTCAGGCAACATCCTGGTAAATCTCCTTTGCACCTTCTCCAAAGCTTCCACATCCTTCCTAAAATGAGGCGACCAAAACTGTACACAGTACTCCAAATGTGGCCGTACCAAAGTTTTGTACAGCTGCATCACCACCTCACGGCTCTTAAATTCAATCCCTCTATTAATGAACGCGAGCACACCATGGGCCTTCTTCACAGCTCTATCTACTTGAGTGGCAACTTTCAAAGATGTATGAACATAGACCCCAAGATCTCTCTGCTCCTCCACATTGCCAAGAACTCTACCGTTAACCCTGTATTCCGCATTCATATTTGTCCTTCCAAAATGGACAACCTCACACTTTTCAGGGTTAAACTCCATCTGCCACTTCTCAGCCCAGCTCTGCATCCTATCTATGTCTCTTTGCAGCCGACAACAGCCCTCCTTACTATCCACAACTCCACCAATCTTCGTATCGTCTGCAAATTTACTGACCCACCCTTCAACTCCCTCATCCAAGTCATTAATGAAAATCACAAACAGCAGAGGACCCAGAACTGATCCCTGCGGTACGCCACTGGTAACTGGGATCCAGGCTGAATATTTGCCATCCACCACCACTCTCTGACTTCTATCGGTTAGCCAGTTCGTTATCCAACTGGCCAAATTTCCCACTATCCCATGCCTCCTTACTTTCTGTAGAAGCCTACCATGGGGAACCTTATTAAATGCATTACTAAAATCCATGTACACTACATCCACTGCTTTACCTTCATCCACATGCTTGGTCACCTCCTCAAAGAATTCAATAAGACTTGTAAGGCATGACCTACCCCTCACAAATCCGTGCTGACTATCCCTAATCAAGCAGTGTCTTTCCAGATGCTCAGAAATCCTATCCTTCAGTACCCTTTCCATTACTTTGCCTACCACCGAAGTAAGACTAACTGGCCTGTAATTCCCAGGGTTATCCCTAGTCCCTTTTTTGAACAGGGGCACGACATTCGCCACTCTCCAATCCCCTGGTACCACCCCTGTTGACAGTGAGGACGAAAAGATCATTGCCAACGGCTCTGCAATTTCATCTCTTGCTTCCCATAGAATCCTTGGATATATCCCGTCAGGCCCAGGGGACTTGTCTATCCTCAAGCTTTTCAAAATGCCCAACACATCTTCCTTCCTAACAAGTATTTCCTCGAGCTTACCAATCTGTTTCACGCTGTCCTCTCCAACAATATCGCCCCTCTCATTTGTAAATACAGAAGAAAAGTACTCGTTCAAGACCTCTCCTATCTCTTCAGACTCAATACACAATCTCCCGCTACTGTCCTTGATCGGACCTACCCTCGCTCTAGTCATTCTCATATTTCTCACATATGTGTAAAAGGCCTTGGGGTTTTCCTTGATCCTACCCGCCAAAGATTGTTCATGCCCTCTCTGAGCTCTCCTAATCCCTTTCTTCAGTTCCCTCCTGGCTATCTTGTATCCCTCCAATGCCCTGTCTGAACCTTGTTTCCTCAGCCTTACGTAAGTCACCTTTTTCCTCTTAACAAGACATTCAACCTCTCTTGTCAACCATGGTTCCCTCACTCGACCATGTCTTCCCTGCCTGACAGGGACATACATATCAAGGACACGTAGCACCTGTTCCTTGAACAAGTTCCACATTTCATTTGTGTCCTTCCCTGCCAGCCTATGTTCCCAACTTATGCACTTCAATTCTTGTCTGACAACATCGTATTTACCCTTCCCCCAATTGTAAACCTTGCCCTGTTGCACACACCTATCCCTCTCCATTACTAAAGTGAAAGTCACAGAATTGTGGTCACCATCTCCAAAATGCTCCCCCACTAACAAATCTATCACTTGCCCTGGTTCATTACCCAGTACTAAATCCAATATTGCCCCTCCTCTGGTCGGACAATCTACATACTGTGTTAGAAAAGCTTCCTGGACACACTGCACAAACACCACCCCATCCAAACTATTTGATCTAAAGAGTTTCCACTCAATATTTGGGAAGTTAAAGTCGCCCATGACTACTACCCAATGACCTCTGCACCTTTCCAAAATCTGTTTCCCAATCTGTTCCTCCACATCTCTGCTACTATTGGGGGGGCCTATAGAAAACTCCTAACAAGGTGACTGCTCCTTTCCTATTTCTGACTTCACCCATACTACCTCAATAGGGTGATACTCCTCGAACTGCCTTTCTGCAGCTGTTATACTATCTCTAATTAATAATGCCACCCCCCCCACCTCTTTTACCACCCTCCCTAATCTTATTGAAACATCTATAACCAGGGACCTCCAACAACCATTTCTGTCCCTCTTCTATCCAAGTTTCCGTGATGGCCACCACATCATAGGCCCAAGTACCGATCCATGCCTTAAGTTCACCCACCTTATTCCTGCTGCTTCTTGCGTTGAAGTATACACACTTCAACCCATCTCCGTGCCTGCAAGTACTCTCCTTTGTCAGTGTTCCCTTCCCCACTGCCTCATTACACGCTTTGGCGTCCTGAATATCGGCTACCTTAGTTGCTGGACTACAAATCCGATTCCCATTCCCCTGCCAAATTAGTTTAAACCCTCCCGAAGAGTACTAGAAAACCTCCCTCCCAGGATATTGGTGCCCCTCTGGTTCAGATGCAACCCGTCCTGCTTGTACAGGTCCCACCTTCCCCAGAATGCGCTCCAATTATCCAAATACCTGAAGCCCTCCCTCCTACACCATTCCTGCAGCCACGTGTTCAACTGCACTCTCTCCCTATTCCTAGCCTCGCTATCACGTGGCACCGGCAACAAACCAGAGATGACAACTGTCTGTCTGTCCTGGCTTTTAACTTCCAGCCTAACTCCCTAAACTTGTTTATTACCTCCACACCCCTTTTCCTACCTATGTCGTTGGTACCAATGTGCACCACGACTTCTGGCTGCTCACCCTCCCCCTTAAGATGATGGAGAAAAAACGAACCGATGGAGAGATACGGTGTCCTTTCTGATGGAACCTGCACCATGTTTGTTGAATGATCAGAGGAACTAGTTTGTCGACAGAACACGACTCATAGTTGCTCTCCTAATTCGAGAGGCAGCCCCCCACGACGACCACATTTCTACCCGTTCTTGCCGGTTGCTCAGGCAGTGGAGAAACGGCATTGGACCCCGCCCTGCCTGAGGACCCCCCCCCCCCCCCCCCCCCCCCCCTCCCCTCCCCTCTGGTCAGCTACACTCGGGTAGAGCACAAACAGCATTGATCAGCACCGTCCTACCCGGGGATTCCACCCATTTCTTAGCCGTCGCGGCCCATGCGCACCCCATTTTGGCTCTTTACGTTCAAATTCTTTTGTTTGGTTTTGGCAACCCTTAGGTTGCTCCCCTATGCTATTTACATCCTCAAACACAGAGATGGTAAATCACACAGGCTGCGAGATGGCTCGCAGTACCGCAGTATTTTTCTTAGATGTCTAGTCCAAATATTCGGTTTTTAAAAAAAAAAAAAGAGGGAGTCACAGATGGTGACCAATTATAAAGGGAATTTGGCAATAAAGGACAGACAGACAGACATACGAGATCTTAAGCAAGATAATAACAGAAATTATGCTTGTGTTCACAGAACTCCAGAAACCCAGGAACCCCAGAGGAAGACAAAGAAGAAGACTGACAAAAATGAAGACAGCCTTCGTGTTCACATGGATCTTAGCGGGATCCCTTCAGTTGGGCGTGGACGCTACCCCCCCTGACCCCTACCACACAAACCGTAAATGATTCTCACCCCTGCAATACACGGAACCCCGAGATAACTAGCCCCGCGACAGCTAGCAATACCCCGACCTGGTGTGATAAGTTTATCACCTGATACTCACTCTCATATGTAGTCGAAGCACTCTTAGTGCTGGCGATACTTTGCAGTGTCGTGCAAACATTTAGAGTCAGGAAATGGTGAAAGAGAGCATATCGCTCTCGCACCCCGGTATACAGGTTTAGGTCCCCCATTTTCAGATTTCACCAGGCCCCTGAACCCATTGGGACGGATTAAAGTGCATCCATTTTCTTCATGTATTCTATGGAATAAAGAATGTAAACCTCTGTGTCTGACTGCCAGGCCAGAGAAATTTGTGTGCTGCTATTTTGTACAGTTTAAGATGTATAGATTATTTTTGGATTGTTTGTATTTTCGGATTGTTTGACATGAGGAGAGCTTATTGAGAATAGTTAGAGGTTCCAGTTTTTTTATTTTTCTGTAATGCATGTATTAATGTCATAGCGCCCCGTAGAGTTTTATGATAATGAATGTATTTAAAATGGTTTAGGTAAAATTATGTTGCATAGAATAGGACAGTGTAGAGCCTAAGTATGGGTGCCCCCGTATGATGACGACGTAGTAGCGTGATCCTTCACGCTTCGCGTTGAGGATCACAAGGAGGGAGTGTAGCCATCTGGGATGGCCACGTCCCGATTACAAAATGGACACTTGCAAAGAATGCAGGGAAAATTGGACAATACTAAGAAACAAGCAGGTGCAAGCTCTGTCTGTTGATTAGAACCTTAAACTCTCAGACAGGACAGAAACTGCCAAGCAATCTACATACTAATGAGCCATCTCCGGGACAAAAGGGAAACATTTAGATACACAACGTTAAGACAGACTCCCCGGCGCCAGAAGAAGCTAAGACAAAGCAGACTAACAGTCATCAGGACACGTCCAGCGATCAGGGGACCACCCCTCTATTGGAGGAAGATCGATATGACTGATTGGGAAAGACCCAATTAGTTGAGGCCAAGTTCAAGGCCCGCCCAAAAGCACGCTAAGCCCTTTTTAGCATAAAAGATATTCCCCAAGGGAGACACTTCCTCCTTTGGCTTTGGCTCTCATCGAAGAGAGAGACCAGCCTAGCAGCTACAGAAGACCAAGTAAGTTCCAAGTCAATGCACGCTACGAGATAGACGCTCCTAGTTGCTACCCTGTAAATAGTTCAACCCAGTAGCCTCAGAACCGAGCAACGGCCATTGTTCCTCTGACTGAGTGGGCACCCGAAGCGAAGTATAGGCTTGAGTAATAGTGGTAGTTTAGTTTGTAGAGTTTATGCATGAGTAGATTTGACTGTGTGTAAATAAATGAGCATTGCTTTTGAACTTACTAACTGGTGTATCGAGTCATTGATCAGTATTTGGTTCTGAACCTTGTGGCAGTGTCGAAAGATACCTGCCGACTCTTGAGCAAACGTGATTAAACAGAGCCAAATTAAGAGCCAACCAAACATTAACAGCTTCAATGGGAAATCCCATTGGCAAGTGGCGGGAGTAGAGAATCCTGCCACCAGCTAATGGTTTGCCGCCGAGAAATGCAAAGCTGGGGAACCTGAGATTACACTATAGTCGTGCTGCCATTTGTATCCAAGCTGGATATTTGTGTCCCCACTATTATTTACGTTGTGGGCAGATTTAGCTCAAAATGGGAGGTTAGGGGTGCTGAATATTAAAATGTATCAATTAGCCTCTCATCTCAGATTCATATTGGAATGGATCAGAAAGGACCCCTCCTACATTTGGCTAGTCGCTAAAGCAAGTCAGTTTGTATGCTCCTTACAGGCCCTGTTGTACAGGGATTTCAAGGGTCTGTCAAGTATGAAAATCCTATTATTATAAACACTCTCATGGAGTGGTCCATCAGCTGGAAGGAAGGGAGATCAAAATTAACTTCAGCTCTCTCTCCCATTCCGGGAAACCCAGGTTTTACACTTGGTCTTATGGACCATGGATTCAATATCTGAAGGGTTAGAGGTTTTTGTAGGCTGAGTGGCATGTTTAGTGGCACTTCCAAGTCATCCTTTGAGCAGCGATGCCAATAATTTGATACCCATATTCTCAGTTTTCAAATATCTGCAACTTAAAAGACTTTATCCTTAACAAGACAACAATGCATCATGATGCTTCTGTCTCTCTGGTGGAAAAAATCCTGATCCCTACAGAACCTATGCAATTAATCAGCAAGTTATATGACACTATGTTCTAGATCCTGTGTGAGTATATAAAGAAGGTGTCGTTCGAGGCGTCGAGCATTGTGGCAGACAATGGCGGTAGGTACGTAATGGTTAGTGGTAAGCTGCAGGGAGAGAGGGTGGTACTGGTCAATGTGTATGCCCCGAACTGGGACGATGCCAGTTTTATGCGGCGCATGTTGGGTCGGATCCCAGATATGGAAGTGGGGGGACTGATAATGGGGGAGACTTTAACACGGTGTTGGATCCGGCACTGGATCGCTCTAGGTCTAGGACCGCCGGCGGCGGCTAAGATGCGGAGGGGGTTTATGGACCAGATGGGAGGGGTGGACCCTTGGAGATTTGCAAGGCCGGGGGCCAGGGAATTCTCATTCTCCTCACATGTCCATAAGGCTTACTCCCGGATCAACTTTTTAATTTTGAGCAGGGCACTGATAGCGAGAGTAGAGGATACGGAGTACTCGGCGATAGCCATTTCGGATCATGCCCCGCATTGGGTGAACTTAGAGCTGGTGGTGTGTATGTGTGTGTGTGTGTGGGGGGGGGGGGGAAGAAGAGACACCAGCGTCCGTTGTGGCATTTGGAGGTGGGGCTGCTGGCGGACGAGGAGGTGAGTGAGCGGGTCCGAGGAAGCATAAAGAGGTACCTGGAGGCCAACGATAACGGGGAGGTCCGAGTGGGGATGGTATGGGAGGCGCTGAAGGTGGTGGTTAGGGGAGAGCTGATCTCCATTAGGGCCCACAAGGAGAGGAGGGAGCAGAGGGAGAGGGAGAGGCTGGTGGGGGACATGGTGAGGGTAGACAGGAGGTATGTGGAGGTGCCTGAGGAAGGACTGTTGAGGAAGAGGCGCAGCCTCCAGGCCGAATTCGACCTGATGACCACCAGGAAGGCGGAGGTGCAGTGGAGGAAGGCCCAGGGGGCAATTTAGGAGTATGGGGAAACGGCAAGCCAGATGCTGGCGCATCAGCTCCGGAAGCGGGACGCAGCTAGGGAGATCGGGGGAGTTAAGGACAGGGGAGGGAGTGTGGTGCGGAGTGGGGTTGGCAGCAATGGGGTCTTCAGGGACTTTTACGAGGAATTATCGGTCCGAGCCCCCACTGGAAGAGGGAGGGATGGGCCGCTTTCTGGACCAATTGAGGTTTCCGAAGGTGGAGGAGGGACTGGTGGCGGGATTGGGGGCTCCAATTGGGCTGGAGGATCTGACCAAAGGGATAGGGAGCATTGATATTCTGTGAAAACCTTAATAAAAATTATTAAAAATAAATAAATAAACAGTGCGGTCTTGGGATAAAGACTTTGCAGTCAGCATTGATGAGGGGACCTGGGGTAATATATGGCAAAATGCCAATAAAAATTCAGTGTAACAGAATGAAGGCGACTCAGTTGAAAGTGTATAATCTGCATATCACACCAAGCTTGAGACACAGGTTTAACCCTTTTGTATCCTCACTGTGCCAAAATATCAGAATGGGATTAGCTCAGTTGGCTGGACAGCTGCTTTATGATGCAGAGCAAAGCCAACAGCGTGGATTCAATTCTCGTACTGGATAAGGTTATCCATGAAGGCCCTTCTTTCTCAACCTTGCCCCTCGTCTGAGGTGCGATGATACTCAGGTTAAACCACCACCAGCCAGCTCTCCCCCTCAGAAGAGAAAGCAGCCTATGGCCATCTGGGACTATGGCGATGTTACTTACTTTTGTGCCAAAATTGCAAGATAGCCGAGGGAGACTATATACAGTGTGTGGTCCTGAGTCAAAATTAAATAATATTGGTCTGGTGTACTTTGAGAAGATATTTGATATGGCCGTAGAATGTTATCCTTTGTTCGGAATTCTGGGCCTCCTAGATAGGAGAATTATTGACAGTAATGAAAAAAGGCTTATAATATCCTAACTTTGCGGCACAGAAGAACATCCTTTGCTCCCAGATTGACGATAAATATCCTTCAATTCAGAATTGGCATAAAATTATCATGGAATGTATCTCAATGAAGTTCCCAACCTGCATACTCCGTTCAAAATCGGATGCATCCAGAAAAGTATGGGATTCCATCTCAAATTTATAGGTTCCACAATGTCGGACTTGCTCCTGCAAGGTTTTCCATAAGTTACGTAACCTGTTATCAACTTGCTACATGTGATGGTGTGCATCACATTACCATGTTTTCATGGCATTATCCTCTTCTTCCCAATCTTCTAGCTTATCTGTTCTTTCTTTTTTTAATTGTATAATTGGAGGCACCAAGTTTAATAATTAAGCGGACTATCTTTTTCTGCATTTATGCTGTACTGTACCAGTTTTGAGAGTCTGTTGCGTTATTTGTAAAACTGTAATAACAATATATATTAAAAATGCCACATTTGGTCTGAATCAGATTACTTGGTGTTCTTATATAGAAACCGAACATATTTAAATTAATTAATACACTAGATTAACTGCACCAGTTAGTAGTAATCACTTAATGGATGCGCATGTAAAGGAACGATGTTTGATAAATAAAATAAAATGAATCGCATCCATTCGCTGGAGGACTTAGTAGTCCTTTCAAAATTCACACTTGAGGACGCAATAAATCAGTTCTTCAAAATTAAATACCTTGCATTTAAATAATGCTTTCAATTTAGAAAACTGTTGCAAGTTCTTAACAAATGTCATAGAATTTACAGTGCAGAAGGAGGCCATTCGGCCCATCGAGTCTGCACCGGCTCTTGGAAAGAGCACCCTACCCAAGGTCCACACCTCCACCCTATCCCCATAATCCAGTAACCCCACCCAACACTAAGGGCACTAAGGGCAATTTTGGACACTATGGGCAATTTAGCATGGCCAATCCACCTAACCCGCACATCTTTGGACTGTGGGAGGAAACCGGAGCACCTGGAGGAAACCCACGCACACACGGGGAGGATGTGCAGACTCCGCACAGACAGTGACCCAAGCCGGAATCGAACCTGGGACCCTGGAGCTGTGAAGCATTTGTGCTATCCACAATGCTACCGTGCTGCCCAAAGTGCTGCTGAGGGACATAATCAGCCGAAAATGGATGTCAGAGAAGAATTCATCAAGAGGGAGAAAAAAATCTTGGGATAATAAATTGGATCTGGAAAGGAGGAAGTTGGTTTAGGGACAGGAATTCTAGACCTATGAGTTTTTTTTATAATGAAGGCACAGCCTCCAATATTGGAGCTACTATAAGGCGAATGCACAAAAGGAAGAGTTAAGGAACAAAGAGTTTGGAGTTGCTGTATAGCTGGAAAAAGTTAAAAAGATGGGGAGAAGGCAGGCCATGGAGGAATTAAAACAATTTTAACTTCGGAGGCTGCAGCCTAGGGAAATCAGTATGCACAGTGGTTTGGCATTGGATAGGATAAATGTGCGTGTTTCAGGCGAGATGAAGTTTTCACCAGATTAAAGAGGAGAGGTCAGACAAGAGAACTCTGCCTTTTCAGCACTCAACTATTACAAAGAATTTTTCAATGTTTCAACAACCAATGGACATGGGCTTTGGTGGTAGTGAAGGTACATGACTGGAGGTTCAGTTTGGCATCAAGTAGAATGCCGAGGCTGCAAACAGTCTGATTCAATTTGAGACTGTGGTTGGGAAAGCGATGGGATCAATGGCCGGGGTTGGGGTGGGGGGTGGGGGTGGGGGGTGGCTGCAGGGATATGGCGTTTGTGGCAGGACAAAAAACGATGGCTGTCTTCCTGGTGTTTAATTGGAGGAAACTATGATTCATCCAAAACGTAATGTCAGATAAACAGTTGACAATAAAGTGGATGCAGTGAGGTAGCTGTTGGAGATATTGAGCGGAGTGCAGTTATTATGCACGTCGACATTCACCCCATCTCTTTCAATAGTGTTACCAACGGTCAACATGTCGAGGAAGGGGAGGAAAGCAACAAGTTTAGAACTTTGATGAACTCAAGAGTTAATTGTGCAGAGATGGAAAGAAAAGCCATTTCAGAAAATATTTTGCTTTGACTGAACAGCTAAGACTGGATTCAAATAAGGACTGTCCCATTGAACTGTTCAATGGAAGAACAATGTTGGAAGGAGATGCTGCAGTCACTCCTACCAAAGAAGACCGAGTAAGAGGATATAGACGGGAAGAGCACCAATCACAGAGGACATAATTTGTAATCTAGGTTAGGGACAAAGCAGTGTTATAATTCTAGCTTTGGAAAGATTAAGAGTTTGGAGACCACTAAATGGATGGTCTCATTTCAGTGAGAAAGAAGTCCATGAGTTTCACATTTGTGATTTGATAAGGCAATTGCCGAGGGGATATGAGAAAGGGGCTTAGTGCGACAGATGGTGGAGATAGAAGTTGGGGTTATTTTAGCTCTCCAGGATGATGGTTGGCAGTTTTAGAAGAGGGGAGTGAGGACCAATAGCACTTTATGTGCTAGCCCAGTCAGGTTCCATGAGGGTAGGTGGTCAAATCAGACACCAAAATTAACAGGCAACCTTTGCAAAAAGCTGCACAAACATTTTTGATAACTACTAAGAACTTTACCTTTCAATCGTCTCATCTGAACTGTGAGGTCGCTTTTTATGCTTTTGCAATCATCATCCATTGATTCCCGTCTCATTCTGGGTGGATCATTTTGTGCCAACCAATCAGCCACTTTACTTTCTGCTGCTTTCATTGCAGCCTGGAGTCCAGAAAGCTCTTTGGTGGCCGGAGGAGACCTTTTCTGCTTGTGACGCTGGTCAGGAGTGAATTTGGTGACATGATCTTTGATTGTCACTTTGCCTGGAGTATGATCATCAAATTCAATAGTAAACGAAGCATGTCCTTGAACGACTGCACGAGAGGCTTCTGTATCCTTTGTAGGAATTTCATGAATTGAATTTTCCATTGTAAGAGCAGACTGATGAAATTCTTTAGTAGGGATTTCAAAATAACTTGGCTCTCTACAGAATGGATAAATTATTTCCTCTCCCAAGTCTTTGCCATCATCTTCAGGCTTACTGACTTTCTTGGCATCTTCTGAAAAAACATTAGGATAGTGAAATTCACTCTTTCGTGAGGGCTAAAGTCAAAAAAATCTGCTAGATTTAAATATTTCATACAATAGCATTTATTTCATAGCTGTATCATTTCCCAAAGGAGAATCAGAAGTGACAACACTAATACCATTCAAGATTTGAGTGAAGAGTAATAGCTGATGTACAATTTAAAAACACAAATCCAATTCTCTAGTTTACAGTGGAATTGTGCCCATGCAGCTTTCTTCAGTTTTCAGTCATTAAATTTCTTGTCGATTGTCTAAATACAAAACCAAATACAAGAAACATCCAAATTCCACTTTATATTAATGAAATGTAATTTAAAATAAACTCTCTTGCATCAATTAGAAGCTATCATAATATAGCAACCTAATCTTGTAACATAGCAAATAGTTGGGTGTGGGGGGGGCCTCATTTGTATGGAAAATTAAAGGGGAAGGTGGAAGTCAGGTTAATGATGAGGACTTTAAACGAGTTAAAGGGACCGAGGCCTCAGAAAAAGGTTAGTAAAGTTTCCAGAACAACGTAACAGAAGAGAGTAACCTAACAGACGGTTAACCTGAAAAGCTGATCGCATACATTGAAAAGAATACAAATTTTTATTCACATTTTTCAAAATTCTATACATAAACAATAACACAAAATAATAAACAAACCCCCTGAACCCCCTCCCCCCACCTAATAACTAACGGTGACTAACTCCTTACAGAATAAACAGCTGCCACCTCCGATAGAACCCCCACTCACTGTGTACTTAACTTTCTCGAAATTATAAAAATTCCATAAAATCCCTCAGCCACACTGAGGAGTTGATAGCATACATAATTTTAAAAAGGTGTGCTGGAGGATAAGGAAGTTACAGGGTTAAAGACAGAAAGCAGGGATATAGGACCAACTGCGCTTTGTAAGAGTCAACACAGGCCCCATCAGCCAAATGGCCTTGGGCGGCACCACTGTTGCTTCACAGCTCCAGGGTCCGAGGTTCGATTCTGCGTGGGTTTTCTCTAGGTGTTTCGGTTTCCTCCCACAAGTCCCGAAAGACGTGCTGTTCGATCAGTTGGAGATTCTGAATTCTTCCTCCGTGTACCCGAATAGGCGCCACAATGTGGCAACTAGGGGCTTTTCACATTAACTTCATTGCAGTTAATGTAAGCCTACTTGTTACAATAAAGATTATTATTAGTAGTAGTATAGAAAGTGGCAGGAATCTAACTTTCAAGCACAGCAAAAAAGGGACAACGCAGGACTGAGAAAGTGTTGTACCTAAATGCGCGCAGTATACAAAACAAGGTAAATGAGCTTGTTGCGCACATCGAAATTGGTGGATACGATGCTGTGGGCATCACAGAGGCATAGCTGCAAGGGGATCAGGGCTGGGATCTAAATATCCAAGGATGTGTGTCCTATGTAAAGGACAGGCAGATGGGCAGAGGAGGGCGGGGTTGCATTGTTAGTAAGAAATTAACTTAAATTGATAGCAAAAAGCGATATAGGTCAGAAGGTGTAGAATCTGTGTGGCTAGAGGTGAGGAATCGCAAAGGAAAAAAGACCCTGATGGGAGTTATGTACAGGCCCCCTAGCAGTAGTCAGAATGTGGGCAGAAAATAAATCAGGAGATAGAAAAGGCGTATAAGAAAGTCAATATTACAATAATCATGGGGGACTTCAATGTGCAGGTGGACTGGGAAAATCAGGATGTTAGCAGATCCCAAGAAAAGGAATTTGCGGAATGTCTTAGAGATGTTTTTTTGGAGCAGCTTATGGTAGAGCCTACTAGGGAACAGGCAATTCAAGATTTGGTGGTGTAATGAGGCAGACCTGATTAGGGAACTTAAGGTGAAGGTACTCTTCGAGGGCAGTGACCTCAATATGATAGAATTTATCCTGCAGTTTGAGAGGGAGAAGCTGGAATCAGACGTAACAATTACAATTAAATAAGGGTAACTACAAAGACATGAGGGAGGAGCTGGCCGGAGTTGATGGCAGGGGAGCCGAGCAGGGAAGATGGTGGAACAGCAATGGCAAGAGTTTTTGGGAGGCACAACAGAAATTAATTCCAAGGAGGAAGAAACAGAGGCAACCATGGTTGACAAGAGAAGTCAGGGACAGCATACAAGCAAAAGAAAAAGCATAAAATGTGGCGAGGATTAATGGGAAGGCAGAGGATTGGGAAGCCTTTAAATGCAAGTAGAGGGCAATTAAAAAGCAATAAGGGGGGAAAGAAGGTGAAATATGAGAGTAAGCTAGCAATATAAAGAAGATTGCATGAGTTTCTTTTGACATATAAAAAGCAAAGAGAGGCAAGAATGGACTATGACCACAAGAAAATGAGACTGGAGAAGTAGCAATAGGGAACAAAGAAATGGCAGAGGAACTGAATAGGTATTTTGTATCAGTCTACAAGCTGTAAGGCACCTGTGGCATACCAGAGCTTCAGGAGAGTCAGGGGGCAGAGGCGAGTATAGTGGCTGAGAAGGTGCTGGGGAAGCTGAAAAGTCTGAAGGTTTATAAATCACCCGGATCTGACCCCAGGGTTCTGAAGGAGATAGTGGAGGAGATTGTCGAGGCATTGGTGGTGATCTTTCAGGAATCACCAGGGTCAGGGAGGGTCCCAGAGGACTGGAAAATGGCAAATGTAACACCCGTGTTGGGGGCGGGGGCAGTCGTTGGTATATTATTAAGGATGAGATTGCGGAGTACTTGGAAGTGCATGGTAAAATAGGACTGGGTCAGCATGGGTTTGTCAAGAGGAGGTCATGCCTGACAAATTTGTTTGAATTCTTTGAGGAGATAACGAGGAGGTTACACAAAGGAGAGCCAGTGGACGTGATCTATTTGGATTTTCAGAAGGTGCCATACAGGAGGCTGCTAAATTAAATAAGAGCTCATGGTGTTCAGTGCAAGGTATTGACATGGATAGAGGATTGGTGATTGATAGGGTTAATAAATCAAATCATACCAGTTTATGTATAAAACCTATATAGTCTTTAAAATAAAACCTAAGCGCTCACATGCGCTGCTCGAGAAGCTTGAATCCCCCCAGACAGAATAAGCTGGCAGAAGTCTATTGCCACAACACAACAACAGATAAGACTCAAGGACGTTTTAAAATTAAAGCAAGGACATAGTCACACAGCTTGCACACAGACATTCAATTGATCGTGCTCCTGTGAACCTTACAAACACTGGACAAAAGGATGGGAGTAAGGGACACCACAGATAATGCATATTTTAAATCTGTAAGAACACTTGCATGGTGATATTATAATATATACGTGCTTGGATTATGATTGTTAATTATACTCATATGTAATGTATCATGTAATACTAGTTGGTAGTTGTGAATGGGCATAGGTAATTTCTAAACAAATGTATTATTTTGATTGTGGTATGTTAATTACTCGAGATGAGAGAGAAAAGCATGATTGACCTGTATTTTCTGTGCTCGGGGAGCTGGCAAGCCATCTAGTGTTAGCTGAGCTCCACTGCTATAGCTTGAATAAGGTAGTTCATGAGCTGAAACTCTTAACTCTAACTCTGAGGGTAAAATTCAATGAAAAAATGTCTAAGTTCATTTATGGCGGGATTGTCAGGGAGTTTACCATTCGACTCTGCTGGCAAGTTCCCCACTGCTATCCAGTGACAATTTGTTTGGGCCCTAGGGAGTTTCTCACCGATTTAGCCACCACTAAGAAATGTATTTTCAGCACTGGGAATCTGAACTGAGAGATTGGCCCGGCACTTTGTAATCTAAGTGGGCTTGTTCGTTGCCCACACACCCCCACCCATGGGAAATGTCATCCCGCCCCCCCCCAAAAAAAAAATTAGGACACCCTGCTGTGGAGTCCCTGGGCCTCCCCCTCTTCAGACCACCCCCAAGCCACCCTTACAGGACCCCCACCTGTCATGCCCCCAGAGGCCCCTACTTCCTTGTCCTGCACAGCCCCACCCTTCAAACCCCCTCTCCCGCCTCCTTTCATGGACATGGCCTCCCTAGGGCCGTGGCCCTTGGCAGTGCCACCATGGCACCCTTGCACGATGGACCCGTACTGATTCTTGTGGACCAGTACTGATCAGCGCCCCGCTGCAGCCTCCTTGCAGAGGCCGGTAAATCCCAGATCGGTAAATCTTAAGTAGGTTTCAAACCTACTTTAGTGAGCGCCATTTTGTCCCTCCACTTTTGGGCAGAATGCCAATTCCGACACCTTGTGGGACTTAGGTAGATTCTGAGAGGTGCAGAAGCTGCCAGGGGGCCCGCAGAGGCCTCTCTGTGATTCGTCGGCCGCGTTGTGGTCTTGCTCGAGCGCAATGTGGCCACTGGATCACACCCCAAGTGTCGTCCGGTCAGTCGAGGAGTGAAAGACACTAAAGTTGAATAACTACCGGTGAAGCTCCCGCAACAGGGATAAAGGTTTTTTTTTTCCAGGATGCTAGCTAGTGGCGAGTAGTGTTCCACAGGGGTCAGCTTTGGGGCCACAACTATTTATGATATAAATTAACGATTGGGAAGAAGGAACTGAGTGCATTGTTGCTAATTTTGCAGATGATACAAAAATATGTAGAGGGACAGGTAGTGTTGAGGAAGCAGGGAGGCTGCAGGTCTTGGGCAGGCTAAGAGAGTGGGCAAAGAAGTCACAGATGGAATATAATGTGGAAAAGTGTGAGGTTATGCACTTCGGTAGGAAGAATGGAGGCACTGACTATTTTCTAAATGGGGAAACGGTTCAGAAATCTGAAGTACAAAGGGATTAGGAGTCTTAGTTCAGGATTTTCATAAGGTTAACATGTAGGTTCAGTCGGCAGTTAGGAAGGCAAATGCAATGTTCGCATTCATGTCGCGAGGGCTAAAATACAAGAGCAGGCATGTACTTCTGAGACTGTATAAGGCTCAGGTCAGATCCCGTTTGGAATATTTTGAGCAGTTTTGGGCCCCGTATCTAAGGAAGTATATGCTGGCCTTGGAGAGGGTCCATAGAAGGTTCACAAAAATGATCCGGGAATGAAGGACTTCCTTTATGAGAGCGATTAAGGACTCTAGATCTGTACTTGATGGAGTTTAGAAGGATTACGAAGGGGGCGATCTTATTGAAACTTACAGAATATGGAGATAGAATGGACGTGGAGAAGATGTTTCCACTAGTAGGAGAAACTAGAACCTGAGGGTACAGCCTCAGATTGAAGGCATGATCCTTTAAAACAGATGAGGAGGAATTTCTTCAGGCTGAGGGTGGTGAATCTGTGGAGCTCATTGCCGCTGAGGTTGTGGAGGCCAAATCGCCGAGTGTGTTTAAGACAGAGATAGATAGGTTCTTGATTAATAAGAGGTTCAGGGGTTATGGGGAGAAGGCAGGAGAATGGGGATGAAAAACATATCAGCCAGAATGGCCTAATTCTGCTCCTATATCTTATGGTCTAACAGGCTACATTACAGATTGGCTCCAATAATTCCTCGCATGAATCCTTTATTTCAAATGGGTGGCTCCAATGGTAGCCAAACATTTGTGGAAGGGAAACAAAACAAATACAAAAACCTTTTCCCAAAGTTTTATTTTGTACTGATGATGTAAGCATGTGTGGTGGGAGGAGGAATACATGTAACAGTGAAGGAGAAATTAACAGTGCAACACGGAGGTTAAAATTGATAGTGCTGCAAACTCAGTTCTGGCAGCATCTGTGGAAACGAGTTGAAAATTCTCACACCAAATTTCTTTCCTTGAACTGTTGTTGGTGGATGCATCATGTCTGACATCATTACAATTGCTGAACATCCTTCAGGAAGTCTACAGACAATAGCTCAGTTGCAATTATTTTACGAATAGCATATCTTCTATAAAAGCAACCAAAATATATGTTCTGTCACTGTTCTATAAATAGTTGCTGACAAGTTAGTACTGCAGAGGCTCACCACTTGGGTCCCCACCTCCTCTAGCACTGCTTTCCATCTTCACACGCCTGGGCTTGGGATCTTGTTTGCTTGAATTTTCATCATCTGCATCATCTTCACCCCACCAAGCAGGCTGCCCATATAGAGGGGTACCACGGGCTACAGGCACAGCAGAAATATCTACTGGACGTCAGGAAAAAAAGAAACCCAAGCAGTATTAGTTCTCATGAACCACATGTGCCAACAAAAATTAAGTGTGAATTCAAATGTAAAATATTTTAATGAATTTGCAGAGAAACAAATTAAATAAATTATAAGAATATCATTCAGTTTGAATCAATAAAGCACATATTCCTTGCGATCGTACTCTCTGCAAATACGTCCCATTATTATACTTATTAAATTTGTGTTCCCTTGCTGATCACCAGGGCCCTCACTACAGAGGCAAAGTAATCTTATATACACGACACTTAAAAACACATGGTGCTATCACAGAAGTAAATATTTTAGCTTATCTGTGATATATTTTGAGGAGTTCAACAGTTCACACTTGTACTGGCCACCATGCAAAAACAGAAAAGCATCAGATCATTCAGCAGGCTGCTTACAGCCAAGTGGCTAAAAAAGCTTTAGGCAGCTGACCAGTTATGAAATTCTAGCTCACAGCTATAACAGTTTTAGAATATGAAGTGTATCTTTATTATTGTAAATATTCTGTTAGTTAAAATTAAGACCTTGTGCCGTTATACAATTTTTTCTTTTAATAAACATTTTATGGAGGTATTTTTGGTATTGTAACAACAACAAAATAAACAATGTACATGAAACTATAAACATAGTTCAAAAGCAGTCTCCCTTCCTTACAGGTCCCACCTTTATTAACCCCCTACTCGAAGCTAAACTAACCCCCCCCCCCCCTTCTGCTGACGATTAATTTTCCGCGAAGAAGTCGACGAACGGTTGCCACCTCCGGGCGAACCCTAACAGTGACCCTCTCAAAGCGAACTTGATTTTCTCCAAACAGAGAAAGCTAGCCATGTCCGATAGCCAGGTCTCAGATTTCGGGGGCTATGTGTCCCTCCAAGCTAATAGAATCTGTTTCCCAGCTACCAGGGAAGCAAAGGCTAGAACGTCTGCCTCTTTCTCCTCATGGATTCCCGGATCTTCCGACACCCCGAAAATCGCCACCTCTGGACTCAGCACCACCCTTGTTTTTAACACCATGGACATGACATCTGCAAATTCCTGCCAAAATCCCCTAAGCTTCGGACATGTCCAGAACATGTGGACATGGTTCGCTGGTCGTCCCGCACATTTTGCACACCTGTCTTCCACCCCAAAGAATCAGCTCATCCGGGCCACTGTCATGTGAGCCCGACGAACGACCTTGAATTGTATCAGACTCAGCCTGGCACATGTTGCGGACGCGTTGACTCTACTCAACGCGTCCGCCCGTAGACCATCCTCTATCTCTCCTCCCAGCTCCTCCTCCCACTTGCGCTTCAGCTCCTCGATCTGGGTCTCCCCTGACCCCATAAGTTCCTTGTAATGTCAGAGACGCTCCCTTCTTCTACCCACCCTCTGGAAACTACCCTGTACTGAATCCCCCTTAGCGGTAGGAGCGGGAAGGTTGACACCTGTTTAAGTAGGAAGTCCCGCACCTGCAGATACCTGAATTTGTTTCACCTCACCAACCAAAACTTCTCCCCCAGCGCCCCTTGTACTCGGAAAGCTTCCCTCTATAACCATATCCTCCATCTTCTCAATCCCTGCTCTCCACCATATCCGGAACCCCCCCATCCATACTTCCCGGGGCAAGCCGGTGATCATTACAGATTGGGGACCAGACCGATGCTCCCTCTGCTCCCACATGTCTCCTCCATTGCCCCCAGACTCTCAGGGCCGCCACCACCATGGGGCTGGTGGAGTACCATGCCAGCGGGAACAGCAGAAGCGCAGTTACCAATGCCCTCAGACTGGTGCCCTTGCATGAAGCCACCTCCATGCGCTCCCATGCTGACCCCTCCCCCACCACCCACTACCTGATGATGGCTATATTCGCCACCCAGTAATAGTTACTAAAACTTGGCAGCGCCAGCCCGCCCTCTCCCCGATTCCGCTCAAGCATTACCCTCCTTACTCGCGGGGTTCCTGCCCACCCAAATGAAGCCAGTGATCACTTTGTTGACCCGTTTAAAAAAGGACCGCGGAATAAAGATGGGGAGACACTGAAATACAAGCAGGAATCTCGGGAGGACCGTCATCTTCACCGTCTGCACCCTCCCAGCCAGTGACAACGGAAGCGCGTCCCATCTCCGAAAATCGTCCTTCATTTGGTCTACTAGTCGGGCCAGATTTAATTAATGCAGCCGGTCCCATTCCCGTGCCACCTGAATGCCTAGGTACCTAAAGCTTCCCCCTACTGATCTAAACGGCATCTCCCCCAGTCGCCTCTCCTGTCCCCTCGACTGGACCGCAAACATCTCACTTTTCCCCATATTTAGCTTATACCCCGAAAACCGGCCAAATTCCCCCAGAATCCTCATGATTTCTTCCATCCCCTCTATTGGGCCCGATACATACAGAAGCAGGTCGTCTGCATACAGCGAGACTCTGTGCTCCATGTCCCTCCCCCTCCACGCCCACCCCCCCCACCCCAGACCAGCCCCATGAGGCTCGCAGAGCAATTGCCAACGACTCTATAGCTAGCATGAACAACAGTGGGGAGAGGGGGCATGCCAATTGTACAATTAAGCACAGTTCGAATGAGTGATGGCTAAAACAAAGCTCAAAGGAGAATAAAGGGAAATAAATGGCAGAAAATTTGATAAATGTTCTAAAAAGGATAGAACATTTTAAAAGGAAGACCTAATGAAAAATAGGAAATTAAAGTAATTGCAGTGCATCACAATTCTAATATGGTGATTAGCTACAATATTAGTTGCAAATTATATTAAATGCATAAATTGGAGACGCTGAATTTGTTGCCCAAGTACAGAGGCCAAGATGAAATTTGATAGAAGAATTTCAAATCAGGAAGGGTTTACACAGAATACATAAAGGGAAACTGTTTCCAATGGTAGAAAAGTTGATAAGTAGAGACCGCAAATTTGAGGTGACTGGCAAAAGAACCCAAGGCGGCATAAGGAAAAACCAAAAAGAAAATGCTGTAAAATCTCAGCAAGTGTGGCAGCATCTGGGGGGAGAGAAAGAGCTAACGTTGAGTCCAGGTGATCCTTTGTCAACTTTTTTCTGTGTTGTAATATTTTTTGAAAATCCTATTTCTTGGCTTTATACTGTGAATGTCCACTATGCAGTGTATGGACGAGTGCAGATAATAATCAGCCGTTGCATGCAACAACAAAAAAGAAAAACAGAAAAATTGATGCATTTGACGATTACTTTTAAGGCTTTTAAAAATCTCAGGAAGTGATTTCAAGATGTAATCTAATCTCAGAATTCAGATAATGTTCTAAGCCACTCCACATCTGTACATGCTTCTTTTGATTAAAACACAACTAGATTGCTACATTTGAATGTGTTTGAGGCAATCCAGTTGACAATGCTCTAGGTACAGACATGCTGACAAAAAATGGAAGAAGAGGTTGCATATTTTTGGTGTGATCTGCGTCAGAGGTTGATTTGTATTCTGCATTATAGTTCAATTTTGTATAGTTTAATGTAATTATATTTTGCATTTTCAGAATATATTAGTTATGAAACAAAAATGAAAGCCGCTATAGTCCCCAACGACCTTAGGCTGCTCTCCCCTTTTGAGAGAGAGAGCTGACTGGGGGCAGTTTAACCCAAGGGTCACCACACCTCAGGCGAGGGGCAAGATTGAGAATGCAAGGCCTTCATGGATAACCTCAGCCAGGATAGGAACCTGCGCTGTTGGCATCACTCTGCACCATGAACCAGCCGCCCATCCAGCTGAGCTAACCAACTCCCAGTTAGTCAAAGTTAGTTGTAAACATCCAATAAACTGGCAACTACAGCATACTGATGGTTGGGATAATTATAAAAAGACCATACAAGATCTAAATTGGTATGTGTTCAAACCAAGCAAATAATTAAATTTACTTCCTAACTATTCATTACTTTATGTTATTTACCAAATACTTTCTTACTCCCCTGTTTCTGGTTGCTTAAAGATCAGTGGTAACGCAACAGAACAAACTGACTGGAGGCAGAGCCCTTCAATAATGAACAGATGTAATAGCAGAGATACAACAACACAACATGCAGCTAACAGGAGAGTTACAAAATACATTTTAACACAACAATGTTTATGTGACTAAAGGTATTTGGTTAAAATTACAAAAATAAAACTTATTTAACAATAATTACCTGAAGCTTTATGCATTTCTACTACACTGGCCAGCAAATCAGCTTTGGCCTCCATAGAGCTGTCTGGTGCCTCTTTTGATCCTTCAGCCTCTGGAGGTCTCTGTGGTAACTGCAACTGGCTTGTAAACTTTTCATGCTAAAAACAAGATTTAATTTTTTCAGAAAATTCTGCTTTAAGGGTACAGTTTAAAAAAAAACCTATCAGCCCAGTGCCAAAAAATGAATGCAAAATATTTTATATTAGTTTGCACAGGCAGTTTTCAGGCAACCTTTGCAAACCTTACCTTAAGTGCTTCCTCTGGGACGCGCAGTTCCCCTCTCGCCACAGTAAACAAATTGGTATGTAAGGCATGTTAAGGAAAGGAAGAAGAAAACAAGAGCATTGCGAACTAAAATATATTTAAGCATTGAAATATAAATATCAACGGTTATGATTGTTGCTGGAGAAGTTGTGTTGGGGAAATCAACTGATGACAATCAGCAAATATGCCCATCATTCTAAATGATGACCTGCAGACATAACACTGATGGTCTGCCAGGTACAAACTATATATCCAATACATGCACTGATTGCATAACATGTAATGATCTCACACAGCATATCATCGAAGGTCTTAACGGTCAGAGGGCTTTTAGGGAAGTGAAGAAGGAATCAAGTAGGGTTTCTGTTGCTCATCATTATCCAATGATCCTTGCTGGTAAGTATGTAGGAGGGAAAGATCAGATTCAGCTGTGATGACTTTCCATCGTCAAATAACTTGTTCAAACATCGAGGGTCTGTTGGCACCCAATGACCCATAAATACAGAAATCACCACCTTCAGTAGAGATAGGGAGCAAATCAGGAGTAAAAATAAAATCAAAGTGGAAATTCTTTTTGCATACGTCTCAAACCGACAATAATACACCAATTATATTTACCACAAATTGTAATTGAGGAAATGGCATTGAGAACCACATCAGGAAGGAAAGATTAGAAAGATATACAGATTTTGTAACAAGGAGGAGCAGGAGGTAATTTTTGTGGAGCATAAATGCCAGCATAGACAACTGGACTGAATGTTTCTATGGTGTAGGCTCCATGGAACTCTATTTGCAAATTGTTATTGCTTACTAACCAAATAGCTTATTTTGGAAAAGGATATCATATCCGAATCGAAGTTTATCATCGATCTTCAAAGTGATATAGGTTTGCTCTGGTATTCGTGCTTCATTCACAAATGTCTGAAAACAAACGCATCCTGGTCAGGAATTAATAAAAGATACCTACTTCATCGATCTTTAATTTTAACTGTAATTCCACAAATCTATTAAAGAGTAACCATTCTAAATCACAACATTTTCCAAGTGTTGCGTATATTGCATTTTTACAGTGTTTAAAATATACTAAAGGTTCAAAAATTAGCTCGGACAAAAATGTCAAAAGTCACATACCCCGTTTAGACTGCCAAGATCCTTTACTTTATGCTCATCTTCAGCAGAGTTATAGTTGATAACAGCATGTTGCTTGTCCACACTGCGGGACTGTAAAATAAAACAATTTCCCACTTTTGTTTTACTCGGTGTAAATAAAAAAAGCACAAATGAGAAAACACATGAAAAATTCATCCAAATGCCACCAACCCCATGGAATCTCTTTTTTTTCCTCATTTAGCTTTTTGAAGACTGCTCAACACGGCACAGACTTCAAATTGTACAATACCTGATTTCATTAATTTTACAGCGTCTGATTTAGCATCTGATTTAAATCATCTTCACTTGAAATACTACTTACTTTGGCATGGAGATTACACAAAGCATTGTTAGTGGGTCATCAACTTTGTTTGGATCAGTCTTGCCCCCTCCCTGGATAATTTTAAACTCCTTCTCAAAACTCTCCCCTGATGGTGCCACATTCGTGACATTTCATTTTGCACTCCAGTTTGCATCTCCTCAATCTAAAGCACTTTGATAAATCATCAGATCCGTAGGCTAGGATCTTGATTAATACTTCAAAGTCAATATTGAGGAGGAATAAGTGTTTCTTTTGACACGTGTACAGTGCAACTCTGGCTTTGTTTCTGTTATAGTAATTGTGACTGCAATAATACAGGAAGCCTTGCAAAGCTCAGATTAACTATTTGCCAGCAGTCTTCCAGAAGTTGGAAATCTTTGCTTGATGATTAAAAACTGGGGCTTCAAACACCTGTGCAATGGCAGGGTTTGAGAGTTAGAAGAGAGGTTTGTTTGATAGTGTGAAGCTTTCAATTACAAATACACAAGGGATCACACCAAGCATCAATTCAATTTAGTAGGCAACAGCAGCAGCATGCCTTGGTACTCTTTCTGACCATTCTTGGAGACTTGATAAGTGCCTCCTCCTCACCCCGAAGTTCAACAATTTGGCCACTGAAAGTGAATGACAACTGGAACCAACTTGACATTCGTAATAATAATAATAATAATCTTTATTGGTCACAAGTAGACTTACATTAACACTGCAATGAAGTTACTGTGAAAAGCCCCTAGTTGCCACATTCTGGCGCCTTTTCGGGTACACGGAGGGAGAATTCAGAATATCCAATTCACCTATCAAGCACGACGTTCGGGACTTATGGGAGGAAACCGGAGCACGCGGAGAAAACCCACGCAGACACTGGGAGAATGTGCAGACTCCGCACAGACAGTGACCTAAGCTGGGAATCGAACCTGGGACCCTGACGCTGTGAAGCAACAGTGCTAACCCCTAGTTGCCACATTCTGGCCCCTTTTCGGGTACACGGAGGGGGAATTCAGAATATCCAATTCACCTAACAAGCACGACGTTCGGGACTTATGGGAGGAAACCGGAGCACGCGGAGAAAACCCACGCAGACACAGGGAGAATGTGCAGACTCCGCACAGACAGTGACCTAAGCTGGGAATCGAACCTGGGAGCCTGACGCTGTGAACAACAGTGCTAACCACTGTGCTACTGTGCCGCCCTTGCATCCCCTTCTCGTTCTTCCCAAAACTAAGACTGAAAACCAAGACCATTTCAAATACCCTGAACACAAGGAAATCATGCAAGTATTAAATATTTTAAAGGCAAAAAAAAAGAAAGAAAATTGAAGGAATTCCATACCACTGCTGTTAGATAATGTGACCCACAATCTCTCAGGCTACAAGTCACGCCAGCTTTTGAATGACAATGTCAATCGTAATCCTTGTCAGTGCTCAGTTATGGTACATGCTGTTTGGCTGGGCTTGAAGGCCTAACTTAGGGGTGGGGGGAAAAAAAGTGCAGAATATCATAGGACAGACTCAAAGATTTGAGTAGTAGAATGTCAGAGGGATAGGAAAAAAAAACCTATGGTGAGATCACACATGGGAGAGTGCCGATTAGCTAATTATTCCTAGTGCCACAGGCTAGTGAGTGCAGAAAGAGAAGAGTGCAAATGGCTGGAGAAATGATGCAAGGTGGAGGGGTTTTGTTTCCCTGGTATCGCAAGTAGTTCATGGGAAATGGGACTGTGTAAGCAGGTAGAAGGTATTTTGCATCTCAACTAGGCTAGGATTAATATTGTAGATTTTGGCCGGGGGGGGGGGGGGAGAAGCACAGCAGGAAACGGAAGGGAGAAAATAAGCAAGTAGAGAAAAGCAGAGGATATAAAGGCTACAAGATTTTCAAAAGCAGTGCTTAATGGTATATATTTTATTGAAAGTAGTCTGATTAATAAGGCAGAAGAACTGACACAGTTGGATTTGACATCATTGCCACAAAGCATAGGAACAGATAGCCACTTGACCTGTTGAGTCTGCTCCACCATTCAATGAGATCATGATTGATCTGATATGATAATCCTCAACTCCACTTTCCCACCTTATCCCCATAACTTTTGTTTCCCTCAATGATTAACAATCTGTTTATTACAACCTTGAACATACTTAATGACCTAACCTCTATAGTCCTTTGTGGTAAAGAATTTCACAGATTCAGTACTCTTGAGAGAACAAATTACTCCTCATTTCTGTATTAAATTGAAAAATGGCTTTAAAATGGGCAGGATTGGCAGCTCAACATTCTTGGTTACAGGGCATTCTAATTGGTCAGAGGAGTTAAAACAAGGATGGGGAAATCGCACTATTCCCAAAAGAAACAATTCCAGGTGAGAGAAGAGATAATGGGCTAAAAAGAAATCATGGAAAGAGGCCATATGGGTTGAACTGAAGAACAAAATTGCCAAGAACAGAAGTGCACACAACTGTGCTGCAATAGTAGGGGATTTCAACCACCCCAATTCTGAAAATGCATTCAGGGTAATATTGTTTTCAACCAGTATTTTGCAATCTCAACAAGATAGGCAATTCTAGACTTCGTCTTTGGGGATTAAACTGGGTTGGTGGAAGGCTCATCTTTTCAAAAATTCATTTACGGGATGTGGACATCGCTGGCTAGGCCAGCATTTATTGACTATCCCTAGATGCCCTTCAGAAGGTGGTGGTGAGTTGCCTTCTTGAACCACTGCAATCCCTGAGGTGTAGGTACACCCACTGTGTTGTTAGGGAGGGAGTTCCAGGATTTTGACCCAGTGACAGCGTGGGAACGGCGATATATTTCCAGGCTGGGGTGGTGAGTGACTTGGAGGGCAACCTCCAGGTAGTGGGGTCCCCAGGTATCTGCTGCTCTTGTCCTTCTAGATGGTAGTCGTCATGGGTTTGGAAGGTGCTGCCTAAGGAAACTTAGTGAGTTATTGCAGTGCACCTTGTAGATGGTACACACGGTTGCCACTGTTCATCAGTGGTGTAGGGATTGAATGTTTGCGAAAGGGGGAGCAATCAAGCTGGCTGCTTTGTCCTGGATGGTGTTGAGCTTCTTGAGTGTTGTTGGAGCTGCACTCATCCAGGCAAGTGGACAGTATTACATTACACTCCTATCTTACGTCTTGTAGATGGTGGACAGGCTTTTTGAGGGGGGAGGGCGCGGAATATGCCAGTCCAATTCAGTTTCTGATCAATGGTAACCCCCAAGGTGTTGATTGTGGGGGATTCAGCGATGGTGATGTAATTGAATGTCAAGAGGAGAGATCATAATTCTGTTAGGTTTGGCGTAGTTATGGAGTAGGACAAAGATTGATCAATGTGTGAGTGTCCTCAATTGGAGAAAGGCCAGTCTTACTGAGCAGAGATGTGATTTTGAAAAACTAGACTGGAAACAGCTACTTGAAGATAAGTCAGTGTCACAACAGTGGGATGCATTCAAGAAAGAGATAGTGAGGGATAAAAGAAACTATGTTCTCACAAAGAAAAAGCAATGGAGGAACTAGCAGAGGCTCTGAACATCAATTGTCTACAGCAGAAGATTGGAAATGTGACAGAGGAATGGAAGGCTGCTAACACAGTGAGCTTTGCACACGAGCAGAGGGAGAGACCACATCTGGAGTGAGGCAAGGACAGGTTGAGTTTTAAACTTGGGAATTTGAAGCAGAGTAGGATTTCAGTGCCGAGCAGGAAGAGGTGCTCTTCGCTTTTCTCCTTGCTTTGTAACTTTTAAATCTTCAGAGAGGCGTCTTGCCCTGCAGCAGCTGAGGCTACAAGGGACAGAGCTGATTGGTAAGTAGTAGGAAAAGTCGATCAGTCTTTACAACTTTACAACATTACTTATAATTTGAAAATAGGTTGTGTGCTTTATAGTCTGTAAGGGCTATAATTGGTAGTAACAAGGATAAGGAAAAAGGGGCGTATAGAATTGACGAAAATCTAATATCAGTCATCTTCCAAAGCTTCAATTTAAAAGGGTAAGTCATAGCCTTGAGAATACAAGCCTTGGTTTGCTCCTCTTGCTCCATGTGGGAGGTGAGGAACATTTCCAGTACCCGGGGCTGGCATGTGTGCAGGAAGTGTCTCCAGCTACAGTTCCTGGAAGCCAGAGCTTTGGAGCTGGAGCGATGGCTGGGGACACTGTGCAGCATTTGCGAGGCAGAGAGGATCGTGGATAGCATGTAGAGAGAGATGGTCAAACCGCAGGCTCAAACTCCGCAGGCAGGAAGGGAATGGGTGACCACCAGGCAGAGCAAGAAAGCTAAGCAGGCAGTGCAGGAATCTACTGTGGCTATTCCCCTGCAAAATAGATATACCGTTTTGGATACAGTGTTGAGGAATGACCTCTTCAGGGGAAAACACAACAGCCAAATTCGCTGTATCATGGCTGGGGAGAAATAAAAAGTGTGGGAATGCAATATTTATAGAGGGTTCGATTGCAAGGGAATAGATAGATGTTTTTGTGGCCGCAAACGAGGCTCCAGGATGGTACATTGCCTTCCTAGTGCGAGGGTCAAGGATGTCTTGGAGCAGTTAGAGGACGTTCTGGAGGGGGAGGGTGAACAGCCAGTGGTCATGGTGCACATCGGTACCAACACATAGGAGAAAAAAAAAATGGGGGAGGTCCTGAAAGCAGAATATAGGGAGTTAGAAAGAAAGTTGAGAAGTCAAACCTCAAAAGGTGGTGATCTCAGGATTACTACCAGTGCCACGTGTTAGTCAAAGTTGAAATAGTAGGCTGCATTGGATGAATACTTGGCTGAAGAGATGGTGTGAGGGGGAGGGTTTCAGATTCCTGGGGCATTGGGGCCAGTTCTGGGGAGGTGGAATCTGTACAAACCTCTTTGATATGGTGGAGGAGTTCATGAAGGCTGAAGGACTGGGACTGAACGGAGTTTGGATTACATCTGAAGTTATGGTTGGGTTGGTTTGGGGGCATTAGGATATTGTGTTGTTTTTTTCTTTTAATTGCTTTTAACATATTTGGCTGTTTTTGCTCTGTACTTGATCACTGTGTGGGAAGGTAGTTGGGTGGAGGGGGGTCAGGGGAGTTTCGGTGTTGAAGGTAGAGGGAGTGGGCGAAGAGGGGGTTGTGTGTGTTTGATAAGTGGGGAGAGGGGCCTTTGGAGGGGGCCACCTCGCTAGCAAGCAAAGTCTGGCTAGTGAACAGGAGCACGGTGTGGAGAGGGGCTGCAGCCGGCCAAACCTGTGTGGACAGGTTTTGGCTTGCCTGGGAGATCTGAATGGTGGGCGGAGGGGAAGGAGTAAGAGGAAGTGGCTGCGGTGTTCGGGGGGGGGGGCTGTCCAACCCTGGAAGTGAAGCCGGGGAGGGCACCTTCAACAGGTGGCGGATACAAGATTTTGGTGGGGGCAGGAATGTGCTGAGGGGTGGTTACGGCTGATAGAGATGGGGAGGGTGGGGGGGTGGGGTTGAGAGACCCCCAGTCCAAATGGTGGCGTGGAATGTACGGGGATTGGGTGGTGCAGTGAAGAGGGCAAGAGTCTTTTCATAATTGAAGAGCCGATGTGGTGCTGCTACAGGAGACCCATCCGAGGCTGAAGGATCAGGTACGGCTTCTGAAGAGTTGGGCGAGTGAGGCATTCCAACTTTGATAGCAGGACCCGGGGGATAGCAATACTGGTGGGTAAGAGGGTTAGTTTCCAGATGGAGCAAGTAGCGGCTGATCAGGGGGGCAGATACGTTACACTTAAGGGACGAAGCAGGGGGGTTGGTGTCAGTGCTGGAGCAGGTGAATAGGGTATTTAAGGACTTCTATAAGAAATTGTATAGGTCGGCGCCCCCGGGGTTGAGCCGGATATGTGGCAGTTTTAGAGGGATTAGAGTGTCCAACGCTGGGGAAGGAGGGCAGGCTGGAGGGGCCAGTAGGGACTGAGTAGGGAAAATGCAGACGGGGTATGTACCAGGGTCGGATGGGACCCCGGTGGAATTTTATAAGACGTTTGCAGACAAGGTGACACCGTTGCTGGTGGAGATGATGCTCGAGGATGAGGTGGCGAAGGGGGTGCTTCCAGGGACGATGGGACGGGTTTCTATTCCGCTTTTGTTAAAGAAAGAAAATGACCCGGTGGGGTGTGGGTCGTACTGGCCAATATTCCTGTTAAATGTGGACACCAAGATACTTTCCAAGGTATTGGCGCTTAGAATGGAGGAGTGCCTCCCGCAGGAGGTTGGCAAGGAGGGGTGTAGCCACCTGGGTTGGCCACTTCCCGACTTAAAATGGAGATCCGCAAAGACTACAGGGAAATTCAGCCAATACAGGCAAAAACTAGCAGGTGCAAAGTCTCCTGTGTATTAAGACTTGCGGAAACCCAGACAGCACTGAAACTCACAGCCATCTGCATATTAATGAGCGATCCCCGGGAACAATTGAAACATTTAAGGTGAATAAGGCCAAGCCAGACTCCTCAGTGCCAGCAGGAGCCAAGACAAAGGAAGGCCAACGGACACTCAGGGACCGTCCAGTGATCAGGGAACAGCTCCAGTATTGGAGAAATCGATCCAAGTGATCAGAACTTAGTCCAATCACTTGGAACCAGATACGGGTCCGCCCCGAAGCCCCTGGGGACAATAAAGTAGAGTCCCCAAGTTCAAATTGTCCTTCTTGGCAGGGTCACTCAGCAGCGAACCAACCCTTGACAGTGAACTGCCTAGCTGCCGCATCAACCAAGTAAGTCTCCAGTCAACGCACTCTACGAGATAGGCACTCCTAGCTACCAGTCCATACCAGCTTTTGAACCCTGCAGACTCAGAATCAAACGAAAGGCCATTTGTTCCCCTGACCTGGTGGGCTAGTTCCGAAGCTAAGTATAGGCCTTTTAGTGATAGAGAATAGTCTAGAAAGTAGAGTTTATGCATGAGTAGTGATTTACTGTATATAATAAATGTGTTTTGATTTGAATCTTACTAATTGGTGTGTCGAGTTATTGATCAGTACTTGAACTTGAACCTCGTGGCGGTATAAAGATACCTGGCGACTCGAGAGCAAAGGTTATAGAAACAGAGCAAATTCAGTAATGACCCAACGGGCAACGAATTAAGAGCCAACCAAAGTTAGCAACACCAGACAGGGTTTGTAAAGCGGAAGAAGTTAGTATAGAATGTATGGCACCTGTTGACTGTTGTTCTACCCCCAGCAGTACGGGAGGAGCAGGAGGTTATAGTGGCGTTGGACACGGAAAAGGTGTTTGACAAGGTTGAGTGGAGCTATTTGTTTGTGGTGCTGGAGCGGTTCAGGATAGGACCTAGATATGTGGCATGGGCCAAGTAGTTGTACGTGGATCCGAAGGTGAGCATTCATATGAATGAGGTGAGCTTGGGCTACCTTTGGCTACAGAGGGGAAATGAGGCAGGGGTGTCCCATGACCCCCCTTCTTGTTTGGGTTGGTGATAGAGTCCTTGGCCCAATTGCACGGAGTGGCTCGGATAAGTGGAGGGGTATAGTGAGGGGAGAGGGGGGGGGGGGGGGGGGGGGGGGGAAGCTGGCGACCTTCTTTTATGCATATCAGATCCGGGTCCTACGGTGCAGGCATAATGGAGCTGCTGAAGTGGGTTGGGACTTTTTCGGGTTACGAACTAAATTTGGAGAAGAGGGAGTACTTTTCGGTTTCCCCGCCAGGAAAGGTGGCTCAGGGCTTCGTAAATTAAACTTCATGAGCATGAGCCTAGTGTGTAGGTCCAAGGTGGACTTGCAGACGTGGGACAGTTGCCCCCTGTTGCTTGAGAGCAGAGTGCAATTGGTGAAAATGAATATTTTGCCATGGTTTCTTTTCATTCCAGTATCTCCCGGTCTTCCTGCCAAAGGCATTTTTCGTGGCAGTGCAGTGGCTGATCTCATCATTTATTTGGTCTGGGAAGGTTACCAGGATTCGTAAAATGGTGCTTCAGAGAGGGTGACAGTTGAGGGGCTTGGCCTTACCGAATCTTATGTATTACTACTGGGTGATAAATGCCAAGAAGGTGCGGGATTGGGGTTGGGAGCCAGAGGCAGTGTGGGTGAGGATGGAGGCAGGCTCGTCTAAGGTGTAGGGACTGTGGGGGGTTGGCTACAGTGCCTCTCCAGTTCACGGCAGGGAAGCACTCGAGTCGCCCAGTGATGGCAACGCTGAAGATATGGAGGCAATTTAGGCAGCATTTTAAATTAGGACAGCATTGAAATTGATGCCAGCCCAAGACAATCACTTATTTGAACCAGCTAGATTGGATGCACAGTTTCGGGGCTGGGAGGAGAAAGGGTGGTTACACTAAAGGATCTATTCCTGAGAGGACGATTCGCGAGGTTGGAAGAGTTTAGGGAGAAGTTTGGGATCCCACAGACCGAGGCTTTTAGGTACATGCAGGTGCAGGATTTTGTCAGGAAGACTTTCCCGGCGTATGGCAGAAGGGTGGGAACCAGAGTGTTAGCTTAGAAGGTATAATAACTGAAGGGGAAATAGAGAACAAAAAGAAGAGAACATCACCCTGTCTTCTCAAACACAATGGGTTTGAAGTGTATTTGTTTCAACGCCAGAAGTATAGCAGGTAAGGCAGATGAAATTAGAGCACTTATTAGTACTTGGAACTATGATGTTGTGGCTATCTCAGAAATGTGGTTAAAGGAAGGGCAAGATTGGCACCTGAACGTTGGAGGATATAGATACTTCAGGAGAGATAGAGGGGGATGTAAAAGGGATGGGGGCGTAACATTACAAGTTAAGGAGAATATTATAGCCGTATTGCGGGAGGATACCTCGGCGGCCTCAGACAATGAGGCAATCTGCGTAGAGCTCAGGAACAGGAAGGGGGCAATCATAATGTTGGGCATTATATATAGGCCCCCCAATTGCCAGCGAGATATAGAGGAGCAGATAGGTAGAGAGATTTTGGATAGGTGCAAAAGTAACAGGGTTGTTGTGGTAGGGGATTTTAACTTCCCCTGTACTGACTGGGACTCACTTAGTGCTAGGGGCTTGGATGGGGCAGAGTTTGTAAGGTGTATCCAGAAAGCCTTCTTGATGCAATATGTAGATAGTCCAACTAGGCAAAGGGCAGCACTGGATCTGGTATTGGGGAATGAGCCTGGACAGGTGGTTGAGGTTTCAGTAAGAGAACATTTTGGGAGTAGTGACCACAATTCCTTATGTTTTAGGGTACTTTTGGATAGGGATGAGGGTAATGTATTCACACAGAGATCCTCACAAGATCAGCCCTCTCATGTTTTCTAACCCTTGCATCACGCATACAGTTTTGAGCAATTCAATACATCGCATTGTTTGGTCGGATGGGGCATACACAGGTTATGGAACACATGTATTGCAATTGTATGGGGCAGGCTGAGTGGAACAGAGTTTTTTTTTTACCCATCTATCGCTGTTCCTAAGTTTATAAATGAGCAGCAACTTAGAATGAACTGCAATTCACTGCCCCACCCATTCCTCCAGAATTTCTATTATTTTCTAATATTAATCATGATTGTCCAAAGTATTCAGCAGCCTGGGTGTCCAATTTTGGTGAAAACAAATTGGACACGGTTGAACAGGGTTTGCTGCTGGAATAAAATTAGTTAAAAGGTCATAAAGGAGTCAAGATTCACAGCAAAAGTGTAAATTTTGCATACTAAAACATGTGCTACAAAGGACTATTGTTATTCCATTAAGAGTAATGAGAGGGAAGAAAAAATATATATTTTTTGAAATACTGAAGCTCATATGGAGCTCATATGAATGATCTCATATCCAGTTGGACTGAATGGCCTATTTCTGAGCTGTATAATTCTATACATGTTCAACTGTACCAAAATGGTTGGAGGACATGTAAATTCGCACAATGACAACATCTGCCTTTGTGATAAGTATTAAATACTTTTTCTTTGAAAAAGAAAAAATGAATACAAGAGTATTTGCACAGACTCACATTGGCAAGTAAAAACTAACTCAGTGAGTCCATATTTACTGTATCATATGCATAAGAGCACAAAGCAAGTCCAAACTGCAAAACACTATTTTGTTTTGAATTTCTTGCAGCAATTATTTGCATACTGAGTCTACGTCCCAATCTTGACCCCTGGAGAATTCTACAACAAACCTTCCACCAGCACAAAAAGTATCCATTAGCAACTCTGTCCTGTTACTCGGCCAATTCCATACCTTTTTGCTACTGTCCCTTTTATCCCATAAGCTATAGCTTTGCTCACAGGTCTGTTGTGTGGCACCATTTCAAACGCCTTTTGGAAGTCCATGTACACCACATCAACAGCATTACCTTGATCAACCCTCTTTGTTATCTCTCCAAAACTCAAGTTAGTTCAATGTGATTTTCCCTTAGGAATTGCCTCTGCAATTCACACTCATTTCACTCCGTATCCTTGGATGCATCTGATCTTGTCCCTTTCCATTTTAAATCCACCTAGTGCCTGAACTATCCAATCTTTCATGGCCGAGGTCACATCTTTCTTCTTAAAGACAGATGCAATGTAATAATTTAGTACATCAAATCCTAATAACATCCATTACAGTGTATTTATTTCGCTTCAACATACACAAGGTGCTGCACTGCATGCTATAAGCAAACAATGAGTTTGGGAGGTGTTTATAATCCACTCCTATTAATTAAAAGCAATTTAATCAGATAGACTGGGTAATTTGAATATGCTGAACTGTATTGTACTTGCTTACTTTGAATAATAACAATCATTTTTATTGTCACAAGTAGGCTTACATTAACACCGCAATGAAGTTACTGTGAAAAGCTCCTAGTCGCCACATTTGGCACCTGCTCGGGTACACAGAGGGAGATTTCAGAATGTCCAAATTACCTAACAGCCCGTCTTTGCGACTTGTGGGAGGAAACCAGAGCACCCGGAGGAAACTCACGCAGACGCGAGGAGAACGTGCAGACTCCGCACAGACAGTGATCCAAGCCTGGAATCGACCCTGGGACCATGAAGCTACAATGCTAATCACTGTGCTACCGTGCTACCCTGAATGACTGCACTGAAGGAAAACAACTGGATTAAATAGCAGGCTGCGTTTTGTTTACAACCTAAGATTACAATAAAGATTTACCAAAAAGTGGCAAGAAAGCCAAGATTTTTGAGTAGGCGGAGCATCCAGATATTGAAAATATTTAACTGCATTATTCTTTTCAACCCTTCGTGTGGTAGCTATATGTCAACAAGTCAAACCTGGAGGACCATAATGCTACTCCCACTACGGTGTCAGCATCAAACATTTCCAAGGCAGGTATAGCACCAGTCACAAAATAAAGCTTTCATTTAATTAATTCAAGAATGTGCCGAGAAGCGCATTGCATTCTTCAACAATTTCATTTTCCACATCAAGTTCCTTGTGGCCCGAGTAAGATTGCCAATGTAATGCCAACTTGGTATTAGATTTTGAATATAGGTCTATGTCCATCAAAAGCTGGATTCAAACTTCCCAAACTCTATTAGCTTAAAATTCTCCAGAGAGAGTGGATATTTATCCAATCGGAATTTGACTGAAATGCAGGGCGATTGTTCCGAGGCACACTACACCCCCAAATTCCTTCCCTTTAATACATTTATGTCAGACCAACTTGATATTATCCTTTAAATGTTGTAAAAAGAATTAGGTATTAAAACGTGAGGCACAAGAAAGATTGTAAGCAATCTTACAAAGGTTGAGTAATAATTTTGATACACCATTCATTTTAATCTGAAAGGGTTCATGTCCACACATATTTGTTGCTGAGGGAGAACGAATACAAGAGAAGTGTGATAACTGATTCACACTGGACTAAATTTTTGTGACAACTTTAAAAAAATTCTATTCCACTAAAATGTGACACACAACCTTAGGAAACAAACTCCAATCCTAAAATCTTTTATATTCTTCCTACTCACTCGTATCGGCAGGACTTTGCACACTTTGGCCATCTGGAAAAAATTTAAACATGAAGTTATCCAAAATAAATGCATAAAGAGGAGGGGAATGAAAACAAAAACTTTAGAAATGCTGGAAAACACTTGGGGGTTAACTCGTTTGGCAAATCATAAAAACTGAAATGAACTTGTGTGTGGCATACATAAAGATGGCAACGAATGCATGTTGAAAAAACAACACCACAAACCTAATTAATTGAAGCCAGGAAAGTTGGATTTCAGACAAATATTAGATGTGGCAATAATGAAGCATTTCATTTTGGATTCATTCAAATCTGCTGCTTCCCTTTCCCAGGCTGAATTTATACAAAGAGAAAATCATTTTCAAAGAGTCAAGTTGATGTCTAACGAGTTTCAATTCCTTACTCGCTGATATGGTTTCTGTAAACAGTATGAATTATTTCAGTAAATGCCTTCAAGAGATTCAAACAAAAATAAATCAGTTAAACTGAATTATCTTGATGGCAGTTTGAGTTCAATTGTGTATATATTTGCATCAAAAGCTGCAAGACTGTTCGAGCAAAGGCTTGCGATGCACATCCCTTGAGTGAGTTACCTGTAACATCAATTCACAGTCATCCCGGCCTACAAAGATCATTTCACGTGGCAGCCGGTGACGTGTGCCTCCACTGCTCACCAAAAACCAGGATGTTAAGCTCATTTTCCGCAGTTACTAAAATGCTGTTTCGACACTACGTCATCCTGTGGAGAGAAAACAAAACATATTTTTAGGTTCACTTATTTTTCACAGTACTACTAGAAGCATACTATGCACCCTTCCATAAACGTTGGTGGATTCTCTGTGCTGATTAAAGCCAGATGTCAGAGGCCATCACAGGAAATGACAGACTGCTGGATTTGAAGATGGCTAGAAATTTACATACAAGCCACCAGCTGTTATGAAGTGCAGCTGCTTGATACTTGCAACCTCTGAAAATTAACAACCAATCAAAAAAAACAGCAAAAGCAATTAAATGTATTTTGTAACAGTGCTCTGCTTTTCTATGGAGTTATGTGTTGCATGTTGCAAGACTCTTCCCACATAGCAAAGAGTCTTTTGTAAACTGAATAATTGCAGCAAAACAGATCCAAAGTTTTCAACCATTTAAATAGTGGTTTTACTGTCAGACACTTGTGAATGTGCTGTATGACAGACTCTAAATGGCTACTATGTGAATACATTATTGCAGCAGCAGAAAAAGACTGCCTCCAAGGAAGCTGTTTTAACATCTTGTGGAAGGAGGAAATATTTGCAACAATAAGCATTCTTTAACAAAATATAAAAGCTCCAGCATTACTTTGCAATATTTTTTCCTTCAAAAGAAACATGATTATAGTACGCAGTTTGTAGCATATCTTTCCCTTTAAATAAGAGTAACAGAAATAACAACAGTAGTCTGCATTTCCTAATTTCTGTTGGAAGAAAAAGTGAACCCATAAATTGACATTGATTTCCTTCTATAGCAAGGAGTCTGTTGTAAAGGATCGCTGGAGCATGGGGAGAAGGCCTGTAGGATGCTA
The DNA here is from genome assembly GCF_047496885.1 of Scyliorhinus torazame. Lineage (NCBI taxonomy): Eukaryota > Metazoa > Chordata > Chondrichthyes > Carcharhiniformes > Scyliorhinidae > Scyliorhinus > Scyliorhinus torazame. The sequence continues at coordinate 384,981,020 of NC_092707.1, forward strand.
GCACACCAGCTCAGGAAAAGGGAGGCGGCCAGGGAGATGGGAAGAATGAAGGATAGGTTGGGGGGGGGGTGGGGGGGGCAAACAAGTTCTTGGACCTAGCGGGGGTGAATGGGGTGTTCAAGGAATTTTACAGTCGGTTGTATGAGTCAGAGTCCCCAGCTGGGGTGGAGGGGATGAGGCACTTCTCGGAGGGTTTGGAATTTCCGACGGTGGAGGAAAGTTTTGTGGAGGGGCTGGGAGCCCCGATCGGGATTGTGGAAGTAGTAGAGGGATTGGAGGCCATGCAGTCGGGCAAGGCCCTGGGACCAGACAGTTACCAAGTGGAATTTTATAAAAGGTTTTCTGGGAACTTCCGGTTGCGGTAATGCCTTGCTAGCCGCACGTTTCGGCGGCTCCAGCTCCGACGGACCTTCGGGCTCTTTTAAGAGCCCCAACGGGAAATTTTTGGGCGACGCAACCCGGTGTGGGGTGAGTGAGTAGGGACTCCCCCCCCCCCCCCCCAACGAAGGAGGAAAATATCGGCGGCGGCGGCTGCAGCACGAGGAATCGTCGACGAAAGGGACAGAAAGGGAGAAGACACAAGATGGCGGCGGAGAAAGCTCAGGCGACATGGGGGCCCGAGCAAGATGAATTTTTGAGACGGTGTGTGGAGCTACTAAAGAGGGAGGTGCTGACCCCGATGCTACAGGCAATTGAGGGGCTCAAGGGGGCACAAAGGACCCAGGAGACAGAGCTCCGCGTGGTGGAGCAGAAGGTGACGGATAATGAGGACGAGATCCTGGGCCTGGCGGTCAAAACACAGACGCACGAGGCACTCCATAAAAAGTGTATTGAAAGGATCGAGGCCCTAGAAAACAGAGCGCGAAGGAAGAACCTTCGGATACTGGGTCTCCCTGAGGGAGTGGAAGGAGCGGACTGTGGAGCTTATGTAAGTACGATGCTAAGCTCATTGATGGGTGCTGAGGCCCCTGCGGGCCCCTTGGAGGTGGAGTGGGCACATCGGATCCCGGCGAGAAGACCAAAAGCGGGAGAACCACCCAGGGCGACAATCGTGCGATTTCACCGCCTTAAAGATAGAGAAGAGGTCCTGAGATGGGCTAAAAAGGTGCGGAGTAGCAGATGGGAGAATGCAGTGGTACGGGTGTACCAGGATTGGAGTGCGGAGGGTGAGAGAAGGAGGGAGAGTTTTAACCGAGCCAAGGAGGTGTTACACAAAAAGAAGGTGAAGTTCGGGATGCTGCAGCCGGCACGACTATGGGTCACGTACCAGGAGAGACACCATTATTTCGATACGGCGGAAGAAGCATGGACCTTTATTAAAGAGGAGAAATTGGATCGGAACTGAGGGACTGATGCTGTAGGGAATGTTATTGTTATGGTTGATGTAAATAGAGAAGTAAATTGGGATGGGGGGAGACACTAGGAAATGTGGGCGCCGGTGAGGGGGGAAAGAAGGGACATAGGCGGAGAATGAGGAATGGGAGGGGGAGAGGAAAGGGAGCTGCGCCACAAGAGGCGGGTCAGATAAAGGGATGTTCCCACGCCAGAAAGATTATGGCGGGAAGACAGGCGCAAGGCGGATGGGAGTTCCCCACACGGGGGGGTCAAGGAGCGAGCAGGAGTAGCCGGGGTCAGTTGAAGTCAGCTGACTTGCGGAAGTAATATGGGAGGAGCAATCACGCTAGAAAGGGATCTAGCGGGGGGGGGGGGGGACAACTGGGTTGCTGCTGCGGAAATCAAAAAGGAAATGGCTAAAGAGTGGGTGGACGGGGACGGAATGCGACGCCTGGGGAGCGAGTGGGAGCGCGGAGGCGGGATATGGGACTGGCCTAGAGAAGGTGATGGCTAGTCGACACGGGAAGGGGGCAGGTAGCCCCCTAGTGAGGCTGATCACGTGGAACGTGAGAGGCCTGAACGGACCGATTAAAAGGCCCCGAGTGCTCGCGCATTTGAAAGGACTAAGGGCAGTCGTGGCTATGCTCCAAGAGACGCATCTGAAGGTGGCGGACCAAGTTAGGTTAAGGAAAGGATGGGTGGGACAGGTGTTCCACTCAGGACTAGATGCAAAGAATAGAGGGGTGGCCATATTGGTGGGGAAACGGGTAGCATTTGAAGCAAAGAACATCGTAGCAGATAGCGGAGGTAGATATGTAATGGTGAGTGGCAGGCTGGAGGGAATGGAGGTCGTGTTGGTTAATGTATATGCCCCGAATTGGGACGATGCGGGATTTATGAGACGGATGCTGGGTCGTATACCGGACCTGGAGGTAGGAAACTTGATATTGGGAGGGGACTTCAATACAGTGCTGGACCCAGGGCTAGATAGATCCAGCTCAAAGACCGGAAGAAGGCCGGCAGCGGCCAAGGTGCTCAAGGGGTTTATGGACCAAATGGGGGGAGTGGATCCATGGCGATTTCTTAGACCGAGGGCCAGGGAGTTCTCCTTCTTCTCCCATGTCCATAAAGTGTACTCCCGGATAGATTTTTTTGTTTTGGGAAGGTCGTTGATCTCAAGGGCGGAAGAAGCTGAGTATTCAGCCACAGCGGTTTCAGACCATGCCCCACACTTGGTGGACCTGGAACTAGGAGAGGAAAGGGAGCAGAGAGCACTCTGGCGATTAGATGTGGGATTGATGGCGGACGAGGGAGTGTGTGGAGGAGTGCGGGGCTGTATTGAGAGATACCTGGAGGTCAATGACGACGGGGAGGTCCGTGTGGGAGTGGTATGGGAAGCACTAAAAGCGGTGGTCAGAGGAGAGCTGATCTCCATTGGGGCCCACAAAGGGAAAACAGAGGCCAAGGAAAGGGAAAGATTACTGGGGGAGATTTTAAGGGTGGATAGGGAATTTGCAGAGACCCCGGAGGAGGGACTGTACAGGGAGAGGAGACGACACCAGACGGAGTTTGACCTCCTGACCACCAGAAAGGCGGAGGTGCTGTGGAGGAAGGCGCAGGGGAGGAGGTATGAATATGGGGAAAAGGCTAGTCGCCTGCTGGCTCATCAGTTGCGAAAGAGGACAGCGGCGAGGGAGATAGGGGGAATTAGAGACAAAAAGGGAGCCACGGTGCGAAGAGCAGGGAAGATAAATGAGGTGTTCAAGACCTTTTATGAGGGACTGTATAGGTCCCAACCCCCAGAGGGAGAGGAGGGGATGCGGCAGTTCCTGGATCAATTGAGGTTCCCGAGGGTGGAGGAGCAGGAGGTGGAAGGCCTGGGGGCACCGATTGGGGTGGACGAGGTTATTAAGGGGCTGGGGAACATGCAAGCAGGGAAGGCTCCGGGACCAGACGGGTTCCCGGTGGAATTTTATAGAAAATATGTGGACTTGTTGGCCCCGTTGTTGGTGAGGACGTTCAATGAGGCCAGGGAAGGAGGGACTTTACCCCCGACAATGTCGGAGGCGACGATATCGCTAATTTTGAAGAGGGATAAAGATCCGTTGCAGTGCGGGTCCTATAGACCTATTTCATTATTGAATGTGGACGCCAAATTGCTGGCAAAGGTACTGGCATCGAGGATAGAGGACTGTGTCCCGGGGGTGGTGCACGAAGACCAGACAGGGTTCGTAAAAGGGAGACAATTGAATGTTAACGTGCGACGACTATTAGGGGTGATAATGATGCCCCCAGTGGAGGGGGAGGCAGAAATAGTGGCGGCAATGGATGCAGAGAAGGCATTTGATAGGGTGGAGTGGGAGTATCTATGGGAGGTGTTAAGGAGGTTTGGGTTCGGGAACGGGTTTATTAGCTGGGTCAAACTTCTTTATGGGGCCCCAACGGCAAGTGTAGTCACGGGTCGGCAAAGATCGGAGTATTTCCGATTATATAGGGGAACAAGACAGGGATGCCCGCTGTCTCCACTGTTGTTCGCGTTGGCAATTGAACCTCTGGCCATGGCGTTGAGAGACTCCAGGAAATGGAGGGGGATGATTAGAGGGGGAGAAGAACACCGAGTCTCGCTATACGCGGATGACCTACTGTTGTATGTGTCGGACCCAGCCGGGGGGGGGGATGATAGAGGTTATGCGGATGTTGAGGGAGTTCGGAGATTTCTCGGGATATAGGCTCAACATGGGGAAGAGTGAACTATTTGTGATACACCCAGGGGACCAGAGTAGAGAGATAGAAGGCCGGCCTCTAAGGAAAGTGGAAAGAAACTTCCGATACCTGGGGATTCAGATCGCTAGGAGCTGGGGAACCTTGCACAGACTTAATCTGACACGATTGGTAGAACAAATGGAGGAGGACTTCAAGAGGTGGGACATGCAGCCTCTGTCGTTGGCGGGGCAGAGTGCAGGCAATTAAGATGATGGTCCTCCCGAGGTTCTTATTTGTATTTCAATGTCTCCCTATACTAATCACTAAGACCTTTTTCATAAAAATAGACAGGAGCATCATGAGCTTCGTGTGGGCAGGGAAAGTCCCGAGGGTAAGGAGGGGGTTCCTACAACGTAGCAGGGACAGAGGGGGATTGGCGCTACCGAATTTGGGCGACTACTATTGGGCCGCCAATGTGGCGATGATTCGTAAATAGATGATGGAGGGAGAGGGAGCGGCGTGGAAAAGACTGGAGAGAAAGTCCTGTAAAGGGACGAGCTTAGAGGCGCTGGTGACGGCGCCGCTACCGTTCTCACCAAAAAAGTTTACCACGAACCCGGTGGTGGCGGCAACATTGAATATCTGGGGACAATGGAGGCGACAGAGAGGTGTGTGGGGAGCCCTGGTGGGGTCCCCAATCAGGAACAACCATAGATTTGCCCCAGGAAGAATGGATGGAGGATTTCAGAGCTGGCACCAGTTGGGAATTAGGAGGGTGGGAGATTTATTTATAGATGGGACGTTTGCGAGCTTGGGAGCATTGGAGGAAAAGTATAAGTTGCCCCGGGGAAACTTCCTTAGATATATGCAGGTGAGGGAATTTCCGCTGCTCCCGGTACAGGGGATTCAGGACAGAGTGCTTTCGGGGGTGTGGGTCGGAGAGGGCAAGGTTACAGAGATATACCGAGAGATGAGGGAAGAGGGGGAGGAGTTGGTGGGCGAACTGAAAGGAAAGTGGGAAGAAGAGCTAGGGGAGGAGATAGAGGAGGGTATGTGGGCTGATGCCCTAAGCAGGGTAAATTTCCTCTTCCTCATGCGCCAGGCTTAGCCTGATTCAATTCAAGGTGCTACATAGAGCACACATAACGGGAGCAAGACTGAGCAGGTTCTTTGGAGTGGAGGACAAGTGTGGGAGGTGCGGCGGAGGCCCGGCAAACCACGCACATATGTTTTGGTCATGCCCGGCACTGGAGGGGTATTGGAAGGGAGTGACGGGAGTGATTTCTAAGGTGGTGAAGGCCCGGGTCAAACCAGGCTGGGGGCTAGCTCTATTTGGAGTTGCGGATGAGCCGGGAGTGCAGGAGGCGAAAGAGGCCGACGTTGTGGCCTTTGCGTCCCTAGTAGCCCGGCGTAGGATTCTACTCATGTGGAAGGAGGCGAAACCTCCCGGACTGGCGGCCTGGGTAAACGATATGGCGGGGTTCATAAAACTGGAGCGGATAAAGTTTGCCCTGAGAGGGTCGGCTCAAGGGTTCACCAGGCGGTGGCAGCTATTCCTCGACTACCTAGAGGAACGTTAGAGGGAAGACAGATGACCAGCAGCAGCAACCCAGAGGGGAGGGGGGGGGGGAAGTTTTAGTTTATGTTAAATGATTAGATTACCATGTTGATTAGCCATTTGTTTATTGTTAAACTTTCTTTACTGTTATGTTTGTTCTGTAAGGGGAAAAAATTTTGATCGAAAAAATTTCAATAAAACAGATTTTTTAAAAAAATAAAAGGTTTTCTGGGGTGCTGGGTCCGCTGCCGGCGAAGGCATTTAATGAGGCAAGGGACCCACAACAATGTCACAGGCTTCGATCACATTGATGCTGAAGCAGGAGAAGGACCCAGAACAATGCAGGTCATACAGACCAATCTCCCTACTAAATGCTGTCGCCAAATTGCTGGACAAGATTTTAGCCTCGAGAATAGAGGATTGTGTACCCGGGGGTGATAGGGGAGGACCAGACGGGATTTGTCAAAGTCAGGCATTTAACGGCCAACGTAAGGAGGCTCTTGAATGTCATCATGATGCCCTCCGGAGGGAGGTGGAGGTAGTGGTCACTATGGACGCGGAGAAGGCCTTCGACAGAGTGGGGTGGGAGTATTTGTGGGAGGTTTGGGTTTGGGCATTGCTTTGTAGACTGGGTCCGGTTGCTGTACCAGGCGACGGTGGCGTGTGCGCGGATGAACCGGGTGAGTTCAGACTACATCGGGGGACAAGACAGGGATGTCCAGTCTCCCCACTGTTGTTTGCCTCAGCTTTAGAGCCTTTGGCGATGGTGCTGAGAGCATCAAAGGACTGAAGGGGCTAGTCCGGGTTTGGGGGGGGGGGGAAGAGACACCACAGAGTTTTGCTGTATGCGGATGACTACTCCTGTATATTTCTGACCCGTTAGGGGGGGGGGGGGGGGGGATGGGAGAGATTATGCGGATCTTAGGGGAATTTAGACATTTCTCAGGGTACAAGGCGAATATGGGAAAAGTGAGGTTTTTGTGACCCGAGCGAGGGCAGGAGAGAAGGCTGGGGAGTTGCAGTTCAAAGTGGTGGGAGGGAGTTTTCGATACTTGGGAATGCAGGTGGCACGGGGATGGGAGCAGTTACATAAATTAAATCTGGCCCGGTTAGTTGAACAAATGAAGCAGGACTTTCGGAGGTGGGACATGCCCCTGTTGTCACTTGCGGGGAGGGTACAGACAGTAAATAATAATAATCACATTGTCACAAGTAGGCTTCAATGAAGTTACTGTGAAAAGCCCCTAGTCGCCAGATTCTGGTGCCTGTTCGGGGAGGCTGGTATGGGAAAGATGATGGTTCTCCCGAGATTTTTGTTTGTTTTCCAGTGTCTCCCTATTTTTATGCCAAAGGCCTTCTTCAAGCGGGTTAATGCAGTGACTTCTGGGTTTCTATGGGCCGGTAAAACCCCACGAGTAAGGAAAGTGCTGTTGGAGTGGAGCCGGGGGGGGGGGATTGGGAATGCCTTACCGAACTTTAGGAATTACTATCGGGCAGCAATATAGCTATGATCAGGAAGTGGGGGAAGGGTATGGGAGCGGGCAAAGGCAGCCTCATGTAGGGGCACATGTTTAGGAGCACTGGTAACGGCACCTCTGCCGTTCTCTCCAGCCCTATACTCCACAAGCCCGATGGTGGTGGCTGCTCAGAGAGTTTGGGGACAGTGGTGGAAGTATATGTAACTGGAGGGAGTGTTGGTGTGGGCTCCAATTTGTGGCAATCACCGGTTTGTCCAGGGGAGGTTGGATGGGGAGTTTAGGAGGTGGCAGAGAGCAGGTATTGAGAGACTGGGAGATCTGTTTATTGATGGGAGCTTTCCTTGTTTGGAGGATCTGGAGGAGGAGTTTGAATTGCCAGGTGGCAATGGGTTTCGCTATCTGCAGGTGAGGGACTTTGTGCAAAGGCAGGTTTTGACCTTTCCGTTTCTATCGCCACAGTGGATACAGGACAAGGTAGTTTCAAAAATGGGAGTGGGGAAGGGAAGGTCTTTATAAAGAGCTCATGGAATGGGAGGGAACCCAGATAGGGGAAGTAAAGCGTAAGTGGGAAGATGAGCTAGGTAAGGAGCTAGAGGCAGGTCTGTGAGAGGATGCTCTGAGTAGTCAACACGTCCTCATCATGTGCCAAGCTCAGCCTGATGCAATTCAAGGTGGTTCACCGGGCCCACATGATGGTGGCCGGATGAGCAGGTTTTTTGGGGTAGAGGACAGGTGTGTGAGATGTGCAGGGGGGCCCACAAATCATGTCCACATGTTTTGGGCGTGTTCGAAGCTTAGGTGATACTGGCAGGGATTTGCCGATGTCATGGTGCTAAAAACGAGGGTGGCACCGAGTCCAGAGGTGGCGATCTTTGGAGTGTCGGAAGATCGAGAGTCCAGGGGGCGAGAGAGGCTGACGTTTTGGCCTTTGCCTCCTTGGTAGTCCAGAGACGGATCTTATTAGCGCGGAGGGACCCGGAGCACCCAAAATCAGGGGTATGGGTTAGCAACATGGCTGGGTTTCTCAGGTTTACCCTGAGAGGATCAGTGTTAGGGTTCGTCCGGAGGTGGTAGCAGTTTAGCAATTTCTTCGAGGAAAACTAAACTGTTAGCAGATACAATAAGGGGGGGGGGAAAAAAGAGTTAGTTTAGTTTAGTTCAATTTAGGTGGGATCAGCGAGAGGAGATGGGAGGACTTGGGGTTGCGTGTATAAGCTACGTTGGCGGGGTATGGTTGTTGGTTGGGGGTGGGGGGTGGTTACACACTGAATTATGTTTACATTTGTATTTGTATCTTTTGTTGTTATAAAACCATAAATGCCTTGATAAAATGTTTGTTTAAAAAAAAGAAACGATCGCTGGTCCCAGGACAACCTGCACCCTTAGTTACAAACATGAAGAGCAAACATACTTATTTTGACACTGATCACATGTCAACTTAATTTGTTATTTTTCCCTGTCAACTTCATTTCTTAATTTTTAATGATGTTTAATACTTTTATCATATTCTACTAGAACTATGCAACTGATAATTGAAAATTAAGAGACTGATTATATTAGTTTTAATAAAACACTAAAACACAACTAACAACACTATGAAAGAGCTTACAAAAGGTTACTAATTGTGTAACAATATTTCAGTAGTAGAGATTAAAGTTCAAACAGGCAGGTCATCTTGTAGATGAAACATAGCTGACTGAGCTCATCAATCTAACTTTCCCATACCAATCCAACAGCAACCAGTGTCTCAAAACTTAATATGTAAATTAACTTTTTTATTCACTTTGGAAATATATATAGGTTTACGAACTTCATTAGAACGGGATATAAATTAAAACTGCATATGAAATTGGGCATCTGCGAGGAACAATGAAGGAGAGAGGATAGCCAAGTCAGCAAAGGGGTATTAATAGCATTTCAATGAAGTGAATAGTAGAAAAATATCAATGTAATGAATTATACTGTACCCTAAACAGTAATTACTAGGAAGGTGGAGGAATACATATCGTGTAATGCAAGCACAGGTAAAAAGGACATGCAAAAATAAATGGAATTCTGTACTTTATTGGTTATAGAAACTAGGAGCAGGAATAGGCCATTTGGCCCTTCAAGCCTGCTACGCCATTCAATATGATCATGGTTGATCTTCTATTTCAATGCTATATTCCATATTATGTAAATGTGCATGCAGTTCTGGGAACGCCGCTGCAGAAGAATATAAAAACCACTGAAAGTATACAGCAAAGATGCAACAAAATATCATAGGAGGATATGAAACTACTGCAATTAAGTGAGAAAAGTGTATGAGAGAGAAAGGAAGAGAAGAATATGTTGGGGGGGGGGGGGGGGGGGGGGGGAAAGAAGCTCTCCACTGGTTGGAGTCAAACCTAGCACTAATGATGATGATTATGGGTGTTGGAGGTAAATCACAGTTCCAGGACATTATTGCAGGAGTTTCTCAGGATAGTGTCTTTGGCCCAACTATCTTCAGCTGCTTCATCAATGACCCTCCTTCCATTAGAAAGTCAGAAGTGGGGGTACCTAGTGACAATTGTACAATGTTCAGCACCATTTGCGACCCCTCAAACACTGATGCAGTCCTGGACAATATCCAGGCTTAATATATTCCTGTGATTTCACCCAGTAGTCATATGTAGAATATTTCTGCTGTGCATTGATCTAATGAAGTGGGTTTGGAAAGGGACTGAATGGAATTTTCATCTTGGTGTGGAAGAAAGTTTTAGTGCGCAAATGGCCACTTCAGTTTTTATGGAGGATATCCCATTTTCCTCTGCATTCCCAACCCCATGCCATTTTCTTCTGGCTTTTCGGCGGATCCAGAATGCCTGGTGCACACATCCACCCCATATGGGTCAGGCTCCCTATTTTAAAATGGGGGGAGGGGTTGCATTGAAAATCTGATTTCCTCCCATACACCATTTTCATCAAGTGGTCCAAGGTTTTGGAAGTCCATTAAAAGCATATCAGGTTTGACAGTTCATGAGGAGTCTAGAACATTCTGAAAAGGTAAGTGTAAAGTGTTTTAAATATTATTATTAAGTGCTGTGCTGTAATGCAGATGAAGTGATTCATTATAGGGATCTATTTTTTTTAAAGGTAATTTGACTCTTTTAATCGGCCTGCCTTATATGTTTCTTTACATGCATAGCAGTGCTTTTCAAATGGAGAAAACACAATATACAATTTAAAATATTACAAAATGTCCTATCAGCCTGTGCTGTCATATTTTCTACTGTGATTTAAATGGATGTGGCTTTTTTCTTTTTAAACTGGCTTTGACACTTGGGGAAAAAAAAATCTAACCACCCTTACACTAATCGACAGGCACTTTGCTTTGAAAATGAAATGCGTTTTTGCTGTTCTTTCCTTCCCAGAGCTGTGGCCATTATCCATGCTTCATTGAGTTATAAGTCCTAATGTGCAAGTCTTCCATTCACCTGAATAAATGACAGCTCAATAAGTCAGAATAACATATTGTCCCTATGAGGTGGCCCCTTATTGACAAAAGCAAATAGGATTACAAGTAATGGAAAGATTTTTCTAACATGGCTAATGCATGTTTTCAGTATTAATGATATGGTGGTTATTGGATGCCAAGAGGTTAATTTCTTTCCCCCTACTCTGCCACATCCCGGGAAAGTGAAATATTTTCCATTGATACTGCATGGAATTTGTGGACGACGCATAGTGCATACTTGGTCAGTGGCTATGGAGAATACATGGGGGACAGAGGTGGCAGGGATGATTTGAGACGGCATGAAAGATATATGGGAGGGACTGGTGATCTGGTGGGGGGGTTCATGGGCTAGCATGAGCAATTGGTGGGAAGGTAAAGTTTAGGGGGATTTCAAACACCGTTGGGTATGGTTGAAGGTCCGAGGTGGGCCTTCTACCTGATCCATCTCCGCAGCCTTATTCCTCACATATTTCAATACAGCTCGTAACTTGCATTCTGAACATTACCTTGGTGTGAAAAGACAAAAACGGCATGCAAAGTCACACACAAAGGTCAGGTGCGAAGGTTGCAAACCACAAAGCTCACAGGCTGGGTCTTCCTGAGCCCAGAGGAAGATGATGTTTAAAAAGAATCTTGTTTAAAATCAAAAAGAATAAGAATGAATATTCTTACATGACAATATTTATTAAAACAATACTGCTTCGCATAAGCAATACATTATTTTGCATTCTATTGTTTTGCCTACCCTCATTCAGATGGTCCTTAAAATTGTGACCATCAATCTGGTAACTGCAATTTTTTGCCTGCTGGAATTGGTCAGATGGTTTTGACCATGATACAAAATGAAGTCATGCAAGGCCATTCCTCTACAATTCAGATCACAGTTAATTTAAAAACATAGAAATGAATGTGACTCCCTTAGAATTCCAGTTCCTCTTTGATGTCCAAGCACAAAGGCTGTCTGTGTGTTTGGTTTGAAAACAGTCGAACCCACAGAAAATAATCGCATCAGCTGAATGCTGGGGCTCATACCAATTTGCAAAGCTGATAATCTTTAAATGATCTTTTGAATTAAAAGTAATTTTCTCTGCCATTTACAGGATATCAAATGTTTCTTTCTGCACCATTGTTTAATCACAAAATATGCACTTCTTGGATGCTTATGGGGTTAATTTATTGAATGTATGGGAGCCTCAGTAAACCTGCATGTACTCATTTTACACAATGAATTTGCATTCTGACTAAAGTTTTACAATTTTATAAAAATAATAAATGACCATGGTGAAAGTAAAGCCATCAGCATTCATCTTATTTCTCCAATTGCTTTGTCATAAAATTAGGACAAGCCGAGAAAAATATCTTTGGATAAAATTGAACAGTAGTTGGATGATGCAAGAGCCTGCAACTGGCCAACATAATCACTTCGCTGCTCACCCATAAGCCAATGTATTGCACAAGTTTGCAGCAGCATTCAGATAGAAATTAAGAATCAATGTTGGACTCTGCAGTTCATCGGTGTTACATTTTTAAAAATTCTTTCATGAAATATGAGCATCACTGACAAGGCCAGCATTTGTTGCCCATTGCTGATTGGCATTGAACTGAGCGTATTGTTGTGGGACTCGAGTCACATGTAAGCCAAACTAAGTAAGGATGGCAGATATCCTTCCTTAAAGTTCTTTAGAGAACCAGATGGGCTTTTATAATGATCAATGATTGTTGTCATGATCATTATTGCACAGACTAGCTTCATATTCCTGATTTATTTACTTAATTTAAATTCATCCATGGATTTGAACCCATGTCCCTGGAGCATTAGGCTGGGCCTCTGGTTTACTAGTTTAATGTCATTACAATTATGCCACCATTTGACTGTTCTCTGGCCAAGAAATGTTTCATAAGGATACTGTACATATTTTCCAAAGATTGAAGTGTGTCATTTGGTAGTATTTATCACATCGAAAATGAAATAAAAAGGACATGAAAATAACAAGGCTCCAAGGGTCACTCTTTCACACCTCCAAGCAATATCAAATGTGCGCTGGCAGGGCCCCATTTACAATTTGTCAACCTTGCCTTCTTTTTTTAAAATATAAATTTAGAGTACCCAATTCATTTTTTCCAATTAAGGGGCAATTTAGCGTGGCCAATCCACCTAGCCTACACATCTTTGGGTTGTGGGGGCAAGACCCACGCAAACACAGGGAGAATGTGCAAACTCCACACGGACAGTAACCCAGAGCCAGGATCGAACCTGAGACTTCGGCGCCGTGAGGCAGCAGGGCTAACTCACTGCGCCACCATGCTGCCCTGAACCTTGCCCTCTTGACCAAGAAATGGTAGTTAAGGAAAATTAAATTTTACCTTAAAATTTAGCAAGGAACTATTTTAAATAGTTAATATTTAAACAGATGGTTTAAATGTATGCTCAATTTACTGAAGCAGTTTTGCCATCGGACAAAAAGGGGACTTTCCAAAAATACAGCTTTTTGGGGACATATTCAACGTCAGCAAATCCCTTCCATTTAATGGATTATAACATATGACAGCCACAAGCGTTAATTTGTAGGGAAATATAAATGTATGAGCTCACCAACGCAACACCAAAAAAGAGAAACTTAATCAGTGTTAGCATCTTTAATTTGGTGAACTTAATGTTCAAATACAAAAAAAAGTGAGATGATTCAATAGCCATTTAAAGAAAATCAAGGAGGCAATTGTTACTTGTTAGAATTTAAAATCAGGTTAGAGCCGACATTACCTTTCCAAAGTAAACAAATATAAAGCACTAGAAGAGTTAACTCAAAAAAAAAACATGTTTTGATGAAGAGGGCAGCATGGTAGCATTGTGGATAGCACAATTGTTTCACAGCTCCAGGGTCCCAGGTTCGATTCCGGCTTGCGTCACTGTCTGTGCGGAGTCTGCACATCCTCCCCGTGCGCGAGTTTCCTCCGGGTGCTCCGGTTTCCTCCCACCGTCCAAAGATGTGCAGGTTAGGTGGATTGGCCATGATAAATTGCCCTTGGTGTCCAAAATTGCCCTTAGTGTGTTGGGTGGGGTTGCTGGGTTATGGGGATAGGGTGGAGGTGTTGACCTTGGGTAGGGTGCTCTTTCCAAGAGCCGGTGCAGACTCGATGGGCCAAATGGCCTCCTTCTGCACTGTAAATTCGATGATAATCTATGAAAATACTTCTGAAATTTGCTTCACCTCTGAAAAAAACGTATTCAGCTACCAAATATCGAAGGTTTTAAAAACGTTGAAACACTTTCTATTCTTTAGTTGAAAAACAATAGACAATTCTTAAACAATGTTGTTCGATAAACAGTTGCTGAGAGTTCAACACATTCTGAATTTTACTTATGGCGCTTGAACAGCAGTGGTTTAGTTCAAACTCATGGGGAACCCCAATTACAAGAATTGCACTTCTCCATTGTACAACAAAAATGTGCACTGTCTGATCAGAGATCATCAACATGCAACCCTTTCAATTGTGACCAACTGGTTCAAAAAGAGTCACAACACAAATCCTTCAGTTCATTATAATCAGTCACCCAGAGAACCTATAGCTCCTCTCCTATTACTGTATCTAAACATTGTTTAAAGATTTGCTGAATCTACGTGATTGAAGTCAAGGAACAATAACTGGTGTATTTAAAACATTGAACGAAGGAGACAGGAAATCATACATAAACACGGACGTACATACAGAAATGATGGATTAAGCTGGGAAAGAAAAGTAAAAATGTATACTTATACCGAACCTTTAACATTGTCCAATATCTCTAGGCATTTCACATAAGCACTATAAAACCTCTAGCCACATAAGTGCACTCGCTGCACTCGACTTTGGCAGGGAGGGTCCAAGTGGTGACGATGAACATTCTGCCGAGGTTCATATTCCAGACACTCCCAATCTTTATACCGAAGGCCTTCTTTCAAAAACTGGATCTGATTATTTTAGACTCTGTATGGGCAGGAAAGGTGCCAAGAGTTAAGGGGACCCTATTACAGAGGCAGAAAGGAGGGTTGGCATTGCCAAACCTGCGACATAATTACTTGGCAGCGAACGTGGAGAAGGTGAGGCGGAGGTGGGAAGGAGAAGGGGTAGAATGGGTTGGGAGGGAGGAAGAATCTTTTAGGGGGTCCAGCTTGAGGGCAATGGCGACAGCGGCATTGCTGTCAAGGAAACACTGGGAGAGCCCTGTGGTGCAGTCCATGGTGAAGGTCTGGAACCAGCTGAGGAGGCATTTTAAGATAGAGGGGATGTCGATGTTAACGCTGCTGTGCAAAAACCACGGTTTTGAGCCGGGGGGATAGATGGCATGTATAGGAAGTGGAGAGATGTGGGGCTGAATAAGGTGAGGGATGAAATGAAAAACACTTATTGTCACAAGTAGGCTTCAAATGAAGTTACTGTGAAAAGCCCCTAGTCGCCACATTCCGGCCCCTGTTCCGAGGAGGCTGTTACGGGAATTGAACCGTGCTGCTGGCCTGCCATGGTCTGCTTTCAAAGCCAGCGATTTAGCCCTGTGCTAAACAGCCCCTCTTTGTACCTGGACAAAAGGTTTGCCAGTATAGAGGATCTGAAGGAGAGGGTAGAGCTCCTGAAAGGAACTGAGTTGAGGTGCCTGCAGGAGGGTTTGGAAAGAGTTCCCCAGGTTGCCGAGGTACACCCAGGAAGCGACTGCTGCTTCCTGAAGTGGATGGAGAGGGCAGGATTCAAGACATATACGGGTGGCTGGGAGAACAGGGGGTGAAGATTAAGGAGAAGTGGGAAGGGGAGCTGGGAGGGAGATAAACTTGAGAATATGCAGTGAGGCGCTACGAAGGGTAACTGCGACCTCCTCATGCACAAGGATGAGCCTGATACAGTTCAAGGTGGTACACAGGGTAAATATGACTCGTGCAAGAATTAGTGGGCTCTTCCAGGGAGTGATAGACGAGTGAGAAATGTGGGCGAGGACCAGCGAATCATGTTCATATGTCCTGGGGCTGCGAAAAGTTGGGGAGATTTTGAGCTGGAGTGTATGTGGTGCTAACAAGGCTAGTGGAGGTGGAGGTTGAGCCGGACCCATGGTGGCAATATTTAGGATATCGGAAAAGCCGGAGCTGATGGAGGAAGGAGGCCCTTGTTATGGCCTTCGCCTCTCGATTGCCCGAAGAATTCTGGAGTGGCTGTCAGCAACACCACCGGGGTTGTCGGCTTGACTGGGGGACTTATATGACTTTCTTCAGTTGGAAAAGACTAAATACAAATTAAGGGGTTCAGCGGAGGGCTTCGAGGCAAGGTGGGGTTGTTCGTGGCTGTGCTTGAGGAGCTGTTCGTCGTGCAGGGGTGGGTGAAAAGGGGGAAAATGTGTACAAACTGTATAGTTGTGTGTTGGGGAGTTTGTTGGTGTTTTGTAACCTTTTATATACGTTTGTACTAAAATACATTTTTTTTTAAATAAATTGAGGCAATTCTGTCAACATTTCAATTTGAAGGCTGCCTCAAGGATAGCTCCCATCTGTGCAAATTAGTTATTCGAGCCTGCTAGGTCAGATGTGAAGTTTAGGGAGTGGAAGGAAAAGCGGTTGAAGAATTTGGGAGATTTGTTCTTAAGAGGGTCGATTCGCTGGGCTGGGAGAACTGAAGGAGAAATATGCACTTACAGATGCTGATGGGTTCAGGTATCTTCAGGTGCACAACTGGGTCAAAAGGCATTTTCCAGCCTTCCTGGTGAAGCAGTCTTCTACCTTGCTCGAGCAGATTTTATTTTGCTCAGGGTTGGAGATGGCCAGCCCGCAGGGCATATACCAGCAGATCTTGGGGGAAGAGACGTGCTTGGTTGAGGGTGTGAAGGCAAAGTGTGCAGAGGAGCTGGAACCGATTTTGGAAGAGGAGGTTTGGATCGAGGCACTGAGGAGGGTGAACTCGACCTCGTCTTGTAAGAGGCGGAGTCTCATCAAGCTAAGGGTGGGGTTTCAAGCACACCTCACGAAGGCTAGAATGAGCCCATGTCACGATGGGGTGGAGGATAGGGTGTTCGAGGGGCCAGCGCATCATGTGGTTCTGGTCATACTCAAAGCTGGTGGGCTTCTGGAGGTCCTTTTTTGATACTATGTCAGCAATCCTGGGCATTAGGTTGGAGCCTTGCCCACTGGTGGCCATTTTTGGAGTTTCCGATGTGCAGGAGCTCCGGATGTGAGCGGAGACAGATGTCTTGGCCTTTGCCTCACTTGTGACAAGGAGGTGGATCCTCTCGGGCTGGAAGTCGACTACAACGCCCAAGCACCTCAGCGTGGCTGGGTGACTTGGAGTTTTTGCACATCGAGACGGTTAAGTTTACCGTGAGAGATTCGGTGGAAGGGTTTTATCGTGGATGGCGGCCGTTTATAATACATTTTAAAGAGTTGGTCACGGTTAGCTGTTAGGGGGTGGTTTAGTGGTGAGGTTGTAGTGTTGCAAGGGGAAGGGGCGGGATTCTTACAAATTGAACAAGTGTGATCCGAAATGGACCAAACCAATAAGAAAAGTAAATCAGACTATTCAACTCCTTCAGGAAGAAAGGGGAGGTGAAACCAACATGGAGAAAACATTCAAAACATGTTAAAAAGGTGGTCAAAGTAAAGAAGGAAATCTTGAAAATGAATATAACTACAGGTGCAAAACAGAACAGTAAGAAATTATGTAGCGTAACAGCAATTAACAACCATACAAAAAAGGGGAGAGTCCTAAAGAATGTCAATTGGCCAAAATGGAGAATGAACAATAAAATAATTAATGTACAAAGTAACACCCCCTTCAAATATTCATTCACAAGGCATCAGCAACATAACCATAATCAGTGATAATCCACATAAGATGAAAAGTCATCGACCTGGAACATTAACTTTGTTTCTAACTCCATACTTGCTGCTGAATCTAGTAGATGTGTGTGTTATTTTCTGTTTTTATTTCAGGATTAAAGACTTTTCAATTTTAACCATTGGAGATCTAAGAAAAGAGCTGGATGCTATTAATCCTATGGAAGAGTAACAGAATTTTGTCTACATTGTAATTTGAACTGGTTTTTAATACTGGAAGCAGCATTAGAGGTTAAAAACAAAAAATCCTTTTGGTAGTATAGAAAAGATGCTATCAAGGTTTTTCATATTGCATTCATCAGGACAGCTAGCAAGAAAATATGAACACAGTAAAGGGAACAATTTATACTGCATGGGAAGAGAGTGCTAAATAGTTGGCAACTGGACTCTGATTGGGAGATATTGCCATGGGGAAAGCGGTAGGACGAAACAGTTAACTGCCAAGCTCTTTGTTCAAATTCAAACCAGGCAGATCAACTGATTGGTCAAGGCATTGCCCTGGAGAAGAAACAAGGGAATGACTAGCCCCAAGCTATAGTTTGAACAGAAGGAGGATGTTCACATATTGCACCTTGTTCAACTAATCAAATGTTTGGGGGTGGAGTAGAGGTAGAGGTCGTTCTTTCTTCATGGCAGTGACCAGCATTGACCTGCCTGGTTTGAATTTTAACAAAAAGCTTGGCCGTTAACCATTTCATGCTGCACTCCCAATTTTACCAGAGTCCACTTGCCAACCAATCAGCACTTTTTCTCATGCAGTACAGATTGATGTTTCCTTTATACTGTTGGTATTTTCATGCGAGCTGTCCCGAGTGCAAGACAAAAAGCTTTGAGAACATGTTTTTTGTCAACAATACTCATTTTTGAAACAATTCATAAAGGGGTATGATTGGCCATTTTTAGTTGTTACCTGCAAGATTGAAACAATTTACGTTAACGTCCGCTGTACAGAAGGATTAATTCAAAAGTAAAATAAAACAGGAAATGCTGGAAACATTCCATATCGGTGGAAGAAAAACGGAGTTAATGTTTCAGGTCAATGCCCATTCTTCAGAATTTCACATCAGAGAGGCATTGCTTTAAGAAGTGCTTTGTCACACCTTGACAATGCATCCTTCACAGAATAAAACTGCACAGAATGAGGCCATTTGGCACAATGTGACTGTCCCTGGTTTTTGAAAAGGCTGTATTTATTTGCATCTAGAGAGAGTATTTCCTGCAGATGCACAATGCCAATTGCTGCATTAAAACAAACAAGGTGGCTTGACACAGACTAACAATACTGTGCAGTCATTGACCAATTGCAAGCTCTTGTATCCACTTTACCTATTATTTAGCAGCTCTTCCCTCTTTAAAACATGCTTCCGATGATTCAGGGAATGGAGATGAGATTCAACTGGAAATTGCAGTAAACAAGATTCACAACTTCCAATTAATTCAGACTGTGAATTGAGTTTTTGGTAAGAATCAAATCAAATAGTATATTAAATAAAATACTGAAGAAATGCATTATCTCATATTGGATTCAAAACAATGGCTCTGAGTTAAGAGTTCAATTATCATCTAACCAAGTGGTGAAGGGCTTCCTTCACAAGCTAGAGGAAAAACAGCATTTATTTTCATGGTCTGAAACTATCTCGAGAAGTTAAAATCCTGTTGAGTAGATTCAAAACAATGGCCCTGGGATTAAGAGTCCAAATTATCATCCAACCGAGCGGTGAAGGACTTCCTTCACAAGCTAGGGGAAAAAAAGTTAAAATCTTTGAGTAGATTGCAGTCATGAAACATTTCTTTACTGCTATGGTTTGAACATGCTATCCTTTTTGGATGTTGCGCATGTTCTGTTGTTTTAGGAAGATAAACTCTTTTAAACTAGAGATTATTGTACGAGACTGGAAGGAATATTTGAAGAGCAGATCTTGTGATAAAATCTGTTCTCAAATGATCCGAACAGAATTAGAGTATTATGAACAGTGAGAATCATCCTTTGTCTCAGTATTACTGCTGGATGCATTCAAGGAAAAGGTTACAATCCGTTAGATGTCAGACATTTCTTGAACTAATTTGTGCCTTTTTCTAAGAGCTTTCAACAGGAGCTGATGAATGGATGATCTATAGACAATTGTGGATAGCACAATTGCTTCACAGCTCCAGGGTCCCAGGTTCGATTCCCAGCTTGGGTCACTGTCTGTGTGGGGTCTGCACACCCTCCCAGTGTGCGTGTGTGTTTCTTCCGGGTGCTTAGGTTTCCTCCCACAGTCCAAAGATGTGCGGGTTAGGTGGATTGGCCATGATAAATTGCCCTTAGTGTCTAAAATTGCCCTTAGTGGGGTTACTGGGTTATGGGGATAGGGTGGAGGTGTTGACTTTAGGTAGGGTGCTCTTTTCAAGAGCCGGTGCAGACTCGATTGGCCGAATGGCCTCCTTCTGCACTGTAAATTCTATGAATTCTATGATCTATGCCAGAAGTAATTCCCCCCCCCTTTTTGCATTTCCCCATTCCTCATCAATTTTATGTGCTGTTTCATTGATTATTTAATGTGCAAGAATCACTTTTTAAATTAAAGTTATACTTTTGTGATTGGGCAATTTTATGTACTTTTTTGAGCAATGTACCCAAAATGAATTTCCAATTGGCAACAAATTGAATTTGAATGTTGTCTGATTTTGTATGGATTGGGGCATGTTAATTGGTGCTCTATGTGGGATGTTTGATCCCTCTGTAGATGCAGCCATTTCACCATCTTGATATCATTACAAAACGTTTGCCACTGGTGTCAGGAACAGTTGGCATGCACCCACCAGCAGCCACAGAGTGGATCGAGTCGGCATGTGCAACTGTTCCGGCCACATTTCTGATCGGTGGCAGGAGTTACATAGCTTTTTCAAAACAATCTGACTATTCCCAAATCCCTGCACTTATTCCATAGTCCTGTAAAATGTTCCCTCCAAATACATAAAATTTTATTTTGAAAGTTACTGATGAATCTGCTTCCACCACCCTTCAGCCAGTGCATTCCAGATCACAATAACTCAGTGCGTAAATTTCTTCCGTCATGACCCCTCTGGCTCTTTTAAAGGTAGCTGGCAATTGGTCTCCTCTGGTTACCAACCCTCTGCCAATGGAAACGGTTTCTCTTTGTTTACCCTGAACACCTATCAAGTCTCTCCTTGTCAAATGTGATCTCTTCTATTCAATTTGTTTAGTTTAACATGTTGCTGTTAGGCTGCAAAATGTTTCTATTCTTCCCTGGAAATTGCAATACCATTTTGAACAAAGAACAAAGAAAAGTACAGTACAGGAACAGGCCTTTCGATCCTCCAAGCCTGTGCCGATCATGATGCCCTAACTGAAAAAAACCTTCTGCCCTTCCTCGGTCCGTATCCCTCCATTTCCTCCCTATTCATGTATCCATCCAGAAAAGAACAGGTGGACATGAAAGTAACTGACAGTCTGTGAATAGCTGTATAACGTCAAAGGGGTTTAAATTATATTTTTGTTATCTTGATTACCCTTTTACAGTTTTCAGCATTCCAATCACTAGAATGGTTCTGGGATAGCTGGGCCAGTTTACTTCACAGTGGAAGTTGGAAGAAGTGAGTTTCTCTTTTGAAGTTTATTTAGGGAAAGAAGCGAATGGTAATTT
Source organism: Scyliorhinus torazame (assembly GCF_047496885.1). NCBI lineage: Eukaryota > Metazoa > Chordata > Chondrichthyes > Carcharhiniformes > Scyliorhinidae > Scyliorhinus > Scyliorhinus torazame. The sequence continues at coordinate 385,002,067 of NC_092707.1, forward strand.
TATTATTCTAAAAATGAAAAACAAATTGCATTTATATCGCATTTTCCATGACCAATGGATAGCTCAGAAAGTGCTTCTCAGCCAATGAAGCTTCGAAAAATGCCATGGGATCTTTAATAGGCAGCATGGTGGCACAGTGGTTAGCACTATTGCTTCACAGCGCCAGGGTCCAAAGTTCGATTTCCGGCTGGGTCACTGTCTGTGCAGAGTCTGCACGTTCTCCCTGTGTCTGTGTGGGTTTTTTCCGGGTGCTCCGGTTTCCTCCCACAAGTCCCGAAAGACATGCTATAAGGTGAATTGGACATTCTGAATTCTCCCTGTGTACTCGAACAGGCACCAGAATGTGGCGACTAGGGGCCTTCCACAATAACTTCATTGCAGTGTCAATGTAAGCCTACTTGTGACAATAAAGATTATTATAATATCCACTGGAGCAAACAGATGGGTCCTCGAAACTCAATGATCCATGAAACTACTATGTTTGGTTTGTTGTATTATACTTCAGACAAGAATGTATATACTAATTGCTATCATAAGTTAAAACTGACTTGTTGATATGCAGGAAAGGCATTACCGGGGGAGTTGATTCCACTTGCAAAACCCAAAGTAAAATGTCTACTGTTACATGTAATCCCACGATTGGACAGCACTTGCTGAACAATCTTGAGTGAGCTAATAGACAAATAAACAATTCATGATCAGTCAAACCCGTGGCTTATTTTATGATTTCTATAATTGGCATAAGATTCATATGCAGAAACCAATTCTGTGCAAATGAAAGAAATACATTCAAGTCTTACATCTTTTTTAAATTAGCTGGAAGATTGGAGGAGCCTATAGTTCCCCGTTGCTTTCGCCATGGCATCACCCTGGCCACAATTGACTCACTAACCAGTCAGCACCCTTTTCTCCTGTAGTGTAAATTATTGTGATCATTTTTAAATTTGGCATCCTTGCATTTGTCCTGATGAGTGCAAGACCAAAAGCTTCATCAAGATATCTTGTTTTTCAGAAAGATTTTAGAGTGCATAAAAAAAGTTCACTTATACAAACTGGAATAAGTGTACAGGAATGATGAAAAAGTGTTTTAAATGTCTGAATTTCAGGGGCCACATGGTTGGCTGAATCTTGCAACTGTCAGGTAAAGGGACCCTCATTACTTACCGTCTAAACCATTACTATGTTTGTATAAGTTATGTGATTAAGCTATTTTCAAAATTAATTTTAACTAAAAAAAACAAGTTTTTGAACGGTTTGATCAAAGTGTTTTGTGGGGACGTAATATTTACTGAACTTTCTTCGTATTCAAGAACTATAGCTATAAAAGTAATAATGTAATTGCATAACTCGTGGATAATTGATTTAGTCAGGCTGACAGAACAAGAAAGTTAATGAAACATTACATTAGTACTATGTGTATCAAATTTACATGGTGGAGATAAAAGTATCTTTGGGCACTAATGATTTCCCCTCCTATTTTCCTTCAAACTGAATAAAATTATTTGTTTTTATCATCCTTACTGCCGCTACCAAAATGTATTAGATTAGACACTATAATATATTAAAACCTGATGAAACAAATCAAAAATGTTCTCTTATGGAAAGCATCATTTTTCAAATCTCTCTGCAATCTAGATAATTGTTGACCAAGTAAGTATTCTACTAATTAATAGAAATGTGGTTAACAAAAATAGTAAAATGTTCTAGTTAAATATGAATATGGTATCTTTACAATGAGGTTTACTAGAATGTTATCTTTTGGACTGCGTCTTTAAGGTAAAATGGAAGGGTCATGTTCTGAAGACTACTTGACACCATGCGTAGGGCAGTTCGAGATCAGAGGCCCAGAGTGATTTACCAGAGCAGTTTTCATAGTTGGAAACAGTAGCCTGAGACTCCTAAAAAGTCACAGAAAAATGTTATCGGTAACAAGTTGTAAACAGTTGTGATGTAAACTGTCCATTTACTTTCAAGATGAAAGAGTCGTGGCCAATAATAGGTAATCAGTATTTTTACATACAGGCAGGGTTAATATGTTTCATGTAACTATGGGGAAAATAGGGTGGAGGAAGCCATATTTAACATTTGGTTACATGTTGCCCTACAAATCAATGAGCATCATAGACAGACATCAATTTTGTGTGGTAAGGAGAGAGGAGAGGCTGCTTTGCTTTACAAACTACCACAGCCAGCTACAGGAGGGAGACATGTTCTGCTAAAAGGGATAGATCCTTCAGCTGTCTAATGGTTCTGGGAGATATGTCCTGTCGTGGTCAGAGGGGAAGAATCATCAGGGTAGCCTTCACGGCTGGTAGTGGCAACTCTGCAAAACTGGGGGAAGCAAACCCATTGGAAGCTGATAGAAACTATATATTGTTTGCTACAATGAGTGCAATTCCATGGAGTGTGTGATAAGTATAAAAAGGGAACATTTCTTTATGGAGTTTAAAGTAGAAGCCTCCAGTCATCTATTACAGTTTTAAAACACGAAATCTTGGTGCGTCATTCTTTTTGCTATTAACTGGACGTTCAAATTTATTTTTAAAAGTTATTGGTCGCTACAGGGATTGTAAAAGTGTGCCAATCAATTGCTATAATCTTGAATGAAATCCTACTGATTCAATATCTGAAATAAGCTGTCTAGGCTTACATTGTTGCCAGGTCAGGCAGCATCCGTGGGAAGAAATACAAAGTTAATGTTTCAGGTCTGTGACCTTTCACGAGAATCCTTAAGTTAATAATATTCTGATAAAAAGTCAACAATCCAAAATGTCAGCTCTGTTCCTCTCTCCAGAGATACTGCCAGACTTACTTTCAGCATTTACTGCTTGTATTTCAAAATTTACAGCAACCGCAGGATTTTCCTTCTTTAACATATATCAGTCAAGTTAACAAAAAAGTTATTTACTTTTAGAAATAATAATTTTTCACAAACTCAAAAACTGCAAATGATATACTCCCTGCTTGTGGAGTACAATAGAAATAGACTCCTGCAGTGCACTCCCTAACAACCGTGTTTCCCTTTTTTGGGTTGGTGCATCAATAAAAACAGATATATTCCTATGTTTGAGTGAAAGAATCCAAAAGCTTGTAATATTTTCTGACTGAAAATCACACTTGCAGTCACTTCATACATAATGTTCAAATAGATGTTGAAAAGCCTTTCAAATGATTACAGCTAGGTTAATATAATGGACACATTACATACAGCCTCAGTCCATTTGTCACTTAAATCCTCATCCAAGCCTGTCAGCTCAATTTCACTGCACTCCTAGTGGGTTTCACATCCTGCATCCTTAGTAAACTTTAGTTTATCCAAACCTCTGCTCCTCCTCAACCTCCCAATTCCAGAACGATGTCAAAACATCTTGCATTCATTTAGCACCTTTGATAACAACAGGATGTCCAAAAGTGCTTCAGTTAATTTAAGTATTTTTGAAGCAGACATTGTTTTAAAGTAGGAATCACAACAGCCAATATGAACACAGCAAGTTCCCACAATTGTAAATGTGATAATGACCAGATAAACTGTTTTTGTAATGTTGGTTGAGAGATAAATGCTAGCCAAAGCACCAGCAATAATGTCTCTGCTCTTCTTTGAAATCGTGTTATGGATTTTGGACATAAACAATCAACATCCTGGGGGGTTACCATTGATCAGAAACTGAACTGGACTAGCCATATTAATACTGTGGATACCAGGCAGGTCAAAGACTAGGAATCATACGGCGAGTAACTCACCTCCTGATCCCCAAAGTCTGTCCACCATCTACAAGGCACAAGTCAAGAGTATAATGGAATACTCTCCATTTGCCTGGATGAGTGCAGCTCCAACAACACTCAAGATGCTTGACACCATCCAGGACAAAGCAACCGCTGGATTGCTCCTCCTTCAACAAACATTCAAACCCTCCACCACTGAGCACAGTGACAGCTATGTGTACCATCTACAAAACGCACTGCAGTTACTCACCAAGGTTCCTTAAACAACACCTTCCAAACCCACGACCACTACCATCTAGAAGGACAAGAGCAGCAGATACCTGGGAACCCCACCACCTGAAGGTTCCCCTCCAAGTAACTCACCACCCTTACTTAGAAACATATCACCGTTCTTTCACTGTCACTGGGGCAACATCCTGGAACACACTCCCTAACAGCACAGTGGGTGTACCTACACCACAAGGGCTGCAGCGGTTCAAGAAGGCAACTCATCATCTTCTGAAGAGCAACTAGGGATGGGCAATAAATGCTGGCCGAACCAGCGAAGCCCCACACCCCACAAATGAATAAAAAGGCAGGTGGGTCAATGTTTTGATATCTCATGGATTCTTGGTTCCCTTATTTCTTTCACATTCTTTCTGTTGATTCATCCCCTTCTGTATTTTATGTTAAAAAAAACTGAAAATAAAATAAAATATCCAGGTTTATAAATGGCAATGAGAGTTAAAGTCTCCACTTTCAGCTAAAGAGTTGGTAAATACATTAGAAGAACATATAAAGCAGAAAAGAGCAGGAAAGAAGTAAATTCTTATTTGACAAACATGCATGATATTGTCTGGTTTACCATGGGGATGCCCAAGCATGTTTATCTTCTCAGAGTGCAAAGTTGCAAGAGTCCAGGGCCTGGGCATCACATTTCCATCCATGATACTATGAATTTCAATACATTTTATGTTATAGTAGTTTTTTCTAAACCTCTGGAATCACAAAATTCAACCAGGACAAATCAATAAGACTCAACTGATTGACTTCCATTGACTAAACCATTACAGCTCTGACTGGTTGTGGCTCAAGAGTTTTTGACATGCATGTTGGAGAGTCCATATCATTTTCAATTGTCACTCTTAATGAATGGCTGTTCCATCCAACTACTTATGCAGCAGATTGAAGTGTTCAGTTACATTACAATTACTTTTCCCCCCCCACAAAATATCCAGCATTAAAACGAGTTCCACCATGACCACTAACTTTTCTTCCATTTTACTAAGGTTTTTTTCCTGCCCTTCCTTTGAAAACACAGCGCAATAACGTATTGGTTCACTGTCAAGTCTTGAAAATATGCCCGATGAAATAAACGGGACCCAACTTACTTGAAAAGTGGTTCCAGAGAAGACATACACAGGAATTGCTGAAATGAAAGCCGAAAAGGAAACATTCCAGCCAGTTTCATGTGACCCTATTCCTCAGCGGGAAAGCACAGGAAGGGGAAACATTTCCTGTGAAACATTTCTGAAGAATTTTCTAAATGAAACGTACTCTTATGTTTCTGATCGAGCGCATTACTTTTTAGGTGTTTTAAAAAAAATATAAAGGCCAATAATCCAACATAATAGCATGTAATTACAATGTTTCAAAAACGGTAAGTGGTGAAAAATCAGTTCCATAACATGTCATGCCCCTACTATTGCTGGCTGTCTGCCAGAAATGTGCTAATAGTCGCTACCCAGCAATGCCATCACTGCATGGCTGTATTTTTTCGAGCAATCCAAATCGATTCGGTTAAAAACGATCACAGATCAGGATGAGTTGCAAAAAACAAAACAAAAAAAAAAATCCAAATTCCTATAGATAGCCAATGTCCCGATTGGTCGACAAACAATACATTGATGTGAGCAAACCTTCGGAATTCTGTTGATATACAACCCGAAGATTCCTTTGTTCTGGGGGTAACAAAAAAAAGAGAAAAATGCAATGCAATGATAATTTAAACGGGTTTATGCTGTGCATTTCGGATCTGCTGACATGCTTATGGGGAAACTAGGATAATTTGCAACAACAAAAAAAACCTTGATTTAAAAACCCGTTGGACCGAAGGAGATGGAGAGGAGGGAAATACAAAAGAAAATCAAAGCCCAGCATTGCGTTTAAACTAAATTCGCAGATGGATTGCATAGTTTACAAAAAGGAACGAATAATATAGGGGGGTGGGGTGGGTATGGAGCAGCCCTGTCAGTAAAATAAAGTAACGGTTTGCCATCTGAACCCTTAACACGCCCTTTCCCTTTCTGCCGCCCCTTCGTTTCAATGGGAAGCGGTGGGGATACCAACAATCCCAAAACATGTGCAAGGCGAGAAAGAGGCATTTTGGGAAGGGGGAAATAGTCAACGGGCCCAGCGGTGATGGTGGGGACGGCCGCGTCCCTACCAGACTCCCCTCCCCCGCTACCGGCACCATTTGACGCCCCGTCCTCAGAGCCGCTCTTTGATTTTTCTTTCGAAATGACCACAACCCGTTCCAAACGGGTGCGTCCAGCCGCGGCCATTAAGCGTCTCCCTAAACGTGCGAGGCAGACTCACCCCACCCCGCCAGCAAGTGCAGCAGCCGTCCTGCCCAGGCTCGGACAAACATCACCGGCCCTCCCGTTGCTCGGCAATAACGTTATTCCCACATAGCGGCCGCGCGCGCGCTCGCGAGCGAGTGGAGGGGGAGGGACGGGTGTTTGATTGACGCGTGCGGGGTGGGGTGGGCGGCAACCACAGAATGACAAACCTCCACGCTGGGGGCGGGGCGACCACCACAGACAATAAGAAGTCTTACAACACCAGGTTAAAGTCCAACAGGTTTGTTTCAAACACGGAGCACTGCTCCTTCCTCAGGTGAATGAAGAGGTATGTTCCAGAAACATATATATATATATAGACAAAGTCAAAGATGCAAGGCAATGTTTTGAATGCAAGCATTTGCAGGTATACAGATCCAGAGATAGGGTTAACTCCAGGTTAAAGTGGTGTGAATTGTCTCAAACCAGGACAGATGGTAGGATTTCGCAAACCCAGGCCAGATGGTGGGGGATGAATGTAATGTGACATGAATCCAAGGTCCCGGTTGAGGCCGTACTCATGTGTGAGGAACTTGGCTATCAGTTTCTGCTCGGCGATTCTGCGTTGTCGCGCGTCCTGAAGGCCACCTTGGAGAAAGCTTACCCGGAGATCAGAGGCTGAATGCCCTTGACTGCTGAATTGTTCCCCGACTGGAAGGGAACAATCCTGCTTGGCGGTTGTCACGCGATGTCCGTTCATCCGTTGTCAGGAACGGATCCCGAAGCATGGTACATTGGCGAGACCATGCAGATGCTGCGACAACGGATGAACGGACATCACGTGACAATCGCCAGGCAGGAATGTTCCCTTCCAGTCAGAGAACACTTCAGCAGTCAAGGGCATTCAGCCTCTGATCTCAGGGTAAGCGTTCTCCATGGTGGTCTTCAGGACGCGCGACAACGCAAAATCGGTGAGCATAAACTTATAGCCAAGTTCCGCACACATGAATACAGCCTCAACCGGGACGTTGGATTCATGTCACATTACATTCACCCCCCCACCATCTGGCCTGGGCTTGCAAAATCCTACCAACTGTCCTGGCTTGAGACAATTCACACCTCTTTAACCTGGGGTTACCCGTATCTCTGGATCTGTAAAGACTTAATGCTCACATCTTTGACTTTGTCTATATATATATGTTTCTGGAATATACCTCTTCATTCACCTGAGGAAGGAGCAGTGCTCCGTGTTTGAAACAAACCTGTTGGACTTTAACCTGGTGTTGTAAGACTTCTTACTGTGCTCACCCCAGTCCAACGCCGGCATCTCCACCTCATGACCACAGACAATGCCAACCCTCCTCGCTGGGAGGGGCGGGGCGACTACCGCACACAATGACAGCTGAGGGGGCGGGCGGATTTTTAAAAAACCGTTCTCTTGATGGACGGGGAGGCTGACCAATCGCATGTGAATATTGACCTCACGTCACGGTAGTAACGGTGCTGGTCAGCCGCGGTGGAAGCGCGCGAGACGTTGACAACAGATCGGGGAAGGCGGGAGGAAAAAGCTTCCCCTTCCCCCTCCCCTTCATGGCAAGTATTTCTGGGAGTTGTATTTCTTCGGGGCGGCGGCCGCCATTTTATCAACCTACCCCACCGCCACCCAAACTCCCACACTGAACTACAACTTCCAGCTCCCACCGCGGCCGCGCCTCCCTCCGCTGAACCCGATGTCTCTATGGTGAAAGGAAGCCGAAAGTTTAATTTGAAATCGGTGCCGATTGGTCCAGGGGCGGCGTCCTGTCAGCGGCGCTGGAGTTTAACGAAAGCGGAGGGCAGCGTTTTGAATGATCGCCCCTCTTTTACTGTCAACGTTCTTCTTCTGATTGAATCGCGCTTTTAACCTTTCGTCGCGTACCTCGACCATGAAGGACTCCAGTGACACTGAGGAGGATTTGGATCTGTATCTGAAAGGTTTGAGAGGTGAGCGACTTGATGAGGAAGGCTCATTTCTGAGCGAGGACAGCTGTCGGTTAAGAGGCTCGGATAAGCAAGGCCGAATCTACTTGGTCTCCAAGTAGTGCAGTCAGCATCTTTATTCGCTGACAAAATGCATGTTGAAATGAACAAATCCGGTGTGTTCGCATTGCCTCAAAGTGTTGGCAGTGCAGAGATGAAAGTTTGGTGAATTCTCTGGAGCTCCCGAATTGCAAACCATGGGCTCAGATGGTAAACCTCGCGGAATGTGGACTTTAATTAAATCACTGCTCGAACTAAATCACTTTTTGTAAGACATCAGCGGTTTGCCACTTTCCTAATTGTTTACGAAACATGTATCGGGAGGAAACGTTTGTCAACCACTTTCATTTCCAACATTTTTTGGGGGGTCGAACCAATTAAGTACCTCTTTATGGGCGAATCTACTTTTGTTGTACTTTCAGGTGTTGCATTCCAAGTCGTAACGGCACATTGCGTAAGAAAAAAAACTCTTCATCTGCCTTCTGGTTCTTTTTATGTGACACACAACAGGGTTCACCATCCAACACCTGATCTGGATCACTTCGGGTGCCGTCACATCGTCTCTGCTACTATTCATGCTTTTGTAATTTCCAATCTTGACTATTCCAAAACTGCTCTGGTTGGCCTCCCATCCTTCATCCTGTTAAATTTCAGTTTATTAAAAATTCAGGTGCCTATATCCTCTCTTGTTTCTGCTGGCCTTCATTAGCTGCTGATTCACAATACCTCCGATATGATATTTACATTCTCCTGTTTAAATCCCTTCATGACCTAGCCTCACCCTTCTTACCCCTTACTTCTTCCAATCTTACACCTGCCACCTTGTATCCCTGCACCCCGCCCCCATCCCCACCACTCTGTATTTCTTAAAATCTGGCCATTTGTGAACCTCTTTCCCTTTGTTCCACCATTCACATTCAAATTGTAACCAGCTCCGTCCAGAAGTGGGACTAAGTGGAAATACATCCAATCCATGCTGATATTTGTCAGTAAACTGACTGCCCCTTCAATGGATTGCTGGTATGTAATGCTAATGGCTCGCACCACTTGTTAGACTGCTAGTCCAACATTCCATACTGGATGGCAGAAATATCCTCCAATTAACTGTTAGGCCCTGCTACAAGCCATGCTCCTTTCCACTGACTCAATCCCTCTCCCTAACAACTGTCTGAGACTGAATCAAACTGTTTGCAATCTTATTTTCATATTTAGCCTCAAAATGAGCTGCTGACCTCATGTCTGTGCCATCACTAAGGCTGCTTTGGCAAAGGGTCATCTGGACTCGAAACGTTAGCTTTTTTCTCTCCCTATAGATGTTGCTAGACCTGCTGAGATTTTCCAACATTTTCTTTTTGGTTTCAGATTCCAGCATCCGCAGTAATTTGTTTTTATTTTTTACTAAGGCTGCCCCCCTCTGTTAAGATCAGCCAGCTCTGCTCATATCTCACCATCTGTTCCATGCCGTGTACCTCAAAGCTTAATTATTTTCATATACTTATGGTCGTCTCTCCCCTCCACCATAAACTCTCCATAAACTTGAGGTCCACAATCTGCTGTCATATTCTTGCTCTCAGAAACATTATTTGAGAAGGATGCAATATCTGTGGATATGTAAGGAAGTTAAAGATAGTATCAAATTGAAAGAAAAAGCTTATCATTCCACAAAGATGATTGGTAGGTCAGAAGATTAGACAGAATATAAAGAACAGAAAAAAAATGACCAGAAGATCAATAAGGAGGGAGAAAGCAGAGTACAAGAGAAAGCTAGCTAGAAATATAAAGATAGGTAGTAAGACTTATACAGATATTTTAAAAAGGAAAAGAATAAATAAAGTGAGATTTTCTTTCTCCAGAGAGTGTGTCTGGAGAAATAATAACCAAAAATAAGAAAATGGTGGATGAATTGAACATGTATTTTGCTGTCTTCATTGTAGAGGATATACATAACATCCTAGAAATCAATGTGAATCATGAGGTTCAAAGGAAGGAGGAACCTGAAACAATTGCAATCATTAGGAGAAAAGGAATAAGACAATTATCAGCTCTAAAAGCTGACAAGTCCCCAGGTCCTGATGGACTTTATCCTAGAGTCTCTTTCATAGATTTATCATAGAATTTATCATAGAATTTACGGTGCAGAAGGAGGCCATTCAGCCCATCGAGTCTGCACCGGCTCTTAGAAAGAGCATCCTACCCAAGGTCAATGCCTCCACCCTATCCCCATAACCCAGTAACCGCACCCAATACTAAGGGCAATTTTTGGACACTAAGGGCAATTTATCATGGCCAATCCACCTAACCTGCACATCTTTGGACTGTGGGAGGAAACCGGAGCACCCGGAGGAAACCCACGCACACACTGGGAGGATGTGCAGACTCCGCACAGACAGTGAACCAAGCCGGAATCGAACCTGGGACCCTGGAGCTGTGAAGCAATTTGCTATCCACAATGCTACCGTGCCGCCTTTCTTTTAAAGTGGCCTCATAGATGCATTGGTTTTAATTTTCCTGAATTCCCTGGATTTTGGAAAGCTCCCATCAGATTGGAAAATAGTGAATGTGATTCCTCTATTCAAGAAAGAAGGGAGACAGAAAGCAGAAAACTACAGACCAGTTAGCGTAACATCATGTCATTAAAAAATTGCTATGCCAATGGTGCCAAGGAAGCACTCCGAGGGGACTGTAATGCAGTTCACGGTGAACGTCTGTAACCAGCTGAGGAGGCACTTTCGGATAGAGAGGTATTCGGTGTTAACGCCGTTGTGCTTAAAACACGGTTTTGAGCCGGGGGGGATAGATTGCATGTATAGGAAGTGGAGAGAAGTGGGGCTGGTTCAGGTGAGGGACCTGTACCTGGCAGAATGGTTTGCCAGTATAGAGGAACTGAAGAAGAGGGTAGAGATCCCAAGAGGGAGTGAGTTTAGTAGCTGCAGGGAAGGGACTTCGCGTGGAAAGTTTGGAAAGAGTTCCCCAGGTTGCTGAGGTACAACCTGTTGGAGCAACTGCTGCTTCCGATGTGAAAGGAGAGGGCAGGATCGGAGACATATACGGGTGGCTGGAGAGCAGGGAGGTGAGCAGGTGATGAAGATTAAGGAGAAGTGGGAGGGAGAGCTGGAAGGGGAGATAAACTGGGGAGTATGGAATGAGGTGCTACAAAGGGTAAATGCGACCTATGCGTGTGCAAGGATGAGCTTGATACAGTTCAAGGTGGTACACATGACTCGAGCAAGAATGAGTGGGTTCTTCCAGGGAGTGACAGATGAGTGTGAGAAGTGTGGACGAGGACCAGCGAATCATGTTCATATGTTGTGGGACTGCGAAAAGTTGGGGAGATTTTGGCAGGGTGTTCACAGCGCTAACAAGGATAGTGGGGGTGGAGGTTGAGCCGGACCCATTCATTGATGGCGATATTTGGGATATCGGAGAAGCATGAGGGGAGGAGGGCCGATGTTGTGGCCTTCGCCTCTCTGATTGTCCGGCGAAGAATCCTGTTGGAGTGGCGGTCAGCAACACAACCAGGGGTGGCGGCTTGGCTGAGGGACTTGTATGGCTTTCTTTGGTTGGAAAAGATTAAATATGAATTAAGGGGTTCAACGGAGGGCTTCGAGGCAATGTGGGGGATGTTCGTGGCCATGTTTGAGGAGCTGTTCATCGAGGCGGGAGTGAAAAAGGGGAGAATTCGTACAAACTGTATAGTTGTGTGTTGGGTGTTTGTTCCCCAAATCTTTTATCTTTTGTAACCTTTTATATACGTTTGGAATAAAATACATTAAAATAAGAAAATTGTTGGAATGTATTATTGTCATGTGAGAGTACCTTTTAAGAAATGGAGCTGATCATATTACTGAAGTGATGTCAGAGGGTGGGGGGAGCTGAGTTCACTTCTGCTTTTTTGACTTTCAGTTTGAGAAGGTGTCTGTGTGTTTTGCTAAGAGCTGCAGGAAGAAACACCGAGCTGGTCTGTTGATTTCTGAAATCCAAAGACTGTAAATATATTGAATGTAACCTAATGTGGTCCAATTTTTGAAGGTTTGAAGTCGTTTGGATGTTTAAAGTAACAGTTTGAAGGATTATTTAGTGTTGTAGTCTTTTGGGGTTATCTTTGAAGTAATGGGTGTTAAGATATTCAATATTTGTTTTTAAAAGGTTAACTTGAGTTCATAGAATAAACATTGTTTTGTTTTAAAAACCATTGGTCCATTTCTGCTGAATATACCTGGAGAGTACGGCGTGTGCTTCCCACACCGCAATCTATTAAAAGTTGTGGGTTGGTTGAACTCCATGAAATACTTTGGGATTCTGTAAACCCGGACCTATAAAAATTGGGGGCTCGTCCGGGATAAAAGTCTATTGATTGGACTGGCTTAACGAACTTAAAGACAGTGAGTGTTGAGCATATTGTGGTTGCTTTTCAGTTGTTGTATTTTAGTTTAAGTGTGGAGTGTGTTGTGGACAATGGGTCTTTCAGAGGCTCAGAAGTTTTTGTGGGTGGACACGGTAACACGCAGTACCTTACGGACAGAGACTTAAAGCAGACTGTTAGATTTAGCAAAAGCATTGCAGTTAACATTGCCAGGCAAAATGCGAAAAGATGAGATACTTACCGCGGTAGCTGAGCATTTAATTTTGCCTGAGATACATTCTGACTCATTAGAAATGGCATAGCTCCAGTTGCAGATTAAACAATTTGAACATGAAAAAGAATTTAAGCAGCTTGAATATGCAATGAGAGAAAAAGAAAAGGAGAGAGAAGAAAGAAACAAAGAAAGGTAGAGAGGAAAGGGAAAAAGAGAGAGAGTTTGAACTTCATAAAATGGCTATGAAACAGGAAAATCAGTTAAAATTGGCAGACGTAAAGGGAAACATACAGTTGGATGTGATCGATGAGGATAGTGAGACAAAGCGTCATAGTCGAAGACGTGATGGGGATCTATTTAAATATGTCCAAGCATTGCCAAGGTTTGACGAGAAGGAGGTAGAAGCCTTTTTCATTTCATTTGAGAAGGTAGCGAAACAAATGAAATGGCCACAGGACATGTGGGTATTACTGATTCAAACAAAGCTGGTAGGTAGAGCTAGTGAAGTGTTTGCATCACTACCGGAGGAGGTATCTGGAACGTATGAGGAGGTGAAAACATTCATCATGGGTGCATATGAGCTAGTGCCTGAAGCTTACAGACAAAGTTTTAGAAATTTAAGGAAATAATTTGGTCAAACATACATGGAGTTTGAAAGGCTCAAACAGAGTAATTTTGATAGGTGGATAAGGGCTTTGAAAATAGACCAAACGTATGAAGCTCTCAGAGAAATTATACTTTTGGAGGAGTTTAAAAATTCAATTCCTGATGTAGTGAGAACTCATGTGAAAGAACAGAGGGTTAAAACTGCGACATTAGCAGCAGAAGTGGCAGATGATTATGAATTAGTTCATAAATCAAGGCTTGGTTTCCGACATCAGTTTCAGCCGATGAGGGATAGAAACTGGGGACATGAGAAATACTCAAATGGTAAAGGTAAAGATGATCTGATGGAAGGTAATAAAGAGAGTGTACCTCAGATTAAAAAAGAAATCTAGTAGGGTGGAAGAGAAATGAAAAGTTTCAAATGTTTTCACTGTAATAAACTAGGTCATGTAAAGTCACAGTGTTGGTGATTGAAGAAAAGCACTGGGAAGGCTGATGTGGTAAAACAGGATAAGACAGTGGGGTTTGTTAGAGTGGTAAAGGAAAGCCCAAGGGAAGCGAAGGAGGTGCAAACGATTGTACAGCCTGTTCAAGAGGTATTTGATAAGAACGTGCCAGATGTCTTTAAAGAATTTACTTGTGTGGGTAAAGTTTACTCATGAGTATCAGGAGGAGCAGGTAAAGAAGTCACAATTTTAAGAGATACAGGAGCTAGTCAATCTTTAATGGGAAGAGATGAGGAATTATGTAGTTTGGGAAGAATGTTGCCAGAAAAGGTGGTAATATGTGGAATTCAGGGTGAGAGAAGTAGCGTTCCATTATATAAGGTAAGGTTGGAAAGTCCAGTGAAGAGTGGTGAAGTGGTAGTAGGAGTAATAGAGAAACTATCTTGTCTAGGAATACAGTTTATCTTGGGTAATGATATAGCTGGATCGCAGGTGGGAGTGATGCCTACTGTGGTTGATAAGCTAGTGGATAATCAGACAACTGAAGTGTTGAAGGACGAATATCCTGGGATTTTTCCGGATTGTGTAGTAACAAGGTCACAAAGTCACAGGTTAAGACAAGAGGAGAAATCAAAAAGCAGACCAAGGCAGGCCAGCAGCACGGTTCGATTCCCGTAACAGCCTCCCCGAACAGGCGCCGGAATGTGGCGACTAGGGGCTTTTCACAGTAACTTCATTTGAAGCCTATTTGTGACAATAAGCGATTTTCATTTCATTTCATTTCATTTCAAGTTGAAGTGCAATTATCAGAAACTATTTTTGATCAGATGGTTGAAAAATAACAAGAACAGATGGAGGATGAGGCGGTTATTTTTAGTTCAGGAAAATTGGCGGAGTTACAACAGAAAGAAAGATGTAGAAATAAAACGGATATATCAGAAAGCATATACGGAAGAGGAATCTGAGAGTATACCAGATTATTACCGTGAAAGTGATGTCTTGATGAGAAAATGGAGACCTGTACCTGCAGGCGGATGAAAAGTGGGCAGAAGTTCATCAAGTAGTCTTGCCGATTGGTTTAGAAAGGAGGTGTTGCGAGTGGCATATGAGGTACCAGTGGGAGGTCATTTGGGGATAAGGAAAACTCAAGCTAAGATGCAAAAACATTTTTATTGTCCTGGACTACATAAAGATGTAGTTAAATTTTGTCAATCATGTCACACATGTCAAGTGATAGGGAAACCTCAAGCAGTGATAAAACCAGCGCCCTTAATACCCATTCCAACATTTGAGGAACCTTTTACAAGGGTCCTAATTGATTGTGTAGGACCCCTTCCTCAAACAAAAAGTGTGAATCAATATCTTTTGACTATAATGGATGTGTCTACTAGGTTTCCAGAGGCCATTCCAGTAC
This sequence comes from Scyliorhinus torazame, assembly GCF_047496885.1. Lineage (NCBI taxonomy): Eukaryota > Metazoa > Chordata > Chondrichthyes > Carcharhiniformes > Scyliorhinidae > Scyliorhinus > Scyliorhinus torazame. The sequence continues at coordinate 385,017,392 of NC_092707.1, forward strand.
ATAATATTACAGCTAAAATGATTGTGGAGGAGTTACTTAAATTCTTTACTAGATATGGACTACCCACAGAATTTCAATCGGATCAAGGATCAAATGTTACCTCAAAGTTATTCAAAGAAGCTATGGATAGTTTAGGAATAAAACAATTTAAATCAACTGCGTACCATCCAAAATCACAGGAAGCGTTAGAAAGGTGGCATCAGACATTAAAGACAATGTTGAGGGCTTATTGTCAAGATTATCCAGAGGATTGGGATAAAGGAATTCCATTCGTACTGTTTGCAATTCGGGATGCACCTAATGAGTCAACCAAATTTAGTCCTTTTGAACTAAGTTTTGGTCATGAGGTAAGAGGACCACATAAATTGAATGAAGAAAAATTGGTGGGTGAGAAATCGGAAGTTACACTATTGGATTACGTGTCAAATTTTACGGAATGATTAAATAGAGCAGGTGAATTGGCTAGACAACATTTGAAAGTTGCACAAAATGTGATGAAACGGGTAGCGGACAAGAAATCCAAAGTTCGTAGTTTTGCCAGTGGAGATAAAGTTTTAGTGTTGTTACCAGTGGTAGGTGAGCTTTTAAAAGCTAGGTTTTGTGGACCTTATCAGATTGAAAGGAAATTAAGTGAGGTGAATTATGTGGTAAAAACACCAGATAGAAGGAAGACTCACCAAGTGTGTCATGTGAATATGCTTAAAAGGGAAGGAGAGAAAAAGGAGGAGGTTTTAATGATTCTAACTCAAAGTGACGAACCAAATCCAGATGACTGTGAATTTGACAGACCTCAAATTAAATTGGAAAATGAGGATATTCTTACAAATTGGGATAAATTGTTGAGTTATCTTCCAGAGGAAAATCGAACTGACCTGAAAGAGTTATTGATATCACATGGGCAAGTTTGTAGAGATAAATTGGGAAGTACTAAAATGGCTATACATGATGTAGATGTGGGAAATGCCGTTCCTATCAAACAACATCCATATAGACTTAATCCTTTATAATTGGCACAGGTTAACAAAGAGATTGAGAGTATGCTTAAAAATGGCATAATTGAAGTGGGTTGCAGCCAATAGAGCTCACCCATAGTGATGGCACATAAACCAGATGGTACCCAACGGTTGTGTGTGGACTATAGAAAGGTGAATGCAGTTACAAGAACGAACTCTTATCCCATCCCACGTTTGGAGGATTGCATTGAGAAAGTGGGACAATCCGCTTTTATTTCCAAATTGGATTTACTTAAAGGTTACTGGCAGGTACCTTTATCCGAAAGGGCGAAGGAGATTTCAGCTTTTGTGACTCCAGATGGTATATACCAATTCAAAGTTATGCCTGTTTGGCATGAAAAACGCCCCAGCCACATTTCAATGGTTAACTAATACAGTTGTTTCCGGATTACCCAATTGTGCGGTATATATCGACGATCTGGTAGTTTCAGCCAGACATGGAAAGAACATTTAAAACATCTTGTGGAGTTATTCGATCGACTTCAGGAGGCGGGTTTGGTGATAAACCTAGCCAAAAGTGAATTTGGAAAAGCCCAAGTCATTTTCCATGGCCATACAATCGGACAGGGTCAATTGGTTCCACAGGATGTGAAAACAAAAGTTATTGGCCAGTTTCCGATACCCTCGACGCGACGGGAAATAATGCGATTTCTTGGTATGAGTGGATTTTTACCGGAAATTTGTGCCAAATTTTAGCAGTGTGGTCGCTCCACTGACGGACATGCTCAAGAAGCATAACAAATTCCAGTGAACAGCGTAGTGTCAACAGGATTTTGACGGCCTGAAGGCTGTTCCTGTGTTAGTCATCCCAAATTATATCAAACCATTCAAAGTGGCTGTTGATGCGAGTGATGTGGGCGTAGGTGTGGTGCTTCTACAAGACGACGACGAAGGGCTAGAGCGGCCTGTTGGTTATTTTTCAAAGAAATTGAATTCTCACCAGAAAAAGTATTCAACGATTGAGAAGGAGACTTTGAGTTTTGTGCTGGCTTTGCAACATTTTCACATTTATGTGACCAGCAATCCGTCTGACACCATTATATATACTGATCATAATCTGTTGACTTTTTTGGAGCGACTCCGGAATAACAATGTGAGGCTGTTTCGCTGGTGTTTATTGTTATAGCCATTTCATTTAAAAATAGTACATGTGGCAGGACGGGAAAACATGATAGCCGATGCTTTGTCACAAATGTGATGAACGGAAGGATTTTGGTTGGAGGAAGAAGAATGAAAAAGGACTATATTATTATACCTGTTTGCGTGTGTTGTTTTTTTTTGAACCGGTAAAGTGTTTTTACTGTGTGCATTTCTGAATTGACGGTGCAAAGGTGAAAAATGAAACCATCTTGAAGTTGATGGTTTATTTTTTTTCTTGGGAGGAGGTGTCATGTGAGAATACCTTTAAGAAATGGATGTTTAAGCAATGTACCTTTAAGAAATGGAGCTGATCATATTACTGAAGTGATGTCAGAGGGTGGGGGGAGCTGAGTTCACTTCTGTTTTTTTGACTTTCAGTTTGAGAAGGCAGCTGGGAGTGTCTGTGTGTTTTGCTGAGAGCTGCAGGAAGAAACACAGAGCTGGTCTGTTGATTTCTGAAATCCGAAGACTATAAATATATTGAATGTAACCTAATGTGTTCCAATTTTTGAAGGTTTAAAGTCTTTTGGATGTTTAAAGGAACAGTTTGAAGGAGTATTTAGTGTTGTAGTCTTTTGGGGTTATCTTTGAAGTAATGGGTGTTAAGATATTCAATGTTTGTTTTTAAATGGTTAACTTGAGTTCATAGAATAAACATTGTTTTGTTCTAAAAACCATTGGTCCATTTCTGCTGTATCACACCTGGAGAGTACGGCGTGTGCTTCCCACACCACAATCTATTAAAAGTTGTGGGTCGGTTGAACTCCATGAAACACTTTGGGGTTCTGTAAACCCGGACCTATAACATTATTAAGGAGGTTATAGTGGTACACTTAAAAAAAATCTCAATACAATCAGGCAGAGGTCCATGGTTTTTTGAAAAGAGTAATAACCACGAGACCCATGGGGACAACCCAATAGGTCTCCTTGTGGGGCTAGTGGAATATGAGCTCCCCTGCTTATTGGCTTATCCCCTGCCTATCAGCTGAGACTCATAAAATTAAACCTTAAGAGCTGTCCTGGATTGGGACCAGCATGATCGGTAGTCCCGGTTGGGACCTACGTGCTGTACGCTGCATTGCAGCCTTTTTTTAAATTTGAAAATAAACCTATGTTTGGATCACCTTCTTGGGTCTCCTGAAGATTTTATACTGGCAATGAAGAAAATCGACGGCTGTGATTCTGGACACCCGACTGGACTTATAATTCCTCAGCACAAGAGCAAGGTCGGAGAGAATTTTAAAATACTGCCCTTTGACACACGAGTGGAAAGGTTTGACATGCTAGGCCTGTGTCTATTGGAGTTTAGATGAGGGGTGATATTGAAATATATAAGTTCCCGAGAGGTCCTGACAGGGTGGATGGTGAAAGGGTGCTTCCCCCTTGTGCGAGTGATTAGAACTAGGAAAGACAGTTTGAAAATAAGGGGTTCTCATTTAAGAGAGAGATGCGGAGACATTTTTGTTCTCAAGAAGGTCATGAATCTTTGGCGCTCCCTTTTCTGGAGCGCAGTGGAGGCAGTGCCATTGAATAGTCTGAAAGCAGGGATAGATTCTTAACTGACAAAGGAGTCAAAGGATATCAGGGCAAGGTGAGAATGTGGAATTGAGGCCACAATCTGATCAGCCATGATCTTATTGAATGGTGAAGCAAGCTTGAGGGCCCAAATGGCCTAGGGCGGCTGGTAGCACAGTGGTTAGCACTGTTGCTTCACAGCACCAGGGTCCCAGGTTCGATTCCTGGCTTAGGTCACTGTCTGTGCGGAGTTTGCACATTCTCCCTGTGACTGCGAGGGTTTCCTCCGGATACTCCTGTTTCCTCACACAAGTCCCGAAAGACGTGGTGTTGGGTAAATTGGACATTCTGAATTCTCCATCCATGTACCCGAACAGGCGCCGTAATGTGGCGACTCGGGGCTTTTCACAGTAACTTCATTGCAGTGTTAATGTAAGCCTACTTGCGACAACAAAGATTATTATTATTATTATTCCTGCTCCTAATTTGTATGTTCATGTGTGATATAGAAAAACAAGTTTTTGTTGTTGGAATAAAGACCAAATCTAAATGTTTCCTCATCCACAGGGTCTTGAAAATGTGATGACTACAAATGCAACTTGTTGACTACAATTATATGAGTCCCACTTTTATTTTTTAACATTTGAATTTATATACTCATTGTGGTAGGATGAAAAGTAGTGACAAAACAGCCGAATTCTTTCATACTTTGCAAACATGCTTTCTTTATTTTTAAATGGAATTGATCATAAAGACCTTTTGCAAAATTATAGCTATTTGTCCAATCTGCCTTTCTTAACTACTTACAGAAAGGGCAAGTAAGAGCATCCAGAAACTGAAGTGTACTCTGGAAGGAAAACATCAGGCAGAATCCTCCGTACCATCTCCAGAGGATGACAAAGTCCAGCCAAATTTAACAAGTTCCCCAGGGAGGAGAGAGAATCATGGTGAAGTGACTTGGCGAGAGCTACAACACAGTCATGCAGGTGACCACTAATTAATATTTATTAACTCCATCACTGAAGGTGGGAGGCAGTAATGTGTTCACTTCTGTGTGTTAGTCTGTTTGTAAGTAATATACTATAAAAATGAATAGATGGATTTAATTGAAACTTGATATACAGATAGGATATTGGACAAGAAAGAGCTGATTAGTTTTTGGCGATGATGTGGATCGGGATCCTGGAATTTTTTAATAAGACCCATTAACATTGAGAAGTTGGGTGAATTTACTGTCTTTTTTAGAATATTATGGTTTTTAAATTTAGAATAGTATTTTTGTTTGAGAATATCGTGGATTGTCTCAGAGGCTGTGGTGGAATTTAACATAGCTGTCAATATTGAGTAGAGTTTTCAGAGCAGGTTATTAGTTGTGGATTTGCTTGAAGCCTCCTCTATGAAATGAAAGCTCTTAAATAATTTTTTTTCCAGCTTTGTAATTAATAAAGCATAAACCAGATTGATGAAGATCTTGAGGAAGAGCTGCGTAATTGTAATCACGTTAAGTTTAAAAAAAAATCTTTTTTGTCTCCTCATTTTCAACATTTTCATCAAATAAACAACAAAAGAAAACAAAAAAAAGAAAATTAACAATCAATCAGTAAGCAGTGTACTCAAGACAAACCCCCCCACCCCCACCTTCCCCCCCCTAATGTTCGATGGCAACCAATTGTCGAAAGTGTATAATAAACAGTCCCCATGAATTGTAGAACCCTTCCTTTGTCCCCCCAGCTCAAACTTCACCTCTTTTTAAAAAAAATAATTTTTATTAAGGTTTTCATAAAATATCAATAACAAAATGAAAAAGGAACCCAACAGGGTTAAGTACAAAACACGGTCTAGCAAAGCAACCCACCCTACCCCCCTCCCCCCTGTACATAAATAATAAATTAACATTAACACCCCGACTTAACACAACTGGTATATACACCCCCCTGGACCCTCCAGTGTAAATAACAGAAACAGAAATAAATGAAAGTAAACCCCCCCCCCCCCCGAGTTCCTGCTGCCATTGACCAATGTCTGTTGTTCTGCCAGTAAGTCTAAGAACGGTTGCCACCGCCTAAAGAACCCTTGTACCGACCCACTCAAGGCGAATTTCACCCTTTCCAATTTAATGAACCCCGCCATATCGTTGATCCAGGATTCCACGCTTGGGGGCCTTGCATCCTTCCACTGAAGAAGAATCCTTCGCCGGACTACCAGGGACGCAAAGGCCAGAATACCGGCCTCTTTCGCCTCCTGCACTCCCGGCTCCTCTGCCACCCCAAATATTGCGAGCCCCCAGCCCGCTTTGACCCTGGACCCTACCACCCTCAACACCGTCCTCGCTACGCCTTTCCAAAATTCCTCCAGCGCTGGGCATGCCCAGAATATATGAGTGTGATTTGCTGGGCTCCCTGAGCACCTAACACACCTATCCTCACCCCCAAAAACCCGGCTTATCCTTGTCCCGGTCATGTGTGCCCTGTGCAGCACCTTAAACTGTATGAGGCTGAGCCTCGCGCACGATGAGGAAGAGTTCACCTTCCCTAGGGCATCTGCCCACGTCCCTTCCTCAATCTCCTCTCCCAACTCCTCCTCCCACTTACCTTTCACCTCCACCACCGAGGCCTCCTCCTCCTCCTGCATCACCTGGTAAGTTTCCGAGATCTTCCCCATTCCCACCCACCCCCCCGAGAGCACCCTGTCCTGTACTGCGTGTGGCAGTAGCGTCGGGAATTCCACCACCTGCCGTCTGGCAAACGCCCTTACCTGTAAGTACCTGAAGGTGTTCCCTGGGGGGAGCCCGTACTTCTCCTCCAGCTCACCCAGGCTCGCGAACTCCCCGTCCACAAACAGGTCCCCCAACTTTCGTATCCCTGCCCTGTGCCACCTCAAAAACCCTCCACCTGTTCTCCTACTTGCGCACCAACGTCGCATTGGCGGCCCAGTAGTACCCACAGAGGTTGGGCAGCGCCAGTCCCCCCCTATCTCTACTCCGCTCCAGGAACACCCTTCTCACCCTCGGAGTCCCTCGCGCCCACACAAACCCCATTATACTCCTGTTAACCCGCCTAAAAAAAGCCTTTGGGATAAACACGGGGAGGCACTGGAACAGGAACAAAAACCTTGGGAGCACCGTCATTTTGATTGACTGCACCCTACCCGCCAAGGACAGCGGCAACGCGTCCCACCTCTTGAACTCCTCCTCCATTTGCTCCACCAGCCTTGTAAAATTAAGCCTATGCAGGGCCCCCCAGCTCCTGGCCACCTGGACCCCCAAATACCTGAAGCTCCTCTCCACCCTTTTTAGTGGGAGCTCGCCAATCCCCCTCTCCTGGTCCCCTGGGTGAACCACGAACAGCTCACTCTTCCCCATGTTGACCTTGTACCCCGAAAAGTCCCCGAATTCCCTAAGAATCCTCATTACCTCCGGCATTCCCCCCACCGGGTCAGCCACATATATCAGCAGGTTGTCCGCATAGAGCGACACCCTATGCTCCTCCCCAACCCCCTCCAGTTCCTTGACTCCCTCAGTGCCATAGCCAGGGGTTCAATCACCAGTGTGAAGAGCAGGGGGGACAGGGAACACCCCTGCCTCGTCCCTTGGTGCAACCAAAAGTACTCGAACCTCCTCCTGTTTGTGGCCACACTCTCCATCGGAACCTCGTACAACAGCCTAACCCACCTGACAAACCCCTCCCCAAACCCGAACCTCTTCAGCACCTCCCACAGGTACCCCCACTCTACCCTATCGAAGGCTTTCTCAGCGTCCATCGCCACCACTATCTCCACCTCCCCCTCCCTCGCCGGCATCATGATAACGTTCAAAAGCCTCCGCATATTCGCATTCAACTGCCTCCCCTTCATAAACCCCATCTGGTCTTCATGGATGATCTGCGACACACAATCCTCAATCCTCGTGGCTAAGACCTTCGCCAGCACCTTGGCATCTACATTTAGCAACAAAATCGGTCTGTAAGACCCACACTGCAGGGGATCCTTGTCCCGTTTCAGAATCAAGGAGATCAGTGCCCGGGACATCGTCGGGGGCAAAGCCCCCCCCTCCCTTGCCTCATTGAAGGTCCTGACTAGCAACGGGCCCAACAGGTCCATGTATTTTTTATACAATTCGACCGGGAAACCGTCCGGCCCCGGTGCCTTCCCCGCCTGCATGCTTCCTATCCCTTTGGTCAGCTCCTCCAGCCCAATCGGGGCCCCCAATCCCGCCACCAGTCCCTCTTCCACCTTTGGAAACCTCAATTGGTCCAGGAAGCGGCCCATCACTCCCTCCTCCCGTGGGGGCTCAGATCGGTACAATTCATTGTAAAAGTCCCTGAAGACCCCATTGATGCCAACCCCACTCCGCACCACACTCCCTCCCCTGACCTGAACTCCCCCGATCTCCCTAGCTGCGTCCCGCTTCCGAAGCTGATGCACCAGCATCCGGCTTGCATTTTCCCCATACTCGTAAATCGCCCCCTGGGCCTTCCTCCACTGCACCTCCGCCTTCCTGGTGGTCGCCAGGTCAAATTCGGCCTGGAGGCTGCGCCTCTTCCTCAACAATCCTTCCTTGGGCACCTCCGCATACCTCCTGTCTACCCTCACCATCTCCCCCACCAGCCTCTCCCTCACCCCCCGCTCCCTCCACTCCTTGTGGGCCCTAATGGAGATCAGCTCTCCCCTCACCACCCCTTCAGCGCCTCCAATAGCATCCTCACTCGGACCTCCCCATTGTCGTTGGTCTCCAAGTACCTCTCTATACTTCCTCGGACCCGCTCGCTCACCTCCTCATCCGCCAATAGCCCCACCTCCAAGCGCCACAACGGGCGCTGGTCCCTCTCCTCCCCCATCTCCAAGTCAACCCAATGCGGGGCGTGGTCCGAAATGGCTATTGCCGAATTCTCAGTATCCTCTACTCTCGCTATCAGCGCCCTACTCAAAATGAAAAATTTGATTCGGGAATAAGCCTTATGGACATGTGAGAAGAATGAAAATTCCCTAGCCCCCGGCCTTGCAAATCTCCAAGGGTCCACCCCTCCCATCTGGTCCATAAACCCCCTCAGCACTCTAGCCGCTGCCGGCTTCCTACCCGTCCTAGACCTGGAGCGATCCAGTGCCGGATCCAGCACTGTGTTAAAGTCTCCCCCCATTATCAGGCCCCCCACTTCCAAGTCTGGGATCCGACCCAACATACGCCGCATAAAACCCGTATCGTCCCAATTCGGGGCATACACATTGACCAGTACCATCCTCTCTCCCTGCAACTTACCACTTACCATTACGTACCTACCGCCATTATCTGCCACGATGCTCAACGCCTCGAATGACACCTTCTTTCCCACCAAGATCGCTACCCCTCGATTTTTGGCATCCAGCCCCGAGTGAAACACCTGACCTACCCACCCTTTCCTCAATCTTACCTGGTCTGCCACCTTCAGGTGTGTCTCCTGGAGCATAACCACATCTGCCTTCAGCCCCTTCAGGTGCACGAACACGCGGGCCCGCTTAACCGGCCCATTCAGTCTCTTTACATTCCAGGTTATCAGCCGGATCAGGGGGCTACCCGCCCCCCTCACCCGCCAACCAGCCATAACCCCTCCTCCGCCAGCCACGTGCCCGCACCCCACACCCGGCCCGTTCCCCACGGCGGCATACCCCCGTCTTGACCACCCCTCCCCCACTCGCTCCAGCTCCCCCTTGACCATAGCAGCAGCAACTCAACCCCCCCCCCCCCAGGCTAGGACCCATCCTAGCTGATTTACTCACCCCATTGCACTTCCGCAAGTCAGCTGACTCCTGCTGACCCCGGCCACTCCCGCCTCTCCTTCGTCTCCTCCCATTGTGTGACACACCCTCCTCTCCCGTTCCCCATCAATAGGCTCTCCCCCACCCCCTTCCAACCCTCGCTTTCCCGTCCCCTCCAGTCTTCAGCGCGGGAAAAAGCCCGCGCTTTCCACCTACCCGGCCCCGCCACCTCTGACGCAGCTCCTTTTACAGGCCCAGTCCCCTCACCCCCGACGCGGGCCTCCCACTCCCCCGTGAGGCCCCATCTCACCGCCGGCCACCACCCCTGTTCCGTTTACCTACCCCCCTCCAAGAGCCCCCCCCGACCAACCCAACCAAAACAGTCCCAAAACTTCACCTTCTCAAGAGTCAGAAATTCCAGTAGATCTTCCTGCCGTGCCGAGGCACAGGGCAGAGAAGCTGACCTCCACCCCGACAGGACCCATCTCCGGGCAATCAGCAAGCCGAAGGCTAAAACATCTGTTCCCGCACCCACCTGCAACCCTGGCTGGTCCGACATCTTGAAAATGGCTTCTAGGGCCCCTGGTTCCAAGATCACGTGCACGACCCCTGAGATGACATTGAAAAACTCCCTCCAATACTTCACCAACTTCGGACAGGAGCAAAACATATGTTCTCCACTCCCTCAAAGATTCGGCTCACCCTCGGCCTCGTGAGGTGAGCCCTATACACAACCTTCAGCTGTATCAGCCCCAACCTTGCAAACGAGATTGAGACGTTCACCCCCCGGAGCACCTCGTACCACAAACGGTCTTCCGAAACCTTTCCCAAAATCCTCCCGTAGATCACCGACACTACCCCATTCCCCCTGCCATTAACCTCCTGTCCAGCTTCCCTGGCTCAAATCTATGGTTCCCCTTAATCAGGATCTCCCCTGACCCCCCCCCCCCCCCCCCCCCCGTCCCACACCACCTGCACCTCGAAGTGGGTTATAATAACATTAAGTTAACACATGGTAGAGGTTCTTTTTTAATTCTTCTTTACCGGATGTGGGCGTCGCTGGTTAGGCCAGCATTTATTGCCCATCCCTAGTTACCCTTTAGAAAGTGGTGGCGAGTTGCCTTCTTGAACAGTTGCAGTCCTTGAGGTGTAGGTACACTCACTGTGCTGTTAGGGAGGGAGTTCCAGGATGTTACCCAGTGACGGTGAAGGAATGGCGATATATTTCCAAGTCAGGATGGTGAGTGACTTGGAGGGGAACTTCCAGGTGGTGGGGTTCCCAGGTATTTGGTGCACTTGTCCACTGAGTGCCCTCTTCACTTGTTACAGAATTTGTTTCTCTTGTTTGAACTCGAGTTTTAGCTTTGAACTTGAAGGTTTGTTCTATTTTGAAATTATTGTTTACCTTTTTGGGGCGGGTTGTAGTTACGACATGCAACAGTGCCTAGCAGCAGCAATTATGCCTCCCATGTGTTTGGTTCCCAAGAGTCTATTGCTGGAATGTTTAAATCAGATATTTGTGTTGCAATTTTAAATGTTTTACTTTCCCTTTTATTTAATTGCATTCAAGGGATGTGAGCTTCACTGACAAGGTCAGCATTTGTTGCTCCTCCCCAATTGCCTTTTAGAAGGTGGCAGTGAGTCGCGTTCTTGATCTACTGCAGAACATGTGGTGTACAGTATGCTATTAGGAAGGGAGTTCCAGATTTCTGGCCCAACAACAATATAACATCAATATAATTCCAAGTTAGGAGGTTTGTGCCTTGGAGGGGAACTTCCAGATGGTGGCATTACCATGCATCTATAGTCCTCTAGGCAGTAGAAGTTGTGGGTTTGGAAGGTGCTCTTGAAGGAGATTTGGCAAGTTGCTGCAGTGCATCCTCAGGGTCTCAAACAAATATCACCACTCAAGACAGCACGGTGGCCTAGTGGTTAGCATAGATGCCTCACGGCACTGAGGTCCCAGGTTCGATCCCGGCTCTGGGTCACTCTCTGTGTGGAGTTTGCACATTCTCCCCGTGTCTGCGTGGGTTTCGCCCCCACAACCCAAAAATGTGCAGAGTAGGTGGATTGGCCACACTAAATTGCTCCTTAAATGGAAAAATAATTGGGTAATCTAAATAAAAAAATATCGCCATTCAACTCGATCGAAGGCTTTCTCCTCATCCATTGACACTATCACCTCCGGCACCCTAATACCTGACCAGGTTTAAGCCTAATGTTACTAGACAGCTGCTGTCCCTTCACGAACGCCGTCTGATCTTCTGATACCACCTCTGGCACACACCCCTCCAATTACCTTGCCAGCAACTTAGCTTGTATCTTCACCTCCGTATTTAGCAACAAAATGGGCCTATGTGACTCACACTATAGTGGATCCTTATCTTTCTTTGGAATCAAAGAAATAGGGGCCTGTGCCAACGTACCCAGCAATTTCCCCCATCTCCAATGCTTTATTGAACATACTCATGAGGTGTTGGGCCATTTCCCCCAAGGACTGTTTTTGAAATTTGACTGGGAAGCGATCCGGCCCCAGCGCCTTCCCCCACTGAATTGCCCCACCCCCTCCACTATCGCCTGCAACCCCAATGACTCCTCCAATATTTACCTGCACAATTTTCTATGCCGCCACCTGTTAGCCCAACTGATGTGCCAGCAGATGACGAGCCTGATCACCATACTTGTACTCTGACCCACCACCTTTCCTGTTGTCTATCGGTTGAACTGCCCTTGCAGTTCCTTCCTCTCCGCCCAAAGCTCCCTAGACGGCGATGCCGAATATCTGCGGCCTACCCCCACAATACCCTCCAGCAACCTCCGCCTCTCCTCTCTCTCAGCCTGATCCCTATGAGCCTTAAAATAAATCACCTCCCCTTGGACCACCACCTTCATGTCTCCCAGAACGTGGCCGCAGAGACCTCCATTTTGATTAAATTCCACGTCATTCTTTATGGCCCATTGCACCTAATCACAAAATTCTTTACCCGCTATTAACCCGAATCAAACCTCCACCGCGGTCTCTGTGCCCGCCCCGTCTCAGGTCTCACATCTACATTGTGCGGCGCATGGTCTGAATTAATTATGCTGCATACTCCCTCCCACCACACCCGCCAACACCTCCTTCCCCACCACAAAGAAGTCTATTCAGGAGTATACCCGATGAACCTGGGAGAAGAAGGAATATTCCCTCTCTCCCACGTGTCTCTGTCCCGGGTGCCTAAATCTCCACGGATCAAACCCTCCCATCTGCTCCATGAACACCCATAGGCCATCCCTGTCCCAACCATAGATTTAGGTCTCGACTGGCCCACCCTAGGGTCAAATTAAACTCACCCCCCATAATTAACTTATGGAAATCCAAATGGACGCCAACAGTTTCTTAATAAAATCCACGTCGTCCCAATTGGGTGTGGACAAATTGACCAAAATTACCGGCATCCCCGCCAGCACCATCCTCATCATCACAAACCTACCCCCTGGGTCTCTCACCTCCCTCAACACTACTAATGTCACCTTTTAAGTAAACTGGATTGCAGCCCCCCTTGACTGGGGGGCTTTCGACCTTCCCCTTTATGGAGGTCTGCCATCACCCCCTAATCTACGATCAACCCAACTATCCATTCCCCAACAAACGTGAGCCCACTCAAAATCGCCAACCCCTCCATCTTCTCGAGTCTAACTTGGAAAAACAACTGTGTCACCTTACCCCCACCCCCCACCTACTCTGGGTACCCATACAGCCCCAACCTCCACACTGCTTCCGTTTACTAGCATATCTCGCGAGCATGGCGGTTCCTACCTGGGGGCCCAAACGAAGGACCTCACCTCTGATGTGTTAGGCAGGTAGGTTCGATGTGGACTGCACTCGATGCAGGGAAGCTAGAAGCAGATGTCTAACACTGGAGAAGATCCAACACTGTTTTATTCAACGATAGAACTGATATACATATTCAGCTGTGGGTCGACACAAGACTAAACTGACTGGAGACCTTGTAGTAGCCTGACCAGACTTACTAGCTACCACATGATGTTTGCACTTGCTAGCTCATGGACTCTGACTGTCTCAGTGGCTGGGTCCCGAGAGAGCGGGAAACCTTGTGCCCTCTGGCTTTCTAGTGGTAGTGTCCTGTCTGGTGATTGGCTGCACTGTGTTGTGTGCTTACTGGTCATCCTGTGTGTCAATCACTGCCTGTCTACATCTCATTATATACATGAGTGGATATTATGACATCGCCACCCTTTTTTATTAGATAAATAAATACTAAGGTGTGTGTGTGTAATATATATATATATATATATATGCCTGACTGTATACAAAAGGTGTCTAAATGAATGTATATACATAGGAAGGTGTCGATAGTGTAGATACATGGCAAACGAAACAATATTTACAGAGGTTAAATCGATGAAGTCACAAAATGTACAAAAGTTCAGTCTACAGATTCAGTCTTTGTGGTGGGCGACGAATTCTTGTCGATCGCCGCAGAGGTGGATCCAGAGCCGCCTGCACGTGGAAAGGCGGGATCGCTGCCATCGCGGTGGTCGCATGGTCCGGCAGGATTGCTGGTAGATCCATGGCCTCGTGGCAGGGTACGTCCGGAGGAAGCATCGTAGGCGGCGGGGCACTTTGGTCAGGTAGCAGGCGTGCAACTCTTCGCAGTGCCATCTGTTGCGCCATAGCAGGGAGCCATCAGCCATGCGGACAAGGAACGATCTTGGGGCCACTTGTTTGACCACAACAGCTGTGGCTGACCAGCCGCCCTCAGGCAACTGGACACGAACATGATCAGTTGGGGCCAGCTCGGATAGATCCGTGGCATGAGCATCGTATGTGGCCTTCTGTTGGGCCCGTGACTGCTGCATTTTCTGTAAGACAGTGAGGTGGTCAAGGTCTGGAACATGGATGGTTGGAACTGTGGTCCTCAGAGTGCGATTCATGCGCAGCTGCGCTGGAGACAACCCAGTGGACAGTGGGGTTGCCCTGTATGCCAGCATGGCCAGGTTGAAGTCGGAGCCTGAGTCTGCAGCTTTGCACAGCAACCACTTTACAATATGGACCCATTTCTCGGCCTTCCCGTTTGACTGCGGGTAGTGGGGACTGGAGGTTACGTGACGGAAGTTGTAGGACTGTGCAAAATCAGACCATTCCTGGCTGTAAAAGCAAGGACCGTTGTCGCTCATTACCGTGAGCGGAATCCCATGCCTGGTGAACGTTTCTTTGCAGGCTTTGATTACCGCCTTCAACGTGAGGTCGGACAGTTTCACCACTTCTGGGTAACTGGTGAAGTAGTCGACCAAGAGTACGTAGTCACGCCCCTTGACGTGGAAAAGGTCTACACTTACTTTGGACCACAGAGAGGTCACGATCTCGTGCTGCTTCAGCGTTTCCTTGGGTTGTGCTGGTTGAAACTTCTGACAGGTAGGGCAGTTGAGGACTGTGTCAGCAATATCCTGGCTGATGCCCGGCCAATAGACCGCCTCCCGAGCTCTGCGTCGGCAGTTCTCGACCCCAAGGTGACCCTCATGGAATTGGCCCAGCACCATGGTCCGCGTGCTCTGAGGAATTACGATCCTGCCAAGTTTCAGAAGGATTCCCTCTACCATCGTCAGATCGTCTTTTACGTTATAGAACTGGGGACATTGTCCCTTCTGCCGGCCATTGGTAAGGTGCTGCATCACACGCTGCAGCAGAGGATACTTGGCCGTCTCCTCACGAATTTGGACCACCCATTCGTCAGAGGCCGGAAGGTTGGTGGCACACAACTGCACTTGCGCTTTTATGTGGCAGATTAAGTCACTTTGTTCACACAGTGTGGTAATGGACCTGGATAGGGCATCTGCAACGATCAGCTCTTTGCCTGGCGTGTAGTCACGTTCGAAGTCGTAGCGGCGTAGCTTAAGAAGAATTTGCTGTAACCGAGGTGTCATGTCATTTAAATCCTTCTGGATTATATGGATTAGAGGCCTGTGGTCCATTTCTACCGTGAAGTTTGGCAGGCCGTAAGCGTAGTCGTGAAACTTGACCATCCCTGTCAGGAGGCCCAGACACTCCTTCTCAATCTGAGCGTACCGTTGCTCAGTGGGCGTCATGGCCCTGGAGGCATACGCCACTGGAGGCCAGGACGAGGAGTCATCTTGCTGACGGAGCACCACCCCAATGCCATCCTGGCTTGCATCAGTCAATATCTTGGTTTCCTTGGTTGGGTCGAAGAACGCTAGAACCGGGGCTGTGGTGAGCTTTGCTTTCAGCTCACGCCATTCCTCTTCATGCGTGGGCAGCCACTGGAATTCCGTCGACTTCTTGACGAGATGGCGGAGGGCCGTGGTGTGGGATGCCATATTGGGAATGAATTTCCCGAGGAAGTTGACCATCCCGAGGAAGCGGAGGACTGCCTTCTTGTCCTCCGGGGTCTTCATAGCGTTGCTCACCGAGACCTTGTCGACATCTGGCCGCATGCCCTGCTGCGAGATTGGGTCACCCAACATCCGATTGACCAAATGAGCACTTGGCCCTGTTGAGCTGGAGACCATGTTCATGAATTCTCTGGAATACCTTCTTGAGGCGAGCGATGTGTTCCTGTGGGGTTGTGGACCAGATAATTACGTCGTCAACGTATACTTGCACCCCCTCGATGCCCTCCATCATCTGCTCCATAATGCGGTGAAATACTTCGGAGGCAGATATGATCCCAAAAGGCATCTGGTTGTAGCAGTAGCGACCGAACTGGGTGTTGAACGTACACAGCTTGCGACTGGACGCGTCCAGCTGCATTTGCCAAAAACCCTTGGAGGCGACCAGCCTAGTAAAGAATTTGGCATGAGCCATCTCACTGTTCAACTCTTCACGTTTTGGTATCGGGTAATGCTCCCGCATGATGTTGCGGTTTAGATTCTTAGGGTCAATGCAAATGCGAAGCTCCCCTGACGGCTTCTTTACGCAGACCATGGAGCTGACCCAGTCTGTTAGCTCTGGTGACCTTCGATATGATGCCCTGGTCTTGGAGGTCCAGTAATTGCTTCTTCAGACGATCCTTGAGGGGTGCCGGCACCCGGCGTGGTGCATGAATTACAGGGGTGGCGTTCGGCTTGAGCAGGATTTTATATCGGTATGGGAGCGTGCCCATTCCATCGAATACACTGGTACTGCGTGATAATGTCATCTATGTCGGCTTGCAAGTTTCCATCAGGTGAGGCCATCGCCGGTGATGATGACATGGTGTGGACTCGCTGAACCAGGTTCAGGAGCTTGCAGGCTCGAGCACCGAGCAGGGACGCTCTGTCAGGCCCGACGATTTCAAACCGCAGTGTTGCCTTGATCGCCTTGTTTGATACCCCTGGTTGACAGGAGCCACTGGCAGCTATGGCATTGCCATTGTAGTCGAGGAGCTGGCAGGCAGGTGGAAGAATGCTTGGTGCGGCGCGGAGGGTGTCGAGGTCGGATTTTGAGATGAGGTTCGCTGATGCGCCGGTGTCCAGTTTAAATCGTATGCGAGCCTTGTTAACTGTGAGGACAGCACACCACTCGTCGTCGGGATCCACACTGAGGATCGAGATGTGTTTCGCCGTTGTGGTGGAAGGCAGCGCATGTGTAGTTATGATGCCCACCCGGTATGGGGACTTGAGGCACTCAGCATCAGGGTCTGTTGGGCTGTCGGTATCGGAATCTGGCATGCCTTGTTGTATTGAGCGGACACTTCTGCGCCGCAGCTGGGATCGCTGGCTGCTGAGCGGTGGAGCAGTTCTGCAAAGGGATGTGTAGTGGCCAAGCTTGCCACACTGTAGACACTGGCGTCCTTGTGCCGGATATTGCCGCTTTAAATTGGCGGAGCCACAATTTGGACACGTCATGACTCCGACATCAGCGCGTTCCGTGTGCTGTCGCGCATGCGCAGTGCGGTTGGTCGACGTACGCACCTGCACAGTCAGGTTGTCGGGCTCGTCATCCACCCGGTCGTGGCGCGCATGCGCAGGGACCCGGGAAAAGCGCGCAGAACATAAGAACATAAGAACTAGGAACAGGAGTAGGCCATCTGGCCCCTTGAGCCTGCTCTGCCATTTAATGAGATCATGGCTGATCTTTGTGGACTCAGCTCCACTCTCCGGCCCGTACACCATATCCCCGAATCCCTTTATTCTTTAGAAAGGTATCTATCTTTTTCTTAAAAACGTTTAAAGAAGGAGCCTCAACTGCTTCACTGGGCAAGGAATTCCAGAGATTCACAACCCTTTGGGTGAAGAAGTTCCTCCTGCACTCCGTCCTAAATCTACCTCCCCTTATTTTGAGGCTATGCCCCCTAGTTCTGCTTTCCCCGACCAGTGGAAACAACCTGCCCGCATCTATCCTATCTATTCCCTTCATAATTTTATATGTTTCAATAAGATCCCCCCGCATCCTTCTGAACTCCAATGAGTACAGTCCCAGTCTACTCAACCTCTCGTCATAATCTAATCCCCTCAACTCTGGGATCAACCTAGTGAATCTCCTCTGCACTCCCTCCAGTGTCAATATGTCCTTTCTCAGGTAAGGAGACCAAAACTGAACACAATACTCCAGATGCGGCCTCACCAACACCCTATACAATTGCAGCATGACCTCCCTAGTCTTGAACTCCATCCCTCTAGCAACAAAAGACAAAACTCGATTAGCCTTCTTAATCACCTGTTGCACCTGCACACCAACTTTTTGCGACTCGTGCACCAGCACACCCAGGTCCCTCTGCACAGCAGCATGTTTTAACATCCTACCATTTAAATAATAATCCATTCCGCCGTTATTCCTCCCAAAATGGATAGCCTCACACTTGGCAACATTGAATTCCATCTGCCAGACCCTAGCCCATTCACCTAACCTATCCAAATCCTTCTGCAGACTTCCGGTATCCTCTGCACTTTTTGCTTTACCACTCATCTTCATGTCGTCTGCAAACTTTGACACATTGCACTTGGTCCCCAACTCCAAATCGTCTATGTAAATTGTGAACAACTGTGGGCCCAACACTGATCCTTGAGGGACCCCACTAGTTACAGGTTGCCAACCAGAGAAACACCCATTTATCCCCGTTCTCTGCTTTCTGTTAGTTAACCAATCCTCTACCCATGCTACCACTTTAGCCTCAATGCCATGCATCTTTAGTTTATGCAGCAACCTTTTGTGTGGCACCTTGTCAAAAGCTTTCTGGAAATCCAGATATACCACATCCATTGGCTCCCCATTATCTACTGCACTGGTAACGTCCTCAAAAGATTCTACCAAATTAGTCAGACACGACCTACCCTTTGTGAACCCATGCTGCGTCTGCCCAATGGGACAATTTCCCTCCAGGTGCCCCGCTATTTCCTCCTTAATGATAGATTCCAGCATTTTCCCTACAACCGAAGTTAAGCTTACCGGCCTATAATTACCCGCTTTCTGCCGACCTCCTTTTTTAAACATTGGTGTCACGTTTGCTACTTTCCAATCCTCTGGGACCACCCCAGAGTCTAGTGAATTTTGATAAATTATCACTAGTGCGTTTACTCTGTTCGATGCTCAGGCCATTGTGCAATGGCGTGCACCCGTTCCGCCTTGTGGGAGGCCAGCTTTGCAGTTTATGCCGCCCTGATGTGGGAGTAACAATTCTTAGCATGCTCATGGACAACGCACGTCTCAATAGCGACAGAGAGGGTCAACTGTTTGACTTTCAAGAGCTGCTGCTGAAGGGAGTCGGAGTGGACCCCGAAAACGATCTGATCCCGGATCATGGAATCAACCGTTGAGTCATATTTACATGACTGCGCTAGGATGCGGAGATGGGTCACGAAGGACTGAAAATGTTCATCCTTACCCTGAAGCCTCTGCTGGAAAACGTAACGTTCAAAGCTCTCATTCACCTCGATGTCGCAGTGGCTGTCATACTTCAGCAGGACTGTTTTGAATTTCATTTTGTCTTCGCCGTCAGCGAACGTAAGGGAGTTGTAGATGTGGATGGCGTGGTCCCCCGCAGTGGAGAGAAATAGCGCAATCTTCCTGGCGTCCGATGCTGCTTCGAGGTCGGAGGCCTCGATGTACAAGAGGAACTTTTGCTTGAAGACTTTCCAATTGGCGCCGAGGTTGCCAGAGATGTGGAGCTGCGGAGGAGGCTGGATGTTTTCCATTTCACTGGATGCCTGCTTGCTGGTCAATGCTGATTCACTCGAGGTAGGTCCGTCAAGATCAGTATCACTCTGGTACCATGATGTGTTAGGCAGGTAGGTTTGATGTGGACTGCACTCGATGCAGGGAAGCTAGAAATAGATATCTAACACTGGAGAAGATCCAACACTGTTTTGTTCAACGATAGAACTGATATACATATTCAGCTGTGGGTAGACACAAGACTGAACTGACTGGAGACCTTGTGCTAGCCAGACCAGACTTACTAGCTACCACATGATGTTTGCACTTGCTAGCTCATGGACTCTGACTGTCTCAGTGGCTGGGTCCCGAGAGAGCGGGAAACCTTGTGCCCTCTGGCTTTCTAGTGGTAGTGTCCTGTCTGGTGATTGGCTGCACTGTGTTGTGTGCTTACTGGTCATCCTGTGTGTCAATCACTGCCTGTCTACATCTCATTATATACATGAGTGGATATTATGACAACCTCCACCACCCACTCTATTTACTTCAACTATCCCCTACAACCCATCGCGTTCCTCCCTGTACACACAGCATTCAATCAAGAATCTTTTCTTTGACCTGAAATTTCTGCATTCGCACAACCATGGCCCGGGGCAGCGCCCTACTCTCAACCTCTGTCTCAGGGATCGGTGGGTCCAATCCACTTCAGGGACCCTGTCAAACACTTTCTCATCTACCAACTTCTCAAACATTTTCATCACAAAGCTGGTGGCACTGGCACTCGTTCCCACCATTCCTTCCGGCAAACCTATGATGTGCAAATTCTGCTGCCTGGGCCAATTTTCCTGGTCGTCTACCCTTGCCCGCAGCACTTTGCACATTTCCTCCAGCATCGACATCTCTGCTTTCAGCGATACGATTCGGTCACTCTAGTCTGAAATCGCCTTCTCCACTTTTCTTTTATTGACACACCCTCTACCTCCAGATGCTTCTCCACTCAATACACCAACCCACAAAGAATTGCTCCTGCGCCCTCAATCAATCTCTCTGCATTTCCTAATACTGTTGTTGAAATTCTTCTTTTATGAAGCTCATGAGCTGCCCTATCGGCAATGTGGCCATCGATGATAACCCATCCCCCTCTGCCATCTTTCTCAATACTGATGTGCCAAGAGGCTCCTCCAACTCCTGAGCCAGGGCTTTCATCAACTTTTGCCGGGTCTAACACCCCGGCCACATTCCACACTGGGGGAGAATCAACCACTCTTCTCCCACTTTGTCTCCAAAAATTACCCATCAAATGGACAGCAAGTTCCAAAACCAACACCTCCACACTGGAGCCATCATGTGTGCAACCGGTCAAACCATGGCCGCCACCGGAAGTCGGGTGTTCAATGAATACTTCTTATTGGTGTTCACTCGGGTATTCAGAATCGTGGGAGATCAGGACAGAGTAGATGGGGAGACTCTGTTCCCGCTTGAGAAAGGATCAAGAATGAGAGGGCACAGATTTAAAGTAATTGACAAAAGAAGCATAAGCAACATGAGAAAAATCTTTTACACACAGCAAATGACTGGGGTCTGGAATGCACGACCTGGGCGTGTAGGGGAGGTTCAATCAAGGCATTCGAAAGGAAATTAGACAGCTATTTGAAAAGGAAGAATGTGCAGGATTTCAGGGAGAAGGTGAGGGAATTGCCATCTGTGAGTTACTCACTCCGAGCCAGTGCAGACACAATGGGCCAAATGGCCTCATTCTGTAACAACTCTTGAGATTCCTTGCTTTTGTATTCTATGCTTCTACCTGAAAAGTCCAGGATCGTATCTCCTTTCTCAACCTGCACTGCCACCTTCAACAACATATGCACATATAGTTATATGAAATTTGGGATGGTTAGGATAATATTTCAAAAATTCCCTAGGTGGCAATCGGCTGGTCATTATTTTAATAGTGGTTTGAGGGAGTGGATAAAGGAGACAAGCAGGTCTTTTATATTCGGTGGTTTGGCAGAGGAAAATGAGGTACAGCGCATCAAAAAGACAGGATACAAGATACAGCTGTTAGTAGGATTAAATGAGGTAGAGATGGCAGAGTTGAGCAGGCTAGATGAGTTCAGGTGTAAATTAATAAGTCACTTGATGCCAAAACAAAGGGAGGATATCTCAATGGAGAAGTCAGCATGTGACTTGGAGGAGGGTTACCCAGCAGGGTTTTGAATGAGGGGTGGAAGGATTGAACAGAGTGAAATGCTTGATGGCAAAGCAGACGAATGACATGGAAGATAAAAGGCTGATTCTTCAGCCGTGCCAGCTGCAAGATCGCCATGGACAGGACGGGGGCCATGTAAAGGTCCGTTGACCTCTGGTGGGAATTACCGGTCTCCAGGTGGGCACGGCCGTAGAATCGCGCCCAAAGACCGCTTGTCACTCAAGTGTTTACATCGCATTTATTAGGTTATGCTCGCCTGATACACAATATAGTGTTTCAGATTTATGACTTTTCATCAGAATGTTTTGATGAAATGTCGTTGATATGAAATGTTAACTGTTTCTCTCACCATAATTTCTGCTAGTTCTACTGAGCATTTCCAGCATTTTCTGTTTTATTTCAGATTGCTAACATCCGGAGTATTTTGCTTTTTGATAAAACCATAATACCCTGACAGCTACAAAAGTGACAGGCCTTTGCATGAGTCTTTTCCAAATGGCTAGAAAGGTACTGTAGGATCATTTTAGTTGTGAGCCAGGTATTACCTTTATCCTAACTTGTCCTGTAACTAAAAATAACCTAAAATTTATTATGTTGGCATCAATGGCAAACGTCCTGTTAGATAATCAATTTTGTGTTTGCCATATTCAGGCTGGTGTTGTTTAACTGGTTGTGAGTATATGTCTATTTCTTTATATTTAGTGTGCAAAGTACATTTTGTGTTACATAGAACATAGAACGATACAGCGCAGTACAGGCCCTTCGGCCCACGATGTTGCACCGAAACAAAAGCCATCTAACCTACACTATGCCATTATCACCCATATGTTTATCCAATAAACTTTTAAATGCCCTCAATGTTGGCGAGTTCACTACTGTAGCAGGTAGGGCATTCCACGGCCTCACTACTCTTTGCGTAAAGAACCTACCTCTGACCTCTGTCCTATATCTATTACCCCTCAGTTTAAAGCTATGTCCCCTTGTGCCAGCCATTTCCATCCGCGGGAGAAGGCTCTCACTGTCCACCCTATCTAACCCCCTGATCATTTTGTATGCCTCTATTAAGTCTCCTCTTAACCTTCTTCTCTCCAACGAAAACAACCTCAAGTCCATCAGCCTTTCCTCATAAGATTTTCCCTCCATACCAGGCAACAGCCTGGTAAATCTCCTCTGCACCCGCTCCAAAGCCTCCACGTCCTTCCTATAATGCGGTGACCAGAACTGTACGCAATACTCCAAATGCGGCCGTACCAGAGTTCTGTACAGCTGCAACATGACCTCCTGACTCCGGAACTCAATCCCTCTACCAATAAAGGCCAACACTCCATAGACCTTCTTCACAACCCTATCAACCTGGGTGGCAACTTTCAGGGATCTATGTACATGGACACCTAGATCCCTCTGCTCATCCACACTTCCAAGAACTTTACCATTAGCCAAATATTCCGCATTCCTGTTATTCCTTCCAAAGTGAATCACCTCACACTTCTCAACATTAAACTCCATTTGCCACCTCTCAGCCCAGCTCTGCAGCTTATCTATATCCCTCTGTAACCTGCTACATCCTTCCACACTGTCGACAACACCACCGACTTTAGTATCGTCTGCAAATTTACTCACCCACCCTTCTGCGCCTTCCTCTAGGTCATTGATAAAAATGACAAACAGCAACGGCCCCAGAACAGATCCTTGTGGTACTCCACTTGTAACTGAACTCCATTCTGAACATTTCTATTATTGCTATTAAATAGACTGTGTTCGATGTTATATTTTTCTTGATACAGTGAATGAGCTCAGAGCCCTGTTGCGACATCAGAAAATGGAAGAAACGACAAGTTCTGCATCTGCGACCAGGAAATGTCTTCTGGTAATATACTAGTAAACTTGAACCTGTACTTATTTAAGCATTAATAATGTTTACAATAGTTTCACTGGGTTTTAGACTGCAAATTTTCTGTACTTTCCAAGTGCAAGGTTATCGGTTGACATTTGCATGTGATAGAAAAACATAAAATTAGCCCAGTGCTGGCTTAGTTGCTTGAGTTGCAGAATACTGAATTTCAAATCAAGAAGGCCATGAGCACACCCTAACTATCATTTAGACTGGCACATTGCATCCGTTCTAAAGCAAATCAACAGAATAATGTGCCGCTAAAGAGTTTTCCAAGTCGGGGCAAAGGAAGAAAAACCTACCAGATCTAGCAGATTTTCTGTCAGTTCATTACAGAGCCTCAATGATGCCTTGCTAAAGGAATGAATATAGTATTGAATGCAAGAGTGGAGAAGCCAAAATGTTTCACCAAACCTTAAGTTGACCACTGTGCAAAGTTTCTCAATGCAAAAGAAAAGTTAACCCACACATACACAGTTTGTGGTTCTGCACATGGCTATTCAACGCGACTCGTGGGGGCCTGAATGGGGAACCACAGGAAGTAGTCGAGGCCAAAGCATTGTATCTTTTCAAGAAGTAGTTAGATGTAGCATTTAGGGTGGAGGGGATCAAAGGATATGGGGGAAAGCGGGATTAGGCTATTGAATTGGATGATCACCCATGACCATAATGAACGGCTGAGCAAGCCCGAAAGGCCAAATAGCCTCCTCCACCTCCTATTTTCTATGTTACGTTTCTATGTCATTGCTGGGTGGAGCTAAAGTGTTCAAACATTTTGAGAAAACTCTTTGAGTTGAGTTCTAATCCCACAAGTAAGGGGCGAGATTCTCCACTCCCGCGCCGGTTGGGAGAACCGCCTGGGCCGCCAAAATTTCCCGGGACGCCGGTCCGACGCCCTCCCGCGATTCTCCCAAGCGGCGGGAACGGCCCCGTCGAGTTCCACGGGCCGCAGGCCGGAGAATCGCCGGAGACACCCAAAATGGCGATTCTCCGGCACCCCTGCTATTCTCAGGCCCGGATGGGCCGAGCGGCCAGGCCAAAACGGCAGGTTCCCCCCGGCGCCGTCCACACCCGGTCGCTGCCGTCGTGAGCAGTGCGTGAACGCTGGGGGGGCGGCCTGCGGGGGGCGGGAGGGGGGATCCTGCACGGGGGGTGCCTCAAATGTGGGGTGGCCCGCGATCGGTGCCCACCGATCGTTGGGCCGTCCTCTCTGAAGGAGGACCTCCTTCCTTCCGCGGCCCCGCAAGATCCATCCGCCATCTTCTTGCGGGGCGGACTTAGAGAGGACGGCAACCACGCATGCGCGGATGACGCCAGTTATGCGGCGCCGGCCGCGTCATCTATGCGGCACCGCCTTTACGCGGGCGACAAGGCCTGGCGTGTGTAGATGACGCGGCCCCGATCCTAGCCCATTGTCAGGGCCTGAATCGGTCGGGAAATGGGCCGTTTCGCGCCGTCGTGAACCTCGACGGCGTTCACGACGGCGCGGCCACTTTGGCGCGGGAGTGGAGAATCCCGCCCAAGATCTTTTGCTCACAGTGGGACAATTAAAAGAAAAGAGTAAAATAGTATTTAAAGCAGTGCAGTCTTGTTTGAGGACCAGGGGGAAGCTGAAACAAAGCAGTTTGTTGTCTGTAAATTATCAGACACTTCAACCAGTTTATTAGTAAAACATTTTACCCAGGTGCCCTCATTCACGTGATGAACAAAGGGCAAACACAGCTTCATGATTCAACCCAAATTTATTTACAAACAGTTATCCTCCCAAATATAGTTTGCCCGAGATTCTAGTACCTCTGCCAATGTACTTGGTCGAGTTGCAGGTCCAATACATTGAGCCTCAGGCGTCTCAGGGCCGTCGACTGCAAAGGTGGATCTTCCCGTAACAGCCTCCCCGAACAGGCACCGGAATGTGGCGACAAGGGGCTTTTCACAGTAACTTCATTTGAAGCCTACTTGTGACAATAAGCGATTTTCATTTCATTTCATTTTCATTCATTCATCTCGCATGCTTCTTCTGTCTGTTCTCTGGTCTGCTGTTGAGCCTTCTCCATTGCCTCTGTGTTGAGTCTTCGCTGGGGAGGATCTCTGAATGCCTCTTCTTATCCCCCTCTTTGCGCCCTTCCAGAAGTTTCTCTGGCACTCAGCCAATGAGGTCACTGGTCAGGGGTCGCAACACCCAGTGGAGTTGCTGATTGCCATTTTGCAGGACTCCAGGAACTCTTTTTCTTTTTTTCCCCACCCCCCCCTCATATCACAAACTTCTCATTTGCATCCACTTTAGACAACAATAGTGTCAACAATTGAAGATGGTTGGTTGTATCACTAAAATATCTTAGCTGAGTGTAATATATCAGCATAATCAGTCATTTGTTACTTATTACAGCATACAACTGTCAGAAGCAAAATATTTACATTAATTTTCAAAATGTATATAATTATGCTACTTCGTTTTTTCTATCACGTTGTTAGCAGCAGTACTGGCAATGGGTCCCCCTTGTGGTTAACAATAGTACTGATTTAGTGTTGGGATATTATTTATGGGTAATAGGGAAAAATAGCACCTGCAAAATCTAGGTGATGGTTCATGTTTGACTGGATTTACAATGATGAGGAATTAATTCCCATTTTCAATCCCTACATTTCCCTCTTTGGATCAGCTCTCCACTCCTGACCCTTGCCGTCTAGTTATTTGTGTGTTAGTTGATTTCTGATGTCGGTTTATAAATAGTGCCTTCTGCATTAATCATGATTAAAGGGAATGGTATGTATCGTACTACCAATATAAGAATACTGCTGACCACAAGGTATAAGTAAGCTAGTCAAAACTACTGATTTATACCTTGGGAAAATCCGCAAAATAATAAAAGAGCGCTCCACGACACCAGTAAAAATCCTGTATTGACAAGTAATCAAAAATGAATTTGACTCGGTTAGTCACCACAGTGTAATGACCCTGCCTTGTTATGTAATGCAAATTGGTAAGTCCCAAAGTGTAGTGACCCTACCTGTTATTTTCTAATGTAATTGCTTCCATGATATTTGGGTTATTGCAGCTTCTTTTCTCTGTCAAAATTTGGAAACCGCTTTTGTTTTCTAGAAGTTTAGTTAGTGTTTGGTAAAACTTGGGTGTCTTTCGGGTCACTATCCGTGTGGGGTTTGCACATTCTCCCAGTGTCTACGTGGGCCTCACCCCTCACAATCACAATCCAAATATGTGCAGGCTAGGTGGATTGGCCACTAAATTGACCCTTAATTGGAAAAAAAAAGAATTGGGTACTCCAGATTTTTTTAAAAACCTGGGCATCTTGTAAAATGAAGAGTCTACCACCAGATCATCAGTCGTTATCAAATTTGTGACGACAGCAATTGTTGGTGAATCAGGCATAACTGTGTCTGCAGTGAAAACTTGTGCTTTTCCAATCTAATACTGTGCCAAACCTTTCCATGTTTAGTTAGCTGAGTCCATTACACTGCTATAAAGGGTATCGATAACCATCTTTGGTTTATTGTGTAGTAATGGAATTAAATCTAATCATCTGCAGCAATCCTCAACTCAAGTGGACACAGCATGGGTGCAAAATTGACTGAATAATAGGAAGCAGAGAGTAACAGTCAATGGATATTTTTTGGGCTGGAGGAAGTTCTTTGTGTGCAGGGGACAATTTCAAAGTTTGTAAATGACACAAAACTTGGAAGTATTATAAACTGTGAAGACAGTGTGGAACTTCAAAAGGACGTAGACAAGTTGGAAGAGTGGGCAGATAGGTGGCAGATGAAGTTCAACGTGAAGAAGTGTGTGGTGATGCATTGTGGTAGGAAGATCATGGAAAGACCATATAAAATAAGGGGCAAAATTCTTAAGGGTATGCATAGATCCTTGAAGGTGGCAGAAGAAGTGGAGAAAGCAGTTAATAAAGCATAAGTTCATAAGATATAGGAGCAGAATTAGGCCAATTAGCCCATCAAGTCTGCTTCGCTATTTGATCATGGCTGATCTCATCCTGGCCTTAACTCCACCGTCCTGCCCGTTCTCCATAACCCTTTAACCCATGACCAATTAGAAATTTGTCTAACTCCTCATTTAATTACTGTCCCAGCATCTACCGCACACTGGGATAGCGAATTCCACAGATTCACAACCCTTTGGGAGAAATAGTTTCTCATATAGTGTATAGTATTCTGGGCTTTATTAATAGGGGCATCGAGAATAAGAGCAGGGAGGTTATGCTGAACCTATTGTAAGAGCCCAACCTGCTTATTTCCTTTGTTCCCATTTTATTTTATAATTCTTGGTTGGAGTGGACCATTAATCAGAATATGCCTTTAAGCAGAAGAGTGCTTGCTCGGATGGTGTGTTCCTAGTTCTTGTATTTTGGAGAGGAGAAACTAGACACGTTGGCGCTGTCTGAATCTTGAGTATCAGTTTTGGAGGGAGTCAGTTTGATTGGCTAACTGGCAACAGATAGGTTGGCCAGGGATAGTGTCCTGCCTGGCAACTATCAGTGAGTGGTTCCTGCCAGGTGTTTGTTTCTGAGAGAATGTACCAGAAGCCTTTAGTCCCTCGAAGGAAGAGGAGCTGTTTTTTCTACTTCTCTCTGCTGCCAGTTGCCTGCTGTCTCTGTGAGTCTGCAGTGAAGATCATTGAAGGAAAAGAAACGATCCAACTGAAGGCATAATCTTGAGAAATAAACTAACTGGAAGATATCCATCAGAATCAAAGATCCTTTGATTTTATTATATTTTCTTTACCTCTCAACCACCCTTTTCCCTCTGTTTGTCTGTATGTCTGAGTGTGTAGAAAGTGGTGGGAGTTAGAAAGGGGGGGGGGGTGGTTAGGAATCCGATAGTAGATGGCCAGTTGTATTTTGTGCCTATTTAACTATAATTACTGTTTTAAAAAAAAAAATTATTCTCCTCCTTTTTCACATTTTCTCCCACATTTACACCCATCAACAATAAACAATAATCAACAAGATATGTCAATCCCCATAATAACAACGATCCCATCTGCCCACCAACCCCCAAACCTCAACCCGCATGTTTACATAAACAAATGACAAAAAGGAATCAGAGATTACCCGTAGTCACGCTTAATCTACACAGCTCCCCCCCCCCCCCCCTCAACCAACGCCGTCTAGCCTCTGAGAGAGTACCGTACATGATACCCCAGAGTTGTACCCCACCCCCCCCAAGTCTCCAGCTCCTCCCGTCCACTGCCTCTTGTAAAACTCCTCCTCCCAACCTCGGTTCCTTCCTTCCAACTTTCCACCCCAGCTAGACCACTCGGACCCTGTTCTGCCAGGCTCCGATGGCCGCAGCCCCTCTCCCCACCTCACTCCCGTTCACTGGCCGGCTTAAACCGGCCAGCGTGGATGCTCCCGCCCGGGTCCCTTTCCCCCTTGCCCGGCCCCAGTAAAGCCCAAAGATCCCTTTTAGCACACAAACCCCGCATATCCACCTACACCCCAAAGAGCCCTCATTTCGAGTGAAAGTCCCGTCCCTTCCCTTGTCCAAATATATACAGCATTGGCTCCTTTAGCCTCTACACCCGCGCGCAGTGATACAAAAAAGAAGAAAATACAGTCATGAGATTACATCGGCACATGGCCATTCCTCAATTTGTCAGTTCTGCCACAGTCCTTCTGCCTTCGCAAACTCCTCCGCTGCTTCCGCCGTTCCAAAATAAAAGTCCCTGAGCTTATAAGTCATCCTCAGCTTCGCTGGATATACAATGCCGCACTGCACCTTGCTAATGTACAGTGCCCTCTTCACCCGGTTGAAGGCAGCCCGCCTCCTCGCCAGCTCCACCGTAAAGTCCTGGTATACACGTATACCAGCTCCAGCCCACTGCACCACCCGCTTCTGCTTGGCCCAGCTCAGGACCTTCTCCTTCACACTGTACCAGCGGAAACACAGAGTCACTGCCCTTGGCGGCTCACTCGCCTTTGGTATAGGCCTCCACGACCGATGAGCCCGATCCAGTTCATATCGGGAGGGATCCTCCCCCTCCCCCAATAGTTTTGCCAGCATCGCGGCAGAAAACTATAATTACTGTTAATGATAAAAGGTTACTTGTGTTTAAATTTACAAACCTGTTGACTGTAGTCAATTTAGCACGACCAAAGCCACAGGTATTAATATGAAATCTAGTTGCGAGTCAAGTGTGGCTGGAATTGACCATGCACTAGACCAGCCCATGGTGTTGTGACAAGACCCCGGGGGGGGGGGGTGTTGAGAGATCGGAAAGCCATTTAGAAATGCCGTCCCAATCTCTCCTTGCACTGAGGAGTTTCGGCAGGCGGGGCTTTTCAGTACAGGAAACAGGACTAAGTGCGGCCTCCGCCTTGTGTTCCCCGCTGAGTCCCCATATCTAACCAGAGTCATGTTACGTAGCATTGTGTTTTCTCGGCGCTGTGAGGCCCGGGAAACAGGCAGCTAAACGCGCTCGCTATGGACCTCTGTTCCCATTTGGTTAGATGGAGCCCAACATCTCTGTTGGGAACCGCCATCCGATGCAAACAGTACTGCCAAGGTGAAAGCCTACTCAATAGCAACTGTGCTACTGAAAACAGGGCCCCACTCCAGCTGCCATGAACAAACGAGGATTTTAACATTTTATCTCTGCTCTTTCTTGCAAAGGCACTTACCAAAAACTTCCCGGGACATAACTCAAGCCATGTAACCCAAGAAAAGACTAATACAAAATGTGGACTAGGATGTAAAGATTGATTAAAAGTTGAGCGGAGTTGGAGCTCACAAAAATGCAACTGTTTCCGCGTTCATGTCACGCAACAACCAAAATAACTTTTTAATAAGTTGGATATGTGTCAGAATACGATACCATTGAATTGGACAATATACAACGAGGGATAAAATTTTGTTTATGAGCTGTTACCGCTCATAAACAGATCAAGAATGAGAGGCCACCGATTTAAAGTGATTTGCAAAAGAAATGAAATGAAAATCGCTTATTGTAACAAGTAGGCTTCAATGAAGTTACTGTGAAAAGCCCCTAGTCACCACATTCCGGCGCCTGTTCGGGGAGGCTGGTATGGGAATTGAACCGTGCTGCTGGCCTGCCTTGGTCAGCTTTAAAAGCCAGCGATTTAGCCCAGTGAGCTAAACCAGTCCCTGAAGAAAATGTGATGTGAGAAAAAATCTTTTTACACTCATCATTCAGGTCTCGAATGCACTGCTTTGAAGTGTGATGGCAGTAGGTTCAATCGAGGCATTCAAGAAGGCATTAGATGATTATTTGAATGTGCAGGGGAATGGCACTAAGTCACGATGCGTGTTTGGGGCGTCTGTGCCGATACGATGGGCCAACTGGCGGCCTCGTGTGCCGTAACAATTCTGTGATGTCATTTACATCTACTTGATTTAAGTTAGTACCTGCATAAAATTTGGTAAATGTATTAATTGGTCCTTTTAATGGGAGCGCACATGACTTTTGCAATTAAACATAAATTCAGGCCACAGTTAGAACCTTACTGAAATATTTTTAGAAACTTCCACTTTACTTACTGCATGGGAGATAATGATCTGCTTAACTGCTAACAGTGACTGGCTATGCTGCGATATTCGGACTTATTTCAAGTTGTAAGAGAAAACAGGAAAGATGAAAATCATCGAAAAAACTGTCTTCATACAGAAAACTGAATTTAGAAATTGATGCATTTCAGACTGGTGTACAAGAATTGTTCTATCTTTTATTGTGATCTTGAGAAGGGAACATGTTTATGATGTAAAATGAAAATTATTTAGTTTTTTTTTTTATTGCTGACTTAACAAATTTTGATCAACGCCTGGCTTTATAGGAACTAAGAAAATAAATAATCTAAATCATGATGTGCACTGAATCAAGAATTAAATATATTTATAAATATTTGACCATTTCTTGTCATATATAGAAAGCAAGAAATGATTCAGATTGTTCCCCATCTATTGAAGACCTTGTACCTATTATTAATGACCAATCAGAATATATTCAACATTTGGAGGCAGAAGTCAAGCTTTTTAAGGTTGGTTGCATGCATTCTTATTCTTCAAATTAATTATTCCTTGAGGAGGTTGGGGGGGAGGGACTTAACCTGTGAACTTGGAAAATTTTTGCATCTTTGTTAGAAAGGGGGAGAAAGGTTATTGGGATAGGGTGAATGTGAAGCTGAGGTTAAAATTATATTAATCATGATCTTATTGAATGGCGGAGCAGTCTCAAGGGGCCAAGTGGCTGACTCCTGCCCCTAATTCGCATATGTGTATGTTCATATGTTTTCTCAGATGGGATGTTCCAGGAATTGTTTGTGGCCAATGTATTGAATATCTCATTTTGTGACCTGGAAGTCCCGTTAAAGGAGTAGTTAACAGTTCTTTTATAAAATATTGAAAAAAGGCTTTTAAGAGTAGAAAAAGACCATTAAGCCCAAAATGGATCATGCAACACCTGAAATGGAACTTGTAATTATATTAAATCTTTAACATAGAAAACTTTCCACGGTACTTTGCAGAAGGGCAGAGAGAATTATAAAGTGATTAATGAAACATGGTACAGACCATAACTGAAAGCTTGGTCTGTAAGGTAGGCCAAAAATAGAGGAATAATAAAGTGAGCAACCTTTTAAATAACAGTGGTGACAAAATTAAGTTTTAAAAATCTGTATTAAGCCATTGATTTTATTTCTTTATTGCTGGCTACAATAAACTCAATTAATATTGGTTATTGTTTGCTGTTAATGTAAGTAGCACAGTGGTTAGCATGGTTGCTTCACAGCGGCAGGGTCCCAGGTTCGATTACCAGCTTGGGTCACTGTCTGTGCGGAGACTGCATGTTCTCCCCGTGTCTGCGTGGGTTTCCTCCGGGTGCGGTGCTCCGGTTTCCTCCCACAATTCCTGAAAGACGTGCTGATGGGTAATTTGGACATTCTGAATTCTCCCTCTGTGAACCCTAATAGGTTCCGGAATGTGGTGGCTAGGGGTTTTTCACAGTAACTTCATTGCAGTGTTAATGTAAGCCTACTTGTGACAATAAAAATTATTATTATTAAAGTTCTTGCTTCGTACTTTTTAAATCAGAATTGCTTAATTGTTGGACAATTCATTATTTTTATTGAGTAACTGACATTGAATTAACAGGATTAGAAAGCATTTTCTGATCTAGCAGGCTGAAATTAATTAATATTTATTATAGATTTGGCTTCTCTCAAACGATGGGGGAGTTCAGTATGTTAATGTCTATTCAAATCTTGGTTCCACAATTGTTTGCTGATCTATTCAAAAGGTAAAAGCACACTACAGTTTGCAGGAGATGGGAGATTGTCGCAGGAAATGATTAATGATGCTGAACCCGATTATAACACCTATTGTAACACACACAAAATAGGTAATTTGAATAATTGACTTTACCTGAGCAGCATCCTGATCCTGCTTCGGCAATGAGCCCAATATATTGTGAATCATTTCTGTTGTATGCTAGAAACAGAAACATCTCCAAAGGAGCCTGTTTAGTTTGAGAGTGTATGCACAGCATGACCTATTCTGCTGCAGAAACCACTATGGTCTGTCCCACCTATACATTAATTTGAAAATCAACATTGTTTCAGGAATTTCTTAAAATTAAAGTATCAACACAAATGGAAATGGAAAGTGCTTCCTATTTGAGTATTTATATTCTCCGGCACTTTAGTTGTCTTGAGTACTATGGTGATACTTTGTTTGGCTAACTACACTTTGATTGTCACGTTCATTATGTATCTTTATTGTGGGGATGATATTGATTACATATTGGTCACTTGATTACATGTTTTTAATATTTTGCCCTTCATCTAATAAAAGCAGTTTATTCCGAATCTCCCACTTCACTCCCGGTAGATGGCATGGTAGCATAGTGGTTAGCACTGTTGCTTTACAGTTCCAGGGTCCTGGATTTGATAATAGAGGACACAACCTTAATTCACTCCTGCTTACAAGAAAACAAAGGAAGGAAGCACATTCGTTGAAAAATAGAATATATTGTTCTTTCTGAGGGAATAACGGCTTAAAGTGGACTGACTTGGCATTGCCTCAGTATTAGGGTGCGGGATTTAGCGACAGAATGTGCTTTTCTCTTTAAGCTGGTGATGCACTCAAAGAACAAACAAAGAAATGTACAGCACAGGAACAGGTCCTTCGGCCCTCCAAGCCCGTGCCGACCATGCTGCCCGACTAAACTACAATCTTCTACACTTCCTGGGTCCGTATCCCTCTATTCCCATCCTATTCATGTATTTGTCAAGATGTCCCTTAAATGTCACTATCGTCCCTGCTTCCACCACCTCCTCCGGTAGTGAGTTCCAGGCACCCACTACCCTCTGCGTAAAAAACTTGCCTCGTACATCTACTCTAAACCTTGCCCCTCTCACCTTAAACCTATGCCCCCTAGTAATTGACCCCTCTACCCTGGGGAAAAGCCTCTGACTATCCACTCTGTCTATGCCCCTCATAATTTTGTATACCTCTATCAGGTCTCCCCTCAACCTCCTTCGTTCCAGTGAGAACAAACCGAGTTTATTCAACTGCTCCTCATAGCTAATGCCCTCCATACCAGGCAACATTCTGGTAAATCTCTTCTGCACCCTCTCTAAAGCCTCCACATCCTTCTGGTAGTGTGGCGACCAGAATTGAACACTATACTCCAAGTGTGGCCTAACTAAGGTTCTATACAGCTGCAACATGACTTGCCAATTCTTATACTCAATGCCCTGGCCAATGAAGGCAAGCATGCCGTATGCCTTCTTGACTACCTTCTCCATCTGTGTTGCCCCTTTCAATGACCTGTGTACCTGTACTCCTAGATCTCTTTGACTTTCAATACTCTTGAGGGTTCTACCATTCACTGTATATTCCCTACCTGCATTAGACCTTCCAAAATGCATTACCTCACATTTGTCCGGATTAAACTCCATCTGCCATCTCTCTGCCCAAGTCTCCAAACAATCTAAATCCTGCTGTATCCTCCGACAGTCCTCATCGCTATCCGCAATTCCACCAACCTTTGTGTCGTCTGCAAACTTACTAATCAGACCAGTTACATTTTCCTCCAAATCATTTATATATACTACAAAGAGCAAAGGTCCCAGCATTGATCCCTGTGGAACACCACTGGTCACAGCCCTCCAATGAGAAAAGCATCCTTCCATTGCTACTCTCTGCCTTCTATGGCCTAGCCAGTTCTGTATCCACCTTGCCAGCTCACCCCTGATCCCGTGTGACTTCACCTTTTGTACTAGTCTACCATGAGGGACCTTGTCAAAGAAAGGCCTTACTGAAGTCCATATAGACAACATCCACTGCCCTACCTGCATCAATCATCTTAGTGACCTCCTCGAAAAACTCTATCACGTTAGTGAGACACGACCTCCCCTTCACAAAACCGTGCTGCCTCTCACTAATACGTCCATTTGCTTCCAAATGGGAGTAGATCCTGTCTCGAAGAATTCTCTCCAGTAGTTTCCCTACCACTGAAGTAAGGCTCACCGGCCTGTAGTTCCCGGGATTATCCTTGCTACCCTTCTTAAACAGAGGAACAACATTGGCTATTCTCCAGTCCTCCGGGACATCCCCTGAAGACAGTGAGGATCCAAAGATTTCTGTCAATGCCTCAGCAATTTCCTCTCCAGCCTCCTTCAGTATTCTGGGGTAGATTCCATCAGGCCCTGGGGACTTATCTACCTTAATATTTTTTAAGACACCCAACACCTCATCTTTTTGGATCTCAATGTGACCCAGACTATCTACACACCCTTCTCCAGACTCAACATCTACCAACACTCGTACGCCACATCCTATTGCAATGGCGTCTGCCACTTGAACACTTCCAGCTACGAAGTGCATCATACCCACGCGCACACACGCATGCACACAAACACACACACACCTGAACAGGTGCCTGAAAGTGGCGACTAGGGGGTTTTCACAGTAACTTCATTGCAGTGTTAATGTAAGCCTACTTGTGACAATAAAGATTATTATTATTATTACACATGCACTCGCGTGACTTTCACTCCCACGCATTCAGTGCTTCCTACTGGGAGGATAAGGGGTCAAGGAGGGATAAATGGGAAGAGAAAGGGATCTATGAGGAGGGGGTGAGGGTTTGGAGGTGAGGGAGGGATGGCCGGTTAGCTAAGGTGGTTAGTGTCGTGCTAATAATGCCAAGGTCGCGGGTTCGATCCCCATACTGGCCAGGAATGCAAACCTGTTATGGAACCATCTCCATGCCTCATTTTGTTCAGGTTCCCTTTGCAGATGGACAGCACAGTGGTTAGCATTGTTGCTTCACAGCGCCAAGGACCCAGGTGCAATTCCTGGCTTAGGTTACTGTCTGTGCGGAACGGGCATGTTCTCCCTGTGTCTGCGTGGGTTTCCTCCGGGTGTTCCGGTTTCCTCACGCAGTCCAAAGATATGCAGGTTAGGTGGATCGGCTATGCTAAATTGCCCTTAGTGTCCAAAAAAGGTTAGGTGGGGTTACTGGGTTACGGGGTAGGGTGGAGGTATGGGCTTAAGTGGGGTGCTCTTTCCAAAGGCCGGTGCAGACTCGATGGGCCAAATGGCCTCCTTCTGCACTGTAGATTCTATGATTTACTTGGAACCTTCTGCTGGTACCAAATTTAGACATTTTCAGCATGGATTTTGTGTAAATGATTGATTCCGGAATAGCCAATTTTTAAAAAACAATTTATTAACCAATTTGCAGCATCCTTTTCATCTGCCAATTTATTGCATGTACAGTGGAAGAATTGTACAAATTATATTAGTCATAAGGCTTGCGTGATTAATGTTTTAAATCCAAGAGATTGGACTACAAGAGTTATCATGTGGCTGATGAAAGCCCTTGTTTGATTGAAAAAGAGGGTCTGGCTTTTCTCCATTCTACAGAAGCTATGTGGTGTTGAGAAAATGTGCTTATTTTGATGACCGATTATTTGCTGAGTTCAAATTCTGAATCCTCTTCATTGCGGGCAATTTCCAGGTTCCCTGCTACATGCACATGGGGGGAAAGAAGCATGAAAATCTGTAATGTTTATACATAGCTTGATGGTTGTGGTGGGTATGACATATTGTTCACTCAGGAAATATGGGCGGGTTTCTCCTATCCCGCGGCAGAGTCCCCGCACCTTCGTAAACGCCGTTGCGTTTTATGAAGGCGTCAGGGGCCCGATCCGACGACTTATTCTGGCCCGCAAAAGGGGCCAGCACGGGAACGTCGAGAAGCGCGGGGGGGCGTGGCGCCATACTGGCGTCATTCGCGCGATGATGCGACGCCACGTCCCTTGAAACGTGCGTGAACACTGCAAACTCACGAGACCGGCGAGATGTACGCCCCCCGCCGTGCCGCCCCGAGGTCTGTGACCACGACCTAGAGACGCTGCTGGACGCGGTCGAAGATAGGAGGGCGATCCTGTGCCGTCGATGTGGCCACCAGCACCCTGCCAGCACAGTGCGGAGGAATTGACGTGAGGTGGGCGTTGCGGTAAGCGCGGTCGGGCAAACCCCATGGACGGCCGGGCTGTGCCGCAAGAAGATGCACAACCTGATGAGGGCAGCCAGGGCGAGTACACAGAGACCCTGGAACCACCCAACCCCTACCAGCCACACATGTGATAATACACCCACCCCCCTCCCCCAAGGAGTGTTGCCAAACCCCCCCACTTGATCCTCGTGGGCTGCACACCCCTGAGAGCTGCCGTGGCTGCGTGCCCAGTGCTCCAATGCCATCATACAGGTGACATCTGGGCGGGATGCTGTGTACCGACTAACTCTGATGCTTTGCTGTCCCCCCACCAGGAGAAGACTGCCCACAACCACAGGGAGCGTGCAAGAACTGGAGGGGGTTCACCTGTACTGCACCCCTTCACAGTACACGAGCAGAGGGCACTGGACCTCGTTGGCAGGGACCGGGAGGTTGCCCATTGCCAGATCGGAGGTGCACCAGAAATTGAGAGTCCCTTGCCTGCCTACACCCCCCCCCCACACCCAGTACACACCCTCACCCCATTCCACCCCCCCCCCCCCAGCACACAAACACAACCTCATCCCATTCCACCCCCCCCAGCAAACACCCTCACCCCAATCCCCGCCCCCCAACTACACCCCCTCACCCCAGTCCGCGTGTGTAACGATACATGCTGCGTTGTGTGTTGCAGGACCTGCTGCTGATCATCCCGCCCCATCTGGCGCTGCTCGGACCCCACAAGTGGCAGATCCAGATGCCCCCAGGGACGGACGCCACGGCGGGGAGGGCAGTCGCCAACCAAGGCCTTCCTCCGTCACTTTGACACAACAGTCGGACGCACAGAGGACTGAGACCCAGGATCGTGATGAACAGAGGACAGATACCCAGGACAGCGACAGCCCCGAAATGGGGACGATGGACACTGACGCGCACGACAGTCAGGACAGTGACACACAAAGGACGGACAGACTGGACAGTGCTTCCTCAGATGGGGGCAAAAGAAAGAACACCGGCCCAGGGCTCGACGCAGGAACCACCAGACTCTGGGACTGATGACGACCCAGACTTGGTGTCACTCACCAACACCCCCCCCACCATCCCAGAGACTCGCACCTCAGTTGGGCACTTTAGTGATGACGCTTCTGGGACACAGACTGGTGCGCACCACACAGCCATACCGGTACAGCAGGTGGAGGTAGGAGCAGCCGAGGGGCCGGAGGGCAGCCCAGCCCCAGCAACCAGCTGCCGCCCAGACGGTTCCCGGGTTCCTGGACTTTCCGGTCCCACCCATAAACCCGATGCAGTTAGAAACCCAGGGACTAGACAACTTCCGTCCATAACCCGCCCCCATGTCACGTCTGTTGCCCCCCTCGTCCCCATCCTCCTCATCTGGAGAGGCGTCCCCTCCCACGGCCTCCCCCTCTGCCCCCTCCTCCTCTTCCTCCAGCACATCGCCCCTCTGCTGGGCAATTTTGTGGAGGACGCAGCAGACAACAACGTTGCGGCCGACCCTCTCCGAATGGTACTGGAGGGCCCCTCCAGAGCGGTCCAGGCACCTGAAGCGCATCTTCAACAGGCCGAAGCACCTCTCGATCACACCCCTGGTTGTTGCTTGGGCCTCATTGTCGCGGGTCTCCGCGTCGGCCTGTGGCCTCCGTGTGGCCTCCCTTGTCACCCAGCAACTCGAAAAGAAAAAGAAAAGAAAAGAAAATACATAATAGGGAGTAATAATTTTAGTCTTAGAATTAAATTTTAAAAGATTAGAACGATTATAAGATAAGTAGGAAGAGGATCTGTTCGGGAGAGCTCACAGAGAGTCGCCATGCTCCGGCATCATCTTGCTGGCATTTTAGGGATAACGGAAACTGTAGGTTGGGGAACACAAAGAAAATCTGGCCCATATTTTGTTCCTTCTCTTTTCATTTCTTGTTCTTTACATTTCACACCCAGATAATAGCTGTGCAACTTGCTCTTAAACTCATGAATTACTATTTTTTTTTAATAAATATTTTATTGAAAATTTTTGGTCAACCAACACAGTACATTGTGCATCCTTTACACAATATTATAACAACACAAATAACAATGACCTATTTTATAAACAAAAAATGAATAAATAATAAATAACAAAAATGAAAACTAACCCTAATTGGCAACTGCCTTATCACAAGTAACACTCTCCAAAAATATAATTTAACAGTCCAATATATAATTATCTGTCGCAACGACCTATACATATTATACAGTATATATTAACAACCCTGAGAGTCCTTCTGGTTCCTCCTCCCCCCCCACTCCCCCCCCCCCGATCCTGGGCTGCTGCTGCTGCCTTCTTTTTTCCATTCCATCTATCTTTCTGCGAGGTATTCGACGAACGGTTTCCACCGCCTGGTGAACCCTTGAGCCGACCCCCTTAGAACGAACTTAATCCGCTCTAGCTTTATAAACCCTGCCATGTCATTTATCCAGGTCTCCACCCCCGGGGGCTTGGCTTCTTTCCACATTAACAATATCCTGCGCCGGGCTACTAGGGACGCAAAGGCCAAAACATCGGCCTCTCTCGCCTCCTGCACTCCCGGCTCTTGTGCAACCCCAAATATAGCCAACCCCCAGCTTGGTTCGACCAGGACCCCCACTACTTTTGAAAGCACCTTTGTCACCCCCATCCAAAACCCCTGTAGTGCCGGGCATGACCAAAACATATGGGTATGATTCGCTGGGCTTCTCGAGCACCTCGCACACCTATCCTCCACCCCAAAAAATTTACTGAGCCGTGCTCCAGTCATATGCGCCCTGTGTAATAGCTTAAACTGAATCAGGCTTAGCCTGGCACACGAGGACGACGAGTTTACCCTGCTTAGGGCATCTGCCCACAGCCCCTCCTCGATCTCCTCCCCCAGCTCTTCTTCCCATTTCCCTTTTAGTTCATCTACCATAGTCTCCCCTTCGTCCCTCATTTCCCTATATATATCTGACACCTTACCATCCCCCACCCATGTCTTTGAGATCACTCTGTCCTGCACCTCTTGTGTCGGGAGCTGCGGGAATTCCCTCACCTGTTGCCTCGCAAAAGCCCTCAGTTGCATATACCTGAATGCATTCCCTTGGGGCAACCCATATTTCTCGGTCAGCGCTCCCAGACTCGCGAACTTCCCATCCACAAACAGATCTTTCAGTTGCGTTATTCCTGCTCTTTGCCACATTCCATATCCCTCATCCATTCCCCCCGGGGCAAACCTATGGTTGTTTCTTATCGGGGACCCCCCCAAGGCTCCAGTCTTTCCCCTATGCCGTCTCCACTGTCCCCAAATCTTCAGTGTAGCCACCACCACCGGGCTTGTGGTGTAGTTCCTCGGTGAGAACGGCAATGGGGCTGTCACCATAGCCTGTAGGCTAGTCCCCCTACAGGACGCCCTCTCTAATCTCTTCCATGCCGCTCCCTCCTCCTCTCCCATCCACTTACTCACCATTGAAATATTAGCGGCCCAATAATACCCACTTAGGCTCGGTAGTGCCAGCCCCCCCCTATCCCTGCTACGCTGTAAGAATCCCTTCCTCACTCTCGGGGTCTTCCCGGCCCACACAAAACCCATGATGCTCTTTTCAATCCTTTTTAAAAAAGCCTTCGTGATCACCACCGGGAGGCACTGAAACACAAAGAGGAATCTCGGGAGGACCACCATCTTAACCGCCTGCACCCTCCCTGCCAGTGACAGGGATACCATATCCCATCTCTTGAAACCCTCCTCCATTTGTTCCACCAACCGCGTTAAATTTAACCTATGCAATGTGCCCCAATTCTTGGCTATCTGGATCCCCAGGTAACGAAAGTCCCTTGTTACCTTCCTCAACGGTAGGTCCTCTATTTCTCTACTCTGCTCCCCTGGATGCACCACAAACAACTCACTTTTCCCCATGTTCAATTTATACCCTGAAAAATCCCCAAACTCCCCAAGTATCCGCATTATTTCTGGCATCCCCTCCGCCGGGTCTGCCACGTATAGTAGCAAATCGTCCGCATACAAAGATACCCGGTGCTCTTCTCCTCCCCTAAGTACTCCCCTCCACTTCTTGGAACCCCTCAACACTATCGCCAGGGGCTCAATCGCCAGTGCAAACAATAATGGGGACAGAGGGCATCCCTGCCTTGTCCCTCTATGGAGCCGAAAATATGCAGATCCCCGTCCATTCGTGACCACGCTCGCCATCGGGGCCCTATACAACAGCTGCACCCATCTAACATACCCCTCTCCAAAACCAAATCTCCTCAACACCTCCCACAAATAATCCCACTCCACTCTATCAAATGCTTTCTCGGCATCCATCGCCACTACTATCTCCGTTTCCCCCTCTGGTGGGGCCATCATCATTACCCCTAACAGCCTCCGTATATTCGTGTTCAGCTGTCTCCCCTTCACAAACCCAGTTTGGTCCTCGTGGACCACCCCCGGGACACATTCCTCTATTCTCATTGCCATTACCTTGGCCAGGATCTTGGCATCTACATTTAGGAGGGAAATAGGTCTATAGGACCCGCATTGTAGCGGGTCCTTTTCCTTCTTTAAGAGAAGCGATATCGTTGCTTCAGACATAGTCGGGGGCAGTTGTCCCCTTTCCTTTGCCTCATTAAAGGTCCTCGTCAGTACCGGGGCGAGCAAGTCCACATATTTTCTATAGAATTCGACTGGGAATCCATCCGGTCCCGGGGCCTTTCCCGCCTGCATGCTCCTAATTCCTTTCACCACTTCTTCTACCTCGATCTGTGCTCCCAGTCCCACCCTTTCCTGCTCTTCCACCTTGGGAAATTCCAGCCGATCCAAGAAGCCCATCATTCTCTCCCTCCCACCCGGGGGTTGAGCTTCATATAATTTTTTATAAAATGTCTTGAACACTCCATTCACTCTCTCCGCTCCCCGCTCCATCTCTCCTTCCTCATCCCTCACTCCCCCTATTTCCCTCGCTGCTCCCCTTTTCCTCAATTGGTGTGCCAGCAACCTGCTCGCCTTCTCCCCATATTCGTACTGTACACCCTGTGCCTTCCTCCATTGTGCCTCTGCAGTGCCCGTAGTCAGCAAGTCAAATTCTACATGTAGCCTTTGCCTTTCCCTGTACAGTCCCTCCTCCGGTGCTTCCGCATATTGTCTGTCAACCCTCAAAAGTTCTTGCAGCAACCGCTCCCGTTCCTTACTCTCCTGCTTCCCTTTATGTGCCCTTATTGATATCAGCTCCCCTCTAACCACCGCCTTCAACGCCTCCCAGACCACTCCCACCTGGACCTCCCCATTATCATTGAGTTCCAAGTACTTTTCAATGCACCCCCTCACCCTTAGACACACCCCCTCATCTGCCATTAGTCCCATGTCCATTCTCCAGGGTGGACGCCCTCCTGTTTCCTCCCCTATCTCCAAGTCTACCCAGTGTGGAGCGTGATCCGAAATGGCTATAGCCGTATACTCCGTTCCCCTCACCTTCGGGATCAACGCCCTTCCCAGCACAAAAAAGCCTATTCGCGAGTAGACTTTATGGACATAGGAGAAAAACGAGAACTCCTTACTCCTAGGTCTGCTAAATCTCCACGGGTCTACACCTCCCATCTGCTCCATAAAATCTTTAAGTACCTTGGCTGCTGCCGGCCTCCTTCCAGTCCTGGACTTCGACCTATCCAGCCCTGGTTCCAACACCGTATTAAAATCTCCCCCCATTATCAGCTTTCCCATCTCTAGGTCCGGAATGCGTCCTAGCATCCGCCTCATAAAATTGGCATCATCCCAGTTCGGGGCATATACGTTTACCAAAACCACCGTCTCCCCCTGTAGTTTGCCACTCACCATCACGTATCTGCCCCCGTTATCCGCCACTATAGTCTTTGCCTCGAACATTACCCGCTTCCCCACTAATATAGCCACCCCCCTGTTTTTCGCATCTAGCCCCGAATGGAACACCTGCCCCACCCATCCTTTGCGTAGCCTAACCTGGTCTATCAGTTTCAGGTGCGTTTCCTGTAACATAACCACATCTGCCTTAAGTTTCTTAAGGTGTGCGAGTACCCGTGCCCTCTTTATCGGCCCGTTCAGCCCTCTCACGTTCCACGTGATCAGCCGGGTTGGGGGGCTTCCTACCCCCCCCTTGTCGATTATCCATCCCCTTTTTCCAGCTCCTCACCCGGTTCCCACGCAGCTGTATCTCCCCCAGGCGGTGCCCCCCCGCCCATCCCCTCCCATACCAGCTCCCCCCTCTCCCCAGCAGCAGCAACCCAGTAATTCCCCCCTCCCACCCCCCCCGCTAGATCCCCCGCTAGCGTAATTACTCCCCCCATGTTGCTCCCAGAAGTCAGCAAACTCTGGCCGACCGTGGCTTCCCCCCGTGACCTCGGCTCGCACCGTGTGACGCCCCCTCCTTCCTGCTTCTCTATTCCCGCCATGATTATCATAGCGCGGGAACCAAGCCCGCGCTTCTCCCTTGGCCCCGCCCCCAATGGCCAACGCCCCATCTCCTCCACCTCCCCTCCTCCCCCATCACCACCTGTGGAAGAGAGAAAAGTTACCACATCGCAGGATTAGTACATAAAACTCCTCTTTCCCCCCTTTTTAACCCCCCTCTTCGCCCCCCACATTCGCCCCACCACTTTGTTCAAACGTTCTTTTTAATAACCCGCTCATTCCAGTTTTTCTTCCACAATAAAAGTCCACGCTTCATCCGCCGTCTCAAAGTAGTGGTGCCTCCCTCGATATGTGACCCACAGTCTTGCCGGTTGCAGCATTCCAAATTTTATCTTTTTATGAAGCACCGCCTTGGCACAATTAAAGCTCGCCCTCCTTCTCGCCACCTCCGCACTCCAGTCTTGATAAACGCGGATCACCGCGTTCTCCCATTTACTGCTCCGAGTTTTCTTTGCCCGTCTAAGGACCATTTCTCTACCCTTAAAACGGAGGAATCTCACCACTATGGCTCTGGGAATTTCTCCTGCTCTCGGCCCTCGCGCCATCACTCGGTATGCTCCCTCCACCTCCA
The DNA here is from genome assembly GCF_047496885.1 of Scyliorhinus torazame. NCBI lineage: Eukaryota > Metazoa > Chordata > Chondrichthyes > Carcharhiniformes > Scyliorhinidae > Scyliorhinus > Scyliorhinus torazame. The sequence goes on from NC_092707.1 coordinate 385,061,486, forward strand.
ACGGACCCGCCGGGGCCTCCGCTCCCATTAACGAGTGCAGCATCGTGCTCACATATGCCCCGACGTCCGCTCCCTCCGCACCTTCAGGAAGACCAAGAATCCTCAGGTTGTTCCTCCTTGCGTTGTTCTCCAGTGCCTCCAACCTTTCCACACATCGTTTCTGATGTGCCTCATGCGTCTCCGTCTTCACCACCAGGCCCTGTATGTCGTCCTCATTCTCGGCTGCCTTTGCCTTCACGACCCGAAGCTCCCGCTCCTGGGTCTTTTGTTCCTCCTTTAGCCCTTCGATCGCCTGTAGTATCGGGGCCAACAGCTCTTTCTTCATTTCCTTTTTGAGCTCTTCCACACAGCATTTCAAGAACTCTTGTTGTTCAGGGCCCCATGTTAAACTGCCACCTTCCGACGCCATCTTGGTTTTTGCTTGCCTTCCTTGCCGCTGTTCTAAAGGATCCACTGCAATCCGGCCACTTTCTCCTCCTTTTTTCATCCGTATCCAGGGGGGATTCCCTTCTGGTTTACCGCACAGTGTTTTTAGCCGTCAAAATTGCCGTTGGGGCTCCTATCAAGAGCCCAAAAGTCCGTTTCACCGGGAGCTGCCGAAACGTGCGACTCAGCTGGTCATCGCCGCACCCGGAAGTCCTCATGAATTACTATTAATGCAATAGAGTAACCATCCTATTTATTTTTCCAGTTGCACCCTTCCCCTCTTGTGAGGAAGGTGTGGAGCCTTTGTTTATTGCCTCCCCAAAATGACAGAGGTAGGGTCAATAACTCATTAAGAATTTATATTCTGCCACTCTAGCACTGTACTGCTCTAAGTACAGTCATCATGAACTGCTTGCCACACATCACTTACATGTATCACCTCCAATGATAGATCGATATGTTTGTTCAGTGAGTAGCTCACCAATATATGCAAGAATATTACACTGGTTCAATTCCCAGTCTGTAGTCTCCTTGGAAATAGGCCATTTAGCCCATCGCGCCTGCTCTGCCATTCAGCAAGATTGTGACTGATCTGATTGTGGCCTTAACTCTACTTTCCTGCTGACTATCATAATCCTTGACTCCCATATCAATAAAAACATCTGTCTAATTCAGCCTTGAATATGTTGACCGACCCAGCCTCCACTGCTCTCTTGTGGAAATGAATTCCAAAGACTAAAGATCCCCTGAGTTAAGAAATCCCTCCTCAGATCTCTGTCTTGAATGGGTTACTACTTATTTTGAAACTGTATCCCTAGTTCTTGATTCCACCATAAGGGGAACCATCCTCTCATCCTGTCAAGTCCCCTCAATATCTTTAATGTTTCAATAAGATTATTTGTCATTTACGGAAATCCAATGAAAATATGTCCAACCTGCTCCACCTTTCCTCATAAGCTCACCTTTATCCCATGAATTAGTCTTGTGATCCTTTTCTGAACTGCTTCCATTGCAAATATCTCCTTTAGTAAGTATATACTTGCATTACTCCTTAAGCAACAAGACCAAAACCCTCAGTAATCTAGTTACTCTACTCTCACCAATACCCTGTAGAGTTGTAGCAAGGCTTCTCTATTTTTACACCCTTTCTCTCCTGTAATAAAGGCACACATTCCAAATACCTTCCAACTTACCGGCTATACTTCCATGCTAATTTTTTGACATTCATGTGTGGGGAGGCCTAGATCCCTATGAACTGCAACATTCTGCAGTGTCTCTCCATTTAAATAATCTGCTTTTTGATTCTGAAACGAAAGAGAAAATGCTGGAAAATCTCAGCAAGTCTGGCAGCATCTGTAGGGAGATAAAAGAGCGAACGTTTCGAGTCCGATGACTCTTTGGCAAAGCTTTGACAAAGTTCTCGAGATCACCAGCCAGACCGTTGAAGCACAAGGAACCACAATGTAGGACATGGAGACTGCATTGTCTGGACATTGTGATAGGGTCACCTCCTTGGAGTCTGACCTTGTTGCAGTGATCAAGGATAACAGGACATTTAACACCCAAGCTGGATGACTTGGAGAACAGACCCAGAAGGCAAATTGTTTGTGTTGTGGTGTTACCAGAGGGGATCAAAGGTCGCACGCTTATTCAGTATGTCTCAGACCTGTTTCACAAAATGGTGGGTGAGAACGTACTTTCATTCTCCCCCCTCCCCCGTACCCCCCAGAATTAGACCGGACCCACCATTCGCTCTGACTCAAACTTTGATCTGGAGATCGTCCTTGTGCTGTAATTGTAAGGTTTTGCAGCTTTAAGGAGAAGGAGTTGGTGCTTCAATGGGCAAGAGAGTGCCGGGATTTTACTTGGGAAGGACACTCCTTCAGATTATATCAGGACGTGCAAAATATAAGTTTGGATTAAAATACATTCTTTAAAAAAAAATCCTGGGGCAGCACGGTGGCGTGGTGGTTAGCAATGTTGCCTCACGGCGCCGAGGACCCAGGTTCGATCCCGGCCTGGGTCACTTTCCGTGTGGAGTTTGCACATTCTCCCCGTGTCTGTGTGGCTCTCGCCCCCACAACCTAAAGAAAAATGTGTAGGGTAGGTGAATTTGCCACACTAAATTGCCCTTTAATTGGAAAAAACTGGGTGTTCTAAATTTATAAAAGAAAGAAAAGGCCCCCATCCTAGGAAAGACCCCTGACCTGAGCCTCTCTATCCTAGCCCGAGCCCCCAACCTCCACCTCCCTGAAGAAACCTCTTGGCACACTGAAGCAAAGCGTAGAAAGTGTACTCGCCCCCTTGTCCTACCCTCGGAGTCCATGGCGCATAGTCCCAGGTTGTCAGGACCAGAAGATATTGGCACCCGCAGGACTTCCAGCTGGTGGGGCGGGGTCAGTGTGGGAGATTGCCGGGCGACCAGCACATCCGGCCTCAAACCTGCTAATTATATTTAGATACATGTAGATCAGCAGCTGTTGTCATGTTCTTGTCCACTCTGCCGAGAACCTGATCAGGCCAGGCGCAGCGCGTTTGGCGCCCAGCAAGAATCCCGTTTTGGCACTCACGCTCGATTTAATGGGCCGCCGGGGATCCCACCTGGGGCTAGCAGTCTCGGCGAATCATGGCTCATGAATTTGCATATACTTGGCATATAATTTGACCTTTCCTTTTTCGCTCGTGTTTAACCGTTGCCCGTTGCTCCCCATTGCCCTTGCTTCAGCTTTCTTTTCCATTTCTGCCTTGAAGGTGCCTCTGATCAACCTTGTTGATTAGCCTCCAGGTCCGAGTTGAGCTTGGCCTGTCTTAAGAACTGCGATAGTATTAAAATAATAAAATAAAGCAAAATGAAGACCTAGGGCAAAATTCTCCGACCCCCCGCCGGGTCGGAGAATCGCCGGGGGCTGGCGTGAATCCCGCCCCCGCCGGTTGCCGAAGTCTCCGGCACCGGATATTCGGCGGGGGCGGGAATCGCGCCGCGCCAGTTGGCGGGCCCCCCCGCTCGATTCTCCGGCCCGGATGGGCCTAAGTCCCGCCGCTAAAATGCCTGTCCCGCCGGCGTAAATTAAACCACCTACCTTACCGGCGGGACAAGGCGGCGTGGGCGGGCTCCGGGGTCCTGGGTGGGGGCGCGGGGCGATCTGGCCCCGGGGGGATGCCCCCTCGGTGGCCTGGCCCGCGAACGGGGCCCACCGATCCGTGGGCAGGCCTGTGCCGTGGGGGCACTCTTTCCCTTCCGCCTCCGCCACGGTCTCCACCATGGAGGAGGCAGAAGAGACTCCCTCCACTGCGCATGCGCGGGAATGCCGTCAGCGGCCGCTGACGCTCCCGCGCATGCGCCGCCCGGAGATGTCATTTCCACGCCAGCTGGCGGGGCACCAAAGGCCTTTTCCGCCAGCTGGCGGGGCGGGGCGGAAATTCGTCCGGCGCCATCTGGTCCATTTTCCATGCCCTAACACAGTGGTGACACAGTCCATTTTAGAACATGACAAAGGTATATCCGCTGAGAAAGAAAGGCCCTATGGATAAGGATGCACCATCCATGGCTAACTAAGGAAGTTAAGAATGGTAACAAATTGAAAGAGATAATGTGCAATGCTGCAAAGATCAGCAGTAGACCAGAGGATTGGGAATATTTTATAAGCCAGTAAAGGATGATTTTTTTTTAATTAAAAGGGAGAAATTGGAAGTATGAGAGAAAAATAGCAAGACCTATAAATAAAGACAGTAACATCTTCCACAAGTACTTAAAAAAGAAAAGAGTATCTAAAGTGAGCAATGCTCCTTTAGGGGTGAGATTGGGAAATTAATAATAACAAGGAAACAATAGCGACTTTTAGCAAGTATTTTATATTGTCTTCACAGTAGAAGATAAATAAAGCATTCTAAGAATAGTACAAAAGCAGGGGGCAAAAGGGATGGAGAAACGTGAAACAATCATGATCACTAATGAAAATGTACTGGGAGAATTAATGGGATAAAGGCTGACCAGTCCCCGGATCTATTGAGCTACATTGTAGGGTCTTAAAAAAACGGCTGCAGAGATTGCCGCTGTGTGTATTGGTTATAATCTTCCAAATTCCCTAGGTTCTGGAAAGCTCCCAGCAGATTGGAAAATGAGTAGAGAGGATGTAACTAGTAGAGTTGATGAGGTGGAGCCAGTGCATGTGGTTTACTTGGACTTTCAGAAGGCTTTTGACAAAGTCCTGTAGCATATAGAATTAAAGCGAATGGAATTAGAATAGAAAACTAAAGAGTAGGAATAAATGAGTCTTTTCCGAGTGGCAGGCAGTGACTACATAGAACAGTACAGCACAGAAGAGGCCCTTCGGCCCTTGGTGTTGTGCCGAGCCTTGTTTGAAACCAAGATCAAGCTATACCACTCCCTGTCATTCTGGTGTGATCCATGTGCCTATCCAATAACCGCGTGAAAATTCCTAAAGTGTCCGACTCCACTATCACAGCAGGCAGTCCATTCCACACCCTAACCACTCTCTGAGTAAAGAACTTACCTCGGACATCCCTCCTATATCTCCCACCCCGAACCTTATAGTTATGCCCCCTTGTAACAGCTACATCCACCCGAGGAAATAGTCTCTGAACGTCCACTCTATCTATCCCCTCATCACCTTATAAACCTCTATTCAGTCGCCTCTCATCCTCCTCCGCTCCAAAGAGAAAAGCCCTAGCTCCCTCAATCTTTCCTCATAAGACTTATCCTCCAAACCAGGCAACATCCTGGTAAATCTCCTTTGCACCCTTTCCAATGCTTCCACATCCTTCCTATAGTGAGGTGACCCGAACTGTACACAATACTCCAAATGTGGTCTCACCAGGGTCATGTACAGTTGCAGCATAACCTCACAGCTCTTAAACTCAAGCACCCTGTTAATAAACGCTAACACACTATAGGCCTTCTTCACGGCTCTGTCCACTTGAGTGGCAACCTTCAGAGATCTATGGACATGAACCCCAAGATCTCACTGTTCCTCCACATTCCTCAGAACCCTGCCGTTGACCCTGTAATCCGCATTCAAATTTTTCCTACGAAAATGAATCACCTCGCACTTATCAGGGTTAAACTCCATCTGCCATTTTTCGGCCCAGCTCTGCATCCTATCAATGTCTCTTTGCAGCCTACAACAGCCCTCCACCTCATCCACGACTCCACCAATCTTCGTGTCATCAGCAAATTTACTGACCCACCCTTCAGCCCCCTCCTCCAAGTCATTGATAAAAATCACAAATGGCAGAGGACCCAGCACTGATCCCTGTGGTACACCTCTGGTAACTGGTCTCCAGCCTGAAAATTTTCCATCCACCACCACTCTCTGTCTCCTATGTGATAGCCAGTTACTTATCCAATTGGCCAAATTTCCCTCTATCCCACACCTCCTTACTTTCTTCATGAGCCGACCATGGGGAACCTTATCAAACGCCTTACTAAAATCCATGTATACGACATCAACTGCTCTTCCTTCATCTACACACCTAGTAACCTCCTCAAAGAATTCAATCAAATTTGTGAGGCAAGATATACCCTTCACGAATCCGTGTTGACTATCCCGGATTAAGTTGCATCTTTCCAAATGGTCATAATTCCTATCCTTCAGGACCTTTTCCATTAATTTACCGACCACCGAAGTAAGACTAACCGGCCTATAATTACCAGGGTCATTCCTATTCCCTTTCTTGAACAGAGGAACAACATTCGCCACTCTCCAGTCCTCTGGCACTATCCCCGTGAACAATGAGGACCCAAAGATCAAAGCCAAAGACTCTGCAATCTCATCCCTTGCCTCCCAAAGAATCCTAGGATATATCCCATCTGACCCAGGGGACTTGTCGACCTTAAGATTTTTAAAAATTGCTAATACATCCTTCCTCAGAACATCATCCTCCTATAACTATAACTAGTGGGGTACCGTACTGGCTCGGTGCTGAGACCCCAGCTATTCACAATATATATTAATGATTTAGATGAGGACCCAAAATGTAATATCTCCAGATTTGCAGATGACAATACGTTGGGTGGGAGGGTGAGCTGTGAGGAGAATGCAGAGATCCTTCATTGTGATTTGGACAAGTTGAGTGAGTGGACAAATGTATGGCAGATGCAGTATAATTTGGATAAATGCAAGGTTATCCACTTTGGTAGTAAAAACAGCAAGGCAGACTATTATCTGAATGGCCATAAATTAGGAGAGGGGAATGTACAATGAGACTTCGATGTCCTCGTACACCAGTCGCTGAAGATAAGCATGCAGGTGCAGCAGGCGGTAAAGAAGGCAAATGGTATGCTGGCCTTCATTGTGAGAGGATTCGAGTACAGGAGCAGGGATGTCTTGCTGCAATTATACAGGGTCTTGATGAGACCACATCTGGAATATCGTGTACTGTTTTGGTCTCTTTATCTGAGAAAGGATGCTCTTGCTCTAGAGGGGCTAGCTTAGTGGTAAAATCCAGGCGGCTGGACAAGTTGGCCAAAGGACCTGTTTTCATGCTGTAAACCTCTATGAGTGCAGCAAAGGTTTACAAGATGGATGGCAGGATGGACATATGAGGAAAGTTTGAGTCGGTGAGGATTGTATACACTGGAGTTTAGAAGAACGAGGGGGATCTCATAGAAACCTATATAATTCTAACAGGACTAGAGAGGGTAGATGCAAGAAGAATTTTCCCAATGGTGGGAATGTCCAGAAGCAGGGGGGGGTCACTGTCTGAGTATATGGGGTATACCATTTTGAAAAGAGATGAGGAAAGGTTTCTTTCCCCAGAGAGTGGTGAGCCCGTGGAATTTGTTATCACAGGAAGTAGTTGAGGCCAAAACATTGTATGTTTTCAAGAATATGGGGGAAGGAGGGATTAGGCTATTGAGTAGGATGATCAACCATAATCATAATGGCTGACGGAGCAGGCTCAAAGGGTTGAATGGCCTCCTCCTGGTCCCATTTTGTATGTTACTATATTTCTAAATACAACACTATACTATTCAAGAAAGGATTAAGGCAGAAAGCAGGAAATTATAGGTCTTTTATTCTAACATCTGTTGGGAAATTGCTAGAATCCATTTGTAAAACGATTACAGCACGACAATTAGAAAATCATAATACAATCAGGCAGAACCAACATGGTATTGTGAAAGGGTGATAGAGTTTGACAAATTAATTAAAGTTTTTTTTAGGATGTAACAAGCAGAGTGGATAAAGGGGAAATCAGTAGATGTAGTATACTTTGATTTCCAAAACACTCTGATGAGGTGCCATATAAACTGCACAAGCTTGTTCGGAGGTAATATATTAGCATGGATAGGGATTGGCTAACTAAGGCTGGGATTTTCTGGTTCCACTAGTGACCGGCATCTTCATGGGAGGGATGGGAAAGTTTGGAGAGTGGCTTAAAAAAAAAGTTCCCATCCCGCCCATGACTGTACTTGTCGCTGGCAGGACAGGAAATTCCCACTCTCAACTGGTTTAAATGGCTCATTTTCAGGTTGGCAAACTATAACTAGTGGGGTACTGCAGGACTGGTGCTGGGCCTCAACTATTTATGATCTACATTAGTGATTAGCATGTAGGAACCGACTCCAATGCAGCCAAGTTCTCTGGTGATACAAAGGTAGGTAGGGCGGAGAGTAAGTTGTGAATAGGACATAAAGGGCTAGGTTTTCATGGACTTGGGAAAAGTCTGTGGAGGGGTGGGACCCCGATTCCAGGATTTCCAACCCCATTCCCAGGGATTCCTCTTTTTACCAGTACCTTTGAGGGTGCAGACAGGTGCGGCCTGTACCACCAGAACGGCCAGTTTAATTACAGGGATAGACTTGTCCTAATCCTCTGCAATTTTCATGGAGCTGGACAGCTTTTCAAAGAGTCATGGTTCAGGCATCTCAGAGGTGTCATGAACCATATTTTGCATGGGGCAACCTTTTGAAAGACAAGTTCAATGTCCCCGTTCTTCCCCATGCCGCGGTATGTTCTACCACCCATCCCCTATTATTTCTGATATTTCCCATGGCACTTCCATATCCATTCACCCACTGTATAGAAACAATTAACTCTGTTGTGAGAATAGGGGGTGAGATTCTTCGACCCCCCGCCGGGTTGGAGAATCGCCGGGGGCTGGCGTGAATCCCGCCCCTGCCAGTTGCCGAATTCTCCGGCACCGGATATTCGGTGGGGGCGGGAATCGCGCCGGTTGGCGGCCCCCCCGCGATTCTCCGGCCCGGATTGGCCGAAGTCCCGCAGCTAAAATGCCTGTCCCGCCGGCGTAGATTAAACCACCTACCTTGCCGTCGGGACAAGGCAGCGCGGGAGGGCTCTGGGGTCCTGGGGGGGACGCGGGGCGATCTGGCCCCGGGGGGTGCCCCCACGGTGGCCTGGCCCGCGATCAGGGCCCACCGATCCGCGGGCGGGCCTGTGCCGTGGGGGCACTCTTTTCCTTCCGCCTTCGCCACGGTCCCCACCATGGCGGAGGCGGAAGAGACTCCCTCCTCTGCTCATGCGCGGGAATGCCGTCAGCGGCCACTAACGCTCCCGCGCATGTGCCGCCCGGAGATGTCATTTCCGCGCCAGCTGGCGGGGCACCAAAGGCCTTTTCCGCCAACTGGCGGGGCGGAAATTCGTCCGGGGCGGAAATTCGTCCGGCGCGGGCCTAGCCCCTTAAGGTTGGGGCTCGGGCCCCAAAGATGTGGTGCATTCCACACCTTTGGGGCGGCGCGATGCCCGACTGATTTGCGCCGTTTTGGGCGCCAGTCGGCGGACATCGCGCCGATACCGGAGAATTTCGCCCAGGATGTGTAAAACATTTTTTTTTTAAAGTGATTCGTTTATAACTTTACACTTTCCTGAAGTAACATTTTTTTAAAATTCCAGGCCAATAAAAAGTGTCAATTCTCCAGACTCTTTAATGTACCAAAAGTAGAGCTAAGAGCCCATATTTCCATGAGAATACTGAAGCACCTGAGCCCCAGGGAAAACATTGCTTGATTGACAGCTCTGGCTCTCTAATTTCCTCTGTCAATTGCACAATGTTTATTTACATAAGATAAAGAGGATGTAAGTGCTTACAGTTTCCACTTGCACTTTCAGCAACTTAGCCAAAAATCCTTTATCTAAAGGGTGCAGGGGGAACGTCTAACTATCAACAGGTGCCTTCAGACACAATAACAAAATCTGGCCCATTATATTTGAAGTTAGAAATGTTGGAAATTATATTGAGTTCAAAAGTTATTGTTGAATAATTTAAAAAAGGGTTTACACAATCTAGTCACTTAAATGTATCAGTAATTATCCACTACATTTAAGATATGCACATCCAAGTGTATAACATATACCTGATACGATAATTTCAAAAATCACTTGGAGTATTGAATTTATAGAAATAAATAAACAATATGATTCAGTTTTGCCCTTTAAGAAGCAACAAAATTAAAACGCCATGTTCAATATTTAGGCCCATTACCGTAATGGATCAAATTACAGATTAGTGGCAAAAGATAGGGGGCGAGATTCTCCAACCCCCCGCCGGGTCGGAGAATCGCCGGGGGCTGGCGTGAATCCCGCCCCCGCCGGTTGCCGAAGTCTCCGGCACCGGATATTCGGCGGGGGCGGGAATCGCGGCGCACCGGTTGGCGGGCCCCCCCCGCTCGATTCTCCGGCCCGGATGGGCCGAAGTCCCGCCGCTAAAATGCCTGTCCCGCTGGCGTAAATTAAACCACCTACCTTACCGGTGGGACAAGGCGGTGCGGGCGGGCTCCGGGGTCCTGGGGGGGGGTGCGGGGCGATCTGGCCCTGGGGGGTGCCCCCACGGTGGCCTGGCCTGCGATCGGGGCCCACCGATCCGCGGGCGGGCCTGTGCCGTGGGGGCACTCTTTTCCTTCCGCCTTCGCCACGGTCTCCACCATGGCGGAGGCGGAAGAGACTCCCTCCACTGCGCATGCGCGGGAATGCCGTCAGCGGCCGCTGACACTCCTGCGCATGCGCCGCCCGGAGATGTCATTTCCGCGCCAGCTGGCGGGGCACCAAAGGCCTTTTCCGCCTGCTGGCGGGGCGGAAATTCGTCCGGCGCCAACCTAGCCCCTCAATGTTGGGGCTCGGCCCCCAAAGATGCGGAGCATTCCGCACCTTTGGGGCGGCGCGATGCCCGTCTGATTTGCACCGTTTTGGGCGCCAGTCGGCGGACATCGCGCCGTTTCCGGAGAATTTCGCCCATTATTTGCATTTCCACAACTTTGCAATATTAAATCATCAGTGGCTGAATTGGGAAAAAATTGTAACCTTAACTCTGTTGCTGTTGAGAAGCACTTTGGAAGTTACCATTTGTGACCCACTCATATGTGGAAAAATCTACAGGTGAATGCTTGTTATACATTTTAGTTACCGTTGTATGAAGAGTCAAAAGTCCTGTTCCTTTTCACCAAACACCATTTATTTTACTTCCACAGCCTCTGCACAAAGCTCTAACAACACATCACCTGATACAAGGGCCACCTGAAGCCCCTTTACATAATCAGTGTCAATCATTGGATACTTAACATAAATGAGACAACTAATTGCAATGTCTCTTAATGCATTACTTAACTCTTAACCTATTGCTTAACAATGCTGATGTAATCAATAGATTGAAAATCTTAATGTGGCGTATTGTTCAAGGTTTCTGACTTAGAAAGTTGGCCATTTTGATCAATTTCTCTTCAGATATATCGTGTTAAAACAGATATGTTTTTGCAAGGAAATATTTATTTGTATATAGAAATTATATTGTGTTCTCATCTTTAAACTCGACCATCTGAATTCTTACACAAGACAAAAGCAGATGGAAATATTATGCATGATAAGTTTAGATATAATTGTGATCGTTAGAACAGGAAGTGTGTGTTTAATAATTGTATAAATCATTGCATCAAATGGTAATTGATGCAGATGATATGAAATTACTTTTCATATCGATTTAATTGTCTGATAAATAATTTAAATGTGTTGGTATGTAAAATAAGTAATGAAGGGTACTACAGTGGGACTTTAAAAAAAAATTGCCTTGAAGATATCTTTTATGTTTTCATCTATTCTAGATTTATTAATTCAGGTTCTTGGGTGATTTATTACAATATAATATTCCACCATATTCAGATATGATGGCACATTTCAAAGTTAGATTTCACATTGTGGAGAAATTACATAATTTTGACTGAATTATTTTCAAAAGATTCTAATTTAAAATATAATGATGAATAATCACTTTAAGTTAAACGGGAGAAAGTTAAGTATTATTGCACTTTTGTGCCTATTTCAGTTTTTCAATACTTTCATAAACTTCCTTACACACCATTAAAAAAAAAAAAAATAACTGATCAATTCAGGAGGAGCTCTCAAGTGTGGAACAGCGGGTACAGGTTGTTGTGGTTGAAAACGAAAAACTTGGTGAAGAACTGAGATCAAGAGCAGATCAGGCTACTCTGAATGAACCATCTGCCTGTCCTTTTTCAGTAAGTCTGAATTTCCTAATATCATGCAGAAATCAAATGACACTGGTACTAAATTTAATGAAAAAGTCACCTTATTCTTCGGTAAACCATGAAAATTATATTGCAAATGAGAGTTTGTAGTTTGTAATACTTAAGTTTCATATGCTCTGTATACAGAAAAAAAACTGGTCAGTGTTCCCTGCATAGTTTGTATAAATGCTTGCATATTATTCTAAGAATTTAATTTCTGATTCTGCTCTGTGTCGCTCACAGTCTTTAGTGGGCTGATTTTTTTTAAATGCATAACTTGTGTTGTTTGTGTGCTGGGCTTAAGGTACAATAATAGTACATGATACACGAGGATCCCAGCAAGTAGGAAAAAAAATAAAATGGAAAAGACTGCACAAAGATTGGCACCTCCTTACCAGAAGGTAGCTTATTCTGTGTTTCCAATACGAGGAGGGAGTCATTTTATGTGTACACTTTCTAAGAATGCAAAGGGTATTTGCATACAAAATTAAACTGGGCATCTAGTTTATCTTACTATTCCACCAGTGTTAGCGGGAGAGAATCTCAAAGAAATCACTCAACGCTCAGGCCTGGTCCTCACAACAAACGGTTTATTTCGCCAGCGGGGAGATGGCGTCTGTTAAAGTCCCAGGCCATCTCTCCACCGAACAAAGGAAAACCTCCATTCTTATACATTTTTCTAAATAGCAACACAGCCCATTTCGGCTGCAATTTGTCCAATAATATTGATTATAGATTGCATACATTAGTTATGTCCAATCGCTGCCTGCTTAGCCATGATCTCCTTGTACAGATGTGATAGAGTTAGCTATTTCCCTGTTTAAGTGTTCAGAAATATCAAATTACAGCTAAGCTAATTTGCAAATACAATTACTTTTTATTCTTGTTGGCAATATTTAATTAGGAACCAACCTGCAGAAGCTATCCAATGAAATTTGATATTACGTAAAGTGGGTTGGTACCTTACCAGCCTCTGACTTCATGAAGAAGTCACTCATACTAACTGTTAAAGTTATCTTTCCTGCCTGCATCTGGAGACCTTGGGCTGGTGTGGCAGAATAATGCTCCTTGTCCTGTGGACGCTGTTTATCACTTCTTTGTGAATGCCTCCCTAGAATCTACCATGTCTGTTTCCCATTCAATGCCTTAATATCAATCATCCTTGTCTCCCTGACTATCTCTGCTGTCTGTAATTAAATGATGTTATTTATACCAGTTTGCAACTTAACCCAGCTAATAGTTGTTCAGGAATGTGGCTAATTCACCTAAAAGCCATTTTGTGTCTTTAGTATTGCTAAACTCAGCTAACAGCCATTATGTGTAATTTCTTTTTAATTGTATGTCTGTCCTTTCTGATATTAGTAATTCTTATGTTATAAAATCAAACGCTTTGGGCGGGATTCTCCACCCCCACGCCGAAGTGGCCGCGCCGTCGAGGTTCACGACGGCGCGGAACGGGCCCGGTCCCGACCGATTCAGGCCCTGACAATGGGCCAGTATCGGGGCCGCGTCATCTACCCGCGCCAGGCCTTGTCGCCCGCGTAAAAGCGGCGCCGCATAGATGACGCGGCCGGCGCTGCATAACGGACGTCATCCGCGCATGCGCGGGTTGGCCGGCGCCAACCCGCGCATGCGTGGTTGCCGTCCTGTCCAAATCCGCCCCGCAAGAAGATGGGGGACGGACCTTGCGGGGCCGTGGAAGGAAGGAGGTCCTCCTTCAGAGAGGACGGGCCGACGATCGGTGGGCACCGATCGCGGGCCACCCCACATTCAAGGTGAAGCCCAGCGCAGGATCCCCCCTCGCCCCCCACAGGCCGCCCCCCCAGCGTTCACTCACCGCCCACGACTGTAGCGACCAGGTGTGGACGGCGCTGGGGGGAACCCGCCGTTTTGGCCTGCCTGCTCCGCCCATCCGGGCCTCAGAATAGCGGGGGTGCCGGAGAATCGCCATTTTGGGTATCTCCGGCGATTCTCCGGCCTGCAGCCCGCGAAACTCGACCGGCCCGTTCCCGCCGCTTGGGAGAATCGCGGGAGGGCGTCGGACCGGCGTCCCCGGAAATTTCAGCGGCCCAGGCGATTCTCCCAACCGGCGTGGGAGTGGAGAATCGCGCCCATTGTATATACACTATCTATTCCTACAAATTGCCTCTTATGCAGCAGGCATCTAAGCCAGGGTACCTTTGTCTAAAATCTTCTTTCTAAATCTGACTTCAACAACCAGTAAATGTACCTATTTTTTATCATCTAATCTCGAAGGCGTCTACAGGTTGGTTCCTAATTAAATATTACCAACAAAAATAAAAAGTAATTGTATTTGCAAATTAACTTAGCTGTAATTTGATATTTCTGAACACTTAAACAGGGAAATAGCTAGCTCTATTGCATCTGTACATGGAGATCATGGCTAAGCAGGCAGCAATTTTTTTTTCATGACAGTGAGTGTTGGATGACCCTAAGAACATTGGATGGGCACTTGAGGGAAATAAACTTACCTATCAGATACACCAGGGGAATTCGGCTGACTTCATTGCTCTAGAGAGCTGGCATGAATTCAATGAGCTGAATGGCCCCACTTTTTTTTGAACGCTAATGATTCTATGCACTGCTTTAGGGTATGACGTAATATTATATTTTATAACAAAGCAAAGGTTTTTGTAGACAGTAACCCCCAGAATTAATGGTATGTTCTGAAGCTTTTCAGAGGCCTCGCGTGAAACTAAGGTTGAGATTATCTTGCTTTTTTGAATTTCCCTTCATACTTATGCAAGTCCCATAGCATTCTTATTATTTGTAGTCCAAATTTCTATAGAGACTGTGCATATTCTAGAAAGGTATTATTATGGGAGCACACAAATTTATTTAGAATTCTCAAGAATGGATTCACTATATCTGATACCTTTGACATACACTTTGCCGATTGTGATCCTATTTTGTACCATTATAATGCTGTGCTGATTAGAATCATAAAGCTATATGTCACAGAAGGAAGCAACCAGCCCATCATGCCTGTGCTGTCTGGTTGAAAGAGCTATTCAACTTGTTCCAATTCCCTACATTCCCTCTTCATAACAGTGCATTTCTTTGCCAAGTGTATATCTAATTCCCAATTTGAAAGTTACGAACGAATCTGCTTCTGCACCTTTTTCAGGCAGTGAATTCCAAATCCTAAAAACATGCTGCATTTAAAAAGAAATCTCATCTCCTCTCTGTATTTTTGCCAATTATGTTAAATCTGTGCCATCTGGTTACCAACCCTTCTGCCAGTAGAAACATCTTGTAAATACTTTCATAATTTTGAACACCTCCATTAAACCTCCTCTTAACCATCTCTTCTTGAAGGAGATCTTTCCCAGCTTCTCTAGCCTCTCCACATGACTCTAGTCCCTCAGCCCTAGTACCATTTTGGTAAATTTCTGTAACCTCTCCAAGGCCTTGGTTTCCTTCCTAAAGCTTGTCAGACTGAATATATGTTAACATATATTTTCTTTAGAAGTCTCATAATTCTCATCTTGGATACCTTGTCCCAAACTTTTCCAGCCAAACTCACAAGAAACTTGCCCAGTGGACCCAATGACCATCAAAACAGTGGAAGCACCGGAGTCGGCCTCACCAGCGAAAAGCATGAACCAATCATGTTTTACTCTGACACAATCCGAGAGCAAAACTGTTGCAGAAGAAATAAAAAAATTGCAGCTAGAAGTGGTGAGTTGTGTGTGTGTGTGGTGTGTGACTAGTGGGGCGCAGGGTTCAATGCTGAGACCCCAGCTGTTCACAATATACATAATGATTTGGACGTTGGAATTGCATGCAATATTTCCAAATTTGCAGTCGACACTAAACTGGGTGGCAGTGTGTGCTGTGAGGAGGATGCAAAGAGGCTGCAGGGTGACTTGAACAGACTGGCTGTGTGGGCAAATACTTGGCAAATGCAATGTAATGTGGGTAAATGTGAGGTTATCCACTTTGGTGGCAAAAACAGGAAGGCAGGTTATTATCTGAATGGTGGCAGTTTAGGAAAAGAGGAAGTGTCACGAGACCTGGATGTCTTGGTGGAACAGTCGCTGAAGGTTGGCATGCAGGTACAGCAGGCAGTGAGGAAAGCTAATGGCATGCTGGTCTTCATAGTGAGAGGCTTGGAGTACAGGAGCAGGGATGTCTTGCTGCAGTTATACAGTGCATTGGTGAGGCCACACCTTGGGTATTGTGAGCAGTTTTGGTCCTAATTTGAGGAAGGACATTCTTGCTATTGAGGGTGTCCAGTTAAGTTCACCAGAGTAATTCCCGGATGGCAGGTCCGACATGATGAACGACTGGATTGACTGGGCTTGTACTCACTGGAGTTTAGAAGAATGAGAGGGGATCTCATAGAAACATATACAATTCTGACAGGACTGGACAGGCTAGATGCGGGAAGAATGTTCCCGATGTTGGGGACATCCAGAACTAGGGGTCACAGCCTAAGAATAAGGGGTAAGCCATTCAGGACTGAGATGAGGAAGAGCTTCTCTCAGAGAGCTGTGAACTTGTGGAATTCTCTACCAAAGCTGTTGGGGCTAGTTCTTTAGATATATTCAAGAGGGAGCTGGATGTGGCCCTTGCAGCTAAAGAGATCAAGGGGTATGGAGAGAAAGTGGGAGTGGGATACTGAATTTGCATGATCAGCCATGATCATATTGAATGGTGGTGCAGGCTCCAAGGGCCGAATGGCCTACTCCTACACCTATTTCTATGTTTCTACGTTTGAGTGTGTACCGTCAGTCTAAAATAATGACAGAAAATGCTGACTGATCAAATGCATATTTCCAGTATTTGAAAGGGAGAAAAAAATAAGTTGCTGATTTTAGGCTGTGAATCTTTCATCGGAATCGGAGAAATAGAGATTCTTCCCAACATAAGGTCAAGTACCCAAAACATTAACTTACGTTTCCTCTTTTTGCAACAACGGTACAATGGATTGAGTCCTGGGATAAGAGGTTTATTCTATGAAGAAATACTGAGTGTAATGGTTCTAGACTTTATTCAGAGTAGCACCCGTTGGATCCCATAACATTCTGAGAGGGATTTACAGGGTAGATGCATAGAGGTTGTTCTTTTGTAAGGACAATCCAGAAACTGTGGCAATCTAGAATTAGTGACCAGACTTTCAGGATAAGGAATCAGCCACTTATGATCGAGATGCAGAGATTTTCTTTCACTTGGAGGATTGTGAATCCTTCTAAAATGAAAAGCAAGAGTTTTGAGGGGCTGGGGGGAGGGAGGGACAATTCATCATTAGAACTGGCACTTCCTGTTTTCTCTACTTGAAGCCTTGAATATATGGTGCCATTTCAGATGGTAATTAGTCCAGTCTCTAGTCCAATATTAGCTCAGATGCACAAATGTCAAATACTTGTTATTTTTATTCTTTTTATAAATTTAGAGTATCCAATTTTTTTTTTTCCAATTAAGGGGCAATTTAGAGTGGCTAATCCACCTACCCTGCACATCTTTGGGCTGTGGGGGTGAGACCCACACAGAAACAGGGAGAATGTGCAAACTCCACACGGACAGTGACCAGGGCCGGGATAGCACCTGGTCCTCAGCGCCGTATGCAGCAGTGCTAACCACTGTGCCATCCCCAAGTAATTGTTATTTGCATAAGAAATAGGAGCAGGTCTAGACTAATGGCCCACCGAACGTGTTTTGCCATGTAATACAATCTTGGGCTTGAACTCCACTTTAAGGTTTTAACATTCCTCGTAATCTGGTGGTGGTGGTGATTGATTTTATGCTTACTCGATAGGTGAGGGCAGCATGAAACTGAGCCTTTTGACCAGGAGTCTCCAGTTTGATTCCTGTTTTGTGCTAAGTCAGTTATCCCAACTGGAGTGGCAGCAAGGACACTTATTAGCCTCAACACCCCTGTGCTAGTGAGAGGAAAAAATAAATCAGCTGTTGCTCTTGATTTCTAGATATCCCACTACAGCTTCTGTTTGAAAGTGTATGTTTATGAATGGCTGCTGAAGATTGGATTGAGCTCAAGTATAGGAACCTCCTGAGTTTGTATACCTGCTAACACATGCTGAATAAACTATGGTACTTGAACAATGAATGAGAGGATAATCAGTACCAATGGAATTGTATTTCAGCAGCAATTGGTGGCTTGAGATGGGAGCAAATTGGCAAAAAGTAAAATCTTGGGTGCCATGATCCCTTTCTCTAAATTATGTGCTGTAGTTGAAGGAGTTTTTTTCTCCTAATGAATAATAATTTGAGAATCTGTTTCCATAACTTCCTCATTTTCATTTTCAGGAAAATCTGAACATTCTTTACCATAAAAAGACCAAAACGCTTGAGACTCAGGTTTCTTTACTAAGGTAATAACATCCAGGATAAGAATTAATTGCAATAATATATTCCGTGCTTCAGTTCTATGTTATGAGACCATCACAGATTTGTACTAAAACTTGTCAGGCGAAAAATATTTAATGCTAAAAATGCTTATTGATTTGATGATTAGAGCCCTTTTAAGGACATGTTCCCGCTGTTCTGCTTTTTTTCCCCCAGATGAAATAGTTGATCTCCATTTACCCGAGAAAATCTTTTATTTTCTTAAAAACATCAATTAGATCATCCCTTAATCTTCTGTATTTGTATCTATGAAACCTGTGCTCATAATTTAACCCCTTTCATTCAAATATAATTCTGGCAAACCTGTGCTGTGCCTGTGCCAGAGCCAGAGACAATTCTTCTTTAAGCGTTGCCTGGAACTGAATGTAGTACTCCAAATGCAGTCTAATTACAGCTCTGCACAATTACAGCGTACTTTCCACCCCTTTGTATTTCAGTTCCTTTGAGATAACCGTTCAAATTCCATTCAGCTTTTTTTTAGATTTTGGTGATTCCTGTACATTTTTGTTCACCGCGGCTCCTGGCTTCTCACCATTTAGAAAATAATATGAGCTCTGTTTCTTGGATCCAATATAAATAACTTTTCCCACATTGAATTTTGACTACCACAGCATTGATGTCCGTAATTAGTAACCATGTTACTTCTTGATTTCTCGAGGAATTAAGGGCTATGGAGAGAGAGCGGGTAAATGGAGTTGAAATCAGCCATGATTGAATGGTGGAGTGGACTCGGTGTGCCGAATGGCCTTACTTCCGCTCCTATGTCTTATGGTCTTATGGTCATGTCTGTGAAATCAATTTCTGAGCTTAATTGTGGGTTCAGAAGAGAGGAGAATGAACAAAAATGAGGGCTTCAATTGATTTTTAGTAATTCAGAAATGTTTTTGACACCCTGAAATGTTATTATGGGACTACCATTATGATATGGAAGAGACCTAACTCATTGTTCTGTACCTGTACTCCTGCGAAGGTGTTGGGCTGGATTCTTCTGCCGTGCCCGTTGCAAGATCACCATGGACGGGACTGGGCCATGTAAAGGTCCGTTGACCTCGGTCGGGAATTTCTGGTCGCCGGGCAGGCGCGGCCGAAGAATTCCGCCCGTCCATTGTTCATCTTCACGAGGCATTAAGAGCTTACCATCCCATTTATGTTCCCCATAGATGTTCAGTAAGCATTTGACAGGCAGTTTGTTGGTTTGACAGTTCGCTCTGTTGGGATATAGTTGAGGAGCTATTTATTAAATTGATTTCCCTTGCTCCTACACCCTCATGAATAAAAAGATCACAACAGTCTACGATCCTGATGCCAATTTGACTTTAGAGTAAATAGATCGATTTGTGGTACTCGAGTAGTCTAGCCATGGGTTGATCCTCTTAATGCTTTTAGCGATTACTCCGTGTTTCTGGAGATTTTTCTTCAAAGCTGTCCCCTAATTGCCAACCATAATTTTGGCAGAAGAGTTATGGCAACGGGAATAACAATTTGAAGTACAGAATTTGAGTAAACTTATAAATTAAATCATGTCTTATTGCGTACTTAAGTCAACTAATCACCTTCATGGGTTATTCCCTTAGCGTTTCTCTTCCGTGTGCCTTACGCTGTCCTATTTATCTGCTCATTTCTATTCCAGTAGCTGGTAGTAGGCTACTGACTTTCAGTGGGGAATACAGCAGGTGGTCTTGTAAGGCTGATCTAGGAGGCCAGGCTGGAAACCACATCATCTTGGCATGGGCACTTGCTGCGTGGCTGGCTTGCAGGCCTGGTGGGGGTTATGAGGATCAATGTTTGAGAGAGTACAAAACATGTGTTCTATGGTACCACTTCCAGTGGTACCATAGATTGCCTCAGCAATCCTAGTAACCTGCTGGAAAACAGATATCAGGACCTCTGCAATACCCTGCAAGCTCCTTTGCACATTGATTCATGATAGCAGAAATTTGAGACTGAATGGCAGCAACCTGATTAGCATGGCGGGAAATGCTGAGGGAGGTTCCAGACTTCAAGGTCCCTCAATTGGGGGTCCCCTCAGACAAATAAGTACAAATTGAAATTTAGGGTGCTAGATCACATGGGATGGAAGGGCAAACCTTGCAGGGGTTGCCTTTCATACCCTTGGCCCCTCTTTGGGTGATTGAACCATTGGCTCTGATGGCCCTCTGGGCTGCTGCAAGAAGGCTGCCTCCATGAAATGGGTAAACTTCCCATGCACCATGGCAGAGGCCAAATCACTGCATGTAAAATGCCATCCCTCCTGAAAAATAGTCCTTCATAGTCTTTAATTGCACAGTTTGGTTGGTGATGTCAGTGGAGTGGGTAGCTTATCTACCCCATAGCCTGCCACTGAGAAACTTCCCCCCTGACCCTGCAGATGCAAGACATCCTTCTCAGGGCAGCACGGTTTTTCACAGCGCCAGGGTCCCAGATTCGATTCCCGGCTTGGGTCACTGTCTGTGCGAAGTCTGCACATTCTCTCCGTGTCTGCGTGGGTTTCTTCCGGGTGCTCTGGTTTCCTACCACAAGTCCAGAAAGACGTGCTGTTAGGCAATGTGGGTATTTTGAATTCTCCCTCTGTGTACCCCAACAGGAGTTGGAATGTGGCGACTAGAGGATTTTCACAGTAACTTCATTGCAGTGTTCTTGTGACAATAATAAAGATTATTATCTTCACCATCATTCCCACCAAGATGTAGCATCTGCGAACCTCCCCTGTATTGTCATTCCCCATTCTTTCTCTGGTCAAATCCTATTCAAGCATGACTTCCAAAACCTACTCCAACCATGATGCATCTCCCCTTTAAGAGGTGTAGGGTAGTTTCAAATAACATGGGTTAACTATAAATGGCATTAGCCACTCAATGTTGGTTCCCTGCCGAGGCATCCAGCTAATAAACAACACTGTTAGTGCTGGCTGGTCACAGACATCATTCAAATGAACAGGCAGCACAAAGTTGACATGCTGCCTTCATTGCAATAAACAGGTATGGGCCAATCGTGCAGTGTGAGCCCTGGGCTTGCTTGTGGACATTGTCCAATTTAGAGCCCTAAATGTGATTTTTTTTTTTTTTAAATGGACTTCTCTTTCCCACCATCTGTTTATTCCTGACTCAGAAGAACACTAAGTACCTTCCCTGCTGTGGGGCAAAAAACAGGGCCAGGATTTTATGGCCCTCCCACCCGGTGAGATATTACAGTGCTGCAAAAGTAAACAGCAATCAAGTGTCCTGTTGCACCTGCCGCTGGGATACACGCCATGTAAAATCCTGACCTAAGTCTGAATTTCTCCCAACCTTCTTTCTACTCCCCCTCCCACTCTTCAATAGACACTGATCCAACTCCAGTTCAATAGTTTCAATTAAACTCACCCCTTTTTTTAAAAACACCCCATACACGTATCGTCTCCGTGCAAAACACCCTCCTCTCCCTCTTGCACAAGGCCATCTGTCTTTTGTCCTTAAAGTTGCTACTTTTTGTGGCAGTTTCTACAGTTCTAACACATTCTCCCTTTCCGTTCTGATAAAGAGTCGATGGGCTCGAAATGTTAACTCAATTTCTCCCCTTATAGATGCTGGCAGACCTGCTGAGTTTTTCCAATGTCCTTGTCATGATATTCAAACACACACATCATGATGGACACACTAACAGGCAAATCAGAGTACACAACACCACAACCAATCACAGACAAGAACACCAACCACATAAAAAGCACGAGCATGACACCTGGTGGTCAGTAGGTCTGGGGAGAAGGGAACAAGAAAGAGCTGTTAAAACATCACAAGCAGGGAACCCCCACGTGCAGAGTGCAAAGACCAAACTGTAAATAGTAAGTTTAAATAAAGTAGCGTTGTACCATATGCAACCGTGTTGGCTCATCTGTGTGTCAGAACACCCAACACCACATGGTACAGGAGTGGATCGATACCTGCCTACTAACCTGCCATTCTGGATATGGACCACACCGACGGACCGCAGCCGATGCAAGTCGCGGGGAACCTAGGCACCAATTGGAAGCTCTACAGGCAGCGGTTTGACCTGTACATCCGTGCCACCGAAAAACAGAATGTCTCGGATGACACGAAGATTGCAATGCTCCTCTTCTACGCAGGTCCGCACGCCACCGACGTCTTCAACTCACTGGTGTTCGAAGAAGGCGAAAACCAAGCCAAATATGACACGGTCATCCTCAAACTGGACCAGCACTTTCAAGTTGAAGTAAATGAAAGTTTTGAAAGATACCTCTTTCAGCAACGCCTGCAAGGTAAGGAGGAGCTTTTTCAACCCTTTTTGACGCACCTCCGGATTCTAGCGCAGTCCTGCGGTTACGGCACCATCACAGAGTCCATGATCAGGGACCAGATTGTTTTTGGCGTTGCCTCTAGTGGCCTACGCCAGCAGCTTCTTAAAATGAAAAGCCTCACCTTAGCGTCTGCTGTGGAAGCCTGTGTCCTCCACGAAAATGCTACCTGCCGTTTTGCCCGATTTCAGGCGTCCGAGTTGGCACGGAGGGGGTCCCCAGCCGTCGAATCGGCAAGCCAGGCCGCCCACGACGTCGAACGCATCCAGGCCGTCAGTTACTTCCCGACCCACGGCCCGGACGGCAGCGGCCGCCTCCCGCGCTTTTCGCGGTCTCCCGCGCAGGTGCGCGCCAAAAATAACGGCCACAACGAGGGACGCACTGCGCAGGCGCGCCCACCGCAAGATCGCACTGCGCATGCGCAGTGGCGCAACGAACGCCGTGACGTCATGACGTGCGGCCGTTGTGGAGCTCTACATTTAAAAGGGCAATGTCCTGCAAAAAACCGACAGTGCCACAGATGTGGCAAGATGGGCCACTACGCAGCCCACTGTCGTTCGGCTCAACCCATGGATCCGGCGCATCCTCGACAATCTCGCAGACAAGTCAGGACCGTCCAGCCCACGCATCAAGACTTCCAGTTAAGTGATGCAGATGACCAGGATGCCTTCCGCGTTTCCGTCATTGATGTCAACAAGGTCAATGCCATCAATCCAGCCGATGAGTGGTGTGCCACCCTGACGGTCAACCGATCGCGCGTCGCCTTCCGTCTGGACACCGGCGCATCCGCCAACCTGATTGCTTACTCTGCAGTCCAGGCCATGAAGGTCAAACCACCCATCACGCCATCCCGGCTCAAGATGGTTGACTATAACGGGAACGTCATCCCGTCCATAGGATCTTGCCAGCTACAGGTGACTCACAAGATGTACACGGCCACACTCCCCTTCGAAGTTGTCGGCTCATCAAAGGACTCGTTACTGGGCGCACAGGCGTGTAAGGTTCTTCACCTGGTACAGCGCATTATGTCTCTCTCTCCAGATGAGATATCCGACTTCCCGGATGCTGAGTTCCACGCAAATCTCCATTCCCTCCTTGCTCACAACCAGGAGGTTTTTGAAGGCATGGGGACATTGCCATACACGTACAAGATTCGACTCAGACCGGACGCCATCCCTGTCGTTCACGCACCTCGCAGGGTTCCTGCGCCACTCAAAGACCGCCTCAAGGCACAACTGCAGATTCTTCAGGACCAAGGGGTCCTATCCAGGGTCACGGAGCCCACGCCATGGGTCAGCTCCATGGTCTGTGTAAAGAAGCCCTCTGGCGAGCTCCGTATATGTATAGATCCTAAAGATCTGAATACCAACATCATGCGGGAACACTATCCCATCCCGAAACGAGAAGACCTCACCAGCGAGATGGCGCGAGCCAAAATATTCACTAAATTGGATGCGTCCAAAGGATTCTGGCAGATCCAACTGGACCCGGCCAGCCGAAGACTATGCACATTCAACACCCCTTTTGGCAGATTCTGCTACAACCGGATGCCATTCGGCATCATTTCGGCATCTGAAGTTTTCCACCGCATTATGGAGCAGATGATGGAAGGCATCGAAGGGGTACGTGTATATGTGGACGATATCATCATTTGGTCCACCACTCCGCAGGAACACATGCATCGTCTACGACGTGTCTTTACCCGCATACGACAAAATGGCCTGCGTCTCAACCGTGCGAAGTGTGCCTTCGGCCAGACGGAGCTGAAATTCCTCGGGGACCACATCTCAAGGTCAGGGGTCCGTCCCGATGCAGACAAGGTTAGCGCCATCACAGCCATGCCACGACCGGCTGACAAGAAGGCTGTCTTAAGATTCCTGGGCATGGTCAACTTCCTTGGGAAGTTCATTCCCAACCTGGCTTCTCATACAACAAATATGCGCCATCTCGTAAAAAAATCGACAGAATTCAACTGGCACCAATCGCATCAGCGGGAATGGGAGGAGCTCAAGCACAAACTGGTCACGGCACCAGTGCTGGCCTTCTTTGACACGACTCGCCCTACAAAGATCTCAACAGACGCCAGCCAATCTGGTATTGGAGCGGTACTCCTGCAAAAAGACAGCACGTCGTCATGGGCCCCGGTTGCATATGCCTCACGAGCCATGACCCCTACCGAACAGCGCTACGCGCAAATCGAAAAAGAATGCCTGGGCTTGTTAACTGGACTGGACAAGTTCCACGACTATGTGTATGGCCTGCCACGATTTACGGTCGAAACTGACCACCGCCCCCTGGTCAACATCATTAACAAAGACCTGAACGACATGACTCCTCGCCTCCAGCGCATCTTACTTAAACTCAGGAGGTACGATTTTGAACTGATCTACACTCCGGGGAAGGAGCTCATCGTGGCGGACACTCTTTCCCGAGCAGTGAGCACACCACCAGATGCGGAGGGGTTCGTGCGTCAAATTGAGGCACACGTAACTCTGACAGCAGCAAATCTGCCAGCTGATGATCCTAGTCTGGCCCACATACGCGCAGAGACGGCGACTGACCCCCTTATGCAGCGAGTGATGCGCCACATGACGGAAGGGTGGCTAAAAGGGCAGTGCCCCCAGTTTTATAATGTGCGAGATGATCTCACCAACATAGACGGGGTCCTTATGAAATCACACAGGATCGTTATTCCGCACAGCGTGCGCCAGATGATTCTTCATCAACTACACGAAGGCCACTTGGGCGTCGAAAAATGCAGACGAAGGGCCCGGGAGGCGGTATATTGGCCGGGTATTAATGAAGACATAGCCAACATGGTGCTCAACTGCACAACCTGTCAGAGGTTTCAGCCGGCGCAACCTCCGGAAACACTTCTACCACACGAGATGGTGACGTCCCCCTGGGCGAAGGTGGGTGTTGACCTATTTCACGCGCTCGGCAGAGATTACATTGTTATTATAGACTACTTCTCAAACTACCCGGAAGTCATGCCTCTCCATGATCTGACGTCGTCCGCAGTCATTGGGGCCTGCAAGGAAACATTTGCTCGCTATGGCATTCCAAGGACTGTCATGTCAGACAATGGACCTTGTTTCGCCAGCCGTGAATGGTCGTCCTTTGCCGCAGCATATGGTTTCACTCATGTGACATCCAGCCCTCTGCATCCACAATCGAACGGGAAGGCTGAAAAGGGTGTCCACATCGCCAAGCGGCTCCTGTGCAAGGCGGCTGCTGCCGGATCGGACTTTAACCTTGCCTTGCTGGCCTATCGATCGGCCCCGCTATCCACGGGTCTCTCGCCAGCGCAGCTACTAATGGGTCGCTCCCTCAGGACGGCGGTACCTTCCATCCTGGCACCAACAACAGACCATGAGGCGGTTCTTCGGAACATGCAACTGCAGCGTGATCGCCAGAAAAGTCGGTACGACACACGAGCGACGGACCTGCCCCCCCTGTCCTCCGGAGACAAAGTACGCGTCCATCAACCGTATGGTGGCTGGTCAGCACCGGCCGAAGTCCTCCGACAAGTGGCTCCCCGCTCGTTCCTGGTTCGCATGCCGGATGGTTCCGTGCGTCGCCGCAATCGGCGCGCCCTTCGCCGACTTCCACGCTCACAGCCACACAGCACGCACACGCCAGATCCTCAACAGGCTTCCGAGGATGACTTTGTGGAGCTGCCGCACATCACGCCCTTTCCATCGCCACCCATGGCCATGCCTGCACAGCAGCCGGTGGTTCTTGATCCACCCTTAAGGCGGTCAACCCGAACTCGTCGCAAGCCCATCAGACTGGACTTATAATACCGTTCATATGTTTAACAAGTTGCACAATTTTACATGATAACCTGTTGTTGTTTATCGTTCCAGATGTCGTCTGACTGGACAACTGTTCAAGTTTTTTTTCTTCTTCTCTCGTTCGCATTTATGTTATGTTATGGTACAACTTGGTTCATGTGACGCACCCGACATCGCCCCATGTACATAGTTCCGTCATATGCACATGCTGCACACGACACACACACTCTTAGATGCACTCACGACACGATCATATTTATTACCACGTAGGCACATATCTTTGTAAAAAGGGGGGATGTCATGATATTCAAACACACACATCATGATGGACACACTAACAGGCAAATCAGAGTACACAACACCACAACCAATCACAGACAAGAACACCAACCACATAAAAAGCACGAGCATGACACCTGGTGGTCAGTAGGTCTGGGGAGAAGGGAACAAGAAAGAGCTGTTAAAACATCACAAGCAGGGAACCCCCACGTGCAGAGTGCAAAGACCAAACTGTAAATAGTAAGTTTAAATAAAGTAGCGTTGTACCATATGCAACCGTGTTGGCTCATCTGTGTGTCAGAACACCCAACACCACAGTCCTCTTGTCCAAGTTAAGTAGTTAGCTTACTTCAAGCTTATCTACATGACTTAATGAACTTAATTCCTGTGTCATTCCCCCTTATTGGCTTTTATTCTCATTTCAAATATGTTTAGTCACACAAGGCCTTCTTCCTAACTTCCTTTTCTGGAGTCCAGCGCGAGTTTGTAGAGTCAAACAGAGAATAATTTTTATTTACAACAATATTTACCCAGCACCAGTTTCTCTCCCTCTAGCTTATACCACATTGGCCAGCTCTGTTTATACAACTGAAAGGTTAACGATTGCCCCCAGCCAATAGGATCTGGGCAGATGTCAGGTGCTGCTGCTCAGTGTGCTGTCTGCTGCTGTTGCGTGTGGAGCTCCTGGTCCTATCCCTGCTGATCCTGTGATTGCTGCTTGCTTTCTGACTGCTGCTCCTATTATTCCTTATCTACCTTTGGATTTGCCTGCTTATCTGGAGGAGAGAGGGAGGAAGAAGAGAGACAGGCCCTGCTGCCTGAAAGAGGGGAAAGGGGTAGGTGCTGCCTCCCCTACAGCCTGCCTGCCCTTCTACAGTTGGGCCCCTTCTGCTCTACCCCGCCCTCTGTCCTCCCTCCACAACAACCTCAGTGGGTTTGGGACTCCGGGGAGTCTTGGTGTTGCTGGGCCCTTCATGGGCCGAAGATCCTGCCCGTCCTTGGTCCTTCCACCCTACATCCTAGGTGGGTGTGGGACTCACAAGAGGCCTGGTTACTGAGGCCCTCCTGGGTTGTAGGTCCTGCCCTACACTTGGTCCTCTCACCCCCAACACCTGAGGTAGGCGTGGGATAAGAAAACCTCGCACCCTCCAGTGCTAGAAACTGCCCGTTTTCTATGGAGGAGGGCACATTCCAGAAGGACCAATGTTGGGCCCCTCCAGGGCTGAAGATCTAGTTGGCCCGTATTTACACCTGTGGCGGGAGAAGGTTGGGGCTACTCTGGACTATTTTGTTGGGCCCCTCCCGGGCTGAAAATACTGGCCCACCCCTTGCCACCCCCCCAACCAGCTGCACAGGGGGTGAGCCACGCCAGCGCCCTCCTCCGTGGCACCAACCGTTTCGGTGCCACGCTCCCTGTGCCTCCTCTTCCATCTGGGGGTGGCATCGCGACAGGTCCAGTGCTAGTCAGTGGACCTGTGCCGCCCGCTGCACTCAATGTGGCGGGGAACTCGGGGCCCAGACGGTGACCACCCAGAGGAGGATGGCTGCTCGGTGGCGGGCATGGAAGAGGAATTTGATGCCCTCTGCAGCGAGGCAGGGGGCTCCCTCCTGCCCGGCACCCAGTCTCCCCTCATCCCCTCAGGGGGACATCGGTCCTTTTTGAACGACCATCACGGACTCTGAGACTGCGTGCGGCTAGCTCTTGACAGCTTGTCTGAATTGTCACTGCTCGTAAGGTCCACCAGCGCCTATGCCAAAGAGGCACGGGAGACAGACCAGAACCAGGGGGAGCAGCACCGAGCTGTTACTTTCCTCGCCAGGCTCCTGAGGGAGTGGAGGGCCAAGCGCTCCTCTGTTCCCTCTGAGCACTAAACTGGTGATGATGACAGACACAAAGTACTGCTGACATGGAGGTGACCATAGCCAGCCTCATATCAACGGCAGCAGGGACGCACACCACAGATTTCAGTGCTTCTCGGTCCTCGGGACAGGAAGCATGTGGTGTGCTTTCTGCAGGAAACCTACACTGACCCGGGAGACAAAGCCAAGTGGCTCCTGGAGTGGCAAGGGGGTGCTTCACGAGTCACCCAACCTCCCGTTCAGGCGGCGTGGCTATCTTGTTGGCCCCCATTTTCAGCCAGAGATCTTGGAGGTCAAGGAGGCCTGTGCCAGGCTGTTTGCTGCACCTAACGGTCCACGTCGGGGTGTGGTGCTTCACTTTGTGCATGTCTCTGTTGCTGAAGTTCGCCCGCAGCAGGCGATGTAGTGTCCATTCTTCTTGGTACCATCCCAGTGGGCAAGTGCATCGTCCTCGGAGGGGATTTTAATTGCATGCTCCTGGACAGAGGAACCTGGTTGGGTGCTTCGACTTAGTGGATGTCTGCTGAACTCTCCATCCTGGCTCGGGAGAGCACACCTTTGTGCGCCCTGAGGTCGGAGCGTCCAGAATCGACTGTCTTTACATTTCGAAGAGGTACTTGCCCAGAGCTCCGGCCTCTGTGGAGCAGGTCCCATGCTCGGACCACCGGCTGGTGTGGGTGAGGCTCGCTCCGTCTCGCGCTCAGACACGGTCCGCATACTGGCACTTTAACAATCTGCGGCTGGAGGACGAGAGATTCCTGGTTTTGTTTCGTCGCTTCAGGGCCGGCTGGAGAAGGAAAAAGGGAGGCTTTACTTCGCTGAGGCTATGGTGGTACGAGAGCAAGACTCATATCCGTGCCTTCTGTCAGGGGTACGCGAGGGGGTCGACAATGAGCCGGAAATCCAGGATCGACCAATTGACCAAAGAAATCTTCGACCTGGAGGCACGTCTTGCTCAGTCCGATGAGGACTCAGCCCTGTGGCTGGTGTACAGAGCGAAGAAGACACGCTGCGGGACCTGCAATTTGTCAGGTCCTGCGACGCGCACATAAGTCATGGATCCGTTTCCTGACGGAAGAAGTGGTCCCCCTTCTTCTACTAGTTGGAAAAAGGGTCTGTCAGCAGCTCCTTACTCTGCTGGCCGACGACTGGTCCTTTGTCTCGGATCCGGAGGGGGTCAGAACACTAGCTCGGGACTTTTATTCCACCCTCTTCTCTCTGGATCTGTTCAACAAGGATGTTTGCAGGGTTCTGAGGGAGGACCTGTCACAAGTCGGCCCGGAGGGCACTGGGAGGCTCGATGCTCCAATAACTCGCGGAGTTGACCGGTTCTCTTGTCAGCCTATCAAGGGACAAAACCCCAGGGCTGGACGGGCTGACCGTGGAGTTCTTCATGGTGTTTGGGACGCCTGGGGAGCGGCTACATGGGGGTCCTGGGGGAATGTATTGTTACTGGGGAGATGCCCCTTTTGTGGCGCAGTGCCGTTATTTCCCTGCTGCCCAAGAGGGGGAATCTCCGCCTTCTTAAAAACTGCCGACCGGTCTCCCTCCTCAGCATGGACTATAAAATCTTTGCCAAGGCGATGTCTTTGCACCTTGGTTCCGTGCTGTACCACGTAATTCACTCTGACCAGTCCTGCAAGGTCCCGGGCCATGAAATCAACGATAATATCCATCTGGTCCGGGACCTTATCCACTATTCCCAGGGGGCTGGTTTGTCAAGAGCTTTCCTGTCACCTGATCAGGAGAAAGTGTTCGACAGGGTCGGGGACGAGTATTTATTCGGGTCTCTGAGGGCATTCGGGTTCGGGGCACATTTAATCACCCAGATCCAATTACCGTACGCTGCCGCAGAGTGTCTGATTAAGGTTAATGGGTCCCTTATGCCGCCCCTTCGCTTTGGGCGAGGAGTGTGTCAGGGCTGCCCCCTGACAAGCCATCTTTATTCCCTGTGCATGGAGCCTTTCCTGTGCCTCCTGCGGAAGAGATTTTTGGGTCTGGTTCTGCACGGTCAGGGCATTGCGGTGGTCCTTTCGGCTTACGCTGACGACTTGCTCCTCATGTTCACGGATCCCGGTGACCTGTGGAGGATGCAAGAGTGTCAGGCTGTGTACTCTGTGGCGTCCTCTGCTGAATCGACTGGGCCAAATGTTCCATACACCTGGTCTGTCTGTGGTGTGGCAGTTGGACCCCGTCCCAGAGGAGCTCAGGCCCTTCAGCTGAAGCAAGACCAACATCCTTTACTTGGGAGTCCATCTTTGCCCTGCTGAGGAATTCTGGCTGGCGACCTGGTAGGAGCTGGAGGACAAAGTCACTGCTCACCTAGAATGCTGTGGACAGGACTGCTCTGAGTGCTGTCCGACAGGGGTCGAGCTCATCATCACCTCCATGCTGTGGTATCAGCTGGTCACTTTGACCCCTCACCCTGACTTTGTCACATGCATCTAGAGAACTCTCAACCAGTTCTCCTGGGACAAGGGATTTCACTGGGTCACTGCGCAGGTCTTGTGCTTCCCGCTTGGGGAGGATGGTCAGGTGCTGGTGTGCCTTCGCACCCAGGTGCCAACTCTCCGTCTTCAGACTCTGCAGCGATACCTTTATGTCGAGACTCCTCCACGATGGTGTGACCTGGCTATGAATTATGTCCGCCAGGTGCACGGCCTGAACTACAATGTGCAGCTCCTGGTTGTTGACCAATGCGATCTTCGCAGCAACTCCTTGCTGGCACTGCCCATCTTGTACCAAGACCTCCATAGTCTGGAGCATGGTCACCATGTGCTGCAGCTCTCACCTGTCAGGAGCAGTGGCAAACATTAGGGAGCCACTACTCAGGAATCTGCACCTCTGCCAATATCCATTCAGGTGGCTGGCGGAGTGGAGGGCTATGATTGCCAGGGTGACCAGGATCGGGGATATGCTAGGTGGTGGCAGAGTGGACTGGATGACACCCTATGAGTTAGGGAGCGCGCGGCGGTGTCCGTCCAGCTTGTGGCCGATGCCATTCAAGCCCTCAAAATGGTCATGCTCGGATCTGAGAGTACTTTCAATCCCGAGATGGCGCAGATGTGCGGTGGCATCCCGTCTGAGTGGATCCCTGCTAGGGCGGAATTCCACATTGGCCCCAGGCCCCAAAACCTCCCTTGGGCGTCGGTGCCCCGTAATCCTGGCGGCAGTGCCCCTACCAGGAGCAGCCCCTATTAATTTATCCCTCAGTTAAATTCTGTTATTCTATTAAATTCATTGTATCTCAAAATACATCATGATGTAACCAATTGTCCCCAGCCAATAGGATCCGAGCAGGTTATAACATGGAGCCTTTCACGTTATTGACATGTTTGCTGCTCTTCATTACTTCGAAGATATCCACACCACATGATCTTGATGGGTTGGTTGTCAGATTCTGGTGAGTCACAATGACCTGAACCACCTTGTTACTGCAGCGTTCTTCTGTCTTTGCAGCCAGGGAGACAAGCAGTCTTCTGTCACCTGTTCCTCCACTGAGGACTTTTTGAAATAACTGGGAAAGGAATTTCAAATGGAAGCAATCTGAGAGATCAGGGGCGCGATTCACCGATCACGGGACTAAGTGTTCACGCCGCTCCAGCCTTACATCCTGGCGCGGACTGGGGGCGGCACTAACCAATGCAGGCACGGTAGACTCACGGAACGCTCTGGCCCCGACGCAACATGGCTTGGGGGTTCTGGAGCCGGAAGCGCAACAAAGTAGGCCGGGGGGGGGGAGAGGCCGGCCTGCCGATCGGTGAGCCCCGATCGTGGGCCAGACCCCATTGGAGGGCCCACCCGGTGAAGGAGCGCTTTTCCCCGTCCCACAGGCCCCCCCCCCCGACATTTGCGTAGAGTTCCCGCCGGCAGCGACCAGGTGTGAACGGCGCCGGCGGGACTCTGCCATTTCCGCGCGGCCACTTGGCCCATTCGGGCCGGAGAATCGGTGGCCCAGCCGCGGACAGCGGCCTGTGACCGGAGCCGCACCAAACGCGCCGGCGCAAATGGCGCTGATTTACCGCACCTTGGAGACGCGTCGGGGTGGCGTGGTGCGGTTGCGGCGATTCTCCGGCCCTGCGCGGGGCATTGAGAATCGCGCTCCTGTTGTGTAAACTGGACATGAGTTAATCCCAATTGTTGAAAATGATCAAAAACACCGTGCTTTCCAATATACCATGCCATTTCTGTGTGGAGGGACTGGTTCATGAGACCATTAAGTCCCGACTCCCAACTTCTTTGCTATGGGGGCGGGTGCTGATTGGAGGCCCCACTTCCACCACAGCCAGTTAAAAGCTACATTGGCTGTGGTCTGGGATTTAAAAAGAATTGATTTACTGGATGTGGGTATCGTTGGGTGGACCAGCATTTATTGCCCATTTCTAGGTACCTCTGAACTGCTGCAGTCCTTGAGATTTAGGTACACCTGCAGTGCTGTTAGGGAGAGAATTCCAGGATTTTGACCCAGTGAAGGAATAGCGATATATTTCCAAGTCAGGATGGTGAGTGACTTGCATGGGAATCTCCAGGTAGTGGTGTTCCCACATATCTGTTGCCCTTGCCCTTCTAGATGGTAGTGGTCGTGGGTTTGGAAGGTGATGCCGAAGGACTCTTGGTGAATTCCTCAAGTGCATCTTCTGGATGGTACACAAGGCTGCCACTGTTCATCGGTGGTAGAGGGATTGAATGTTTGTGGAAGGGGTTCCAATCAAATGGACTGCTTTGTCCTGAAAGGTGTCGAGCTTCTTGAGTGACTTTCGAGCTGCACTCGTCCAGGCAAGTGGAAAGTATTCCATTACACTCCTGATTTGGGCCTTGTAGATGGTGGACAGGCTTTGGTGATCAGGAGGTGAGTTACTTACTGCAGGATTCCTAGCCTTTGACCAGCTCTTGTAGACACAGTATTTATATGGCACCTCCAGTTCATTTCTGGTCAATGGTAACCCCCGGGGTGTTGATAGTGGGGGATTCAGCAATGGTAATATCTTGAAAGTTAAATGGTGATGGTTGGTTCCTCTCTTGTTAGAGATCATAGAATCCCTACCGTGCAGAAGGAGACCATTCAGCACATTGAGTCTGCACCGACCCTTTGAAAGAGCACCCCACCTATGCCCAATCTCCTGCCCTATCCCCGTAACACTATCGAACCTTTGGGCATTTAACATGGCCAATCCATCTAACTGCTTATTTTTTGACTGTGGGAGGAAACTGAGCACTTGGAGGAAACCCACAAAGACACTGGGAGAACGTGCAAACTCCACACACAGTCACCCAAGGTCGGAATCAAACACCACTGTGAGGCAGCAGTGCTAACTATCATCCAGATGGTCATTGTGTGGCGCATAGATTACTTGCCACTTGTCAGCCGAAGCCGAAGCATAGGGGGCAGCACGATAGCATTGTGGATAGCACAATTGCTTCACAGCTCCAGGGTCCCAGGTTCGATTCCGGCTTGGGTCACTGTCTGTGCGGAGTCTGCACATCCTCCCCGTGTGTGCGTTAGGTTTCCTCCGGGTGCTCCGGTTTTCTCCCACAGTCCAAAGATGTGCAGGTTAGGTGGATTGGCCATGATAAATTGCCCTTAGTGTCCAAGATTGTCCTTGGAGTTGGGTGGGGTTACTGGGTTATGGGGATAGGGTGGAGGTGTTGACCTTGGGTAGGGTGCTCTTTCCAAGAGCCAGTGCAGACTCGATGGGCCAAATGGCCTCCTTCTGCACTGTAAAAAATTCTATGATGGTTATTGCAAACATCCCCTTCTCTGTCATGATGAAAGGAAGGTCATCAATAAACTACCCTGAGGAACTCATGCAGTGATGTCCAGGAGCTGAGATGATTGACCGCCAACTACCAGAAGCATTTTTTTTGTGCCAGGTATGATTCCAAGCAGAGGAGGGTTTCCCCTATTTCCATTGATTCCAGTTTTGCGTGGGTTCCTTGATGCAATACTCTGTCAAATGCTGCCTTGATGTCAAAGGCAGTCACTGTCACCTCACCTCACTGGTCAGATACCCTTGCTTTCAACCCCATGGATAGTTATGGACTATAGGATTAATGAAATGAGCCAATAGATTATTTATTTAAAATGCTAGTTGTCCATCATGTAGCTTATTCAATAGAATTCTTCACAATGGCATTTCTTGCGTTGATTGTTTTAAGCTTCATTGTTACACAGTTTTTGTTGGGTGCTGATTAAGTTGTGTTTTCTTTTCCACCTTGATTTATTCGTATTCAACTGCAATTGTTAAAACTTTTTATTATGTGCAATATTTTAGAAAGGACCTGTCTGACTCTCACATGGAATGTCAAGAACGAGAAGAACGTTTGAAGATTCAAGAGTCTTTGCTTGCAATGGATAGTTCAGAACGTGTTGCTGGCCTGTGTTTGAAATGTGCCCAGCATGAGGCAGTTCTGGCCAGGACTCATAGTAATCCAGAATTGAAAGCTGTTGAAAGATTAAGAAAGTAAGTATGTTTTTAAATTATGTGATTTGCAGGCAATGTTTTTCCATTAACATTTGAAGACTGTTATCTGTTGTTTTACACCTTGATGTGGAGATGCCGACGTTGGATTGGGGTGGGCACAGTAAGAAGTCTTACAACACCAGGTTAAAGTCCAACAGGTTTGTTTGGAATCACTAGCTTTCGGAGTCTTTCACCTGATGAAGGAGTTACACTCCGAAAGCTAGTGATTCCAAACAAACTTGTTGGACTTTAACCTGGTGTTGTAAGACATTTTACACCTTAGTAAGTAACAAATATGTAGAGCCAAGTTCAGAGGGACATATTCTCTAAAAGTTAGATTTAGAGGCAACATCAGAAAGCATGATTTAAGCCCCAAAGGTAGTAGAAATTTGGATCTCTCTCCCTGAAAAGAGCATGAATGCTTGGACAATTCGAATTCTTGAGATTGAGATGGATAGATATTTTTGTTCATAGAATCACAGAATTTACAGTGCAGAAGGAGGCCATTCGGCCCATCGAGTCTGCATTGGCCTTTGGAAAGAGCATCCTATTTAAGCCCATACCTCCACCCTATCCCAAATGTTGGGTGGGGTTACGGGGATTCTGCACTGTAAATTCTATGCGTTTATGAGACTATCCCTGTAACCCAGTAATCCCACCTAACCTTTTTGGACATTAAGGGCAATTTAGCATGGCCAATCCACTTAACCTGCACATCTTTGGACTGTGGAAGGAAACTGGAGCACCTGGGGGAAACCCACGCAGACACAGGGAGAACATGCAGACTCCTCACAGCCAGGAATCGAACCTGGGACCCGGGAGCTGTGAAGCTACAATGCTAACCACTGTGCTACCGTGCTGCCCTGTCGAAGAGCACTTGGTCAGTAACGACATGCTTACTGATGCTCAATTTGGGTTCCACCAGGGCCACTCAGCTACTAACCTCATTTCAGCTTTGATCCAAACACGAACAAAAGAAGTGAACTCAAGAGGTGAGTTGAGAATAACTGTCCTTGACATCAAGGCATCCTAGCAAAACTGAAGTCAGTGAGAATCGGGGGGAAAGCTCTCCACTGATTGGAGTCATACCTAGCACAAAGCAAGATGATCTATATTTTTAAATTTGCATTTGGTCAGTTTTACAGACCTGGGGCGGGATTCTCCGATATCAGCGCGATGTCCGCCGACCGGCGCCAAAAACTGCGCGAATCAGTCCGGCATCGCGTCGCCCCAAAGGTGCGGAAGTCTCCGCATCTTGAGGGGCCGAGCCCTCACCTTGAGGGGCTAGGCCCACGCCGGACTGATTTACGCCCCGCCAGCTGGCGGGAAAGGCCTTTGGTGCCCCACCAGCCGGCGCGGAAATGACTTTGCCGGGCAGCGCATGCGCGGGAGCGTCAGCGGCCGCTCACGGCATCCCCGCGGATGAGCAGTGGAGGGGGTCTCTTCCGCCTCCGCCATGGTGGAGACCATGGCGAAGGCGGAAGGAAAAGAGTGCCCCCATGGCACAGGCCCGCCCGCGGATTGGTGGGCCCCGATCGCGGGCCAGGCCACCGTGGGGGCAACCCCCCCAGGGCCCCGGAGCCCGCCCGCGCCGCCGTGTCACGCCGTCCCAAGGGTGGTTCAATCCACGCCGGCTGGCGTGGGTTGACAGCGGCGGGACTTCGGCCCATCGCGGACTGGAGAATCGCCGGGGGTGTCCGGCGCGGCGCGATTCCCGCCCCCGCCGAATCTCCGGTGGCGGGGAATTCGCGACACGGCGGGGGCGGGATTCACGCCAGCCCCCGGCGATTCTCCGACCCGGTGGGGGGTCGGAGAATCGCGCCCATGGTCTTCAAATGAATTTGTGGTTCCAACTTTCAGGATGATAGGTCAAGGAGATCTCATACTCAAAAACTCAGGTCGTGGAAGATGCTCAGGTCAGATCACCCTTTCGGCTTGCTGACTTTGAAATTTACATCTGCCGCTTTCTTGGCCTCTGCTTGGTACTGAGGTTTGAGGGTAGCCCTCACCACTTGTGCACAGATTTGAGAGCATTGAATGTAACTCAGACCGGCCTCCCTCCAGAATGCAACCATCTTCACCACGCTCCTTTCACCACCTCGGCCAAGATTGTGCAGGAGTTCCTCAGAGTCATGTCCTAGGCCCAACGATCTTCAGCTGCTTCATCAGTGACCTTGTCTCCCTTGTAAGATCAGAAGTGGGCAAGTTCACTGATGACTCCTTAGAAACTGAAGCAGTCTGTGTCCATATGCAGAAAGACCTGGACAATATTCAGGCTTGGGCTGAAAAGTAGCAAATAACATTCACATCACACGTGTGCCGGGCAATGACCATCTCTATTCAATGGCATTACCACCACTGAATCCACCACTACCAACATCCTGGGGATTACCACTAACAAGAAAGTGTTAGTTAAGGATAAGGGACAGCGACCTCCGGTTGCGGCGATGCACTGCTAAGCCGCACGTTTTGGCAGCTCCCGTTCTAACGGACTTTTGGGCTCTTTTTGGGAGCCCCAACAGAATTTTTTTTGGACCAAACCCAGTGTGGGGTGACGAAGGAAGGAGTCCCCCCGGGTGTGTATGGAAAAGATCGGTGGTAGTGGCCAGATTGCGAAGGATCCTTTGGAGCAGCGGCAGAGAAGAGAAGGAAGAAACAAGATGGCGACGAATGGAGCCCAGACGACATGGGGCCTGGACCAGCAGGAATTCCTCCGACGGTGTGTGGAGGAATTAAAGAAGGAGGTGCTGGCGCCGATGTTATTGGCAATCGAAGGGCTAAAAGAAACGCAAAAGGCCCAGGCGATAGAGCTCCGTGGGGTGAAGGCGAAGGCATCTGAGAACGAGGATGAGATTCTGGGCCTAGCGGTAAAAATGGAGACGCACGAGGCGCGACATAAGAGATGTATCGAAAGGCTCGAAGTCCTGGAGAACAGCTCGAGGAGAAAGAACCTCCGGATTCTGGGTCTCCCCGAGGGAGTGGAGGGAGCTGACGTTGGGGCTTATGTGAGCACGATGCTCCATTCGCTAATGGGAGCTGAGGCCCCCTCGGGCCCCCTGGAGGTGGAAGGGGCTCACCGGGTCTTTGTGAGGAGACCAAAGACTGGAGAACCACCAAGGCCGATAGTGGTGAGATTTCACCGATTCACCGACAGAGAGGCTGTTTTGAGCTGGGCCAAGAAGGTACGGAGTAGTAGGTGGGAGAATGCGGTGATACGAGTGTATCAGGACTGGAGCGCGGAGGTGGCGAGAAGGAGGGCGAGCTTTAATCGGGCCAAGGCGGTGCTTCACAAGAAGAAAATAAAGTTCGGGATGCTGCAGCCGGCGTGATACATTACTACTTTGAATCGTCGGAGGAGGCATGGACCTTCATCCAAGAAGACAAATTGGACCAGAACTGAGGGACTGATGCTGTGGGGGAGATGACGATGTTGATGTATAGAAATGTAAATTGGGGAATATGAGGATCACCGTATCGGGACGATAGACGGGGCTTTTTTCTCTTCCTGACGGGGGGACACTGAGAAATGGGGGCGTCGGTGGAAAAAGGGACTGAGGGGGGGGATGGGGAATGGGGGAGCTGCGCCATGGGGGGCGGGGCCGATCCAGGAAAGCGTGGGTTTTTTCCCGCGCTAGGGAGATGATGGCGGGAAGATAGGCACAAGGAGGATGAGAGTTCCACACACGGGGGGGTCAAGGAGAGAGCGGGGGAAGCCGGGGTCAGGTGGAGTCAGCTGACTTTCGGAAACATCGGAGTAACCATGCTAGATGGGGATCTAGCGGGGGGGCGGGGATCAACTGGATTGCTGCTGCTGGGAGCGAGAGGGAGCTGGCAAGGGAAGAGGTGGTCGGGACGGGAGTGCGCCGCCTGGGGGACGGGTGGGTGCGCGGGACCTGGACGGGGGACTGGCCTAGA
Source organism: Scyliorhinus torazame (assembly GCF_047496885.1). Lineage (NCBI taxonomy): Eukaryota > Metazoa > Chordata > Chondrichthyes > Carcharhiniformes > Scyliorhinidae > Scyliorhinus > Scyliorhinus torazame. The sequence continues at coordinate 385,100,402 of NC_092707.1, forward strand.
ATAGGGGATGGCTAGTCGGCGGGGAGGGAGGGGGGGGGCCCCCAATCCGGCTGATCACGTGGAATGTGAGAGGTGTAAATGGGCCGATCAAGAGGGCCCGAGTGTTCGCGTGCTTAAAAGGACTGAAGGCAGACGTCATGCTTCAGGAGACGCATCTGAAGGTGGCGGATCAGGTTAGGTTAAGGAAAGGATGGGTGGGACAGGTGTTCCACTCAGGGTTGGACGCGAAAAATAGAGGGGTGGCGATATTGGTGGGGAAACAGGTGTCGTTCGAGGCTAGGAATATAGTGGTGGACAACGGTGGTAGATATGTGATGGTGAGTGGTAGATTGTAGGGAACGGAGGTCGTGCTGGTAAATGTATATGCCCCGAACTGGGACGACGTGGGATTTATGAAACGGATGCTGGGATGTATCCCGGACCTGGAGATGGGAAGCCTGGTAATGGGGGGGGGATTTCAATACTGTGCTGGATCCAGAGATAGATCGGTCTAGATCCAGGACCGGAAGAAGGCCGGCAGTGGCCAAGGTCCTCAGGGGGCTTATGGAGCAAATGGGGGGAGTGGATCCGTGGAGATTTGCCAGGCCGTTGACCAAAGAGTTCTCCATTTTGTCCCATGTCCATAAGGTATACTCCCGGATAGATTACTTTGTTTTGAGCAGGGCACTGATTTCGAGGGTGGCAGGAACGGAGTATTCGGCCATAGCCGTTTCAGACCATGCCCCACACTGGGTGGATCTGGAACTAGGAGAGGAGAGGGAACAGTGCCCACACTGGCGACTGGATGTGGGACCATTGGAGGATGAGGGGGTCTGTGGAAGGGTGTGGGCATGTATTAAGAGGTACCTGGAGGCCAATGATGACGGTGAGATCCAGGTGGGGGTAGTATGGGAAGCGCTGAAGGCGGTGGTTAGGGGAGAGTTGATCTCCATTAGAGCTCACAAGGAGAAAAAAGAGGGCAAAGAAAGGGAGAGATTAGTGGGGGAGATTTTGAGTGTGGATAAAAGATATGCGGAGGCCCCGGACGAAGGACTATATAGAGAGCGGCGAAGACTTCAGACGGAGTTTGACCTGCTGACCACAGGGAAGGCAGAGGCACAGTGGAGGAAGACACAGGGGATGAGATACGAATATGGGGAAAAGGCGAGCCGGCTGCTGGCCCACCAGCTCCATAAGAGGATAGCGGCGAGGGAAATAGGGGGAGTTAGGGATGACACGGGAACTACGGAGCGGAGAGCAGGGAAGGTAAATGAGGTGTTTAAGACCTTTTTGGAGAGGCGATATAGGTCCCAACCCCCGGAGGGAAAAGAGGTGATGCAACAGTTTCTGGACCAACTAAGGTTCCTGAGGGTGGAGGAGCAGGAGGTGGCAGGTCTGGGGGCGCCAATTGGGGTGGATGAGGTGACTAAAGGGCTGGGGAACATGCAGGCAGGGAAGGCCCCGGGACCAGACGGGTTCCACACGGTGGAAGTTTACAGGAAATATGTGGACTTGTTGGCCCCGCTGCTGGCGAGAACCTTTAACGAGGCCAGAGAAGGGGGGACTCTACCCCCGACAATGTCGGAGGCGACGATATCACTAATCCTGAAGAGTGATAAAGATCCGCTGCAATGCGGGTCATATAGGCCTATCTCGCTCCTGAATGTAGACGCCAAGTTGCTGGCAAATGTGCTAGCGACGAGGATCGAGGATTGTGTCCCAGGGGTGGTGCATGAAGACCAGACAGGGTTTGTAAAGGGGAGACAATTGAATGTCAACGTGCGATGGCTGTTGGGGGTGATAATGATGCCCCCAGCGGAGGGGGAGGCAGAGATAGTGGTAGCGATGGATGCAGAGAAGGCATTCGATAGGGTAGAGTGGGAGTATTTATGGGAGGTGTTGAGGAGGTTTGGGTTTGGGGAGGGGTTTGTCAGTTGGGTCAAACTCCTCTATGGGGCCCCGGTGGCAAGTGTAGTCACAAATCGGCAGAGATCGGAGTATTTTCGGTTACATCGGGGAACAAGGCAGGGGTGCCCCCTGTCCCCATTACTGTTCGCGCTGGCAATTGAACCACTGGCCATAGCGTTGAGAGACTCTAGGAAATGGAGGGGGGTGGTTAGAGGGGGAGAGGAACATCGAGTGTCACTCTACGCAGATGACCTACTGCTGTATGTGGCGGATCCTGTGGAGGGGATGACAGAGGTTATGCAGATATTGAGGGAGTTTGGAGATTTTTCGGGATATAGGCTTAATATGGGGAAGAGTAGTACACCCCGGCGATCAGGGAAGAGGGATAGACGCCCTGCCATTAAGGAGAGTGGAAAGGAGCTTCCGATATCTGGGGATTCAGGTAGGCAAGAGCTGGGGAACTCTACACAAACTCAATCTGACGCGGCTGGTGGAGCAGATGGAGGAGGATTTCAGGAGGTGGGATATGCTGCCGCTCTCACTGGCGGGCAGAGTGCAGGTGGTAAAGATGATGGTCCTCCCAAGGTTTCTTTTTGTGTTTCAATGTCTCCCCATTTTGATCACTAAGGCCTTTTTTAAGAAAATAGATAGGAGTGCTATGAGTTTCGTGTGGGCAGGGAATACCCCGAGGGTAAGGAGGGGGTTCCTGCAGCGCAGCAGGGACAGTGGGGGACTGGCGTTGCCGAATCTGGACGACTATTACTGGGCCGCCAATGTGGCGATAGTTTGCAAGTGGATGAGGGAGGGAGAGGGGGTGGCGTGGAAGAGGCTGGAGATGGCGTCCTGTAAAGGAACGAGCCTAAAGGCGCTGGTGACGGCGCTGCTACTGCTTTCCCCGAAAAGGTATACCACGAACCCAGTGGTGGTGGCAACCTTAAGGATCTGGGGGCAATGGAGGCGACATAGGGGGGTGACGGGTGCCTCGGTGTGGTCCCCGATCAGGAATAACCATAGGTTTGTCCCAGGAAGGATGGACGGAGGGTTCCAGAGCTGGCATCGGGCAGGAATTAGGAGATTGAGAGACTTGTTTATTGACGGGGAGTTTGCGAGCCTGGGAGCGCTGGAGGAAAAGTATGAGTTGCCCCCGGGGAATATCTTTAGATATATGCAAGTGAGGGCGTTTACGAGGCAACAGGTGAGGGAATTTCCGCTGCTCCCGACACAGGGGATCCACGATAGAGTGATTTCGGGGATATGGGTCGGGGAGGGCAAAGTGTCCAAAATATATCAGGAGATGAGAGACGAGGGGGAGGCGCTGGTAGAGGAGCTGAAAGGAAAATGGGAAGAAGAGCTGGGGGAGGAGATTGAGGAGGGGTTGTGGGCTGATGCCCTAAGTAGGGTAAATTCCTCTTCCTCGTGTGCCAGGCTTAGCCTGATACAATTCAAGGTTCTACACAGAGCACACATGACGGGAGCAAGGCTGAGCAAGTTCTTCGGAGTGGAGGACAGGTGCGGGAGGTGCTTGGGAAGCCCGGCGAATCACACACATATGTTTTGGTCGTGTCCGGCACTGGATGAGTACTGGAGGGGAGTGGCAAGAGTGATTTCAACGGTGGTGAAGGTCTGGGTCAAGCCAGGCTGGGGGTTAGCTATATTTGGGGTAGCGGAAGAGCCGGGAGTGCAGGAGGCGAAAGCGGCCGATATTCTGGCCTTTGCGTCCCTGGTAGCCCGGCGAAGGATCTTACTTATGTGGAAGGAAGCAAAAACCCCTGGCGTGGAGGCCTGGATAAACGACATGGCAAGGTTCATAAAACTGGAACGGATGAAGTTTGCGTTGAGAGGATCGGTTCAGGGGTTCTCCAGGTGGTGGCAACCGTTCCTTGACTATCTCGCGGAACGTTAAGGGAAAATAGATCGTCACCAGCAGCAGCCCAGAGGGGGTAGGTTGGCGGGAGGGGGGGAGCACTATTTTTTGTTATTTTGTGAGTTCACTATTTTATTTAAATAATGTTACTTATTAGTTATTGTGTTATCTCTTATGTTGATTTGTAAAGTGGAAAAATTATGTTTGAAAATCTTTAATAAAATATATTTTAAAATAATTTTTTAAAAAAGGATAAGGGACAGCATGGTGGCACAGTGGTTAGCACTGCTGCCTCACAGCCCCAATGACCTGGGTTCAATTTCACTTGTGCACCAAACTCTGGATAAGCATTACTCTGTTCTCATGATTTCAACTGGTTCTTTGTTCCCCAGGCTAAGATATTCAGTATAATTTTCAAATCCTTCCAAAACCATGCTCTACTCTAGGCTCGTTAATTATCTCCACACCACTCCAAATCCCAGGTTGGATCCTTTTATTTTTTGGCTAAAGTATGCTGTGCGTTCCCTCCCTGCATCAGTGTTCCAGTGTCCATGCTGTGGTCAGCAGACCTCTCCACTCTGGAATTCTTTTGCTGTTCTCCTTTACCTTACTTGTTTCTCTCAACATAAAAACCTTCTTAAAACGTAGCTCTTCAACCATATCTTTAGCCACCTCAGCTCACATCTTGGACCAGTTTTCGGAATCTACTATTGTTTCTACGAGGTGGCTTTGACATTCTTCATTGTACGAAGGATGTATCAGTGAAAATTGTTGTACAGATTATTATCTTTGAGTTTCAGAGAAGTTACTCTTTTAAAAAAAAATTCTTTATTATTTAGATTTCCCAATTATTTTTTATCAATTAAGGGGCAATTTAGTGTGGCCAATCCACCTAATCTGCACATCTTTGGGTTGTGGGGATGGAACCCACGCAGACACTGGGAGAATGTACAAACTCCACACAGACAGTGACATGGGGCAGGGATCTAACCCAGGTCCTCCGCGCGTAGGCAGCAGTGATAACCACTGTGCCACCGTGCCGCCCGAGAGAAATTACCCTGAAAGGGATTCTGCAGAGAAGCCTTGCAAAAATTATTTTTCACAACCCTCTCTGTGTATCTCACAATTTGGAGAGAGAAAATGTCAAAGCTAACAGTATGTTATTGTTTTTTGCAAGGGGAATTGAACACCAGATTAGGGAGGTTATGCTTCAGTTGCTCATGGCATTGGTAGGACCATGCCTGGATACTATTATGCACAGTATTGGTCTCTTTATTCAAGGAAAAATGTCAATGCATTCGAAACAGTTCAGAGAACATTTATGAGATTAATACCTGGAATGGGCAGTTGTCATTTGAAGGAAGGCTGGACAAGCTAGGCTTGTATCTGCTGAAGTTTTGAAGAGTAAGCGGCAACATGATGGAAAGGTACAAGATCCTGAAGGGGACTTGACAGGGTGGATATGGAAAAGATGTTCTCTCTCGTGGAAGAATCAAGAAGTAGGGGCCACTGTTTAAAAATAAGGGGTTGCCCATTTCAGACAAAGATGAGGGGGAAAATAACCTCTGACGGTTGTGAGATTTTGGAATTCTCTTCCTCAAAAAGTGGTTGAAGCAGAGTCTTTGAATATTTTTAAGATATAAGTAGGCAAATTTTAAAAAAATTTAGAGAACCCAATTCATTTTTTCCAATTAAGGAACAATTTAGCGTGGCCAATCCGCCTACCCTGCATATGTTTGGGTTGTGGGGGTGAAACCCACGCAAACAGGGGGAGAATGTGAAAACTCCACACGGACAGTGACCCAGAGCCGGGATCAAACCTGGGACCCTAGGGCCGTGAGACAGCAGTGCTAACCACTGCGCCACCGTGCTGCCCTAGTAGACAGATTCTTGATATACAAGGGGATGCAAGGTTATTGGGGGTAGGCAGGGAAGTGAGTTATGTTGAGGTTACAATCAGATCAGCCATGATCTTATTGGATGGCAGAGCTGACTCGAGGGGCCGAGAAACCTACTCCTGCTCCTAATTCATATGTTCGTTTTCATACACAGGGACCTGTCATCTGCAAACAAAAGAAATATGTTCGACCATTGTGCCTTTTTAAAAATAATTTTATTAAAGATTTTTCATTTACAATACATTTTCCAACATCACCCACAGCAGATGTTACCCCAAACATAACAAAAACCCAACCAAATGTACACCCCTCATCCACAAAGAGCAGAGAGAAAAAAAACAAAACCCAAGAAACCACACTCCCATGCCACCTAAGCCACCACCCCCCACAAGCAACTGACAGTGACTACTTCCTTAAAGTAAGCAATGAGTAGCTGCCGTCTCCAGTAGAACCCCTCAACTGACTCGCTGACGGTGTACTTGACTTTCTACAGGTACAAGAATTCTATTAGGTCACCCAACCATACCGAGGAGCTGGGCAGAGTAGAGAACCTCCAGCCCAGCAGAACTCGCCTCCGGGCGATCAATGAGGCGAAGGTGAGGACATCTTCCTCCACCCCTCTTTGCAGCCCCGACGAGTCTGACACCCTAAAAATGACCACCAGAGGACAAGGCTGCAGATCAACAATCCGAATCGCTGACATGGTGCTAAAGAAAGAGACCCAAACGCTTACCAGTTTGGGACACGACCAGAATCTGTGTATGTGGTTGGCCCGTCCTTGGGATAACGCTCACACTTGTCCTCTACCTCCAGAATGAAGCCACTCATCTTTTTGCTCAGGTGCACCCTCTTAAGCTGAATCAGACCAAGCTGTGCCCACCGTGCACATGAAGCCATGGTGTTCACCCTGCAAAGGGTCCTACTCTGTACTTCATCATCCACTATAGTTCCCAAATCCGTCTCCCACTTCCCCTTCACCTCATCCACTGGATCCGAATCCTCCCATGCAGTCTGCCCATAAATGGAGGGCATGCACAAGGATCATCTCTATCAGACATCGACAGTGCCAATGGAATTATCGGGAAGGCCCCTCGTACAAAGTTCTTTATCTGGAGGTACCTGAACAAGTTCAGCCCCGAAATCCCAAACCTTGCCGACAATACCTCGAAGCTGGCAAACTGACTCTCCACAAACAAATCCCCGAATCTCTCAAGCCCCTTCCCTCCTCACACTGGGAGACAGTGGCATAGTGGTATTGTTGCTAGACTAGTAATTCAGAAACCCCAGGGAAATAATGGTCTGGGGACCAAGGTCTAATAATGGTCTGGGGACCCCACTATGGTAGATGCTAAAACTTGAATTCAATAAAAATCTGCAATTAAAAGTCCGATGATGACCATGAAACCATTGTCAATTATTGTAAAAACCTATTTGGTTCACTAGTTGTCCTTTTAAGGAAGGAAATTTGTTGTCTTTTCCTTGTCTGGCCTAGCCTGTATGTGACTCCAGATCCGCAGCAATGTCTCTTAAATGCCCTCCAGGATGATACTGCCCTAGCCAGTTATGCCCACATACATGTACAAATTGGGGAAAAAAAAAATGTCGTGTCCAGTCTTGGCAGCTCAAATAGGTGATTGGCACCTTGGGAGAATATTAATTTTAATAGACTGGACTCTACCCACAAGGACAGGGGAAGGTTATCTCATCTTTACAAATCGGGCTTAAACTTACTAAACTTACTCACCAGACTTGTGTAGTTCAACATATGGAGCCGGGCCCAATCGTGTGCCACCCGCACACCCAGACACCTGAAGCTAGAGCTGGCCAGGTTAAAAGGCAGCACTCCCACATTGGCTCCCTTACCCAGGGGATTAACCAAAAAGTACTCGCTCTTTTCCACTTGAACTTGTATCCCAAGAACCAAAGCTCTTCAGTAGCTCCATTATTTCAACCATTGTGGGGACTGGGGCTATAACAAAAAGCAGCAGATCATCAGCATATAGGGACACCCTTGTTCCACCCCTCTCCTTTTTATTCCTTTCCACTGACCTGAAGCCCTCAAAGCAATTGCTAAGGGTTCAGTCACGAACACAAATAGAAGGAGGGACATCAGGCAACCATGTCTTGTCCCCGTATTCAATTGGAAGTACCCTGAGCTCAAGGTGTTGGAACGACCACTAGCCGAGGGAGCCCTATACAATAACTGTACCCACAAAATCAATTTTGGCCCTAGACCAAACTCCTCCAGAACTTCAGAAAGTTTCCTCCACTGCACCCTATCAAATGTCTTCTCTGAATCCAAAGACACAATCACCTCTGGCACTGACCTAACGGATGGGGAGAAAACAACATTTAACAGCTGCTGAATATTGGCCGACAATTACCGGCCCTTAACAAAGCCTCTCTCATCCTCAGGGAGACAGGGCTCCAACCTTACTGCCAGCACCTTAACCAGTATCTTGGCATCCGCATTTAACCGCGAAATAGGCCAAAATGACCCACACTCGGTGGGAACCTTATCCTTCTGCAACAGAAGGGAAATTGAGCCTGCGAGAGTGAAGCAAACAGGGATCCCTGGGACAAAGAATCATTAAACATGTCTACTAGAAATGGGACCAACTGATCCGCAAACGTCTTGTAGAATTCCACAGGAAATCCATCAGGCCCAGGAGCTTTACCTGTTTGCATCCGCCCAATACCTAGCAAAATCTCCCCCATTGAGGGCTCCTATATGGAGTGGAAACCAAGCTGCCACTCGAGTCCCTAGCCTGAATAATCTCCCAGGAGGCCATCTGCCTCCTCAGCTGGTGAGTTAACAGATGGCTGGCCTTCTCCCCATACTCATAAAAGACCCGCCACAACCACCGCAACTGGCTCACTGCCTTTCCTGTGTACAACAGATCGAACTGCATCTGCAGTTTCTTCCTGCTCACCAGGAACTCCGAGGTAGGGTGACACGAATACCTGCGGTCCACCTCCAAGATATCATGCACCAATTCCTGCCGCGCCGTTCCACCCTTATCCACATGCACCTTATATGATATCTCTCCTCTCAAACCTGCTTTCAAGGCTTCTCAGGACCGGACAGGACAGTCTCATTCCTATTAAATTCTACATACTCATCAATGGCCTTAGACGTGTACCCGCAGAACCCCATATCCACCAATAACTCTACATCTAACCTCCATAGTGCCAGCTGAATGGGGCCTGACTCCAAAACTAAATCCGCCAGATGCGGGGCAAGATCTGAAATGACAACGGCTGAATAGTCTGCCATCCTCACCCAAGGGAGACGGGACCTACCCACCTGAGGGAAATCGACCCTGGAATAAATCTTGTGGACTTGTGAAAAGAATGGGATTTCTTTACACACCGGTGCATAAACCGCCACAGATCTGCCCCCCCTCACCTGTTCCATAAACGTTAACGGCGTCTTCACCATCCCCGAAGGAGCCAACGACTTTGGCCTAGAACGATCCAACTTTGGATCAGATACTCAATTTAAGTCATCCCCAAAAACAATTTGGTCTGTATTTTGGTGTGTATCTAAATCTGGAATGGAAGCTTCCTAATCAATATCTTATCATCCCATTTGGGGCATAATCATTAACCAATGCCACCAGCGTACCTGCCAAAGATCTGGTGTCCATCACGTACCTGCCATATGGATCTGCCACAGCCTTGTCCACTGAAAAAAGAACCCGTTTATTGATATAATTGCTGCCCCAGGGCCCTGCCGTCAAAACCCGAGTGAAAGACCTGGCTCATCCACCCCTTCCGCAGTCTGGCCTGGGCCCTCACCCGCAAATAATTCTCCTGCAAAAACGAGATCTCATTCTCCAGCGAGACAATTTGCTCGTTGTGCCTCGACAAAGCCGGCTCCACCCCCTTCAACACCTCACCATGCTCCTTCACAGCTTCCGAAGTTCTCTCCAAATTTCTCGGACAGGACTTAGCGCAGCCTCAATCGATTAACGGAGGATTTCAAACATTGCTCTCCTTTGCCTCTTAAAATGCTTGTCAAATTCAGTAGCCAGCACCCCAATTAGCATGTCTGCCACATTCGGGACGTCTGCAACCGCCAGAGCCGTCACCGCCACCTTCCCTGCTGAGGCGTCATGCAAAACCTCAAGAGTCTGTCGATGAATTTCAGCCCGCAGACTTTTTACTTCCAGCCTTTTTTGACATTCTTCAACAATAGGTTCCTTCTGCTTTCATATGGGTAGAATTTGTCCACCAAAGGAATCCCCCGGGAACCAGGCAAAAAAGGCCAATAAAGCAAGTACCCTGGCGTGACCTGCCTAGTGCATGACCTCCTCCTACATGCCGCCACTGGAAGTCCCATTGTGCCTTTTTAAAATGAATTCGCTGATGCTTTTTCCATGGCAATGCCGCGACCAATCAGAGTTGTCTTGCCAACTGGTCCACACCTTTTTTCCCTGTAGTATAAATTGTAATCATTTGAAATTTGGCAATCTTTAATTTTGATGAGTACAAAATGAAAAGCTTTCACTACATATCTCTGTTTTTTAAATAATCTTTATTGTCACAAGTAGGCTTACATTAACACTGAAATGAAATTACTGTGAAAATCCCCTAGTCGCCACATTTTCAGCAATTTTCAAATAATGAAGTCAAAATTCCATAGAGAAGCATTTTGTAAATCAGTATTAGTTTTATCTGTTATAATAATTATCCAACCCTGACCAGAGTTAACGTGATCTATAGTGTAGCTAAATTACAATTGTTAAATAGAAGCATTTGACCAATGTCAATTCTGTGAGGTTTTAGATCTGGCAAGTGCACAATTTAAAAATAAATAAATCCTGTTGTAATTACTTTTGTCTTTTACTGAGGAAGATGAACATTCGTCCACAGTCCAATTTCTGCTGCCTACTTCTCTAGCATAAAATTATCCCTGCACACATTATTAATCAGCGGTAATCATCTCAAGAGATTACACAATTGGTTGATGTGGAAAATGAAAAGAAAATCTCACTAGTGCATAGCAGTGCACTGGTCATTTGAGGATATGATTAATGTACATTGTTAAACCAGAATAGATCTGACTTTACATTCAGGCATCTTGCCTATGTTATATCTGATCAAGTAGTGCTTGATGCTAATTCTGGGTGCCTAAAGTAGAACTGTATGTTCCCCAGTGTCAGCACTGATTTAAGAGAAGAGGGTATGTTAATACTTGGGGACAAATCCAGCTCACTAATTTTAAATTGAAGATTTGCAGCCCGATTGTCTGCATTTACATTTTGATTAAAAAGTCATTAGATCTCCCACTTTTAAAAAAAAATAACTTTTATTCAGTTTTTCACAAAATATCAACAACAAGCTGCAGAAAGAAAAGAGCAACCCCCCCCTCCCTATACATAAATAATAAATTAACAACCTTCATCAATACAAAGGCAAATATACACGCCCACTCAAGACAAATGAACCAACCCCACCGCCCGGGTTGCTGCTGCTGCTGACCATCTTCTAACGTTCTGACAGGAAGTCTAGGAACGGTTGCCATCGCCTGAAGAACCCTTGCACCGAACTCCTTAAGGCAAATTTCACCCTCTCCAATTTAATAAACCCCGCCATATCATTGATCCAGGATTCCACGCTTGGGGGCCTCGTATCCTTCCACTGAAGAAGAATCCTTCGCCGGGCTACCAGGGACGCAAAGGCCAGAATACCGGCCTCTTTCGCCTCCTGCACTCACGGCTCCTCTGCCACCCCAAATATTGCGAGCCCCAGCCCGGTTTGACCCTGGAACCTACCACCCTCGACACCGTCCTCGCTACACCCTTCCAAAAGTCCTCCAGCGCTGGGCACGCCCAGAACATGTGGGTGTGGTTTGCTGGGCTCCCTGAGCACCTAACGCACCTGCCCTCGTACCCAAAGAACCGGCTTATCCTTGCCCTGGTCATGTGAGCCTTATGCAGCACGTTAAATTGTATGAGGCTGAGCCTCGCGCAAGAGGAGGAAGAGTTCACTCTCCCCAGGGCATCCGCCCACATCCCCTCGTCAATCTCCTCACCCTACTCCTCCCACTTACCCTTTAGCTCCTCCACTGAGGCCGCCTCCTCCTCCTGCATCACCTGATACGTTGCCGAGATCCTCCCCTCTCCAACCCACACCCCCGACAGCACCCTGTCCTGGACCCCGCGTGGCGGGAACAGTGGGAACTCCACCACCTGCTGCCGAATAAACGCCCTTATCTGCACATATCTGAAGCTGTTCCCCAGGGGTGCCCGAACTTCTCCTCCAGCTCACCCAGGCTCGCGAACTTCCTGTCCACAAACAGGTCCCCCATCCTTCTAATACCTGCCCTGTTCCAGCTCAGGAACTCTCCGTCCATCCTCCCCGGGACAAACCGGTGGTTCCCCCGAATCGGGGACCACACCGAGGCCCCCACCTCCCCCCTGTGACGTCTCCATTGCCCCCAAATTCTGAGGGTAGCCGCCACCACCGGGCTCGTGGTGTACCTCGTTGGAGGAAGCGGCAGCGGCGCCGTCGCCAGCGCCTCCAGGCTCGTGCCCACACAGGACGCCATCTCCAGCCTCTTCCATGCAGCCTCATCCCCCTCCATTACCCACTTACGCACCATCGCCACATTGGATGCCCAATAATACCCACAGAGGTTAGGCAGCGCCAAACCCCCCCTATCCCTGCACCGCTCCCTTTTCACCCTCGGGGTCTTCTGCGCCCACACAAACTCCATAACGCTCCTGTTAACCCGTCTGAAGAAGGCCTTGGGGATCAGGATGGGGAGGCATAGGAAGAGGAACAAAAACCTCGGGAGCACCGTCATTTTAACTGACCGCACCCTACCCGCCAGGGAGAGTGGCAGCACATCCCACCTCTTAAACTCCTCCCCCATCTGCTCCACCAGCCTCGTGAAGTTAAGCTTATGTAGGGCCCCCCAGCTCCTAGCCACCTGAACCCTCAGGTACTTGAAACTCCTCTCCGCCCTTTTTAGCGGGAGCTCACCAATCCCTCTCTCCTGGTCCCCTGGATGCACTACGAACAACTCGCTCTTCCCCATATTAAGCTTGTACCCGGAGAAATCTCCAAACTCCCTAAGGATCCTCATCACATCCGGCATTCCCCCCACCGGGTCCGCCACATATAGCAGCAAATCATCCGCATAGAGCGACACCCGATGCTCCCCCCCACCCCGCACCAGCCCCCTCCAGTTCCTCGACTCCCTCAACGCCATGGCCAGGAGTTCAATCGCCAGCGCAAAGAGCAGGGGGGACAGGGGACACCCCTGCCTCGTCCCCCGGTGTAGCCGGAAATACTCTGACCTCCTTCTGTTCGTGGCCACACTCACCACCGGGGCCTCAGAGAGCAGCCTCACCCACCTGACGAACCCCTCCCCGAACCCGAACCTTTTCAACACCTCCCACAGGTACCCCCATTCCACCCTATCAAAGGCCTTCTCCGCATCCATCGCCGCCACTATCTCCGCCTCCCCTTCCATCGCCGGCATCATTATAACATTCAAGAACCTCCGTACATTAGTATTCAACTGCTTCCCTTTCACGAACCTTGTCTGATCCTCGTGTATGACCTGCAGCACACAGTCCTCTATCCTCATGGCCAAAATCTTTGCCAGCAACTTTACATTTACATTTAGGAGTGAGATCGGCCTATATGACCCACACTGTAGGGGATCCTTGTCCCGCTTCAAGATCAGGGAAATCAGCGCTCTAGACATCGTCGGGGGCAGGGCCCCCCCCTCCCTTGCCTCGTTGAAGGTCCTTACCAACAGCGGGCCCAGCAGGTCCGAATACTTCTTGTAAAATTCAACCGGGAACCCATCCGGCCCCGGTGCCATCCCCGCCTGCATGTTCCCTATCCCTTTGACCAACTCCTCCAACCCAACCGGCGCCCCCAACCCCGCCACCTGCCCCTCCTCCACCCTCGGAAACTTCAGCCGGTCTAGGAAGCAACCCATCCCTCCCTCCTCCAGTGGCGGCTCAGACCGGTACAGTTCCTCGTAGAAGTCCCTGAAGACCCCATTGATAACCACCGCACTTCGCACCGTGCTCCCTCCTCCATCCCTAACTCCCCAATCTCCCTAGCTGCCTCTCGCTTCCGAAGCTGGTGCGCCAGCATCCGGCTCGCCTTTTCTCCATATTCATATACCGCCCCCTACTCATTCCTCCACTGCGCCTCCGCCTTCCTGGTGGTCAACAAATCGAACTCAGCCTGAAGGCTACGCCGCTCCCTAAGCAATCCCTCCTCCGGGGCCTCCGCGCCTCCTGTCCACCCTCACCATATCTCCCACCAACCTCTCCCTGTCTCTCCTCTCCCCCCCTCTCCTTGTGTGCCCTAATGGAGATCAGCTCTCCTCTGACCACCGCCTTCAGCGCCTCACAGACCACCCCTACTTGCACCTCCCCATTGTCATTGGCCTCCTGGTACCTCTCTATACACCCCTGGACCCGCCTGCTCACCACCTCGTCCGCCAGCAACCCCACCTCTAGGCGCCACAGCGGGCGCTGGTCCCTCTCCTCCCCCAAGTCGAGGTCCACCCAGTGCGGAGCATGATCAGAAATGGCGATCGCCGAGTACTCCGTATCCTCCACCCTCGGAATCAGCGCCCTGCTCATGACAAACAAGTCAATCCGTGAGTAGGTTTTGTGGACATGGGAGAAGAATGAAAATTCCCTGGCCCCCGGCCTCGCAAACCTCCATGGGTCCACCCCTCCCACCTGGTCCATGAACCCCTTCAGCACCTTGGCCGCCGCCGGCCTCCTGCCCGTCCTAGCCCTAGAGCGATCCAGTGCCACGTCCAGCACTGTGTTGAAATCCTCCCCCATGATCAGGCCCCCTGTCTCCAGGTCCATAATCCGGCCCAGCATACGCCGCATGAACCCCGCATCGTCCCAATTCAGGGCATATACATTGACCAACACCACCCGCTCCCCCTGCAGCTTGCCACTTACCATCAAATACCTACCGCCATTGTCTGCCAGAATGCTCGACACCTCGAACGACACTCTCTTCCCCATCAAGATCGCCAACCCCCGATTTTTTTAGCTTCCAAACCCGAATGAAACACCTGCCCTACCCACCCTTTTCTCAACCTTACCTGATCCGCCACCTCCAGGTGCGTCTCCTGAAGCATGGCCACACCCGCCTTCAGCCCCTTCAGGTGCGCGAACATCCGGGCCCGCTTGACCGGCCCATTCAGTCCCCTTACATTTCAGGTTATCAGCCGGATCAGGGGGCTACTCACCCCCCTCCCCGCCGACTAGCCATAACCCTAGGCCAGCCACGTGCCCGTGCCCCCCGCACAACCCGTTCCTCACAGTGGCAGACCCCCGCACCGACCTCCTCTACCAACCTCAGCTCCCCCTTGGCCATTCCAGCAGCAACCCGGTTCCCCCCCCACCTCTCTCCCCCCCCCCCCTGTATTCAACTGCTTCCCTTTCACGAACCCCGTCTGATCCTCGTGTATGACCTGCGGTCCCCCCCTAGCTGCATTGCTACCCCTATTGCACTCCCGTAAGTCTACTGACCCTGGCCACTCCCGCTGCTCCATCGACCCGCGCCCTGTGTGGAACTTCCCCCCCCCCCCCACTGTCCACCAGCAGGCTCTCATCCATTCCACTACCAGTGCGAGAGACAAGCCCGCGCTTCCCAGCTCCGTCCCCGCCCCTTCAACCCTAAGCGCGGGAAAAAGCCTGCGCTTTCCACTCGCCCAGCCCCGCCTCCTCTGGCGCAGCTCCCTTTCCAGGCCCAGTCCCACTACCCGCAACTCAGGCCCCCCACCCCCCCGGCGTCACCCCATCTCCCCTACTGACCATCAACCCCCCAAGCAGTTTACCTACCCCCCCCCCCCCCCCACGAGCCCACCCGGCGGACCTAATCAAAACAATGCCCAATCAACCCCCGAAAAACAAAGAACCCCCCCTTGAACCACAACACAACAATCCCCAACCATCCCTCCACCGCGACCCTGAGTCCCCGACCCTGAGTCCGAGTCCAGCTTTTCGGCCTGAACAAAGGCCCACGCCTCCTCCGGGGACTTGAAATAATGGTGTTGGTCCTTATAGGTGACCCACAGACGCGCCGGCTGCAGCCTACCGAACTTCACCCCCTTCCTATGCAGCACTGCCTTCGCCCGGTTGTAACCGGCCCTCTTCAGTGTGCTAAACCAGGGGCTGGTTTAGCACACTGGGCTAAATCGCTGGCTTTTAAAGCAGGCCAGCAGCACGGTTCAATTCCCGTACCAGCCTCCCCGAATAGGCGCCGGAATGTGACGACTAGGGGCTTTTCATAGTAACTTCATTGAAGCCTACTTGTGACAATAAACGATTTTCATTTCATTTCATTTCTTCGCCACCTCCGCGCTCCAATCCTGGTAAAACCGGACCTCCGCGTTCTCCCACCTGCTGCTCCGCTCCTTCTTGGCCCACCTTAACACACACTCTCGATCAGCAAACCGGTGGAACCGCATCAGCACCGCCCGTGGCAGCTCGCTGGGCTTGGGCCTCCTCGCCAGCATTCGGTGGGCCCCCTCCAGCTCCAGGGACCCCTGAAAGGCCCCCGCTCCCAACAGCAAATTCAGCATAGGGACCACGTAGGCCCCCACGTCTGATCCCTCCAGCCCCTCCTGGAGACCCAGGATCCGCAGGTTCTTCCGCCTTGACCAGTTCTCCTTCTCCTCGAACCTCGCCTGCCATATCTTGTGCAGCACCTCGTGCGCCTCCACCATCACCGCCAGGCCCAGGATCTCGTCCTCGTTCTCCGAGACCTTCTGCCGGACCTCCCGGATCGCCGCCCCTTGGGCCGTCTGGGTCTCCAGCAGCTTTTTGATTGAAGCTTTCATCGGCTCCAGCAGCTCTGCTTTCAGTTCCTTAAAACAGCGCTGGAGAAACTCCTGTTGCTCTTGCGCCCACTGTCTCCACGCTGCCTGGTCTCCGCCCGCCGCCATCTTGGTCCTCCTCCCTCGCACCTTTCTTTGCTTCAATGCCACTTTTTAAATCGCCCCACTCCTGGTCCAATCCATACACTATCGGGGGAATGTTACTGCCCCCTTCCCACACCGGGAAACGTCGAACAAGCGCCGTTACATGCCCTAAAAAGAGCCCAAAAGTCCGTTTTTAGCAGGAGCTGCCGAACGTGCGACTTAGTTCCGCATAGCTGCAACCGGAAGAGATATCCCACTTTCAAGGAACTGTCAAAAATGATCAAGGCTCGTCAGAGTAAAGGAAATTTAAATTTGCTGATAAGTCCTGTGTCTCACCCATGTCACTCAAAGTTTTGTACAGTTTAGCATCCCTCAGTACGACCACAGAAATGTACCAAAAAGTGTTTATAAAAAAAGCCAGGCTACTGACGAATGTCTGGTTACTGAATAGGATAGACTGATGTCTTGGAAACAACTTGCAAGTACTGTCATTCCATTTACCTTCCATTCAGAATTCTGTAACTAAAAGTCTCTTTCTGAATCCTGTTTTTTTAGGTAGGTCAATAACAGAAGTGATTCCAAAACTAATCCCTTGGGTACTTTGTTCTTCTTAGCCTGACATCAGTCTCCTCTCAAGTGCCTGATGCTTCCTCAGTTTCAGCTGATTCCTTATGCACTTCCAAGCTTTATCTGGAATACCCATTGCCATAAGCTTACTGAGTAGCTTTCCTTGTGGAAATTTATTGAAGAGTTTCTGGAAGTTTAGTTTTTATACAGCATGTTAAGATCCAGGAGGTTCCCTTTGAAAATTCCTTTGGATGAGCATGGAGTCTTCTGTCTTTGTGTACTTCACTGTCTGCTTTTCAAAAGAAGTCCACTTATTTCAATGAGTAATGTTTACTGCTGCTTTCCATTTTTTAAAAATTGTCTCTGAACCGTGAGAAATTATTCGTATTCTCTTATGAGTGTTTTTGACCTTGAAATATAACAACTTGGAATGAATCAATACAAAGGATATAATTTATTTGCTTTTGTGTAGAGAGAGAGATGACTTGATGAATTTGCTGGCAACTTTGAGAAGCAATGTAATTGAAATGCAGGCCAGAGAAGACTCTGCATGTCGGCAAGTGAAACAAGCTACAGAAGTAGCGGAAGAAGCCAACTTGGAGAAAATACAGGTAATAAAAAGGCAAAATAGGCACGACCCAGTAGATACGGTACCCAATATTTTAAAAATAGAAAATGTTGGAAATATTCAGCAGAGTCTCAATTAACCACTGGCCGCATGTATGGAATGAGAAACCAATTGAACATTTCAGGTTGATGTCAGAAGTATACCCGAGTTGAGAGTGCTTCATGGGAAGTGTCATGAAAGAAAGAAGGACTTGTATTTATATAAAGGCAAAAAATTATATAGTTCCTTTCACAACCTTCAACCCAAGAACATCACCTAAATAGCCTGTCTGATCATTGTTTTATTGGTGTTTGCATGTTTTGGTTTCAAAAAAATCTTTCTGACAAACCTTTCAATACGATTTTTCAAAGCTTGTTATATAAAGATCGTTTGAACTTTTTTTCAAAGCAACATTACAATTGACCAAGTGTGTCAGATTACTAATATGATTCAGGAACAGGTCAGAGAGTTGTTTGCTGTAAAATGGAGAGGGGATGGTTTGGCCTCACTTCTGTGTTGTCTGTCAGCTGTGGCTCAATTTGTAGCACATGTGCCTCTTAAGCACAAAAGCACAATAGGGGCGATTCTCCGAGCCCCGCGCCGGGCTGGAGAATCGGCGCAATCGCGCCCCGACGCCGGCGTGCGATTCTCCGAGGTGCGGAGAATCGGCGCCATTTGTGCCACCGCGTTTGGCGCAGCGCCAGCCACGGACCGCTGGCATTGGCGGGGCTGCCAATTCTCTGGCCCGGATGGGCTAAGCGGCCACGCCGAAAGGACAGAGTCCCACCGGTGCTGTTCACCCTTGGTCGCTGCCGGCGGGAATCTGCGCGAACGGTCGGGGGGCGGCCTGTGGGGGGGGGGGGGAGGGGGGCTCCTTCACCAGGGGGGGTCTCCGATGGGGTCTGGCCCGCGATCGGGGACCACCAATCGGCGGGCTGGCCTCTCTACCCCCCCCCCCCCCCCCCCCGGCTGGGGCCTACTTTCTGGTGCGGCCGGCCCCTGAACACCGACGCTATGTTGAGTCGGGGCTGGCGCGCTAAAGAAGTCCCCCGCGCATGCGCAGGTTGGCGTGGCCCAACTGTGCATGCGTGGCTGGAGTGGCGTGAACTGCTCCAGTGCCCTGCTGGCCCCCTGTAGGGCCAGAATCGGTCATACCCGGGTCCGATTCTTGCCGTTGCGAAACGCCACGGTGTTCACAACGGCGTGAACTCTTGGGCTCCATATTGGATAATCTCCCCCAATGTTCTTTGTTGAAGTCCCACTCCAGGACTTGAGCACAACAATAAAAGTTGACACAGTGCAGCACTACATTGTTGGAGGTGCCATCTTTAGAATGAGTTGTTAAACCAAAGCCCCATATATTTGCTTGGGTGAATATAAAGGATCTATGACACTATTTTGAAGACCATGGAAGTTATCTCCAGTGTCCTGGCCAATAATTAACCCCTCAACTAACATTACAAACAAAATCTGGTCATTATCACATTGTTGTTTATAGGAGTTTGCTGAACGCATATTGGCTCTTTCATTTCCTTCATTGCAACAGCGACTTATACTTTAAAATACTTAATTGGCGTAAAGAGCTTTGAGACATCCGATGACCATGAAAGTGCTATATAATGCAAGTTTTAAAAAAAAATTATGGGCACTTTGAAGTCTACTGAAAGAAAGAATGACTCTAGTAGAGGGACTGGGATATGTATATTTTATAATTCCAGTGGAGATAGAGAGACAAAAAGAAGCATTATGGACAGTTGTCCCAGAAATAGAAATTGCAGAATTTGGCAAGGGAGAAAGTTGTTTTTTATTCTTTCGTGGGATCTGAGCATTGCAGGTAAAGCCAACATTTGTTGCCCATCCCCACTTGCCCTTGAGAAGGTGGTGGTCAGCTATACCCTTCAACTGCTGTAGTCCATCCAGGGCAGGCTGCCACTGTGCATTGGTGGTGAATGGGATCCTGATCAAACAGGTTGCTTTTCCGTTGATGGTGTTGAGTTTTTTGGATGGTGTTGGAGCTGAGTCATCCAGGTACATGGAGAGTATTCCTCACGCTGTGAGTCCTCCAGACTGTGCCTTGCAGATGGTAAACAGTCTTTGGAGAGTCGAGAGGCAAGTTAATTGCCACGGAATTCCCAGCCTCTGTCCTGCACTTGTAGCCACAGTACTTCTGCGGTAGGTCCAGCTAGGTCTCTGATCAGTTGTTAGCACCAGGGGATAGGTTTTGGCGGTGGGGGTGGGGTAGAATTTAATGGTGATAATTACAGTGAATGTTAAGTGGAGGTGGTTAGATTTTCTCTTGTTGGATATGGGAATTGCTTGCCACTTTTGTGGCACAAATATTACTTGCCACTTATCAGCCCGAGCCTGAATGCTGTCCAGGTCTTGCTGCATATGGACATGGATTGCTCCACTATCTGAGGAGTTGTGAATTGCATTGAACGCTTTGCAATCATCAGGAATATCCCTACTCCTCATAGAATCATAGAATTTACAATGCAGAAGGAGGCCATTCGGCCCATTGAGTCTGCACCGGCCCTTAGAAAGAGTACCCTACTTAAGCCCACGCCTTCACCCTATCCCTATAACCCAGTAACTCACTTAACCTTTTTTGTTAAAAAGTTAAACAAACCTTTTAACTAAAGGCAATTTATCATGGCCAATCCATGTAACCTGCACATCTTTGGACTGTGGGAGAAAACCGGAGCACCTGGAGGAAACCCACACAGGCACGGGGAGAACGTGCAGACTCTGCGCAGATTCAGCACAGACCCAAGCCAGGAATCGAACCTGGGACCCTGGAGCTGTGAAGCAACTGTGCTACCGTGCTGCCCTTAGTGATGGAAGGACCTTGTGATGGAAGGAATGTCAGACGTGTTAGAATACTTGGGATTTTTTTGGCAGATCTATACTGCTGCTAACATTTCACCCACAGCTACATCCAGTTCACCAGACATTTATGTTGTTACTACTAACTGCTTCAAATCAAATTGCTGCTTTCAGCCATCTGCAGACAGTTCTCATATTCACAGTACTTCATCTGATATCTCCATCTCTAGTACACCAAAGCAATTTCACAATACAAGGAGGTAATGTTGAACTTGTATGAGACCTTTAGTTTGGCCACAGTTGGAATACTCTGGTTTTTTATGTCCTTTACCGGAATAATAGAAAAGACGTGGAAAATGTGATATTCATTTCTTGTGTTGTGACAAAAGACTTGTGAAAAGTTAGGATTCTTTCATTGAAGCTGATAAGGTTCAGAGGTTTTCAAGTTTATGAAGTTTATCAGTAGGTTAAGAGTGGTAATGTGATTTCACTGTTTGCAAAAACAGCAACAAGAGAACACGAGTTTAAG
Organism: Scyliorhinus torazame; assembly: GCF_047496885.1. Classification (NCBI taxonomy): domain Eukaryota; kingdom Metazoa; phylum Chordata; class Chondrichthyes; order Carcharhiniformes; family Scyliorhinidae; genus Scyliorhinus; species Scyliorhinus torazame. The sequence goes on from NC_092707.1 coordinate 385,121,507, forward strand.
ATATCCCAAAAAGAATTCAAGCAGATGTTTGAAACGTTTCTTTCCGAGGAAGGTCATAGGAATGTTGAATTCCTTGACACAATCCTTTGCTGAAGCAGATCTGTAAATTATTTCAAACAGTTTTTGATAATTGTTTGAAAAGCAGGAATATGAAAGAACTTAAAAGTGTGTAATATACCAGGTAACTTGCTTGGCGAAAAAAAATGGCATTGACTTGATGGGCTTAAAAGAGCTGTTTTTATGCCATTTCACTCGAGTTTTGATGTATGTGATGAGCCTGCTACTTTCTAATAAAGAGGCGAGTGTTCTGCCAGCTGAATATAACTAACATATAAAAGCAAAACATCTTCAATAGCTCAACATTTGAAATCTGAAATAATATTTTGCCTTTGTTAACCTATGATTTCACAATACCAGGTAGTGTGCCTTGAAGAGAATAATCCTTGGGTAGTTTCAGCAAATATTTTCTCTTTTCTGACCATGGTCTCTGATGATTTCTCATGTGGTACAGTTCAACTTAAAAAAAAAAAATGTTCACGGGGTGTGGACGTCGCTGGTTAGGCCAACATTTATTGCCCATCCCTAGCTTCCGTCAGAAGGTGGTGGTGAGTTGCCTTCTTGAACCTCTGTAGTCCCTGTGGTGTAGGTACAACCGATTGTGCTGTTTGGCTGGGACAAAATCCTGGAACTCCCTAAGTAAAGGAACGGTGATATATTTCCAAGTCAGGATCGTGAGTGACTTGGAGGAGAAGCTCCAGGTGGTGGGGCTCTTGTCCTTCTAAATGATAGTGGTCGTGGGTTTGGGAGGTGTGTCTAAGGAGTTGGCGGGTTACTGCAGTGCATCTTGTAGATGGTCCACACAGTTGCCATTGTTCATCAGTGGTGGAGGGTTTGAATGTTTATGGAAGGGAGAGCAATGATGCAGGCTGCTTTGTCCTGGATGGCGTCGAGCTTTTTTTAAAAAAGGGATTTTTTATTTGACAGTTTTTCACCATTTTCACAAGACAAAAACAATCCCATACAAACAAACCCCTCCCACCCCCCCCCCTCCCCTCAACAGTCAACGGTAACCAACTCCAGAAAGTGCATGATGAACAAACCCCAACAATTGTAGAACCCCTCCTTCACCCCCCTCAGCTCGAACTTCACTTTCTCCAGGGCCAAAAACTTCAGCAGGTTCCTCCGCCCCACAGAGGCACAGGGTTGGATAAGCTGACTTCCACCCCAACAAGCCGGTCTGTGGTGTTGAGTTTCTTGAGTGTTGCTTGAGCTGCACTCATCCAGGCAATTTCCATTATGTTCCTGACGTGTGCCTTGTAGATGGTGGACTGGCTACTGCCATAGTATTCAAAACTGAATCAGAAAGTACACTGACCTGTAAGAACCATGACAGGTGAAAAATAAAACAAAATGTGGATGCTGGAAATTTGAAATAAAAACAAAATGCTGGAATGCTCAGCAGGTTAAGGTGCATCTGTGGAGAGAGAGAAACTAGAGTTAGCGTTTCCGGTCAGTGACCTTTCATCAGAACTGTTCGGGTGGCAAAAACACTTAAGACCAATTTTCCAATGTGCCTTTCTGACAAGCAATGCATAATGTGCACTGCCATTGTGACCACTGCTAAACTTGACTATTCCAAATTCCTGGATGGTCTCCCACATTCTACCCTCTGCAAACTTGAGGTCATCAAATCTGGGCCCCATACCTAATCTTGCACCAAGTCCTGGCTAGTTATCATCCCGTGGTTCTTTTTATTTATTCTTTATTGAGATATGGGATATGCTGGCAAAGCCAGCATTTCTTGTCCATCCGCAATTTCCCTTGAACTGAGTGGCTTGTTCACCCATTTCAGAGGCTAGTAGTTACATTACAGTGGGCCTAGAGTCACATGTAGACCAGACCAGGTCAGGAGAGCAGATTTCCTTTCTTCAGATGAATCAGATGGATCTTTTTATGACAATCAATGATAGTTTCATGGGGCGCGATTCTCTGACCCCCCCCACCGGGTCGGAGAATCGCCGGGGGCCGGCGTGAATCCCGCCCCCGCCGTGTCCCGAATTCTCCGCCACCGGAGATTCAGCGGGGGCGGGAATCGCGCAACGCCGGTCGGTGGGCCCACCCCCGGCGATTCTCCGATCCGCGATGGGCCGAAGTCCCGCCGCTGTCAACCCACGCCAGCCGGCGTGGATTGAACCACCTTTAGAACGGCGGGACAAGGCGGCGTGGGCGGGCTCCAGGGTCCTGCAGGGGGGGACGCGGGGCGATCTGGCCCCGGGGGGTGCCCCCAAGGTGGCCTGGCCCGCGATCGGGGCCCACCGATCCGCGGGCGGGCCTGTGCCGTGGGGGCACTCTTTTCCTTCTGTCTTTGCCATGGTCTTCACTATGGCGGAGGCAGAAGAGACCCCCTCGACTGCACATGCGCGGGGATGCCGTGAGCGGCCGCTGACGCTCCCGCGCATGCGTCGCACGGCAAAGCCATTTCCGCGCCAGCTGGCGGGGTGCCAAAGGCCTTTCCCGCCAGCCGGTGGGGTGGAAATCAGTCCGGCGCGGGCCTAGGCCCTCAAGGTTAGAGCTCGGCCCCATAAAATGCGGAGCATTCCGCACCTTTGGGGCGGCGCGATGCTGGCTGATTCGCGCCGTTTTTGGCGCCGGACGGCGGACATCGCGCCGATTGCGGAGAATCCCGCCCAAGGCCACCATTATTTGAGACTAGTTTTCATTTTCAGATGTATTAATTTGAATTCCACCAGCTGCTATAGTGGGATTAAATGTAAAAAATAAATTTAGAGCACCCAATTCTTTTTTTTCTAAGTAAAGGGCAATTTAATGTGGCAAATCCACCTACCCCGCACATCTTTGGATTATGGGGGTGAGACCCACGCAGACACGGGGAAAATGTGCAAACTCCTCATGGACAGTGACCCGGGGACGGGATCGAACCCAGGTCCTCAGTGCCATGAGGCAACAGTGCTAACCACTGCACCAATCCCTGTAGTGGGATTTAAACCTGTGTCCCCAGAGTCATAGTCTGGGCCTCTGGATTACTAGCCCAGAGACATTACCACTAATAATAATAATAATCGCTTATTGTCACAAGTGGCTTCAATGAAGTTACTGTGAAAAAAAACCCTATGCCACCATTTCCCTCAGTGTGTATTGTTTAGCCCACATGGACTCCCAGACAATTATCATCTTGATTTTAAAATTGCAATGCTTATTTTCAAAAGCTTCTCTCATCCCAATCTTTGTAATCACTTCTAAATCCTAACCATCCAATATATCTGTGCGCCTCAAATTCTGTTCTCATGAGCATCGTCAATTTTAATCGCTCCACTATTAGTGTCTGTGCTTTTTAGTTGTCTAGGTCCAATGCTCTGGAATTTCCCCCCTACATCTCAACCCCTCTATCTCATTTTCCTCCTTTGAGACATTCCTTAAAACCTACCTCTCTTACCAATCATTTGTTCATCTGACATATCTCCTTATGTGGCTCAGGATCATAGTTTGTCATATAATGCTGCTGTGAAGCATCTTGGACTATTTTATTATGTTAATGAAGCTGAATAAACATAAGTTGTTGAGAGCACCCCACTATGACATCACTCCAAAAATGCATTATGTTTTATTCATATGGACTGGATTAATATTGTTATATAAAAATAAATACCCCACTGTGATTTAAATTTTAAAAACTTATCTATGTAGTGTTTGGAACTCACATAGTTTACAAATTGGAACTTGCATGAAACTACAATCAGGCTCCATTCCCCAACCAAAGTATAATGCAATAATCTATTAGTCTGTCATGTTCTACTAGGTTTCAAAGAGCAGTTTTATTTTCCTTTTCTCTAGGCACTGGTCCACTGTGAGCAGCTGAAAAACGAAATGTTGCGTCAGAAAGAAAGGCTAGAAAGGGAGCTAGGTTCTCAGCAAGAAAAGATTGCAAATGCCAAAAAAGCTGTACATGAAGAAATGAGGAAAGAAAGAGAAGCATTGGCATCAAAGGTAAGAGAGTGTTGCTGTTTTGCATTTAAAGAAAACTATCGCTGCCTCAATGATGATGCTGCTTTCATAAAACTGCATTAATTAAAAAAAGAAATGTTTTAAAATTTTCCCGATTAATCAAAACAACTCGAAACAATCAAACAAATGCACATTAGAAGAGAAAAACAAAAGCAGAAACACACATAACATCTAATTAACTTTGACACAAAAACTAAACTGAACCTCCTAACAGTTAACGGTGACTAACCCCTGACTAAAGGAAATTAATGGTTGCCATCTTGGGTCAAATCCCTCGACAACCCCCTGATGGTATACTTGACCCTCTCCAAATACAGAAATGACATGAGGTTACCCAAACAAGCTGAGGCACTAGGCAGAGACTTCCACCCAAGCAGAATTAGCCTCTGGGCTATTAACGAGGCAAAGGCGAGGTCATCCGCCTTCACCCCAGACTGAAGCACCGGCACCCCAAATATGGCCACGAGCAAACATGGATCCAAATCTACCTCCAACATGGTGGTAAAGAAAGAAGCCCAGAAGTTCTTTGACTTTGGACAGAGCCAGAACATATGTGTATGGTTGCTGGCCCATGAGAGCAGCACTCACACTTATCCTCAACCCCAGAGAAACATCCGCTCCTCCTAGCTCTGGTCAGGTGCGTCCTGTACAAAACCTTGAATTAAATCAGACTCAGCCGAGCACTTGAAAATGTGGCGTTAACTCTGTGAAGGGCCTTGCTCCATATCTCACCATTAAGAATTGGACACAATTCACCCTCCCATTTTGTTCTCAACGGAACAGAATCCATTGAAAGGATATGGACATATATGTCCGCAATAGTGCCCCCCCCCCCCCCTCCCTCCCCGTCACGCCTAGCCAGAGACGGTCTTCAACAGGGAAGAAGGTGGCGCCAGTGGAAAGGAGGGGAAAGCTTTGTGTGAAAAACCGTGAATTTGAAAAGACTGGAGCCAGGCAGCTGGAATTTCTCAGCTACCTACTAACAAACCTCCTCTCCACAAACAGGTTCCCAAACCTCTCCAGACCCTTCCCCTCCCAAAACTTAAATGTCGAGTCCAAACTAGCTGGTAGGAAAAGGTGGTTATTGTAAATGGGGGTTAGTGAAGATAGGGAGAGGAGCTTTAAATATTGCCCAAAGTGCTTCCAAATTCTCTGGATTTGAGGAAAATCTAACTGGGGAAAAAAGCAACAGTGCAGTAACTATTGCACAAAGACTAGAAGTAGTGCAGGAGCTTGCTTCAATTAATCCCCATATGGAACCGGGATCACTAAACCACAACAATATCTTCTGAATATTGGCTGCCCAATAGTAAAAACAAAAAGTAGGGAGGGTCAGGCCCCCTGACTGTTTCTTTGGAGCAAAACCTCACAGATTCTTGGAGTCATACCTACCCAAATAAAGGAGGACATCAATTTGTTGACCTTAATAAAAAAGGATTTAGGGTGAAAAATGGGAAGATGATGAAAGCGAAATAAAAATAAAAATCTCGGGAGCATGTTCATTTTAATAGTTTATCCCCTACCCGTCGAGGATAGGGGGAGGTTGTCCCATCTCTGCAAGTCTGTTTTAATATGGCCAACAAGACTAGTGTAGTTTAATTAACCACTTGACAGCGGAGCTCAGCGATATAGCAAGCTGCTGTATTATCAAAGCAAACGAGCGGGGCAACGGACAACCCTGCCTCATGCCCCTATTCAATAGAAAATAAAGAGTACTGGACATTCATATGAACACTTGCAGTAGGAACCAAATCCAAGAAATAAATTAGTGGCCAAAACCAAACCTCCCAAGAATCTCAAATAGAAAATCCAACACCACTCTATGTCAGACCTTTTTGGCATCTAGAGAAACAATCCCCTCCAGTTCAGGCACTGAGGAGGGAGAAGGACAACGATGTATATTGGCAAACAATTGTTGACCCTTCCCAAAGCCTGTCTGATCCTCCGAGATTACATTGGAGGCAAGGATCCAGCCGAAGCGCCAATACCTTGGCAAGTAACTTGACGTCCACGTTCAATGGTGAGAAGGGTCGGTACAGACCACACTCTGCCGGGTCTTCGTCCTTTTTTTTTTGAACAAACAATTTTATTGAGGTATTTTTGGCATTGTAAACAGTAACAATATCCATTAGTGTGCAAATATCAATTACAAAAACATAGTGCAAATGACAGTTCCTCTCTACTCTACACTATTCTACCCGCCCCCCCCCCCGGGCTGACGATTAGTTCCCGCGAAGAAGTCGATGAATGGTTGCCACCTCCGGGCGAACCCCAATAGTGATCCTCGTAAGGCGAACTTGATTTTTTTTTCAAGCCGAGAAAACTTGCCATGTCCGACAGCCATACTTCGGTCTTTGAGGGCTTTGAGCCCCTCCAGGCCAACAGTATTTGTCGCCGGGCTACCATAGAAGCAAAGGCCACAACGTCGGCCTCTATCCCCTCCTGGACTCCCGGGTCCTCCGACACCCCAAAAATCACCACCTCTGGACTCATCGCCACCCTTGTTTTCAGTTCCCGGGACATGACATCTGCAAATCCCTGCCAGTACCCTGAGTTTTGGGCACGCCCAGAACATGTGGACATGGTTCGCTGGTCCTCCCGCACATCTAGCACACTTGTCCTCCAGCCCAAAAAATTGACTCATCCGGGCCACCGTCATGTGGGCCCGGTGAACTACCTTGAACTGAATCAGGCCGAGCCTGGCACATGTTGCGGTTGCATTTACCCTCCTCAGAGCGTCTGCCCATACGCCTCTCTCCAACTCCCCACCAAGCTCCTCCTCCCACTTGAGTTTCAGTTCTTCGGTCCCTGTGTCCTCCGCTCCCATAAGCTTCTTATAAATATCCGAGACTCTTCCCTCTCCTACCTCTCCCGTGGAAACTACCCTGTCCTGGATCCCCCTTGGTGGAAGGCCTGGAAAGGACGGGACCTGTCTACGTAGAAATCCTGCACCTGCAAGTACCGAAAGTCATTTCCCCTTGCCAGCCCGAACTTCTCCTCCAGCGCCCTCATGCTCGCGAAGCTCCCTTCCGGGAAGAAGTCGGCCATCCTTTCCACCTCCGCCATGCTCGAAACCCGCCGTCCATCTTCCCTGGGACAAATCAGTGGTTGCCGCATATTGGGGACCAGCCCGACGCTCCCACTTCCCCGCATGCTTCCTCCATTGGCCCCAAATCCGCAGAGCCACCACCACTATAGGGCTGGTGGAGTACCTGGCCGGCGGGAGCGGCAGAGGAGCCGTGACCAGGGCTGCCAAGCTGGTGCCCCTGCACGAAGCAGCCTCCACCCGCTCCCAAACCAACCCCGTACCCACCATCCATTTCTTTATCATGGCTATGTTAGCCGCCCAGTAGTAGTTGCTGAGGCTCGGCAACGCCAGTCCCCCCTCGCTACGGTTCCGTTCCAGCATCCCCCTCTTTACCCGCGGGGACTTCCCGCCCAAACAAATCCCAGGATGATTTTATTGATCCTTTTAAAGAAGGACCGCGGAATGAAAATAGGGAGACACTGAAAAATAAACAGGAATCTCGGGAGGATTGTCATCTTCACCGTCTGTACTCTCCCCGCTAGTGACAGCGGGAGCGCATCCCATCTCTGAAATTCGCCCCTCATTTGCTCCACCAGCCTAGACAAGTTCAACTTATGCATCCTGCCCCAGTCCTGCGCCACTTGTATCCCTAAATACCTAAAACTTTCCCCAACCAGCCTAAACGGTAGCTCCCTCAGCCTATTCTCCTGACCCCTCACCTGCACCACAAACATCTTGCTCTTTGCCATGTTCAACTTGTATCCTGAAAACTGGCCAAATTCCCCTAGGATTTCCATAATCCCTTCCATCCCTGTCACTGGATCCGACACGTACAAAAGCAGGTTATCCGCGTAGAGCGAGACCACAGGCTTCCGGATCTTAATCCCGTTTTAATATCAGCGAGATGGTGGCTTGCGACATCGTCGGGGGTAACACCCCATTGTCCCTCGCCTCGTTAAACACCCTAACCAGCACCGGCCCCACTATCCCCAAGAATTTTTTGTAGAACTCCACTGGATACCCGTCCGGCCCCGGGGCTTTACCCGACTGCATGGCCTTCAGGCGCCCCATTACTTCTTCAGCCCTAATCGGGGCCCCCAGCCCCTCTACCATCCCCCTGCCCACCTTTGGGAAGGTCAGCCCATCTAAGAAGCACCTCATCCCCTCCAGCCCCGTGGGGGGGTTCCAAGGTATACAGCTTGCTGTAAAAGTCCCTGAATACCCTGTTCAATCCTGCCGGGTCTCCAACCCGGTTCCCTGCCCCGTCCACTTACCGTCCCTATTTCCCTGGCCGCCTCCCTCTTCCTAAGTTGCTGTGCCAGCATTCTGCTGGCTTTCTCCCCATACTCATACACCGCGCCCCTTGCCTTTCTGAGCTGCTCTACGGCCTTCCCAGTGGATAGCGCCCCCAGCTCCGCCTGCAGTCTCCGTCATTTCCTAAGTAGCTCTGCCCTCGGGGACTCCGCATATTCCCTGTCCATCCGATTCATCTCCTGAACCAGTCTGCCCATCTCCGCCCTGTCCATTCTGTCCCTATGGGTTCGGATTGAGATCAGTTCCCCTCTCACCACCGCCTTCAGCGCCTCCCAGAGCACTGCTGCTGAGACTTCCCCTGTATCATTGACCTGCAGGTAGGTCTGCATGCATTTCCCCACTCTCTCACACATCCCTCATCTGCCAACAATCCCACCTCTAACCTCCATTGTGGGCGCTGGTAACTTTCTTTGCAGACCTGCAGGTCAACCCAATGTGGTGCATGGTCCGAAATAGTGATCGCCGAGTATTCTGTATCCGTCACCCCCTCCAAAAGTTCCCTACTCATAATAAAGAAGTCAATATGAGAATAAACCTTGTGAATAGAACGAGAACTCCTTCCCCGTCGGCCAACTGATTCTCCAGGGGTCTACCCCCCCCCCCCCCCCCCCATTTGTTCCATGAACCCCCTCAGTTCCCTTGCCATTGCTGGGACCTTGCCCGTTCTGGAGCACAACCGATCTAGGTCGTGATCAAGGACTGTATTAAAGTCCCCACCCATAATCAGCTTGTGCGAATCCAAGTCGGGGATTTTCCCCAGCAGCCTTTTGATCAAATCTACATCATCCCAGTTCGGAGCGTAAACATTCACTAGGACCACCCTCACCCCCTCAAGCTTATCCCGTACCAATAGTTTGCCAGCATCGCGGCAAAATACTCAGTTGGCCTCGGTCCTTCAACTCCTTCTGGCAGCCCCACATATTAACCCCACATGTTAAAATAACTTTGTGGGTTTTCAAGAGTAAACAATCCGTGGTACTAAGAAAAGGGGTATAAGGTAGAGTACTCCAGTGGGAGCCACTTCGTGTGCATCTTCCGCCTACATTACGCCACTGGAAGGCCCTCTGCATTAATATTCTTTAGCCATTTTTTTACAAACAGATATCCATTCAAACCTAAACCTAATTCATTTCAATAATGCATCTGACATTAGAAATGAAAGTTATGGGATAACGAAAAAGAACACTACATCTAATGTCATTTGAAATATTACTGATGTTGTTTCTGTTATAGCCAATAGGTGGGGGTGGTGGATGGTAAGATGGAATTCAGATCTACAGGGCAATTTTGTTGGTACAATCTATAGTTGAAGGAAGAAAAGTTGTATCGAGGGGCATGCGGCACAGAATCCATTCTATTAAATAGATGTTCAAAACACAGCTGAAACAAATCTTGTTGCAACAAAATCTGAAGCTTTGAAATAATGTGATAGATCTATTATAGATTTAAGTTAAAAATTTAATTTGGAGCTGGGGCATTTTTTGTCTTTCTCAAGCTTGTTAATTTGTCTGCTATTGGTTTTGATAAGACTTGGGACGTTTTGACCTGATCGGAAGCTGGTGTCCATTATTTCAGCTGTGTTTTGAACATCTATTTAATAGAATGGATTCTGTGCTGCCTGTCTCGGCTTTAATAATGTATTTACTTTGTCATATCTTCACACTCGGGTAATATTCTGATCTGTATCTCCCCAGCCCTGTCCGCTACCTTATTGCTCTGTTCTGAGAATGAGCAGACCATAGAATCTATGGCATGGAGACGGGCCTCTTGGCCCAAACTGGTCCATGCCAGCCAAAAAGCCCACCTAAGCTAACCCCATTTGCCTGCTTTTGGTCCCTATCCCTCTAAATCTTTCCTATCCAGGTAACTGGCCAAATGCCCTTTAAATGTTGTCAATGTCATAGAATCATAGAATGTACAGTGCAGAAGGAGGCCATTCGGCTCATGGAGTCTGTGCCGGCCCTTGGAAAGATCATCCTACCTAAGCCCACACCTCCACCCTAACCCCGTGACCCAGTAACCCCACCTAACCTTTTTGGACACTTAAGGGCAATTTAGCATGGCCAATCCACCTAATCTGCACATCTTTGGACTGTGGGAGGAAACCGGAGCACCTGGAGAGACCCACGCAGACAAGGGGAGAACGTGTAGACTTGGCACAGACGGTGGCCCAAGCCGGGAATCGAACCTGGGACCCTGGAGCTGTGAAGCAACTCTGCTGACCACTGTGGTACCGTATCCCAGCCTCAACCACTTCCTCCGGCAGCTCATTCCACATACGTACCACCCTCCGTGTAAAAAAAGTTGCTCCTCAGGTTCTCATTAATTCTTTCCCCTCTTAACTTAAACCTATGCCCTCTAGTTCTTGATTCCCCAACCCTAGGAAAAAGACTGACTGCATTCACCCTAAAACCGGTGATTCTTTCAGCCCCTATATACCTATCTCACTTCATGCTGGCTGTCTGCATTGGAGATTGCAGCTAGTTGTAAAACAAAACTAGTGGGTTGACAGGTGATGGGTGCTTGGTTGGGATAGCAGAAGGCGCCATGCATGTCACCTATTTGCTTTTGCTGGTACTTTAACGGTGGCGAGGTGGGTGTAAAGTGGCCTGCCTGCTCTTGGGCCAATTGAAACCTTAAGTTATTCTACCAGTGATGCTCAGGTTCTAGCTCCCTGGGTCGGTGGAAGTTCCAACTTAACAGACACTGGGTGGGGGCGCTGCCTCCACATAAAATTTAGCCCAAGGAGAACTATGAGATTGATGGCTTGTGGTCCATGATCTATGCTATTTTTTTTTTTAGAAAATATTTTATTGAAGCATTTGTAAGTTTCACAGTTTAAAACATTAACATTTCTTAAACAGCATTAACATTTTTTTTTAATTTAAAAAATATTTTTTTTTCTTTTTTACATATTGGCCCAAATTTACACCCAACAATAAACAATAATCAGTAACGAATGCAATGTCAATGTCAATCCCCATATCAATAACAACGATCCCATCTTCCCACCAAACCCCAGACATTAGCCCGCATGTTAGATGTGATCCAATTCTCGAAAATGCATAATAAATAACGCCCATGAATTGTAGAAACCCTCCATCCTTCCCCTCAGTTCAAATTTGACCTTTTCAAGCGTCAAGAATTCCAGCAGGTCACCCCCGCCACGCCAGGGCACAGGATGGAAAGGTTGATCTCCACCTGAACAGGACCCGTCTTCGGGCGATCAATGAGGCGAAGGCTACAACATCTGCCTCCGCCCCCGTTTCCAACCACGGCTGGTCCGACACCTCGAATATGGCCTCCCGAGGGCCCGGGTCCAGTTTCACATGCACCACTTTAGAGATTACCCTAAACACCTCTTTCCAGTAATCCTCCAGCTTTGGACAGGACCAAAACATATGAACGTGGTTTGCGGGGCCGCTCCCATAACGTTCACACGCATCTTCTACCCCCTCAAAGAGCCGGCTCATCCTCACCCTTTTTACGTGTGCTCTATACACCACCTTCAGTTGTATCAGCCCCAACTTCCCTCACGAGGTGGAAGTGTTCACCCTCCGGAGCACCTCACACCAGAACATCCTCCTCCATACCCTCTCCCAACTCTTCCTCCCACTTTGCCTTGATCCCTTCTAGCAGTGCCTTCTCCTCCTCCAAAATAGCCCTGTAAACCGCCGATAATACCCGCTTCTCCAGTCCCCCTGTCGTCAGCACCTCCTCCAGCAATGTGGAAGCCGGCTCTACTGGGAAGCTCTGTATCGCCTTTCTGGCAAAGTCTCGAACCTGCATGTATCTAAATATTTCCCCCTGCTTCACTCCCAGCTCCTTCAATCCCACAAAACGATCCCCAAGAAACAACATTAACATTTCTTAAACAACATTAACATTTCTTAAACAACTGATCTATGCAATTGATTGTAAATTTATATCAAGGCAATTTTTCAAAGAACTATTGACAAAGGAATACAAAGTGCAGGGTTCAACATTTATTTATTTACCTTTTGTTTCAGTGAAAATTAATACCTGAATTTCAGTTCTCCCCTCCCTCCCTCACGCACAGATGCATTATATTGGTAGCTTGAGTGTACTGAAGGTAAATTTGTGTTGGTTTGAATAATCATTGAACATTCAAACTAGTTTACAAGAAACCATAGAGTGCCTACTATTGTATACTGAATGAATCAATGCAATTTAAGTACGGGAGAAAAGTGGTAATTTAATCCAAGAGAACTGTAGTGATGCAGGAAATAAACACACATCACAAAGGTAGTGTTAAATTATTTGTGCAGCTCTCAAGGAACTTATTCCAAAGCAATTTTTCTTCTAATGTTCCACCCTGTTGACATCCAACTTATCCTTTGAAATCGGTTGTAAATGTCTTCTTTAGTTTTTTGCTGGAGCAGGAAGATGCATACTGATTTTTGGACTCGCTAGAGCTGCTTTTTATTGTTCAGTTTACAAAGTGAATTGAAGGTAAACACCTCAAATTAATTAACAATTAATATGTACTAGTCTTCCGAATTAACAATACAATGTCATGGCTTTGAGATTACAATGCAGATAATAAAACAAATAGGTTAATGTCTCCATAAAATAACTAAGGCTTTTCTAGTAATCAAAGGCCAGCACTAATTATACATTTTACCAAACTGAACAACACCTGTATAATTCACAAGTTTTTATTCTCAAGTACCAGAGCCATCTGCTTTTCCCTTTGCATTAAACAATTTATCTGAACCATAATTCCTGCCTTTGTTGCTCTAGACTTAGACTTCTTGAATGTACTCCTTGCTGGCTTGCTGAATCTATTATTGTAAGTTTTATTTTCGATTTTGCTAGCTTCTCACTCAAGAAGAGATCTTGCTGTTGGTCTTTTGTTCAAAAACATTCATGGATTTAAAAAAGGTTAATTAAGGCCATGACATAGCTGGAACTGCTCTCTCAGGTGCTTCACACACACTTTCTCTGTGAGGGACATCACTATGAAACAGCCCCTTATGCACATGCTCAGTCGCTATAATTAGATTTAACCTTTTAATCTACATCTCCCCCAAGTCTTTATCCCCACATTATTATACACACAATCTCCTACATCTTCCCCCAAAGTCTTTTCCCTTAAAGTAAAGTCTTTTTGGTGCTTCCACCATTCTTCCGGAATGAGTGCGGAGCTCCTTCTAAGTTGGATGGGAATTCTGTTGCTCTAACGTTGTCAATAAGGGTTGTCAGTCCTGGTTTCTTTCATTTGTGGTTCTGTAAGTGTGACATTCTCTTGCGGTTGAGGTACTGTGCCATGCTGTTAATGGTTTTCAGATTATTGAAATGAGGGTAAGTCTGTTATTTCAACTGATGCCCAAATGTGTCTTGACCAGATATGATCTCCGTTGCTGTAGCTTGTCAATTACAGTACCAACACTGGTCAGGTCTCTGACCCATACCCTCTGCCCCCTTCCAAGAATTGGAAGGCCCTGAGCCTACTGTCTTTGGTTAAATACACAAATATACAAACTTGAGTAGCTTAATGGGCTTCTTCTTTCTTTGTAGCTCAATCATGGTTTTCCCGTGACATTTAGTAGCAAGAGATGTGCCCATATACCCTGGTGGCATGCCTACAGGCTTGGGAAGGGCCTCCTGATTGGGCACCTTGTGTACCCCAGTGGAAAGAGACCCCAAGCTTGTACCAGCCCCCACTACACTGGCCTCCTAATCATCGACCCCTCCATCCTTGGCTAAGGCCTAGTTAACTAAGGCCTAGCACCTGATTTTACCTTAAATTCCGGCCTTCCCCAACATTCCTGCACAGGGGCTGGCTCCAGTCCCAGCAGTGGACACTGCCCCTGGGGCCTGTTGGGACTGGAGTTCTGCCAACTCTCGGAAAGGAAGTTCAGCCTTTAGTCTGTAGTTCACCAGAAGCTTGCGTGGGGAAAATCCACTAGGAAACCGTGCGGAACAATGACCAAGCAGACTGTGCTCAAAATCGTCATTCTTCTCCAGTAGGACTTTTCCATTAGACTGAGGGTATTTTGGGGGTTTTTGTGGCATGCACAGATCCATACAATAGTGTGAAGGATTGGAAGCACTTATTGGAGAATTATCAGTCTATTATCAGAGAGAATAATGTCTGGAGAGCCATGTGCAGAGAATGTTTTCTTCAAGGAGATTATAATGGCTTCAGAGTTGAGGCCATGTAGTTTTACATTTTTTTAATACTCTCATGGATGTGGGCACCACTGGCTGCACTGACATTTTATATTGTCCATCCCTATTTTCCTTTGAGAAGATGGTGGTGAGCTGCTACTTTGAACCACTGCAATCCATGTGGTGTAGGTACACCCAGAATGCTGTTTGGGACTGTGGTAATACCAGGTATTGCAGTACCTGAGAGGTGGATGACCATTGGCTAGACCTAGGAGTCTACCATTGGCTAACGTACATAGCTCCGCCCTGAGAGGCGGGGTATAAGAACCAATGCCATCCCAGCAGCCTTCACTTTCTGTATCGAAGTTGCTGATTACAGTTCTAGCTGATTAAAGACTATTAGTCATGACTCACCTTGTCTCGAGAGTAATTGATTGTGCATCAATTTAATCAGCTATTACTTCTGAAAGGATGGATCTCCGCATCAAGCCGGAGTGCCTTCGGCTCAGCCCCCGCGCAGACAACTCTGCTGCTATTTTCAAGCATTGGCTGGCGTGTTTTAAGGGCTACCTCAACACGGCCGCCGACACCCCCACGGAAAGGCAGAAAATACACCTTCTACGCTCGTGGGTCAGCCCTGTGATCTACCCTCTGATCGAAGAGGCGGCGAACTATGCTGCAACGATGGAGCTGCTAAAAGGACATTACATCTGTCCTCTGAACCAGGTCTACGCCTGTCACCTGCTGGCAACTAGAAGGCAGAGCCCAGAAGAAACACTGGAAGACTTCTATCGGGCACTACTAGTGCTGGGCCGAAAGTGTGGCTGCCCAGCAGTTACGGGGAATGAGCACACGGAACTTTTAATTCAGGACGCTTTTGTGGCAGGTATGACTTCCCCCGACATCCGCAGAAGGCTCCTTGAAATGGACACACTGGACCTCACTGAGGCACGGGCCCTGGCAGGGTCCGTGGATGTTGCGTACAAAAACGCACTGGCTTTTGTTCCCGGATGCACGGCGCCCCCTGGGCTGCGTGGCACCCCATCGCGGCAGCCCCCCAGACTTTCCCGCTAACCCCGCAGGCCTGCGCGGCAAGACGGCCCGTTTTCACCGCCGGCCAACGCTGCTTCTTCTGCGGCCAGGCGAATCATCCCCGCACGCGCTGCCCGGCCCGCAGTGCCACCTGCAAAGGGTGCGGCAAGAAAGGCCACTATGTCGCGGTCTGCCAGGGCCGCGCCGTGGCAGCGGTCTCCAGCGACTATCTGCAGCCTTTTTTTCAGGTCCCAGCCGTCCAAGGCCCACCGCCGCCCTTCTATCCCCAGGCAACGTGCGACCCACGGCCGTGGCCATTTTGCCCCCCGGCCACCACGCTGGATGGGTGGGCGCTGCCATTTTGTCCCTCGCCGCCGCCATCTTCTGCATCCCCGGACTCCATGTGCGACCAGTGGCTGACGCCATCTTGGATGGGGCCTCAAGCCCCCAGCTCAGCCGACTCCACGCTGCCCGACCAGAACTCCCCCTTGCTGTAGCTGGCCTCCGTTACCCTGGACCAGAGTCGGCCCCGGATGCTAGCGAAAGCCACCACAACGATCGCCATCCCCAGCTCTAGCTGATTAAAGTCTATTAGTTATGACTCACCTTGTCTCGAGAGTAATTGATTGTGCATCAGGGAGGGTGTTCCAGGATTTTGACCCAGCAACAGTGAAGGAATGGTGATATGATTCCAAGTAAGGACATTGTGTGGCTTAGAGGGGAACTTGCAGGTAGCGGTGTTCAGATGCACCTCCTGCCAATCTCATTCTAGGTGATAGAGGTCACTCATTTGAAGGTTGCTGTTGAAGGAGCCTTGGTGAGTTTCTGCAATGCATCTTGTGGATCGGGGTTTTTCAAACTGCGGGGTGCAATCCACAGGTGGGTTGCAGGCGAGTGTTGGGAGGGTCATGGAGCAATCAGGTTGGTGGGCTTCCGATTGCGGGAGAAGCACCCAACAGCCGCTATCGACTTTTAAATTGAGAAAGATGGCTACTGCCACCTTTTAAACGAAAATAAATGAGGCTGTGTGCAGTCTTTCGACCAGAAGCAGCAGCAGTGAGCAGGTCATGCACACTGCATGCACACTTGACATCAATGCCCTCCATGTACGTGCTTTTGGCACCAAATCATTGAGCAGAGCTGCTTCCATTTCTTAGCTGTTGACAAACAAGGCAAGTTGACTGTGAAGATAGATTGTTTTCTTAAAGTAAAAGACAGTCAGAGACTCAAATAGGCAGCGTACCTACTGGTCAGGATGTTGCAACAGAATCTGCTGGATAGAGCTGCACAGGAGAATCAAGGGCAGGGCAGAACAGTGCTTATCGGCGACACGGTGGCACAGTGGCTAGTACTGTTGCTTCACAGCGCCAAGGTCCCAGTTTCGATTTGCAGCTTGGGTCACTGTCTGTGCAGAGTCTGCATGTTCTCCCCGTGTCTGCGTGGGTTTCCTCCGGGTGCTCCGGTTTCTTCCTACATGTCCTGAAAGACGTGCTGTTCGGTAATTTGGACATTCTGAAATCTCCCTCCGTGTACCCGAACAGAAGCTGGAATGTGGCGACTGGGGGCTTTTCATGGTAACTTCATTACAGTGTTAATGTAAGCCTACTTGTGACTATAAAGATGATTATTATTAATGTAAGCCTACTTCTGACAATAAAGATTATATATTTATATATTTTATTTATTTATTGTGTTATATACAGAGCTCCAGGGCCTTTAGTTAAGGCCACCCCAAACAACGGCCCACCTGTCAATATATGCATCCAATAAAACAAACCCTCCCACGGTGGCAACAAAAAATAAAGGAGAAAAAGAAAAAGGAGTCCGGGACCGCCCATGGTCACCATTGACCTATAGAGTCCACTCCCCCCCTTACACTCAACGCCATCCAACCTCTGAAAGAGTACCGTACATGATACCCAAGAGTTGTACCACCCCCCCCGCCAGTCTCCAACTCCTCCCGTCCACTGCCTCTTGTAAAACTCCTCCCCCCAACCTCGGTTCCTTCCCCCCAACTTTCCACCCCGGCTAGACCACTCGGACCCCGTTCTGCCAGGCTCCGATGGCCGCAGCCCCTCCCCCCACCTCACTCCCATTCACTGGCCGGCTTAAACCGGCCAGCGTGGAGGCCCCCGCCCGCGTCCCTTTCCCCCTTGCCCGGCCCTGGGAAAGCCCAGAAATCCCCTTTTAGCACACAAACCCCGCATATCCACCTACACCCCAAAGAGCCCTCATTTCGAGTGAAAGTCCCATCACTTCCCTTGTACAAATATATACAACATTGGCTCCTTTAGCCCATAGACCCGCATGCAGTGAAACAAAAAAGAAGAAAATACAGTCATGAGGTTACATCGACACATGGCCATTTCTCAATTTCTCAGTTCTGCCACAGTCCTTCTGCCTTTGCAAACTCCTCCGCTGCTTCTGCCGTTCCAAAATAAAAGTCCCTGAGCTTGTAAGTCACCCTCAGCTTCGCTGGATATACAATGCCGCACTGCACCTTGCTAATGTACAGTGCCCTCTTCACCCGGTTGAAGGCAGCCCGCCTCCTCGCCAGCTCCACCGTAAAGTCCTGGTATATACGTATACCAGCTCCAGCCCACTGCACCACCCGCTTCTGCTTGGCCCAGCTCAGGACCTTCCCCTTCACACTGTACCTATGGAAGCACAGAGTCACTACCCTTGGCGGCTCACTCGCCATTAGTACAGGCCTCCACGACCGATGAACCCGATCCAGCTCATATCGGGAGGGATCCTCCTCCAATAGTTTTGCCAGCATCGCGGCAAAATACTCAATCGGCCTCGGTCCTTCAACTCCTTCGGGCAGCCCCACAATCCTCAAATTCTGTTTTCCAGGTCTTCCATTTTTCCTCGCAGATCCTTGTTAATGTCCATCACCTTCTGCATCTCCTTCCCCATCGAGGCAAGTTGATCACTGTGCTGCAATAATGTCTCCTCCACTTCCTTCAGCGCCTCCCCTTGCTCTCGCACCTCCGCCATTGCGATCGCCACCTCCGTCCTCACAGGGGAAACCGCCTCCTCCACCAGCGCACTCAAAACCTCTCTCATCTCCTTCCTCATTGTCTCCATGTATCTTGTAAACTGCCTTTCGAATTCCGCAGCCATCACCTTAATTCTTTCTTCAGCCGTAAGCAATGCGGCCTCCACTGGTGCTCCAGCCTCCATTTTCCTTGGTGACCCCGCAGTGACCTTTCCACTCCCCGACAGACCTTCAGCTGTTTTCTTTACGGACGATTTTTTGCTTACCCTCGACATTCTTCTTCACTGTGCCTTCACTGTTTCTTCCTGCTTTTGCCGCCTCCATGGACCCTGGGACCGGGCTTAAAGCCCTGAAAATGCCGTTCCCGAACGGGAGCCCTCCATTATGCGGCCACCTCCCGCCCGCCGTCACCGGAAGTCCCCGCCGTCACCAGAAGTCTGCAGACCCCATTCCTACCTGGCAGCTCAAACTCCTCCAAGCACAGAAAGCTGCCGTCAATAAACAGGTCCCCTAACTGCTCAATCCCAGCTCGCTGCTACCTCCGAAACCCCCCATTCAGCCCCCCTGGCACAAACTAGTGATTGCCACAAATTGGTGCCCATACCGACACTTCCTCCACTCCCATATGCTTCCGCCCCTGTCCCCACACGATCAAAGCCGCCACTACCACCAGGCTTGTGGAGTACCGAGCTGGCGAGAACAGCAGAGGTGCCGTTACCAGTGTCTCTAAACTTGTGCCCCTACATGATGCTGCCTCCAGCTGCTCCCACACCGACCCCACTACCCACTTCCTGAGCATTGCTATATTCGCCACCCAATAGTAGTTCCTGAAATTCGATAGGGCCAGCACCCCCCTTCAGCCCTGCTCCAGCAGCACCTTCTTTACCCGCCCATACAAACCCAGAGATCACCATGTTCACATTCTTAAAAAAAGCCTTCGGGACAAAAATAGGCAGGCATTGAAATACAAACAAAAACTCGGAAAAACCATCATCTTTATCCTCCCCGCCAGTGACAACGGGAGCCTATCCCACCTTCTAAAGTCCTCCTTCATCGGCTCCACTAACCGAGCTAAATTCAGCTTGTGTAGTTGCTCCAAATCCCGTGCAAGCTGGATACCTAAATACCGAAAACTCCCTCCCACCACCTTGAACGGCAACCCCCCCAATCTCCTCTCCTGCCCGTCGCCTGAATCGCAAAGAACTCGCTTTTGCCCATATTCAATTTGTACCCTGAAAACCAGCCGAATTCCCCTAGGATCCCCGTAATCTCTCCAATCCCCCCCCCAGCGGGTCAGAAATATACAAAAGCAGGTCGTCCGCATATAACGAGACTCTGTGCTCCACCCACTCCCACGTATTATTCTCTCCCCCCCCCCCCCATGCACTATTCCCTGCCGGTCCTTTGATGCTCTCAGCGCCATCACCAGAGGCTCTATAGCCAAGGCAAACAACAGTGGGGTGAGTGGACATCCCTGCCTTGTCCCCCGGTGCAGCCTAAAATAATCCAAGCTCACTCGGTTCGTCTGCACGCTCGCCACCGGTGCCTGGTACAGCGGCCGGACCCAGTTCACAAAAAGCTGCCCAAACCCAAACCACTCCAGGACCTCCCACAGATACTCCCACTCCACCCGATCAAAGGCCTTCTCCGCATCCATGCGACCTTCATCTCCCTTCCCTCGTTGGCATCATAATCACATTTAGCAGCCTTCTGATGTTAGCCATTAACTGCCTCCCTTTCACAAACCCCGTCTGGTCCTCCCCTATCACCCCTGGCACACAGTCCTCTATCCCCGAGGCCAAGATCTTGGCCGGCAGCTTGGCGTCTACACTTAGAAAGGAGATTGGCCTGTACGGCCCACATTTTTCCGGGTCCTTATCCCGCTTCAGGATAAGAGATCGAGGCCTGTGACATCGTTGGGGGGAGTACCCCTCGCTCCCTAGCCTGATTAAACACCCTTAGCAGCAAGGGCCCCAGCACTCCTGAAAATGTTTTATAAAACTCCACCGGGTACCCATCCAGCCCCGGGGCCTGGCCGACTGCATTGCCTCCAGCCCCCCACCACTTCAGTCAGCCCAATTGGGACCCCTAAGCCCTCTACCACCCTCTTCCTCCACCCTCGCAAACTCCAGTCCCTCCGAAAACCGCCTCATCCCCTCCACCCCGGCTGGGGTTCCAACTCGTACTGCCTGCTATAAGTCCCTAAACACCCCATTCATCCCTGCTGGGTCCAAGATCGTATTCCCCCCTCTATCCTTCACTTTCCCTATCTCCCTTGCCGCCTCCCGTTTCCTTAGCTAGTGTGCGAGCATCCTACTTGCCTTCTCCCCATATTCAAACACCGCCCCTCCAGCCTTTCTCAACTGCCCCACTGCCTTCCCCATAGATAGCAATCCAAATTCCATCTGCAGCTTCTGCCACTCCTTCAACAACCCTGCCTCCAAGGCCTCCGAATACCTCCTGTCTACCTGGAGGATCTCCCTCACTAATCTATCCATCTCCGCCCGCTCCACCTTCTCCCTGTGTGCCCGTATCGAGATAAACCCCCTCTCACCATTGCCTTCAGCGCCTCCCATACCGTAGCTCCCCCGTATCGTTTATCTCCACATATCACCGAATGGCCTCCCTCATCTGCACGCACACCTCCTCCTCCGCTAATAGTCCTACATCTAATCTCCAGTGCGGCCATGATCCTTGCTTAACCGTAAATCCATCCAGTGCGGGGCATGATCCGACACTACTATCGCCGAGTACTCAACATCCACCACCCCCCTCAACAACTGTCCTATCCATGATAAAAAAGTCAATTTGGAGTACACTTTGTGTACATGGGGGAAAAGAAGAGTACTCTTTCACTCTCAGCCGCCCAAACCTCCACGGATCTACCCCTTTCATCTGTTCCATAACCCCCTTTAGTTCCTTCACAGCCGCTGACACCTTCCAAGTTTTCGAACTTGACCGATCCAGCCTTGGATCCATAACCGTATTAAAGTCCCCCCCCCCGCCCCCCACAATCAGCCGATGCGAGTCCAGATCCGGGATCTTCCCCAATACCTACCTCATGAACTCTAAGTCGTCCCAGTTCGGTGCATAAATATTCACCAGCACCACCGGCATCCTATCCAACCTCCTGCTCACCATATGTATCTGTCCCCCTGTATCCGCCACAATACTTCCCACTTCAAATGCCACCCGCTTATTAATCAGAATCGCCACTCCCCTTGTTTTGGAATCTGGCCCCGAATGGAATACCTGCCCTACCCACCTGTTCCTTCGTCTAGTCTGATCCACCACCCTCGGGTATGTCCCCTGTATCATTGCCACGCCTTTAAGCTTTTCAGATGTGCAATCACACGGGCTCTCTTGACTGGCTCATTCAGCCCTCTCACATTCCATATGATCAGCCTGGCCGGGGCACCCCACCTCCTGACGACCAACCATAGCTCTTCCTAGGCCAGCCTCCAGCCCGCGTTCCACACCCCCTCTGGCACCCACCGTCATCGACCCTCACCCTGTCATCCTTCACCAGTTGGGTGGGGTTACTGGGTTATGGGGATAGGGTGGAGGTGTGGACCTTGGGTGGGGTGCTCTTTCCAAGATCCGGTGCAGACTCGATGGGCCGAATAGCCTCTTTCTGCACTGTAAATTCTATGACCAGTCCTTCCCCTGTCAGCAGACTTCTCCCCTTCCTCTCCCCACCACCTCTTAGCAAAATAACAATCCCAACCCCCATCAACAAACATCACCTGCTCGCCCCCCACTGCGCTTCCGTGAGCTAGCCCATCGAGCTAGCCTGGTATCCCCTGCCCATGGCGCCTTCCATCCTACCCCCCATTGATTCCCCTCCCCTGCTCAATCATTCCCCCCAGTTTTTCGGCCTTCGTACGTTACCCACAGATGCGCTGAACATGCCAAACTTCCCCCCGTTCTTAAAGAGGGCCGACTTCACCTTGTTGAAGCTTGCCCTCTTTTTGGCCAGCTCCGCGCCCAGTCCTGATAGACTCGCTGCCTTCCCAAGTACAGTGCCTCGTCTGCCTGGCCCACCTCAAAATCCGTTCTTTATCCAGGAATCGATGCAATCGCACCACCATCGCCCTCGGCGGCTCGTTTCTTCGCACCTTCCTCACAAGCACCCTCTGGGCTCGGTTCACCTCCAAGGGCTGAGCAAACGCTCCTTCACCCAGCAGCTTCTTGAACATCCGCGCCACATATGCACCCGCGTCCGCTCCCTCACTGCCCTCCGGCAGGCCCACAATTCGCGTTTTCGGCCTGCGCGATCTATTCTCCAAGTCCTCCACCTTGTCCTGTAGCCTCTTCTGTCGATCTCTCATCAATCCCACCTCCATAGCCATTGAATCAAGTTGCTCCTCGTGCTCCCCTACCACCTCCTTCACCTTCCGAATTGCCTGACCCTGAGCCTCCAACCTCATTTCCATGCGGCCGATTCCCGCCGTTATGGGATATATCACCCTGGCCAGGTCCTCCAAGTTTTCCTTCCTCTGCTGGGAAAACGTCTCATGGAGGAAGCTCACTAGCTGATCCGTCTACCACTGGGCTGGCAAGCACGGACCCTGACCCTCCGCCATCTTGTCGCAGGCTCCACACCAACTTTCAACAGTTGTTCCCTCCTTTTTCGACCACTTCTGGTCCACGAATCCATAAACCAGTGGGGTACTCTCTTTTTCCATCTATCCTGCACATTATACAATCACTCAGTTCCACCGTTAGCCAGGGACAAGGCCCAAAAAGTCCACCACGAGCAGGAGCCACCAAATGTGCGACCACTCCATGGTCACCACCGGAAATCGGTTTTGTCAATTTTGGCAATGCAAATAAGGATGCAAAGCCCATGTATGTTATATGCAGTGAAGTACTGACAAATGAGAGGAGAAGTTTCAGATTTTGAAAGAGAAGCAATGTGTGAAAAATTCCTTCTGAAGTATATTAACTTCCAGCTGACTCCAATTGAAAGGCTACGCTGCTTTACCTGACTTGTGGTACCACATAATAATAATCTTTAATTGTCACAAGTATGAAGTTACTGTGAAAAGCCCCGTGTCGCCACATTCCGGCGCCTGTTCGGGTAAGCTGGCACAGGAATTGAACCTGCGCTGCTGGCCTTGTTTTGGATCACAAACCAGCTGTCTAGCCCACTGAGCTATACCAGCCCTTATTAAAACGATCCAAAAGCCCATGAGGTTGTCAGCATTCTGGAATAGCACCTCCCAGGAGTATCAAGTGCTGAGTAAAATTAGCATTTTGTTGCTATTGCTTCACGATGACCTACATATGTGAGGTTGGATTTTCTGTTGCCATAAAGATAAAGATGGCACAAAGAAACCTACTGAAGTCTGCACCTGATATGCACATTTCCCTCTCCGCCTTTGAATTTGATTCAAGTGAGATCAAGAGGAATAAGCAGGCTCCCCTTTCGCATTAAAGGAAGTGAACATGGCATGGGTCACGAAAGTTGGCGAAAGTGAGTCGCGTGCAAAAAAGTTTGAAAAATAGATCGTATACACTGCTCCTATTCTGTGTTGATGGTGCAGAGAGTAGATTTTGGAGGTGGTGGGCGAGGCGCGAATAAAGGGGAATAATGGTCCACTACCAAAATAAATAATTTCCCTTTATAGTTGAACAAAGCAATACCAAGGCATTCCCATGGTGAGGTGATACTGTTGGAGACCATCTCTTCAATAAAGTGTGATATTCCCTGGCCACCATACTGACTGCTGTGTCCTGACTTAACACACCGTTCTACCAATATGCCCTTGCTGGATCTTCTGATCTCCAGGTGGGTGTTTGTGGTACCATCACTCTTGTATCGCATACAGGAGGCCACTTGCAATGTTGAAATGGTGTCTGAATTATTGCCACAAGATGGGCTTATTTGGAGTGTACAGTGGCCATCAATCCAGGGAGTATCTATGAATCTGGATGTATTTTTCATCTTGCCGTTAGGCGCCATCAAACGTGCGCAACTTCTAGTTGTGAGAGCTTCAATGTCTGCTCTGAAAGTTTTATCTTCCTGTATTGGGAAAGTGACTGGTATCCTGTGTAGTATAAGGGTCTGGTATATACAGAATTAATGTGGGACTGAGTATAGTATGACATAAGAAGACACTTGACCCAGAGTTAGGATCAGTGTGATGTAGGCCGGCGAAGTGTTGAGACATAGGCATGGAGCTGATTCCTAACCTTGTACCCTTTACTGTATTTGTGTTTTAGTTACAAGCAGTTAATAAAAACTTTCTGTTAACATGCAGAAGACTTATTATGACCACAGCATATGTTAATTGCTGAGCAAGCCAAATGTCAATGGGAAACGTGGCTTGTAGGCTGTACCCTTTTTTTCTCGGAAAACAAAATTAAAAGTATTGATCTCAGCAGAAAGAAGTCAAGTACCACTTTGGGGATGTTAATTAAAAACAATATTTATTACCAAGAAGAACAGAAAACTTAAGCACACAAGATTACAGTTACACAATTAAAATTAGTCTTAGAAAACATTCCCTTTAAGGAATTCCACAAGTAAACACCTGCCAGACAACACTCCCTTTATAGATATTTAACTATAATAATACAGTAATATTACCCAAGGCAAACTGTTGTCACTTTAGGGTTTATCACACAACTTCTTAAACTCACTTCCATGCTGTGGATTGTATGAAACCTTCAGAAACAAGACAGCTTTTGACTGATTGGCTGATTCAAACTGTACTTTCTCCCAGCCTGTTGCTGTTTCTGGGAGATCTTCCTCACAGCCAAATCCAAATCAACTCAACATCACTCCTTAAATATCCTTTTTCCCTTTCATCTATGATTCATTGTCCTTGGCACTTCCTTGAACTTAACTCTTGTAAAAATCTTTCATGTTTTCCTTTCACCTCCACTTGCAGGTCAAATACAATTTAATAGACATCCCTTGATGCTTATGAAACCATTATAAGTTATAAAACCTCAGTGGGGAATGCTGGAGGAGGGAAAATAAGTGCAAGAACTGTGGCAAAAAAAGGGCCATATTGCCAAAGAATGCTGATCATGGCAAACTTCACCAATTCCTAAGATGTATCAGAGGAAGAAAACATCTAAGCCTACTAGTCGAGTCTGCAAGATAATAGCCAAAGTTTAGGACCCCTCAGGAAACTATGTACCCAAACAAATTCAAGAGCTGAAACTAGGCATCTTGTCGGCAAGGGGCGATGAATATCGTTTCTGTGTATTCCCAAAACCTGATGATAAGCAAGTCAAAATGGAAGTGGTTATGGGCGTGGCTGTATCATTGATACTAGTGACTATGGCCGTGATTCTCCCAGCCCACGCCGGCTTGGGGAATCGCCGGGGGGGTGGGGGGGCTGGTCGGGGGCCATTGAAAGCGGCGATTCTGCGCGTTCGACAGGCCGAGTGCCCGCTGAGTTTTGCGTATGGTCCCACCCGGCGGGACCTCGGCGTTCTGGCTGTGGGAGTCGTCCTGGTGGGGGGACGGAAGCTGCCAACTCCCGGGAGGGCCTCCACGATGGCCAGGTCTGCGATCGAGGCAACCAATCGGCGGGCGTGCTAATTCCGGGGGGGAGTCCTATGTTCCTCCCCGCTGGGCCTCTCTAGGGCTCCACCATGTTGCCCGCGGGCCGGCGCTGAGGCGGCCGTGGTGTGCATGCACAGACCCGCGCTGGCCATGGCGGGCTGGCTTTTGCCGCCGGAGCAGGCAGCACACAGCACTCCGGCGCCATTCTAGCCCCCGAGGAAGGGGAGAATGACTGGGCCTGGAGGCCTGTTGACACCGGCGTCGCTCGCGCCGGTTTTGACGCCAGAGTCAACACTTGACCGGGATTTCGGAGAATCCCAGCCTATATATTTTGGCATTAAAACCATCAAATGTTATCCTATGGATGTACACAGAAGCGATTTTGTCACTAAAAGGATACATTACAGTAAAAGTAACTTATCCGTGGAATGGAATCTTTCCTGTTTTAGTTGGTGCAGCATGGTTGGGAAAAATTAAACTCAAACTGGGGAACGGTGAATCAATTGGTTGATTCAAAGAATGACCTACAGGGACTTCTGCAAAAGTATAAAAAGCTGTTTGAAGACTCACTGGGGTCAATGACAGATGTTGAAGTCTAACTCAAATTTAAACCAAACAGTACACCAAAATGTTTCTAAAGCCCAAACCATACCATACGCCATCAGGTCAAAAGTCGAAGAACTAGAAAGAACAGTCCAAACGGGAATCATTGAACCAGTTGTTGAATAGTTCCTGTACTAATAATAATAATCTTTATAATCTTTATTATTGTCACAAGTATGCTTACATTAACACCGCAATGAAGTTACTATGAAAATCCCCCAGTCGCCACACTCCAGCGCCTATTCGGGTACATTGAGGGAGAATTCAGAATGTCCACTTCACCTAACGAGCACGCCTTTTGGGATTTATGGGAGGAAACCGGAGCACCCGGAGGAAACCCACGCAGCCATGGGGAGAACATGCAGACGCCGCACAGACAGTGACCTAAGCGGGAATTGAACTGGGACCCTGGTACTGTGAAGCAACAGTGAACAAAGAACAAAGGAAACTACAGCACAGGAACAGGCCCTTCGGCCCTCCAAGTCCGTGCCGACCATGCTGCCCGTCTAAACTAAAATCTTCTACACTTCCTGGGTCCATATCCCTCTGTTCCCATCCTATTCATGTACTTGCCAAGATGCCCCTTAAACGTCACTATCATTCCTGCTTCCACCACCTCCTCTGGCAGCGAGTTACCGGCACCCACTACCCTCTGTGTAAAAAACTTGCCTTGTACATGTCCTCTAAACCTTGCCCCTCGCACCTTAAACCTATGCCCCCTAGTAATTGCCCCTCTACCCTGGGAAAAAGCCTCTGGCTATCCACTCTGTCTATGCCCCTCATAATTTTGTAGACCTCTATCAGGTCGCCCCTCAACCTCCTTCGTTCCAGTGAGAACAAACCGAGCTTATTCAACCCCTCCTCATAGCTAATGCCCTCCATACCCGGCAACATTCTGGTAAATTTCTTCTGCACCCTCTCTAAAGCCTCCACATCCTTCTGGTAGTGTGGCGACCAGAATTGAACACTATACTCCAAGTGTGGCCTAACTAAGGTTCTAACCACTACGCTATCATGCCACCCACAAACACAAGGTGGCACAGTAAGGATATGTGGAGATTTTGAGACAACTATAAACCTGGTATTTTGCGCAGATCACTATCCACTACCGCTGATGGAAGACTTGCTTGCTGGATTTTCTGGAAATTCAGTAAAATAGATTTATCACAGGCGTATTTACAAATGATCGCAGACACAGGGAGAACATGCAGACTCCGCACAGACAGTGACCCAAGCCGGGATTCGAACCCGAGACCTTGGCACTGTAAAGCAACAGTGGTAACCACTGTACTACCGTGCCGCCGAAGGTTGAATAAAACCAAGACATGGCCGGAGCTACTCTCTTGAGGTGTTTCGCATTTCTCATCCCTGTGAGTGACATCACTGTGACATAGCTACTGACTATATGCAGACGGTGCTATCATTAGAATTAACTGTTTACATTGAACGCCCCACTCCACAAGCTCCAACTTAATGTTCACACCCTGTTATATATTCAACACCAATCAGCTCTGTCCTCCTAGACCAATTTCTAGCGATTCTTCCTGTCCTGATTGAGAATCCAAAGTGATTGCAGAATCCATAAGACCATAAGACATAGGAACAGAATTAGGCCACTCGGCCCATCGATTGTGCTCCGCCACTCAATCATGGCTGATACTTTCTCATTCCCATTCTCCTGCCTTCTCCCCATAACCCTTGATCCCCTTATTAATCAAGAACCTATCTATCTCTGTCTTAAAGACTCTCAGTGAATTGGCCTCCACATCCTTCTGCGGCAAAGAGTTCCACAGATTCACCACCCTCAGCCTGAAGAAATTCCTCCTCATCTCTGTTTTAAAGGGCCGTCCCTTTAGTCTGAGATTGTGCCCTAAGGCACATCACTAGTCACCAGCTGCCATCCTTAAAAAGACCCCTTTATCCCCACTCTCTGCCTTCTGCCAGTCAGCCAATCCTTTATCCATGCCAGGATCTTGCCCTGAACACCATGAGCTCTTAACTTATTTAACTCCTATGCGGCACCTTGTCAAAGGCCTTCTGGAAATCTAAATAAATCATGTCCACTGGTTCTCCTTTGTCTAACTTCCTTGTTACCTCCTCAAAGAACTCTAACAGATTTGTCAGACACGACCTCCATTTGACAAAGCCGTGCTGACTCAGCCCTATTTTATCATGCACTTCCAAATACTTTGCGATCTCATCTTCAATACCAAACTCTACAATCTTACCAATGACCGAAGTCAGGCTAACCGGCCTATAATTTCCCATCTTCTGCCTCCCTCCCTTCTTAAACAGTGGTGTTACATTAGCCACCTTCCAGTCCTCTGGGACCCTTCCTGCCTCCAATGATTCCTGAAAGATCATCACTAATACCCCCACAATTTCCTCAGCTATCTTTTTTAGGACCCTGGGGTGTAGTCCATCCGATCCAGGTGACTTATCCACCTTCAGATCTTTCAATTTCCCCAGAACCTTCTCCTTAGTAATGGCGCTCACCTCTGCCCCCTGGTTCTCCTGGAGCTTTTGCATCCCACTGGTGTCTTCCACCGTGAATATTGATGCAAAGTAACTATTCATCTGCCATTTCTTTGTGTCTTATTATTACTTCTCCAGCCACATTTTCTAGTGGTCCAATGTCTATTTTTGCCTCTCTCTTCCCTTTTATGGATTGAAAAAATCTCTTCCCATCTTCCTTTATATTACTAGCTAGCTTGCACTCATACTTCACCTTCTCCCCCCTTATTGCTTTTTTGGTTGTCCTCTGCTCGCTTTTAAAGGCTTCCCAATCCTCTGGTTTCCCATTAATCCTCGCCACTTTGTATGCTTTTTCCTTAGCCTTTATGCTGTCCTTGACATTCCTCATAAGCCGCGGATGCCTTGTCCTCCCCTTAGCATGTTTCCTCCTCCTTGGGATGAATTTCTGTTGTGCCTCCCTAATAACCCCCAAAAACTCCAGCCATTGCTGTTCCAGTGTCTTCCCTGCTGGGCTCCTTTTCCAATCAACTCTGGCCAGCTCCTCCCTCATGTCTTTGAGGTTACCCTTATTTAATTGTAATAACGTGACATCTGATTGCAGCTTCTCCCTCTCAAACTGCAGGGTAAATTCTATCATATTGTGGTCACTGCTCCCTGAGAGTTCCTTCACCTTAAGTTTCCTAATCAAGTCTGCCTCATTACACATCACCAAATCCAGAATTGCCTGTTCCCTACTGGGCTCTGTCACAAGTTGATCCAAAAAAACATCTCTTAGACATTCCACAAATTCCATTTCTTGGGATCCACTACCAACCTGATTTTCCCAGTCCACCTGCAAATTGAAGACCCCCATGATTATTGTAATATTGCCTTTTTTACATGCCTTTTCTATCTCCTGATTTATTTTCTGCTCCAAATCCTGACTACTGCTAGGGGGCCTGTCCATAACTCCCATCAGGGTCTTTTTACCTTTGCGATTACTCAACTCTACCCACAGAGATTCAATGCCGACTGATCCTATATCGCTCCTTGCTATCGATTTAACTGCATTCCTTACTAACAATGCAACCTCGCCCCCTTTGCCCACCTGCCTGTCCTTTCGATAGGACATATATCCTTGGATATTTAGATCCCAGCCCTGATCTCCTTGCAGCCACGTATCTGTAATGCCCACAATATTGTACCGGCCAATTTCAATGTGCGCAACAAGCTCATTTACCTTGTTCCGTATACTGCGTGTATTTAGGTACAACACCCTCAATCCTGCATTGGCCACCTCCCTTTTCACACTCTCCTCAGTCACTGTACCCTGGACTGTGGTACTTTTTGATTTTTGACTATGGCTTCTCTTCCTTACACTTTCCCCCTTACAGCTTTTTGTTTCTGGTCCCGTTTTGCTTCTCGCCAACTTCCTGCATTGGTTCCCATCCCCCTGCCATATTAGTTTAAACCCTCCCCAACAGCACTAGCAAACACCCCCCCTAGGACATCGGTTTCTGTCCTGCCCAGATGCAGACCATCCGGTTTGTACTGGTCCCACCTCCCCAGAACCGGTTCCAATGCCCCAGCAATTTGAATCCCTCCCTCTTGCACCATCTCTTGAGCCACGCATTCATCCTGTCTATCCTGACATTCCTACTCTGACTCGCTCGTGGCACTGGTAGCAATCCTGCGATTACTACCATTGAGGTCCTACTTTTCAGTTTAACTCCTAACTCCCTGAATTCAGCTTGTAGGACCTCATCCTGTTTAATACCTATATCGTTGGAGCCTATGTGCACCACGACAGCTGGCTGTTCACGGTGCCATGAACCTGGCTGCTGCTGCCTTCCCCTGGTGAGCCAACTCCCTCAACAGTATCCAAAGCAGTATACCTGGTTTGCAGGGAGTTGACCGCAGGGGATGTGGTGATGTGCATCAATGTAAATACATGTAGGCTAGCTAGACACTAGAGGGAGCACTATAAACATCACACACAAACTCAACCAATAGATCAAGTAGATAGGACACGACCAATAGACATTCACGATACACAAGGAGATGACACAACCACAGGGGGGCATTACACCAACCCATATATAAAGGACACCACACACATGATCTGCCTCTTTCCAGTGGAGACAGTCAGTGAGTTGAGACACAGGGTTGATTCAATGTTACACCCACCACGTGGATTGCAGCAACTGGTTAGTCAGTCTGGGTAGCTATAGTAGGATTAGCAGTAGTGTCGAACCCGAGTAATAGAAGTGTAAATAGTTTAATAAACGTGTTGAAGTTATCTCCACGTCTGAACCTTCCTTTGTCAAGTGCACCACAAGGAAG
Organism: Scyliorhinus torazame; assembly: GCF_047496885.1. Classification (NCBI taxonomy): domain Eukaryota; kingdom Metazoa; phylum Chordata; class Chondrichthyes; order Carcharhiniformes; family Scyliorhinidae; genus Scyliorhinus; species Scyliorhinus torazame. The sequence continues at coordinate 385,152,965 of NC_092707.1, forward strand.
CCGCTTATGTTACACCTACAAAATAACAAATCATGGTACCAGGACTGAACTGTTTCAATCCATATAGCCATACCTCAGCGTACAGTGACAACCAGCAACGATACCCAGGCAAGATGTTCGAGATCCGGGTTCCGCAGCGGCTCCAGTGCCACGGCAATCTCCGCGAAAACTGGCGGGCGTTCCGGCAAAGGTTTGAAATCTTCTGGTAGCAGCCGAACTAGACGACCTGGCCGATGCTGAAAAAACAGAGCTTCTCCTCACCATCACCGGTGCCAGAGCAGAAGAAATCTTTTAAAAATTCAAGTTCTCCAAGGGGCAAAACAGGAGCGACTTCCAGGCAGCCCTGGACAAATTCGGCAAATACTGTGAGGAAAACACACTCCAACCAGCAAGAAAAGGTGATAGAAGCGCCAGTACTCACCACGATGCTGAAATCCCGGAGCAGAGAACAATTTTGATCGGCGGCCATCTTTCTAAAGGGACTGCACTTGCGCAGTTGCGCGAGAAGCGCACAAAACGGGAATGTCCGTTTGCGCATGCGCAAGACGGCGCGCATGCGCAATCACAAAAACGGCCATCGGTAAATGAACATCGATCTGCGCATGCTCAATCGCTTCCTACGTGCTACTTCACATGCGTCATGACGTCAGAGGCCCTGGACCATGCCAATTTAAAGGGAAAACGTCCCAAATCAAAAAGAAAATCTTTTAAAGCCGTAAAACAACCTTTCTTCACCTGGAATGACAGCACAATGCCTCAAATTGAACCAGGAAATGGAATTAACCTCCGAAGAACCCTGCAACAAGCAGTTACCTACGCCCAAACTGATGATTCCGACCTTGAATACTTCGATACCGACCTTTACATTTTCTCTGGACCTCGCGAGCCCAATGCCAGCTCCAACGGAAACAGTGATGATATGGTCCTAGAAGACTACGACTCGGACGAACCTTTCACCTTGGGAGGCTACCCCAGTACCAAATCCGAACCGCAACTAGACGTGTTGCACATTGGCGACCCCCGTTTTGAATCCGACGCAGACGCGGATTCGTTCTTCGGATTTGAGGATCTTCAGCCCAGCAGATATGACATTGCAACTCGTGAGTGCAGGATGATGCTGCAGCCTGAAACCAAGAGACAGAGAGTGGTACAAGCCCACAGAGAGCGGCCTGCTGCCACACAGAGCGTGGTCCACGCACCACTCAGGGTTCCCGACTCTACGAAAGAAGACACGCAAGACTCCACACCGCAGTCCTTGCATGAACAAGAAGTGACTCCAGTGTCACAAGCCTCCACAGCGAGCTCGTGGACAGACTCCACGATAGAAGAAACGCAAGACTCCAGAGCGCAGTCCTTGCACACACAAGACGTGACTCCAGTGTCACAAGCCTCCGCAGCGAGCTCGTGGACAGCCTCCACAATAGAAGTAACGCAAGACTCCGATGCATAGTCCTTGCAGGAACAAGACCATGAGGGTCTAGCAACCTCCTCTGACCAACTAGCGACAGACAATGCAAGTCTGCCATGCTCAAGTAAACAGCCACATTGTTTGCACCACCAGATCCACCCACATTGTTTGCAACACCAGATGAAGTCTCTGACAATTTACCCAACCCAAGTGAACAACAAGCAGCTACTGAGGATCTACCCACGGTATATGTGACGAGTGACGACGGCATTCCACTTCCCTTGCAAGATGTGCAAAGTGACAGACCTCAGCTAGTGTGTACAGAGGCACTCGATGATCACTGTGAGACCACTGGTGACTCCGGTGACACCATGATACTTCCACCCTCATTCGCTCGAACCTCTCCACAAGTCAATGCATTCCTGAGTGTTCCGACTCCAGACGTGCAGCTTCAGGAAATCTCAGCTGACTCCAGTGAACCTGATAAGACTCCGGACGGGGAGCATCAACAAACCAACACTGACTCAGTTAAAACAGACCAGACTCCAGATGGGGAGCAACCAAACGCTGACTCTGATTCACGTAAGCCTGACTTTACTCCAGAAAGGGAATGCCGCAACCTCAGTGATGGCACGCTCAGGGTGACAGCAGATGCCACAATGACAGGAGATGGATCACTTAACAATTACACTGGGTCAGTAATAACAAGCAGCGGCTACAGTCCAAGATGAATACACTAATATTCACCACAGCTATATCCACACATTTTTTCCACACCAGCAGTGCAGCCAATAACAGCTCATGCTGGACAAACCCAGTATTCAGGCATGCAGCAGCCTATTCTCAAACAGGCCAGCACTACGATTGCCCACTAATGGAATCAAGACCGAAGGAGGACTACCACAAGCGCAAGCTGCACTGCAGACTGGATGTCTTAGTTACTGCCCAGGATTTGCTGCACCCCAGCCTGGCCAGATGGCATATTCCTATCAGATGCAAGGTTCAAGTTTCACACCATCACCAGGTATTTATGCGAGCAGCAATTCTGTTTCCAATTCGACAAGCTTCAACGGTTCTCAGCAGGATCACCCTTCCAGCACAGCACGTGGCCAGAACCAGTATATACAGTCTTATCCAACTTCAACATATGGCACATCCATGACCTCAAATGATACTGTTGATGGTACCTCTTCAACGTCAACACCTTATCAGCTACAAGATGACATCCGACAGCACCATCACAAATATCGAAAAAAGAAAGGGACTCCAAATCAGACAGCGAAGTGATTTGACCACTTCTTGGTTCATGTGGCACAGGGACGTTGATGGCGTTCATAAGCAAGAGAGATATTTGACCATGATGATTGATGGTTTTTGGACTCACACGAATGATTTGGACTTATTGTTTAATCATTGTTCCCATGACTTGTATATACCTTACCTTATCTACCTGTTCTTTGTTCAATTTTCTTAAAGTGTACAGAAAATATGAACATATAAAAGAGGGCGGATGTGGTGATGTGCATCAATGTAAATACATGTAGGCTAGCTAGACACTAGAGGGAGCACTAGAAACATCACACACACACAACCAATAGATCAAGTAGATAGGACATGACCAATAGACATTCACGATACACAAGGAGGTGACACGACCACAAGGGGGGCATTACACCAACCCATATATAAAGGACACCACACACATGATCTGCCTCTTTCCAGTAGAGACAGTCAGTGAGTTGAGACACAGGGTTGATTCAATATTACACCCACCACGTGCAGCAACTGGTTAGTCAGTCTGGGTAGCTATAGTAGGATTAGCAGTAGTGTCGAACCCGAGTAATAGAAGTGTAAATAGTTTAATAAACGTGTTGAAGTTATCTCCACGTCTGAACCTTCCTTTGTCAAGTGCACCACAAGGAAGCCGCTTACGTTACACCTTCAACATAACAAATCAGGGGACACCTGTACTGCCTTCCTACTCTTGGTCTGTGTTTTGGTCACCCATTTTCTATCTCCCTCAGTAATTTTCACCTGTAGTGTGACCAACTCCTAAACGTGCTATCCACGACGTTCTCAGAATCACGGATGCTCCAAAGTGACTCCATCCGCAGCTCCAGAACCGTCAAGCGGTCTAACAGGAGCTGCAGCTCCTGAATCACCTGAGGAAATCGTATTGCTCTCGCCCCATGAGAAAATGCTTTAAAAGAACTTTTGTTTGCCAACTGTACAGTACAATCTAGTCAATTCAATCAAGAATTTTGACTTTCCTTCTCCCTGTTCTATTTGTCATGCCATAAATCTGGCTCTAACTGTCTGCAAGGCTGCTTGCCAAATTTTGATTGGTATTGATGTATGAGCAAGTTGCTGGAGAGTTCTCAACAGGAGGCTCCACGTAGTTTGTTTTTTCTTTTTTTCTCAGGGGATGTATAATGGTAGGTCACGTCTGTAGAGTAATTATATCACCGTTTTATTTACTCGCGGAAGACTGATAGCCAGGGCTCCCCATGCAGGTAGACATTTTTTTAAAAACCGTGTGTATTTTTCAGCTGTGCTTCGAGGAAACAGGTTCTACTTCAGCTGGACTTGCTTTATAATGAAGTTGAATATGGGATATTTATTTTTATTCTAGTCAGCAATACTGATATGGGACTTATGATTATTAGTCTTACATTTATAATTGAAGAAGATGAAACGAGGCTTCTGAATATCTATGAAAGGAGGAAAGAAATGTAATTTTTAATTTAAATAAGACCACTTAGTTTTCAGAAATGGAAGATTGTGCCTCAAACTTTATGGGATTATCCAAAGATTTTTGAGCTAAATACAGCAGATTACTTTGGTCTATCGATGGTAACTGACAAACTTTAATAAAGGAGAAATTTAAGGCAGCTACTAAATTATTATCTTATTTCTTCCTGGAAGGCAGGAAGACATTTTTGTAACACATTTTGAGGAATATAGAAATCTGTTTTCAGTCTTTGCTCCCCTCCTCCCAAGCCTTTGAAAGATTGTAGTTACAGAAATATCCTGCATGTGTTGTAGAATGGCTCCACAGATTTTAATGCAAGTTGATTCTTAAGTCTGGAATCATTGGACTTGGGGGAGAAAACGTTTCTGTCGGTGGGTGCAGCTTAATCGTCTAATGCTTAAAAATGGGGTCACATCAGGGAAATGTTTGGTAAGCAATGACTTGCGGTCTTGGTCACTGAAATCGCAAACATGGCAATGGTGGAGTGAGTAAAATCGGGGTGCTCAAGAGGTTAAAATTATTGAAGTGCCGTTATCTTAAAGACGGGTCTGGAGGAGATTACAGAGATACGGTGGGGATGATCATGGAGAAATTTGGAAACCAGGATGAGAATTTTGAAATCGAGGGAGCCAATGAAGGTCTATGATGACTAGTGTGAAGAATGAATGGTCTTTAGATTATCTCAATTGACAGAAGTCTGGCTAGTAGTAATATGTTGAAAATCTCTGGTCTCGAGGTAAAAAAGGCATGATGAGGGTTTCACAGCAGATGAGCTGAGGCAGGCAGTGTTATGGAGGGTGATTTAGGCTGTTTTAGAGATGAAATTAATATGTGGTCATAAACTCATCTCGGGGTCAGATGTGACGCTATGATTGCAAACAGTCTGATTTAGCCTCAGATAGTTGCTAGGGAGAGGTATGAAGCTGGTGTCAAGGGAATGGAATTCATAACAGGGACTAAAGACTTCACAATATTTATTTGGAGGACATTTGTATTTGTCCAGTACAGGATGTCAGGCAAGCAATCTTTGTTGAGCACATAATCTCATTGCTTAATATCTGCATGCTATTTGCATGTATACTTTAGCCATTGTTGCAACAATGGTAACACGAACAGTCAAGTGTTCAAATGTTTTTTTGACTCACAGCTTGAATGAAAATAAATGCACATCCAGGATGCAAAAGTACCTGCAGAACAGGAATTGGCTTTGTTCACCTTTGTGCTCTCCTTCAGTTATCCAAATTTAGTTAGGGTTTGAGTAGTGTTTCCCTTATGTGACCCTATTTATTTGCCTCATATATTAAAATCGGGGTGCTCAAGACCACCCACCGACAGAATAAAAGCACAAATGTTTAAAGGAGCTTTGCAGCTGTCAAAACTCAGTCTCAGCTCCACAACTCCCATTGCTTATCGGAGCTTGCAACCTTAAAATCCATAGTGGGTTTATGATCCACAGTTTGTGAATTCCTGCCCCAAGCTCTGGAGCTACATCTTTGAACCTTTGCATCTCTCAACCCCCAGCTCTCTCCTCCTTTATGATGCTCTTTTAAACCTACCACTTGAATCAGTTTTTTTGTCACCTATCATTATTGGCTCAGTGTCAAATTTTGTTGTAATGCTCATGTGAAATGCCTTGGGATGTTTTATTAAATTAAAGGGGCTATATAATTACAAATTATCCATATTGGTGTAGGTGTCTACTATTCGTGTTTTAGTAAGCAATGGAAAATGCAATTAGCCACATGTTAATTGGAATTCTTGATTTAGTTATCATATTGGTTTGCACTGCTGTAAGGGAAGATACGAGTCCTGATGAAACATTTTCTTTCTCCACAACTGTTGCTCGACCTGCTGAGTATAACATTTCAGTTCTTGTTTAAAATCCATGCTACCCTATTTATTTACAGGTGACCTGTTTGTCAGAAAATGTTGCTTGTCTTGAAGGTCAATTGCAGAGGCTAGTGAGAGAAAGGGATTCAGTCTGTAACCAATTGGAAGAAGCTCAGAAGAAGCTAACAAATCATGAGCTGGAGATCAATCAGGTACAAAATTGATAATTATCTAAACAGGGCACAAAATAATTTCATGATGTTAGACTGTGATAAGTGTGCATGTTTGTACATAAATATATGGTGTGCAATATTTGGTTACCCTTTCCCGACTATTTTCTCTTAGGGAGCAAGCTCTTGGCTATTGTTCCTCTTCTGTAAAGAACTGGATCCAACATGTATTGTACATGATATGCATTCACTAAAGAAATATATTTTAAAATTATCTCTTTCAAATCTAGGAGTGAGTTAAAGCTGGTTTATATGTTTCACTTTGCCCTCCCATTGAGGTCAGATGATGCACATCTTAGTTGTCCAGCTCTCCCCCCCCCCCCCCCCCCCGGAGAACCACAGAGTAAGGGGTAATTCCATTGACACCCACATCACAATCAAACTCCCCTCCAGGCCCAGGGCAGAGCAGCCAACCATCATATAACTACAAAGAGAGGACCGGATACTACAAGTCCAAGGAAATCTCGGGCCTCAGATCTCAGATCCAGCATCTCCCATAGAAAATTAAGAGAAGCACAAAGAGTAAGGAGCAAAGTGCAAATTGCCAAGCTCTCAAACCACATCCATCCGGTTCCAGGTCCAAGGGAGAAACAGGCCACCAGGCCCTCAAGCAACAACGCATCCTCTTGGGGACATCAAAATAGAAAACCGGCCTGAGGCTAAGAAGAATATCATCAGGTCCCAGCTGGAAAGGGGGAACCCCACCTCAGAGAGGAAGGGGCCGTCAGGACCCCCACCCCCCAAAAGGGGGCATTCTGGGAGGGAAGGCCGCACCAGGGAACACACCCCGACAATCTGAACCACCCAAGAAAAGGAATAGGGCTGCCATAAGGCCACTTATCAAATGGTCCTCCTCATATAACCATAGCATCGAGACCTGTCATCTTAGAATCCCCACAAGTAGCTCGAGAGAAAATCAAGTACAACGTGAGCGTCACAGAGGAAGCCGCACCTTTGGGGTCTCTCAGAAGGAGAATAAAGGGTAAAGAGAAGGAGCAAGAACTATCGGAATGAATTGCTCGGATAGCAGACCTATCCAAGCTACCGCCCAAGGTATTCCAAAATGGACAAGAGCCTGCAACTGAACCACATGGGGACCGTACTCCTACCTCCGGTTAGTTGGTCCCAATGTCAGTACTCAACGAGGTGCCAGACCCAGCCACACCAGGTTCCTCCCACAGGCGGCCTGAGAAAGAGCACCCCCATTCCATGGGGACTATAGAATACCAACCACAGCACCGGCTCTGGCCTAGCCCAGCACTGTCACGAAAAGAAACTCCGGGGAACCTAGTCCCTTACACCCCACCAAGGTTGCACCGATCCAGTCCAAATTGAGATCAGGCATTCCACCCCCTGCTCAACAAGAGAGGACATATATATTGGTCCTAACCAATGGGAAACAGCAGCACCGAGGAAGAAGAACCGTCAAGACATCTCATCATTGGTGCTCAGGAGGGAGGCCTGGCTTTCCCCCCTCGACACCCAGGGGCGCCCAAACTCCTCACTAGGCAAAGGCAACACCAAAACCAACATCACACCCACCCAGAAGGGGTCCCACCAGGAGGGGGCACCCAGCCTCATCACGTAAACTACTGTCATATAAATCATACTCAAGGCCACCTGTCTCCTCAGTGAAGCTCCAACAGCAATAAAACCAGCCAGTGAGGGAGGCCCATATCAGAGGAAAGACTGATTCGACCCAAGAAAGACTCAAATATAACCAATCCTCATCAGGATAACATGCAGTCTGCCTGAAGCTAAAAAGAAAAAGGCACGGAAGCTCTGAATCCAATTTAAAACAAAAATAAAAAAAAAAACTAAACTGCTTAGCTCTAAGTGGGGAGACCTTCCTCGATCACAGCAAGAACAGGCTAACCCTAATTGCTCCAACCCATCACTCCTCACCCCAATCTGGCTCCGCTCATCTTCCTTCTGGGCGAGACATCAGGGGGAGACAACAAACATCCCCCTCCCTCCACCACAAAGATTGTCAAACAATATAAGGCCCAAATATATTTAGGATAAAGAATAAAGACTGTGCACTCATGGCGCCGAGGACCCGGGTTCGGTCCCGGCCCCGCCCGGATCATTGTCTGTGTGGAGTTTGCACAGTCTACCTGTGAATGCCCATTGATATGTAGGGAAGGTGAATTGGCCATGCTAAATTGCCCCTTAATTAGAAAAAAAAATTAAAAATTAAAACGACTGCACAAATTCAGCATTCTCAAGCATACAGGCCATCAAACCCTATTATTCACTTCCCTGTAAACGGAAATAAATTGACAACATCAAGCAGACAACAACATGATCAACAGGGAGCAAAGTCCAGGACAATAACTGAGATGCAGAAATTCAAGGCAGTCCTCAGAGAAACGGCCTGTGATTGTAGGAGAAGTTCCTTAAATAATCTTTTGTTGAACTCACCTGTAGTTTGCAGTGGTTCTGTGGGCCTGATAGAGACTTGTGGAGAGACAGGTCTGGCCTGTGGGCTGGGGGTTGGACAAATCTGGTATTATAGGAAGCTAAAATTGGGAATACAGAGAAACTTGGAGAGCAGTTAAATTTAATTTTGTGTCCCAAAATAGCACACCGTACTAGTTTAATCAATGTTTTGTATAAATTTGTATAACGTTTCTGTTTTTATATTCAGTGGCCTATTTATAAAATGCAAAATTCTATTTTCCCTTCTTCATTCTTTTATCTACATGTCCACTACCATTCTTTCTTTATTCTCCCAAATTCTATTATCTCACACTTAATCCTCATTAAATTGCACTTGACATTGGTCTCTCCATTTTGTTGACTTTAGTGTTCCAGATACCCAAGTCCAAATAATTAACAAGAAAGAAAATGGACCCAGCATTTACTCTGGCCTTCACTGCTTCCAATCCAAGCAGCACTGATTCTCACATTTGTTTCCTTTTAAATAACTAAGTTTGTAACTTTTTAAACCATATGTTGTGCCCAGGCCCAATCCTATCCTCTAGCCCTTCTGCAGGAGTTGCTGGTTAGCAAGCATGAATCATGTCTGTTTTTCTCTAATCCAAGAGAAATAAGATCATTTCTAGTATCTTTGACAGCATGCCATTTGAAAGCTAGTGAAAATTTCCAGGCTTAAAGCTGATATAAATGGCTAAAATTCTCAGACTCAGTGAGCTACAGCTGAGGGAACGAACGAGTGGTGATGGTGGGTTTAGCAGTGAAGAGAGAAACATTGATAACTGAATGTTCCCCAAATCTTCCAATTTGCTCTGGTAGATAAACACTGAAAAAGCTGGAAATATACAGTCAATCTGGTAGCATCTGTGGAGGGAAACAAAGTTACTGCTCCAGGTCATGACTTTCATCAGGGCTCAGTTCCAATTTACTACCTCTCTTCAAATACTCAACTCATCCCAGTAATTAGGCTGGAAACCATACTTTCACTTTGTGCATTGAGATGATAACTGGCCACCTTGAGTACACTGCTGACCAGGCATGCACCAATCCAAGCATCAAACAACACACCTCAGCGAGTTAAAACTGTCGCAAAACTTTGAAAATTTAGTTTTGATTAAAATATTCCAGATCACTTTAGAAATATATCTTCTCCAAATAACTTTCCCCCTCCTCCATTTGATTTTCATTGTCCCTGCTTTGTAGTTAGCACGTCATAATTATGCACTTCACATTTTCCCTCTTGAACTGACAATTGCCATTTGAGAAATGATGGGCAGAGATGATTCCCTTTGTGTTTGCTGATGATATCAGTACTATGCGTTTTGTCTTTGGTGTATTCTGGGCCACATTCATGACTGATGCTTTTTGTTTGTCAGAGTAACCGCATCCTTGAGGTGACTGAGCATCTGTGAAGCCTGAAGGATTAATAATAAATGTATCATTTTACCTACAGTTGTGACATCTCCAGGTTATAATGGAAATAGTTGGAGCCCTTTCCCCTGACTGTCTGACCGCTCTAGAGTTGACTAGGTTGGAAGCAAGAAATTAATTAGAAAGTTTTCTACTGTTTTTTGTTTGTAGTTATATCTCAAAGCCTACCAATTTTTTCCAATAAACTATATGGCAAGGTAAATGGAATATTACATCATAAATAGGTATTGTAGTTAAATTAAGCGGTGTGGAAACCCACCTTACACTGCCTTTTATATGAACTGATATTAATATTTTAGTGAACGCCAGCCACAATGGTTTACCTCAAGGGATTAATGACCTTGTGTCTTCATTTGCTGTGGAGTAAATGTTTCACCAGCTTTCATGCCTGTTATCAAGTTTATTATATTTCCTGACAACCAAGTGTGAATGTTTTACAGGAACATTACAAATTTCTCTTTATTATGACAAGCAACCTGCCCCTGAAACCGTTTTAATATGATTTGGATGTTTGATGTTAGCCCTGAGAGCAACCACCAGAGGGCCAATATATTACAGACCACAGAGAAGGCAAAAGATGTTTTACTGCCTTTCAGCAAATGAGTGCTTTAAGCTCACATGCATACTACTTGACCTGTTTTTTTTTGTTGCATGGTGCATTGTGGGCAAAAAACTGTAATTGAGCCAATCCATTTGACATTTATGTAAATTTTCTAAGAGCAATTATCTGTTGATCAAGCACACTGACGGTATCCATGATCATTCTCAGATACTTAAATTCCACAGCAGGACCATCTTGATAGAAATGCTGCAGTGCAGAGCAAATGCTCTTTTAATCCGATAATTTGACTTTGCCCTGTCATTAATATTCAGCAAACATCTTGAATGTTGTGGGGGTAGGATGAGTGGCTGATATAATATTCCTTAAGTAAGCACTATTATTAGCAGGGGTCGAGCATAAACTGGAAGGTACTATATCATAGTAAATAAAACTGGTGTAATTATTTTTGTTGCCCTTATTTAATTTAAATGAATCACTGGGTCCCTTCAGTCATGTGCTTTAGCTGTAGACTTTAATTCCACACATTGCATCACTACTTCCAGTCACGTGACCAGAATTGTAGAAGAACTGTGTAATACTTGAGAAAATTACTTGGGTTCTGTATATTGTACATACAATAGTTGTTGATGAGAGTCCTGTGCTATAATAATCTTGATGGATTCACAGTCTGGTTTTACTCTTACGATCATTGGGATGCTTACAATTTTACACCAAGTAAATATTTTTAAAAATTGTTTTCATTTGTTTCTAAGTATAATTTTGTTGTGACTTTATTCATTTCATGAAATAAATACCAAGCAGTTTAGCGATTTCTGAGGTCTGACACAAACCAGCAGAATTCTGTGGCTGTTAGTTTTACTTGCCACTGTTCTCAATGCATAAAACATGATCGTCAGGTAACGTTTTGGGAAAAGATACTATTACGGATGTCTGGTCAGCTCTCAACAGTGGCTCAGATACTGGACCCAAGCCATAACTTTTTAAAGTTTTAATGCGGTGTGGAAAGAACAATTAGATCCAGGAGTGACAAAATAATAAATAGGGCTTAGTTCTTTTATAAACCAACTTTAGTAAAACAAAAGAAAAACAATATTTAAACTGTTAAACTTCAACCCTATGAATAACAAATTACATCTTAATCCTAATGCACGAGTGCCCATTAAACAGCACTTGAAAGGAACGTGCAGTTCTAATTCCAGTTACACAGGAATGGCAAAGGTGATACTTGTATTTACAGAGCCGTTTTCCAACTGTGTGAGGTTCCCTCAGAACCCTTTTGAAAGCCTGTCTCTGGAATAGCTTTCCATGATCTCAATGGCTTTTCAAATCCTTCTCTCTCTACCTGTTCAAACAGGATTCTTCCTGTCTCTCTTAGCCCCTCAAACAAAGATTCTCTCCTGGGGTGTCCAGACTTGAATCCATTATCGTTATCTTGGCTATCTGATTTCCCACTCCTGTTTATATAAAAGAACAGAGCCATGCTATTGATATGTAACTAACCTCCCATTTACGGACAAAAGAGGCCATCAGACTATGTAATGGACTAATGACTGGTCAAACAAGAGTGTCCTGAAGGACAGTGGATTTCAAGTGAATGGGGCATCCTGTACATTCCCACTAACGGGTTTAAGTCTGAATGCGACAATGTAACTCAAGCCAGGGGTGGACATATCCTTCTGACTCCTTGTTAGCAGTTTTTCCCTCAGTCTGTTGACCCCTAAATTGCCTATTATGTCTTCTATCCCATTTTGGGGCCCAAGTTCCTAATATTTCCCTCTCGGAACAGTACATCTATTTCAATTCAAATTTCAGTGTAACATGACATGTAGATTAATGTTCATGGGGAAATAACATAATTTTATTCTCGCAACACTTCATTTTGATTGAGATCATATATATTTAACTTTGTGTGGCTCTTGTTTCTGTCCAAAAATGTGCATTTAAAATCTTTTATGGTTCGTTTTGAATAACACGGGGAATGCAAGAAAGATTGATTTGGATCATATTTCATTGGAGCTGTAGTACCTGAAAGAAATGTGAAAGGGGAAAGAGAAATAAGTACATTATTTACATGTTCCGTATTGGCCCTGTAAATATGGTGACTTCTTGAGGGAGATTAAAAAACATTTTATGAAGTTTCAAATGATGTAGTAATTGGGGAAATAAATTCACGGTGCCACAGTGGTTAGTACTGTTGCTTCACAGCACCAGGGTCCCAGGTTCGATTCCCGCTTGGGTCACTGTGTGTGCGGAGTCTGCACATTCTCCCTGTGCCTGCGTGGGTTTCCTCTAGGTGCTCCGGTTTCCTCCCACAAGTCCCGAAAGATGTGCTGTTAGGTAATTTGGCAACTAGGGGCTTTTCACAGTGACCATTGCAGTGTTAATGTAAGCCTACTTGTAACAATAAATATTTATTATTATTATTATAAATTTGTAATGGCAACATCCAATGATAACCCAGACATATGGATAGGATTACAAAAATATCAGAGTTAAATTAAGGTCAGTATAAGGAAATAATCACCATTGTAAAAGCTATTGTGAGTACGCAATGTGAATACATAATTTTAGAATTTTTACATTTATGTTGCCGTTTTACATTTAATTGGTTTAAAAAAATTAATATTAGGGGCAAATTATTTTTACTTATGATTTCTCATGCCCGATCTTCTGTTGTTGGATACCGGAGATACCCTGTAGTTGTTGCCAGAATCAAATGAATGTTATGATAGGTCACATTTATGCTACAGGGATCACTAAATCTATGTGGGCAGCTTTCTTCGAGGTCAGTGATGAGCGCCATCACTTCACTGTTTACCACACAATCTGGGCCATTAAAGGGGAGCCAGAAAAGAGCATGGGTGCTCTTCCAGGCTCCACAATTGAATGTGGGCTGCTGAGAGCCCAGTTTTGCATTACCCTATGCTTAGTGGTCCTGGAACCTTAGGGAATCCTTCAGATTGAAATGACCACTCATTTCCACTGCAAATTGATTTGCTCCCCGTGACATTGCAGCTGGCTTTGAAATCCTGCTTTTCTTTTCTCAAAAACTCTTTTCATTTGGGTACTGTACATTTTTATATGCCTGTTGTGAAGCCCTTTTGATTTTTGTATGCATAATTATATTTGCATTCATCATCTTCATTGATAAATTCCTTCATTGACAAACAATGGGACCCCCGCCCAGCTGTGAATATAACCATCAGGATAAAAGGGTAAATTTACACGGAGGCAGCACTGTGGGCAGCCCATTGAATAAGACCAATGGCAATTTAACCACTGAACCTGCTGAGTCAAATTCGAACGGGTGGTCTGATAGACTCCTTCTGTGACAGCTAGCAAGAATTTTGTTCTTTATCAGTTCCTTTTGTTCTTTAATCTTCACAAATATTAAGGAAATCTCATTCTATGTAGTGAATCTAGTGAGGATGACCATGATTACTGCAAGACGATACTGTTTGCAAGAAAAGGATTAAGATCATAGATGCGCATTATGCTGCCTCTAAGCTGCTCCAAGATCTTTGCTCACAGGCCGGAATAAAACCATAAAGTTGCCAATTAATGTTAGCATTGAGCAGCCAAAGTCCCCAAGATGTGGCTTTCCTCGTTTTACTTTGCTTTGGCTGCAACACAACTGCCGCTGATACAGCGCTCATATTTTAACCTGCCCGTTTAAAACTCTGTTGGTAAGTGAGTAGCAGCTTAAAATTTAAAACTACTGATTCAAAGGAGCTGACTGCCCTGTCACCACTTCTTAGATGAAAAAATCTAATCTGTGCCTGTTAAAAGGCTGATGAATAACATTTTTCAATCCTCATAAGCGCATGTGAGCACAATCTGCCTTTGTCCCCCAGCACAGAGCACTGAGAGTGGGCAGAGTAACCATGACTCCCTGTTCGGGAATGCTGCAACATTGTACTATGCATCCGAATTCACCATATTTAAAGTCTGTTTAGAACATATGTTATCGGTAAGGGAAAAATCCTTTTTTGTGCACACTGAAGTAACTTGCGCATCTTTGTTCTCCATTGTATTGGTTTGGATCTGGAATTTAATACTTCACTTCACAAAATCTCCAATTAATCTCGAATTTAAGTAAGAATATTCTCGACTCTGATTTAGGGGATGTGGATTTAAGCACAATTTTATACAAATTTTTTACACAGTCGAGGCTGACACAGAATGTGCTGCCTTTAGACTGAATTTGTTTAGACAGCATCTCCAACAGTCAAACCTTTCACAAGAACAGAGGACATTGGAAAAACTCAGCAGGTGTTGCTATCAGGAGGAAACCACTGTTAACGTTTCGAGTCATGGACCATTTGTCGGAACTGAAAGGAGGGAGAATGTTGGAGTTAGAGCCAAAGAAACTGCAATAAAAAGTAGCAACTTTAAGAATAAATGACAGATGCCGGCGTGAGAGGGGGAGGGGTATTTTGAATGGAGGCCATACATGTTTGGAATATTTTTTAAAAAGAGAATCGAGGGGGTTTAAGACGGAGGAAGAAGGTCAAAATCTAAAGTTGCCAAACTCAGTGAGTCCTGGGGGCTGCAATGTGCCCAACAGGATGATGTGATGCTCCTCCAGCTTGCGACAGGCTTCAAGACTTTCTCAGTACTGTGTAAAACGAGGCCCAGTCTTCCTGTTTTAAGTGCATGTAAAAGAACCACAACTTTTCTTTAAAGATTTCTCCTGTAACTTTGGCCGACATTGATCCATCAAAGCCAACACTGCCAAAAACAGATTAACTAGTGATTATCTAATTTCTGTTGGGGGGATTTTGTGGTGCACAAATTTGCTGCCTTATTTGCCGGTAAAGCAATATTGACGACTACTCAGTAGCCTTGTTCGATGCATTGCTCCGCAAAGTCTTCTGTGCCCTGACTACATTGTGCATTTTCAGCTGGGACATCTGAACCCTGCTGCAGTAGAAATGGGCCAGTGCAGCCTCTCCAGGCCAAGATCATTGAGTGTAGAAGAAAACGAATGAAGAGTGAATTTTACAATGGAGCTGCCGTATTCAGGCAAGTCTTTAAAGGTCTCCAGTCTTTCGATGTGTGCGTCAATTAGGAAGTGGATGAGTGAGTACTTTGGCAATTTGGTCAGGGATGCGGTTAGATTAAAAATGGGGCGGTTGCATCTTGTTGAGGGCGGTAGTCAGATTGCGGCTGATTGGGATGGGGTGTGTTGCTTGTGGTGTTCAATTCATTTACTCTATTAATCCCTAAGTTGCACCAACCATTACACTGTAATGTTTCCATGTTAAGTATCCAGGTCAATTCCGCATATCTGGCTCAAGTCTCTGACCCTGGGCTCAGGCTTGGAGATATTCGTAGAAGGTCCCAGGCAGCACAAATCAGCCAGTCGGAAGTTTAAAATTTCTAGGCAATTACAGTGCATGTGTGAGCGTGGGAGCTTTGCAGCGTCCCGACATGCACCACCGACTACAGTCCAGATTTTGTTCTTCTGGACATCAGAAGATTCATATCAGAGTCTGCAATCAGTTCCAGTATTTGTATAGAGTGGAAGAATGTGTCTTTAGTAGCTCCCTTGGGGGAGCTGGGGACGAGTGTGTGGGAGGTGGGGCAGGGTGTAATTTTGGAATTGCCATATGTCCTGCTAAATTTCCAGCGATGACTGATCATCAAAGATGTGCAGGTTAGGTGGATTGCCCATGCTAAATTGCCCCTTAGTGACCAAAAGGTTAGGTGGGGTTACTGGGTTACGGGGATGGCTGGTGGTGCGGGCTTAAGTAGGGCGGAAAAAAAAAGGGCAGCACGGTAGCATTGTGGATAGCACAATTGCTTCACAGCTCCAGGGTCCCAGGTTCGATTCCGGCTTGGGTCACTGTCTGTGCGGAGTCTGCACATCCTCCCCGTGTGTGCGTGGGTTTCCTCCGGGTGCTCCGGTTTCCTCCCACAGTCCAAAGATGTGCAGGTTAGGTGGATTAGCCCTTAGTGTCCAAAATTGCCCTTAGTGTTGGGTGGGATTACTGGATCATGGGGATAGGGTGGAGGTGTGGATCTTGGGTAGGGTGCTCTTTCCAAGAGCTGGTGCAGACCTGATGGGCCGAACGGGCTCCTTCTGCACTGTAAATTCTATAATAAAAAAATGTGTCCAAACCGAGATGGTCAAAAGAAAACTTGGTTTATTGCACAGAATTATATTTACAATATTCAGCAGATCCCAGCCGGGCCTGCTCTTTCGGTTCCATACCTGGCTGACTTTATACAGATTCCCCCTCAGCGGATGAGCTCGTATTTGGTGTGACTCACAAGGAGACTGATTGCTCCAACCTCGTAGATCTCGTGTGGGTTATAAAATCCCCGCCCCCAAGTCTGAAGACCCTTCTGACGATGCAGAGTAGGAGGGCACCGAACTGTCTTTGCCCTTGGCCGTGCTTCCTGCACTTGTGGGGCTGGATCTGGCAGTTTATAAATGGATGGAGAATGCCATTTCCGTGCAGAACGTCGTGCTGGATGCACTATCTGAGGCTGCTGCACTGCTTGCTCCCCGTCGGCGACTTCCAATGCTTAGGTTTCCATTTCAGAATCCATATCTATGAGTGTCTCATTTTGCCGTCTTGACCTGCATGGGCAATGTCTTAGCCTCTACGGGCATCAGATTTGGTTTGACTGTAATGTTCCTCTCCCGAGGAATCTTTCGAAAGACTGGTCTGGTCCTTGTGCCCGAACCTGACAAGATACCAGCCCTGTCTGGGGGACGATGGTCCCTGCGATCCACTGGGCGCAGTCTGCAAAGTTTCTAACATATACTGCATAACCTGGTACAAACCATCTGGGTGGTCTTTGTCTAACCGGGCAACGCCCTTGCTGCTCCTGGCTGTAGCGTACTTTCCTGCCAATAACAGGGAAATCAGGCGAAGATAGGTTCTAAACCTTCGGCCCATTAGCAATTCAGCCGGTGCTACCCTGGTCGCAGCATTTGTGGTGGTCTAATTGCAGAACAAGAACCGAGCCAATCTTGTGTCGATTGACCATCAAGTCTGTTTTTTTTCAGCCCTTGTTTGAATATCTTAACTACCCTTTCTGTCAATCCATTGGAAGCCGGATGATATGGTGCCGGATGGATGTGCTACACCGCGTTATTCTTCAAGAACCCCGTGAATTCTTCACTTGTGAAAGGCGTTCCATTGTCGGTGACTAACACTTCAGGGATGACGTGCATACTGAAAGACAGGCACAATTTCTCACTGATCACCCTTGAAGTGGTTGAAAACATCCTGTGGACATTCAACCACTTAGAGTGGGCATCGATCAGAACATCAAACCTTGAAAGGGGCCAGCAAAGTCTGTGTAGAACCGTACCCACGGTTGCCCAGGCCATTCCCACGGGTGAAGGGGCACAGCTTGCAGAAGCTTTCGTTGTTCCTAACATAGGCCGCACTGTTGGGCTACCCTCTCTATCTCTGCATCCAAACCCGGCCACCAAACGTACCTACGGGGGAGCATTTTCATTTTGGACACCCGCGAGTGCCAGTTGTGCAGACCCCTCAGAATCCGGTCTTAGCTCTTGCCCAGGACGACGACACACGTCCCCCATAAATGTATGCCATCTTCTATGCTAAACCCAGACAATTTCACAGAGAATGCCCCTAACTCGTTTAGCAGTTTTCTGTGCTGACTTCCCTTGCACAGAACGATGTGCTTCACTTAAAGGACCGGGTCGGTCTGTGCCCACTCACGAATTTGAAACGCTGTAACCAGCAACAAATCTGTGTGGCCACTACCTCATCAGAGGTCCAGAGAGGAGAAGGAGGATGAGCAGGCAAAGGCAGACGGCTTAATGCATCCGCTTTAGCGATCTGGGTACCTGGAAGATGTTCAAAGGTGTGCTCCTAGGCGACCAGCAGGGGCACAATGCTGTGTCCTGGTAGAGGTGATAGGTGGAATCGCCTTGTCTTCTTTAAAAAAAACTAGCAACAGTTTGTGGTCCATGATGATCGTGAATCGTCAGCCATAATCATACTGGTGGAATTTCTTCACAGTGAAGACTACTGCCAGATCCTCTCTCAATTTGCGCATAATTGCACTCGGCCACAGCCAATGTCCAGGAGGCGAAAGTGATCACCCTCTCTCTGCCATCTTGCATTCAGTGTATAAAACGGTGCCAATGCTGGATGATAACATGTCACATATGACTATTAATTGTTTGTCTGGTGTGTTAACAAGCCTGAGGAAGTCAATTGTTTTTTTATTTGTGTGAATGCCACTTCATGTGACTTTTTCCACACCCATTCCTGGTTCTTTTTGAGAAGGAGGTGTGGGGGGGGGGGAGTACACGGTCTGAGGCCGGGGATAAACTTTCCGTAATAGCTCACCAATCTCAAAAGAACGCAACTCCATGTTGTTTTTAGACGTAGGAGCTTGCTGAATTGCCCATATGTTTTCTGCGACCGGGTGCAACTCCTCGTGGTCTACTCGGTAACCAAGGTACGCAACCTCCCTCACATGGAAAACACACTTTTCCCCATGCAGGCGAATGCCCATCTCTGAAAAACGACGGAGAACCTCATCCAAATTATTTAAATGCTCCTGCTCCAATTCCGACTAATACATCGTCCAGATACACTCGCGGCAAACCTCTCAGCATGTTTCCATTACTTTCTGGAATATGGCACAGGTCGACGACATTCCAAAGGGCAGTTTGATGTACTCATATAGGCTTCATTGGGTGTTTATCGTGACGTATGTTTAGGAGGCACCGTCCAATTCTAACTCTAAATACGCATGGCACATATCGAGCTTCATAAATGAGTGACCACCGGCCAATTTTGCGTAAAGGTCCTCGATGTGGGACATTGGGTAATGAGGCAACAGGGGAGGCCCTGTTGACTGTCAGCTTATCGTCCCTGCACAGTCTGACCATCTTATCTGGTTTGAATACTGGTGCCACCCAGTCGGCAAAGCATGCTGGTCTAATGATTCCAAGGCCTTCGAGCTGGCTGAGTTCGACCTCAACTTTTGCTAGCAAAGCATTAGGGACCAGGCAAGCCCTGAAGTATCTCAGTTGTGCACCTGACTCAACCTGAATTCTTGCCATTGCCCCTTTTATTTTTCCCAGTCCTGGTTGGAAAACCTCAGGGTATTTTCCTAGCACTTTGTATAGGCCCCCAGATCCCATTTGCAAAATCTGCTGCCAGTCCAGGCGTTTTAGCAATCGCAGCCTAGCAGGCTGGGGCAATGTTCCTTGGCTATGATCAATGGAAGCCGCACCGACCATTGTCCGTAAACCACCAGGGTCATTGTGGTTCCAGCAATGGCCAACGGTTTGCTGGTGTACAATATCAATCGTGCGTCGGTGTCACACACATCCAACTACTGTACCCAAGTCTTTATCCTATTGGAGGTCTGCTTCCCAAAAACTGAGACTGCAACTCCTGTGTTGAGTTACATTTCTAATGGGTGGCCATTAACTTGCACGGTTACCTTGAAAGGGGCCACTCCAGGTGCATCAATACAATTCAGCTGCATGCACTCCTCTGGCTGTTCCAGGTGGAAGCCCTCGGTTGGTGCCTATCTCTGGCGTAGCGCCGTGATTGCTGGCTGACGCATGCTTTGCACTCCCTACGGCTCCGACGTCCATATGCTCAATAATGCCCTGGTTCACCCTGTACCGACTGTGGGGAGTTATCTGGCCGGGACCTATCGGTCCTTGACCAATGAAGCTGGCTCATACGGTACTCACACCATGGGGGGGTTTCCATCTTGCAGCGGGGTGGCGTCGCCTGCTGGAAGGAGGCACATCCTAAGGCACTCCTTTCTCAGAGCTTTCTTTTTTAAAATAAATTTAGACTTAATTGGGAAAAAACAAATTCCCAATTAAGGGGCAATTTAGCATGGCCAATTCATTTACCCTGCACACCTTTGGGTTGTAGGGGTGAAACACACGCAGACACGGAGAGAATGTGCAAACTCCAGGCGGACAGGGACCTGGGACCGGGAACGAACCCGGGTCCTCAGCGCTGTAGGGAGCAGTGTTAACCACTGTGCCGCCACCTCTCAGCGCTTTCACGGGAAAACAAAATTTGGACGGTCTGCTGAAGGTCTAGGGACGGTTTGGCTCGCAACTTCCTTTGAGTAGCCATGGTGTTTACGCTGGAGACCAAATGGTTGCGCAGTATTTTGGAAAGGGAAGTTCCATATTCGCAATATTCGGCTAGTTTTCGTAGCCTTGTGAAAAACTAGGTTACGGACTCTCGAGAGGCCCTCACTGCGATTGGAAACGGCACCTTGGATGGTTTAAGGTTGAAATGTTATGCCACTAGGGTCACCAATAGTTCAAAAGTTTTCGACTGAAAGACTGCCACAGGCAGTCAGCAATATTACTGTCTTTTTAAAGAATAAATTTAGAGTAGCCAATTATTTTTATTTTTCCAATTAAGGGGCAATTTAGCATGGCCAATCCACCTAACCAGCACAATTTTGGATTGTGGGGGTGAAACCCACGCAGACATGGGGAGAATGTACAAACTCCACACAGACAGTGACCCAGGGACAGGATTCGAACCCGGGTCCTCAGCGCCGCAGTCCCTGTGCTAACCACTGCGCCACATGCCCCCCAATATTACTGTCTGTTGATCAACACCGGTGATGGTGTTCGTCCGGAAAAAGTAAGGCATGCGCTCTGCGTACTGTGTCCAATCCTGTAAGCTTGCATTTAACACGTCCAATCTTTCAAACAATGGCATGTCGTTTAAAAAAAAATTCTCCAACCTTAGTCCAGCGGTGAAACGTAGGTGATGGTGTAGCAGCGTAGACAGTAATCCAGTTTTATCCTCGTTGCCTGTTTAGTATTCCACAAATGAGTCCGACCCGAGTTGGTCAAAAGAAAGCTTGGTTTATTGCAAAGGAATTATATTTATAGTATAAAACAGATCCCAACCGGGTCTGCACTGTCGGTTCAATACCTGGCCGAATTATACAGATCTCAATCGCTTATGTCCTCCAGCTCCCGGCCCCCTTAGCGGGGGAGCTCTTATTCGGCGAGACTCACAGGGAGACTGATTGCTCCAACCCCGTTGGTTTCGTGTGGGATATACCAGTGCGCACCAATCGCGAATACTCTATCTTGCCAATAGACACCGTGTGCTCCCTCTCCAAGCACTTCCAGCTGAGAATTTAACCACAGAAGAGGGGCAAACAGTGGGGTCAGGGTTAGACAGGATTGATTCAGAAAGAGGCAGGTATATTCAAATAATCCTCAAAGGGTATTTATGAGAACAAAGTTTCTGGACGCTGGATCTAGCTGCACCTGTAAATAAGTGTGGCTTATGTGAAGTTTCGTAAAGGAACATCCTCCAACTAGTTTTGCGTACAAATCTTCCACTCTAGGCATTGGGTACTGTGCAGACGTGAAGCTCTGTTTATTGTGACCTTGTAATCCCTGCAGAGTCGGACAGATTTTCGTGCTTCATTGCCGGCACTATGTGTGCGGCCTACTCCGCAAGTAATTTTATTTTTTTAAATATAAATTTCGAGTACCCAATTATTTTACCCAATACAGTGCTAACCAGTGCGCCACATGCCGCCCTCGCAAATTATAATGGGGGAGGGGTATGTAATCCCCAGATCCTTCAAGCACTTTAGCTCCGTGTCAACCTTGGCAAGCAATGAGTAGGGGACAGGCCTTGTCCTAAAGTACCAGGGTTGAGCTTCAGGACCCATGTGGATACAGGTTTGGCCCCTTTTATTCTGCCCAGACCCTCTTGGAACACTTTGGGGTATTTGCCCATTACGTCATACAAATCCCTGGTGCCCATCTGAAAAACCTGTTGTCAGTTGAAATGGAGAACCCTCAATCAGTCACGCCCCAGCAAATTGGGCCCCGGTCCACACA
Organism: Scyliorhinus torazame; assembly: GCF_047496885.1. Taxonomy (NCBI): domain Eukaryota; kingdom Metazoa; phylum Chordata; class Chondrichthyes; order Carcharhiniformes; family Scyliorhinidae; genus Scyliorhinus; species Scyliorhinus torazame. Next base: position 385,175,477 of record NC_092707.1, read on the forward strand.
CAACAACCAAGGGAAGTCGAACCAACTATTGTCCATATGTTGCCAGAGTTATGATGGTTCCCGCGATGCTCAGTGCCCATCCCAGAACTCTTTTATCGGTACATCGACAACTGTTTCGGTGCCACTTCATGTTCCCACCTGGACCTGCAAATATGTATTCATTTTTCTTCCAATTTCCACCCCTCTATCACCTTCACATGGTCCATCCACTTCCCTTCCCTTCCTTAAACTTTCTATTTCAGTTTCTGGGGATAGACTGTCACTAGTATTCATTACAAACCCACTGACTCCCACAGCTACCTTAACTACAGCTCTTCACACCAACATCCTGTAAGGACTTCATCCCATTCTCCCAGTTCCTTTGCCTCCGTTGAATCTGTTCCAAAACAATGCTGCTGAAATGTCTTCATTCTTCCTTAATCGTGGTTTCCCACCCGCTGGTTGACAGGGCTCTCAACTGCGTCTGACCCATCTCCTGAGCTGGCTTTCAAAGCAGACCAAGGCAGGCCAGCAGCACGGTTCAATTCCCGTACCAGCTTCCCCGAACAGGCGCCGGAATGTGGAGACTTAAGGGGCTTATCACAGTAATTTCATTTGAAGCCTACTTGTGACAATAAGCGATTTTCATTTCATTTTTCATTTCCCGCATCTCTGCTCTCACCCCTTCCCCTCGATCCCAGACCCAGGATAGGGTCTCCCTTGTCCTCACTTTTCAACCCACCAGCCTCCGCATTCAAAGAATCATCATCTGCCAGTTCCGCCAATTGCAGCATGATGCCACCAACAAACATATCTTCCCCTCACTCCCCCTGCCAGCATTTTGCAAGGACCGTTCACTCCAGGATAGCCTGGTCGACTCCTCCATCACCCCCAACACCTCACCCTCTTCCTACAGCACCTTCCCATGCAATCACAGGTGTAACACCTGCTCCTTTACCTCCTCCCTGCTCACTACCCCAGGCCCTAAACACTCTTTTCAAGTGGGGCAGCACTTTACGTGCACCTCCTTCAATCTAGTCTATTGCATTTGCTGCTCCCAATGTGGTCAACTCAACATTGGAGAGACTAAACGCAGACTGGGTGACCACTTTGCAACACACCTTTCATCCGTCCGCAAGAAGGATCCAGACTGTCCTGTCGCTTGGCATTTCAATTCTGCGTGCTGCTTTCACGTACACCTGTCCGTTCTTGACCTGCTGCAATGTTCCAGTAAAGCCCAGTACAAACTGGAGGAACAGCACACCATCTTCCGATTAGGAATGTTACAGCCTATGAATGTTACCCCACCCCCCACATCACTAGGGCCACCCGTTCCCTGTTCCCAGTTGCCCTTTGAAACACTGTTCACTTTTATTTGCCATTCACACATTCTAATCTCTTTATGTGCCACTAACAGCACCCTTCTTAGCCGTAATCACCTCAAAGGAATTTACATTACTTTTATCTTTCTGTCAACGACATCTTTGTCAATCTCCACCTATCGTTGGCCCCCTATCCAGCTCCACGCCCCCACAACTGTATAAATCTGGGCCGGGATTCTCCCCTACCCAGCGGGCGGGGGGTCCCAGCGGGATGGAGTGGCGTGAACCACTCCGGCGTCAGGCCGCCCCATCCGCACCTTTAGGGGCCAAGCCCTCCCCGTGAGGGACTAGGTCCGCGCCGGAGTGGTTTCCGCTCCACCGGCTGGCGTGGAATGCCTTTGGCGCCATGCCAGCCGGGACCGAAAGGACTTCGCCGGCCGGCGGAAGTCCACGCATGCGCGGGAGCGTCAACAGCTGCTGACATCATCCCCGTGCATGCTCAGGGGGGGGTCTCTTCCGTGTCGGCCATGGTGAGGGCGATGGCCGAGGCGGAGGGAAAAGAGTGCCCCCACGGCACAGGCTCGCCCACGGACCGGTGGGCCCCGATCGCGGACCAGGCCACCGTGGGGGCACCCCCTGGGGCCAGAGCGCCCCGCCCACGCCGCCGGTAAGGTAGGTGGTTTGATTCACGCCAGCGGGACTGGCATGACAGCAGCGGGACTTCGGCCCATCACGGGCCGGAGAATCGCCGGGGGGGGGTCCAGCGTGGCGTGATTCCCTCCTCGCCAAATATCCGGTGCCAGAGAATTCAGCGGCCGGCGGGGGCAGGATTCACGCCAGCCCCTGCCGATTCTCCGACCCGGCGGGGGGGTCGGAGAATCCCATCCCTGATCCTCTTTCTAGTTCTCGCCAGCTTTGACAAAGAGTCACCCATACTCGAAACGTTGGTTTTCCTTCAATTGCTTTGATGAACCCAAAAGTCCAATCATTGACTAGATTCTTGAGTAGTGTAGTTTCTTTTGTGCTGATGTGTATTTGCAAAAGGTTTGCCTCAATGTGGATACTTTGTTACAAGTTCATCTTTAACCTGTGGTACCAATGCTGTAAGCTTAATAATAATTAGCTTTAATTCAACTGTGTTTGAATTGTCCATCAGGAATGGAGAGGGTTGGTGGACAGAGGGTTGATTAGCTAACAAGAAACAGAGGTCACAAGTGGAGTGCCGCAGGGATGGTGCTCGGTCTTCAACTATTTACGATCTTAGTAATGACTTGGATGACGAGATCAAAAGCTTGGTTGCTAAATTTGTTGATGACACAAAGATGGGTAAGGAAGTAAGTTGTGAAGAGGACGGAAGGAGTCTGCAAAGGGAAATAGATAGATTTGGCAGATAGTGTACAATGTGGAAATATGTGCACTTATCCACTTTGCCAGAAGGATTAAAAAAAAGGACATAAATAAATGGTGAGAGATTGCAGAACCTTTGAGGTACAGAGGGATCTGGGTGTCCTGATACATGAGTCAGGAAAAGTTAGTATGCAGATACAGCAAGTGATTAGGAAGGTAATTGGAATGTTGTCACCTGTTGCAAGGTTAACAGAATATAAAACCAGGGATGTTTTGCTGGCGTTGTATAGGGAATTGGTGATCACACAGTGTACAGATTGATCTTATTTGAGAATGGACATAATTGCATAGAATCCTACAGTGCAAAAGGAGGCCATTCCGCCCATCGAATCTGCACTGACCTTCTGAAAGAATACTTCACCTAAACTCACTCCCCACCCTATCCCAATAATCCCTTAATCTAACCTACACATCTTTTTTGGACAGTAAGGGACAATTTAACATAGCCAATCCACCTAACCACATTTTTGGACTGTGGAAGGAAACCGGAGCACCCAGAGGAAACCCACGCAGACACGGGAAGAAAACCCACACAGACAGCGACCCAAGGCCAGAATTGAATCCGGGTCCCTGGCGCTGTGAGGCAGCAGTGCTAACCACTGTGCCACCGTCTTCTAATTGCATGAGAAGCAGGTCAGAAAAAGGTTCACTAGACTGATTCCGGTAATGAGGGGGCGATCCCAAGGAAGGGTTGGACAGGTTGGGCCTGTAACCATTGAAGTTTAGAAGAATGAGAAATGATCTTTTTGAAACAATTAAGATCCTGAGGGGGCTTAAATGGGGTGGATATTGAAAGGTCATTTTCCCTTTTGGGAGTGATTAAAACCAAGGGACACAATTTATAAATAAGGGGCCTCCCATTTAAGATGGAGCAGAGGAAAAAAATAATTCTCTCTCTCAGAGGGTCATGAGTCTGTGGAACACACTTCCCCGGAGAGCAGTGGAGGCAGGGCCTTGAATATTTTTATAGCTGAAATAGATAGATTCTTCACTGACAAAGGAGTTAAATGGTATAGGGGGTAGAAAGGAATGTGGAGTTGAGGCCCTCAATCAGATCAGCCATGATCTTATTAAAATGCAGAGCAGGCTGAAGGGGCTGATTGACCTACTACACAGTTCAAGAGTCATACCTTTCACAACATGATGTGAGACAATAAATGGTGATCGATAGGTCCACATCTGTGGGTGCTCGAGAATGAAGTGCAACATTCCTTAATTGCACAATTGAATACAGCAAGCATAAACATGGTGCAATATACATCCATTTACGATTGGGATTGATATTTACACTGATTATACACCTGTGCCACCTTTCTTCCCGTAAAGTTTCTTCATCTTTCTTTTCTTAACATCTTACCTAGGTGCAGCCCCAACATCCACACCTGAAGTGGAGGCTGCCTGCTGACTGTTTTGCCCTGTTGACTGTGAGGACTTTAGGCATCTTCGTGGTAAATTGAAATCAGGTAGAGCACGTTGGGCCAATATGTTGATTTCAAGGCCAGAGGGTCCTAGCTGCTAAGGTCTCCTGTACAGATGACGGTGCATCCTCCTTGCCCTGACCTACTGTAGGTATTTGGGGGCACTGGCAAAGGGGAGATTGAGCAGCAGGAAACGCTTGGAGTATCCTGGAAGAAATCTCCCTTGGGAGACTTGCTGAACTCCTCCCCCCATGGGTGCATGATGGCATCTGCCTGACTCTTTGAGGAGAAGAGGAGCATAAGAGAGGTCCAGGTGCCGCCCCCCCCCCCCCCCCCCCCCAGCGGATTCCTCCAGCCTTCAGTCCTGTCTGTTCATGGCCTCGGGAATCGCTACCTGATGTACCCCTGCCTGTGCATCTCCAACATGTCTCTTATGGCCGAGTCCAGAGGCTTGTCATCTGTCTGCATTCAGCAGGGGCCTGGTCTCCAGCAGTCCTCTGAAAGTCAGAATCCACAGTGACTGCATTTTAAAATAACTTACAGCCTCTTCGGGGTTCTGATGAAAGGTCATCAATCTGAAACATTGGGGCAGCACGGTGGCGCAGTGGTTAGCATTGCAGCCTCACGGCGCTGAGGTCCCAGGTTCGATCCCAGTTCTGGGCCACTGTCCGTGTGGAGTTTGCACATTCTCCCCGTGTTTGCGTGGGTTTCGCCCCCACAACTCAAGATGTGCAGGGTAGGTGGATTGGCAACGCTAAATTGCCCCTGAATTGGAAAAATGAATTGGGCACTCTAAATTTAAAAAAAAAAATCAATCTGAAACATTGATTATGTTTTTCTTTCTCCACAGATACTGCCAGACATTGACTATTTTGCATCTTATGTATTTATTACAAATTTCAAGCATATGCACTATTTTGCTTTGCAACCTCTTTAAACTACAGAAATATCTTGGCAAAGTAATAGAAATGTCACTTCCAATTTCTAAAACTTCTGTTAATTTTAAGATTGATATTTGGAATGAAATCAACATATTGGTCCAACTTGCTCTGTCTGATTTCAATTTACCAGAATTGGAAAGATCAAACAATATGATGGTCCCCTTAACCAGAAGACTCATGTTCTATGCTGCCCTACTTTCCAAACAATTTTGGAAACTTTATTTGCCATCGGATGTTTTCAATGACATTGCTTACATAGAAATGCAAAATTTAGACTTTCAGAACAAGCTTCACCTTGCTTTTTAAGAGGTAGTCCTTATGGAAAAGCAACCTGAATTAATACAACCTGTTGCCAGTTGAAGGCCAGTTACAGATGAAGGTTTAAAATTATTTGGCTCCTAACTTTGGAGGGAAGTATGATTATCTCAAGGTGTGCGTGAGATTTCTGGTTATTTATTGCCACTGTTATATTTTTTAAAAGTGGCACTCGTGACATTGGTGTTTTATACGATGTGCGATAAATGCTGCTGAAAATTTGTATGAACAGACGTTTTCTCTGGTGTTAGTGATAATGAGTTGAAGGATGCTTTGTATTTTTAACAATAGAGAAGCAATCAGGAAAGTATGCCAGAGAAAGTGTTGCAGCAGCTAAGCATGATAGAAAATTCACAATATATACATGCAAGTATGTATATAATGTAGGTGTGTGTATATCATATATAACACAGTTGTGGATGCAAATGTGTATCATATTTCAAGCATGTGTACATTTGGGCATATATAGATCTAGGTGCTTTGTGGTTTTGCTTTCAAGAAAGTGCATATTTGTTTCATATATTACTGAACCACAAACAAATTTGCCTCATTGAAACATATTCAGCTTTATTTTTTTGCAGAAGAAAATACTGCAGATGCTGAGAATCTGAAAGAAAAAGAGAAAATGTTGGAAATACTCAGTGAACCAGGCAGCACTTATGGAGGCAGAAACAAAATTAACATTTTAAGTTGATGATCTCTCATCAGTTCTAATCTTATTGCAACAGTGTCTACAATTCAAAAGTACTTAATTGACAGTAAGGTATTTTGGGATATTTGGTGGTACTGAAAAGTCCTAATTAAATGTAAGCCTTTTTTCTTTCTAACAAAAGAGACCATTGACCTGCTACACGATGCTGGATTTTAAGAACTTCTGCCCTTTAAGACCTTGCCTGTAAAATGCCATGGGCACTTAGCCCACCACCACCCGTGCCTCTACTGCAATTGATGGCCATTGAAGGGCCTCGTGCTCCTGTCACTAGGATTTAACCAGCAATGGGAGAGGTCCATGCCTGGGCGCCCAGCCTGACAGCTTTGGTTGTTCAGGCTAGTGGCAGGCATGGGGAGGTGGTGCCTCTTTAACACGGGCTCTGGGCTCATGGGAAGGCCCCCATGCTAACCACACTCATGACCAGGCCTTCTAGCCTGGTCCCTGCGATACACCTCTATCCCATCTCTACCTTTTATTCTGGCTCTTTGGTGTTGGGGGCTGTTGTGGGCCCAGCAGTGACCTCCATTCCCACTGGCACTGCAGGGACGCAGAGAATTGCTGGCCATTTGATTGTCTGGCAGCTCTCAGAGTTGGGACTTCCTTCAAGATGGGGTGAAATTGTGCCTTAAAACAATTAGCACCCCTCCAAGTGTTTGAGGGAAGACAGTGGAATAGTGGTAATGCCACTTTACTAGCAATCCAGAGGCCCAGCTACTGGCCTGGGGACTTGGGCTCAAATCTCACCACAGCTGTTGGTGGAATTTAAATTCAATTAATAATTCTGGAATTGAAAGCTCGTCTCTGTGATGGTGAGCATGAAACTATCATAATAATAATCTTTATTAGTGTCACAAGTAGGCTTACATTAACACTGTAATGAAGTTACTGTGAAAATCCCATAGTCGCCACACTACGGCGCCTTTGGTACACTAGGGGAGAATTCAGAATGTCCAATTCGCCTAACAAGCATGTCTTTCAGGACTATTGATTGTTGTAAAAACACATTTCGTTCAGTAATATCGGGTGGGATTCTCCCACCCCATGCCGGGTCGGAGAATCGCCGGGGGGCTGCGCGAATCGCGCCCCGACACCGGGACGCAGGCGCCATTGGGGCCGGCGTGGTCGGTGCAGTGCCGGAGAGCGCACCCCCCCGGGATTCTCTGGCCCGCATGGGCCGAGCGGCCGTGAAAAAAAACCCGAGTCCCGCCGGCACCGTTCTAACATGCTCTGAGCCGGCGGGACCTCGGCGTTGAAGGGTCCGGGGGTGGCCTGTGGGGGGGTCCGACCCTGGGGGGAGCCTCCGATGTGGCCTGGCCCGCGATTGGGACCCACCGATCGGCGGGCCGGCCTCTCTGTCTCCCGGCCTCCTTCCTTCCGCACCGGCGCCTGTACTCCTGCACCATGTTGGGTCGGGGCCGGCGCGGACAAGGGAGACACCACTCATGCACGGAAATCGCGCCGGTGGAACTGCGCATGCGCGGGTTCGCGCCGGACCACTGCATCCCCGGTGCCCATTCCACAGACGGATCAGCAACTGGAGCGGCGTGAACCGCTCCAGCGCCCTGCTGGCCCCCTGTAGGGGCCAGAATTGCTGATCCTGGGGCCGTGTTGACGCCGTCGAGAAACGTGACGGCGTTTCTGACGGCGTCAACCTTAGCCTTAGGATCAGAGAATCCTGCCCATAATTTAAGGAAAGTAAATCTACCATCCTCACCTGGTCGGCCGACATGTGATTCCAGATCCACAGCAATGTGCTTGACTCTGAACTGCCCCCTGAAATGGCCCAGCAAGCTCTTCAGTTCAAGAGCAACAAATGCCAGCCTTATTGGTGATGCCCACATCCCATGAAAGAATTTTTTTAATGACTGCGGGGCAAGTCTAACCTGAGGGTGGCTGGGGACCCCGTGCCTTGTAAACTATAGCTCAAGAACCTCCTCCGAAGATGCTGCCTGATCTACTGACTAGTTTTATCCGTTTTCTGTATTTATATGCCTGATCGTTTACAGTTTTCCATTCTATGATATCAGAGCACTATCATCCAAATTTATTTGCACAAGTCAAGTGTTTCTTTCTAATTGTTGGAGTGATACCTTTGAATAATCTTCCTGTTGGATGATTCAACTTGCAGACTAGATTCGGTTAAAATCCAGTAGACCCCAAAGTGTTTGGTTACTGAATATTTGACTGCCAAATTAATCTCAAAAATGCTATTATGCCTCCGAGTTATGGATATCTGATGACATAAAGTTTAGGAAGTTTCCATTGTTTTCCTCTGGGTGGCACTATGAGGCCATTTTGTTAGTGTAAAAGATTATAATGAATATTGAGAAATGAATCGAATTCACAGATGAACAATTGACTCTTTAACCTTTAGGAATCCGGTGAATTACGCTATCAGCTGAACCAAGTCAAAATGGAGAAAGAAGAGGTTGAGAAGGAATTCAGGGACTACAAAACAAAAATGTTACGAGAACTTGAACTCCGAGAACAGGTAGGAGTCTCCATAAGTGTGAGGAACTGTTTCCTGAGAGGTGAATAGGATTCAGAAAGTTGTTGCGGGGGGAGATCTGAGATCTGAAACACTGGCTTTGTGCCACCATAGTTGCAGATTGAAATTCCAGTGGTAAAAAGCCTTTCCGGAAGTATTGTGTCAGGCTTGATCTTCAAAGGGCCTCATTCTGCTTGCATTTCTGAAATATCAGTATTATTGGTGGAAAGTATTGGTTTTTATTTGATTTCCTTTTAGCCAATTGTTTGCAACCTTCGAATCCAAGAATGTGGTAACATCTGCTGGAATTCATATGACAATGTGTAGCTTTGAGATCGCTACATCTCATATTACAAAGGTTTTGAATGACCTAATGTGTCTTAATGATACTTGATACTTGCATTGTGTTTCTCAAGAGTCAATTTTCAGTTGATATATTTTAAAGTAGTTTGATAATGCTGAGCCAAGGCCCAATTTTGCTCTATTTTGGGCCTGGATTGGCTTCAATTGTCTTTAAATGCTTCTATTGTTAGTGAATGTGCTACTGCTGCACAGCATCAGTTTGTGACGTGCAGAGCTTAATGCAATTATAAGATTTTATTATTTAAGAATCTTTATTGAAAGAGCATCATTTTAATTTTTTGATCTATCTAACATATATTGGTAATCACATTTACAATTCATCAGTATTTGTAAATTTCATTATTGATATTAATCAATAAACAAGTATCTTTGGGCCAGTTGTACAAGTGGTATTACAAACTGATAACTCAGAAAATTATTTTCCTTCATCATACTGGAGCAAAACAATCACTGTTATGTGTAACTGACTTGATAATGTCAGTGTTGCAAAGTTGGACTTTATAGTTGCCAATATGTGTTTATCAGTAACAAACTTTGGCAACTGAGGTTGAGGAAAGAGGCGAGCTGAAATCTGTGCAGGATTGATGGAGAGAAGAAAGGGAAAGCAACACTGATCTCACGCAAGCAGAGCTCTCTGTACTAATGGTTACTTACTCCCAAGTGTTTTTACACAACTTCAAACCCAGATTTTACTAATTTATTTGAGGAGCTGAATGTAACATGGGAAAAATAAACAATCAGCAAAATATAACAAAGAGGTGAAGCAAAACAAAAATGCGAGTAGGAAGTTTAACAGATAAAATGGGCAAGACAAAAGGGCAAAAAGAATAAGCTTTTATGACAGGTATGGTAAAATTAATAGACAATGGAATTAGGAATATTGCATTGAACTGACGATGCCTAGTTTGTTGATGTATACCTGGAGCAAAAACAAAAGACTGTTCATAAATATACTCTGGCATAAGATTCAGTTAATTTATAGAAATATATTGTGATGCTGAGGTCAACAAATCAAATGGGTAAATCAAAAGTGAGGACAGGAAAAATAAGCTGTATAAGGAGATACAGTTTAATTAATAGGAACTTTGTACTGACACGGCCACATTTATTGATGTGTACTTGGGACACACCTTTTCCCATAAATTGCTTGGAAATATACTGTGGCATAAGATTCAGCTAATTTATGGAAATATATTTTGACGCAGAGATCTTTGTTAATGACTGTTTGACAAGAGAGACCTTCACGAGTCAACAAAAGTCTTAGTGTAAAGTAAAAAAAGTAAAGTTGCCATAGTCTCAGATGGCCATAGGCTGCTTTCCACTTTGAGGGGGGAGCTGAAAATGAAATGAAAATCGCTTATTGTCACAAGTAGGCTTCAAATGAAGTTACTGTGAAAAGCCCCTAGTCGCCACATTCCGGCACCTGTTGGGGGAGGCTGCTGGCCTGCCTTGGTCAGTTTTAAAAGCCAGCTATTTAGCCCTGTGTTAAACCATCCCCTATAGGACTGGTGGTGATTTAACCAGAGGATCACCACACCTCAGGCAAGGGGCAAGGTTGAGAAGGTTCATAATAACCTCAGCCCTAGTGTACAGAGCAGTTGTTTTTTTTAAAACAATTTTTTCTTCAACTTTTCACATTTTATATCAAAAAGTTTACAAAACACAACAGAAGCAACACATATATCAGAAAGTACAAGCAACAACAACAATAAGAACCCTAATAAAGATGTACAACCCATAACAATCCTCTCCATGTTGATGGTGTTGCTGCCATATTTCTAGCGTGGAGACTACCACCGGATTCGCAGAATATTTCACTGGCGAGAATGGCAGAGATGCCGTCACCAGGCCCTCCAGGCCCGACTCTGTACATGATCCTGACTCCATCTGTACCCAACTAACTTCCTGATTCCCCAAACCACCCAACACCTTCTTCAGTTGGCCTCCCAGTAATGATGCATCGTGTTTGGCAGCACCCCTCCCCCCAACCTCTCCCTCTAGGACTCCTCTCCGAATCTGAGGTAATTTCTCCACCCATATGAAGCCTGTTATGAGTGGCTCCATCTCCAGAAAATATGCCTTTGTCAGAAAGACTGTGAGGCATTGGAATAAGAACACGAATCGTGGCAAAATCTTCATCTTAACAAACTGAACTCGGCCAGCCAGCGACAGTGACAGTGGAAGGTTATCCCACCTCTGCAAGTCCGCTCTACCCCTGCTCGCCAAGCTTGAAAATTTCCATTTGCGAAGGCGCGACCAATCCTGCCCCTCACAAATCCCGTCTGGTCTTCCCCCACAGCCTCTAAGAGGCAGAACTCCAGCCTCAAGGCTAGGATTTTAGTCAAAGGTTTTGCATCCGCATTGAGCAGAGAGATGGGCGGTATGCGCCACACTCTGTGGGGACCTTGTCCTTCTTCAGAAGGGGGAAGATGGATACCTGCCTCAACATCTCCAGAAGGGTGTCCCACGCCAATGAGTCATTAAATATCCCCAGCACCAGAAGGGGTAGAGTGGGTTAAGATGGAGGAGGAATCTTGTAAGGGGTCTAGTTTGAGGGCTATGGTGATGGCAGCATTGCCATTGGCTCCGAGTAGGTATTCAGGGAGCCCAGTGGTGCAGTCCACGGTGAAGATATGGAATCAGCTGAGGAGGCATTTTAGGGTGGAAGGGATGTCGGTGCTAACGCCGCTGTGCGAGAATCATGGGTTTGAACCGGGGGGGATGGATAGTGTATACAGGAGGTGGAGGGAAGTGGGGCTGGTCAAGGTGAGGGATTTATATTTGGAGGAAGGGTTCACCAGTCTGGAGGAGCTTAGGGAGAGGGTAGAGCTGCCGAGGAGTAGTGAGTTCAGGTATCTACAGGTTAGGGATTTTGCACGAAAGGTCTGGAAGGGGTTCCCTAGATTGCCGGGATACACCCTGCGGAGCGACTGCTGCTTCTGTATGTGGAAGGGGAAGGAAGAATTGGGGATATATATAAGTGGCTGGGGGAGCAAGGAGGCAAGCGGGTGGTGAAGATCAAGGAGAAATGGGAAGCGGAGTTGGGAATGGAGATCAATTGGGGAGTATGGAGTGAGGCACTGTGAAGGGTAAACAGGACCTCCTCTTGTGCAAGGATGAACCTGATACAGTTTAAGGTGCATATGACCTGGGCGAGAATAAGTGGGTTCTTTCAGGGGGTAGCAGATGAGTGTGAGAGGTGTAGGCGGGGGCCAGCGAATCATGCGCACATGTTTTGGGGTTGTGAAAAATTGGGAAGATTCTGGGCGGGAGTGTTCGCGGTCTTAACCAGTGGAAGAGGGAGTGGACCCGGACCCTTTGGTGGCGATATTTGAGGTTTCAGAGAAGCCGGAGCTCATGGAGAGGAGGAAGGCCAATGTCATGACCTTCGCCTCTCTGATTGCACGGCGGCAAATTTTGCTGAAGTGGTGGTCGATATCGCCACCGGGGGTAGCAGCACGGTTGGGTGACCTGTACGACTTCCTGCGGTTGGAGAAGATAAAGTATGAGTTAAGGGGCTCAGCAGTGGAGTTTGAGAAAAGGTTGGGGATGTTTGTGACCGTGTTTGAGGAGCTGTTCGTCGCAGTGGGGGGGGGGCAGACAATATCCCAGGCAGCCTTTTGCCGCCTTAACTGGTGTGTGAACAGTCTGCTAGCCTTCTCCGCATGCTCACATACCATACCCTTTAAGTGCTGCAGCTGTCGCACCACCCAGCCCATGGACATTAGGTCAAGAATCTCATCTATTGCCTCCTGATACTCGTGCCTGTTCTCCCTATCCACATATGACTTATATGAGATGATCTCCCCCTGATCAGCGCCTTTAATGCCTTCCACACGGTAGAGGGCTAGACCATCCCATTCTCATTCCATTCAACCTAGTTCTTTATCGTCCTCGAACTCTTCCCACAGAACCCAAGATCTGATAACAGTCCCACATCCAGCCTCCACCCCTCGTGCTGCGCACGGCACTCCTCCAACTTCAAGTCCACCATATGCGGTGTGTGGTCTGAAATAACCACCACTGAGTACTCCGCACTCTTCACCCCAGGTAGCAGTAATCTTTATAATCTTTATTATTGTCACAAGTATGCTTACATTAACACTGCAATGAAGTTACTGTGAAAATTCCCTAGTCGCCACATTCCGGCACCTGTTCAGGTGTACTGAGGGAGAATTCAGAATGTCCAATTCACCAAACAAGCACGTCTTTCGACTTGTGGGAGGAAACCGGAGCACCCGGAGGAAACCCACGCAGACACAGGGAGAACGTACGGATTCCGCGCAGACTGTGATCCAAGCCGGGAATCAAACCTGGGACCCTGGCGCTGCGAAGCAACAATGCTAACCACTGTGCTACCGTGCTGCCCCATAAATGCCGTCAACACCTTTGCTATCCCCAAAGGGCCTGTGATCTGGGCCTAGAGCGGTCCAGCCCCCCCCCCCCCCCCCCCCCCCACCCCCCCCCCCCCCAACCCCCCCCCCAACCCCCCCCCCCCCCCCCCCATAGCCACCATAGCACCTGCCTGAAAACGACACCTCCTGCAAAGCAGAATCGCCGCACACTGTGCCCTGCTGCACCCTGAGTGGAAAACCTGACTCACCCAGGCTTTCTACAAGCTGATCTGGCCCCACACCCATAGGTGAGTTTCTTGTAGGAACACCACATCGGCACCCAGCCCTTTTTAAATGGAAAAAAACCCTTGGTCCTTCACAGCCCCCCCCTCCCCACTCCCCCTCGAGTCAGCCATTTGCACTATAGTGCAATATCCCTACATAGATTCCTGGGTCTCAGGCCCATCTAAGATGGCCGCTAGCCCCACCCCCAGGGTAAGACAAAGAAAAGCCCCTGGTCACTGTTAGTTTACCCCTCCTCTCTCCCTGTTCCTTCCTCCCACTCCAGGCCCACAGACTGCCTAGCACCACATCCTCCGCTATACCCCCACCACACAACCACAAACCAATAACGAGGCCGATTGCGCTCCTCCTAACAGATTGCAGCCCCCCCCCCCCCCCCCCCCCCCCCCATTCCAGTCCCGTGTGCTAGCCTCTTCCCTCCCCATTGCTAGCAAAGTGGCTTCCAAACAGCGTTTCCTTAACATATTCCCTCAAACAACATGCCCCCCGGCAACCATGCCCCAACCCAAACAAGATCAGCAAACCCCTCTCCCCTCCAAGGGAAAAACCCCCACAAAGGGACACATACCAATCCCCTATTAAAACCACCCCCTCCCCCAACAGGACAAAAGTGAAACAGTGGTAAATACAACAGCATAACTACATCAAACAAACACTCCCCTTCATACAGAGTGTAAAATACTCCTCGTCACAGCAGTCTTAACTTCTCTCGGATGAAGGTCTCTGCTTGCTCTGGTGTGTTGAAAAAGTGGTCCTTTGAATCCATAGTCGGGCCAGGTACAGCACCCCAAACTTCGCGCCCTTATTATAAAATACTGCCTTCCTCCTGTGGAAGCCCACACGCCTCTTCGGCAACTCAGCTCCAATGCCTTGATATATTCGGACCGTATGCCCGTCAATATTCTGAGTCCTTTTCACCCACCCCAACTCCTTTCATAATTATGGAAGTGGATAATCACCGCCCGCGGTGGCTCATTCGGTCTTGGCTTTGCCCGAGCGCCCTATGTACCCTGTCCAATTCTGGATGGGCAAACACTTCATTTCCCCCCTCCCCCAACTGAGAAAACATTTCAGAAACATAGTGGCCCTCTGCTGCCAACAAGCTTTTATTACTTTCCACCACCATCAAGTCTGCCTCCACTGAAGCGAACTCATCCTCATGCCACGACAATGCCTCCTCCTTTTAGCATCTCGCATTGTGCCTTCACCATGTTCACGGATCGGGCCCAAAATCTCTTCAGTCGTGGCTTTGAAAGATTATTTTATTTCCTGGCCTTGCCACTCGAACTGCCTGTCCATTTGCTTGCCGAATCTTTCAAGCTCCTGCGCCATTCCCACAGCCGACGTGAGCCTTTTTAAGGGTGGGCTTTTTTGATGACTATTTCGATATGCCCTTGTCAGGCAAGAGTTCACCTTGGGCACCAAATACCCCGAAAAAAACAGAGAATAGGATCAGATACAAAGACTTTGCCGGGAGCCTCTTTCTGTGCGTCTTGTCTTTATGTTACACCACCGGAAGTCATGATAAAGCAGTCGTTGTCACATACTCCTTCCTGCACTGCAGTAAAACCAAGGACAGTGTATCATCAACATGTAAGAGTGGTCGAGAAGTTCCATCAGCAGTGCCTCCACCGCATTCTCCAATTTCAATAGGAGAATTGTCAAACATTGACCTACTTGAAGCCAGTATTCAGGCAAAATGCCTACAAAATCAACTTCAGTGGGGCAGCACGGTGGTGCAGTGGTTAGTACTACTGCCTCACGGCGCCGAGGTCCCAGGTTCGATCCTGGCTCTGGGACACTGTCCGTGTGGAGTTTGCACATTCTCCCCATGTTTGCGTGGATTTTGTCCCCACAACCCAAAATGATGTGCAGGATAGGTGGATTGGACACGCTAAATTGCCCCTTAATTGGAAAAAATGAATTGGGTACTCTAAATTTTTTTTTTTTAAATCAACTTCAGTGGACTGGATACTTGTGTTTGGATATATGTTCCCAAGTCTTTGTATAGGAAGGTGAACAGGATAACTTTGGGGTTCATGTAGGAGGGGAAAGCTCCACCAGTGAGGTGGGTATTTTTGAAGAGGTGGTTGGGGGGGGGGGGGGGGGGGGGGGGGGGGTGCTGGTGTTGCCGAGTTTGATGAATTATTTTGGGTGGCGCATATCGCAATGGTGAGGAAATGGGCAGTGGAGGAGAGATCAGTTTGGGAGTGGATGGAGGCTGCATCGTGTAGGGGGATGAATTTGAGGGCACTGTTGTTGGTGCCCCTTCCGTTTTCGCTGTCCAATATTCCGTGAGCATAGTGGTGGTCTCAGCATTGCGACTTTGGAACCGGTGCAGGCAACACTTTGGGTTGGAGGGCAAGTCGCTGCGGGCGCTGATATGTGACAATCATAGGTCTGTGCCGGCGGGGCTGGATGTGAGGTTCTGAGGGTGCAGCAGATGGGGATAGAATATTTTGGGGACTTGTTTGTAGGGGACATGTTTGTAGGCCTGGAAGAGCTGGAGGAAATGTATGACTTTGTGAGGAGAGGATCATGAGAATGTCGCTTTAAGAAATGTTTGGCTGCTCATGTTACTGCAGTGATGTCAAAGTGTGAGTGGAGCTGAGCTCTGGTTCTGCTTTTTAGTTTCACTTTGAGAAAGGCGTGGGTGTGTCTGTCTTTCTGGTTTTGTTGTTCAATGTGTTGCAGCCTGAAGTCAGCCAAAGCAGATGTATTGTTGAGCTCTCTGCCATGAAGGACTATCTCTTGATCATTTGGTGAATTCAGAAGAATTATAAATGTTTTCAGTCGTGACAGTAATTCTGATGTGCTAATGTTTCAAGGTTTGTTAAGTTTTCTGGGAGTTAAAAGAACAGCATACAGATTACTTAGTGTTGTATTCTTTGAGGGGTGTATTTGATTTACTAGTTGCTAAGATATTCACTTTTAAAAAAAAAGTTAACTTGCGTTTATAGAATAAAATTATTTTGCTTTAAAAAATAACTTTTCCTTTTCTGAAGTACCACACTTGTACAGTGGGCCGTTGCTCCCCATACCACAATCTATTATAGTTGTGGGTCAGGTGAGCTCCATGATACACTTTGGGGTTCTCTAAACCCTGGCCCATAACAATTGGGGGCTCGAGGGGGATAAAAGTCTATCTATTGGATTGGCTTAGTGAACTTAAAGACAGTAGGGGTGAGCATATAGTGTTGCCTTTCAGGTGTGGTATTCTAGTTTAAGTAGGGTGTGTGTTGTGGACAATGGCTCTTTCAGAGGCTCTGAAGTTTTTGGGGGTGGAGATGTTCACACACAGTACCTTACGGACAGAGACTAAAAGCAGACTGTTAGATTTGGCAAAAACATTGCAGTTAGCATTACCTGACAAAATGCGAAAAGATGAGATAATTAGGGTGGTGGCTAAGCATTTAAAGTTGCTTGAGATGCAGTTTGACTCATTGGAAATGGCAAAAATTCAGTTGCAAATTAAACAAATGGAACATGAGAAAGAATTAAAGCAGCTTGAATACAAAAGAGATAGAGAGGGAAAGGAAAGAGAAAGGGAGATACAGATCAGGGAAAAAGATAAAGAGAGAGAGTTTGAACTTCAGAAAATGGCCATGAAACATGACAGTCTGTTAAAATTGGCAGGCATAAAGGGAAACGTACAGTTGGATGATAGTGATGAGGAGAGTGAGAAAGAGCGTCTAAGTCGAAGGCGTGGTGGGGATCTATTTAAATATGTCCAAGCATTACCAAGGTTTGACGAGAAGGAGGTAGAAGCCTTTTTCATTTCATTTGAGATGGTAGCTAAACAAATGAAATGGCCACAGGACATGTGGGTATTACTGATTCAAACAAAGCTGGTAGGTAGGGCTACTGAAGTGTTTACATCACCACCGGAAGAGGTATCTGGGTCGTATGAGGAGGTGAAAAAATCCATTTTAGGTGCATATGAACTAGTGCCTGAAGCCTACAGACAAAGGTTTAGAAATTTAAGGAAAGAATTTGGTCAAACATACATGGAGTTTGAAAGAATCAAACAGAGTAATGTTGATAGGTGGATAAGGGCTTTGAAAATAGACCAAACGTATGAAGCTCTCAGAGAAATTATATTTTTGGAGGAGTTTAAAAATTCAATTCCTGATGTAGTGAGAACTCATGTGAAAGAACAGAGGGTTAAAACTGCGAGATTAGCAGCAGAAATGGCAGATGATTATGAATTAGTTCAGAAATCAAAGTTTGGTTTCTGACATCAGTTTCAGCCTGTGAGGGATAGAAACTGGAGATATGAGAAATACTCAAGTGGTAAAGGTAAAGGTGATCTGATGGGAGATGTTAAGGACAGTGTACCTCAGACTAAAAAAGAAATCCAGGAGGGTGGAAGAGACATGAAAAGATTCAAATGTTTTCACTGTAATAAACTAGGCCATGTAAAATCACAGTGTTGGTGGTTGAAGAAAAGCACTGGGAAGGCTGATGTGGTAAAATAGGATAAGACAGTGGGGTTTGTTAAAGTGGTAAAGGAACGCCCAAGTGAAGCGAAGGAGGTGCAAAAGATTGTACAGCCTGATCAAGAGGTGATTGATAAGAAGGCGCCAGATGTCTTTAAAGAATTTACTTGTGTGGGTAATGTTTACTCCTGTGTATTAGGAGGAGCAGGCAAAGAAGTCACAATTTTAAGATATACGGGAGCTAGTCAATCTTTAATGGTAAGAGATGAGGAGTTATGTAGTTTGGGAAGAATGTTGCCAGAAATGGTGGTAATATGTGGAATTCAGGGTGAGAGGAGTAGCGTTCCATTATATAAGGTAAGATTGGAAAGTCCAGTGAAGAGTAGTGAAGTGGTAGTAGGAGTAATAGAGAAACTATCTTGTCCAGGAATACAGTTTATCTTGGGTAATGATATAGCTGGATCGCAGGTGGGAGTGATGCCTACTGTGGTTGATAAGCCAGTGGAAAATCAGACAACTGAAGTGTTGAAGGATGAATATCCTGGGATTTTTTCGGATTGTGTAGTAACAAGGTCGCAAAGTCACAGGTTAAAACAAGAGGAGAAATCAAAGAGTGAAGATGACGTTGAAGTGCAATTGTCAGAAACGATTTTTGATCAGATGGCTGAAAAAGAACAAGAACAGGTGGAGGATGAGGCGGATATTTTTAGTTCAGGAACATTGTCGGAGTTACAACAGACAGATGTAGAAATAAAACGGATGTATCAGAAAGCATACATTGAAGGAGAATCTGAGTGTACACCAAAATGTTATTACCGTAAAAGTGATGTCTTGATGAGAAAATGGAGACCTTTACACATGCAAGCGATTGAAAAGTGGGCAGAAGTTCATCAAGTAATATTGCTGGTCAGGTATAGAAAGGAGGTGTCGCGAGTTGCACATGAAGCACCAGTGGGAGGTCATTTGGGAATAAGAAAAACTCAAGCTAAAATCCAGAAACATTTTTATTGACCTGGACTACATAAAGATGTAGTTAAATTTTGTCAATCATGTCACACATGTCAAGTGATAGGGAAACCTCAAGCAGTGATAAAACCAGTGGCCTTTATACGCATTCCAGCATTTGAGGAACCTTTTACAAGGGTCCTAATTGAATGCGTATGACCGCTTCCTAAAAGAAAATGTGGGTATCAATATCTTTTGATGATAATGGATGTGTCTACTAGGTTTCCAGAGGCCTTTCCAGTAATATTACAGCTAAAAAGATTGTGGAGGCGTTACTTCAATTCTTTACTAGATATGGACTACCCACAGAAATCCAATCGGATCAAGGATCAAATTTTACCTCAAAGTTATTCAAAGAAGTTATGGATAGCTTCGGAATAAAACAATTTAAATCAACTGCGTACCATCCAGAATCGCAGGCAGCGTTAGAAAGGTGGCATCAGACATTAAAGACAATGTTGAGGGCTTATTGTCAAGATTATCCAGAGGATTCGGATAAAGGAATTCCATTCGTACTGTTTGCAATTAGGGATGCACCTAATGAGTCAACCAAATTTAGTCCTTTTGAACTAATTTTTGGTCATGAGGTAAGAGGACCACTTAAATTGATTAAGGAAAAATTGGTGAGTGAGAAATCAGAACTTACATTATTGGATTACGTGTCAAATTTTAGGGAACGATTAAATAGAGCAGGTGAATTGGCTAGACAACATTTAAATGTTGCACAAAATGTGATGAAACAGGTCGCGGACAAGAAATCCAAAGTTCGTAGTTTTGCCAGTGGAGATAAAGTTTTAGTGTTGTTACCAGTGGTAGGTGAGCCTTTAAAAGCTAGGTTTTGTGGACCTTATCAGATTAAAAGGAAATTAAGTGAGGTGAATTATGTGGTAAAAACACCAGATAGAAGGAAGACTCACCGAGTGTGTCATGTGAATATGCGTAAAAGGTACTTTGACAGGGAAGGAGAGAAAAGGGAGGAGGTTTAAATGATTCTAACTCAAAGTGACGAACCAAATCCAGATGACTGTGAATTTGACATATCTCAATTTAAATTGGAAAATGAGGATATTCTTAAAAATTGGGATGAATTGTTGAGTTACATTCCAGAGGAAAAACAAACTGACCTGAAAGAGTTATTGATATCACGTGGGCAAGTTTGTAGGGATAAATTGGGAAGTACTAAAATGGCTATACATGATGTAGATGTGGGAAATGCTGTTCCAATCAAACAACATGCATACAGACTTAACCCTTTAAAATTGGCACAGGTTAACAAAGAGATTGAGAGTATGCTGAAAAATGGCATAATTGAAGTGGGTTGCAGCCAATGGAGCTCACCCATAGTGATGGTACCTAAACCAGATGGTACCCAACGGTTGTGTGTGGACTATGGAAAGGTTAATGCAGTTACAAGAACGGACTCTTATCCTATCCCACGTTTGGAGGATTGCATTGAGAAAGTGGGACAATCAGCTTTTATTTCCAAATTGGATTTACTTAAAGGTTACTGGCAGGTACCTTTATCCGAAAGGGCGAAGGAAATTTCAGCTTTTATGACTCCAGATGGTATATACCAATTCAAAGTTATGCAGTTTTGCATGAAAAACGCCACAACCACATTTCAACGGTTAACTCACAAAGTTGTTTCAGGATTATCCAATTGTGCGGTATACATCGACGATCTGGTAATTTTCAGCCAGACGTGGACAGAACATTTAAAACATCTGATGGAGTTATTCGATCGACTTCAGGAAGGCGGGTTTGATGATAAACCGAGCCAAAAGTGAATTTGGAAAAACCCAAGTCACTTTCCTTGAGGAGATTCCGATACCCTCAAGACAAAGGGAAATAATGTGATTTCTTCGCATGAGTGGATTTGTTCGGACATTAGTGAAAAATGTTTGTAGCGTGGTTGCTCCACTGATGGACTTGCTTAAGAAACATCGAAAATTTCAATGGACAGCGGACTTTCAACAGGTATTTGACGGCCTGAAAGCTGCTCCTGTGTTAGCCATCCCAAATTATACGAAACCATTCAAAGTGGCGGTTGATGCGGGTGATGTGGGCGTAGGTGTGGTGCTTCCACAAGACGACGACGAAGGGCTAGAGCGGCCTATTGGTTATTTTTCAAAGAAATTGAATTCTCACCAGAAAAAGTATTCCACGATTGAGAAGGAGACTTTCAGTTTGGTGCTGGCTTTGCAACATTTTCACATTTATGTGACCAGCAATCCGTCTGACACCGTTATATATACTGATCATAATCCGGTGACGTTCTTGGAGTGATTCCGGAATAACAATGCGCAGCTGTTTCACTGGAATTTGTTGTTGCAGCCATTTCATTTAAAAATAGTACATGTGGCAGGACGGGAAAACGTGATAGCCGAGGCTGTGCCACGAATGTGATGAACAGAAGGATTTCAGTTGGAGGAAGAAGAAAAAAAAAGAAATGGACTGTATTATTATACCTGTTTGAGTGTGTTGTTTTTTGAAACAAAAAGCATATTTACTGTGTTTTTCTTAAAGAATGGTGAAAAGGTGAAAAATGAAACCATCTTGAAGTTGATGGTTTATTTTTTTTCTTGGGGGGATGTGTCATGAGAATGTCGCTTTAAGAAATTTTTGGCTGCTCATGTTACTGCAGTGATATCAGAGTGTGGGTGGAGCTGAGCTCTGGTTCTGCTTTTTAGTTTCACTTTGAGAAAAGCTTGGGTGTGTCTGTCTTTTTGGTTTCATTTTTCAGTGTGTTGCAGCTGAAGACAGCCAAAGCAGCTGTATTGTTGAGCTCTCTGCCATGAAGGACTATCTCTTGATCATTTGGTGAATTCAGAAGAATTATAAATGTTTTCAGTAGTGACTGTAACTTTGATGTGCTTATGTTTAAAGGTTTGTTAAGTCTTCTGGGTGTTAAAAGAACAGCAAACAGATTACTTTGCGTTGTATTCTTTGGGGGGTGTATTTGATTTACTGGTTGCTAAGATATTCACTTTTTTTTTTAAAAAAAGGTTAACTTGTGTTCATAGAATAAAATTGTTTTGCTTTAAAAAATAACTTTTCCCTTTCTGAAGTACCACACTTGTACAGTGGGCCGTGTGCTCCCCATACCACAATCTATTAAAAGTTGTGGGTCAGGTGAACTCCATGATACACTTTGGGGTTCTCTAAACCCTGGCCCATAACAAGAGAGATGCCGTCATTCCTGGGGCTGCCACCTCCAGTGCTGCAAGATAAGCTGTTGTCCGAGCATGGCATTGGGGAGGGGAGAGTATCAGACATTAATGGAGAGTTATTGGTGAGGGAGGGCACTCCCCTGGAGGAGAGTAAGTGCAATTGGCATGGGTTGGGTGGGGTGGTGAGGGCTGAGACGTGGAAGGAAGCCCTGTGGAGGATGAACGTGTCCTCGTTGTGCATGAGGATAAGTTTCATCCAGTTTAAGGTGGTGCATAGGGCCCACATGATGGTTGCGAGGATGAACCGGTTCTTTTTACAGGGGTGGAGGATCGGTGTGGGCGGTATGTAGGAAGGGGCCGCAAATCACATCCACATGTTCTGGGCATATCCAAAGTTGAGGGGATTCTGGCAGGGGTTCTCGGATGATATGTCCGAGATTCTGGGTGTGGGGGTGGCCCCAAGTCCAGATGTGGCGATATTTGGTGTGTCAGAAGACCCGGAAGTGCAGGGGGTGCGGGGACAGAGGACGATGTATTGGCCTTTGCCTCCTTGATAGCACGGAGACAGATCTTGTGGGACTCGGGAGGGAGGGGGGGGCTTGTTTTCACTGTGTGAGGGAGGATGGTGGGGGGGGGATGGGCTTTTTTTCAGTGTATGAGGGGGCGGGGGGGAATGGGTTTGTTTTCACTGTTTGGGAGGGGACGGGGAGAGTTGTGGGCTTTGTATCAGGGGATGTTGTGGGCCTATGTTCTTTGTTCCTGTAGATTATTATTTTTCTAATATTTCTAAGTACACATGCAAAATGCCTTTAATAAAAATATATTTTTTAATAAGACACTCTGAAACTGACCTTCACGATTTGTAGAAGCTTGCAATTAATCATCAGGATGGGGACACAAGCTGTGTCACTCTTTTGAGTCCCAACGTATCAACGATGAGGCTGAGCAGTGGTGGAGGAAAGAAAATGAAGCAAATCCTGCACTCCGAATCCCACTATCTTGTGGGATGTTCTGACCCAAGTCTCCAAACTTATGCTGTTTGATAATCGGCCTGTTCAGTCACATGAAGATCCATGGCAGAAACCTGCGACCCTGTGTCATCAGTCTCTCACCAAGGGACAGCCAACAACCCAAATTGCGATGTAATTCAGACTACTTCAGAAACTTAGACATGGAACATTACAAGCATTGAGATGTTAAACTGATGCTTCCATAATTACAGTTGCATTGGAAAAGATAAAACTGTTAAGTTCATCGATATGCAAAGTTTGCAGGATTTCAGTAATTCATAGAACCTTGTGATGGATGTCTGTGCAAGCAACAAAGATTAGGCTAAAGATGAGTCCAGGTGGAAAGTCTGTGATATAGAAATGGCTTTTTCTAATTTACCATTTTATGCCATTATATCTATTACTTTAATGACTAATTATTGACAATTTTTGAAGTTCTTATACGGGGCAGCACGCTAGCATTGTGGATCGCACAATTGCTTCACAGCTCCAGGGTCCCAGGTTCGATTCCGGCTTGGTCACTGTCTGTGCGGAGTCTGCACATCCTCCCCGTGTGTGCGTGGGTTTCCTCCGGGTGCTCCGGTTTCCTCCCACAGTCCAAAGATGTGCAGGTTAGGTGTATTGGTCATGGTAAATTGCTTTTAGTGTCCAAAATTGCCCTTAGTGTTGGGTGGGGTTACTGGGTTATGGGGATAGGGTGGAGGTGTTGACCTTGGGTAGGGTGCTCTTTCCAAGAGCCGGTGCATACTCGATGGGCCAAATGGCCTCCTTCTGCACTGTAGATTCTATGATTCAACTATTGGTCTTTTTCTTCCCCCCATGTTGACCTTACCAACCATTAACTACCAGCTCTCTTACCTCCAGATCCCGTTTATATTTCTCTGCAGTAACAAATTTACTTACTTGTTAAATGACATTTAGAACTCTTTTAGGTGTTGCTTACAGAAAAAACACAAGGAGAAATTCCATTGTGCAAGTGTTAGAGTCAGTTGAATTAGAAGGAACTCCTTTGCAAGTGAAATAATATTGTAATCCCAGTGCTCTTCATTGTGTTTAATAATCCTACTAATCTAGTTTGATGGTCAATAAATTAAATGGCTTGGTTTGTAGAGACTGTGAAGTGTGAATTACTCTCCAGAAACTTTGGTCCTTGGAGTGGACTGTATTTTTTTAATATGCTAATACTAAAGATTTCTTTAATATTTAGTATTTGTGATATAATTCCTAATCAGACTTTCCTTATCTGTAGTTTCCTTTGCTTTTAGTCTTCTGCTTATTCGATTTTTCTTTCCTATTTTTCTTTCATGCTGTCTTCACATTTTTTGTTGCCTTGCACGTTCAACAACTAATTTTTATATAGTTCCCTTTGCATAATGAAAAGCCCCAAAGTGTTTTCTAGAGTGGTGTCATGGATCCCAAGCTAGGAACAAAGAGAAAAATTCAGCAAGGTGACTGAAAGAATAGGTTTTGAAGCAGAACTAGATATTTGGAATAGTTTGGGGAGAAACTCCTAGTGTGCCAGGACAGGATGACTGAAGGTCCTGCCGCTGATGATGGAGCAGAGACAGTATACACAATGCAGCAAAGTAGAAAGAGCAAATTGTGTATGTTTGATGTAGGTGAAGACTGCATTAGTAGGAAGAAAGTTATGCTATTAAGGTATTTAAAATGGGGATAGGGTTGTCAAAGACAATTTGCTAAGGATTGAGAGCCAATGGAAACCTGCGAGAACTGGGATTGAAGGACTGGGGGCTCAAATACAAGTGGCAGAATTCTGGACAAACTAGACTTTATGCAAGATGGACCTTAGGAGATGGATGAGAAAATTGAAATCTGGAGGTGATGTAGACATAATTTGCTGGTAGTAGGGATGGGATTGATGTGATGTGTTTAATGATGGATGTTGCATTTAAAGTTCTGATTGGAATTGAGCAGGATATTGAGATTTTGCACTGTTGGTTTCAGCTGAGTGAGCAGCTGGGAAAGGATATGAAATCAAAGCCTGAAGCGTGCAGTTTCTGGCATGAGCTAAACAGGATGACTTCACTCGCCAATCTTCAGCTGCAGTAAGGTTTGGCTGATCCATTTATTTGAAGCCAAACAGGCAGTCAAACAGCACATCAGGAGCCATGGAACCAAGAAAGCTAACTCTCTGCTTGATGAATATGGTCACTGAAGGGAAACAGGCACACGGAGAGAATAATGGAGCTTTGGAGCACACCGTACAGTTGACCATGCAGTCTGGGAAGGACAGCCATTGAGAATTTACTGATTGGGCTGATTGTGCTGAAAGAACAGCAACTGATACCATGTTAGGAAATCACCATGGAGGTAGATCACCATAAAGAAGAGGTTGGTGGAAGAGAATAGAGTGTTAAATTTTCAATCATTTTCAATTTAATTCAAGAGGGACAAAGACAAAGTCATTTTGAATTTAATTCAAGAGGGACAAAGAAGGATAGCCATCAATATTTCACTGAATATCACTGCTGGTTTTTACCAGACAGTGCTGCGAAAACCAGACTGAAAGAACACAGAGTGGTTAGAAACCAAAAGAGAAAATGCTGGAAAATCTCAGCAGGTCTGGCAGCTCTATAGGGAGAGAAAAGAGCTAACGTTTCGTGTCCAGATGACCCTTTGTCAAAGCTAAAAGGCATAGAAAGTGGGAGATATTTATACTGGGGTGAGGGAATGAAAGATGAGTCAAAGCCACATAAACTAAGTGAAAAGAGTGCTAATGGCAGTCCCCAGAGAGAATAGAAGGTGTGAAAGGCCAAACAGCAGAGAAACTAAAATCAGAGGGTAGACTGACAGATGTAGGGGGGAGGGGGAAACAAAGGGGAGAAAAGGTAAGGAGAGGGGGGATAAGATGGGGGGAAATATATATATAAAGAAAGACAAGAAAGAAAGAAATGTAAAAAACAGTTAAAATGAAATGGAATGAAAACAAAGGGGTCAAGGTGGGGTAGAGCGAATCATCTGAAGTTGTTGAATTTGATGTTGAGACCGGAAGGCTGTAGCATGCCTAACCGGAAGATGAGATGCTGTTCCTCCATTTTGCGTTGCGCTTCACTAAAACATTGCAGTAGGCCAAGGACAGACAGGTGAAAAATGAAAATAAAATGAAAATCGCTTATTGTCACAAGTAGGCTTCCAATGAAGTTACTGTGAAAAGCCCCGAGTCGCCACATTCCGACGCCTGTTCAGGGAGGCTGGTACGTGAATTGAACCGTGCTGCTGGCGTGCCTTGGTCTGCTTTAAAAGCCAGCGATTTTGCCCAGTGTGCTAAACCAGCCCCTACATGGGCATGGAAGCAGGGTTTTGTGTTAAAATGTGTGGTTAGAGTTGGCATCTTCATGTGCAATGTCCTTCTCTCTTTCTTTACATGGTGTGTGCCCTAATAACAGTGGTTTGTTTTTTCAGTAAGATGAATATGCTGAGTTTTCCATGCAAGGATAGTTATCCCATCTGCTTAGGATATCGTTGTTCGTGAGATAAGATGCCACCATTTTAAGTGAAATACTGACACAAATTTCAGAATATCCCAATACCTCCCTTCAGGGGAATACCCTGGAACTTAAGTAAAACTCACAAGGTTGTGATGAGAATATTCTGCCTGCCAACCTAATAATTGATGTACTTTCCATTTCTTTCCACCTGTCTGATTCCTGATGATTACACTCATTATATCCACAAATGCCAAAATTTCCCATGTCATCAGTCGACCTCACGTCTTCTCCTCAGGGAATCTTTATTGCCGGATCTTGGTGGGTAGTGGGACTTCTATACCTGTGTAGGGATTTGCAAGTAACTGCCATGCCATTTTTATTTCCATCTTATGCAGGGAAAGTCTCGATGAAAATGAATAGCGCTGCTCCTGAAACTCTCTCAGTACTATTTGTGCACCCACGCATGATTATTCTGCCAAGTCTCCTAAAATTCTGCTGCTTCCTCAGAATTTCAGTTAATGAAAATCATCAATGCATAACCTGAGAAGTTCCCTCTATTACTACTGATTCCACTGAGGCTCCCACCGTTTTCATCACTGTTGCCTTGATATTACTACGTAAATCACATTCCTTGTTGTTAACTCAATTCAAACCAGAATCGTGAATTTCTTCACTAGGAATGTGGGTCTTTCGCCAGTTTGCAGAGCAACATCTGTTGTCTGGAATTGTTTCACTATACATCCTGATGACGAATTAAAAACATTGCATTCACACTATAAGGGAAGTATTATTAAGGCAGACAGAAGGCTCATTTGGGAACAATCACATTAATCACACCTGCAATAGTTTGTTTCCGTGGCACTGTATGAGAAGGACGTTTGGCGTAATGAATGCACGGAACTGGGAGCTATGGTGCCAGTGGCAGTGGACAGGGGCCCTAAGTTTTTTTTTCAGTCTTTACTGGGTAAGTGGTTCCATTTCAGTAATTTTACAGCAGAGATAATTGCTACAGACGGTAGATATGCAGGAAGGTGATTACAGTAATGTATGCTATTTTGCACATGCACTAAATCTTGTTTTGCACAATATGTAAATGAACCGTACACGAAGTTGATCTAGAGATCCTCATTCAGTATGACAGGATCCTGCTGGTTGTTAATTTCTGTTGCTTTGAGGCCTAAAAATTCAGTGAACATGGTGCATATCCCTTTTACCAGAAGTCTTTGCAGCAAACAATATGTAATTGTTTGAAAAACAAACTCTGGAGAACCAGCAATACGTCTCTGCCATGGTCATCATTGCTCAAGTAAAATTAGCAGTAAGCTTATAACTGATACATTACTCCATCAGTACTATATTGGCTGTGTATTGGACTCTGAAATTTACCGTACAGCTATAATACTGATTTTATTTTTGGAGACCATATGTAAAATGCTCTTAATCATCATTTCCATATTTGGCTAGAAATAAATCAAGACTCATACAAAAATTGTAGTAAAGGTTATAAGTGTTGATAATAGATTCCTCACTTTTTTCCACTTGCCTGTAGCCCTGCTCACATTGTTAAGTGTTAGAACTGTGGATTGATCCACCCACTGGAAGTCCTCGTCCCAGTCTAAGAAAAAGACATGGATTTTTAGTGTCTTATCTCAGATAAAATACTTGAAATTGCGCCAATTGTGTAGGCAAACATGGTGCCCTTTCTTGCCAATAGAATTACACCAATAGTACTGAGTGAATCATCCATTAACCCACTTATTAATTTAACGAGTAAGGGCTAGCCAAGACACAGAAGGAGACTCTCTTCTTTGAATAGTGTTATGGAATTTTCAATGATCACCTGAACTCATCAGGGCAATCCCGCCTGTTGAGGATTATTTAGGTGGTTGGGTGGTCGCAAGAGCTGCTAGAATAGGTGAACAGGACCTGGGTTTAATGTGTTTTTGACCCTCCATACCAAATTAAGCTCCTCTATCCACTCCCCATGGTCCCTTATACCTGCCTTTCCAACCTATCCCCCTTTATCACCCTGCATTTGCTCCTCAAAGCCTCCAGCACAATCTAAACCCTTCTACCCACCGCAGACCAACAGATGCCCCCTACCCATCAACCATACACATTACACATACCATGTCAACTTACCCAATGAGAAGACCTAGGGATCAATGCCTAGATTAAATAAAATAAATTTCTAAGTGTCGATTGAAGACTTTTTTAAAAAAAACACAGTCATAAAAATCCATTCACTTAATTTACATTCCTTCAACTACATATTTATAACAACAAACATTTCATCCAAGTGCTTAATCACTAACAAGTGGTTGTTTAAACAGTTGGAACATGTAGATCCACTTCAAATTGTCTATAACCAGCTGGAACTGTCAATCAAACTGAGAAATGTAAGGCACCCTACTGTGAAAATGAGAGATTGTGATATCAATCCTGCAGCACAACTCCAGTATATGGTAACTGAGGCTCATGTCAACAGACATAAGCCAGACTTTTTTTGTGTTTGGGGGTCGGATGTGCAATCGACATAACCGACGTAAAATTTTGTCAAATGACACTCTGCATGCTTCCTGATGTCATCACGCACACGTAGAATTTCATAGTTGGTGGGAGCGTGCGCCTGCTGACAATTAAAGGGCCAATTAAGACCGTTAACAAGCTAATGAGCAGTGATTTTACTCTGCCTGTGTGATTTTCAGCTCGTCGCACAGGCAGATCGAGCTGACGCTAATCACACTTTGTGCATTTTCTCCTCCCAAGGGCAGGATCGAAGGCCCTAGAGCAGCAACACTTTAAGTTGTCCCTGAGTTTCTTGGCAATTCTTTAGATTTTCACGCCTACCTTTCAGCATTTCAGGACCTGATCTTCCCTGGAAAGTTTCCTGAGGATTGGAGCACAGTGATTTCAGTCATTTTTCGGCATTGGTCCTCTGCAACTGATTTAATGGGGATACCGTATTCTGCTCGTTGGATCTCCTCCAAAGAGGGGGAGAGCAGGCCAGCTGAGCGCAGGTAGCTTCTCAGGGCGAGACCATTGAGAGGAGAGGCATGGGCTCTGCCAGCAGGAGGGCAAGGCAAGTGGGTAAGCTGCAATTACCATCACCCAGTGGCTAGAGCGTACAGATAGTGCTCCAACTACCTCCCAATGTCCGAAGTCCAGTACCACAGGAGGCTATGCCTCTCCCGGGACACTGTGAAAGCAATATGTGACACGATAAGTACCTACATTCCTTTCTACTGCTTGGATGGACACCCCATGCCGGTGGCTTAGAAGGTCACAGTGACCCTCAAACCCAGATCTTTCCAGGGCTCAGTGGGGGACTGGGCAGTATATCTCAATCTGCACACAGTTCCGTCAAGCTGGTGACTGATATCATCTTCAGACACGTCCAGGGGTTCATCCACTACTAGTCAGACAAGGCAAGCCATGTGGAGAGTGCACAATGGCTGGATTCCGCTGCATCCAGCGTGTAATAGATTGCACTCATGTAGCCATCCATGCGCCAGCAGGTGTGCCGGGAGATTTTGTGAATAGAAAGGTGTTTCACGCGCTGAATGTTCAGATCGTCTGTGACCACCGAACACCGATTCTCCAAGTTTGTGCCCGTTACCCTGGGAGCTCACACAATGCTTACATCCTGTGGCACTCGGATAGCAAGGCCGTCCGTGGCTCCTGCACAATTGGATGAATGGCCCCTGGGTAATTAGGGCTATTCCTTGAAGAGGTGGCTGATGATCCCACTCCGTCACCCAAGAACTGAGGCCAAAGAGAAAAGGTGCAACATGAGTCATGCCTCCACAAAGGAAATGGTAGGGTGAACCATTGGGTTGCTGAAGATACGCTTCAAATGCTTGAACCGATCCGGATGAATATTACAGTGTTCTCCAGAGCTCGTCTCCTTCATAGATGTCGCATGCTACACCCTGTGAAACCTAGTCCTTGCAAGGGGGGGACCCAGTTGAAGCTGAGGAAAGTGAGGCAGCTCAACAGGCCAATCCGGATGACTCCTATAATGGGTCATAGGAAGAGCCTGGGGGCGCGCAGTGTGCGGACGTCGAGGCAGACAACGGGACCATTTCGGGGTCAAGGGCACCAGGGCTGCTTTGATCCTGCGAACCTTTAGCTAGGCATCCAAGGCATCAATGCTTCCGCCAGCAAATGGCACTGTCTCCTTTGCAAGCAATAATAAAATCAGAACCCAACCCAGAACATAAGCACCACACAGCACCGTACAGTTACAAGCCTGTGCAACAAATGGCACCTATTCAAAGCATCCAGCTAACACAGCCCATCAAAGTTTAAAAAAAGCTTTTGTTTACCTACCCCCCCCCCCCCAAAATGTTGGCGGTGGCATTGGAGGCAGCCTGCTGAATGCAGTCCTGGTGGCTGTGATGACCTTGGTGGTTATCCTTTGGCTGCAGGAGTTTTCTGGAAGGGTGCATTCAGCCCCATAACTGAGCAGTCCTCTGTCACCCGGCATCACCAAATGCAGCGGCCACTGGCAGAAGCATTGAGGAGTTGATACCTGAGAGGAGCCCACAGAGACGACAGGCAGCTCATACACCAGCGCGAGGTGGGTTTATACCTCCCTGCTCACCATTGATGGTCGAGCACCTCAAAGGTGCCTCATCCATCTCTCATACTGGCAGTGACCTCCTGAGGTCATTGCCTGTGAGGGCTTGGAGGTCTGAGTGCATCACCAGGAACCCTGATTCTGCTCCTGAAGCTGCTCTCCATGAGAGTCATCACTCCCTATGTGGAGAAGACTGTTTGCTTTGTGTTGAGGGTTAACACAGTACTCATGCTCCAAATGGATTGCCATGGCACACGGACCCTCCTGGATTCCCTCCAGATCTCCCCACACCATCCACTAGATAAAATTAGCATCTATCGCCTGATGGATGACAGGCTCATTATCTGCCTCTGACTCGGCATGGTCCTGGTTTCCAGTAGTGCTCCCACTGTTGGTTCTCTGGAACTTCTCTGCCTCTGCCAGCTCCTTACATGAGAGTGATGTGCCCTCAGCACTTTGCACTATTTACGGAACCAACGACCTAATGCCCACCGACATGTGAATATCTGCACTCATGCCTGTTTCCAAGTGACGCTATGACGCTGATGCAAGATCGATGTCTTCCTCTGAGCTTAGCAGGGCGTCCTTGGGGTAATCAACGGCTCCTGTAGATAGTGCATTTGTGAAAAGAAGGCAAAAGATCAGTAAATTCAATCCTCATAGTTCCTATGCATGCTATGCTGGCTGCGGAGACAATGGAAACCGATATTGGAGCTTCAATGGGCATTCTGGCTGCGACAGTTTACTTTTTGATGAAAGGAACCTGTAATGTTTCCAGTATGCGCGTCACATGCATCTGTGACCTGCAATCTTAACTTCATCTTAGACCCCTGCCTTGCCATGACCAGAAGAACGAGCTGGCTGGTGGCACTCCAGCTGTAGTGTATCACTTTTACGCTTTGTGAGGACTAGCAAATTTGGCACTCCCCCACCGGCCCTGAAGCATGCTGAATCATTATGTCTTGTCTTCTCCTAACAGGGTTATTAAAGATTCATTAGTGCTCTATCTCCCTGAATGTACATTTCACAAGGCCCCCCCCCCCCCACCCCACCACCCCCACCTCTCCCCCACCCGGGCATTAAGCAGGCCATTTCACTGTAGCACACCTCATCCTCCAATGCACTGAGGCCAATCGTGCTGACATTCCAGGCTTCAGTACCGGTTGGCATACACACTCAAACCACTGAGTGCACAGAGAAATGGACACCTGATTACACTTCTCTGCACATGTCCATATCACTTCTGAGCTTATCGTTTCTGACCGGAGAAGATATTTCAAATTTTTG
This sequence comes from Scyliorhinus torazame, assembly GCF_047496885.1. NCBI lineage: Eukaryota > Metazoa > Chordata > Chondrichthyes > Carcharhiniformes > Scyliorhinidae > Scyliorhinus > Scyliorhinus torazame. Next base: position 385,208,001 of record NC_092707.1, read on the forward strand.
CAGCACTGAAACCACATCATGTCCATTTACCCGGGCGAAGACCCCTGCCCATGTCTTTCTGGGTGACTTTCTCTTGCTGACCCAGGCACAGGCCTTCTCCACCAGGAATCTTAGGCATTTGTTGGAAAAAAGGAGCGCAAAGTGCCCACCTGACTAGCTCTCCGGCTTTCTGTGAGAACCAGGGGTTCAAACCATGACTGCAGAGCAGGGATAGTTATTGGAGTCCTTCCAGGCAGTTTCCTCAGCCTCCACGACGCCTGCCAGTCTTCAGGGAGCTGTCTCTTCAGATTTTAACCCCCCCAGGGTCCATATGGATCCTGGCACCCAATGTGTTCCCAGTCCGCACAGTGCAAATATAACCATCAGATGCATTTCACACTGGACATGCCTTAATTGGCCATTCAGCTTAATATTGTATTAACAACACAATCTTGGCCGGGAGCGGGTTATACATTCGCTTCTGGCCATGTCAACTTCAGATGCTCCCTGAGGCTAAAATCCAAGCCACAGTGAAGTAGCAAAAAGTTATGTTTTTAAAAACACTCCAGACATTTTCAATCATTAAAAGGCAGAAATGCTTCAACAGTTGACTTTAACAGTTAATTTTGACAGTTCCAACAAGCTTGACAGTTAATGCATTTATGTACTTACAATGCACATTCATGCCTACTTTTAACAATCCCAAGAGGCACCTGATCTCACACAAAGGGTAACTGACCTACCCGGAAAGTATCCCGGGATCATATCTTTAGAAGGGCACCCCATCTCTCCAAAAGACTCCACAAAGTTCAGACCTGTTACTCAATGTCTATATTCGTCCTGAGTGGAGGAAGCTGCTGATTTATGTGGGCAGCTGTCTTCGTAAAACGGACCTTCTCGACCAGGAATCTCAGGCTCATATGCAAATCCCAGCCTGGGCTCATTTCCACCCTGCGAAATGTCCTTTAATTGGGAGCAGGACTTCTGAATTTTGGCCTCTTCGGCCAGACAGGCTCTCCATGATTGTGAAGATCTAGGCCTTTCTTACATTCTTTGTGCTGTTAATAATTCTTATGTCGGAAGAGTTTGTAATCAGTCTGAATTTTTGGATCTTTGGACTGGTAGGCATGCCTTTATGGGTTTACCAGCTCAATGCTGTACAGTCTGGCACAAAGTTATCTTTATCCCAAGGCCTCTTTGTGAATTGCATGTGCTAATCTCCTTCCAATACCTCCCAAATGTGATCACTGTTAATATCTGTGCCTCAATGTTAAGTGTTGACAGGCTCTTCAATCTTGTGTTCATCCAAACTCCACATAGAGGCTGTTTCAGCAGGGGGTCATTAGATTGAAATGAGAAGTCAATGGTAAAATTAATTTTCCTATTAGACTGATCGGTGCATCTTTTGTTGCCCAGCTGAGTTTAGTTAAGTCGATGAGAAGTATTGAAGAAACCTACAAATTATTGTTCATGTCATTTGTAGAGATTTATGTAATTGGTAGAATATATGGACTACAATTAGATAGATAAGAGAGGAACAAAGTGAGGGTAGTATCCAAGTGAGCTGGGCAATGGAGAATAGGAATTGGAGGATGGTATGATAGAGCATGTCAAAAGTTGCAGAAGGGTCAAGGAGGTATGAAGAACATGATTACAGTGATAGACACATTAAACTGTAGGTTTATAATACTTTCACTATAGTAGTATTGTATATATTACATGGAGTGGTGAGGACTCTGATTGGTGCTTTGACTCTGGAATTACCACATGAACAGAAGCCAAGTGCAGGTTTTTAGCTTCTTTCCAAAATAATGGCCCTGGTTTTAGGGAGAAAATAGCAGCAAAACTATTACAGTTCACTATCATGAATCCTCTGAAACTGAGAAGCAGCCTCTGGAGTCCATGCATGTGTATTAAGCAAGGCAATACAGAAACTGTTGGTAACTTTATGCTTCTCCAGAAGCTGCACTGTTGAGGTTCCCCCAAACGGCATTCCATCAAAAATCATTGTATTGCTTAGAATTTCCATTTGTACATGTAGTCTCACTGTAAAAACTCTTTAAAAAGCTACACCCTGTTGATTGACGTATAACTGGATTTTTAACAACATAAATACTGCTAAGCAACCTCACTGGCTCTTAAAGAGTAATCTTGTATTTATTGAAAGCCAAAGTCTCCATTTTCATTTTTAAAGTTTGTTTATGATATTTTAGTTTCTACCTTAATCCCATATGCATATTCAAACATTTATTTCACGATCTGCAAAAAGTTAAAGATTACGGGTGAAGAGATTGAATGGATTTTAACTTCTTAATTCACTATCTGTGAGAATACTTCAGTATGATTGGGTGCTTACATCATTGTTGCTGAAGCACTGAAGATCCCTTGACTTGGTGCCAGATTCAAACTGATGTCAGGAAAGAGACGCCTACGCAGCCAGTATGGCAACTTTCTCTGAGGTTGTCACAAACGCAGCTGCTTCGTCTGCTTGTATGTTTCTCAGCAAGGTGAGGGAGGTGGAACCAAAACTGAGGGATTTGTTTGCTCCCATCCTTGTTGTGTCTGGGCATCCATTCAAGCATTGGATATCTGATTAATGGCCATCTAGTGGGATGGAGGTCATTAAAGGAGCAAAGAATGGCACTACACCCAATTAGAACTGTAGCAGGGATGTCATTTGTTTTAGTGTACCTTAACATACATACTGATTTTCACTTTGTGGAATAGTGGTGAAGTGGTGGAAGGATTCGCAAGCTGATTATCAGCCCGTTGAACCATGTTATGAACGCTCCTTCCATGGCCAATCAGTCCTGGTGTTGGACCTGAACCTGGAGTTTCTGGTGCAGAGGTAAGGGCACTAACACTGTGCCACAAAACCTCCTCGGGGATGTCATGCCGCAGAGGGATTATGTCAAGAACAGGATGGCTGTCACAGTTGCATTGTAAAGGCCCCCTGGTCTTAGAATCAGTGTTTTGTTTTTCAATTGGGGAAAAAAGTTTTTTTTAAAGTCTTAAAACATTTACAGATGCTGCAACCTCCTCAACAAAATCTGCTGGTATGTTCAACCATGGTCTCAGTAGGAGGCTTTTTCTTCTGTCCTTGTACTGCCTCATTATAGCTGCCGTGCAACACCGCACATTATTTCAAGTCTGACACCCAAAAAATGCAGCAGGCAATGAAAAATTGCAGACTATTCGGTTGCCAACAAGCTTAATAGCATTCAAAATGGCAGGTGGGCTGCTTATCTCCATGCCCAGTCGCCTTCCATAATTTTAGAGTCTGGCGTGATGATGTCATTGCCAACACAAAGTCATTGTAATGTTCTTGTCCGATGGCCTGATTTATATTACAAGAACACTTGCAGCTAAAACTATAAATGATTTATTAACATTAACTGTGGGTCAAATATATACAAGCAACAGATGAATAACAGTATGAACTTGCACAAGCAATCTCTCTCCCAGCTAGAGTCTGAGATCACCTGACTCCAACATTCACTTATACATTAATGAGACTCCTAGTGGTCAATTGGTGAGTTACAACACAACCATGATATCACCACAGTCATCATGCCCTATTTATGTTCACATGGGGTGTGTTGGTGGTCTGCCTGCCTAATTTCAGAACAGAAAATCTAACCCATGTTGCATTGTTGGAGAAAACGGATGTAAAATGTGCTACTTTTAAATGGCCAACCATAATGCTCAGCATTAAGCAAGAGGCTTTTCACAGTAACTTCATTGAAGCCTACTTGTGACAATAAGCGATTATTATTATTATTGCAGAAGATTGATTAATACTTAACAAAAACAATGATGAATCACTGAAAACCGGTATTTTGACATTGAGGACTTTTGGTAGTCTGTGAGCAATGTTGGTCTTCTGCCATAGCACTAGATTGCTTCATTCCATAAAGCAGCTACACCAACTAGCTGTTGGTTGGAAATTTTTGTTGCACTCGGTTTGATTTGGCCCACTCTAGTGCATAGCGACGCAATGCATTTCTGGTGACAATGTAACTATTCTGACGACCCATACCAATGCATGTTTATCAAGATCAGACCAGTGACTGGCCTCTCTTGTGATGGTGGATTTGGTCTTGAGCATCTTCTTCGGGACAGATTTTTCCTTGTTCGATTCCCCCACCAGTTTTTCACAAACACACAATTCCCTCAATACAACTTAGTTATTTGACATGTCAGCTAATGTTAGCGTGCAAGTGCAGCAGGTGGTAAAGAAGGCTAATGGTATGTTGGCCTTCAACTTGCGAGAGGTTTTGAGTACAGGAGCAGGGATGTGTTATTGCAATTATACAGGGCCTTGGTGAGGCCACACCTAGAATATTGTGTGCAGTTTTGGTCTGCTTTTCTGAGGAAGGATGTTCTTGCTCTCGAGGGAGTGTAGCAAAGGTTTAGCAGACTGATTCCAGGGATGGCGGTCACATGAGGAGAGATTGACTAGGTTGTGATTGTTCTCGCTGGAGTTCAGAAGAATTTTTTAAAAATAATGTTTTTATTGGGTTTTTGAACAAAGTATATTTATTGTTATGTACACAGAATAAGAAATATATATACATATATAGAAGAGAAGGGCACACCCAAACATACCAAAAAACAAAAAAAAGTAATGATAAAAAATAAAATTAAAATAAAATAGAATAACTGGTATGGTAGTGTGCACCAGCTCAACAGCAGCAACTCTGTACAACTGGCAAAATTATTTACAACACATAAGTAGGCGACTGTTTATGGGGGGAGGGAGGGGGCGTGGAGACTGGGGAGGTAAATATATATTTGGGTGCCGGAGAAACAATTACAGTGAGCAATACTCAAATGGGTTTGGTGTTGCTGTTGTCACTTGCTTCTCTCGGCCGGATCTCGCTGCCGTTGTCGTCTCGCGCTCACCTCCGCTTCAGCCGTTCCTCCCGTCTTTCGCCTGTATTCTCCTTGTTCTCTGTTCCTGGAGATGCCAAGTTTGTTATCGTATCCCGTGCCCTCCTTCCGGCTGTCATTTCCCTGCCTCCCCCCCACCTCCCTGGTTCTCCTCTCTTGTTCCCTGTCCCTTCCCTCTCCCCCCCTCCCCCCCCTCCTGTGGTTCGCCTTTCTTTCCTCTTAGGTTTAGCTGTCCCCCCCCTCCTCCCCTCTCCCGGTTTACCTCTCCCTCTCATGCTTTGGCTACCTTCCCCTGATTCTTGGCTACCTGGCTATTCTTCTGCTTGTTCGTTGGCCACAAACAGGTCCTGGGACAATTGGGTGAATGGCTCCCACGTTCTGTGGAAGCCGTCGTCTGACCCTCGGATGGCGAATTTGATTTTCTCCATTTGGAGAGATTCTGAGAGGTCGTACAGCCAATCTGCAGCTTTGGATGGTGCTGCTGACCGCCAGCCGAACAGGATTCAACGGCGGGCCCTCAGGGAGGCAAAGGCAAGGGCGTCCGCCCTCCTCCCCAGGAATAGATCTGGCTGGTCTGAAACCCCGAAGACCGCCACTTTTGGGAATGGCTCCACCCTCATCCACACCACTTTGGACATTGCCTTGAAGAAGGCTGCCCAGTACCCCGCAAGTCTGGGGCAAGACCAGAACATGTGGGCGTGGTTGGCCGGGCCTCCTTGGCACCGTTCACATCTATCCTCCACCTCCGGGAAGAACCTACTCATACGGGTTCTTGTTAAGTGGGTTCTATGTACCACTTTTAGCTGAGTCAGGCTGAGCCTTGCGCACGTGGAGGTGGTGTTGACCCTGTACTGTGCTTCGCTCCAGAATCCCCACCCAATTTCAATCCCCAGGTCCTCCTCCCAATTCTTTCTTTTTGCGTCCAGTACAGTGTCGGCCCTCTCTACCAGTCGGTCATACATGTTGCGACAATTTCCTTTATCTAGTAGGCTTGCGTCCAGTAACTCTTCGAGCAATGTCTGTCGTGGCAGTTGTGGGTACGTCCTTGTCTCCTTTCGTAGGAAATTTTTGAGTTGTAGATACCTTAGCTCGTTCACCCTGGCTAGCTGGAATTTTTCTGTCAGTTCGTCCAGTGTTGCGATCCTGCCATTCGTGTATAGGTCCCTGACTGTCAGTGTTCTTACGTCCTGCCCCCACCTTTTGAAGGTGGCGTCAGTCAGTGCTGCTGTGAACCTATGGTTGTTGCAGATGGGAGCTTTGTCCGACATTTTGGTCAGGCCAAATTGCTGCCGTAGTTGGTTCCAGGATTGGAGGGTGGCCATCACCACCGGGCTGCTGGAGTGTTTTTTGGGTGGGGATGGGAGTGCTGCCATGGCGAGGGCCCGGAGGGAGGTCCCCATGCAGGAGGCCTCTTCCACGCGCACCCACTCGGCTTCTGGCTCCTTTGTCCATCCCCTTATTCGCTCGGCCGTCGCCGCCCAGTGGTAGAATTGTAGGTTTGGGAGGGCTAGCCCCCCCCTGGATTTTGTTTTTTGTAGGACCTTCTTTGGGATCCTAGCATTCTTCTCCCCCCCATATGAATACCATGATTAGTTTGTCTAGTGCTTTGAAAAAGGCCTTGGGGATGTAGATCGGGATGGATCTAAGTAGGAAGAGGTACCTGGGCCGCAGGTTCATTTTGATCGTCTGGGGAGAGTGGGAATGTGTTCCATCTTTGCAGGTCCTTTTTTACTTCTTCCGCAGACTGGTGAGGTTCGATTTGTGGATCCCTTTCCAGTCATGGGCTATTTGGATCCCCAGGTAGCGGAATTTGTACCGGGCTTGTTTAAACGGCAGTCCCGTTAGTGCTGCCCCCCCTACTTGTGGGTATACCGGGAAGATCTCGCTTTTGCTCATGTTGAGCTTGTAGTCCGAGAAGGCGCCAAACTCTTTCAGGAGCTCGATGATTCCATCCATGCTGCTTTGTGGGTCCGAAATGTAGAGGAGCAGGTCATCTGCATAGAGTGAGACTCTGTGCTCTCTGCTGCCCCTTCGGATCCCCCTCCAGTTTTTTGTTGCTCTGAGCGCGATTGCTAATGGTTCGATCGCAAGAGCGAACAGCAGCGGGGATAGTGGGCATTCTTGTCTGGTGCCCCTGTGCAGCTGGAAGTATCAGGAGTTGGTGTTCTTGGTCCATATGCTCGCCATGGGAGCGTTGTATAGGAGCTTTACCCAGGAGGTGAACCCTGTTCCAAGCCCGAACCGCTCCAGTACATCTATGAGGTATTTCCATTCAACCCTGTCGAAGGCCTTTTCTGCGTCTGGGAGATGATCACCTCTGGTGTTCTCTCCCCGGATGGGGTCATTATCACGTTTAGCAGGCGCCTGGTGTTCGAGGTTAGCTGTCTACCTTTGACAAGATGTGGAGATGCCGGCGTTGGACTGGGGTGAGCACAGTAAGAAGTCTTACAACACCAGGTTAAAGTCCAACAGGTTTGTTTCGATGTCACTAGCTTTCGGAGCGCTGCTCCTTCCTCAGGTGAATGAAGAGGTATGTTCCAGAAACACATATATAGACAAATTTAAAGATGCCAAACAATGCTTGGAATGCGACCATTAGCAGGTGATTAAATCTTTACAGATCCAGAGATGGGGTGTACTCTGCTATGGCCTGTGCTATCTTTTCAATGAAGGCCTTGTCAGCTAGTAGGGCAATGTCCTACCTCCATGTGGGGCGTTGGGCCCTGCCTGTCTCCAGCCTCACGTCCATGTAATGTGCAGCGTGGTCTGATATCACAATTGCGGAGTATTCCACTTTGTCTATCCCCGGAAGCACCGTTTTCCCCACCACAAAGAAGTCAATTCCGGTGTATACGTTGTGTACTGGGGAGAAGAAGGAGAACTGCTTTTCCCCTGGGTGGGTGAACCTCCAGGGGTCCACCACTCCCATCTGTTCCATAAAGTGACCGAGTTCCCTTACCATGCTTGAGGTTTTCCCCGTTTTGGGGTTTGATCTGTCTGTTGTTGGATCCTGTACACAGTTGAAGTCCCCCCCAATGATTAGTCGGTGCATCACTATGTCAGGGATTTCTGCCATGGTCTTCTTGATGAAGCTCGTGTCGTCCCAGTTGGGTGCGTAATGGTGCCCCATCCAGGGCCCCGCTGACCATGACGTACCGTCCCCCTGGGTCCGTAATAGTCTTTGTCGGCCTAAACATCGTCCTCTTGCTGATCAGTATTGCCACCCCCCTGGCCCTTGTCCCATAGCAGGAATGGTAGGTTTGTCCCACCCAGCCCTTTCTTACCCGCAGTCGGTCCTGCTCTCTCAGGTGTGTTTCTTGGAGGAAGACTATGTCGGCCCTCATATTTCCTAGGTGGGTGAGGACTCTGGATCTTTTCACTGGGCCATTGAGTCCCCTTACGTTCCAGGTGACTATCCTGGTGGGGGGCTTCTGTCCCCTCGCTCCTGTGGGATTAACCATACTTACCTGGTGGACGCATCCCTGCCCTCCGGGGTTTCCCTTTGTTAGGGGGCCGTCCAGGATGGCCGCTGTCACTGCTCTCTCCATGCGGTCGGGTCCCTGCGCTCCGGGACTTCCCTTTGTCCAGGGGGCACCCGACATGGCCGCCTACTGTGTGTCCGCCATGCGGGTAGTCCCCTGCACTCTGGGGTCTCCCTTCGACCAGAGACCGTACTGGGTGGGTGCTTGCAGCGATTCCTTATTTCGAGCCCTTGGTTGTGGCACTTTGTAGCCCTATTGCTATTCCTTTTCTAGCCTTGTTTGTCCCTCCTTCCCTGTGTCGTCCCCCCAACGGTCTCTCCCTCCCCGTGTCTCCCCCCGCCCCGGTCTCTCCCATTCCCCTTCTTTTTCCCCCCTCTCCCGTATACCCCTCCTTTGTCCCTCTTTCCCCTGTTCCTATCCCCGTTTGCTCTCCCACCTCTGTTAAGTGGTCCGCCCCACCCTCGCCTGGCGCCTTTCCCCCTGTTGGGGGCGCGCTGTGGCCCTGCTTTGTTGCATGCCCCCGGCGCTAGCTTTCATGCTAGTGCTGTGGCCCCCCTCTCGGGAGTTACTGTTTCGCTTTTCCCTTGCCCAGCTTCTGGGGTTTTTTGCCCGCTCTTCCCTCATTCTACCCTGCACTCCTCTTGATTGCTCTCCCTTCTCCGCTACTCTCGTTCCCTCGTGCTGGGGCCTGGTCTCCCACCTGAAGGGGTCCCTCGGGCAGTGGTTTGCTTTTTGTTCAGGGTGCGCTCACCGTGGCGGGGGTGGGGGCGGAGGAGCCTTGCGTTGCCTTACCCCGCCCCTCCAACGATGTGTTGTTGCCCCTTGCCAGGGGCCCCTTATTTCTAACCTAGCTGCTGGTTTTCCAATCCGTATTCCTCGACAAACTTGTTTGCTTCGGCGGGGGCTGTGAAGAAGTATTCTCTTTCTTGGTATGTGACCCAGAGTTTCGCTGGGTACAGCATACCAAAACGCACTTCGTTCTTGTGAAGTGCTGCTTTTGCTCTATTGAATTCGGCCCGTCTCCTGGCTAGGTCTGCCCCAATGTCCTTGTAAATTCTAATGAAGTGTCCTTCCCATTTGCAGGTTCTGTTTTTCCTGGCCCAGCGCAGGATTGTTTCCCTGTCTTGGTACCGGTGCAGTTTAGCTACAACTGCTCTCGGGTGGTCCCCTGCCTTGGGCTTCGGGTGCAGAGACCGGTGTGCTCTGTCCAATTCTGGTAGGTAAGTTTTCCTCCCCGCTAAGTTGCCCAGCATCTCGGCCACGTATGCTGTGGGGTTTCTATCCTCGATCCCCTCTGGTAGGCCCACTTTCCTGACATTTTGCCTTCTCGAGCGGTCTTCCTGATCGTCCACTCTGCCCTTCAGGCTCCCCTGTGTTGTGCCCAGCCTCGCCACCTTCTTTTCCAGGGCCGTGATCCGGTCGCTCATATCAGTCGCGGCTTTCTCCAGCTCCTTAATGGTCACCTCTTGGGCTTCCAGTTTCTCCTCTTGGGCTTCCAGTTTCTCCTCTGCTCTGCCCAGGGCGAGCTGCACCTCCGCCAGGGCCTTGGCCATTGCTGCCTGCACTCCGGCCTCTGTGTTTGCCCTAGTCTCTGCCTTGTTTTCCTGCTGATGTTCCCTCAGCACCTCGGCAAAGGCTGCCTTCCAGTTCCAGTTCCCCCCTGGCTCAGGGGGAAAATGCTCCTGTCTGCCCAGTTCTTTTTGTTGCGGCGAACCTTCCGTTCCGCCGCTTCGTGCGCTGATTAGCTCGTCTGAACGGGCTCGCACGTTGCCCCATCTGATTTTAGTGCCCCTTATCCCTCTGCTTTGCTCCTTTTCTGGCATTTCCCCCCCCCCCTTTTTTTCCCCCCTCCCTTTCTTTTTCCCTTTCTTTTCCCCCTTTCCCCCCCCCCCTTTTTCTTTTCCCCTCCCTTCTCTCCTTTACCACTTTTTAAAAATAAAATTCTTTTCAAGAGAATTTGGGTTTTTTTTAGAAAATAGGTTAAACATTTCTTTCTCTTTAAAAGTTTTCTTTTCAAAGTTTTGTTTTTGTAAAAGGGGAAGTTCTTTTTTCTTTTCCCTCACTCACCCAGGATCGAGAGAGAGAGAGAGAGAGAGGCTTCTGGCCGGGAGTCCCTCTTTGTTCCTGCCTCATGGTGGTCGCCGCCGGGAGGGGGGTTTGGGGGCGGTGGGGGGGGGGGGCGGGCGTCCTTGCTGCTGGCTCGGTCCCTGCTGCTGGCTCGGTCCCCGCTTTGGTCCCTGCCTTGGTCTTGTTGCGGGGTGGGGGCCCAAACGGGTGAATTTGCGCGCTTGCCTGCAAGTTCTCGGCGAGGAGTGGGACGCAACTTTGTTCCCCTCCAGGAGCTCCTCCACCCGCGACCGCTCTCTGACCCCGCCGGAAGCCGGATTCTGGAGTTCAGAAGAATGATGGGGGATCTCATAGAGACTTATAAAATTCTAACAGAACTAGACAGGGTAGATGCAGGGAAGATGTTCCCGATGGTGGGTGTGTCCAGAACCAGGGGGTCACAGTCTGAGGATTCAGGGTAAACCATTTCAGACAGAGATGAGGAGACATTTCTTCACACAGAGTGGTGAGCCTGTGGAATTCATTACCACAGGAAGTATTTGATGCTAAAACATTGAATATATTCAAGAAGCGGCTAGATATAGCACTTGGGGCGAATGGATCAAAGGTTATGGGAGAAAGCAGGATTAGGCTATTGAGTTGGATGATCAGCGATGATCGTGATAAATGGCGGATCAGGCTCGAAGGGCCAAAAGGCCTCCTCCTGCTCCTATCGTCTATGTATGTTATGACTTTTAGCTTGAAAACAGCTTCATACATCAATAATCACTTCCGATTCCATGAATTGTCTTCTTTATGTCAGCGTGTCTTCAACTCCCACGCATCTTTATCACAACACAGACTATAATGCCTGCTTAATCCCATGCATCAATTTACAGTATAAGGTATGTAAAACTTGCATTTCAGGGGTGAAAAGTTGAGGCTGACTATTCGTACTATGGCAGGGGTCGACTGCAAAAGCATGACTTTTGATGCTGAATAAAACTGGGTCATCTTAAACGCTGAAATCTACGGTACTGTAAAATATTCTTAGGATAAGGCATCTTTACATTTTATGTGAGAATATTAATTAAATTGAGGATGTCAAGTTTTGTATTTTTATTTTAAAGTCAGTTTTTTAAGCCATTTCAACTAACATTGTGGGCTCCTGCTTGTTTTCACTTTCATATTTAACTCCCTTTTTTGTGGCAAAAATGTATACATGTCTGTTTAAGATTATTGCTGTGAATTTCTTGTAACCTGTAACAATGTATACAATGTTAATTATAGTTTCTGTAACCCAGTAAAGGCTAATTACCATGTATTTGAATAACCTTTTTCTGTGAAATGAAAGGTTTTGTTTTGAATGTGATACAGACAGAACACAGAAATGTACTTGTTGCATGGAATTTTTGGCTATTTGGATGTGTTAAATTCTAATTATCGTAGCTGTATTAACTAAGGTCATTGTCCAAGAATGACTAGCCATCTACTGTAAGCATGAGAAAAATCATTATTTGTGAGTGGACGTTGTTCACCTTCAAAGGAATTGAGGTGAAACATCTGAACAAGTCTTACAACACCAGGTTAAAGTCCAACAGGTTTGTTTCGATGTCACTAGCTTTCGGAGCGCTGCTCCTTCCTCAGGTGAATGAAGAGGTATGTTCCAGAAACATATATATAGACAGATTCAAAGATGCCAGACAATGCTTGGAATGCGAGCATTAGCAGGTGATTAAATCTTTACAGATCCAGAGATGGGGTAACCCCAGGTTAAAGAGGTGTGAATTGTGTCAAGCCAGGACAGTTGGTAGGATTTCGCAGGCCAGATGGTGGGGGATGAATGTAATGCGACATGAATCCCAGGTCCCGGTTGAGGCCGCACTCGTGTGCGGAACTTGGATAGAAGCTTCTGCTCGGCGATTCTGCGTTGTCGCGCGTCCTGAAGGCCGCCTTGGAGAACGCTTCAGAGATCAGAGGCTGAATGCCCTTGACTGCTGAAGTGTTCCCCGACTGGAAGGGAACATTCCTGCCTGGTGATTGTCACGCGATGTCCGTTCATTCGTTGTCGCAGAGTCTGCATGGTCTCGCCAATGTACCACGCTTCGGGACATCCTTTCCTGCAGCTTATGAGGTAGACAATGTTGGCCGAGTCGCACGAGTATGTACCGCGTACCTGGTGGGTGGTGTTCTCACGTGTAATGGTGGTATCCATGTCGATGATCTGGCACGTCTTGCAGAGATTGCCATGGCAGGGTTGTGTGGTGTCGTGGTCACTGTTCTGAAGGCTGGGTAGTTTGACACCGGCATCTCCACATCTGGAGGTAAGTTCGCTCAGAAATCGGTCCACTTTCAATCCCCGACCAGCTACTGAGAGCCTCTGTTGGTTTGGTCCTGTGACAATGGTTTAATATGCAAGAGGTAAAAATCCATTTTAGCGTTCATTGTAGGTGGGTATTTTAAGTCATCAAAATTTTCCCTGATGTTGTCATTTGATTTTCAAGAGGCACAATGCCAGTTGAAATAGTGGAAAAAATGTGGTGATTTAAAATCAAAAATAATAATTTTTGACCCACCCAATTGAATTTTCAGCATTCTACTTGAAGGCTCACTGAAGCTCATTCACAGACCAAATGTCAGGGCATCCTGTCACACAACATGTTGTTTAGCTGCATCCCCAGATGCAGCATATAGTGAGGTCTTATGTGTTCAAAATCTTGTTTAACTATAAAACCCATGCCTATTGTAAGACAGTACTAGATGTGCCATTTTTGAGTATCCTGAGGAACATCTCTAATACACCGATTTATGTTGCTTAGTATTTGTTTGTCTTGTTGAAATATTACCTGCCACATTTCAGGCCTAGGTATTTTCACTGCATTCCTCCCTCAGCTTCTGCAACAAGTAACTCATCTTCTGATTTCAACCTCCATTTCAACTCATCATGCCCTCTCTCCTTTGAATTCACTGTCTTCTACCGTACCTTAATCTCTTCCTTCATATATGCGCTCCAATCCATTTTTGTGATCAACCCCTTGACCTTGCCATCTTATATCATCTTTTGCTCTCATTGTATCGATCCACAGATGTAACCATTTATGATCACTTACTTCTGATCACTCTTCTTTCTTAGTTCCCAACAAATTTCTTCCCTTTATATCCACCACTGGAAAAATCTCTTCCCCCAAGTAATTTACAACAGCATTTTCAAATTTCCAAATGTCTAGGCATTGATCCTTCATTCATCATCTCATTTCTGCAGCTACCGATCTACTGCATAGGTACCAACCCGCGAGGATGCCTGCCGTTGAGGAGTCAACGTAGTCTACCTAGCACCACTATGAAAATCAATTTTTAGCAAAGATGTCCGAGTCCCCAATAAAACGATTGCTCTCCCTCACCCTCGTCTTTCCCCCTCGTACGACCCTCACCTCTCTGCTCCCTTAAGTCCAAGGGACATGGATTTGAACATTTATGGCAGACAAAAGTTGTCTTTTAAGCAGAGATTGAGCAGGTTGGGCCTATACCCATTGAAGTTTAGAAGAATGAGAGGTGATCTTATTGGAACATATAAGATTCTGAGAGGGCTTCACAGGATAGATGCTGAGAGGATTTTTCCCTTCTGAATGAATCTAGAAATAGGGAGCACAATTTAAATATAAAAGGTCAGAGATATAAAAGACAGAGATGAGGTGGAATTTCTTCTGAGAGTCGTTAGTCCATGGAATTCTCATCCATCGAGAGTTATGGAGTCTGGATCATAGAATGTATTTAAGGCCAAGTTCAACAGATTTTTGATCAACCAGGGAGTCTAGGGATATGGGGGAATGGGGGGGCGGGGCAGGGCAGCAGGAAAGTGGAGATAAAAATCATAGAATCATAGGATTTATAGTGCAGAAGGAGGCCATTCGGCCCATTGAGTCTGCACCAGCCCTTGGAAAGAGCACCCTACCTAAGCCCATACAACCACTCTATCCCCACATCTCCACCCTATCCCCATACTCCCACCTAATCTTTTTTGGATATTAAGAGCAATTTAGCATAGCCAATCCACCTAACCTGCACATCTTTTACTGTGGGAGGATACCGGAGCACCCGGAGGAAACCCACGCAAACACGTGGGGAGAACGTGCAGACTCCGCACAGACAGTGATCCAAGCCGGAAATCAAACCTGGGACCCTGAAGCTGTGAAGCAACTGTGCTAACCACTGTGCCACCGTGCTGCCAGGGCCACAAACAGATCAGCCATGATCTATTGAATGGTGAAGCCGACCCAAGGGGCCTATTTCTTCATATCAACTTGTTTAACTACTAATTATCAGCTCGACCACAGAAAATAGCATCAGGTTCTGATTCGCTTTTGCCAAAACTGCTCACAGTTTAGGATTTTTTGGAATAAAATGTTTTAAAAAGCTTCTCTTCTCTCACCTGCCTCCTACCCAAAACAGAGGGGGGAAATAAACTCCCAACAACTAATGTGTGTGTGGAATTCATAGACCTCTATCACTAAGATGGAGATCATCTGCCACTTCCCTTCCATTAACCTATCCCACCAGTGGCTAGCCGTCTCTAAAGCTCCCCTTGCCTTAGCCTGAACTAGTTTCACTCCTATCCCCCTCATATACACTCAAGCCCACTTTGTTTGTGGGATCCATTTCCAGCTCCCTTGCTCCTATGCCCACTAAACTTCCACCTAACTTCCCTTTCTGGCCCCTCATCCTTTGGTGGTGTCTGCCTCCATTCAAGTTTGCCATCATTACCCTCCTCTTCAAAAAATCCACCCTTGACCCCACCATCCATGTAAAGTACAGCGTCATCTTCAACCTCCCTTTCCGTCAAAAGTCCACGAACATGATGTTGCCTCCCAATTCCTGCCAATATTTCCTGCAAATCCTTGATTGAATTCATGCAACCAGATTCATGCCATTACCACAGGACTGTATGGTCATTATCTATGCTGCTATCACCAGGGGACCTTATCCCTCCTGGCCCTTCTTGACCTGTCTGCATCCATTGACACTGTTGCCCACACCATCCTCCTCCAGTATGTCTCTTCTATTGTCCTGCTGCTGCGACTGTCCTCGCCTGGTTCCATTCTTATCTCTCCCGTTGCAGCCAGAGAATAAACTACAATAACTTCTCGTCCTACTTCTGCACTATTAACTCTGGGGCCCAAAAAAATGTTGCGTGATTCCTGCCCCACCAAATTTTCGGTGCCGGAGAATTCGGCGGCCGGCGGCGGGGTCGGAGAATCCCGCCCCTTGTCTTGACTGAGGAGAAATGTCATGAAACTAAATTATTGGGAAACATAGAAATAGAGAAACATAGAAAATAGGTGCACGAGTTGGCCATTTGTCCCTTCCAGCCTGCACCAACATTCAATATGATCATGGCTGATCATGCAAATTCAGTATCCCACTCCCATACCCCTTGATCTCTATAGCCACAAGGGCCACGTCCAGCTCCCTCTTGAATATATCCAACAAACTGGTCCCAACAGCTTTCTGTGGTAGAGAATTCCACAAGTTCACAACTCTGAGAGAAGAAGTTCTTCCTCATCTCAGTCCTGAATGGCTTACACTTTATTCTTAGGCTGTGATCCCTAGTTCTGGACGTTTCCCAACTACGGGACATTCTTCCTGCATCTAGCCTGTCCAGTCCCATCAGGATTTTCTATGTTTCTAGAATCAATGTTTCTTATAGAAACATGAAATCTTATGTTTCTATAAGAACCCCTCTCATTCTTCTAAACTCCAGTGAGTACAAGCCCAGCCGATCCAGTCTTTCATCACAGGTCAGTCCTGCCATCCCGGGAATTAGTCTGGTGAAACTTCGCTGGATACCCTCAATAGCAAGAATGTCCTTCCTTAAACTAGGAGACCAAAACTGCACATAATACTCAAGGTGTGGTCTCACCAAGGCCCTGTATAACTGCATCAAGGCATCCCTTCTCCTATACTCAAATCCTCTCGCCTTTACTGAATCCACGCTGACTTGGATCGATCCTGTCCCCACTTTCCAAATGCTCAGTTCTTTCATCCTTAATAATTAACTCTGGCATTTTCCCTGCCACCGATGTCAGGCTAACTTGTCAAAATTCCACATTTTCTCTCTCCCTCCTTTTTTAAAAAGTGGGGTTACATCAGCTACTCTCCAATCCATTGGAACTCTTCCAGCATCAATAGAATGGTGGAAAATGATCACCAATACGCCCACTATTTTGAGGGCCACTTAAGTGCTCTGGGATGCAGATCATCAGGCCCTGGGGACTTGTCGGGTTTCAATCCCATCTATTTCCCCAATACAATTTCCTGACTAATAAGGATTTCCTTCAGTTCCACCTTTATGCTAGACCCTCTGTCCCCTAGTATTTCCGGAAGGCTATGTCCTCCTTAGTGAAGACAGATCCAAAGTAATTGTTCAACTGGTCTGCCATCTCTTTGTTGCTCATTATGAATTCACCTGATTCTAAATGTAAGGGACCTTCATTTGTCTTTGCCAGTCTTTTTTCTTCACATATCTATAGAGGCTTTTGCAGTTAGTTTTTATGTTTTCTGCAAGTAGTATTCTATTTTCCCCTTCCGAATTAAACTCTTTGTCCTCCTCTACTGAATTTTAAATTTCTCCCAGTCCTCAGGCCTGCTGCTTTTCCTGGCCAATTCAGATGCCTCCTCTTTGGCTTTAACACTATCCCTGATTTCCCTTGTTAGCCATGGTTGAGTCACCTTCTCCGTCTTATTCTTGCGCCAGACAGGGATGTATAATTGTTGAAGTTCATCCATGTGTTCTTTAAATATCTGCCATTGCCTATCCACCATCAACCCCTTAAGTATCCTTTGCCAGCTTAGTAGCCAACGCATGCCTCATACTATCAAAGTTAGCTTTCTTTAAGTTCAGGACCCTAGTCTCAGACTTAAATGTCTTACTCTCCATCTTTTTTTTTTAATAAATATTTTATTGAAAATTTTTGGTCAACCAACACAGTACATTGTGCATCCTTTACACAATATTATAACAACACAAATAACAATGACCTATTTTATAAACAAAAAATGAATAAATAATAAATAACAAAAATGAAGACTAACCCTAATTGGCAACTGCCTTATCACAAGTAACACTCTCCAAAAATATAATTTAACAGTCCAATATATAATTATCTGTCGCAACGACCTATACATATTATACAGTATATATTAACAACCCTGAGAGTCCTTCTGGTTCCTCCTCCCCCCCCCCCCCCCCGATCCTGGGCTGCTGCTGCTGCCTTCTTTTTTCCATTCCTTCTATCTTTCTGCGAGGTATTCGACGAACGGTTGCCACCGCCTGGTGAACCCTTGAGCCGACCCCCTTAGAGCGAACTTAATCCGCTCTAGCTTTATAAACCCTGCCATGTCATTTATCCAGGTCTCCACCCCCGGAGGCTTGGCTTCTTTCCACATTAACAATATCCTGCGCCGGGCTACTAGGGACGCAAAGGCCAAAACATCAGCCTCTCTCGCCTCCTGCACTCCCGGCTCTTGTGCAACCTCAAATATAGCCAACCCCCAGCTTGGTTCGACCCGGACCCCCACTACTTTTGAAAGCACCTTTGTCACCCCCATCCAAAACCCCTGTAGTGCCGGGCATGACCAAAACATATGGGTATGATTCGCTGGGCTTCTCGAGCACCTCGCACACCTATCCTCCACCCCAAAAAATTTACTGAGCCGTGCTCCAGTCATATGCGCCCTGTGTAATACCTTAAACTGAATCAGGCTTAGCCTGGCACACGAGGACGACGAGTTTACCCTGCTTAGGGCATCTGCCCACAGCCCCTCCTCGATCTCCTCCCCCAGCTCTTCTTCCCATTTCCCTTTTAGTTCATCTACCATAGTCTCCCCTTTGTCCCTCATTTCCCTATATATATCTGACACCTTACCATCCCCCACCCATGTCTTTGAGATCACTCTTGTGTCGGGAGCTGCGGGAATTCCCTCACCTGTTGCCTCGCAAAAGCCCTCAGTTGCATATACCTGAATGCATTCCCTTGGGGCAACCCATATTTCTCGGTCAGCGCTCCCAGACTCGCGAACTTCCCATCCACAAACAGATCTTTCAGTTGCGTTATTCCTGCTCTTTGCCACATTCCATATCCCCCATCCATTCCCCCCGGGGCAAACCTATGGTTGTTTCTTATCGGGGACCCCCCCAAGGCTCCAGTCTTTCCCCTATGCCGTCTCCACTGTCCCCAAATCTTCAGTGTAGCCACCACCACCGGGCTTGTGGTGTAGTTCCTCGGTGAGAACGGCAATGGGGCTGTCACCATAGCCTGTAGGCTAGTCCCCCTACAGGACGCCCTCTCTAATCTCTTCCACGCCGCTCCCTCCTCCTCTCCCATCCACTTACTCACCATTGAAATATTAGCGGCCCAATAATACTCACATAGGCTCGGTAGTGCCAGCCCCCCCCTATCCCTGCTACGCTGTAAGAATCCCTTCCTCACTCTCGGGGTCTTCCCGGCCCACACAAAACCCATGATGCTCTTTTCAATCCTTTTAAAAAAAGCCTTCGTGATCACCACCGTGAGGCACTGAAACACAAAGAGGAATCTCGGGAGGACCACCATCTTAACCGCCTGCACCCTCCCTGCCAGTGACAGTTACTCTCCATCTTAATGAAGAATTGTACCATATTATGTTCACTGTTCCCAAAAGGATCTCGCACCACAACGTTGCTAATTAATCCTCTCTCATTGCACAATACCCAGTCTAGGATGGCCTGCTCTCTAGTTGCTTCATCGACACATTGGTCGAGAAAACCATCCCCTATACATTCCAGGAAATCCTCCTCCATCGCATTGCTACCAGTTTGATTAGCCCAATGAATATGCAGATTGAAGTCACCCATGATAACTGATTTTGATGCCATCCCCAACCTCACAACTACTGTTTGGTGGTCTGCACATAACTCCCACTAATGTTTTTTGCCCTGTGGTGTTCCGCAGCTCCGTCCATACAGATTCCACATCATCCAGTGGCTGAAGAAACTCCTCCTCATCTCAGTTTTAAAGGATCGTCCCTTTAGTCTGAGATGGTATCCTCTGGTTCTAGTTTTTCCTACAAGTGGAAACATCCTCTCCATGTCCACTCTATCCAGGCCTCGCAGTACCCTGGAAGTTTCAATAAGATCACCCCTCATCCTTCTAAACTCCAAGTACAGACCCAGAGTCCTCAACCGTTCCTCATACGACAAGTTCTTCATTCCAGGGATCATTCTTGTGAACCTCCTCTGGACCATTTCCAAGGCCAGCACACCCTTCCTTAGATACGGGGCCCAAAACTGCTCACAATACTCCAAATGGGGTCTGACCAGAGCCTTATACAGCCTCAGAAGTACATCCCTGGTCTTGTATTCTAGCCCTCGACATGAATGCCAACATTGCGTTTGCCTTCTTAACTGCCGACTGAACCTGCACATTAACCTTAAGATAATCGTGAACAAGGACTCCCAAGTCCTTTTGTGCTTCTGATTTCCTAAGCATTTCCCCATTTAGAAAATAGTCTATGCCTAAATTCCT
Source organism: Scyliorhinus torazame (assembly GCF_047496885.1). Classification (NCBI taxonomy): domain Eukaryota; kingdom Metazoa; phylum Chordata; class Chondrichthyes; order Carcharhiniformes; family Scyliorhinidae; genus Scyliorhinus; species Scyliorhinus torazame. The sequence continues at coordinate 385,227,961 of NC_092707.1, forward strand.
CCTTCCAAAGTGCATAACCTCACACTTTTCCACATTGTATTTCATTTGCCACTTCATTGCCCACTCTCCTAACTTGTCCAAATCCTTCTGCAGCCCTCTTGCTTCCTCAATACTACCTGTCCCTCTACAGATCTTTGTATCATCTGCAAACTTAGCAACAGTGCCTTCAGTTCCTTCTTCCAGATCATTTATATATATTGTGAAAAGTTGTCCCAGCACAGACCCCTGAGGCACACCACTAGTCACCAGCTGCCATCCTGAAAAAGACCCCTTTATCCCCACTCTCTGCCTTCTGCCAGTCAGCCAATCCTCTATCCATGCCAGGAACTTATCCTTAACACCATCGGATTTTAACTTATTTAACAGTCTCCTATCCGGCACCTTGTCAAAGGCCTTCTGGAAATCTAAATAAATCACGTCCACTAGTTCTCCTTTATCTAACTTCCTTGTTACCTCCTCAAAGGACCCAACAGATTTGTCAGACATGACTTCCCTTTGACAAAGCCGTGCTGACTCAGTCTTATTTTACCATGCACTTCCAAGTACTTTGCAATCTCATCTTTAATAACAGACTCTAAAATCTTACCAATGACCGGAGTCGGGCTAACCAGCCTATAATTCCCGTCTTCTGCCTCCCTCCCTTCTTAAACAGTGATGCCACTTTCCAGTCCTCTGGGACTCTTCCTGCCTCCAGTGATTCCTGAAAGATCATCACCAATGTCTCCACAATTTCCTCAGCTATCTCTTTTAGGACCCTGGGGTGTAGTCCATCCGGACCAGGTGACTTATCCACCTTCAGAACTTTCAGTTTCCCCAGAACCTTCTCCTTAGTAATGGTCACTGCACTCACCTCTGCCCCCTGGTTCTCCTGGAGCTCTGGCATCCCACTTGTGTCTTCCACCATGAAGACTGATGCAAAGTAACTATTCAGTTTGTCTTACATTTCTTTGTTTCCTATTATTACTTCTCCAGCCACATTTTCCAGTGGTCCAATGTCTATTTTTGCCTCTCTCTTACCTTTTATATATTGAAAAAAACTCTTCCTATCTTCCTTTATATGACTAACCAGCTTGCACTCATACTTCATCTTCTCCTCCCTTATTGCTTTTTTAGTTGTCTTCTGTTCGCTTTTAAAGGCTTCCCAATCCTCTGGCTTCCCACTAATCCTCATCACTTTGTCTGCCTTTTCTTTAGCCTTTTTGCTGTCCTTGACATTCCTCATCAGCCATGGATGCCTTGTCCTCCTCTTAGCATGTTTCCTCCTCCTTGGGATGAATTTCTGTTGTGCCTCCCTAATAACCCCCAAAAACTCCAGCCATTGCTGTTCCACTGTCTTCCCTGCTAGGCTCCTTTTCCAATCAACTCTGGCCAGCTCCTCCCTCATGTCTTTGAGGTTACCCTTATTTAATTGTAATACCATTACATCTGATTGCAGCTTCTCCATATTGTGGTCACTGCTCCCTAAGGGTTCCTTCACCTTAAGTTCCCTAATCAAGTCTGCCTCATTACACATCATCCTTGACCCTTGCACCAGGGAGCAACACACCATCCTGGAGTCTCTTTTGTGTCCCAGAAACGCCTATCTATTCCCCTTACAATTGCCTTTTACTATAGCTCTGCCACTCTTCTTCCTGCCCTCCTGTGCAGCAGAGCCAGCCACGGTGCCATGAACCTCGCTTCTGCTGCCTTCACCTGGTGAGCCATCTCCCCCAACAGTATCCAAAATGGTATATCTGTTTTGGAGAGAGATGACCGTAGGGAACTCCTGCATTGCCCTCCTACTCTTTCTCTGTCTGGTGGTCACCCATTCCCTATATTCCACAGTAATTTTTATCTGCGGTGTGACCAACATACTGAATGTGCTATCCACGATTTCCTCAGCATCGTGGATGCTCCGACATGAACCTACCTGCAGCTGCAGAGCCATCAAGTGGTCTGACAGGAGCTGCAGGAACCATTGTCCTTGTTCCCCACCACAATCTCCAGTCGCCAGTCATCAATTTCATCCCTCTCCTTGATCACTATCTGAGACCAAACTAGTCTGTTCATGTCTTTTTTGTCCTATTTGCTGTTTAGCCACTCCATCATTAAGATTACATCTTCCACTTCCATAACATCACATGACTTTTGTCATAATATACACCAGTATATCATGGTGCAGACACACACTGATGGACACACAGTGGGACCAATCAACATACACAACACCGCAGCCAATCACCAGTGAGAGCACACGCACTATAAAGACAGGGGGCATCAGAGTTCCCGCTCATTCGAGTAGCAGCTAGCTAGGAGCACAGAGCTCACAGCCTGCAACACAGACATTCACCATGTGCTGAGTGCATCAACTGGTTAGGACAAGGCAAAGGTCTTTAGTTAAAGCTAGTATCGTATTTACCCACAGTTCAAGTATGTTTAAATAGTTAACCTTTTAATAAAATAGTGTTGCACTACTTCAAGTGTTGGTGACCTGTATGTGATCCAGAACACCCAACACATCAACTTTGTCCTGTTCACATGCTGCTGAAACACTCATTCTTGTCCCTCCCTATCTTTGTAACTTCCCTATGTGACTTCCCTAATTCTAGCCTCTGATGCAGCTTTGATTTAGATTGCTCCGCCAGTGATGGAGATGCATCCAGCTGCCTGAGCCCGAATTCTGGAATTTCCTCCCCAAACTCTTGACACCACTTGAAACCTAGCTCTTTGTTCTAAACGCTTGGTGATCACTCCTTATGTGGCAGGGTGTCAAAGGGCTGAATTTTACAGCCTCCCTGGAGGGTGGGGCTGGGCATAAAATTGTACACCTTGACAGCAGCGCTGTTCCAACACCCCAGCTATGCCAGCCCTACCGGTATTTCACCCGTGACATGAATAGGATGAAAATAGAGGGATATGGATCCCCGAAGTGCAGAAGGTTTTAGTAAGGCCAAGCATCATGATCGGCACAGGCTTGGAGGGCCGAAGAGCCCCTTCCTGTGCTGTACTGTTCTTTGGCAGGAGAGACATTGATCAGCCCATTTGCCAGTGAGCCAGTTGTGGTCCTTATGGTGGCCAATTAATGACCACTTAAGTGCCTCCTCCTGCCGCTGCTGGGATTTTCCTGTGGAAGGGGTGCCCCACACAAAGTGTCCATGATGTGTGATAAAAGCTGATGGTGGACTGGGGGTAGGAGGATGGCTGCTCCTGATTGGACGCCCTGTCAGAAGCATCCACCTTGCTCACTCCGCCACCAAGATTTCCCTACCCTGGCTCCCATCCCACGAGCCAGGGCCTGGCTAACTGGCTTGTGAGACTCTAGACTCGCTTTGGTCCAGGCTGCTGGCTACTACTCTTCAGGGAACTCAATTTAGTCTGAGCAGTGGCCATCACACCCAGTGACAGTGGTGGGATAAGCGAACTGGTGGCCGTTTGATTAGCTGGTGTCTCTTGGAGGCAAGCCTTACACTGCAATGGGGACAGAAATCCTGCAGCAAGATAATTAGATGTCTGACCGTTGTTAAATGGCTGAAGGGTGTGCTGGCAAAATGCGGGCGGACTTTCGCCCCACCTTTAATCCACCCTCGCCATGTAAAATTCATCCCAAGTTTTGTTTGATAAGTTTGTTTGTATCGTATGTGTCTGATAGCTTGCATGTACTCATCAAGCTGACGAAAATTATGCAATGCTGCAAAATATATTTTCGTAAACTGGCTTACACTGGAAACTGTTATTTTTTCGATTTGTGGTTTTTCTGTCATTTATCCGAATATTGGATGGATATAAAGCACACTCTAGTTGAGAGGGAATGGGAATATTCCGCGGCATTGAAACAGAATGCAGCATCTAGCTTTCACCACAAGAACATCAACGGTGAAACAATATAAATCATAACAGCATCATATCCAGGATCTTGAACCTATTAAATTTTATTTGTTTGAAATGAGTTCTGATGTTGTGCCAACTTTGTTTTTACAGCAATGCTACTCCAGTGGTTTGATAAATTCTGCTGCAGAGTTCATTTAAAAAAAGATTAAGTACAGCTGTTGCATCAAGGATTTTCGTTAATGCTGATACCCAGATGCTTTTAGTCTCTAACACTATTTCAGCAGGCCTTCTGTTAGCTATGGGTGCAAATCCTGTCATGGTCGCAAAATATCGCAAGAGGCCAAAAACAGGCTTTGTGTCAATCGTGATCTTCCTGGGCCCTCCCCAATGAGGTTCACACCCAGGAAGGGCACAAACCTGGTGTGCATAAATTTGAATATATTATAATGTATGAGATTCAAATCAAACCTTCAGGCCTCATTGAATTTTCCACTGCTTTTTAAAAACAAGAACGAAGCACCATTACCTCTGAGAGGGAGGAAGGAGGTGAGCATCCCTCTCCACCTAGTACCAGGGAGTCCAAGGGGACAGACTCCACTGCCTAGCTCCAGAGGCAGAGAAGGTGTTCAAGTTGTTGGGATGGGTGGCCTCCGGATCCGGGAAGCGGTCGCTGCTTGTGTGCGTTGCCCTGAAGCCTGCTGTCTGCAGCTTGTGCCGTTAAAACCAAAGATTTGAAGGTTAGGTGGATTGGCCATGATAAATAGCCCTTAGTGTCCAAAAAAGGTGAGGTGGGGTTACAGGGATAGGGTGGAGGCATGGGCTTAAGAAGGGTGCTCTTTCCAAGAGCTGGTGCAGACTCGATGGGCTGAATAGCCTCCTTCTGCAATGTAAATTCAACGATTCTATGAAACACTTTTTAGGGCACTGTGTCGATCTGCTGCCTGTGTAGTTAGTAAAGTTTAATGAGCACTGTTAGTGGCATGGAGGTATGGGATGCCTGTAGGTGTGGGCTCATGAGGTGGGGGGGAAGGGTGTAAAGAGACTGAAGGTACTGGATGGATGAGAGCCCGAAAGAGAAGGCAACATGGTGTGCATACACAGGCTCGCTCCAGGAGTCTTAAGTGTAATGACCTGACAGCAATGAGACCTTGGGATGCGGTGTGAATAAGAAGGGTGCCTATGAGCCTAGCCTATAACTGATGCAGAAAGTAATTGTGTCCTCTAACATTCCTGAAATTCATTTTTTTAAACAAATATTTTCATTGCCGTTCTCCAGTTTAACAAAATAACAGCTCATGTTTATCTGTTTTTTACAAACATGGTCATGCCTTATTTACACCATTTTTTACAAGAGGCTCCCCCCCCTTCCCTTGTTGGTGGTTTAGTTCCCCTGTTAGTGTTGCCGTCTGCCCCGTATTGTGTTCCACTTCTTTCTGCTGGGGATTTTAGATTTTATTGTTGTGAGGGGGGGGGGGGGGCTACGTGGCCCCTTCCCTTGACGCTGTGCTTCGTTTTGTGCTTCCCTGGGATTCCCTTCCCTACCCCCTCTGCCCCTTTCTCTTGTGTGCGCGTTCTCTCGTCTTCCTCCCTCTCATTCCCTCTCTCTCTTCCTAGTCACTATTGGCCTCAAACGTGTCTTGGAACAGGCTGATGAATGGCTCCCACGCTTCGTGGAAGCCCTCGGCTGACCCTCAGATGGTGTACTTGATCTTCTCCAGGGAGAGAAATTCCACCGATCTGTCAGCCAGTCTACAGCTGGAGGTGGTGCTGCCAATCGCCAGCTGAGCAGGATTGTCTGGCGTGCGATTAGGGATGCAAAAGCCAGGGTGTCGACTCTCATCGAAGAAGGCTGTCCAGAAGCCGACAAGTCTGGGGCAGACGCAGAACATGTGGGCATGGTTGGCTGGGCCTCCCTGGCACCATTCACATTTGTTCTCCACCTCCAGGAAGAACTTGCTCATTCAAGTTCTTGTCAGGTGGGCTCTGTGCACCACTTTAAACTGCATGAGATTCCATCTGTGGGTCTGTGTCCAGTCATGGATCCCCAGGTTGTGGAATTTCTTTTGGGCTGGTTTGAATGGTAGCCCCTCCAGCTCTGTCCCTACCCCGTTCAGGTTCACATGGAATCCCTCGCTCTTGCCCAGGTTGAGTTTGTAGCCCAAGAAGGCTCCGAACTCTCTCAGTAGTTGCACGATTACTTTCATGCCGTTCTGTGGGTCCGAGATGTAGAGGTGTCGGTCATCCGCATAGAGTGATACTCTGTGCTCTCTGCCCCCTCTTTGGATACCCTTCCAGCTTTCCGCATTTCCAGGGCAAACGAGTGGGTACAGTGGACATCCCTGCCTTGTGTCTCTGTGCAGCTGGAAGTGTGCAGCTCGCCTTGGGGGCAGTGTACAAGAGTTTCACCCACGAGGTGAATCCTGTCCTCTGCCTAAACCGCTCTAGTACCTTGATGAGGTACTTCCATTCGACTCTGTTGAAGGCCTATTCTGCGTCCAGGGAGAGGTTCACCTCTGGTGTTCTCTCCCCGGAAGGGGTCATTATTACATTCAGCAGTCACCTGATGTTCGCAGTTAGCTGCCTACCCTTGACAACGCCCGTCTGGTCTTCTGCAACCAGCTCTGATACCCAGTTCTTCAGTCTCTTGGCCAGGACGTTCGCGAGTATCGTTGCATCTACGTTGAGCAGCGAAATGGGTCTGCATGATCCAGATTCCATTGGGTCCTTGTCTCTTTTAGGTATCAACGATATCGTAGCCTGTGTTAGTGTAGGAGACAGGGTGCCCATCACTAGCGAGTCTGCGAACATATCCCCAAGGTATGGGGCCAGGGCTGGTGCAAATTTCTTATAGAAGGGTTCCCGACGCCTTCCCTGACTGCATAGAGCTGATGCTCTTCATGATTTCTCCCAGTCCTATTGGTGCTTCCAGCCCCTCTCATCTATTGTCCTCCACGACTGTCATGTCCAGTCCATCGAGGAACCGTTTCATCTCCGCATCCCTGTCGGGGGGTTCAGAGGTGTATAGCCCCCCGGTAGAAGGTCTCAAACGCTGGGATGACCTTTTTTGCTCAATTACAAGTCTGCTTCTGCTATCCTTCACCTGTGCTATCTCCCTCGTGGCTGCCTGCTTTCTCAGCTGGTGAGCCAGTAGGCGGCCAGCCTTTTCCCCGTGTTTGTAGTAGGTCCCTCATGTCTGACGGAGTTGGTGTGCTGCTTTTCTGGTGGATAGGAGGTTAAAGTCCATATGTAGCTTTTTTGTCCCCGCCAGAAGCTCTACGGTCTTTTTTGTCGAACTCCAGAATGGAGTCAATTAGTTGTTGCCTGGCCGCCTTCTCTTCCCTATCTCTTTGTGCCTTGTAGGCTATAATCTCTCCCCTAATCACCGTCTTCAGTGCCTCCCAGAACGTGGAAGGTGAGACTTCCCCGTTCCGCTTATTTGTAATATACTCACCTATGGCTTGTGATATTTTTTGACAGAAGACCTTGTCAGCCAGCAGGTCCGTGTCCAACCTCCACATGGGCCGCTGGGCACGGCCCGTGTCCAACCTCTCATCCATGTAATATGGAGAGTGGTCGGAGATAGCTATCGCGGAATATTCCGCTCTTACCATTCCTGGAAGCACCGCTTTCCCCACTGCAAAGAAATCTATCCGCGAGTATGCTTTGTGCAACGGTGAGAAGAACAAAAATTCCCTCCCACCAGGGTGTAGGAATCACCATTCATCCAGTGCCCCATCCGTTCTCTAGCCATGCCTGTCCTTTTCCCTGAACTGGGGTTTGATTGGTCTGTCAGTGGGTCCTGTACACAGTTGAAGTCACCTCCCATGATCGGTGTGTATCAATGTCGGGAATTTCCGCCATGGACGTTTTTATGAAGGCTGTGTCATCCCAGTTGGGCACGTACACATTTACCAGAACTACCGGTGTCCCATCGAGGACACCGCTGACCATGACGACTGTCCCCTTTGGTCCGCAACCGTCCTTGTCGCAGTGAACCGCGCGCGTCCTGTTACTAATCCATATGGCTACTCCCCTAGCCCTTATCCCATGGGCATGAATGGTATGTCTGTCTCACCCAGCCCTTCCTTACCCGCAGTCGGCCCTTCTCTTTCAGACGTGTTTCCTGCAGGAAGACTATGTCGGCTTTCAGGCTTCTGAGGTGGGCAAAGACTTTGGATCTTTTCACCAGGCCATTAGTCCCCTGGCATTCCAGGTGACAATCCTGGTGGGGATTTTTGTCCCCCCACTCCTGCGGGATCAACCATTCTTACCTATGGACGCGCCCCAGCACTCCGGGGTATCCCTTTGTTATGGGGCTGTCCAAAATGGCCAGGGTCATCGTTCTCACCATGAAGCTTGGCCCCTGCACTCCGTGCTTTCCCTTTGTTCAGGGGGCACCCAACAGGGCCGCCAACTGTGTGTACCCGACGTAGGGGTCTCCCTATGCCAAGGGAGCCTCCAAAGTGGCCCCTTGCAGCGCCATCTTGTTTCCTCAGCCTGTTCCTCACTCGCTGAAGCCCGTACAGAACCCAACTCCTTTTACCTGCTCTGTTCCTTATGTGTTTCTCAACTCCCCCCGCATCGCCCTTTCCCCGTCTCCCCCTGTGCGTTCCCCTTCCCCATCCCTTTGACCCCAGCCTCGCTGACCAGGTGCTTCCTCCCTGCCGGGATGTGCGCCGTGATCCCCCTTTCTGTCTTCCCATGCGAGCTATTTCTGCTAGTGTGTGGTGGCCCCCCTCCCGGGGCTGGCCTAGCCCCTCCCTTAAGCCCGCTGACTGCCCGTTTTCCCTGTTTAAACCCTCACCTGCCTTTCCCAGTCCTCACTTCTTTCTATGACCCAGTCTTCCCTTTATGGTCGGAACAAGGCAGCACAGTGCCGCGCAAAGATGCAAGTCTTTTGCTCTTTCAGTCTTACCCTGCACAACTCTCATTGTTGCCAAGCCTGTCCCTTGTTCAGGCCATTGGCTCTGATGAATTAATTTGCTTCCTCCCACTGAGGTATGTGTCTCTGAATTGGTGGATGGTGTGTGAGATAGCTCTGATGCTTCATCCATGTCCTCCTCCGAAATCTCCTCCGAGATACTTTTGAAGGTGGGCGGTGGGACACTGCTGGTGGACAGGCCAGGATCTTAGGTTGATGTTCCAGTTTTAGTGCAAGGCCTGATCGAGGATTTGGACAACAAAGCACCTACTTGAGACTGAGCATCTGGATGAAGTTGTAATGACTCCTCACTTTTGTACTGCAGGCCAACCTCGCTCTCAGTGCAGGCCCACTCCTGCTCCTTCCCTGTGACCTCCATGGCCTTCTCCTCGAGTGAAGTCAGGATTCTTAGTTCAGGCATTTCACCGCGCGTTTTTCCTCTCTCTCAACTATCCTGCAGTGACACAAAAGGGCATGATGTGAGCTGGATGCATGGCGGGTCAGAGGTTGATGACAACTGGCAATTGTGGGCACTGCGCCTAAACAGGAAGGGGTTCTGATGAGGAGTGCCGGGGGAGGGGGAGTTGTTCATCTTCTTCCGACATTGCACTCCCATCCTCTTAGTCAGGTTGCTGGCACTGACCCGTGCTGCCATCGTCTCCCAGGCGGGATTGGTGACCTTGCTGGAGGGTCTCGTGCCAGTCTGAGGATAGATAGTTGCACTTCTCTCCTCCATGGCATCCAACACTCTTGTGAGGGCCCCCTCAGTGAATCGTGGAGCTGGTTTCTTCGTTGCCAGTCCTCTGGCTTGACTTTGTTCAGATGACTCCTGGGGTCAGCGAATCAGGCACTCTGCACCTCAGGAAAGCATTCTTCATGTGGGGGAAAAGAAACTTCAAACTGCCATAAGATTACAATCTGGATCACGCCAGCGGGAATCGCACTGATTTTCTCGCCGAAAATGACAGTTTGCTATTTTTTGGGAAAATTCCACTCATACTTATTTTGTGTTCAAATATTTTCAATTCCAATAGTAAGCAATATGATAGGGGGATAGCTTATAGGCAATAACTATACATTTTTTAAGAGAAGAGACTGTTTATGAATCTTTCTGAAACTAATAGAGCTTATGTGTGAGACCTGGGGCGAGATTCTCCGACTCCCTGCCGGGTCGGAGAATCGCCGGGGGCTGGCGTGAATCCCGCCCCCGCCGGTTGCCGAATTCTCCGGCACCGGATATTCGGCGGGGGTGGGAATCGCGCCGCACCGGTTGGCGGGCCCCCCTCCGCGATTCTCCGGCCCGGATGGGCCGAAGTCCCGCCACTAAAATGCCTGTCCCACCGGCGTAGATTAAACCACCTACCTTACCGGCGGGACAAGGCGGTGCGGTCGGGCTCCGGGGTCCTGGGGCGGGGCGCGGGGCGATCTGGCCCCGGGGGGTGCCCCCACGGTGGCCTGGCCCGCGATCAGGGCCCACCGTGGCGGAGGCGGAAGAGACTTCCTTCTCTGCGCATGTGCGGGAATGCCGTCAGCGGCCGCTGACGCTCCCGCGCATGCGCCACCCGGAGATGTCATTTCCGCGCCAGCTGGCAGGGCGGAAATTCGTCCGGCGCGGGCCTAGCCCCTTAAGGTTGGGGCTCGGCCCCCAAAGATGCGGAGCATTCCGCACCTCTGGGGCGGCGCGATGCCCGACTGATTTGCGCCGTTTTGGGCGCCAGTCGACGGACATCGCGCCGTTTCTGGAGAATTTCGCACCTGATATTTCTTTTTAAATCAAGGTCCCAGGAATAACAGTAAGCTTACAGACGGTTACCATATTTGCCTGAAATTCTTGTCTCTTCACTTTAGCTATGTGCTAAGCCAATATTAAAATAGTGCAGGATGGAATCTTATTTGTGCACTGCTATCCCAAAGCACAATTTCAAGCCATGTTCTGCAAGAGAAATGCAAGAACACCCCACTACCTTTGGGCTCTGTCACAACCTTTCATATGCAACTTTACTGAAGGCTTTCTGGAAATCTACATGGAATGGCTCCTTTACCTTTACCTCACATAATGACCATAATATAGTAACAACTTTTATTTGTATAGTGCCTTTAACATAATAAAACATCCCAAGGTGATTCACAGGATCCTTGTAAAACAAAATATGACATTGGATATGACATGCAATGAGACATTAGGCCAGATAACTAAATGTTCTTTCAAAGGAATACATTTTAAGGAGTATCTTAAAAGGGAACACTTAGGGAGAGTATTCCAGAGTTTGGGGCTAGCCAACTGAAGGCATGGCGAATAAAACAAGGGATGCTCGAGAGACCAGAATTAGATGAGTGCAGATACCTCCAAGAGTGTGCAACTGGGGGAGAAAGGGTGGGGGGGAAGGTAATGGAAGGATATGGAAACAAGATGAAAATGTTAAAATCCCAAGGGTGTCGACCAGCAAGCACAGAGGCAATCAGACTTTCAAATCAAGGCACAGCAATAAAGTTTTGGATAACCTCAAGTTTACAGAAAGTAGAATATGGGAGACGGGACCGCTTTGGAATAACGGAGTCTAGAGGTAACAAAAGTATGAATGAATACCGTTCTCAGTGTATGAACAGCAAGTGAAGAGACAGTAGGGCTTTTTCTTAAAACAACATTGTCCAGGTATCAAGCTCTCTCCTAGCCAATCCTTTATGGTTCTTTCTATACAGAGCTGCTAAGAGTGTTTTCAACTCAGTAGCTTTTTTGGAATGAATATCAATTTGGTATCAATGTATTAACATTATATTTTTCACGTGGAATTATTATTTAAAATTGAAGGTAATTACAAATTCTTTATATTAAACATATGAAAATAAACCAACAATGATTTTCAGCAACGATGGCCAGAATCTTTTTAAAAATATTTTTATTCTCCTCCTTTATCACATTTTCTCCCAAATTTACACCCAACAATAAACAATAATCAGTAACAAATGGAATGTCAATCCCCATATCAATAACAATGATTCCAGCCTCATCCTCACCCATAGTCATCATTAACACATATAGTCCCCCTCCCCCCCAACCCTCCCAGCGCCCCCCCCCTAGTGTTCGATGTAATCCAATTCTCGAAAGTGCATAATGAATAACGCCCATGAATTGTAGAACCCCTCCATCCTTCCCCTCAGTTCAAATTTGACCTTTTCATGCGTCAAGAATTCCAGCAAGTCCCCCCGCCACACCAGGGCACAGGATGGAGAGGTTGATCTCCACCATAACAGGATCCGCCTTTGGACGATCAACGAAGTGAAGGCTACAACATCTGCCTGCGTGCCCGTTTCTAACCCTGGCTGGTCCGACACCTCGAATATGGCCTCCCGAGGGCCCGGGTCCAGTTTCACGTGCACCACTTTACAGGTTACCCTAAAAACCTCCTTCCAGTAATCCTCCTGCTTTGGACATGCCCAAAACATATGAACATGGTTTGCAGGACCACCCCCGCAACGTTCACACACATCTTCTACCCCCTCAAAGAACCGGCTCATCCTCGCCCTTGTAAGGTGTGCTGTATCAGCCCCAACCTCGCAGACGAGGTGGAGGCGTTCACCCTCCGGAGCACCTCATACCAGAACCCCTCCTCAATACCCTCTCCCAACTCTTCCTCCCACTTTGTCTTGATCCCTTCCAGCGGTGCCTTCTCCTCTTCAAAAATAGCTCCGTAAGCCGCCGATACTCCAGTCCCCCTGTCGTCAGCACCTCCTCCAGCAATGTGGAAGCCGGCTCTACTGGGAAGCTCTGTATCGCCTTTCTGGCAAAGTCTCGAACCTGCATGTATCTAAATATTTCCCCCAGCTTCAGCCCATACTTCACTCCCAGCTCCTTCAATCCTGCAAACCGACCCCCAAGAAACAAATCTTTTAGTGTCCTAATTCCTTTCTCCTCCCACCTCCGAAAATCTCCATCCCACTTCCCTGGCTCAAATCTATGGCTCCCCCGAATCGGCATTTCCCTTGGCCCTGTCCCCAACCCGAAGTGCTGGCGAAACTGCCTCCAAATTTTCAACCAGATTATTACTACCGGACTCCCTGAGTATCTCCCCGGGACTGTCGGGAGCACAGCTGTTGCTAGCGCCTTCAATCCCGACCCCCTACACAAACTCTCCTCCATTCTGACCCATTGGGTGTCAACCCCTCTAACCCAGCTCCGTACCTTCTCCACATTCGCCACCCAGTAATAATACATCAGGTTCGGAAGACCCAAACCCCCTGCCTGCCTTCCTCTCTGTAGTAGCACCTTTCTAATTCTGGTCACGATGGCCAGAATCTTGTGGCTCCTGCCTGCTGCCTGCGAGAGAGTCAGCAATAACCCAATGACACCTTGTTTTGGCAAGGCCCAACACATCTCAATCCATAAAGGTATTTGATAGGCCCATGGCTGGCCTTCCCCCAGGATTTAGGACTCTGGGGTGGAAGTCCTGGTTGCAGAGAGCCGGCCAATGAGAGGCCGTGAGTTCTATTGATGGCAGAACTAGCAGAAAGGCAATGGCTGCTGTCGTACGACACCCACTCTCAGCCTGCGCTCATTGCTGGATCCCAGGCCTGAGGTAAATGATGGCCGGAGGTGGGCAGCAGCAGGGGTCTGCAAGCAAACAAAACAGGTTTGCTTGTCATGCTCCCTGCACGATAAGCCACTGCCCACTGCTAGGTTAATATAAGTGGCAGCAGAGTGAGGCCTTTAAGTGGACATTAATTTCACCCTGATCGGGGTGGTGGTAAAAAAGGATGAGGTCACCCACTATTCTCCCACCTGATTAAATGCCCCGCCAGCAAACTTGTCACTGGGAAGGGCACAAGATTCAGCTCCATTTGCATATTTGGAAATGTTTGCATCTTCTATCTGCATGAGCAATTTGACCATCTGTTCCAGACAATGTTATGTAAAGACGAGTGACATTAAGATCTAAGGTTGATGTCCAGTTATCTATTGGTAGGGTGACTTTTATAGAGCAGCAGCAGGGAAAGGATTTATAGTGTCTAATTAGTTTCAAGATATGAAAGTCCGTACTTGCAATGCCCTCTGTTAGTGGTCTTCATTCCGCAGTTCTATCAACTCTCTCTGAATTGTATGGTCACCCAGAAATAGATTTGTATGCCTAAAATCCAATTGGAGCGACAGAGCAGCTCTTTGAAAGCAATGCTGTATTCTTGTGGTGCTGCCCTCTAGCTGCTAAGCCTGCCCTATTCATACTGTGGGGTCCAGCTGCATAGAACCATAGAATTTACAGTGCAGAAGGAGGCCATTCGGCCCATCTAGGCTGCACCAGTCCTTGGAACAAGTACCCTACTTAAGCCCACACTACCCAATAACCCAGTAACTCCACCTAACCTTTTGGGCACTAAGGGGCTTTAGCATGGCTAATCCACGTAACCTGCACATCTTTGGACTGCCGTCATATTTAAAGCCGCTCGCAGACGACATTTTTAAAAGCTGGCTGCTGCGGCCGTTGCACCTGAATTCCCACGATCGGGAACGCCTCGAAGGATGGCTCCATGACCCTCCAGACACCCGCCTACGACCCACCCGCGGGTCGCGACCCCCACTTTGAAAATGCCTGGTATACATCACAACCTTCTTCTCACAAATTACAAGGTCGTGGTGGGACAGCTCTAAAAGTGAAAGGGCAATTCGTGGCAAAGCTGGAATATAAAGAAATCTTTGGACCATCCTGTGTCATTCAAAATCAAGAATGCTCACTACTAAGCAGAAAGGCATGCCTAAAACGAAAATTATTTAAAAATAAGGTGCCGCATCAAAGGTAAATAAAATATCAAATGGAAAATAAAAGCTCATGGTGCAGAGCAGGGGGCCCAGACTTTAGTGACTTGAGGTCTACTCTTTCAACAGTCATCCAAACACTATCTACCAGAGCGGTCTTCCCGCCTTCCCCCACAGGGACATAACAATAATACTAATAATCTTTATTGTCACAAGTAGGCTTACATTAACACTGCAATGAAGTTACTGTGAAAAGCCCCTTGTTGCCACATTCCGGCGCTTGTTCGGGTTCACAGAGGGAGAATTCAGAATGTCCAAATTACCTAACTGCACGTCTTTCGGGACTTGTGGGCGGAAACCGGAGCAGCCGGAGGAAACCCACACAGATTAAGGGAGAACGTGCAGACTCCACACAGACAATGACCCAAGCATCGAACCTGGGACCCTGGAGCTGTGCAGCAACAGTGCTACCCACATTCCGACATGTTGCACAGTTTAGGCCTTATATACCTGTCTATGGATAAAAAGAAGAAATATGCACCAGAAACACTCTTGCACAAGAACACTCTTGTGTTTTTACAACAATTTGGTACTTTTGTGGTCACCGGTTCCAGAATTTTAACCCAGTTTAATTCATTGAATTTAACTTCTCCAACTGCACATTGGGATTTAAACTCTTGTCCTCCAGATCATTAATCCAGGCCTCTGGATTACAAATCCTGTAACATAAACATGTGCTTCTGTACCCTAAGCAGCAATTGTTTATGGTATAATATTCAGTTGGCACTTACTCTCTAGGTCCAGGATGTCTTTTATTTTTAATATGAATGCAAACAAGTGAGGACATTTATGTGCTGTAGAGCCGTTTCCATGAGGAATTAGGTTGAGATTTAAGAAAATTATACAATGATGCAGGAAAGGCTGCTTGTATTGCACAAACTTTTGCAGTCAACAGGGGTAGGTGGGAGTTACATTTCATTAGCCTGGGCAAAATCTAAATTCAAAGCTGCAAGGCTAATATCTAACTTGTCTAATCCAGGGGCTGGTTTAGCACAGTGGGCTAAACAGCTGGCTTGTAATGCAGAACAAGGCCAGCAGCGCGGGTTCAATTCCCATACCAACCTCCCCAAATAGGCGCGAGAATGTGGCGACTAGGGGCTTTTCACAGTAACTTCATTGAAGTCTACTTGTGACAATAAGCGATTATTATTATTATAACCCACTGCCAACCCAGTTAACAGGTGAAAGTATTCAAATATATGCTAACTGCAGTCTGCCTTCAACACACTGGAAGCATCTTTTGCTGGTTTTATGGAGCTGCCTCACAAAAATTGCACAACAGTAAGTATGTAAATTAGTTTCTATTCTATCATATAAAGTTTACTCTTATCTTTCCCATGGAAAAACTGCGCATGCACTGGCTCTGTGCATGCGCGGTGCGCAGAAAGCGTGTGATTGACTGGAAACTAGTTCCTGATCGACCAGTGGACTACATTTGATGTTTTTAGCACCTCCAATGTAAGGGTAACATGGATAGAAGATTGGCTAGATGACAGGAAATGGGTCTTTTCCTAGTTGGCAAGATGTAATATGTGGTGTGCCAAAGAAATCAGTGCTGAGGCCTCAACCTTTTTACCATTTATATAAATGACTTGGATGCAGGGACCAACGGATAGTTCCTAAATTTGCTAATGATACAAAGAAAGGTAGGAAAGTAAGTTGTGCAGAGGAGATAAGGAAGCTACAAGGGGACATAGGTTAAGTGAGTGGGCTAAGATCTGGCAAATATCGTAGAATGCGAAATTGTCCATTTGGCAGGAAAATAAAAAATAAGCATATTATGGTGAGAGATTGAAGAGCTGTGAGATGCAGAAAGATCTGGGTGTCCTATTACAGCAAGTCATTAGGAAAGCAAATAGAATGTTAACATTTATTACGAGGAGAATTAAATATATAAGCAGGGAGGTTATGTTTCAGCTGCACAGGACACTATATCTGGAGTATTCCATGCAGTATTGGTCTCCTTATTTAGGGAGCGATTTAATTGCATTAGAATCAGTTCGAGAAGGTTTACTAGACAAATACCAGTAATAGGAGGGTTGTCAAATGAGGCTAGCTTTGTATCCGTTGGAGTTCAGAAGAGTAAGAGGCCACTTGATTGAAACATGCAAGATCATGAGCGGTCTTGACGGGGTGGATGTATAAAGGATGTTTCCTCTTCTATAAGAAACTAGAACTTGGGGCTATTGTTCAAGACAGGTGAGGAGAAATGTTTTCTGTCAGAGAGTCGTGAGTCTTTGGAACTCCCTTCCGCAAAAGGCAGTGGAAGCAGAGTCTTTGAATGTTTTTAAGGCAGAGGTAGATAAATTCTTGATAAATAAAGGCATGGAAGGTTATCAGGGTAGACGGGAGGTGACAATCAGATCGACCATGATCTTGTTGAATGGCAGAGCAGTCTCAAAGGGCCAACTAGCCTACTCCTGCACTTAACTCGCATGTTCATAAACAGTGGATGAAGCTGCTGATGAGAACTAACCAGTAACTTCCCTCGGCCTGTACTCATTTTGAAATGTAAAGACCGAGTTTCATATCACCCTACGACTAATGCTAAATCATTTTGATTCTTTACACTGAGGAAAGTCCCTTACCTACTCTTGAACAAAGTCAAGGGCCCAAAGACAAACAGCTCCGCACGGATTTAACTCAACTAAACAAATCAGTGGAACGTGAAATCCCCTCAATGGCCTCAGAGGATGGGAGCCAAGCCAAACTACCCAAGAGTACTTTGTTTACCACATTGGATGTGAACAGTGGAGTTTGGCAATTGCATCTGGACAAAGAATCCAGATTGTTGACCACATTTATAATGCCCTTTGGTTGTTACAGTTTCAATAGACTAATTGCCCATTGCAATAGCATTCACTCCAGAAATTCTCCTGAGAACAATGTCTCAAACTCCAGAAGGCGTGGAAGGAGTTTTGTGCTATATGGATGATATGCTTATACATGGCTCCATGAGAGAAGAGCATGACCGCAGAGTCGGAGCAATTCTGAGAGTCTTCCAGGATGCAGACCTAACATTGAATGAGAAATGTGAGGTCGCTAAACCAGTTTCTAGGTCACATATTCAAGCCCCTGAAATCACAGCTTACTGACAAAAAACCAAAGTAATCCGAGAATTTCCACAAGCTGTGACCATAACTGAGCTTTAAAGATTCCTCGGGATCGTCAACCAAGTCGGCCAGTTCCTAACGATTTTAGCAGAGATCAAGGAGCTTTTGAGATGGCTTTTGAGACCGGGTCAACAGTGGCACTGAAGTGTGGAGCAGCAAAATGCTTTTATAAGGTTTAAACAACTTTTAATCTCTCCTGAAATCTTAGCACATCCTGACTCAGACTTACCAACCATAGTAGCAGCGGATGCATCGTCTACTTGTCTGGCGGTAGTACTATTTCAAGTGCAAAAAGACGGCCAGCGTAGACCAGTCTTCTAAGCCTCTAGATCACTAACAGAAACAAAACAACAATATGCTGCAATAGAAAAAACATCGGCAGCAACGTAGACATGCAAAAAAATTTCAGGCTACATTATAGGATTGCATCTCAAAATCGCAACAGACAATAAGTTACTCATCACCCTTATGAGCATAAAAGGAAATTACATGTTTGTAATAAACATTAAAAAAAAGATACTGCCAAGAAGCTGCAGAATCGAGTGGTTCAGGCTATGATTGATGAGATATGACTCCATCACAGGGTATGTGGAGAGAAGTATCAACCAACAGCAAACACAGTGACAAATACAATCTGAAGGAACCAGACAAGAGGATTTCCATTTCATTGAAGAGATTGAAATAAATATATCTTTAATCGCGCAGCACTTAGCAGCTAGTGCAAAAAAGTTGCAAGAAATAAAACAAGCCCAGCAACAAGGATGTTTTCAAATCTGAGAATATCATCTGAAAGGATGACCGAACTATATCCCCAATAATCTGATACCATGACTGCGGAAGCACCTTAAGTCATTGAAGACTTACTAAACTTCAACGAGAGAATGGCCATATAGAGAACATCTTGACTTGATATTCTTCAAAGGCTTCACTAAGGTCATCTAGGAATAGCAAAACATCATGCAAGAGCACAGCAATCAGTCTGGTGACCCGTATTACGAGTATGATTGTCCACCTAAGAAACTCTGTGTTACTGGTGTCATGGGAGTGTCCCTTTAAGAAAGGTTTTTGTCTGATCACATGGTTTCAGTGATGTCATTTTGTGGGTGGAGCTGAGCTGTGGCTGTGAGGTTTTTTTTAGTTTCATTTTCATTTTGACTGCTGTGGACTACAGACAGGAAATAAGTGTTTTGGCTGGTCTCTCTCTATTTTCAATTTAAAGAGTTGTTCCAGAAAAAAACCCCATTGATTACAGATACCTGCTTTGGTAACTTAAAAGATATACTTTGCTTTCCGGACGGGATTAAGCCTGCTGGTGAGATGGGGTCAGAATCTCAGGGAAAGCCAGCCTTCTTCAAATGAGAATGCAGAGTGCTGGGCCACACCCTTGAAAATGGGTTTTTGGTTTATGGGATTTTGTTTTTGAATTGGAACAGTTAAGGGGGAATTCATTAAGTGTTAAACATAGATTACTGCAGCTGTGGGGTATCTTTATGTTTGTAATTGATAAAAATTCTTGCTGTGTGTTTATGTATATATATGCTAACTAAATTCTTAGAATAAAGCTTATTTTGATTAAAGTGTCCAGGAAGACTGTTGAATCACACCCGAAGGGAAGGCTCTTGTGCTTATCCGAGCCAAATTCAACATAAAGGTTGTAGGCTAGAGGGACTTCATAATATACTTTGGAGTTTCTAAGCATTGGTCCATTACACTGGTCATGGGTTCTTGCATGGCTGATAAGCCCAATCCTAGTGCCGCATCCTCGACCGCGTACTTGGCAGGTGTTTCCAGGAGGTGGGCTCGGTCAATGGACTTTAGATCGCTGGTATTCCTTTCTCAGATTCCTTTTTTAGACCTCCTATTGTCATCGGGTATCCTCAAAGAATTGTGTCTCTTCAATCAGGAGGTTCCTCCAAGTAGATCTCTTCTGAGCAAGGGTTTCCCAGGCATTAACATCCATGTTTCAATTCTTGAGGTGAGCCTTCTGGGTGGATGGTTCCTCTCCAGGGCCTTGATGTGACGTCTGTAAAAAAGAGTTGGGAGGATGACTGCCTTGTACACAAGTATCTTGTCAGCACGGATGTCATGGTCGTCAAAGACTCTCTTCCTTGGGCGTCTGAAGGAGGTGCTCACGGATTGGATACAATGTTGGATCTCTGCATCGACCTCCGCTTTAGAGAAATGGTGACTCATTTGGTAGGGTTTGAAAGCTTTGAAAGCCAACACACCATACGCATTCTAAAAAAAAAAAATTGGTTTAAGAGCCGCGAGGCTTTGCTGCAGCTTTAGAAAACTCTGGTTAGGCCGCACTTAGAATATTGTGTCCAGTTCTGGTCGCCTCATTATAGGAAGGGTGTGGATGCTTTGGAGAGGGTGCAGAGGAGATTTACCAGGATGCTGCCTTGGCATGTCTTATGAAGAAATGTTGAGGGCTTTTCTCACTGGAGCAAAGAAGGAAGAGAGGTGACTTGATAGAGGTGTACAAGGTGATGAGAGGCATGGATAGAGTGGATAGCCAGAGACTTTTCCCCAGGGCGGAGATGGCTATCATGAGGGGACATAATTTTAAGGCGATTGGAGGAAGGTATAGGGGAGATGTCAGAGGTAGGTTCTTTACACAGAGAGTGGGGGTGCGTAGAATGCACTGCCAACAGAGGTGAGGGAGTCAAGAGTCATTAGGGACATTTAAGCGACTCTTGGACAGGCACATGGACCTAACACTCCCCTTTACAACTGAGTGAACAAACCCCTGCTGAGCTGAGTGCATTTGTTATCCAACTGTACTTTTTCCTTTACGTCTGCCAATTTTAACTGACTGTCATGTTTCATGGCCATTTTCAGAAGTTCAAACTCTCTCTCTTTATCTTTTACCCTGATCTGTATCTCCCTTTCTCTTTCTTTTTATTCTGCTAGGGCTATTCTTTCTGTTTTCCTTTCTTCTCTCTCTTTTTCCTCTCTCTCTCTTTCTTTTTCTCTTTCTTTTTCCTCTCCCTCTTTTTCGTATTCAAGCTGCTTTAATTCTTTCTCATGTTCCATTTGTTTAATTTGTAACTGAATTTGTGCCATTTCCAATGAGTCAAACTGTATCTCAGGCAACTTTAAATGCTTAGCCACCGCCATAATTACCTCATCTTTTTGCATTTGTCAGGTAATGTTAACTGTAATGTTTTTGCCAAATCTAACAGTCTGCTTTTAGTCTCTGTCCATAAGGTACTGCGTGTGACCGTCTCCACCCCCAAAAAACTTCAGAGCCTCTGAAAGAACCATTGTCCACAACACACTCCCTACTTAAACTGAAATGCCACACCTGAAAAGCACCCACAATATGCTCACCCTCACTGTCTTTAAGTTCACAAAGCCAATCCAATAGATAGACTTTTATCCCCTTCGAACCCCAAATTTGTTATGGGCCAGGGTTTCGAGAACCCCAAAGTGTATCATGGAGTTTACTTGACCCACAACTTTTACTAGATTGTGGTATGGGGAGCACACGGCCCACTCTACAGGTATGGTACAGCAGAAATGGAAAAGTATTTTTTAAAGCAAAACAATGTGTATTCTATGAACTCAAGTTAACCTTTTAAAACATACAGTGAACATCTTGGCAACCATTAATTCAAATACAACCCCCAAAGAATACAACACTAAGTAATCCTTTAAGCTTTCCTTTTAACATCCATAAGACTTAAAACACCTTTTACCAGAAGCACATCAGGTTAAAGTCATTACTGTTATTAGTTTTAAATCACCAGGATCGATTTACAGTCTTTAGATTACAGAGAGAGACTGTAATAGACCTTCTGGCTGTGACTGCAGCTATCCAGCTCTGAAAACGAAAGTAAAACACACCCTGCAGCAAACAGCCTAAAACGAAAGTAAACATCTGACAGACAGTCCAGCTCCACCCACTCTCTGACATCACTGCAGTAATAAACACCCATTTCTTAAAGGTACTCTCACTACAGATACTTATATACACACCCATTTATAAACCCCCATTTCTTAAAGGTACTCTCGCATGACAGAATTGCGAGGTGGGAATCCTGGACTCTGGTCCCGCCCACCATTCCCAAAGCCCTTCCACCTTCATCCTAAGTTAGAAAGAGGCATAAAAATGTGGGCTGTTAACTCACGCAGATACTGCCTGATCTGTGTATTTCCAGCATTTTCTGTTCTTATTTCAGATTTCCAGCATCTACAGTAATTTTCTTTTGCCTCAGATTAGAATATTTGCTTTGTAATTATCTTCCCTATGTCACTTCCTCCTGATTTTCCTGAGAAACGAATGTCAGGAGTTAGTCTCATAGAAAGTGTACAGTTCACTCAGGAATGTAGTAAAGCATATCAAGTTAGAAATAGACACTTTGACAGCATTTAAGTACAAGTACTGACTGTCGTCATTATAATCTAAGAACAGTTCTAACCTATAAAACTCATGCTTTGTAATTGATTCTTCATGGCCTTACCTACATGTTCCCTTAGCTATGTATATTGAAATACTTGTTCGTCTGGACCATAATAACTCTTCAGTTGATTAAGTGAAACATAAAGCAGAATTAATGTGCGATTTGATGACCCAAATGTTCTGTGATGGGATCATCCTGTCAAGCTGTTTTTGAACTTGCATCCACTTACTAAATTCAAGCAAAAGGACAGCATATGGCCCTCAACAGACTTAAGATGTGTATGTGGCTTCTTGGCTGGCAGCTTTTAAGACCACATTCAGCTGTCTTCACAGAATAATAGTGTCTACAGTAGTCATAACTCAAATGCTTTAGGCGTAAAACAGTATGCTGTAAGGATCTAAATCTGGTTGAAGTGATGTTTTACATTTCAGAATGACAAATGCATAGTAAAGTCAACTGCTTAGGTATGCGGACTTCTAAATGTCAGCCTCAGCTAGAGATCCTTGTACATTCATGAGCAAGTATACCATTCTAATAGATGATTATGAAAATATATTTTTCCATACGTGGGCAGCACATTTGCATAGTGGTTAGCACAGTTGCTTCACAGCTCCAGGGTCCCAGGATCGATTCCCGGCTTGGGTCACTGTCTGTGCGGAGTCTGCACGTTCTCCCCGTGTATGAGTGGGTTTCCTCCGGGTGCTCCGGTTTCCTCCCAAAGTCCAAAGATGTGCGGGTTGGGTGGATTGGCCATGTTAAATTGCACTTAGTGCCCAAAAAGGTTAGGTGCGGTTACTGGGTTACGGGGATAGGGTGGAGGTGCGGGCTTGGGTGGGGTGCTCTTTCCAAGGGCCGGTGCATCTACCCTGTCTAGTCCAGTTATAATTTTATAAGTCTCTATGAGATTCCCCCTCATTCTTCTGAACTCCAACGAGAACAATCCCAACCTAGTCAATCTCTCCTGATATGACAGTCCCTCCATCCCTGGAATCAGTCTAGTAACCTTCGCTGCACTCCCTCGAGAGCAAGAACATCCTTCCTCAGAAAAGGAGACCAAAACTGCACACAATACTCCAAGTGTGGCCTCACCAAGGCCCTGTACAATTGCAGCAACACATCCCTGCTTCTATACTCAAAACCTCTTGCAATGAAGGCCAACATACCATTAGCCTTCTTTACCGCCTGCTACACCTGCATGCTTATCTTCAGCGAATGGTGCACAAGGACACCCAGGTCCCGCTGCACACTCCCCTCTCCCAATTTACAACCATTCAGGTAGTAATCTGCCTTCCTGTTTTTGCTTCCAAAGTGAATAACCTCACACTTACCCAAATTATACTGCATCTGCCATTGATTTGCCCACTCGCCCAACCAGTCTAGATCTTGCTGTAGGATCCCTGCATCCTCATCACAATTCACCCTCCCACCTAATTTGGTATCATCTGCAAACTTTGAGATTTTACATTTTGTTCCCTCATGCAAATCATTATTATCTATTGTGAATAGCTGGTGTCCCTGCACCGATCCCTGTGGTACCCTACTAGTTACTGCCTGCCAATTTGAAAAGGACCCCCTTGCATTTTCATTTTGCACAATAATCTCTTCTGCGGGACTTTGTCAAATGCCTTCTGAAAGTCCAAATATACCACATCGACTGACTCCCCCTTGTCAACTGTACTGGTTACCTCTTCAAAGAATTCCAGCAGATTTGTCAAGCATGATTTTCCCTTCATAAATCCATGCTGACGCTGACTGATCCTGCCACTGCTTTCCAAATGTTCTGCTATAAAGTCCTTGATAATGGATTCAAGCATTTTCCCCACTACCGATGTGAGGCTATTTTTGTATTACATATAAATGGCCCAACAGCAGCCACTGTGGATCATCACTCATCATATCTTTCAGTTCCAAGAAAGTTCCTTTTACACTTCTCTTTTGCTCAATGCCCTTTAATTATCTGTCTCTCTTTCTCTCTATCCCTCTGTCAATTTCCATAATTTTGGCCACACTGGCTCTCTGAAGGAACAGTGCACATACTGCCACTACCCTCTCCTTTTCCCCACACACCTGCAAATTCCTCCTTTACAGATATTTTGGAAATTTAGAAAGCATAAATAAATTTACAGACGGAAGGAGGCCACTCTCCCCATGTCTTCCTTGGCTGAAGAGCGGGCCATCCAACCTAATCCCATTTTCCAGTACTTAGTCACAGCCCTGGAGATTACGGGACTTCAGGTGCATTTCCAAACACTTCGGCTTTCTACCTCTTTTTCCCTTTTGGATAAGGTGTTCCAGACCTCTATCACCCTCTGAGTGAAAAAAAATTTCCTCATCTCTCCTGTAATTGTTCTACCAATCACTAACTCTATGTCTACTAAGGGAAATAGGCCCTTCCCATCCACTCCATCCAGGCCCCTCACAACCTTGCACACTTCAATCATATCTCCCCTCGGCCTCCTCTATTCCAAGGAAAACAACCCCAGCCTATCCAATCTTTTCACACAACTGCAATTTTCCAGTCCAAGCAACATCCTTGTAAAACTTTTCTGTACTCTATCCAGTGCAGTTACATCATTTTTGTACTGAGGTGACCAGAGTTGCATGCAGTACTCTAAGGTATGGGCCAAACTAGTGTTTTATATAACTCCAACTAAACCTTCCCTGCTCTTATATTCTGTGCCTCGGCTAATAAAGGAAAGTATTCCATATGCCTTTTAAAAAAAATGTTTTTTGAAATTTTTCATAATAAACAAAATCATGCAAAACAATTAGCCAAAATTGTGCAATAAAAGAACAATACTACCATGCAAAAGCACATGTTAACTTACCCCAAAAAAGTGAACTGAATGCTCGAACAGCTGACGGTGACTAGCTCCTTAAAAAAGGAAATGAATGGCTGCCATCTAAAGTGGAACCCTTCTACCGACCCTCTAATGAAAATTAAATAAAAGTCTCGGGAGTTCATTTTAATAGTCTGAACCCTGATTGACAAGGACAGGGGGAGGTTATCCCAACTCTGTAAGTCGGACTTGACACCATCAACCGGACTAGTATCATTTAATTTATGAAGCGAGGCCCAATTGTGGGCTACCCAGACCCCCGTGGGGTCGGCGCGGTGGCACAGTGGTTAGCACTGTTGCCTCACAGTTCTGGCCTCGGGTGACTGTCTGTATGGAGTTTGCACTTTCTCCGTGTCTGCGTGGGTTTCCTCGGGTGCTCCGGTTCCCTCCCACAGACACGATGGACGGAATGGTCTCCTTCTGCACTGTAAATTCGATGATAACAAAAGCTAGTCTTGGCAAGGCGACAAGGTAGTGCTCCCAATTGGGCTCTCCTCCCTGAGGGGGTTAACCAGGAAGCATTTATTCTTGTCCAAGTTCAACTAGTTCCCAGAGAAGCAGCTTCATTATTTTGTCCATAAAGAGCATTGGGCCCGTGATATAGAAAATTAGGTCATCCACGTAAAGGGAAACCCGATGCTCCCCTATTTATCTCCCTCCACTTAACAGAGGATCTCAGCGCTATACCAAGTGGTTCTATATCCAAGGAAAACAGGAGCGGAGACAGTGGACACCCCTGTCTAGTGCTCCTATTCAACGAGGAGTGGCCAGAGTTCAGAGCATTCGTACGGACATGAACAGTGGGGGCCCTAAACAGTAGTCGAATCCAGGAGAGCTACTTGTGTCCAAATCCAAACCTCCCAAGAAGGAGAAACAGATATTCCCACACCACTCTATCAAACACCATTTCGGCACCTAGGGAAACAATCAGCTCCGGTTCGAAAAACATTTAGAAGGTGACGTATATTGGTCTACAATTGCCGACCCTTTATGATGCCTACCTGATTCTCTGAGATCACCTCTGGGAGGCAGGGCTCCAGCCACAACGCCAGCACTTTGGCAATTAACTTAACATCCACATTTCAGAGTGAGATAAGTCAAAAGAACAAAGAACAAAGAAATGTACAGCACAGGAACAGGCCCTTCGGCCCTCCAAGCCCGTGCCGACCATGCTGCCCGACTAAACTACAATCTTCTACACTTCCTGGGTCCGTATCCCTCTATTCCCATCCTATTCATGTATTTGTCAAGATGCCCCTTAAATGTCACTATCGCCCCTGCTTCCACCACCTCCTCCGGTAGCGAGTTCCTGGCACCCACTACCCTCTGTGTAAAAAAACTTGCCTCGTACATCGACTTTAAACCTTGCCCCTCTCACCTTAAACCTATGCCCCCTAGTAATTGACCCCTCTACCCTGGGGAAAAGCATCTGACTATCCACTCTGTTTATGCCCCTCATAATTTTGTAGACCTCTATCAGGTCGCCCCTCAACCTTCGCCGTTCCAGTGAGAACAAACCGAGTTTATTCAACCGCTCCTCATAGCTAATGCCCGCCATACCAGGCAACATTCTGGTAAATCTCTTCTGCACCCTCTCTAAAGCCTCCACATCCTTCTGGTAGTGTGGCGACCAGAATTGAACACTATACTCCAAGTGTGGCCTAACTAAGGTTCTATACAGCTGCAACATGACTTGCCAATTCTTAAACTCAATGCCCCGGCCAATGAAGGCAAGCATGCTGTATGCCTTCTTTTTTATTTTTTAAAATATGTTTTTATTAAGAATTTTTCAATAACAATATTTTCTACCTTACAAACAAAACCCCCCCCTCCACCCCCGTAACAAAAAAAAGAAAAAAGAACTCGCGTGGCAAGACATAAACATGGCAAGTCAATAAGATACAAAACTTTGTACAGTGGATTCTTCCCGTACATGTCCGTTTCCGGATCCTACCATGTGTTTTCTTGCTCAAATGCCCCCCAGAACCCCCCCCTCCCTCCCCTCCCCCCCCCCCTCAACCGCTGTCCCTCTCTCCCCCCCCCTCCCCCCCTGGGTTGCTGTTGCTGCTGTCCGACATTCCTCTAACGCTCCGCGAGATGGTCTAGGAACGGTTGCCACCGCCTGTAGAACCCCTGCGCAGACCCTCTCAAGGCAAATTTTATCCTTTCCAACTTAATAAACCCTGCCATATCATTTATCCAGGCCTCCACGCTGGGGGGCTTCGCCTCCTTCCACATTAGCAAGATCCTTCTCCAGGCTAGCCCTATGCCTTCTTGACTATCCTCTCCACCTGTGTTGCCCCTTTCAAGGGGCCAATTATATATCCAGCTTGCTACTCCTAAATCCCATGGGCTTATATTCCTTTAACCAGTCTGCTATGGGGACCTTGCTAACATCAATGTAGATGACAGCATCTGCACTACCATCATTAGTTTTTCTTGTTGCCTCCTCAAAAAATTCAGTCAAGTTAGACAGACATGATTTTCCCTCAACAAAGCTATGCTGACTGTCCTTGATTACTTTGTGCCTTCCTAAATGACAGTTTATCGTGTCTATCAGAATTGATTCCATAAATTTGCCCACTATTGAGGTTAGACTGCTTGGCCTGTAATTAATCAGTCCATCCCTCACTCCATTTTTAAACAAAGGCAGAATGTTAGCAGTCCTCCAATCTTTCGGCAGCACACCTGCATCGAGTGAAGATTGGAAAATGATGGTCAGACTTCCGGTATTTCTTCTCTAGCTTCTTTTAACAGCTTGGGTGCAGTTCATCTGGCCCTGGTGACTTATCCACTTCCAAGGATGCTTAATACATCCTCCCTCCCTATGTTTATCTCATCCAATATTTCACACTCCTCCTTAACTACAATTCCTGCATCGTCCTCCACTTTTGTGAAGACAGTTGCAAAGTATTCATTAAAAACCATTCCCACATCTTCCACCTTTACACATCAGTTACCTTTTGGTCCTTTATGGGACCTATTCTTTCCTTTGTTATTCTCTTGCTCTTAATGTTTTGATAAAACACCTTTGGGTTCTCCTTGATTTTATTTGCCAATAATTTTTCACACTCTCGCTTTGCTTTCCTGATATCCTTTTTTATTTTACCCCTGCACTTTTTATACTCCTCTTGGCCTTCTGTAGTATCGAGTTCTCCGTGTTGACATAAGAGGCTGGATTCTCCTATCCTTAGCCGCGTATTTCTTGGAGGTGTGGCGTTCGCTGGCAGTGAGATTCTCTACTCCTGCAGCTTGTCAATGGAATTTCCCATTAAAGCCACCCCATGCCACCAGGAAACCTGCGAGTGCGGGTGAGCTGCCAAAGGGAACAGAGAATCCCAAGAGTCGGAGAGTTCTGGTCAAGCTTTGCTTTTCTGCCTTATCTTACCCTTTATGCTGCTTGACATTCAGGGGCTCTGGATTTGGCTGTCCCGCACTTTTTCTTTGTGGGAACATGTTTACACTGAACCCTTGTATCTTCCTTTTGAATGCCTCCCGATGCTCCAACACTGATTTACCTGCAAGTAGCAACTTCCAGTCTGCTTTTTTTAATTCATCCTCTCTATCTAACTGCTGCTGTCTATTCAAATAATTATTTAAGATTAGTCAAACACAGTTTCTTTTTTAGAAATACACGCTGCTTGGCCCAAATTACGTCCAGGGAATAGTGCTAAAATAGCCTTGATAGATATGTCATATTTCAAACACTAAAGAAAATGCTGCAGCCTTTTGTGCTCAAACGTTGATTCCCATTTCTTTGTCAGATCTCAGATCCAGATACTGCTGGTCAATAGCTTGTGTGGAGCTCATCTTGTTAAACGTTACTCAAATCTTTTAATGTTATCATTGCTGCTGCCCTATGGCCTCACTCTCTCCTGCTACAAAGACTGTGCTGTCCCATCAGTTGGTTCCACTTACATCTGTTTATTCGGAGGCAATGGCCTCACTACTGCAATTGCCAACTCGCACCTGTTGACGTCAACACCTTGATTGCCAGTTCAGACCCAGATGGGCTCATCAGTAACAGCATTCATTCCCACCTGGAATTCTTTCCAGGAAAGTGATGACCAATTTTGGATAAATGAGCAAAGAAAACATGGGAACAAATGAAAAGAGAGGTAAATGATTATTTTTAGGACATTGGCCCAGATCTTACGATCAGTGTCAATGCTGAGAGTATTGACGCTGCTCACAAGGATTTTTGCAACCCACCCTTTTATGATTTTTCAACTGGAATTCCTGCTGAAGCATCAACGGTCAATCCAAACATCACTGGAGAAGATTGTCAAGGGCAGGAAGGGAGGAAGTAGCTGCTGTATTCAGCTAAGTTTTAAAAGATCCAAGTCTTTCAGGCAGTAAATGAGGGGGTTAGTGAATGGGAGAGTGGCTGAGGGGGATGAGGTGAGTGAGTGGGTAGTTGAGTCTTGGTGGAGGGACTTGTTGGATGGGGTAGTCAGGTGTTGGGGTTGGTCGGTGGGGGGGTGTAGTTGGGTCAGCTCAGAAGGCTGATTGGAGGTCGGTTGTATTGCTCAATTCAGTTATGCTGGCCGATGACTCAGGTAAGCTCAGGCATTAAACTGTGTAATATTTCCTGGGTAATGCAGGTAAGTTCTGCATGTCTCGTTCAAGTCTCCACCCTGAACTCAGTGTCAGAGACTTCCGCAGTGCGACCCAGGGAGCACAAATCAGTCCATCAGAAGTTTAAACTTCCTGGGCAATTTCAGCATGTGCGTGCATCAGGACTTTGTTATGGGCCAGGGTTTAGAGAACCCCAAAGTGTATCATGGAGTTCACCTGACCCACAACTTTTAATAGATTGTGTATGGGGAGCACACGGCCCACTCTACAGGTGTGGTACAGCAGAAATGGAAAAGTATTTTTTTAAAGCAAAACAATGTTTATTCTATGAACTCAAGTTAACCTTTTTTTAACATACAGCGAACATCTTAGCAACCATTAATTCAAATACAACCCCCAAAGAATACAACACTAAGTAATCCTTAAGCTGTCCTTTTAACATCCATAAGACTTTTAAAAAAATCTTTAAACAGAAGCACATCAGGTTAAAGTCACTACTGAGAGCAGTTATTAGTTTTAAATCAACAAAGGATCGATTTACTGTTTTTAGATTACAGAGCGAGAGAGACTAATATCTCTTCTGGCTGTGACTGCAGCTATCCAGCTCTGAAAACGAAACTAAAACACACCCTGCAGCAAACAGCCATTTCTGAAAGGTACATTTCTTAAACACCCATTTCTTAAAGTACTCTCACTACAGATACTTATATACACACCCATTTATAAACACCCATTTCTTAAAGGTACTCTCACATGACAACTTCTAAAGTGTCCTGATATGCATCTCCCAAGTTGCATTCCAACCTCTGACGATTCAGTGACTGGAGGATTTGGCCCGTTATTTTTGATGAAAATAGATCAAACTATACTAAATGTTTCATGGCCTTAAGAGGAAAAAAATCTACAAAGAAGAATCTTTAACAAAAACAAAATACTTTGAATGCTGGAAATCTGAAATGTAAACGGAAGATGTTGGAAATGCTCAGCAGGCTCGTAGCATTCTTGGAGAAAGTGGGGGCAAGTTTAATAAAAAACTTTTCAGGCTATGATCATTCATCAGAACCAGAAATTAATGAAAATTGAATTTGTTTATTCACGAACCTACATCATGGCAGAATTCAGAAAGAACAACAGGAATCATTATGTGCTAATCCTCTGTCTGATGCCTCATTGTCCTTTGGAGACATGTATCATGCTAAGACTAACCTCCTAGTACCAGAGTAAACATGCTGATCTTTGTCCTCTAAATTGTTTTTTGTGCTAAATTAAGCTATTTGTAAGTTTCAGATCGATTTTATACCAGGTATGTTTAGAGGCAGTCAAATATTCAAACTGTTTGCTACATTTTATTCATTTTGCTTGTGGTTGCTATATTAATAAATGCATTTTTGTTTTGTTTGTATATTTTAAACATTACCTGATACATTTTTCAAAATTCATTTACGGGTTGCAGGCGTTGTTGGCTCGGCCAGTGTTTATTGCCCATTCCTAGTTGCCCCTGATAAGGTGGTGGTGAGCTGCCTTCCTGAACCACTGCAGTCCTTGAGGTGCAGGTACACCCTATTGTCCTATTCGGGAGGGAATTCTAGGATTTCAATCCAGCAACACTGAAGGAACAGATGATACATTTCCAAGTCAGGCTGGTAAGTGACTTGGAGGGGTTCCTCCAGGTGGTGGGGTTCACAGGTAACTGTTGCCCTTGTCCTTCTAGATGTTAATGGTCATGGGTTTGGAGGGTGCTCTGTTAAGAGCCTTGGAGAGTTCCTGCAGCGCATCCTGTCACTTTTGCTGTTGTTGGTCAGTGGTGGAGGGATTGAATGTTTGTGGAAGTGGTAGCAATCAAGCGGGTTGCTTTGTCCTGGATGGTGCCGACATTCTTGAGTGTTGTTGGAGCTGCACTCATCCATGGAAGTGGAGAGTATTCCATCATACTCCTGACTTGTGTCTTGTACATGAAGGATAGGCTTTGGGGAGTCAGGAAGTGAGTTACTCGCCACAGGATATCTAACCTTTGGCCTGCTCTTGTAGTCACAGTATTTATATGGCTGCTCCAGTTCAGTTTTTGGTCAATGGTAACCCCCCCAGGATGTTGATAGTGAGGGATTCAGCGATGGTAATGTCATTGAATGTCATGGGGCAATGCCATCGCCGAATCCCCATAAACCTATAAAGCCTTCTGCAAATCAGAAATGCGCACTATTCTCTCCATTCAATCTACCAGATGCTGCGTTACATACTGAGAACTGATGAAGAATTGCTAATCGCCAAAATTTCATTTTCAAGAAAGATTTCATGTTTAATCTTGAATCGACCTGTACAAAATATTCGGGATTATATTTGAAAAAAGTGCCAGTTAAATAAGGTGAATATTTTTGAGAGTGTGTTCAAATGTAGCATACAGCTGTAATAGTGAATGACTCATGGTTGCAGTGAAGAGTTCCCATTTTTCATATTTAACCATTCTCAACAACTTTCACCAAGTTTCAATGGCTACCAATAAACCTAAGGATAAACTGATTAGAGAGACAAAACAAAGGGAATTGGATAGTTGGAGAGAATTTGGATTTTACTCTGCAGTACCAGATTTGATGAATGCAAAAATTGTTTTCTGATTTTAATTTTTTTTTAAATTAAAACCCCTGGTTTAAAATACATACAGGCAGTGTGTCTACTAAATCTGTAATTACAGAGTCATAAAAGGTGAGGTAATCATTAATTCCAACCACTTACTTGGTTACAGATAAAGGGCATTGCAACATTGTTTATATTTCGGATGATTTCATGGTGTGTAGATAATTTGAGGAATTGTACTTGATTCTGGCTGAGCAGGTCATGGAATTTAGTGGGATACAGATGATGTAATTAATGGGAGGAGCCAGGTCTGTGTAGTTTTGCAGTCTGTTATCAGATTTTAAGATGAAATGCATTTTTTGCCAAATGCTGTTAGGTTAAGCAGATCTGCTCTTGAAAGAAACTCTAGACACATTTAAGCAATAACCCATTTGGTGAACTTTATTAAAAAGTGGCATTTGAACTGTATTGGGTTGCTTAATTGGTATTAGTGGCAGGTGTAGATAGTATGTTCAAGTTTTTTTTCATTTATGAACTGTTTAACTGATAATTATAAAGCTATTTATTTTATGTTAATATGGTTAATTCTGTGTTTAAATTAAAGATTGTTTTCACATAAAAGATACCTATTGGTCAGAGTCTTCATTCCTGGTGTGACGTATCCTTTCCTCACACTTTTACAAATTGGGGCTCTCATCGGTATCCTAACAGAAGTTGGGGTCTGGTCCAGTATCTTAACACAGATAAGGGTCAACCAGCTTTGTCACATAAGTGGATTTGCACTGAAAATGTCCTTAGACTTGTAAGACTAAATGAGAATAGTTGCTGATAGACATACATATGAACTAAGAGCAGGAGTAGGCTGCTCGGCCAATCGAGCCTGCTCTGCCAGTCAATAAGATCCTGGATGATTTGATTGTAACCTTAGCTCCACATTCCCACCTACCTCTGATAACCGTTCACCTCTTTACTTATCAAGCATCTATCTACTTCAGCCTTCAAAATATTCAAAGACTCTGCTTCTACCATCTTTTGAGCAAGAGAGTTCCAAAGATGTCTACACTTTGAGAGAACTAAATCCTCCTCATCTCTGTCTTAAATGGGCGACCCCTTATTTTTAAACAGTTCTAGATTCTCCCATAAGAGGAAACCTCTTTTCCACATCCACCCTGTCAAGACCCGTCAGGATCTTATATGTTTCAATTGAGGTATCTCTTACTCTTTCAAACTCCAGCAGATACAAGCTTAACCTGTCCAACCTTTCCTCATAAGACAAGCCTCCCGTTCCAGCTATTAGTCAAGCAAACCTTCTCTGAATTGCTTCCAATGCATTTACATCCTCCCTTAAATAAGGAAACCAATACTGTATAAAGTACTCCAGAAGTGGCCTCACCAATGCCCTGTATAACTGAAGCATAACCTCCCTACATTTGTATTCAAATCCCCTCGAACTAAGCATTGATATTCTATTAGCTTTGTTCATTACTTGCACACTAATGTTTTGCAAATCATGCACTAGGACACCTAAATCCCTCTGGATCTCAGAGCTCTGCAATCTCTCACCATTTAGTAATATGCTTTTTTATTCTTCCTGCTGAATGGACAATTTCACATTTTCCCACATTATACTCCCATTTTTAAAAATGTGTTTATGGGATGTGGACACTGCTGGCTGGGCCATCATTTATTGCCCCATCCCAAATTGCCCTTGAGAACACGGTGATGAGCTGTCTTCTTCAACCGCTGCAGTCCCTGCAGTGTAGGGAATGCACAGTACTGTTCGGGAGGGATTTCCCAGATCTTTGCCCACTCACTTAACCTATCTGTATCCCTTTGTAGTCTCTTTACAACTTGGTTTTCTATCTATATTTGTATCATTAGCAAATTTAACAACCATATCTTTGGTCCCTTCATCTAAGTAATTTATATAAATTGGCTATAGTGGAGGCGCCAGGATTGACTCCTGTGGCACACTGCTCGTTACATCTTGCCAACCAGAAAAATTACTCTTTTATGCTTACTCTATTTTCTTTTGGCTGGCCAATCTTCTATCCATGCCAATATGTTACCCCCTGCACCATGACTTTTTATTTTTTGCAATAACCTTTGATGTGGCACCTTATCAAACGCCTTCTGTAGATCAAAGTACAGTGCATCTACTGTATCCCCTTTATCTACAGCTGGTTACGTCTTCAAAGAACAGCAACTGGCTGATACAGATGTTAGAGCTGGAAAAATAATCTTGAAAATCTTTTTATCTCTTTTGGCCACATATTCATGGAAGTATAGATCAATCAACATCCGAGTTTCTGCAGGGTGGTAATTCCCAGAGAGATGTCTGGTGCGGCCGCATTTGGAGTATTGCGTGAAATTCTGGTCACCGCATTACAGGAAGAATGTGGCAGCATTGGAAAGGGTGCAGAGGAGATTTACCAGAATGTTGCCTAGTATGGAGGGAAGATCTTATGAGGAAAGGCTGATGGACTTGAGGCTGTTTTCATTAGAGAGAAGAAGGTTAAGAGGTGACTTAATTGAGGCTTACAAGATGATCAGAGGATTGGATAGAGTGGACAGTGAGAGCCTTTTTCCTCGGATAGTGATGTCTAGCACGAGGGGACATAGCTTTAAATTGAGGGGAGATAGATATAGGACAGATATCAGAGGTAGGTTCTTTACTCAGAGAGTAGTAAGGGCGTGGAATGCCCTGCCTGCAACAGTAGTGGACTCGCCAATACTAAGGGCATTTAAATGGTCATTAATAAACATGTGGATGATAAGGGAATAGTGTAGATCGGCTTTAGAGTGGTTTCACAGGTCGGTGCAACATCGAGGGCTGAAGGGCCTGTACTGCACTGTAATGTTCTATGTTCTATGTGTTTCTGAAATCACCCAAAGAGGTAGCTGATGCAGAAAGAAAACAGTGGAAACTAAGTAAATGTGTCTATGCCCTGAATGATGCTTCCAGGGTGTGTTTTGTTTTTAGTGGGATTTGTTTAGTTGGAAATAAACTGTGTTGATCGAAAAGTAGATCCCCCAATGTTTTATTAGAATCATATAGGAAACGTTATTGGCATCTTCAAGATATATGGGACGAGATCTTCCAGTTGTTCACGCTGGCGGGATCTCCCAGTCCAGTTGACGGCGTACTTCTGTGTTTCCCAGCGGTATGGATTGAATGGGAAATCTCATTGACAGCGATGGGACAAGACGGTCCCGTCACTTGCCAATGGTGGGCTGCCGAGGAACATGATATGGGGAGGCCAGAGGATCTCACTTATGGGGCTCAATTCTCCCAAAAGATTTCTAAGTTAATTTGCGGGGGGGTTTTCAGGGAGTTTCCCACCAGCCATGCCGGCAAGTTCCCCATGGCTATTCAATGATACTGAGTCACTTTTTTGGGCCCTGGGGAGTTTCTCACCAGTTTAGCCCACACTTCAAATTTTTTTTAGCACTGGGCAGCTGAACTCAGAGATCGGGCTGCCATTTTGAAATGAAGCCCCAATCTCAAAGTGAGCTTGCCCCCCACCCATGGGTAATGTCACCCCCACACACATGGACACTACCCCACACCCCCCAAGTGAGGACACCACGCTATGGGGTCCCTGGGGGTGCCCCCTCTTCAGGCCCCCCAAGCCCCCTTACAGCACCCCCTCCCTTCTAGGACCTCCACCCATTACCCCCAACCTCTCTGAGGCCCCTACTCACCTGCCCTGCACTCCTCCACCCTTCAAACCCCCCACCACCCTCATTTCAATGGCATGGCCCTCGGCCCCTGACTTTGGCAGTGCCATCTTTGCACCTGGACATCCTTTCACGGCCACCCTGGCACCCAGTGCTCCTGCTGGCTTGGCAGTGCCATCTGGGCACCTTGGCAGTGCCAGGATGGCAGTGCTGATGTGCCAGCTGGGCAATGCCAAGGTGGCCACATTCCAGGGGAGGGCCACATTTGGTGAATCTCGTGCGGCTCGGAGAATGGCGGGAGGGGAGGTTCACTGGAGGCCTCTCCCGGGGTCCTCCAGCCGTGTTGTGCTCTCGCTTGAGCACAACGCAGCCGGAGAATCGCGCCCATGATTGCTTGTATCATCAATTTGACAGATATATTATTGATCAGATTAGAGGAGAATTTAAAATTGGATGAGAAGGTTGTGGGGCTTTTAAATATATTGGTTTAGATATTAAGCAGAGTAGATCTGGAATAACTTTAAATCAACGATACAAAAGCAAAGTACTTTGGATGCTGGAAATCTGAACTAAAGATATAAAATGCTGGAATTGGAGCTCGTCGTTCACAGTTTCTCGAGTCACACCTACCACTTATTACCACTACCTTTGACTGTGCGTCATTCAATCTTTTAGCATTTAATCAATCCTGCCTTCCACCCTATCACAGATCTTCCCTTTTATTCTTCATTCAACTGTCCCAACATATGATTTAAGAGTAGGAGTAGGCCACTCGGATCTTTGGGCCTGCTCTGTCATTTGCTAAGATACAGTAAGAAGTCTTACAACATTAGGTTAAAGTCCAACAGGTTTATTTGGAATCACTAGCTTTCGGAGTGCTGCTCTTTCATCACTTACTTGATGAAGGAGCTACGCTCCGAAAGCTAGTGATTCCAAATAAACCTGTGGGACTTTAACCTGGTGTTATTCTTATTGTGCCATCCCAGTCCAACACCGGCATCTCCACATCATTTGATAAGGTCATAGCTGATTGTAGATATTCCTGTCCCCCCCCCTCCATTCCCTTTGACTCCTTTATCAATCAAGAATCTATCTAACTTGGTCTTAAAATTATGCAATGACCCTGCTAACAGTAGTTAGATTTGCTGGCTCCAAACTAGTAGAAAAATCACGGGCGAAATTCTCCGTAATCGGCTCGATGACCGCCGACCGGCGCCAAAAACGGCACGAATCAGTCCGGCATCGCGCCGCCCCAAAGGTCCGAAATCCTCCGCCCCTTGAGCGGCCGAGCCCTAACCTTGAGGGGCTAGGCCCGCGCCGGACTGGTTTACGCCCCGCCAGCTGGCGGGAAAGGCCTTTGGTGCCCCGCCAGCTGGCGCGGAAATGACATTGCCGGGCGGCGCATGCGCGGGAGCGTCAGCAGCCGCTCACGGCATCCCCGCGCATGCGCAGTGGAGGGAGTCTCTTCCGCCTCCGCCATGGTGGAGACCGTGGCGAAGGCGGAAGGAAAAGAGTGCCCCCATGGCAGAGGCCCGCCCGCGGATCGGTGGGCCTCAGTCGCGGGCCAGGCCACCGTGGGGGCACCCCCCGGGGCCAGATCGCCCCGCGCCCCCCCCAGGACCCCGGAGCCCGCCCGCGCCGCCTTGTCCCGCCGGTAAGAGAGGTGGTTTAATTCACGCCGGCGGGACAGGCATTCTAGCAGCGGGACTTCAGCCCATCCGCGCCGGGGGGGCCCGCCAACCGGCGCGGCGCAAATCCCGCCCCCGCCGAATCTCCGGTGCCGGAGAATTCGGCAACCGGCGGGGGCGGGATTCACGCCAGTCCCCGGCGATTCTCCGACCCAGCGGGGGGTCGGAGAATCTCGCCCCACATTTGCAGCCGTCAAAGGAATCCCAAAGATGTTATCCTGACATAGCTGGGGGGTGGGGGGTGGAGAGAGAGAGAGAGAGAGAAAGAATCGCCTAGTGGATTTGGGAATCTGTCCAAAAGCCGACTGAACTTGGGGCGGCCACTCAAAGTTTCTACTTGGCAAAATGGGGAAACATGAATCTGTTGGAAGTAGGGAGTGACTGTGGACTGTTTCCAAAAAGGGCTGCAACTCATTGGCGAGTGCGATGCTTTGAGTATAAAAGGGGAACACTCCTTTCTGTAGTTTAAAATATAAGCTTCCTACAAAAATAATGTTTTTAGTCATTTGTTACAGTAAAAATCTTAAAACTTTTGTGTGAACCTTTTCAGTGATTTACTGGAAGTCCAATGTTCTTTTAAAAGCCTTATCAGTCTCTACTTGCATCTTAATAACATTTCTGGTTGTTTTATAAAATCATATACATGAACGAAGAAATTGGGAGGGACCCGTGTTCAATTCAGTCCTCGGGTCACTGTGTGGAATTTGCACTTTCTTCCTGTTTCTGTGAGGGTTTTCTCTGGGTGCTCCACTTTCCTCCCACAGCCCAAAGATGGGCAGTTTGGTGGATTTACCACGCTCAATTGCCCTTAGTATCCAAAAGGTTAGCTGGGGTTATGGGGATAGGTTGGGAGAGTGGGCCTAGGCATTGTGCTCTTTCCAAGGGTCGTGCAGACTCTATGGGCCAAATGGCCTCCTCCTGCACTGTAGGGATTCTATGATTCGCAAGGAGGCAAATCTCACCATATAATGCTTTGCACAGAATAAGAACGTTTTTGGTTTAACTTATTTTGAAATTTTGGTTGTACATATGAACTCATTTTTTTATTTAAAAAAGAGAGGGGAGGGAATCTATTTATTGTACATTAATTGTGTTAAATTATGGTAGATGGTGACTATTAATTGACAATTCACTTGTGCCCCAAATATTGACAAAAACTGGAACTGTGGTGGTTGAATTTATAGGTGTATGTTTGTAATGTGACTGTGTAAATGGTTATAAAAATATTTTAAAATTGGCTCGAGTTCTATCCTTCATCAACTAGCTTCCTGGAATACAACATTTGAAACAATAAAAAAATTACTTTTCTGGGGGATTGCTTATGTTTCTTCACCCTACTTTGCAGAGTGGCATTCTTCTCATAATATAAGTAATATTCAAATTTAGGCAATCAAATCTGGCTCAGTTTTGATAAATTCGCAAAACTGAGTTTCATTTTAATCCTGACAATGACGCCCTGACTCTCAAAAGCAAAGTAAAGAAAATTGGAATCCAGAAGAAGGGAATTGGAATGTAACAAATATTTTGATACCGATTGATATATATATTTTTTTAATTGAAGGCTTCTATT
Organism: Scyliorhinus torazame; assembly: GCF_047496885.1. NCBI lineage: Eukaryota > Metazoa > Chordata > Chondrichthyes > Carcharhiniformes > Scyliorhinidae > Scyliorhinus > Scyliorhinus torazame. Next base: position 385,266,942 of record NC_092707.1, read on the forward strand.
CTTTGTGGGACTGTCAGAAATCACAAAAACCTCTGTGCATAAAACTGATCATTTTTGACAATTTTGTAAGTATTTATTTTAGTGCAGTCAAGCAGCTTAAAAAGGCAGTAAACAAAGACAGACAGCACCAGATGGAACATGAGCTGTTAGTTCGTGAGACGCAGTGCGGGATGGAACATAAGCCAGCAGTCAATAGGAGAATGAAGAAATGTGGAGGAAGATGCAACACCCTGGTCCAACTGGGATCAGATGTTCCCCTCCCTCCTTAGTTAAACCAGTATAAAGTCTGTGATTAATCCCTTGTTATATTAAAGAAGCCAGCATGAGTGAGGCACATTAAGCAGTATCATCTCACTTGCTCCAGTTGGTTTTTTTCATGCTGTAGTCAATAGCACTGTGGTTCCTTCTGAAACTTGAAGCAGTAGTATAAATGTGCAGGTACTTGTGTGCAACTCACAATGGTGCATATATCCACCTGAGAGTGCATAGTGCAGCTCCCAGGTTTTGGAGGAAACTGGAGCACCCGACTTCAACTAGCTGCATACTAGAAAACCTATTCATTAGTTACGTGAAGGGGACTTAGTGGAGGGGAAGATTTGCACTAGTCAGTAGATAGGAGAGTCTCACTTCCATAACACACATTGGTTTATGTAGGACTGTGCCTGCTCCAATTCCTATTGTGGAGCTGGCATGGTGCTGGTGCAGTGCCAAGCCACCTAGTTATGTGTTTCAGTGGAGGCAGGCCAGCCAATTGAGAATGCAATTCCGGTGCTTGTTACTGGGAGTTTCATGCTGAATCCATGCTGTTGCATAAATTAAATATGAAAATATTGTTATAACAGTGACTAACATCTTCTAAGTTTTGGAGAATGTGTTTCTCAACATTTAAGGGAACGTTGAGCACTTGAAGAAAAATGTATGTGGGGGAAAAAAAGGTAAATAGATCACAGTTGATAGTTTTAATGTTGAATTGGAGTTTTAATGTTGAACTGGAGCAGTCACAGTGGACCAAATGAACAATGACAATATTGATGCATTATGTTTCAGCGGAACAAGACCTCCAGCCAGAGCCTCGGTATTCAGGTCTGATTCAACTTCTTTGAAAGGATTTTTTAAAAAATTCTTCCCCTCTTGGCTCTTGTTGGATATCTAAGGGTTAATCCTGTTTGTTCCTGTCTATTCCGTTATTTTTCCCTTTATTTTTGTTGTTACCATTTTGATCCATGGATGAAATATGGACCTGTGACTTTAATGCAGCCTATATCTTGAACTCAAACAAAAGCAATGGTTGTATATTTAAATCAATCAGGAAGAACCCGGAAGGCATCAGTAATTACTCACTTTGATTAACTTGGCTGGTAGTCAATGCATCATCCCAAAAAGCTGTGCCTGGATCAGCCCAAAAAGCTGTGCCCGGCTCGGTGACAAGTGGTGATTGGTTCTGGTCCCACTGATATGTTTTCAGTGTCACAAGGCTGGAGTTCGTTTCACTTTCAGTTCTGCAGGCTGCATGGAAGAATCTAACCAACTCACTCCAGAAATATCTGGTTAATTCTTACCAAAAAGCCACCGAAAATCTGATATCTCTCGCTCTCCAGAAAAGGTTGATGTAAAGCAGAATCCAGAACCTGATAACTCTCTCTCTCCAGAAAAGTTTTATGTGAAGCAGAACATGATAACAGTCCCTCTGCAGAACAGGCTGTTGTGAAGCCAGAGGCCTCTCCTGGAAAAGCTGTAAGGTATACTGTTGAACTGCAAAGGAGATCATTGCAGGCTGTAGGACAGAGACTTTAAACCACACTCATACTGTGAAGAAGGTGCACTGAAGAATTCATCATCTGAACCAAGAACTCTTACCTTTAGACCTTAATCCTGATTATTTTTCATCCCTTTCCACCCCTCTGTTTGTCTGTCTTGTGTGTGTGGGTAGAGTGTGGAACAGTTAAAGGGGTTCGTAGGTTAGCTTGCTTGTTATCCAGCTGTAAGTATTGCATGTTTCAATTTTATTCCTGTTATAAATAAACGGCAATTGTGTTTCAACTTACAAACTTGATGACTGAAACTATTGAGCAGCCAAGGGCCAAAGATTTTGGAAATGTTTACAAGAATTATTGGTTAATTCACTTGTGTTGTGACTCTGGGGCCTGTGGGGTTGGATTTGACCCTGCAGTAGCCCAGGGTGTCGTAACAGATAACAGTTCCATAAAATACTGTCAGAACGCTAGTACCCCACCCTAGAGAGCATTTTTAAGAGGTGAGCCAAGACCAGGGAATATAATGAGACTATTACCAAGGAGTACAGCACAATCTGAGAGTGGGCTAGCAGTGTACATGAGTGAGGAATCAGTGATTCTAGTGTATTTAGATTTTCAAAAGGCTCTAAGTGAATGCCACACAAGAAGTTGTTCGAGAGGATTTGGTTCATGAGATTGGAGGTAATGTAGTAGCTTGGGCTGAGGACTAAACAGGTCATTTTTGGATTGTTAGATTATATCTAGTGGGGTGTTGCAAGGATCACTGCTTATGCCTTCGTCATTTACAATCTATAATCAATGACTGACTTGAGAGGGGGGAGTGTAATGTATTTGAGTTTTCTGATAATACAAAGTTAGGTGGGAATGTAAAGAGGCTGCAAAGTAATATCAACATTTTAATTGAGTTGATAAGAAGTTGATACATGGAGTATAATGTGAGGAAATATGAAATTATCCACATTGGTAGAAAAATAGAGAAGCAGAACAATTTTTTAAAGGTGAGAGACTGGGAAATATTGGTATGCAGAGGGATTGGGTGTCCTTGTACACAAACCACAGAAAGTTAGCATGCAGGTACAACAAACAATTAGGAAGAAATATGGTATGTTTTTTATCTCAAGGGGTTGGCCTATATGAGTGCGGTTTCTTGCTGAAATTAGATAGGACTTGGTGCAATTCTTTTCTCCCTGCCTAAGAAAGGATATACTTACCTACTTTTTAAAAAGACTTTGTGATGATATGCATAAAGCAATTCTGTATATAGTATTATACACGACCTCCGACAAGCAGGTGGTAGTGTGGCAGTGTAAGTCCACCATGCGGCTCTGATCTGACTGATCCCGCCTCGGACTGATCTGTAAGAACACTATTCACGACGCCCTATGCTGCTCTAGGTCGTGTATTTGCTTTGTTTGGCCCCTTGTTCCGCATTGTAACCAATCACTGTTTGTCAATGTACCATTCGTCAATGTACTCTGTTGATTATTCTTTTTGTCTACTATGTAAGTACTGTGTGCGTACGTTCCCTCGGCCACAGAAAAATACTTTTGACTGTACTTCGGGACATGTGACAATAGATCAAATCAAAGAAATGAAATCAGATCAAATCTGTGCCTCGAGGCAGTTGGGAGTAAGTGGTGCTGGTGGATAGACATATTTTGCATTAGCTCTATAATAGTTAGTTAGTATTAGTAGTTTGTTATTTATTTATTCCAGTTATCTTTACCACGCAATTGTTTTGTAATAAATTATTTAAACTAGATGTTCTGTAGTGCATCATTCATATCAGTCTACAGAACATGACAGATTTCACTAGATTGATTCCTGGATTGTCCTATGGGGAAAGAATGAATAGAATGGTGTATGTTCTCTGAAATTTAGAAAAATGAAAGGTGGTCTCCTTAAAATGTATAAAATTCTTAGAGGACTAGACGGGATAGATGCTGAGTGGATGTTTTCTCTGACTGAGAATTTAGAGCTAGTGGTCATAGCTTCAGGCTAAGGAGTTGGCTATTCAGGAGAGGGTTGTGAATCTGTAGAAGTCCCTAGTTCAGAGGGCTCTGAATGCCCTGTCAGGGAATATATTCAAGGCTGAGATGGATAGATTTTTGGACACTTATGGGAATCGAGGGATATAAAGTTTGAGGTCGAACATCAGCCATGATCTTATTTGGCACAGCAGGTGTGAGGAGTCTTACTCCTCTTGTTCACAGCCAATTCTGATCCTGCCAATTCCTGCATCCAAGCACATATATTTTGCAGTCTGAATCATTGGATATTGATGAGGTGGAAAATTGGCTGTTTTTTGCAGTCAAAGTTCCCAGAAACAATTAGATTAATTTTAAAAATAGGATGTTAAGGAAATAAAGCAGTTGATTCATGTACTGAAGGAATGTTTGTTTTATTAACAATATTATTGAATACAGATAAATTAGAGAAGCTTGACCTGACTTTGCAAGTAGTGCATCAAAAAAACACAAAAATTGAATATGTCATCTATAATATATGTTAGGAATTATTTCTTCTGATTGTTCATGAAGTTATCACATCAGCTTTGTAGAATTAAAACTTTTGGTTCTTATTTCTGTATCAATCACTCATGACTATCACAGGTGGAAGACACAAGATCAAATGCTTAATATGTTCCAATACACCTCTTCTTCACAAGTCATGGTGCTGGATTTTCGCCACAAAGCTGGTAGCTCGAGTCCGAAAACCTCCCGACTAGCTATAACGACCTTGGTTTAATAAGCCCCGTTAGATCAATTTTCTCTCTTAGATGGTGGGGCGGCATAGATTTGGGCTAGCTGAAAACAGAACCTAGGCAGCCATGACCAGGTATGGGGGGTTGGGGTTGTGTTAAATGCCAAGGCAGGCTGATTAGAAAGCCAGCCTCACTTCTCTGGGACAATGTCACAGTTGTTTAGAATATGTAGCCCCTCTCACCCTCACCCCTCATACCCTCTCACCACATCCACCCATTTGCCAAAGCTCCTCCATGTCAACTCACACCCTTATGACCCATCAATGCCAAATCATGCTCCTTTGTACGTCAATACGCATGCAACTTGCATAACCACTCACTCTTTATCCACCATGGGTTGACCTCTGGAACCATGTGGAGATGAAAAGAAAAATAAACTTGTAACAATCCAGTACAGCTCTCACTCATACATACTTGATGGTGAAAAACCCATGAAACCCATTCAAAGATTTTAAATCTCCTCATGCGGCTAATCTCTTGTAAAAGCAATCTGCATTCAGACCTCACAGATACATAGAAAATAGAAGCTTTTGAACCTGCTCTGCCATTCATTATGATCATGGCTGATCATCAAGTTCAGTATCCTGATTCCCGCCTCTTTCCCCCCCCCCCACCCCATATCCCATGATCCCTTTAGATTCAAGAGCTATATCCAATTCCTTCTTGAAATTACACAACGTTTTCACCTCAACTACTTTCTGTGGTAGCAAATTCCACAGATTCACCACTCTCTAGGTGAAGAGATTTCTCCTCAACTCAGTCCTATAAACTTTACCCCTTATCCTCAAACTATGACCCCTAGTTCTGGACTCCCCCACCATTGGGAACATTCTTTCTGAGTCTACCTTGTCTAATCCTGTTAGAATTTTATAAGTTTCTATGAGATCCTCTCTCACTCTTCTAAAATCCAATGAATATAATCCTAACCAACTTAGTCTCTCCTCATATGACAGTCCCGCCATCCCAGGAATCAGCCTGGTAAACCTTTGCTGCACTCCCTTCACAGCAAGAACATCCTTTCTCAGACAAGAAAACCAAAACTGCACACAATACTCCAGGTGTGCCCTCGTCAATTACAGTGGACAGGCAATGGCAGGCATTCAAGGAAAGAATAGGTGAACTCCAAAAGTTGTTTATTCCTATTTGACGCAAGAGTAGAAAGGGAACCGTGGCCAAACCATAGGTTTACAAGGGAAATTAGAGATAGTATTAAATTCAAAGAAGAAGCATACAAATTAAAAAGAAAAAGCACTAGACCTGATGATTGATAAAATTCAGCAAAGACGGACTAAAGAATTGATTAAAAAAGGGAAAGTAAGCTAGCAGGGAACATACAAACTGACTGTAAAAGTTTTGATAGGTGTGTAAAGAGAAAAAGACCCTTTACAGTCAGAAATGGTGAAATTCATAATGGGGAAGAAAGTAATAAATGGCCAAGGAACTAAATTTGCACTTTGCTTCTGTCTTCTCAAAGGAAGACATGAATAATGTACCGGAAATTTTGACAAACACAAGATTTAGTGAGGAGCTGAAGGAAATTAGTATTAGTAGAGAAACAGTTTTGGGGAAATTAATGGGATTGGCGACAGATAAATCTCCAGGGCCTGATAATCTTCATCCCAGAGTACTTAAGGAAATAGCCCAAGAAATAGGCAGTCATTTTCCAAAATTCTTTGGACTCTGGAATGGTTCCTACAGATTCGAGGATAACTAATATAACCCCACTATTCAAAAAGAGAGGTTGAGAGAAAACAGGGAACCTAACGTTGGTAGGGAAGTTGCTAGAGTCAAGTATCAAGGATTTCATAGCACAGCATTTTGAAATCAGTGATATAATCTGACAAAGTCAGTCCATCATAGCCAACTCATGCCTTGTACCATCATACTTACCTTTATTTAGATTCAGGATCCTAGTCTCAGAATCAACTACCTCACTATCCACCATGATAAAGTGTTCCATCATATTCTATACAGTTGTATTCAGTCATCCCCAAGGGTTCTCTCACAGCTAGATTGCCAACTAACCCTTTCTCATTACATAACTCTGTGTCTAAGATGGCCTGGTCCCTTGTTGGTTCCTCGATGTATTGGTCCAGAAAACCATCCCGTAACTCTTAAAAGCCTCTTTAAACAATCAATCAACTGTGAATTCAGAACCTCTTGCTGAAATAATTGTAGCTATTGAAATTTGGCCAAGCATTCTTTTTTTTTTTACCCATTCAAGAAATGTGGGCTTCACTGGCTCAGCCAGCATTCATTGCCTGTCCCTCATTGACCTTGAGAAGCTTGTGGTGAGCTGCCTTCTTGAACTGTTACAGTACATGTGGTGTGGGTACACCCACTGTTAAGGAGGAAAATTCAGGATTTTGACCCAGTGAAGGAACAATAATATATTTCTAAGTCAGGATGGTGAGTGACTAATAATGATCTGGAAGAAGGAACTGAAGGCACTGTTGCTAAGTTTGAAGATGATACAAAGATCTGTAGAGGGTCAGGTAGTATTGAGGAAGCAGGCGTGCTGCAGAATGACTTGGACAGGCTAGGAGAGTGTGCAAAGAAGTGGCAGATGGAGTACAATGTGGAAAAGTGTGAGGTTATGCACTTTGGAAGGAGGATTGGAGGCATAGACTATTTTCTAAATGGGGAGATGCTTAGGAAATGAGAAGCACAAAGGGACTTGGGAATCCTTGTTCACGATTCTCTTAAGGTTAACGTGCAGCTTCAGTCAGCAGTTAGGAAGGCAAATGCAATGTTAGCATTCATGTCAAGAGGGCTAGAATACAAGACCAGGGATGTACCTCTGGGGCTATATAAGGCTCTGGTCAGACCCCGTTTGGAGTACTGTGAGCAGTTTTGGGCCCCGTATCTAAGGAAGGATGTGTTTGCCTTAGAAAGGGTCCAGAGGAGGTTCACAAGAATAATCCCTGGATTGAAGAGCTTGTCGTATGAGGAACAGTTGAGGACTCTGGGTCTGTACTCATTGGAGATTAGAAGGATGAGGGGGCTATTGAAATTTGGCCAAGCCAAAACTGACAGGATACTGCGAGGCCTGGATAGAATGGACGTGGAGAGGATGTTTCCACTTGTAGGAAAAACTAGAACCAGAGAACATAATCTCAGATTAAAGGGATGATCCTTTAAAACAGAGATGAGGAGGAATTTCTTCAGCCACAGGGTGGTAATTTGTGGAATTCTTTGCTGCAGAAGGCTGTGGAGGTCAAATCAGTGAGTGTCTTTAAGACAGAGATAGATTCTTGATAAATAAGGGGATCAGAGGTTATGGGGAGAAGGCAAGAGAATGGAGATGAGAAAAATATCAGCCATTGTTGAATGGCAATGTTGACTCGATGGGCCAAGTGGCCTAATTCTGCTTGTATGTCTTATGGACTAGGAGGGGAACCTCCAGGTTCTGTGGTGGTGTTTCTATGCATCTGCTACCCTTGTCTTAATAGATGGTAGTGGTCGTTGGTTTGGCAGGTGCTCTGTAAGGAGCCTTGTGGAATTCCTGCAGTGTATTGTGTACATGATATACACTGCTGCTATCGTGCATAGGTGGTAGAGGGAGTGAATGTTTGTGGATGGGGTGCCAATTAAGTGGGCTGTTTTGGCTTGGACATGTCAAGCTTCTTGAGGGCCATTGGAGCCGTACTTGTCCAGGTGAGGGGAGAGTATTCTCTTGTACCCCTTACTTGTGGCTTATAGATGATGGACCACTTTGGGGAGTCAGAAGGTGAGTTAATCGCCACAGGATTCCTAGCATCTGACCTGCTCTTCTTGTCAAAGTATTTATATGACTGGTCCAGTTTAGTTTCTGGTCAATGGTAACCTCCAGAATGTTGATCGTAGAAGATTCAGCTATGGTAATACATTTGAATGTCATGGGGCGGTTGTTAGATTGTCTCTTGTTGGAGATGGTCATATCCTTGCACTTGTGTTTCACAACTGTGACTTGCCATTTGTCAGTCCATGCCTGGATATTGTCGAGATCTTGCTCCACTTGGACATGAACTGCATCAGTGTCTGAGGAGTTACAAATGGTGTTGAACATTCAGCAAATATCCTCACTTTTGAAGATAGTTAGGCCTAGGATACTTCCCTGTGGAACTCTGACAGTGATGTCCTAGAACTCAGTTGACTGATCTCCAACATTCGCAAGCATCTTCCTTTGTGCTAGATATGACTCCAACCGGTGCCGTTGGCGGCACGGTAGCACAGTGGTTAGCACTGTTGCTTCAAAGCTTCAGGGTCCCAGGTTCGATTCCCGGCTTGGGTCACTGTCTGCGGAGTCTGCACGTTCTCATCGTGTCTGTGTGGGTTTCCTCCAGGTGCTCCAGTTTCCTCCCACAAGTCCCGAAAGACGTGCTGTTCGATAATTTGCACATACTGAATTCTCCCTCTGTGTACCCAAACAGGCACCGGAGTGTGGAGACTAGGGGCTTTTCACAGTAACTTCATTGCCTACTTGTGACAATAATAAAGATTATGTTATATTATATCATTTACATAATGATATAATAATAGCCCTTGGGAAATATCAACAAGGAATTCTATTGAAACTGCACGAACAGATGATGATGATTTTTCAAATCCACACCAGAAAGCCTGTCAATCGAATGCAGATGACAGCATTAGCCTGATTTTCAAGGAATATGAGATTTAAAAAACTTCAGATGATGACACTTAACAGACCTTGTCCTCCCATTGGGAGTATTTGCATCTACTTCACAATGACTCCCACAATGTGGGTTAAGACCCATCAGAACAGCCAAAATGGGGCCTATTTGAACTTAGCACTATATTAAAATCACACACTGACTCTTTCCCCCTGATAGTAACAATGGAATCTGTCGAAAACTGTTAGGATGACTTCTGCATCCATGTCCTGCCCACCGTTTTTGAGAGAATCTTCATGACTCTGCAAGTACCCCAGCCTATAGTTTCTGTTTAATACTTCTAGATTTGAGTTTTGATGGTTTCAGTTTAGTTGACCTATACAGTGATTTTTACATTTTAATGAGTTGGGTTATGTATGTTTAATGTTTATTTTCCTGCTCAAAAAAGCTCTGGGACTTCCTTTTGTTATTTTGAACTTCTACATAATGTGTGAATGAAGAAGAACGATCAGTTCGAAAGGGAAGCAAAAAGAGAGTTCAGAAAGGCAAAGCAACAAAATCTAAATGCAACCAAGATAAAAGTGAAGAATTTTGTAGCTAAACTAGTCTCCTAAAATGCCACGAAGGTTTGTTACAGTTTTAATTCTCACTCTTCCACCTTTTCCAGAACTGAAGCTGCAACATCCCCTTACTGGCTGACTTGTCACATTAATACATTTAAAATGAGCCAGCTGGCATTGTCTGTGCACTTGGGCAAAGTTTGCTTTGGGGCTCTGTCAGTAAGAAGATTATTGAAATAATTATAAGTTAAAAATTGATGAGGACGAAACAAGAATTCAAATGGGTTCGCATGTACTGTTAACTTATTAATCATTGTAGTACCAGATGTATAACAAGGTTGTTTTTTTTCACATTTCTGCATGGAATACTAATCAATCTGTGGTAATGAATATATCTCTCAATTTAATCTTTTGAGTATTTGAAATTTACAGATTATGTTTGGTAGTAAAATTCAGATGGGTTTTGAAAGCAGACCTTCCAACATTAATTATCAATGGTTCATAAAATTTGAAGAACATTTGATCAATTTGAAAGAAACGGAGAATATTCCTGAGGAAAGTTGGAACTCTAGCTATTAGTGAAAGATCACACCAAGAGCTGCTGTACAAGCAGGAATTATTCAAAACATTTTGCACAGATCAGATAACTATTTCAGATTCTCACAGTAATTGTGTAAATTTGGGCAGCACGGCAGCTGTTAGCAGTTGTTAGCACTGCGGCCTCACGGCACCGAGGTCCCAGGTTCGATCCCAGCTCTGGGTCACTGTCCGTGTGGAGTTTGCACATTCTCCCCATGTTTGTGTGGGTTTCGCCCCCACAACCCAAAAGATGTGCAGGCTAGGTGGACTGGCCACGCTAAATTTCCCCTTAATTGGAAAAAAATGAATTGGGTATTCTAAATTTTTTTTTTTTTAATTAATTGTGTAACTTTCTATATAGAAAAGCAATAGAATATTGTTAGAAAAGCTTAGGAAAACCAAATGATAGCAGAGTCTGCTAGAAAAATATTATATAAAATTTGAATTGGCTTGTCCAGTCCTTTGTGATGGCGTCCCCCAGGCCCCGACCCCTCCACATGCACTGGGATTAAGCAGACTGTACCTGCTGTGCTCCAGAAAATAAAATCAAGCTTTTCCAGATTTTTTCTGTATATTTTCTGCATCGGTGGCACAGTGGTTAGCTCTGCTGCCTAACAGCACCAGGGACCCGGGTTCAATTCCGGCCTTGGGTGACTGTGTGGAGTTTGCACATTCTTCCTCTGTCTGCGTGGGTTTCCTTTGGGTACTCCTGCTTCCCCCCTCAATCCAAAAGATGTGCAGGTTAGGTGGGATTACGGGTTACAAGGATAGGGCAGGAGAGTGGGCCTAGGCAGGGTGCCCTTTCGGAAGGTCGGTGCAGACTGGCCTCCTTTTGCACTGTAGGGATTCTATGATCAATATGCCATAAAGTCAGAAAAGGTGATAAAATAGAATAGTGTACAGTACAGAAGGAAGTTATCCTAGAAAGTAATGTCACGTTAAAATATGTTGAAAGATTATTTACAATTAATTTTCTTTTACCATTTTCAGTCACCAGAAAAGTGAAAATCATGAAAAACAATATTATTTAAAACTCAATTGAAATGATAATTTTACTGGTAACGTTTGTAACTCTTCACTCATATTCAGTGTACTGTATTCACCAGCAAATGAATATATTGCACAGAATAAAGAGAGTTGAACTGAGGAATGTTAAAAAATTGCTGTTAAGATCACAGTCCTCCAACATTCAGTATTTCCCTTTGCTGAAGCGGCAGGTTATTTCAATTTTAACTAAATTAAATAGAAAATTAAAGAGCATTGTTCAAATATAATTACTTCAAAGTAATATTTATAAATCAAGCTTTTATTATTTTTTTAAATCACCCGTGAGGATGACCATAACCCACTTTGGACTTATTGCACACCAGCTAATCATTCCTATTTACTGATGTTTGTGCTGATTTCTTGTACGCAGTTTGTTCTCTCTTTGAAGGCAGTAAGCTACCAATTTATTTTCCCCAATATACATCTATCTTTTGGTGTCAACTGGGCTATATTTCATTGCAGCCTTCCTCAACTCTTTCTCTGTAGTTTAACCAACACATACTCTTCTCATTTGGCTTTCTGAGCAGGAACACTTGAAGACAGTGCTGATCTTTGTTGAAGCAGGACCTATTTCCAATGTGATTGGCGCTGGCCAATTCTTGGCTGCTACTGGAGTGTTTGTTTCTGGTTTGGGGTGCAGTGATTGGGAGAAGTGAAATTTCTGATACACTTTCCCACATCAAAGCATGGTCAACAGTGCCAGCTGTATATCTATTCAGAATTTCCTGCATCAGATAATACAACTGATCACTCTTGAAATGGATTGCACTGGACACCAAGAAAGCACTGGTGTTCCTGGCATCTAGCACTATTAAGGTACGTTGTATAATGTAAACCGCTATTTGAGCATATTTATATGTCGATGTGTTTATTGGTTTAAATTCCAGAGAGTACCAGGGAGCTGGCAGAACAACTCCCTGGCTGATTTTCCAATCGTGTCCCCCCAGGATACACAGATTTATGGCATAATTGAAGTGGAAAGCCTGTCCCTCTGTTCTTTTTATGAGTATTCCCACTGTACCAATTCAATCTTTCTGCTGCCTTTAGTTTTAAATAAACTTGTAGGTTCCAGATTCAGGCAACTCAATGTGGTGATTAAAATGTTAGAGTTCAATCTGCCTTGATTTTCCTTGTTCAGCTGATTGTCTATTTGAAAGTCAAAATTGAACTACAATAAAGAATAAGAAAAGCCATGGGAAAAGTTTCTTTAAATGAACTGTAATAACATTAAATTCACATGTAAAGTAAAGTGTTGTTTAGATGCAAACAATATGCTTTGAAATTCTGTGGCCTTGGTTTCATGTTCCCAGATTTCATCGTAGAGGGAGAGGAGTCCCTTAACTTGTGGCTCATGCTTCGAGATTTGTATCAGGACATGTTCTGAAACGGTTGCTTTTTAATCCAATGACGTTTGAGGACTTGGGCGATGCTTGCCCATGCCCTTGAGGATATTCTGACTGCTTTGCTTGCCCATAAAGTTTTGGTCCTGCAACCAACTTAAAAGTTGAAGTTGTTACAACTCCCTGAGCTCGTGCGTGGTTAATTCAAGCCCCACTTGACCCAGAGCTACAATACAATTGAAATTATTAACTATTATTTTAGGAAACACTCAAAGTTTCCCTTGGCTGCACAATAACTACAGTCACCAGGTTTGTAAAATGTAAACACAATTAATGTTATTAATAACAGTAACTATAATTAAATATGCAGCAAATACAACAAGTTAACTATCATCTAATTCCCAACCACCCCCCCGCCCCACTTAAACTTGCCCCACCCTCTATACATATCCAAACCAGACAGACAAACACAGAGGGGAGAAGAGGGGTGTAAAAGTAATAATGAAAGTAAAAGATCAGAGTCTTTGTTTCAGATTGTTGTTTCTAGCACCTTGCTTCAATGTAGGCTTTAGTTCGAGGTTTTATGCTTTCAGTTTTCACTGTGGATGCATTCAGGACTCTGAAGTTTCAGATATGCAGCAGCTTTTCTGGAGGAAACACAAAGGAGAGAGAGGAGCTTCTTCCCCCTGAGCGTCCAGGCAGCACGGTAGCATAGTGGTTAGCACAATTGCTTCACAGCTCCAGGGTCCCAGGTTCGATTCCCAGCTTGGGTCACTGTCTGTGGGAAGTCTGTACATTCTCCCCGTGTCTGCGTGGGTTTCCTCCGGGTGCTCCGGTTTTCTCCCACAGTCCAAAGATGTGCAGGTTAGGTGGATTGGCCATGCTAAATTGCCCTTAGTGTCCAGAATTGCCCTTAGTGTTGGGTGGAGTTAAAGAGTTATGGGGATGGGGTGGAGGTGTGGGCTTGGGTGGGGTGCTCTTTCCAAGAGCCGGTGCAGGCTCGATGGGCCGAATGGCCTCCTTCTACACTGTAAATTCTATGATTCCCTGGGCTCTTTGAAAATCAACCCGCTCAGGCAGGACCCAATCACAGCCTGTTACCAAGCAGAATACGGCCATTGGCCACCAGCCAACCAATCGAACTGAGTCCCACCAATCTCTCAGGTGCTGAAAAGTCTGAGTTCTACTGTCGAAAGGCTAGCACAGTGTTCTGTTTTGTGACTTGTGAAGTCCTCGCTTCCCTTGTTTGACTTAAAGATAAATTTCCATGAAGCATCCATGGATCAAAGCAGCAAAAATAAAAAAAGAAGGAAAAAGGGAATCAACAGGAAGGGTCCTTACAAAGTCATATTTTATCCCATATCTGATCATACAGTGACATTCACTGTCATTATGATCAATAATGTACCTCTGATGGTTGCAAACCATTTCTGCCATGATTTTCTCTCATGGACCACAACCATCCAGTGGTAAGACAGACTATGGGTGAAATTTTCCCAAAAAATGGCCAAGTGTCAGATTCTGACTGAAAACCAGCCTGTTTCTCTCTAGAAATGCAATTACATTTTCTCACCAGTTCTGGAAATCTGCTAGAAGAAAATCAGGGGGCATGATTTAAAAAGAACAGAGAAAAGTACAGCACAGGAACAGGCCCTTTGGCCCTCCAAGCCTATGGTGATTATGATGACCTCACTAAAACAAACTTCTGCCCTTATTCGGTCCGTATCCCTCTATTTCCTCCCTATTCATGTACCCATCCAGATGCCTCTGAAACGTTGCTAACGTGTGCCTGCTTCCACCACATCCTCTGGCAGCTCGTCCCAGACACCCACCACTCTCTGCGTGACTGCACATCTCCCTTAAACTTTCCCCCTCTCACCTTGAACCTGTGCCCTCTTGTAATTGACACTTCCACCCTTGGAAAAAGCCTCTGACTTTCCACCCTGTCTATGACTCTCATAATTTTGTAGACATCTATCAGGTCTCCCCTCAGTCTCCGTCTTTACAGTGACAGTGGAAATTAGCCATGCTAAATTGCCCAAAGGTTAGGTCGGGTTACGGGGTTAGGAGTGGGTGATTGGCCCTGGGTAGGGTATTTTATCGGAGCAATGGCCGGTGCAGACCCGATGGGCCGAATGGCCTCCTTCTGCACTGTAAGGATTCTATTCTATGATTCTATGAAACAATCCTACTTTATTCAACCTCTCCTCACAAGCAACACCCACGAGACCAGGCAACATCCTGGTGAACCTTCTTTGCACTCTCTCCAAAGCTTCCACGTCCTTCTGATAATGTGGTGACCAGAACTACATGTAATACTCCAAATGTGGCCAAACCAAGGTTTGATATAGCTGCAACATGTATTCCAACTCCTGTACTCAATGCCCCGGCTGATGAATGCAAGCATGTCATATGCCTTCTTAATCTGCCACTTTTAGGGAGCTGTGGACTTGCACTCCCAGATCCCTCTATGTTAATGTTCCTAAGGATCTGCCATTTACAGTATAATTCATATCTAGATTTGATCCTCCAAAATGCATCACCTCGCATTTGTTCGGATTAAACTCCTTGGGGTGGCACAGTGGTGCAGTGGTTAGCACTGCTGCCTCACGGCGCTGAGGACCCAGGTTCGAACCCGGCTCCTGGTCACAGACCCTGTGGAGTTTGCACACTCTTCCCGTGTCTGCATGGGTCTCACCCCCACAACCCAAAGATGTGCAGGGTAAGTGGATTGGCCACAATAAATTGCCCCTTAATTGAAAAAAAAAGAATTGGGTACGCTAAATTTATAAAAGAAAAAAATAACTCCATCTGCCATTTCTGCGCCCAAATCTCCAATCTATCTATATCCTGTTGTATCCTTTTGACAATCCTTGGCACTAGCAGCAACTCTGCCAATCTTCGTGTCATCTGCAAACTTACTAATCGGTCTCACATTTTCCTTCAGATCATTTATATGTACTACAAACAACAGAGGCCCCAACACGATTCCTGCAGAACACCACTAGCTACAGATCTCCATTTTGAAAAACACCCTTCCACTGCTACTCTGTCTTTTATAACCAAGCCAGTTCTGTATCCATCTAGCCAATCCACCCTGAATCTCATGTGATTTTAGTTTTTGTGCCAGTTTGCCACGTGTGACTTTGTCAAAGACCTTACCAAAGTCCTTATAAACGACATCTACAGACCTTCCCTCATCAATTTTCTTTGTCACCTCTTCAGAAAACTCAATCAAGTTGGTGAGACATGACCTTTTCTGTACAAAACCATGCTGCCTGTCACTAACTAGTCCATTTTCCTCTAAATGTGCATCTATCCTGTCCCTCAGTATCTTTTCCAAAAGCTTCCCAACCACTGATGTCAGGCTCACCGGCCTATAATTTGCTGGATTATCCGTGCTTCTTCTCTTAAACAAGGGAACAACATTGACTATTCTCCAGTCCTCTGGAATCTCACCTGTGGTCAAAGAGGATGTGAAGATATCTATTGAGGTCACAGGTATTTCTCGCCTTGTCTACCGCAAGGCTGTTTAGCACAGGGCTAAATCGCTGGCTTTGAAAGCAGACCAAGGCAGGCCAGCAGCATGGTTCAATTCCCGGAACAGACTCCCCGAACAGGCGCTGGAAATATGGTGACTAGGGGCTTTTCACAGTAACTTCATTTGAAGCCTACTTGTGACAATAAGCGATTTTCATTTCATTTCATTTTCATTTTTATTTCATTTCATTTTTCATTTCATTTCAGTAACCTGGGATAGATTCCACCCAGCCCTGAGGACTTGTCTACCTAAGCAAGAGGGTGGCCAGGGTAAAGATTGGACCACTTAAGGACAGTGGGGAGAATCTATGTGTTGAGACAGAGGAAATGGGCGAGGTACTAAATGAGTACTTTGCATCAGTGTTCATCAAAGAAAGGGACTTTGTGGAAGATGATTCTTGGGTAGGGTGTGTGGACAGTCTGGTTCATGTCAACATCGAAAAGGAGGAGGTATTGGGTTTTTAAAAAGATGTTAAGATAGATAAGTCTCCTGGGCCAAATGGGATTTACCCCAGAATATTGAGTGAAGCAAGGGAAGAAATGTCTGGAGCCTTGACTGACATCTTTGTATCCTCCCCTAATTGCTGAACAGTTTCTTCCCAGGTCTGCCTCCTACTCTGTGGGTTAGTGGTGCTGATATCTGTACTAAATATAATCACTGTTGTCCATATCAATCTTTACTACCAGTTCTGCTTCCTACAATTCTGAATTATCTCTTACGTTTGGTCCAGTAAGCCATTATCTCTGACGTCCAGCGAGTCATTACCTCTTTCTTCCAGTAAGCCATTTCCCAATCAGTTCTGTCATGGATACTTATTAGGGATCAAAGATCCTACATCATGCCTTGTCTAGCTCCCAAACAGTAATGATAAGAGGTCTCTTTTGAACTAATCTTTACCACTGGTAACAAACTAAAACTCTGAGAAGCTGAAAATAGGGCATGACCTGTTCAGTTGTGCAGCATTCCTGCAGTTATTGTGCTTGAATTGCTTTTTCCAAAAAAAACATTAGCTGGTATTTTGAAATTTATAAGGGGGATTTATGGACTCTCAAGGTTGCAGTCGATTGTATCAATCAAAAAATTGAATTGGTTATTTTAGAAATATTTGTGACTACTAAAATATCATAAAGGTAAGTTCTGGTGTCAAATCTTTTGAGCAGTAAACAAATGATTGAACCATGTATGTCATCCATATGTATGTGAGTCTGTTGGGCTCAGGCAGCAAGTTTGTCAGATTGTGGACTGCAAATCACTGCCAAATGAGACTGCTAAAGATTTTTTCTCGAAAGTGTTGTGAGCTGCTATGGGTTGGGAGAGGTCCCAGTATATCACTCCGTTGCTACTTCTGTTTATCAGTATTGCTGTTCAGATGTCAGTGCCAAATATGCTGAAACATCTGTCAGTTTCACTGAACTGCAGTCTAGAATTTTAGTGTTTCCGAAGCTGTATTTTTGCGCCATCTATCCAAAAATAGGGGCAACTGTATTGGCTGTTCTGAACAAATCCAGTCAAATCACACTTAAAAAATAACATTCCTGCTTATTTTTCTTTTGCGTAATATTGTTAATATTTCAATTGAGTGAAAAAGAAACAATAGTAAAAGGGTGGTGCAGTGGTTAGCACAGCTGCCTCATGGCACCGAGAACCTTGATTCGATCCCGGCCCCAGGTCACTGTCTGTGTGGAGTTTGCACATTCTCCCTGTGATGCATGCATCTCACCCCCACAACCCAAAGATGTGCAGGGTAGGTGGATTGGCCACGCTAAATTGCCCCTTAATTGGAAAAAAAAGAAACAATGGTAAACCTTTTAACCACAGGTTTGTTTTAAAATTGCTACCAGAATTAATCTCTCATAAATTCCATTACTTTACTGCTCAATTGACTGTATTTTAATGACATAGTCCTAAACAGAAATAAGGAATTTGTAGGAATAAAACTTGGTTAATGAGCAAGAAAGTATAATATGATTCCTTGGGGAAGTGGCAGGGAGAGAAAATGAGAGAAATAAATTTCACATTAACTGAATTCAACACCCATTTTGTGGAAGTTCTACAAATAATTCAATCCAACTACAAATGAACACAATGTCAAAAACCAGCAAGAGTCTGCATAGTTACAATAATAGTTGGTCTGCGAACATTGCAAGTGCCTGAGCTATCAGTTAGAACATAGGTCTTCAAATTATGGTCCAAGAGTGCTGGAGATTCAATGTTGTTCAATGCTACATCTGTGCTGTATTGAAAATGTTTTTTATAATTGCAGTGCTATTTTCCTAAGAGGAACTTTCACTCATTTTGTTGTTAGGACACCTGGGGCGAAATTCTCCCCCAACAGCGCGATGTCCGCCGACTGACGCCCAAAACGGCGCCAATCAGACGGGCATCGCGCCACCCCAAAGGTGCTGTATGCTCTGCATCTTTGGGGGCCGAGCCCCAACATTGAGGGGCTAGGCCGACGCCGGAGGGATTTCCGCCCCGCCAGCTGGCGGAAATGGCGTTTGTTGCCCCGCCAGCTGGCGCGGAAATGACATTCGGGGCGGCGCATGAGCGGGAGCGTCAGCGGCCGCTGACAGTTTCCCGCGCATGCGCAGTGGGGAGAGTCTCTTCCGCCTCCGCCATGGTGGAGGCCGTGGCGGAGGCGGAAGGGAAAGAGTGCCCCCATGGCACAGGCCCGCCCGCGGATCGGTAGGCCCCGATCGCGGGCCAGGCCACCGTGGGGGCACCCCCCCGGGGTCAGATTGCCCCGCGCCCCCCCCAGGACCCCGGAGCCCACCCACGCAGCCTTGTCCCGCCGGTAAATACCTACTTTAATTTACGCCGGCGGGACAGGCAATTTCTTGGCGGGACTTCGGCCCATCCGGGCCAGAGAATTGAGCGGGGTGGCCCGCCAACCGGCGCGGCCCGATTCCCGCCCCCGCCCAATCTCCGGTACGGGAGACTTCGGCGGGGGCGGGGGCGGGATTCACGGCGGCCAACGGCCATTCTCCGACCCGGCGGGGGGTCGGAGAATGACGCCCCTGATCACCAGATGCGTTAATATTTCCAATGATTCCTCTCTCAGTATTTGTTTGAGAGCCATTTCAATGTGGATTTAAGTATGACTATAGCAGCATTATGTTCTCTAGAGGACTGACACAATAAAGTCCTTCAGGATTATAGAAGGGTTTTATAGGGTAGACAGAGGGAAATTGAAGAAGAGTTCTAAAAATTAGGTTACATTATTATGAGCTGGTCAGCAATAAATCCAATAGGAAACTCAGGGGGAAATCTTGGGCGCTGTTCTCCCAGCCCTGGGCTGGGCCGGAGAATCCCCGCGAACGGGCCACGCCGCCCCAACGCCGGCACGCGATTCTCTGCTCTGCAGAGAATCGGCGCCATTGGCACAGGCCCTGGTTGGCGTGGTGCCGGTCGTGGGCCGCTCTACACGGCCGGCCCACCGATTCTCCGGCCGGACAGGCCGGGCGGCCGTAAGAAAAGAGCAGAGTCCCACCGGCTCCGTTCTCACCTGCTCTGGGCTGGCGGGACCTCGGCATCGAAGGGCCGGGTGGCGGCCTGTGGGGGTGAGGGGGGGGTCTGACCCCGAGGGGGGGCCTCCGATGTGGCCTGGCCCACGATCGGGGCCCACCAATCGGCGGGCCGGCCTCTGTGGCTGGGGATCTCCTTTCCCACATGCCAGCCCCTGTAGTCCTGCGCCATGTGCGTCAGGGCCGGCATGTTGAAGGAGGCCGCTGCGCATGTCCTCGTTTGCGCCGGCGCAACTGCCCATGCGCGGATCCCATGGCGCACAGTTCACACCGGGATCAGCAGCTGGAGCGACGCGAACCACTCCAGCACTGTCGGGGCCAGAATTAGTCCTGGGAGCGACGGCGTTTATGACGGCGTGGACACTCTGCCGCGTGATGGGAGAATCCCGCCTCTTTTAACCAGAGAAGAGGTAGAACGTGGGTATCGCCACCATAAGATGTAGTTGAAGAATATATTATAAGGTCCGGAAAGGAGTCCACACCGAGCTGCACAGGTTGAATGAAAAGGAAAAAGGTTTTATGCAACAGAACAAGAGTACAGAGCAGTTACTCTACTACAGGGGCCACTCACAGTTCATGGCCCTTGGTTTTATACAGGATGTAGAAGGGGGTGCCCCGCCCCTCAGTGGGGGAGTGTGTATTCCCCATAGTCCTTTGAGAATATCAATCCCCAAGTCTCATAATGTCCCATGACCTGCTTACGGTTTCATTAATGTCCCTGACTTGCTTAACCTCAGATTATGACATTTATATTTTGTAAGGCTAGGGAACCAGTTATAGTTCAATGTTGAGGTTAACAATCCATTCAACAGCTTCAGTTGGTGCGTTGCAAATGGTTGAGATGTCACCAGAAATGGATCTCTCGGGGAAGGAGTTCATTAAGGGGGGGAATAGTCTGACTTGCATTTTTAAAAATTCATTCATGGGTGCGTGCTTCGCTGGCTAAGCCAGCATTTATTGCCCATCCCTATTTGCCCTTGAGAAGGTGGTAATGAGCTGCTTTCTTTAACCACTGCAGTCCATGTAATGTAGGTAAATCTACAGTACTGTTAGGGAAGGAGTTCCAGGATTGTGACCCAGCAACAGTGAAGGAATGGCAATATAGTTCTGAGAGAGATTGGTGTGTTGCTTAGAGGGGAACTTCCAGGTGGTGGTGTTCCCATGCATCTGCTGCCCTTGTCCTTCTAGATGGCAATGGTCATGGATTTGGAAGGTGCTCTCCAAGGAGCTTGGTGAGTTCCTGCAGTGCATTTTGTAGATGGTATATACCACTGCCACTGTGCTTTGATGGTGGAGGGAGTGAATGTTTGTAGATGAGACGCCAATCAAGCAGTTTGCTTTGTCCTGAATGGTGTCAAGCCTCTTGTGTTATTGGAGCTGCACTCATCCAGGCAAGTGGAGAGTATTCCATCACGCTCCTGACTTATGACTTATAAATTGTGGGGAGTCAGAAGGTGAGATCCTCTCGCAGGATTCCTAGCCTCTGACCTGCTCTTGCAACCACAGTATTTATATGACTCGTCTAGTTCAGCTTCTGGTCAATGGTAACCCCAGGATGTTGATAGTGGAGGATTCAGTGATGGTAATGCCATTGAATGTCAAAGGGCGATGGTTAGATTCCACTTGTGTGGCACGAATGTTACTTGCCACTTGTTAGTCCAAGCCTGAGTATTGTCCAGGACTTGCTGCATTTGGACATGAACTGCTTCAATCTCCACAGATGGCCACAGTCACACTTAAGCCATTCCACTTGTGGTACAGGTGTCTGCATATTCTGTGGTTATCCTCAAAAATGGAAGGTTGTCCGATTTCCCGTGAAAGGATGAAATCTGGACTGGATCAGTTTACAGATTGCAGTTGCTAAAGTTTGTCATCAACCAGGAGGTGTTCCATCGAGAGGTGGGCTGTTGTTAGTTTGTAGGTTGGAGTATGTGTTCCAGTTGGGGCTAGGGATTTCATATGCATATCTGGTTTTTTTTTGAAAGTTCAGTGCATTGTACTTCCTAGTTTGCTGTCTGTGACAGCACTTCAATGTGATTGGCTGCTTACTTTGCTTGATGATATCATTTTTGCTGGACGCTGGGAGATCCCTTTGATTTGGTGGCAGATTTCAACTGACATCAGTAAAAGTGAAATCCATGCCCTAGAGATCTCAGGATTTACTGCTGAATACGACTTTCTGGCCAACATAATTCCATGTGATTACAGTATTAGCCAATAGAGACTACAGTGGAAATAGATATAGTCATAGAATGGTTGCAGCATAAAAGGAAATTAGGTTGGCCCATTGTGTCCTCCAGCCACGAAGCTAATCCTGCTTGCTCACTCTTTCCTTGTAGCCCGACATATCTTTTCTCCTCAGGTGCTTATCCAATTCCCTTTTGATAGCCACAATTCACCACAGTCCCATGTCATGTATTCCAGTTCCTAACCACTCACTACATAAAAATACATTTTTCTCATGTCATCTCTGCTTTTTTCATTCAGCAGTTTAAATCGATCTTCTCTGGATATTTACTCTTCTGACAATGGGAGTAGTTTCTCCCCATGATGTAGGCCCCTCATTATTTTGAAAGCTTCCATCAAATCTCCGCTAATCTTCTCTCCTCTGAGGTGAACAATCCCAACTTCCCCCATTTAACCTTGTAACTGCAGTCCCTCATACCTGAAACCATTATCATACCTGGAACCATTTTTGGAAGTCTTTTCTGCACTTTCTAAAGCTTTCACTTGCTTCCTAAAATGTAATGTCCCAAATTGGACACAATGCTCCAATTGATGTCAACCAGAGTTTTATTAAAGTTCATCAGAGCTTTCTTATTTCTGTACTCTGTGCCTGTTTATAAAGCCCAAGATCCATATGCCCCTTTCTGAGCCTTCTATGGTCACCTTCAATGGTCTGTGGTCATACAAAGATCTTGCTGTTACTGCACCCCTTTGGAATTCCATCTTTTATTTTATATTGTCTCTCCTCATTCTTCTTCCCGAAATGTACTACTGCACACTTCACTACATCAACTTTCATCTACTACAAGACTGCCTATTCCACCAGCCTGTATGTGTCCTCTTGAAGTCTATCACTTACCCAATACTTCCAAGTTTGTGCCTTGCATATCCAGATCTAGATCATTCATATAGATCAAAAAAAGCAACTTTTGACCACTGGGGAACCCCTCT
The DNA here is from genome assembly GCF_047496885.1 of Scyliorhinus torazame. NCBI lineage: Eukaryota > Metazoa > Chordata > Chondrichthyes > Carcharhiniformes > Scyliorhinidae > Scyliorhinus > Scyliorhinus torazame. Next base: position 385,289,841 of record NC_092707.1, read on the forward strand.
TCATGCAGAGGCATGTTTTGCGGAGGCGATCCGCCGTTGGCTGGAGGCGATCTGCCATTGGTAGCAGCAAGTTCTTCTGGTCATACAACTGTCAACGTGGTTTGCCGTTGTAAGTACCCCTCACTGCTGGTGGGACTGGAAGATCCCGCTGGTGGGAACAGCCAGAAAGTTGTGCCAGTAAGTCCTCCCTAGAAGTAGCTTAAAGTTATTTCATTTTAACATATTTAACTCTCTAGGACCTCTTTTTAAAATTTATGCCATCATTGCTGATTTTACACCTTCTGCATTCTACCCCCCCCCCCCCCCTCCACCGTGAACACTGAACTCTGCTGCAGCCGCCGCAATGTTCTAATGCCAGAACTGCTACACTGTGACCAGAGGATCCCCCCCCCACCCATCCATACATACACACACACAGTTTCTTGTGTGAGTCCTCCGGATCTTTGTGCAACCTCCTTACCTGTCCCCGATGCTTCTTTCAAGAAAGCCTGTAGGACACGGGCTTGGCCCTGCAAGCTGTCATGACAGGGTTAGGAAACTGCAGACAGGAAGACAGAGACAGTGGGAAAGGATAGAGAGCGAGAGTGGGCAAGAAGAGAATAGAGAAAGGAGAGAGAGAGAGACAGTATGGGAGGAGGGGACAAAGTGGGAAAAGAAAGCACGCAGAAGATTGAGCTAAGTTTCAGGAGTGCTGTGTGTGAAACACGAAAGCTGTGCTGTTCAGGGCTTGTTTAGGTGATATAGTGTTATCTAGTTTAAATTGATATAGTATTTCTGTTATCATAGAATTTACAGTGCAGAAGGAGGCCATTCGGCCCATCAAGTTTGCACCGGCCCTTGGAAAGAGCAGCCCACTTAAGCCCACACCTCTACACTACCCCGTAACCCCACTTAACCTTTTGAACATTAAGTAGCAATTTAGCATGGCCAATCCACCTAACCTGCATGTCTTTGGACTGTGGGAGGAAACCAGAGCACCCGGAGGAATCCCACACAGACACGGGGAGAACGTGCAAACTCCACAGTCACCTGAGGCTGGAATTGATCCCGGGACCGTGGAGCTGTGAGGCCGCAGTGCTATGCACTGTGCCACCATGCCAATTTAGTTTGCAAGATATTAAATCTATGAATGCACAGTACTGCACATGTACTGTACAGTAGTTCAGTTTGTGCATTAGTTTTTCTGGGCAAGAAATGTCTGAAGGAGACTAACTCCATCTTTGACATTGATTCCTGTGGAAACCTATGATTCACATAACGTTATTCCACTTAGCGTCACGATCTTCATGAACTCAACTATAACTTTAAGTGATGACTTACTGTACCTTCTTCCAGTCCAAAAAACAGCCGTTTTCCATGACTCGGTTTCCTGCTGTTTCTTGTCGCTCAAACAACTTTGTATTCATGTGCCAATTTTCCTTTTATTCAATTTTGCTGACAGTCTTTCTAATATCTCCTCTTTGTCAATATATAGCCCATCCAGGATCTCAACTACCTTCACTTTCACTATGCCTTTGGCAGCGTCTTCTTCCTTGGCAAAGACTGATGTGAAGTACTCATTTAGTAGCTCAATCATGTCTTCTGGTTTCATGCATATATCCGCTTTTTGATTTGTAATCAACCCTGTCCTTTCTTTTACAACAGTTTTACTATTTATCTATTTATATACATACAGTAAATTTTTGGATTTCCTTTTATGTTAACTGCCAGTCTTTCTAATTCTGTCTCTTTGACTCCCTCATTCCCTTTTTCACTTCCTCACTGAACTTTCCATATTTATCAAATAATGTAAATATTCTACTGAAAATTACACAAGTTGGCTTGAGGTTGTGTATTGCTTTAATTGTTGCACATTTCAAATGCTGGGATGTATTTCGTATTTTAAAAAAATATGTATTTGCATATCATCTCCCACATGCTCGCCTTGCAATTTTCTTTTTTTTTGCTTTTTTCCTTAATTTTAGAGTACTCAATTCTTTTTTTCAATTAAGGGCAATTTAGCGTGGCCAATCCACCTACCCTGCATATCTTTTTGGGTTGTGGGTGTGTGAACCCGGGCCAGGACCGAACCCGGGTCAGGACCGAACCCGGGTCCTTGGGTCGTGAGGCAGCAGTGCTAACCACTGCGTCACCGCGCCGCTCTCCTTCCAATTTTCTGTCCTGGCTCCTCCAGGTTTATACCCGTCAAGAGAATGAATGACTTTCTCCTAATGCACTGTCAGTGCTTTCTCGAACAGCTGCTAGAAAATGGATCAGAGAAAGTCAGGGTCAACCTTCCTGCAAATTTTCAGTTCCTGCATGCAAAAAGTGTCTAACATCTCTTTTACAATGTCCCTATCAATATGGCTGAAACTGGGGATTATTCCTCTTAGAGAGAAGAGTAGAATCTGCATTCCACCATTTCCTGCTGACACAAGGCCGGGATTCTCCAACTAATCCCCGGGGGGAGGCGGGCCGGGCCCGCGATCGGGGCCTACCGATCATCCGGGCGGGCTGTTTCCGTGGGGGCCTTCTTTCCTCCGCGCCGGGCCCCTGTAGGGCTCCGCCATATTGCCCGGGGGCCGGCGCGGAGAAGAGAACCCTTGCGCATGCGCAGAAATACAGCGGCCGGTCTGCGCATACTCGGAAATACGCCGGCTGGTCTGCGCATGCGTGAAATCGCGCATGTCCTTTGGCGCCGGCTGGAGTGGCACCAACCCCTCCGGTGTCCACCTAGCCCCTGAAAATTCGGAGAATTCCTCACTTTCAGGGGCTGTTGACGCCGGAGTGATTGGCACCGGTTTTCCCGCCAGCGTGTGGACTTAGTCCCCAGAAGTGAGAATCCCGTGTTTATGACAGTTTTGCTCCTCAGCTACATTGTTCTCTGGGGCGAAATTCTCCGTAATCGGCGCGATGTCCGCCGACCGGCTCCAAAAACGGCGCGAATCAGTCCGGCATCGCGCCGCCCCAAAGGTGCGGAATCCTCCGCCCCTTGAGCGGCCGAGCCCTAACCTTGAGGGGCTAGGCCTGCGCCGGACTGATTTCCGCCCCGCCAGCTGGCGGGAAAGACCTTTGGTGCCCCGCCAGCTGACGCGGAAATGATTTTGCCGGGCGGCGCATGGGCGGGAGCGTCAGCGGCCGCTCACGGCATCCCCGCGCATGTGCAGTGGAGAGAGTCTGTTCCGCCTCTGCCATGGTGGAGACCGTGGCGAAGGCGGAAGGAAAAGAGTGCCCCCACGGCACAGGCCTGCCCGTGGATCGGTGGGCCCCGATCGCGGGCCAGGCCACCGTGGGGGCACCCCCCGGGGCCAGATCGCCCCACGCCCCCCTCAGGACCCCGGAGCCCGCCCGCGCTGCCTTGTCTCGCCAGTAGGAGAGGTGGTTTAATCCACGCTGGCGGGACCGGCATTCTAGCAGCGGGACTTCGGCCCATCCGGGCCGGAGAATCGCCGGGGGGGGGGGGGGGCCCGCCAACCGGCGGCGGAGAATTCGGCAACCGGCGGGGGCGGGATTCGCGCCAGCCCCCGGCGATTCTCCAATCCGGCAGGGGGTCGGAGAATCTCGCTCCTGAAGTCCATGTGTTTAGACAGTATTGAAAAGCTTTATAGAATTTATTGTGGTTTTAAATAGTAAAAGTTATTTCCGTAAACAGGTTACTAAAGCAATCCAAGCGTCTTAAATTCTTGAAGAATCTTGAAAGCCCAGAATTGTAGATTTTAACAAGAAGTCGATGAGGCTCATGACAAGATTATCTTTTTTAAATTAGACCTCTTGTGAACTCAACTTGTTGGTGTCATCATGTAAAGGAAATATGTCATGATACACAAGTGATGTCTTCAATGTGAAATATCTACATTGAACCTTTCCTTAACTGTATAAATAATAGTTGTAATTCTGCAAGATGAGCTTCATTGTTTTCTTTTAACCAAATCTGCAAATTTATATCTAACCCAACACTGATCATACATTTTGTTGTAAAATTTTCTCAAGGTAAGTAAAGTGTCCGTTATCTTTTTGAATTAACCTTGTACTCGAACTTCTTTTTGTTAAATAGGTAAGACTATTAACAACCTATGTGAATCAGTGAGTGTAATTATGGCTGAACCATTAATGGAGATTCACATTTAGTATGCTCCCTTCTGAATCTTTGTGCGTGATTTAATGGAAAGTGTCATGGCGAATGGGAACTGCCGCGAGCTTCCTGACGTTCGGCCTGGTGAGGCCGTCACCGAGGCCTCTGACCCCACGGACTTCACACCGCAAAGGATGGTCCCGCTGGCTGATTTCCTCGCCAGCCCCTGCTAACAAGGGAGAGCAGCACTTAAACCACTCCTGCACAGCCAACCACACACAGCTCGAAGCCATGCCTCTGAGAAGATCCGCTCTCCGATTCGGGCATGCCAACCTGGGCAGATTATTGGACGTGGCCCTGTTCACCGAGGGTCTTGGAGGGTCAGCCAGAGGGCAGAGCCTAGGAGGAAGGGCAACAGCTGTCAGCTCGACCAGGAGAACAGGCACCTAGTGCGGAACGAAGATCAATGACCTCCACCGGGCTGCACGGGTGTGTTGGCACTGGACTCCTGCCCCCTCCCCCCCCCTCCCCCCAACCAAATCTCCACAGATGCTAAGCCTCTGTACCAGGTTTACCCGGAGCTGATGCAGATGCGAGGGTGCGGCCATGACATTCAAAACGGGATGTCTGCGACCGTGGAACGGGCGCGGGAGCACAAAATGGTGGCCGGCTCGGATCAGGCAGCGTGGGCCCAGTGGTCGCGGGACCAGCAGGACTTCCTCAGAAGCTGCTTTGCAGAGTTAAAAACGGAGATGCTGGCCCCGATGAAGGCCTCAGTTGGAGAAGATGGTTGAGACCCAGAATATGCAGGAAAAGGCGATTAAGGAGATCGAGAAAAAGGTCTCTGATAACGAGGAAGAGATACTTGGTCTGGCCGTCAGGGTGGAGGCGCATGATGCCTTGCATAAGAGATGGCAGGAGAGAATGGGAGTCCTTGAAAACAGGTCCAGGAGACAAAACCTGCAAATTTTGGGCCTCCCTGACAGTGCGGAGGGGTCGGACGCGAGTGCATTTGTGACCACGTTACTGGGGACTCTGATGGGGACGGGGGCATTCCCTCGGCCTCTGGAACTGGAACAGAGTCCTTGCAAGGAAGCCCAAGACTAACGAACTACCGAGGGCTATGGTGGTACGATTTCACCGCTTCTCAGACAAGGAACGTGTCTTACGGTGGGCCAAGAAGAAGCGGAGCAGCAAGTGGGAGAGCAGCGTAATTCGTATACACCAGGACCTGGGAGCAGAACTGGCCAAGAGGCGCGCTGGATTCAACCGTGCTAAATCGGCCCTCCACAACAAAGAGGTGAAGTTCGGGCTGCTGCATCCGGCAAGGCTTTGGGTCACGTATCATGACCGGCATTACTACTTCGATACACCGGACGAGGCGTGGACCTTTATTAAGCAGGAAAAGTTGGACTCAAGTTAAAGGACAGCTACACTTTGATGAAACGCTCTGGTGGGGATGTGTAACATGATGTTGTCCTAACATAAGATTGGGAGTAATGTTAAATGCTTGAGGGGGCTGGGGAGGTGGCTGGAGGGAGCTATGTTATGTTGTTTCCCTTTTTGATCCCTGTTTCTCTGGCCATGCTCTCTGCTTTTGCGGAGCTCAGCGACAGAGGGGGGAGAGGGGCCCTATACTTAGGGCTGCTCTTCAGGCATCTGGAGCCGTTTCTTCTATGGGGCCGGGTTAACGCCCGGGGTTTGTTTCTTGTTTCACTGGGGGCAGGGGGGGGAATTCTTCAGGGGCTGTAAAGGCAGTTAAAGTGGGCTTTCCATGGGAAGAGAGGGGCCCGAATAACGAGACAACAGGATGATTGGAGACAGAGGCGGGAGCGTCTGGGGTCAACATGGGACAGCTGTGGGTCCTACAGGCCGATATCACTTCTGAACGTAGATGCCAAATCTCTGGCCAAGGTTTTGGCCACTGGAATAGAGGACTGTGTCCCAGGGGTGATAGGGGAGGATCAGACAGGCTTCGTTAAGGGCAGGCAACTGAACTCCAATGTACGGAGGCTCCTAAACATTATTATGATGCCCTCAGAAGGAGGGGAGGCAGATGTAGTGGCTGCGATGGATGCAGAGAAAACCTTTGACTGGGTGGAATAGGAGTACCTGTGGGAAACGTTAAGAAGGTTTGGATTCGGTGAGGGATTCATAGAGTGGGTCAAACTACTTTATCAGGCCCCCGTAGCAAGTGTATGCACGAACCGGGTGAGGTCGGAGTATTTTAGGCTTCACCGAGGGACGAGTTCTTTGAAGCCCTCAGCGCTATGGCAACGGCTCTATTGCAAGGGCAAATAGTAACCCTCACCCCGTTACTATTTGCCCTTGCAATAGAGCCGTTGCCATAGCGCTGAGGGCTTCAAAGAACTGTCAGGGGTTAGTTCGGCGGGGGGAAGAGCATCGGGTCTCGCTCTACGTGGATGATCTGCTCTTGTATATTTCGGACCCACTAGAGGGGATGGGGGAGGTCATGTAGATTCTGAGGGACTTCGCTAACTTTTCGGGGTACAAATTAAACGAGGGGAAAATATGTTAGTGATCCAAGCTAAAGGGCAGGAGAAGAGACTGGGTTAGCTTCCGCTTAAGATGGTAGAGAAGAGCTTTCGGTACCTAGGCATACAGGTGGCTCGAAACTGGGATGTCCTGCATAAGCTTAACTTATCCCGACTGGTAGAGCAGATGGAGGGGGTCTTTTAAAGGTGGGACAGGCTTTCTCTAGCGGGGAGGGTGCAGATCGTTAAGATGACGGTCCTCCCCAGATTTTTGTTTGTCTTCCAGTGCCTTCCCATCTTCATCCCTAAGACCTTTTTTAAGCGGGTGAACAAGATCATTTCGGGATTTGTATGGGCAAATAAGACCCCGTGAGTAAAGAGACTGTTTCTAGAGTACAGTCGGGAGGGGGGTGGGCTGGCGCTGCCGAATCTTTGCAGCTACTACTGGGTGGCTAATATATCCATGATTAGGAAATGAGTATTGGGGAAGGAGTTGACGTGGGAGCGGTTAGAGGCGGCGTCATACAAAGGCACCACTTTAGGGGCACTCGTAACGGCACCTCTGCCGTTCTCGCCGACGTGCTACTCCTCAAGTCCGGTGGTGGTGGCGGCACTAAAGATCTGGGGTCAGTGGCGAAGGCACAGGGAGGTGGAAGGAGCCTCAGTGTGGACCCTAATACGCAACAATCACAGATTTGTTCCGGTCAAGATAGATGGAGGGTTTCAAAGCTGGCATAGGGCAGGTATTAAAAGGATGGGGACCTGTTCATAGATGGGACTTTTCCCAGCTTGAAGGTGCTGGAGGAGAAATTTAATCTGCCCCCTGGAAATGCCTTCAGATACCTTTAGGTACGCGCCTTTCTAAAAAAACAGGTGGTGGCATTTCCGTTGCTACCCCCACGTAGGATACAGGATAGGGTGGTCTCTGGCATCTGGGTAGGGGAGGGGAAGGTGTCGGACATCTACCAAGAACTACAGGAGGCGGAAGAAGCCCCCGTGGTGGAACTTAAGGGCAAGTGGGAGGAGGAGCTAGGCAGGGAGCTGGATGTGGGCCTGTGGGCTGATGCCCTAAACAGGGTTAATTCCTCCTCAATATATGCCAGGCTTAGCTTAATTTAGTTTAAGGTGGTCCACCGGGCACACATGACGGCAGCGAGAATGAGCAAGTTCTTTGGGGTTGAGGATAGATGTGCGGGAAGCCCAGCGAACCATGTCCATATGTTCTGGGCATGTCGTCTCTCAAAGGATTCTGGCAGGGATTCGCTAAGGCAATGTCCAAGATCCTAAACACGTGGGTGGTGCCGAGTCCAGAGATAGCGATCTTTGGTGTGTCAGACGATCCGGAAGTTCAGGAAGCGAAAGAGGCCGAGGTTTTGACCTTTGCCTCCCTGGTAGTCCGGAGACGGATCCTTTTAATGTGGAGAGACTCGAAACCCCTGAGTGTGGAGACCTGGGTTGGTGACATGGCTGGGTTTCTCAGTCTTGAGAAAATAAAGTTTGCCTTGAAAGGGTCCATGATGGGGTTCTCTCGGAGGTGGCAGCCGTTCCTCGACTTTCTAGGAAAGCATTAAAATGTCAGCAGCAGCAGCAATGGTGGGAGGGGAAAGTTCACTTACTGCATATTCTTTTTTTTATATAATGTTAACGTTCACCTTGATTTGTTAAATGTCGTTAATGGGGATGTAAACGTTTTGTTTCGATAAAAACCTGGGGCGTCATTCTCCGACCCCCCGCCGGGTCGGAGAATGGCCGTTGGCCGCCGTGAATCCCGCCCCCGCCCCCGCCGAAGTCTCCGAAGGGAGAAAAGTCGGCGGGGCGTTAATGGCGCCGCTGCCGCGGAGAATGTCACGGGTCTGCGCAAGGCAGCCGATTTTCGGCCTGCCGATATTCTCCCTTCCGGATGGGCCGAAGTCCCGTCGACATGATGACCGTTCACGTCGACGTGAATTAAACCTCCTTTTCATCGGCGTGACCCGGTGCTCCAGGCTCACGCCGACCAGCGAGGAGGTGAGTGACGGCCTGGGGGGTTGGCTCTGAGTAGGAAATGGCGTTGCCGCAGACTGATTGCGTGAGGAGAGGTGTGTCTCGGCTTGTGTGTGTGTGTGTGCGGCGGGGGAGGGGGGGTGGTTAGAGTAGGCTGGGCTCCGGGGGAGTGCCGGGAGGGGGTCCGTGCTGGGGTGGAGGTTGGGGGGGGGAGTCCGTGCTGGGGTGGAGGTTGGGGGGGGGGTCCGTGCTGGGGTGGAGGTTGGGGGGGGTCCGTGCTGGGGTGGAGGTTGGGGGGGGTCCGTGCTGGGGTGGAGGTTGGGGGTGGGGTCCGTGCCGGGGTGGAGGTTGGGGGGGGGGTCCGTGCTGGGGTGGAGGTTGGGGGTTGGGGGGGGTCCGTGCTGGGGTGGAGGTTGGGGGTTGGGGAGGCAGTCCGTGCCGGGTGGAGGTCGGGGGGGGGGGTCCGTGCTGGGGTGGAGGTTAGGGGGGGGTCCGTGCTGGGGTGGAGGTTGGGGGTTGGGGAGGGGGTCCGTGCTGGGGTGGAGGTTGGGGGGGGTCCGTGCCGGGGTGGAGGTTGGGGGGGGGGGTCCGTGCTGGGGTGGAGGTTGGGGGGGTGTCCGTGCCGGGGTGGAGGTTGGGGGGGGGGTCCGTGCTGGGGTGGAGGTTGGTGGTTGGGGGGGGTCCGTGCTGGGGTGGAGGTTGGGGAGGGTGTCCGTGCCGGGGTGGAGGTTGGGGGGGGGTCCGTGCCGGGGTGGAGGTTGGGGGGGGGGGGTCCGTGCCGGGGTGGAGGTTGGGGGGGGTCCATGCTGGGGTGGAGGTTGGGGGTTGGGGGGGGTCCGTGCCGGGGTGGAGGTTGGGGGGGGGTCCGTGCTGGGGTGGAGGTTGGGGGTTGGGGGGGGTCCGTGCTGGGGTGGAGGTTGGGGAGGGGGTCCGTGCCGGGGTGGAGGTTGGGGGGGGGGTCCGTGCCGGGGTGGAGGTTGAGGGGGGGGTCCGTGCCGGGGTGGAGGTTGGGGGGGGGTCCCTGCTGGGGTGGAGGTTGGGGGTTGGGGGGGGTCCGTGCTGGGGTGGAGGTTGGGGAGGGGGTCCGTGCCGGGGTGGAGGTTGGGGGGGGGGTCCGTGCCGGGGTGGAGGTTGGGGGGGGGTCCGTGCCGGGGTGGAGGTTGGGGGTTGGGGGGGGTCCGTGCTGGGGTGGAGGTTGGGGAGGGGGTCCGTGCCGGAGTGGAGGTTGGGGGGGGTCCGTGCCGGGGTGGAGGTTGGGGGGGGTTCCGTGCTGGGGTGGAGGTTGGGGGTTGGGGGGGTCCGTGCTGGGGTGGAGGTTGGTGAGGGGGTCCGTGCCGGGGTGGAGGTTGGGGGGGGTCCGTGCCGGGGTGGAGGTTGGGGGGGGGGGGGTCCGTGCTGGGGTGGAGGTTGGGGGTTGGGGGGGGTCCGTGCTGGGGTGGAGGTTGGGGAGGGGGTCCGTGCCGGGGTGGAGGTTGGGTGGGGGTCACTGCCGGGGTGGAGGTTGGGGGGGGGGTCCGTGCCGGGGTGGAGGTTGGGGGCGGGGTCCGCGCTGGGGTGGAGGTTGGGGAGGGGTTCCGTGCCGGGGTGGAGGTTGGGGGGGGGGTCCGTGCCGGGATGGAGGTTGGGGGGGGGTCCGTGCTGGGGTGGAGGTTGGGGGTTGGGGGGGGTCCGTGCTGGGGTGGAGGTTGGGGAGGGGGTCCGTGCCGGTGTGGAGGTTGGGGGGGGGTCCGTGCCGGGGTGGAGGTTGGGGGCGGGGTCCGTGCTGGGGTGGAGGTTGGGGGTTCGGGGGGTCCGTGCTGGGGTGGAGGTTGGGGAGGGGGTCCGTGCCGGGGTGGAGGTTGGGGGGGGGGTCCTTGCCGGGATGGAGGTTGGGGGGGGGGGTCCGTGCTGGGGTGGAGGTTGGGGGTTGGGGGGGGTCCGTGCTGGGGTGGAGGTTGGGGAGGGGGTCCGTGCCGGGGTGGAGGTTGGGGGGGGGGTCCGTGCTGGGGTGGAGGTTGGGGGTTGGGGGGGGTCCGTGCTGGGGTGGAGGTTGGGGAGGGGGTCCGTGCTGGGGTGGAGGTTGGGGGTTAGGCGGGGTCCGTGCCGGGGTGGAGGTTGGGGAGGGGCTCCGTGCCGGGGTGGAGGTTGGTGGGGGGGTCCGTGCTGGGGTGGAGGTTGGGGGTTGGGGGGGGTCCGTGCCGGGGTGGAGGTTGAGGGGGGGTCTGTGCTGGGGTGGAGGTTGGTGGTTGGGGGGGGGTCCGTGCTGGGGTGGAGGTTGGGGAGGGGGTCTGTGCCGGGGTGGAGGTTGGGGGGGGTCCGTGCCGGGGTGGAGGTTGGGGGGGGGTCCGTGCCGGGGTGGAGGTTGGGGGGGCGGGTCCGTGCTGGGGTGGAGGTTGGGGGTTGGGGGGGGGTCCGTGCTGGGGTGGAGGTTGGGGAGGGGGTCCGTGCCGGGGTGGAGGTTGGGGGGGGGTCCATGCCGGGGTGGAGGTTGGGGTCGGTCCGTGCCGGGGTGGAGGTTGGGGGGGGGGTCCGTGCCGGGGTGGAGGTTGGGGGGGGGGTTCCGTGCTGGGGTGGAGGTTGGGGGTTGTGGGGGGTCCGTGCTGGGGTGGAGGTTGGGGAGGGGGTCCGTGCCGGGGTGGAGGTTGGGGGGGGGGGTCCGAGCCGGGGTGGAGGTTGAGGGGAGGGTCCGTGCCGGGGTGGAGGTTGGGGGGGGGGGTCCGTGCTGGGGTGGAGGTTGGGGGTTGGGGGAGGTCCGTGCTGGGGTGGAGGTTGGGGAGGGGATCCGTGCAGGGGTGGAGGTTGGGGGGGGGTCCGTGCCGGGATGGAGGTTGGGGGGGTCCGTGCCGGGGTGGAGGTTGGGGGTTGGGGGGGTCCGTGCTGGGGTGGAGGTTGGGGAGGGGGTCCGTGCCGGGGTGGAGGTTGGGGGGGGGTCCGTGCCGGGGTGAGGTTGGGGGGGGGGTCCGTGCTGGGGTGGAGGTTGGGGGTTGGGGGGGTCCGTGCCGGGGTGGAGGTTGGGGGGGGGTCCGTGCTGGGGTGGAGGTTGGGGGTTGGGGGGGGTCCGTGCTGGGGTGGAGGTTGGGCAGGGGGTCCGTGCCGGGGTGGAGGTTAGGGGGGGAGTCCGTGCCGGGATGGAGGTTGGGGGGGGGTCCGTGCTGGGGTGGAGGTTGGGGGTTGGGGGGGGTCCGTGCTGGGGTGGAGGTTGGGGAGGGGGTCCGTGCCGGGGTGGAGGTTGGGGGGGGGGGTCCGTACCGGGGTGGAGGTTGGGGGCGGGGTCCGTGCTGGGGTGGAGGTTGGGGGTTGGGGGGGGTCCGTGCTGGGGTGGAGGTTGGGGAGGGGGTCCGTGCTGGGGTGGAGGTTGGGGGGGGTCCGTGCCGGGGTGGAGGTTGGGGGTTGGGGAGGGGGTCCGTGCCGGGGTGGAGGTTGGGGGGGTGTGTGATGGGGTGGAGGTTGGGGGTTGGGGGGGGTCCGTGCCGGGGTGGAGTTTGGGGAGTGGGTCCGTGCCGGGGTGGAGGTTGGTGGGGGGGTCCGTGCTGGGGTGGAGGTTGGGGGTTGGGGGGGGTCCGTGCTGGGGTGGAGGTTGGGGAGGGGGTCCGTGCCGGGGTGGAGGTTGGGGGGGGGGTCCGTGCCGGGGTGGAGGTTGGGGGGGGGTCCGTGCCGGGGTGGAGGTTGGGGGGGGGGTCCGTGCTGGGGTGGAGGTTGGGGGGGGTCCGTGCTGGGGTGGAGGTTGGGGAGGGGGTCCGTGCCGGGGTGGAGGTTGGGGGGGGTCCGTGCCGGGGTGGAGGTTGGGGGTGGGGGTCCGTGCCGGGGTGGAGGTTGGGGGGGGGGTCCGTGCCGGGGTGGAGGTTGGGGGGGGTCCGTGCTGGGGTGGAGGTTGGGGGTTGAGGGGGGTCCGTGCCTGGGTGGAGGTTGGAGAGGGGGTCCGTGCCGGGTTGGAGGTTGGGGGGGGGGTCCGTGCCGGGGTGGAGGTTGGGGGGGGTCCGTGCTGGGGTGGAGGTTGTGGTTTGGGGGGGGTCCGTGCTGGGGTGGAGGTTGGGGAGGGGGTCCGTGCCGGGGTGGAGGTTGGGGGGGGTCCTTGCCGGGGTAGAGGTTGGGGGGGGTCCGTGCTGGGGTGGAGGTTGGGGGTTGGGGGGGTCCGTGCTGGGGTGGAGGTTGGGGAGGGGGTCCGTGCCGGGATGGAGGTTGGGGGGGTTCCGTGCCGGGGTGGAGGTTGGGGGGGGGGTCCGTGCTGGGGTGGAGTTTTTGGGGGGTCCGTGCTGGGGTGGAGGTTGGGGAGGGGGTCCGTGCCGGGGTGGAGGTTGGTGGGTGGGTCCGTGCCGGGGTGGAGGTTGGGGGGGGGGCGGGCTGTGGTGGAGGTTGGGGGTTGGGGGGGGTCCGTGCTGGGGTGGAGGTTGGGGAGGGGGTCTGTGCCGGGGTGGAGGTTGGGGGGGGGGGGTCCGTGCCGGGGTGGAGGTTGGGGGGGGGTCCGTGCTAGGGTGGAGGTTGGGGGTTGGGGGGGGTCCGTGCTGGGGTGGAGGTTGGGGAGGGGGTCCGTGCCGGGGTGGAGGTTGGGGGGGGGTCCGTGCTGGGATGGAGGTTGGGGGTTGGTGGTGGTCCGTGCCGGGGTGGAGGTTAGGGAGGGGGTCCGTGCCGAGGAGGGTGATGGGAGGGCAAATGAGTTGGTCCACCTGGCCAGGTGCCAGCCTCCAACAGTTGGACCCATGCGGTCCATGCCACCTGGCTGGGGGGAGGAGGGGGATATGGGCAATGATGACATGTCGTCGTTCCCCTCCCCCCCACCAGGCCGTCATGTTTTCAGACCATCCAGCGATGTTGGCCGCCGTGGTGGCAGCCGCTCATGTCTATGTTGCCCTGGATGAGGAGGAGGAGGAGCGTGCCAGAGAGGCGGCGCAGGCTGCCGCAGAGGGGCAGGCGGCAGCCGCCCAGGCTGGAGGGACACCTGACCGACAGGACGAGGAGGGGGAGGAGGACGTCGCGGCCCCACGGCAACGGAGGCACCCGAGGGCGCCCCGTGTGTACCGGCCCCGGCAGTCATACCAGGACCTCACGGACCGGGAATGCAGGAGGAGACTCTGGATGAGCCGGGAAAACGTGGCACACATCTGCCACCTGCTGGCACACCTGTCACCGCGTGGCACTGGCGGGCGACACCCTCTCCCCGTGTCCGTCAAGGTTACGGTGGCCCTGAACTTTTATGCAACGGGGTCATTCCAGGCACCGAGTGGGGACCTGTCCGGCATATCGCAGACATCGGTGCACCGGTGCATCCGGGCAGTGAAAGATGCCCTTTATGCCATGGCGCACCGCTACATCCGCTTCCCCGTGGACCGGGCCAGCCAAGATGCCCGGGCCGTGGGCTTCTCTGCCGTTGCCGGGTTCCCCATGGTCCAGGGCGCGATCGATGGGATGCACGTCGCCGTGCGGCCACCTGCAGATAACAGGGCCGTGTTCACTAATAGGAAGGGGACCTATTCGATGAACGTACAGGTGGTCTGCGACCACCGCATGATGATCCTGCACGTCTGCGCCTGTCACCCAGGCAGTGTACACGACTCATTCGTGTTTTCGCGGTCATCCATCCCCGGCATGTACGAGGGACGCCATCCCCAGCTGAGGGGCTGGTTGCTGGGCGACAGGGGCTACCCATTGCGATCGTGGCTGATGACGCCTATACGGAGGCTACGCAATGAGGCGGAGAACCGCTACAGTGATGCCCATGTAGCGACAAGGGGAGTGATCGAGAGGTGCTTTGGCGTGCTGAAGATGCGTTTCAGGTGCCTGGACCTCTCTGGGGGCGCCCTCCAGTATCGGTCAGATAGGGTCGGCCGCATCATTGTGGTGTGCTGCGTCCTGCACAACATAGCCCAGCAGAGGGGCGATGTGCCGCAGGCAGAGGAGGGCGGAGTGGAGGAGCAGCAGGAAGAGGCGCAGTCCTCCCAGATGAGGGGGATGGGGGCAATGGTCAGGGCAGACGGGGTAGACAAAGGCGGGTGGCTGTCCACCGTTACCGGCTGGCCCAGCGGGCACGGGACAGACTGATAGCCGCCCGCTTCACTGACTAGATGGGCGTGGGAATCGGGTAGTATGCCCACAGACCGCACACCATGGCAACAGCCGACCACCCACACCCCCCACCCATCCACCCACCCAGCACCCTCACCCCCCTCCCCAACCCCACACACCCCACCCGCATGCACACCACCCCCCCCCCCCCCCCCAATTGCCGATCCACCGGCGGCACAACGGGCCGGGCTCACCCAGTTGCGGGTGGACGCGTGTCTATCGCAGGCCATGGAGGATGATGACAACCCGCCCTGCGATGAGCTCCTGGCTCTACATCGTTGGACTATGTCTGACCCATGGCCACAGTACCACCATCCACCCGGACCATCCCTGCATGCGGCTGTGACACTGCAGCGCACGGTCCCGTCCTCTGCCCGGGGGATGTTGATGGCGGCCCAGGGAGAAGGGGGAAGACTCACCTGGGGCTGAGGTAAGACCACCCGTCACACACACACTTGCGCTCAACGTACATGACACGCCCGCACACTTTGGACAGAGCACAAAGGCAGCTTCGGTAGGTGTAACATTGACTTTAATAACCAAAGGAGTTCATGCACGTGCCCTAGCCCCTAAAACTCATCTGTGCCCTGCACCCGTGCCAACTTACTCAGTGTCTAATTGTTTGGCCTTACGGGCCCTTTGACTACGTCTACGTGGTTCCCCAGACGGTACAGCAGAACTGGAGGTGGACTCCTGTGATTCCTGCCCTCTGACACTGGATCCCTTTGGCGGCCGTTTCCTGGGGCGTCCTGGCCTAGATGGGCCAGGCTGCGGCCCGGGCGACTGGGATGGCGAGCTGCCAGCCTGTCCTGCCCGTTGCCCACCCGATGCACCTGGGACGGAAGGGGGGGAGTCCGAGGTGTCGCGGTGTACCGGGACCTCCCCTACAGAGGGAGCCGGGAGGGACCACACCACCTCCTCCTCCCTCGGGGTGCCCGATGGCCCCCAGGCCTCTACATGGGTGGGGGATGCGAACGGACTGGCCATCCGACGCGCCCCCGACATCTGGCGCTGCCAGTCCTGGAGGCCCGTGCTGGTATCGACAGGGGTCTGCAGGTTTGCAGCCATGGAGCCCAGGGGGTTGTCAAACCCTGTCTGTGACAGTGCGACGCCGGCTCGCACATGGCCACTGGCGCCGATGCCCTCAGCGATGGCCTGCTGAGACTGGGCCATGGCCTGCTGAGACTGGGCCATGGCCTGCTGAGACTGGGCCATGGCCTGCAGAGACTGGGCTATGGCCTGCTGAGACTGGGCCATGGCCTGCTGAGACTGGGCTATGGCGTTGAGCGCCTCTGCCATCTGGCGCTGGCACTGGCTCATGGCCTCCTGTGAGAGGGCAGCCATTTCCTGGGCCACAGACGCCGCCTGCACGGAAGGCCCCAGGCCTCGCAAACCGTTCCCCATGTCTGACACCGTCGCACCCATTGCCTCCACCGCGGACGCCACCTGTGCGGTGTCAGCCTGGGTGGCACGCATGACCGGGACCACTCCCAGCTCCTGGACGCGGGTGGACTCCTCCACCTGCGACCGCAGCCGCCGCAAGCCACCCGTCACCCTATTCGCTTGTCTCCGTGTCGGTGGTTGCATCGGATCTATGTGTGGGTGTGGTAACTGCAGGAACCCGGGATCCATCTGGGCGGCAGATGTTCGCTTGGCCTGGGCTGCCCTCCGACCGCCCGGTCCCTCTGCTGCTCCTACCTCCACCTGCTGTACCGGGACGGCTGTGTTGTGCGCACCAGTGAGTGTACCAGACGCCTCATCACTAAAGTACCCAACCGTGGTGAGTGTTTCTGCGATGGTGCAGGGTGTTGGTGACAGCAGTGGCATTGTGTCGTGCTCTTCGTCCCACTCTGACTCCATGGCACTTTGGGGTGGGGGTTCGTCTCCACCCATCCACTCTGAGTCACTGTCCGGTATTTTGTCTTCCCGGGTAGGGGTGTCCTGGGTAGTGCTGTCCCGGGTAGTGCTGTCCCGGGTAGTGCTGTCCCGGGTAGGGGTGTCCTGGGTAGTGCTGTCCCGGGTAGTGGTGTCCCGGGTAGGGGTGTCCTGGATAGTGGTGTCCTGGGTAGTGGTGTCCTGGCTCGGATGTGACGGGGGCCTGTGGCTGCCCCCCTCATCGCTGGGTGGTCGCTCCTGCACGTGACGGGGGTGTCGTCTCCCTGTTGCTCCAGGTCTCTCCGTCTCCCGTGGTGTGCGAGGGGCATCCTGCGGGCGTCGCATGCTGGAGGGTCCGGGTCTCTCCGTCTCCCGTGGTCTCCGAGGGGCATCCTGCGGGCGTCGCATGCTGGAGGGTCCGGGTCTCTCCGTCTCCCGTGGTCTCCGAGGGGCATCCTGCAGGCGTCGCATGCTGGAGGGTGCGCGTCTCTCCGTCTCCTGTGGTCTCCGAGGGGCATCCTGCGGGCGGTGTGCATCTGCGGGGATGGGTGCCTGGACGTTTGGTCCTGCGATACACAATGAAGCATGCATGGTTAGACATCAGGCAGTGATCAGGTGATACGGGGGAGGGGGATATAGGGGAGGGGGGATATGGGGACGGGCTGTTGGTGGCTCACTTGCTCGTGGGCCCCCGACCTCTGCATCAGCAACCTCCCGGTCCTCAGGTCCGCCAGCCAGTTCCAGGGCCCTTTCCTCGTGTACGGTCAGTGGCCTCTCATCAGCGGGCCCTCCTCCAGTCCTCACATGCTCCCTATTGTTGTGTGCGCGCTTCTCCTGTGGGGGGGGGGGGGGTGGTGGCAGGGGTAAAAGGCAACAGTGTTAGGCAGGTATATGAATGCACGCCATCGGTTGCGCGTGCATTGCAGAGGTTAAGGTTAGGGCTGGATTCACTTGGGAATATGGGGGATATGGGGGAGGGGGGATATGGGGGATATGGGGAGGGGATATGGGGAGGGGGATATGGGGGATATGGGGGAGGGGGGATATGGGGGATATGGGGAGGGGGGATATGGGGGATATGGGGAGGGGGGATATGGGGGAGGGGGGATATGGGGGAGGGGGGGTATGGGGGGGGGGATATGGGGGATATGGGGGAGGGGGGATATGGGGGAGGGAGGATATGGGGAGGGGGGATATGGGGGAGGGGGGATATGGGGGAGGGGGGATATGGGGAGGGGGGATATGGGGGATATGGGGGAGGGGGGGGATATGGGGGAGGGGGGATATGGGGAGGGGGGATATGGGGGATTTGGGGGAGGGGGGATATGGGGGAGGGGGGATATGGGGGAGGGGGGATATGGGGGAGGGGGGGATATGGGGAGGCTCACCCTGCCTGCTCTGACGAGGTCGTTCACCTTCTTGTGGCACTGGGTGCCTGTCCGTGGTGTCAGGGCCACAGCGGTGACGGCCTCTGCCACTTCCCTCCACAGACGCCGGCTGTGGCGTGGGGCAACTCTGCTGCCGTGCCCGGGATACAGGGCGTCCCTCCTCTGCTCCACTGCGTCCAGGAGCGCCTCCACATCGTGTGACTCGAACCTCGGGGCTGAGCGACGGCCAGCCATCCAGTCAGGTGTTGCGGTCGGGTGTTCTGGTCGGGTGGGGGGGGAGCTGCGCGGCCTTATGAGCCGTCACGCCGTGCAGCGCGTATGACGCTGCACGGCGTGAACCACTGCGCAAGCGCGGATCCCGTTACGTCGCTGCTCGCCCATTTCGGGCCGGAGACTATCGTCCCATTTTTATGACGTGACGCAAGTGGGATTTGCGCCGTTTTTTGCGCCGATCGGCGGACTTTCCGCCGATAACGGAGAATTTTGCCCCTGAATACAAATAATTTTTTTTAAAAAGAAGAAAATGGCGCATCTCGGCGTCAGCACTCTGAACAGGGAGGCACGGAGAGGCATGTGCCACCGGCAAGTGCGCAGGGGCCATCCTGCTCCAGAGCCCCCAGAGGATGCCCACCAGGGGCATCAAAGGCCACAGAACGCGGTGGGCAGCAGGCCGTCTCCACCTCTGATGTGCATCCTGGGGACACACCTAGAAGTAGCGCTAGAGCACGAAAGGCTAAGCAGGTCAAGGATCTCTGAGAGGGCATGGGAGGGGACGGAGATTTGGTGGGATTGGGTATGTTGTGGGCTAGGGAAGGGTCTGGGGTGGGTCTGGGAGGGGTTTGGAGAGTGGGACGAAGCCATCGGCGGATTGGGGTAGTTGGGGACATCTGTAAGTTATTACAAATCGTTGACTTTGGCCAATATGACGCCTCTGGCACTTTTGTCTGCAATGAAGGCGAAATATCAATCCATGCCCCATCTCCTGGACATCCCCCGGTAGCCTCTTCTCTCTCCCTCTGCCCCCCCCCCCCCCCCAAACCCTGGCACACCCACTATGGCATTGAATGAGGAGCACCGGCACTCAGCTCTCAGTGATTATCATCGCCGCCCTGCTCTCGACAGTGACCCGCTGACCGTGCCGACAAAGGCCCATCGCCTGGAGTGATGTTACACAGACCCTGTGAGGGTGGGAGATGGTGGGGGGTAGGGAGGGTGGATATTTTGGGGGGAGGGGGATGGGTGAGGGGGTGGGAAGTGGGTGTGTTGGGAAGAGGGGGAATGACAGATGAGGCCAAGTTCAATGTGAAACGGGCGAGGATGAGGGCCTCCTGGCTTGCCAGACCCTTGCTTATGCTACCTGTCTTCCATCCTCCGGCTGGTCCTGCGCCTCCTTGTCCTCCTCCTTGGAGATGGCTGCATGTTCCTCCCCCTCACCTCCAGCATGTCACCCTGTTGCTGTGCCAGGTTGTGGAGGACACAGCAGACCACCACAAAGTGGGCAACCCTATGAGGGGTGGACTGCAGTACACCACCAGAGCGGTCGAGGCATCGGAACCGCATCACAAGGAGTCTGATGCACCGCTCAATGACAGCCCGGGTGGCCATATGGGCCTCGCAGTATTGGGTCACTGTATCGGTCACCGGCCTCCATGCTGGCATTATTAGCCAGTTCCACAGCGGGTGCCTGTTATCCCCCAAGAGCCAACCAGCCATCCCGAGGTGATCCTCGAAGAGGCCGGGGATATGCAACTGCTCCAGGATGTAGCTGTCATGCACACTCCCTGGGAAGCATGATCTTCATATGGTGGTCGCACACGAGCTGGATGTTCAGGGAGTGGAACTCCTTCCTGTTAATGTGGGGCACTCCCAGAAGACCCAGTGAGCGCAAGGCAACATGCATGCCACCTATTAGCCCCTGGACTTGGGGCATCCTGTCAATGGTGGTGAACCCTGCAACCCAGGCATTTTGTTGGGCTTGGTCCATGTCAAAGTTTATATTGTCCACTGCTTGGGCAAACAAAACATCCATGATTTCATGGAGGCACTTGTGGGCTGTACCTTGTGAGATGCTGCATAAGTTCCTGCTCGAGCCCTGGAATGATCCTGAGGCATAGAGGTTCAGGGCTGTGGTGACCTTGATGGCCTACGTGAGCGGGTAACTTCCTCCTCCATGCGGTGCCAAGTCCGGGAGAACATAGCACAGGTGCCGCGCCATCCTCTTGTTCACGTGGAGCCATCCATCATTTATTCAAAAGACCAGAGGTGTCTGTACACCTTGGGCTGTTGCGGGCCTCCATCTCTGGGCCAGTCCCTGGACTGTTGGGCTGCGGGGTCCTCAGAATGTTGGATGGGCTCTGCAAGTGGGCCGCCGCATTGAGCCTCTGTCGATGCTGCTGCCACCGCCTGGTCTGCTGTCTGGCTGCCGGGCCTGGCAGTAGCACGCTGAGGGCAACTTTCACGGAAATCAAGATATCATCCATACCGTTTAATATCAGTAAGGAATTGGGAGACTGACAGCCAGAGGTGTCTTCCACTCCGGGGCATTCCACTGCCCCCATTGCTTCCTGTCCGGCCGCAGTGAAGATCCCTGCTCACCGGACCTCAGACCCTGGGCGGGATTCTCCCCTACCCAGCGGGGCAGGGGGTCCCGGGGCATGGAGTGGCGTGAACTACTCCGGCATCGGGCCGCCCCAAAGGATTTCTCCGCACCTTTAGGGGCCAAGCCCTCACCTTGAGGGGCTAGTCCTGAGCCGGAGTGGTTGGCGCGCCGCCAGCCGGCGGGAAAGGCCTTTGGCGCCACGCCAGCCGGGCGGCGGAAGTCCGCGCATGCGCGGGAACGTCAGCGGCTGCTGACTTCAACCCCGCGCATGCGCAGGGGGGGTGTCACTTCCGCGTCGGCCATGGTGAAGACTGTGGCCGAGGCGGAGGAAAAAGAGTGCCCCCACGGCACAGGCCCGCCCGCGGATCGGTGGGCCCTGATCGCGGGCCAGGCCACCGTGGGGGCACCCCCAGGAGTCAGATCGCCCCGCGCCCCCCCCCCCCCAGGACCCCGGAGCCCACCCGCGCCACCTAGCCCCGCCGGGAAGAGAGGTGGTTTGATCCTCGCCGGCGGGGCAGGCATTCCAGCAGCGGGACTTCAGCCCATCGCGGGCGGGAGAATTGCCGGGGGGGGCGGTGCTCGCTGACCGGTGTGTCGTGATTCCCGCCCAGCCGAACATCCGGTGCTGGAGAATTCGGCAACCGGCGGGGGCAGGATTCACACCAGCCCCCGGCGATTCTCCGACCCGGTGAATTGCCGATTAGCAATAGCCTTCAGCCACGTTGCTGGAGGCCTTCGCGGTCATTGGGAGTTACGGGTGGTCGGTGGGAAAGGCGAGTTGGGGGTTGCCCTTGGAACGGGACCACATGGTCCAGGGGTTGCCATGGTGATCCCAAAAGTTCTGAAACACCCATCTGCCCACCAGTCCAGGACATTGGCGGCAACCCCTCTGCTCTGCGAACCCCCCCCCCCCAACCGATGGCGACCCACCCCATCTGGCCAACTGAGGCTGGCCCCTAGGTATTCCCCCACTCCCTTCTGAGCACTGGGACAGCGACCCCAGTGCCCTCGGGCTCTTTGTGAGTGAAGATGGCTACTCGCCTCATTGGGTCCCCGCAGCAGTCCTTCCGCCAGCTTCACATTTTGAAAAGGAGTACTAATCGGCGCCTGTGTGACCACAGGTGGGGAGGCCCTTAGATCACGGGGTTCCCGTAAATTGAGCTTAAGTGGTGATTATTGGTTTCTCACCAAGCTACGGTGGGATCCTAATCTCACCAACAGGAGAGGGCCGGTATGATTGCAAACAGATTGGTGCCTGGCACGGTTCTCGATTTTTGGCCTCTCCCATGATTTAACAGCCTTGTTGCGTTCTTACTTAAGTGCAACATGCCCATTAAATCACACCCTTTATTTGTAATCTGAAGGTTATGTGATATCTGTATAATTCATTTAAAAGACAATACGTGGTGTGGTTGAGGTAAACAGAATGAATTGAACAAAGTCAGAGATTGGTCAAAGAGGTATGTTTTTGAGGTGGGTCTTCAAGAAAGAAACCTCGGGCCGCGGCAGCGCAGCTTCAGGCGTGGAATAATTAAAATCAGGGATGTTTAAGAGGCCAGAATTAGTTGAACACAGATATCTCAATTGTGGAGCTGAAAGAGCTTTTTTTTTTTTTTTTAATAAATATTTTATTGAAAATATTTGGTCAACCAACACAGTACATTGTGCATCCTTTACACAACATTATAACAATACAGATAATAATGACCTTTTTTATATAAACAAAAAACAACAAGTAAATAAATATTAAATAACAAAAATGAAAACTAGCCCTAATTGGCAACTGCCTTGTCACAGGCTATACCCCCCCCCCCCCCCAAGTCCTGGGCTGCTGCTGCTGCCTTCTTTTTTCCCCCATCTATCTTTCCGCAAGATATTCGACGAACGGTTGCCACCGCCTGGTGAACCCTTGAGCCGACCCCCTTAGGACGAACTTAATCCGCTCTAGCTTTATGAACCCCGCCATATCATTTATCCAGGTCTCCACCCCCGGGGGCTTGGCTTCTTTCCACATTAGCAATATCCTGCGCCGGGCTACTAGGGACGCAAAGGCCAAAACATCGGCCTCTCTCGCCTCCTGCACTCCCGGCTCTTGTGCAACCCCAAATATAGCCAACCCCCAGCTTGGTTCGACCCGGACTCCTACTACTTTTGAAAGCGCCTTTGTCACCCCCACCCAAAACCCCTGTAGTGCCGGGCATGACCAAAACATATGGGTATGATTCGCTGGGCTTCTCGAGCACCTCGCACACCTATCCTCCACCCCAAAAAATTTACTGAGCCGTGTTCCAGTCATATGTGCCCTGTGTAATACCTTAAACTGAATCAGGCTTAGCCTGGCACACGAGGACGACGAGTTTACCCTATTTAGGGCATCTGCCCACAGCCCCTCCTCGATCTCCTCCCCTAGCTCTTCTTCCCATTTCCCTTTTAGTTCGTCCACCATAGTCTCCCCTTCGTCCCTCATTTCCCTATATATATCCGACACCTTACCATCCCCCACCCATTTCTTTGAGATGACTCTGTCCTGCACCTCTTGTGTCGGGAGCTGCGGGAATTCCCTCACCTGTTGCCTCGCAAAAGCCCTCAATTGCATGTACCTGAATGCATTCCCTTGGGGCAACCCATATTTCTCGGTCAGCGCTCCCAGACTTGCGAACTTCCCGTCCACAAATAGATCTTTCAGTTGCGTTATTCCTGCTCTTTGCCACATTCCATATCCCCCATCCATTCCCCCCGGGGCAAACCTATGGTTGTTTCTTATCGGGGACCCCCCCAATGCTCCGGTCTTTCCCCTATGTCGTCTCCACTGTCCCCAAATCTTCAGTGTAGCTACCACCACCGGGCTCGTGGTGTAGTTCCTCGGTGAGAACGGCAATGGGGCTGTCACCATAGCCTGCAGGCTGGTCCCCCTACAGGACGCCCTCTCTAATCTCTTCCACGCCGCTCCCTCCTCCTCTCCCATCCACTTACTCACCATTGAAATATTAGCGGCCCAATAATACTCACTTAGTCTCGGTAATGCCAGCCCCCCCCTATCCCTACTACGCTGTAAGAATCCCTTCCTCACTCTCGGAGTCTTCCCGGCCCAAACAAAACCCATGATGCTCTTTTCTATCCTTTTAAAAAAAGCCTTCGTGATCACCACCGGGAGGCACTGAAACACAAAGAGGAATCTCGGGAGGACCACCATCTTAACCGCCTGCACCCTCCCTGCCATTGATAGTGCTACCATATCCCATCTCTTGAAATCTTCCTCCATCTGTTCCACCAACCGCGTTAAATTTAGCCTGTGCAATGTGCCCCAATTCTTAGCTATCTGGATCCCCAGGTAACGAAAGTCTCTTGTTACCTTCCTCAACGGTAGGTCTTCTATTTCTCTACTCTGCTCCCCTGGATGCACCACAAACAGCTCACTCTTCCCCATGTTCAATTTATACCCTGAAAAATCCCCAAACTCCCCAAGTATCCGCATTATTTCTGGCATCCCCTCCGCCGGATCCGCCACATATAGTAGCAGATCATCCGCATATAAAGATACCCGGTGTAAAGAGCTTTTTTTTTAACAAACAATTTTATTGAGGTATTTTTTGGCATTGTAAACAGTTGCAGATAACAGAAATGTGCAAACATCAATATAAAACCAATACTTCAACAAACCATACTGCACATGCCCGCTCTTCTCCCCTAGACACTACCCGCCTATTTATCCCTCCTACTCTACTCTAATCTCCCCCCTCCCCCCACTTCCTCGCCCCCCCCACCCTGCTGACGTTCACTCTCCCGCGAAGAAGTCGATGAATGGTTGCCACGTTCGGGCGAACCCCAGTACAGATCCCCTCAAGGCGAACTTAATTTTTTCCATACCCAGAAAACGTTTTTTTGAAAACATGTTTATTAAGAATTTTTAAACAAAAGTTTCAACCATACAAACAAATCACCCCTCCCCCCCCCCCGTAACAAAAATAAAAAAAAACTCGCATAGCAAGACATAAACATGGCAAATCAATACGATACAGAACTTTGTACATTGGATTCCTCCCGTACATATCAGTTTTCCGGATCATTTATGTATTTTCTTGCTCAGATGCCCCCCTGAAAAAAAAATCCCTTCCCTGTCCCTCCCTCTCCCCCCCCCCCCCCGCCAAAAAGAGATTTCCCCCCTCCTCGCCCCCCTCCCCCCCTCTCCCCCCCCTGGGTTGCTGCTGCTGTCAACCGAACTCCATCTCACGCTCCGCGAGATAGTCTAGGAACGGTTGCCACCGCCTGGAGAACCCCTGCACAGACCCTCTCAGGGCAAACTTTATCCTCTCCAACTTGATAAACCCTGCCATGTCATTTATCCAGGCTTCCACACTGGGGGGCTTTGCATCTTTCCACACTAACAAGATCCTTCGCCGGGCTACCAGGGACGCAAAGGCCAGAATGCCGGCCTCTGTCGCCTCCTGCATTCCCGGCTCGTCCGCTACTCCAAATAATGCTTAGATACTGTTCTCGCAACTCCCCTCCAGAACCCATCCAGAGCCGGGCACGACCAAAACATATGGGCATGGTTCGCCGGGCTTCCTGAGCACCTCCCGCATCTGTCCTCCACCCCAAAGAACCTACTCAGCCTCGCCCCCGTCATATGCGCTCTGTGAACAACCTTAAATTGTATCAGGCTAAGCCTGGCACACGAGGAAGGGGAATTAACCCTACTTAGGGCATCAGCCCACAGACCGTCCTCAATCTCCTCCCCCAGCTCCTCTTCCCATTTACCCTTCAGCTCCTCTACCAAAGCCTCCCCCTCTTCTTTCATCTCCTGGTATATCGCCGACACCTTGCCCTCTCCGACCCATACGCCCGAAATCACCCTGTCTTGAATCCCCTGTGCCGGGAGCAGCGGGTATTCCCTCACCTGCCGCCTCACAAACGCCTTCACTTGCATGTACCTGAAAGCGTTTCCCGGGGATAGTCCAAACTTCTCCTCCAGCGCCCCTAAGCTCGCAAACGTCCCATCGATGAACATGTCACCCATTCTTCTAATCCCTGCCCGATGCCAGCTCTGAAACCCCCCGTCCATCCTTCCTGGGACAAACCGAAGGTTATCTCTGATCGGGGATCACACCGAGGCTCCCATCACACCCTTGTGTCGTCTCCACTGACCCCAGATCTTTAGCGTTGCCGCCACCACCGGACTCGTGGTGTACCTTGTCGGCGAGAGCGGCAGCGGTGCCGTCACCAGCGCCCCCAGGCTCGTTCCTTTGCAGGACACCATCTCCAACCTCTTCCATGCCGCCCCCTCTCCCTCCATCACCCACTTACGGATCATCGCCACATTGGCTGCCCAGCAGAAGCCACCCAGATTCGGTAACGCCAGCCCTCCTCTATCTCTACTACGCTCCAGGAACCCCCTCCTTACCCTCGGGGTCTTAATCGCCCACACAAAACCCATAATGCTCCTGCCTACCCTCTTAAAGAAGGCCTTGGTGATCACAATTGGAAGGCATTGGAATACAAAAGGAAACCTCAGGAGGACCACCATTTTAATCGACTGTACCCTGCCCGCTAGCGAGAGTGGCAACATGTCCCACCGTTTAAAGTCCTCCTCCATCTGCTCCACCAGCCACGTCAAATTAAGTTTGTGCATGGTCCGCCAGCTCCTAGCTACCTGAATCCCCAAGTAATGAAAGCTCCTTTCCGCCCTCCTCAACGGTAGGTCGTCTATCCCTCTTCCCTGATTCCCCCGGATGCACCACAAAGAGCTTACTCTTCCCTACATTGAGCTTGTAGCCCGAGAAGTCCCCAAACTCCCTTAGGATCTGCATGACCTCCACAATCCCCTCCACTGGGTCCGCGACATACACAACAGGTCGTCTGCATACAGCGACACTCGATGCTCCTCTCCCCCTCGAACCACCCCCCTCCATTTCCTGGACTCCCTTAATGCCATGGCCAAAGGTTCAATTGCTAATGCAAACAACAGGGGGGACAGGGGCACCCCTGCCTCGTCCCTCGATACAGCCGGAAGTACTCCGACCTCCGCCGATTCGTAACCATACTCGCCACCGGGGCTCTATATAGGAGCTTAACCCAGCTAATAAACCCTCCCCCGAACCCAAACCTCCGCAACACTTCCCAGAGATACTCCCACTCTACTCGGTCAAAGGCCTTCTCCGCGTCCATAGCTGCCACTATCTCCGTCTCTCCCTCCACCGATGGCCTCATAATCACATTTAGGAGCCTCCGCACATTGGTATTTAGCTGCCTGCCCTTTACAAATCCCGTCTGGTCCACGTGAATCACCCCCGGAACACAGTCCTCAATCCTCGTAGCCAACACTTTTGCCAGCAACTTAGCATCTACGTTGAGGAGCGAGATCGGCCTATACGACCCGCATTGCAGTGGGTCCTTATCCCGTTTCAGGATCAAAGAGATCGTCCCCCCCTCCCTTGCCTCACAGAAAGTCCTTACCAGCAACGGGGCTAACAGGTCTACATACTTCCTATAGAACTCCACCGGCAACCCATCCGGTCCCGGGGCCTTCCCTGCCTGCATGCTCCCCAGTCCTTTAACCAGCTCCTCCACCCCAATTGGCGCCCCCAAACCAGCCACCTCCTGCTCCTCCACCCTCAGGAACCTCAGTTGGTCCAAGAACCGTCGCATCCCCTCTTTTCCCCCTGGGGGCTGGGACCTATACAGCTCCTCGTAGAAGGCCTTGAATGCCTCATTCACTTTCCCCGCACTCCGCACTGTAGTTCCCCTTCCATCCTTGACTCCACCTATTTCCCTCGCTGCCATCCTCTTAAGGAGCTGATGTGCCAGCATCCGGCTCGCCTTCTCCCCATACCCATACATAGCCCCCTGTGCCTCCCTCCACTGTGCCTCTGCCTTCCCTGTGGTCAACAGGTCGAACTCCGGCTGGAGACTTCGCCTCTCCCTGAGTAGTCCCTCATCAGGGGCCTCTGCATATCTCCTGTCTATTCTTAAAATCTCCCCCACTAACCTCTCCCTCTCCCTGCCCTCTCTCTTCTCCCTATGAGCCCTGGTGGAGATTAACTCTCCCCTGACCACCGCCTTCAGCGCCTCCCATACTACTCCCACCTGCACCTCCCCGTTGTCGTTGGCCTCCAGATACCTTTCGATACACCCCCGCACCCTCCCGCACACTTCCTCGTCTGCCAGCAGTCCCACATCCAACCGCCACAGCGGGCGTTGGTCCCTCTCCTCCCCCAGCTCTAGTTCCACCCAGTGCGGGGCGTGGTCCGAAATGGCTATGGCCGAATACTCCGTTCCCTCCACTTTCGGGATCAATGGCCTGCCCAGAACAAAAAAATCTATCCGGGAGTAGGCCTTGTGTACATGGGAGAAAAAATAAAATTCTCTGGCCAAAGGCCTGGCAAATCTCCACGGATCTACTCCCCCCATCTGATCCATAAACCCCCTGAGCACCTTGGCCGCAGCCGGCCTCTTTCCGATCCTAGATCTGGAGCGATCCAGTGCTGGGTCCAACACCGTGTTGAAATCCCTACCCATTATCAAGCTTCCTACCTCCAAGTCCGGAATACGCCCCAACATCCGTTTCCTGAATCCAGCATCGTCCCAATTCGGGGCGTATACATTTACCAGCACCACCCCCAGCCCCTGACCATCACGTATCGGCCTCCTTTGTCCGCTACTATGCTCTTGGCCTCAAACGACACCCGCTTCCCCACCAGTATTGCCACCCCTCTTCTTCGCATCCAGCCCCGAATGGAACACCTGTCCTACCCATCCCTTCCTTAACCTGACCTGACCTGATCTGCCACCTTCAGATGTGTCTCCTGAAGCATGACCACGTCTGCCTTCAGTCCCTTTAAATGCGCAAACACTCGGGCCCTCTTAACCGGCCCATTTAGGCCTCTCACATTCCACGTGATCAGCCGGATTGGGGGGCTAGGCGCCCCCCCCCCCCCCACCCCCCTGCCGACTAGCCATCTCCTATTTTAGGCCAGTCCCGTGCCCGCGTCTCCCGCACCCTCCAGTCCCCCAGACGGGGAACCCCCGCCCCGACCACCTCTTCCATTTTCAGTTCCCCCTCGGTCAATGCAGCAGCAACCCTATTGTCCCTCTCCCCCCCCCCCCCCTCCCCTCCCCCCTCCCCGCTAGATTCAAATCTAGCTCTTTTGCTCCCCCCATAATACTTCCGTAAGTCAGCTGACTCATGCTGACCCCGGCTTCCCCCGCCTTCCCGTTGACCCCCCCTTGTGGAAATCCCTCCTCCTCCTTGCGCTCCTCCATCCCCCCCCCCTCCCTAACGCGGGAAAAAGCCCGCGCTTTCCTAAGCCAGCTCCGCCCCCTGTGGCACAGCTCCTGTTGCAGCCTTATCCCAATTCCCCCATTCCCGAGTCTCACCTCCCTCCAGCACCGATGCCCACATTCCTCACTGTCCTCCCATCAAAAACTCTTCCCCCATCCCCATCCATTGTCCCACCCGTGAAACATTCTTTACCCATATTTACAACCCTGTGTACAGTCAACATCTCCCCCACAACCACAGTCCCTCAGTTTGAGTCCAATTTTTCCGTTTAGATAAAGGTCCAAGCCTCTTCTGACCCAAATAGTCTGACCCAATTAACCAGTCCCTCCCCGAACCCAAACCGTCTAAGCACCTCCCACAAATAGCCCCACTCCACCCGGTCGAAGGCCTTTTCAGCGTCCATTGCCACCACTACCTCCACCTCCTTGCCCGTCGGGGGCATCATGATCACATTAAGCAATCTTCTCAAGTTAGCTGTCAGCTGCCTGCCTTTCACAAACCCTGTCTGGTCGTCCCCAATCACCTCCGGTACGCAGTCCTCAATTCTAATCGCCAGGACCTTGGCCAGGAGCTTGGCATCCACATTGATCAGGGAGATTGGCCTATATGACCCGCAGGATTCCGGGTCCTTGTCACGCTTCAATATCAGCGAGCTGGTGGCTTGCGACATCGGCGGTGGCAGGGTCCCTCTGTCCCTTGCCTCATTAAAAACCCTTGTCAGGACCGGTCCCACTATCTCTGATAACTTCTTGTAAAACTCTACTGGGTATCCATCCGGTCCCGGGGCTTTCCCCGACTGCATGGCCTTTCGGCCCCCCAATATCTCCTCCGCTCTAATCGGGGCCCCCAGCCCGTCCACTAGTCCCCTGCCTACTTTTGGGAAGGTTAGTCCATCCAGGAACCTTTTCATCTCCTCCGGCTCTTCCGGGGGTTCTGAAGTGTACAGCTTACTATAGAAGTCCCCAAATACCTTATTCAGTCCTGCCGGGTCCTCCACTCTGCTCCCCTCCCCATCAACCACTCTGCTTATTTCCCTGGCCGCCTCCCTCTTCCTGAGTTGCTGCACTAGCAATCTGCTGGCCTTCTCCCCATGCTCATACACCACTCCCCTCGCCTTCCTACGTTGTTCCACGGCCCTACTCATGAATAGCATCCCCAGTTCTGCCTGCAATCTCCGTCTCTCCCTGAGTAGGTCCTCCCCCGGGGACCCCGCATGCTCCTCGTCTATCCGGTGAATTTCCCTAACCAATCTGTCCATTTCTGCTCTGTCCGCCCTGACCCTGTGAGCCCGAATTGAGATCAGTTCCCCCTCACTACTGCCTTCAGCGCCTCCAACAGGGCCGCTGCTGAAACCTCCCCCGTATCGTTCACCTGCAAGTAATTTTGCATACACTTCCGAAGTCTCTCACCTATCCCCTCCTCCGACAACAGTCCTATGTCTAACCTCCATTGCGGGCGTTGGTAATTCACCCCCCCCCCTCGACCTGCAGGTCCACCCAGTGTGGGGCATGGTCCGAGATAGTGATTGCCGAGTATTCCGTATTCTTTACCTCCCCCACACAGTCCCTGCTCATGATAAAAAAAATCAATTCTAGAATATATTTTATGAACATGTGAATAAAACGAGTAGCCCCTTCCCGTCGGCTGTCCGGCTCTCCATGGGTCCACAGCCCCCATTTGCTCCATGAATCCTTTCAGCTCCATTGCCATTGCTGGGAGTCTACCCGTTCTGGGACATGACCGGTCCAGCCCTGGGTCAAGGACCGTATTAAAGTCCCTCCCCATTATCAACCTACTTGAGTCTAGGTCCGGGATCTTCCCCAGCACTCTTTTGATAAAGTCAACGTCGTCCCAGTTCGGCGCATATATGTTCACCAGCAAAACTCTTCTCCCCTCCAGCTTGCCCCTTACCATAAGGAATCTGCCCCCGCCGTCTGTGACTACGCCCTCCGCCTCAAATTGAACCCGCTTATTGATCATAATTGCTACCCCCCTGGACTTAAAATCCAAGTCCGAGTGGAAGACCTGGCTGATCCAGCCCTTCCTTAACCTAGTCTGGTCAGACACTTTCAGATGTGCCTCCTGCAACATAATTACGTCCGCCTTTAGAGCCCGCAAATGCGCGAACACACGCGCCCTTTTAACTGGTCCATTTAGTCCCTTGACATACCAGGTGATCAGCCTGGTTGGGGGGCATAACCCCCCCCCCCCCCCCCACCGCAGGTCAGCCATAACCTTTCTTGGGCCCACCGCCCATGCGCCATGCGCCGCGCCATTCCTGGCTCGCCTCTTGGCCGCCTCCACCCCCGACCTCCTTTCCATTACCTACTTCAGTTCCCCCCCCCACGTCAGCAGAATAACTCCCCCCCCCTTGCAACATCCCCCGATAACCCCATCCCTGCCATCCACTGGCTGTATTCTCCCCCCCCCCCCCAACCCGACTCCCTTGACTAGCCAATCTGCTAGCCAGGTGACTCATCGCTCCGGCGCCCCCTTGTCTCACTCCCATTGTTTCCCCGGCCTCATCTCCCCACTCCCCAGCACACCATCCCGCACTCCAACCCACTGGAGCAGTCTCACTAAGGTGGGAAAGTTCAAACAAGATGTAAACATCAAACAGCACCGTGAGGCTGCTCCGGGTTCAATATAGTTCCAGCTGTGTGCACAGAAAAGTGTTAACCCACGTCCCTTTCTGGGCACTAAAAAAAAATAACACCACAATAACCCAGTACCCGTACATCCCCCATCCGAAACAAAGATAAAAATCATAGACATAAATGAAACAAAAGCCCCCAACCAACATCTTTAATCTCCATTGCTGACCGGCCACCCTTTTGTTACAATACAGGCTCCAGCACACTCAGAGAGCCCAACAAAAGGTACCCACCACACCAGAAAAAAAAAGGAGAGAAAAAAAAACAACAGGAAAAAGACCCTACGAAAGGGGGGGGGGGTGGGGGGAGAAATACCCTCCCCCCACATCCCCCACAGGCAAAACGTGCCCACAAAAAATACACCGCAAGGCACCTTTAAAGCAGTAAACAGTCGACCAGCAGTCCAGGCACAGTAGGCATCCTTTCAAACAGTAATTCTCGGACACTAGCTTGCGTCCATGGGACCTTTTTTCGAGACCAGCCCTTGATCCCTCACAAAGTCCATCGCGGCTTCGGGCTCGGAGAAGTAGTGGCGTTGGCCCTGATGCGTAACCCAAAGACGGGCCGGGAAGAGCAGACCAAACTTCACCTGATTTTTGAACAACACCTCCTTAACTTGTTTAAAGGCTGCTCGCCGCCTGGCCACCTCCTGGCTTAGGTCCTGGTAAATGCGAAGGACACTGTTATTCCACGTGCTGCTCTTAGCGTTCTTTGCCCACTGCAGCACCCACTCCTTCTCCACAAACCTGTGGAACCTAACCACCATCGGACGGGGGGACCCCCCGGACGCACCTGTCTCGCCTGTACTCTGTGTGCCCCCTCCAGCTCCGGCGGTCGCGGACAGGCTTCAGCCCCCATCAGCTGCATCAACAGGTCCGCCACGAACGCTGTGGCATCAGCTCCCTCCGCCCCCTCCGGGAGGCCGATGATCCTCAGATTTTGTCTACGGGCTCTATTTTCCAGCTCCTCTACTCTGTCCAGCAGTCTTCTCTGTCTCTCCTTCAACCCGTCGACTTCGAGCGCAGCAATCGTCTGCGCGTCTGCCTGCTCCTCCACCGCCTCCCCCAGCTCCTTAACTTTTTTGTCCTGGGCATCCAGTCTCTGGTTCAGATGATCCACTGCTTTCTGAAGTGGGTCCAAGTTATCCCGCTTCAACGACTCAAAACTGCTCTTTATGACATGCAACATGTTTTCCAGCGCCTGCTGGATCGCCGGGTCCGAGGTCCGCAGGTCTGCCATCTTTGCTCCCGGGTCAGCTTCCCTTGCACCTTGCCTTTGTCCCTTCCTCTCCCGTTTGCGCTGCTTTCTGCTCTCCCGCGGTTCCATGCAGCTCTGCCCGTTCCTCAGCACCTCCGTAGCCGTCCTTTCAGCGCTCCACAGCCCTGCAAAACCGGGGAACCAGGTCCTCAAATCCCGCCGGAGTGAGAGCCCCCGAATGTTCGGCTCACTCACCTCATTACCGCCACCGGAAGTCTCAGCTGAAAGAGCTTTTGGAGGTGGGCAAGACCGTTGAGCGATTTGAAAACAATGATGAAAATTTTAAAATCATGGCTTTGTATACTTCTTAGTTTTGGTTTGTATCATAGGCTGGATTTTATGAGGGTGGGGGAGTGAGGGGGGAGGTAGGTGGGGGTTTGGAAGGAAGGTTGGTTGCCAACCTTAAGAATCCCGGCGCACAGGCATATTATGCCATGGGCGGGCTAAACTAGGTGACAGTGGGATTTCCACCCCTCAGTGAGAGGAAGTCGCTCCCTCGAGAGCCGCTGGCCAATCCGATCGCCGAGCAGCTCCCATCAGTCCTGGCAGCGTCAGAGCTCAATAGTGGGCGCAGCCGGAACTTCAAGCAGGCCAAGGAAGAAGAGAAGATTGTGCCGAAGCCAGTTAAGGTGGGCCTTTTTGGTTGAGGAGGGATTGGGTAACTTATGGAGGGAGCTGTGGAGCCTGGTTTTGGATGTCAGGCTGGAGGGAATGAAGGTGGGTGGGTAAAATATTTTTGAGGTATTGGGGACTTGCCCTCAATGCTAAAAGGGCACCCCACCCCTGCCCAAACGATTGTCCTTCTTCCCTCTTGCCTTATTAATCTCGCACCGGCCTCCCCACGCCAACTGCATTATCGCATGGACAGTGCATTACATGACTCAATTGGCTTGTTAACAAGCTCAATTGACCCTTAATTATTTATTTAATAATGGCAAGTGGGCTGCTGAATTTGCCGTCCGCACATCTATTGTGTAACGAGGAACTGTTTAGGGGTGGGCAAGAAAATGTGGGCTTACCACCTATCGTATTTTATGTGCCCACCCCCTTGCCAAAAACACACAAGGGCATAATATCTTGCCCATAATGTTGTCTCCCATTTTTGCTTGAAAGTGACTATTTAAGTAAAATAACACTTGACAATCTAAACTGGAATGAAAATACACAGATTTAATTATAATCCTTTAAGTTATTAGTCTCAATAGTCATATTAGCCATGTATAGTAGTTTATGTAGTATAAAATCAGTCAAAAGCTACTTGTTAAATTAGATATTTTTGTCATGACTGTTTGTTCTAAAAGGCAAAAAATAATTAATAAACGTTCACTTGTCACCAGTCATTGTATTTCTGAGCTTCTGTACCACAATAAAAGCCATGGGAAAATCCTTTGAATTTTGACTTGAGTATCAAATAATTAGGGTAACATTAAAGTTCCTCTTCTGCCTAATCTTTTCCTTTGTCTCTCAAAGGTGTTGATTCTTGCTAAGGCAGTGAAAGACCTTTACTGCCATATCTGAATGTTCATAAGTGTTGAATTCAAGCAAAATCATGAAATTATAGAATTCCTACAGTGCAGAAGAACGTCAGTCGCCCATCAAGTCTGCACCAACCCTTCGAATCATCCCCTGTTGTTGTAGCCCCATAACCTAACCAGCACATCCCAAGACACTAAGGGGCAATTTATCATGGTCAATCCACCCTAACACACACATCTTTGGACTGTGGGAGGAAACCAGAGCACTCGGAGGAAACCCACGCAGACATGGGGAAAACATGCAAACTCCACACAGTCACCCAATGCCGGAATTGAACCCGGGTTCTTGGCATTCTGAGGCAGCAGTGCTAACCACTATGCCATTGTGCCACCCACTAAGTCTATTAGTTCATGGAGAGCACCAAGACTGACTATGGTTTCCCCAACATGCAAAGGTAGAACTATGTACAAGACAAGAAAAGACCACAATGATTCATTCACCTGGATACCGTGGAGAACTCGTCTGCTCTTTGAATAGTGCTGTGACAGCTTCTGTATATAATAATAATAATCTTTATTAGTGTCACAAGTAGGCTTACATTAACACTGCAATGAAGTTACTGTGAAAATCCCCTAGTCGCCACATTCCGGCGCCTGTTCGGGTACACAGAGGAAGAATTCAGAATGTCCAATTCACCTAACAAGCCCGTCTTTCGGGACTTGTGGGAGGAAACCGAAACTGCTCACCTGCAAGTCGTTCAAACTCTTCTCCTGATACTGCACTCCCACTTCTAGTTACCGGCCCAATTCCAGGACCGGGATTCTCCGAAATACAGGCCAAGTGTTGACGCCGGTGTCAAAACGGCACGAGCGGCGGCGGTGCCAACGGGCCTCCAGGCCCAGGCATTCACCCCTTCCTAGGGGCCTAAAACGGCGCTGGTGTGCTGTGTACTGCTCCGGTGCAAAATGCCGGCCCGCAATGGCCGGCGTGGGTCTGCATATTCATAGAATTTACAGTGCAGAAGGAGGCCATTCGGCCCATCGAGTCTGTACCAGCTCTTGGAAAGAGCAACCTACCCAAGGTCAACACCTCCACCCTATCCCCATAACCCAGCAACCCCACCCAACACTAAGAGCAATTTAGCATGGTCAATCCACCTAACCTGCACATCTTTGGACTGTGGGAGGAAACCGGAGCACCCGGAGGAAACCCACGCAGACTCCGCACAGACAGTGACCCAAGCCGGAATCGAACCTGGGACCCTGGAGCTGTGAAGCAATTCTGCTATCCGCAATGCTACCGTGCTGCCCATATGCGAGGCTCGGCCATCTCCGCGCCGGCCCCCGGGCAATATGGCGGAGCCCTACAGGGGCCGACGCGGAGGGACATAGCACCCCCCCCAACCCCGGAATGAGCCCGCCCGCCGATTGGTTGCCCCCGATCGCGGGCCTGGCCACCGTGGAGGCCCCCCGGAGTCGGCTCCCCCTGTCCCCCCACCAGGACAGCCCCCGCAGCTAGAAAGCCGAGGTCACACCGGGTAGCACCATACATAAACAACGCCGACAGGACTCGGCGGGCACTCAGCCCATCGAGCGCATAGAATCGTCGGGGCGGCGCTTTCAATGGCCCCCAACCTGCGCCGCGGTGACCGCGCCAGCGCGATTGGCGCCGATTCTCCGGTGATGTACCATCAATGACGACAGACGAGAGTCGGAAGAGTAAACTGTGGCTAAAATCAGCTAAAAGACACCTGCTGGCAGCCGGTCCCAGAATGAGGGCAGAGCTGGAGGTTAGCCACTTTTATAGTTGAGCCCGAGGGGCAGAGCCACAGGCGGAGCCAGCAGGGACATACCCAGACATGTAACAAATCGTAAGAACAGTGAGTACAATAAGTAAGAACAGTAAGTACAATATAATACAGTGGTTTACCACATTACGGTCGCCGGAGAATTGGTGGCCCGGCGTCGGTACCGGTGCCGAGGAGTGGCGTGAACCACACCGGAGTCGGGCCACCCAGAAGGTGCGGAATCCTCTGCATCCTCCACACCTTCAGGGGCTAGGCTGGCGCCGGCAGGATTGGCGCCACGCCAACCGGTGCCGAAGGGCCTCCGCCGGCCGGCGTGAGTTGGCACATGCGCGGGAGCGCCAGCAGGTGCTGCCGTGATCCCAGCGCATGCACAGGGGGTTTCCTCTCCGCGCCGGCCATGGCGGACCGTTACAGCGGCTGGCGCTGAGGGAATGTGTGCCCCCACGGCACAGGCCCGTTCGTGGATCGGTGGGCCCCGATCGCGGGCCAGGCCACCGATCCCACCCCCCACCAGATCCCACCGCACCCCCCTCAAGGACTCCGCAGGCTGCCCGCAGAGCCAGGACCAGCCGGCAATGACCTTGTTTGATTTACGCCGGCGGGACCAGCTGAAAACAGGCGGCCACTCAGCCCATCGCGGAGCGGAGAATCGCTGGGGTGGGGGGGGGGGGGGGGGGTGCACTGCCAACGGCCCCCGACCAGCACAACGGATTCCCGCCCCCGCCGAAAAACCGGCGCTGGAGAATCCGGCAGCCAGCGGCGGGGCGGGATTCACGCTGCCCCCGCCGTTTCTCCAGCCTGGCGGGAGGTCAGAGAATCCCGCCCGAGATCTTTCACAGACTGCTAGCTTCAAAAAGTTGGCACTATCCCATGGCCGGGTTTCTCCAATCCCGCGGCGGGTGGAAGAATCGGCTGGGGGCGCGCGAATCCTGATACGCCCCTCCGGCGCCGGGCCGCTGATTCTCCGGCGGCTGGAGAATCGGCGCCAATCGCGCCAGCGCGGTCGGGGCCGTTGAAAGCGCCCCCCTCCCGCGATTCCCTGCGCTCGACGGGCCGAGTCCCGCCGGCGTCGTTCGCGTGTGGTCCTACCCGCCAGGACCTTGCCGTTCTGGCTGCGGGGGCCGTCCTGGTGGGGGGGCCTGGGGAGCCGACTCCGGGTGGGGGGGCCTCCACGGTGGCAGGCCCGCGACCGGGGGCAACTGATTGGCGGACAGGCTCATTCCAGAATGGGCCTATGTCCCTCCACGCTGGGCCCCGTTAGGGCTCCGCCATATTGCCCGGGGGACCCGCACCGGCCATGGGGCACACATTCGCGGACCCGCGTCGGCCTTGGCGGGCCGGCTTTCGGCACCAGAGCAGCGCACAGCACTCCGGCACCGTTCTAGCCCCTAGGAAGGGGTGAATGCCTGGGTCTGGAGGCCTGTTGATGCCGGCGTCGCTCACGCCCGTTTTGACACCAGCGTCAACACTTGGCCGGGTTTTTGAAGAACCTCTGGTTTCACCAAACTCCAGCCTTCTGTCTACACTTAGTTACAAATGACTCCCAGGGTTTATTCTGAGCCCTAATTCCCTCCAACACAGAACCAGAGGCCTTTCACCACATTCTCCGCTCTTCAAGACATCTCTTGTGTCCTAACTGCACCCAACGGCTCACAGGGAATCAGCTGCAAATCACATGGGGTCTAATCTGCAACTCTTAGCTGCATCAAACATCTCTCGGGGCTTAACTGCCAGGCGCTTGCTAACAGTAGCACCTTTTCAGTATGGCCTCTTTCCCTGCTGCACAATACATAGACAAATTGAAACCAGAGAATCTTCTTAATTGCTGTGGTCTATTCTGAAACTGACCTCCAAGCCATGTCTCCTTTACATATGAAGATCCATCTCTTCAATTCTGACTCGATTAAACACACATAATTAACTTTCTGAACCTGCCATTTCTTTAAGATACTCTGATGGTCTCTAAAGCCCAGCATTTTAGTTACCTCACCTTCACAAGAATGACCTTCTCAGAATTAAATATTACCTCTAAAATATTGACACGACCTATGAACTAGATATTCGCAACTTGTCACATCCAAAAGACAGCAACTCTGATAGTGTAGTGCTCCTTCAGTACTGCGCTTATGCGTTAATCCACATTACGTATTGAAATCTCTGGAGGTAGAATTTGAACCCGCAGCTTCTTGACTTATGCCTGAGACTGATACCAACTGAGCAAAAGCTAGCAGTTTGGGGTTACTGGTATCCTGCTCTACATATTATGTTGCCACCTCAGCTAATTTTAAAAAAAGTTTGACGAATGTTCTTCATAATTCTTCTTAGAACATAATGTTCTTCAGGGGCAGCACAGTAGCACAAGTGATTAGCACTGTGGCTTCGCAGCGCCAGGGTCCCAGGTTCGATTCCCTGCTGGGTCACTGTCTGTGCAAAGTCTGCACGTTCTTCCCGTGTCTGCGTGGGTTTCCTCCGGGTGCTCCGGTTTCCTCCCACAGTCCAAAGACATGCAGGTTAGGTGGATTGGCCATGCTAAATTGCCCTTAGTGTCCAAAAAGGTTAGGAGGGGTTATTGGGTTATGGAGCTAATGTGGAAGTGAGGGCTTAAGTGGGTCGGTGCAGACTCGATGGGCTGAATTGCCTCCTCTGCACTGTATGTTCTGTGTTCTATAATTCGTTTCTCGTATCATATGGTAACAAAAACTGCCTTTATAGTAACCAGTAATAGTTCTGCCTATTTGGTGCATAACTTTCACCAGACATCAACTGGGTTGTCTTGTCTTGGATTCTTTTGAAGATAGGCTTGTTTGCATCTAAATGTGCTTGATACATTGCCACTATAGTAACTCAAAACATTTCACTACATCTTCAGCATATGTCAGAACTGATTTCCTCTTATCACACTTAGAATGTAACACCATTTTCAATGGTTTGTGTTATGTTTTTGGTGAAGATTGCTAATTTTACAACTGCGAGATAAAGTTTAGAAAGATATTTGCACGACCTTTTATCCTGCCATAGTTTCCTTTTGGAAGCTGTACAAGTAGTCTGTTGAAACATTCATCAACATCTGTTGAGTTATACAGTCTGATTGTGTAACAAAAAATAAAAGTGGAGTCTAACAATTTGCGAATCCTAATGAAATAAACATGCAGGGTCCAGTCAAAATGCTAATATTCATTTAGGTTTTTAAAAAAAGTACAGGAGCAGAATCTGAATACAGAATCATGCAACAATGTTTGGAAGGAGGCAAAAAAACAGGTTACGTTTTAAAGCTCCATGTTGCAAAACTCATCTACTTAGCATTTATGAATATGTAAGTCCTTCTAGACATGCCAGTTTCACTGACAGGCAAACAATAAGCTTTTCAAAAGTCATGAAAGCAAGATAAAATAACTAGTTCAGGCTCTGTTTATATAAAAGAAAAACATGATCTCTTGTTGAGGCTGCATAAAATTTAATGTGGCCATCTTAGTAAACTAAAAATGTCAGGGTTGTGTGAGGGCTGTTCCAGGGAATTAATTCCAGTTCATTTTGTAATGAAGTGGAAGGTGCATAAGAATTAAAAGACTAGAACTGGGCCACAGGAATTTCTTACAATTCTGACACTGAGCTTCAGGGAAAGATGTCACTCATGTCGGCAGAAAGCACTTCCTTTTTCAGAGTTATCAAGGTATTGTTTTTCTCCTGCCACCCGAGTCCTGTAACCTGGCACCATAGCCATCCAATCCAAATAACTCAACAAAAGAGAAAAGTGTTTCTCAATATTGTTCCTTGGGAATATGTTCCTTCATGTTTAGGTACTAAAGTCCTAAGGTTTTGTCTGGCTATTAATATTTCTTCTTCTTCTTCATTTGACTAAGTTACTTAAATTTGCTTTTGGACAAATTAAATGGCGGAATCCACATCCGCCTTAATGGCACTAAAGGATAGGAACTTTGTGTTTTGATTTTTCGTTTTTTGCAAGGGATAAAATATTTGTATAGGAATAGAGCTTATTTACAAGTGAAGGGAAACAAAAAATGCTTCGGTTATGAGGGAAACTATTGAGCAAGCAAGTAAAAATAAAGTTACTGGGATGTGGAAGAGAGACAATAACTGAATGCTGTGCTAAGGCACAACAGATGTAAGACCCTTCTGGTTTTAACTCATTAAGCAGAATTGAAGAGGCAGACTGTACAGTACATACACTTCAACCTAACCTCCTCAGGCAAATCTCATTCTTCATCTGTTGGAATCCTAGTTGCTGTAAACATCATGCTTTACAAGAGTATGAGGCGAGATCTTTGGAAATTGAATACAAGGATTTGGGAAGGTTTGAATAAGCACTTAATTTCTGCGGCTGATATATCTGCTTCAGGACTGATTAACCAGTCATCCAGATACATGTGGAATCCTGGATGCCCAGAAACCATAGACGAGCTGCAACTGCTGCAAAAATGCACCTTTAATTGCCTGATGGTCTGAAGCTAGACCAGATGGTAGAGCTTGTAGGGATAAAATATCCTAGTCCGCAAAACCTGAAAAAGCCTGTTGTTTTCTGTGCCGGAATGTGGAATAAGTATCCTTCGGGTCCACAGCACAGAGATAGTTGTCTGGTTGGATGACTTTCCTAATTATGCCTAGGGATGCAATATTAAAATACTGTGCGAAGATGCTTGTTTGAATTTATGAGGTCAAGCATAGGGCAATACAATTCTGATGTCTTGCAAATTAAGAAATCCCTAAAATAAAAGCTTTCACTAGAAGATTCAGCTGACACATGCTCCAAATGTAGTTCATTTCTATGCAATATTTGCTGGTTGTTTTATTTAGTAATTATCACTGTTACTCAACTGATTAATATTTAAAGCACTCTGGATATGCTAATTTATTCCTGACATTTATTTTTGGTTCACAATTGTGGATAACTGATGTATCTGTAGGATTATAGTTCAAACATAGAACCTCCCTCTATGGCATTCTGACACAATCGATGAGACTCATATGACTTGCTAATTTATCAGCTGCAATTACAATATCTAAGCCTAATCTTATTTTTTTATATGAATTTTGATCACATAATGAGAGTTGTTGAAGCTGAAAATGGAGGTATGATCACAATGCAGGAGAACTGACCACTTAATTTTCGGCTTCAGTCAGTCTGCTTTCTTGCATTCATCAGCAGAAAAGTAGTTC
Source organism: Scyliorhinus torazame (assembly GCF_047496885.1). NCBI lineage: Eukaryota > Metazoa > Chordata > Chondrichthyes > Carcharhiniformes > Scyliorhinidae > Scyliorhinus > Scyliorhinus torazame. The sequence goes on from NC_092707.1 coordinate 385,330,918, forward strand.
TTTTGTGTGTGTGAGTCAGTTTTTCTTGCCTCAAGAGGGAATTAAAACATGTTGTTTTCTCTGTGAAACTCATCTCAGGAAACCTGAATCTCTGGAGCTTTGAAAGGACTGGGCATGGCCTGTGTGTGACTTTTGAACGCAGAGATGGCTTCAACAGTTTTACTCGTCCACTTAGGACAGATAATAACACTGAAAGCCAACTGAAAGTATGGATAAGGTATCTAGACATTTGAGCCAATTAAAAAGTTATATGACACCTTTCATGAGCTCAGAATGCCTCAAAGTACTTCACTGCCAATTTAAATACTTTTGAAGTATAGTTACTGTTTTAATGTAGGAATCACCTCAGCCAAATTGGTGCATAGCCGGATACCACAAACTAATGGTATTTTTATGTTCATCTGGAAGCACATAAGGAGCCTCAGATTAACGTCCCATCCAATAGTATAGCCCTCTCAGTAGTGTACTCGAGTGTCAGCCGATATTACCGTCTCTAGAATAGGACTTGAACTCGCAAGAGGATGAAGTGGTACTACAAAGCATGGGTAATGGATCCTTGGTCAGACCCAAGACATGAAGGTGCCTACATCCAGTTAGACACATAACGTCTTGTGAACAGTAGATAAAGCTTGAGATTCAAGGGGCAGGATTCTCCGCAAACGGCGCGATGTCCGCTACCCGGCGCCAAAAACGGTGTGGATCAGTCCGGCGTCGGGCCACCCCAAAGGCGCGGAATTCTCCACACCTTTAGGGACCAAGCCCTCACCTTGAGGGGCTAGGCCCGCGCCGGAGCGGTTTCCGTTCCGCCGGCTGGAGGGAAAGGCCTTTGGCACCACGCCAGCCGGCGCCGAAAGGACTTCGCCAGGCGAGGCATGCGCGGGATCGTCAGCGGCCGCTCACTGCCTCGCCGCGCGTGTGCAGGGGAGGGGGTCTCTTCCGTCTCCGCCATAGTGAAGACCATGGCGAAGGCGGAAGAAAAAGAGTGCCCCCATGGCACAGGCCCGCCCGCGGATCGGTGGGCCCCGATCGCGGGCCAGGCCACCGTGGGGGCAGCCCCCCGGGGCCAGATCGCCCCACGCTCCCCCCCCCCCCAAGGACCCCAGAGCCTGCCCGCGCCGCCTTGTCCCACTGTTCAAAAGGAGGTCTAATCCACGCCGGCTGGCGAGGGTTGACAGCGGCAGGACTTCGGCCCATCGCGGGCCGGAGAATCGCCGGGGGTGGGCCTGCCGACCGGCGCGATTCCCGCCGACCAGCGCGATTCCCGCCCCCGCCGAATCTCTGGTGGCGGAGAATTCGGGCCACGGCGGGGGCGGGATTCACGGCAGCCGCCGGCGATTCTCTGACCCGGTGGGGGGTCGGAGCATCGCGCCCAAGATCCCAGTGACAGGTTTTGGACAAACAAAAATAAACCTTTTTGTGCAAGTTCAAAAAGATAAAACAATTTACAACTATTTATCTTGTACTCCAACATTCAGGGTAAATATGATGTACATATGAATTAACAAGTGAACTGTGGTCAAACACACCACACTATACAATAAATGATGAATGCAACTAAATCTGATTCCATAAATTTCTCAACGACACACGCAGACGTTTGTCACATTGTGAGCCAACCAATCTCACTGAAACTTCGACTTTCTTAAGGGAGCAGTTGAATACCCTGTCTTAGAATTCTCTCCAAATATCACTCTCAATCAGATGGCCCACCTCGCAGGGTTGGAATGTTGCCTTCCAAGATTCCTTTTCCCTGGATTCCAGAATACACTGAAGCACCAGCTTACAAGCACACTTTCAGATCTGTAACCATGCCAAGCAGAACACCACTGCTCCAAAGGGGGTACCTTTGCCCCAACAGCCCTCTTTACTTAAAGTCTGCTCCCCACAGCTCTTTCTTTACGTTGTGGTTGTTTCTCTGCTCCTTTCTTTTAACCTCACTGAGACCTATTTCTATCCCCTTTGTCTTTGTGACATTTGTTGGCTGGCAGACTGCCTCAAACTGACTGCCTCAAGAAGAGTTGTTCACTGACCCTTGAACTGATCTAGTGACCTATCACACCATTGCAAGAGGGCCTCACCCTTTTTTCCCGGCAAGAATCAATATAACAGGCATTGGAAAATTCTGATCCTAAATGTTACAGTCTCCACAGGCAGATTATTTAGCACACAGGGACTCAAGGATCAATGTACTTCATGACAGTAACGGCAAATAATCTTCAGAGGCCACATTTGTGCACTTAAATTTGTAAAAGAATGCATTCTTTTATATTTTTATATATATTACTCAATTATTTATTTTTAATCAGTAAAGCTTCCCATACAAATGGAAGGATGTCAAATGCTAAATCAAACCGTAACTGCCAAGATTGGATTGGATTTGTTTATTGTCACGTGTACCGAGCTACAGTGAAAAGTATTTGTCCGCGAGAAGCTCAACAGATCATTAAGTACATGGGAAGAAAAGAAAATGTTAAACCATAATTGTCCTATTAGCTAGTAGTCGAGTGCAACTGTGACATAAGTGACATTTTTCTAATTTCTTGATAATTCTAATTACGTGGGAATTAAAATTAAAGGCAGAAATTGTCAGGCTACACCATCAGCATAATGCTCACTAGGTGAAAGCCAGAGATTAAAAATTGAGGCTGAAGTGTTTTAATTCTATTTACAACCTGCAGTTGAGTGTCAGTTAGATATAGAATCCCACTGATGCCTCATGGTAGTATGCAGATTATTCAATGGGCAGAATCTTTTGCCTCCTCTATTGTGAGTTTTTAGGCTGGAGTCATTTAATTGGGTGGGAGGTTAACGGCTGGGGCTCCTAGCCGCCTTTTCATCCTAACCCCAATTTAATCCATGGCAGGAAGGCTCATGGGTGGGCTTCTCACCCTGCTATTGATTGAGACCAAGGGCCTTATCCTGCCACTGCTGATACTAACTGTTGGGTCACTATTTGCCGTGCAGGGATCACAAGAAAGCAAACTTGTCTGTGCAGTGTCAGGACCCTCGGTCAAAGCCACTCTGTGCCTAATCAAGGAATCCAGCATTGAGAGGGGGCGCCCACTCAGAGCCAGCGGAACTCCACCCCAGCTTTGTTACCCCATTCCTCTCCCCGGGTCCCATTCCATGATCACCCTCTTACCATCATACATCTGGCCTGGGATCCAGCAAGACCGTGCTGGCAGCAACATAGCCTCCCCGGTGGCGCTGATGCTTAGTGGAGCTGCGAGCCCCTGATTGGCCAGCAACTCGGTGGCTGATACTTCTGCTGTGGGGTCCTTGATCCCAGGAGAAGGCCCACCATTGGCCTCTCAAGTGCCTGATTAGAACAAGATGCGGCAGGCTCTCCCGAGAAGAGGCGACAGCATTGGATACTCCTGCTGGTGTCCACCATCCCCGCTGCCTCCACAAAATTCTGCCAAGTATCTTTACCAGATATGCTCTGGTAGCTTTGTCCTAACTTCTGCAACCTAGTTAATACTTTTCATATATTCAGCATTTTATTCGACCATTAGTAGTGAAGATCTGACTTTGAGTACAGGCCCTGCCTTGATCTCTATTTCAAATAAGTTAACTTGCTTTGCAGAATGTCATCTAGCTCTGAGCCTGTACAGCTTTCCATATCAGATCAAAAACTTTGTGCACCTTATTCATTGTACCACCTTTATTCTTTTCGGAAATGTCTCAAAATACTTTTAATTATCCAACTTTTCACAGTATTTCCCATGTCACATGTTTTGGCACTGAGAAAGTATGATATTTCTGGATACACATTCTTTATATAATCCGAGTATCCTAATTCTGCAACACAACTGACCTTTCATTTTTATTTAGGATAGTACCTTGGTGCCTTTCTAACAGCCTGGCAAGATCATAATGTTGACTTGAAAAAAATGTAGGGATTATGCACCGAATAAAACACTATAATCATTGTAAGCCTGGATTTTTTACATCAGAAATTATCACTGTTTATCACATTTAAAGACAGTTGACAAAGGTAATCTTAAATTATTCTCTATGGCAATGAGATTCAAATATTAAGGACCATAATTTCAGCAAGGTATGGAATAGAAATGTTTTTTTTGCACTAAGTGTGGCAGAGTTGGAAAAGGAGTTACTGGGAAAAGTAATTGAAACGAATGGGTTCAAGACCAATGTAGTTATTTCTAGAGAGATAGAGGATTGGGAGATGCGGTGAGACATTGAGTTTCAGATCAATCAAAAAGTAATGAGCATTATGGGTTATATAGATTTTCTTCTATTCTGGAATGATGATGTTCATTAGAGATAAGTCATTACTGGAGTGTGGGCACATGGCTTGTAATATCATTAGTGCACTAAGTGGTATTTATACTGAAATCTTTCTCAATTTTTTCAAGAAGTAGTATTGAATGGATTTATCCTATTTACTGTGCAATACTATGAATTTAATTATATAGGAGTGGTCATTTCAAGTTGCACAGGACTGGAAAATGTAATCCAATACAAAGAACGTAAGAGGTGACCTCATTGAAACGTGAAATTATCAAAGGGCTTGATAGAGTAGATGCTGGGAGGCTGGCATGGTAGGCTACTGCAGAAAATACGGAGGCATGGGATTCAGGGTGATTTAGCAGTTTGGATCAGAAATTGGCTAGCTGGAAGAAGACAAAGGGTGGTGGTTGATGGGAAATGTTCAGACTGGAGTCCAGTTACTAGTGGTGTACCACAAGGATCTGTTTTGGGGCCACTGCTGTTTGTCATTTTTATAAATGACCTGGAGGAGGGCATAGAAGGATGGGTGAGTAAATTTGCAGATGACACTAAAGTCGGTGGAGTTGTGGACAGTGCGGAAGGATGTTACAAGTTACAGAGGGACATAGATAAGCTGCAGCGCTGGGCTGAGAGGTGGCAAATGGAGTTTAATGCAGAAAAGTGTGAGGTGATTCATTTTGGAAGGAATAACAGGAAGACTGAGTACTGGGCTAATGGTAAGATTCTTGGCAGTGTGGATGAGCAGAGAGATCTCGGTGTCCATGCACATAGATCCCTGAAAGTTGCCACCCAGGTTGAGAGGGTTGTTAAGAAGGCGTACGGTGTGTTAGCTTTTATTGGTAGAGAGATTGAGTTTAGGAGCCATGAGGTCATGTTGCAGCTATACAACACTCTGGTGCGGCCGCATTTGGAGTATTGCATGCAATTCTGGTCGCCGCATTATAGGAAGGATGTGGAAGCATTGGAAAGGGTGCAGAGGAGATTTACCAGAATGTTGCCTGGTATGGAGGGAAGATCTTATGAGGAAAGGGAAGATCTTATGAGGAAAGGCTGAGGGACCTGAGGCTGTTTTCGTTAGGGAGAAGAAGGTTAAGAGGTGACTTAATTGAGGCATACAAGGTGATCAGAGGATTGGATAGGGTGGACAGTGAGAGCCTTTTTCCTCGGATAGTGATGTCTAGCACGAGGGGACATACCTTTAAATTGAGGGGAGATAGATATAAGATAGATGTCAGAGGTAGGTTCTTTACTCAGAGAGTAGTAAGGGTGTGGAATGCCCTGCCTGCAACAGTAGTGGACTCGCCAACACTAAGAACATTCAAATGGTCATTGGATAGACATATGGACAATAAGGGAATAGTGTAGATGGGCTTTAGAGTAGTTTCACAGGTCGGCGCAACATCGAGGGCCGAAGGGCCTGTACTGCGCTGTAATGTTCTATGTTCCATGTTTCCGCTGGTTGGGAAGTCCAGAACTAAGGGTTACAATCTCAGAATAAGAGTCATAGCATCATTACGGCTCAGCAATTCTCCATTTAGCCCACTAAGTCTATGCCACTTCTAAGGGCAGCTACTTCGTACTGTAATGAAGACTGTAACAAAATCAGATACTTACCTTAGGTTTAAATTGAAGTCACAGTTCTTCGCATGCCACGGCCAGGAAATGGCTGCACGTGCACAGTTCATTTTTTAAAAAAACGATCTTTAGGCCTTCTGCACATGCTTCGGCTGGGAAAGGTCCACACATGCACAGTTCGTCATTTTACATTCTTTAGGCCAGGAACAGGCCTTCACACATTCGCGGAAGATAAGGTGAAATGGTGTGAATCTCAAGTCAGGTGACCTCAACAGGAGCGCCACTCGAGATCAGGTGTCCTAGGGAGCAGGACACTGGGAGGGGAACAGGGGGAGGTTCCAAACCAGGCAGGGAGAAAGACAAGGATCACATTTTTAAAAAAAATTATTAGTGTTTTTAACATTTCATAACATACTTTACACAACCAGACAAGATCAGGACATGTACTTACAATAATTTTGCGATCTCTGTACTTTTAACTATTGTACATAGGGTGTATCATCTGGACCCACGATACAATGTTCAAAAGTTGAGGTCACAAGGTGGTCGAGACAGATGCAGAAAGGTGTGACTTACATTAAAAGAAACTGCTGTTAAGCGCTGGCTGGGCCAGGCCATGGCCCGGCATACTTCCATTCGGACACGTGGGGCCAGTAGTTGGCTGTGCTCCCCTGGGGAGGAGAGCCTCCTTACAGCTACGGGGGGGGGGGGGGGGGAGTTTCCTGTGTGAGCTCCAGTGGTCGTCCGTCGTCCCGCCCTGGTTTCCCCCCGGCACTTAACCGCTGGGTGCGCTCTTTCTTTTGGTGCCCTTTGTCACTTGCAGTTCTCCCCTTTCCTATTTGCCCTGCGTTTTCCCTTGGTGCTTTTACGTGGCGATCCAGAAAGGAGTCTCAGAAGGTGAGATTGAAATCCTGGAGGTGATTCTTGTTGAAGTCGCCCAAGTAGCAGCGACCTTTGGAGAGAATTCCAAGACAAGATAATAAAATGTAAGATTGGAAATGCTGGTGATAAAAAAGGAGTTTCAGTGAGACCGGTTGCCTCATGGTGTGACAAGCATCTAGGTAGGTTGTTGAGAAACCCATAGTATCCGTTTACCTGTCATTTACTTTGGAGTGTGGTCTGTCTGACCACAGTTTGCCAGTTGATTCACCTGTACCTCATACTTACCCTGAATATTAGCGTAAAAGATAAACATAGTAAATTGTTTTATATTTTTGAATTTTTATGTGTCTATAAAGGCATGCCTGGGATTGAAGGAATAGTGAATATTTGAATCATTATCTTGTGTTTGCATTGAGATCTTCCCAACCTTTTTGTCTTGTGTAATATGGTTTATTTTTCTTGTTTAATAAATTATTTATTTATTGTGTTAAAAGTTGATCAGCAGACTCCTGTGAATTTGTCCAGTAACTTACTTACTCAGTTCCTGAAAAAAAATGAACCATTAAGATCTACCAAGCCAGCTTTCACTCTGGGATCTGACTTGTCCAGTAGTAACAATGGCTTAGATCATAACAGGAGAACTATCTTTGGAATTAGCTATTCGAGAGGATCGTGGATGCTCAATTGTTGAACATATTCAAGACAGAGTTTGAGAGATTTTTGGATACTAAGAGAATAAATGATTGTGGTGTTTGTGCAGGAAGGTGGAAGGTTGAAGATCAGCTGTGATCATGTTGAAAGCGGAGCAGGCTCAAAGGGCCGAATGGTCTAATTCTTCTCCTTATGTTCCTGTGTCCAAGGTTGTTGACATTGCTTTGCCTGGGCATTGGATGAAAAGAGTACCGAGTTGGCCGGTGAGCTGAGATGTTGTTTCAGCAGTCGTTCATTTCACTGACATGCAGTACGGTTCAGCCCTGATAAATACATAACTAGTTTGCCAAAAAAAGTACATGCCGAAATCAGGATTATATTTGAATCAGGATTTCTGTAAAATGCTGATAAAAAAATCAATTTGCAAATCTTTGTACCACAGCTATTTAAATGGTTCATTCAGGAATTTAATTTAATTTAAACAAGCACAGCAGAAACACTTAACAAAACCATATATTTTACACTGAAATGATTAGACTTGTAAAATATGCCTTCTGTAGATACATTTGGCAGCAGATTGACGAAGCTTAATGCATTGCAGATAACTGAGGATTGTTTAGGTCAGGAACTCGTTGTAGTAGGAGGGAAGGGAAATTGTTTGGTACATTATCATTTTTGTGGTTTTAATGTTTCATTCAGTTGCTTACTGGCACTGTAAAACAGAAGAACAAGGGGCGGGATTCTCCGACCCCCCGCCGGGTTGGAGAATCGCCGGGGGGGCGGCATGAATCCCGCCCCCGCCGGCTGCCGAATTCTCCGGCGCCGGAGTTTTGACGGGGGCGGGAATCGCGCCGCGCCAGTCGGCGGCCGCTGGCAGTGCCCCCCCCCCCCCGGCGATTCTCCGGGCCGCGATGGGCTGAGTGGCCACCCATTTTTTTTTTTTTGCCAGTCCCGTCGGCGTAAATGAGAGTAGGTCCTTACCGACGGGACGTGGCGGCGCGGGCGGCCTCCGGGATCCTTCGGGGGTGCGGGGGGATCTGGCCCTGGGAGGTGCCCTCACGGTGGCCTGGCCCGCGATCGGAGCCCACCGATCTGCGGGCGGGCCTGTGCCGTGAGGGCACTCTATTCCTCCACATCGGCCGCTGTGGTCCTCCGCGATGGCCGATGCGGAGGTGAACCCACCCGCGCATGCGCTGGGATGATGCCAGCACACGCTGGTGCTCCCGCGCATGCGCCAACTCGCGCCGGCTGAGCGCCAAGCCCTTCCCCGCCAGCCGCGCGGCGCAAACCACTCCAGGGCCGGCCTAGCCCCTGAAGGTGCGGAGGATTCTGCACCTTTGTGGCGGCCTGATGCCGGAGTGGTTCATGTCACTCCTCGGCGCCGGGACCCCCCGCCCTGCCTGGTAGGGGAGAATCCCGCCCGAGGTCTGAAGGGGAGGTTGACTATTTGTAAAGATGCACTTTCACAGATTCCATAAATGAACACAAGAAGGATTTATTAATAAGAACTGTTCAGCAGCCTCAAGGCTGCAGCTAGTTCCCAACATGTCTCCTGTCCAAGAGGACTGCACTCCCTGGTGGGTCCTCATTGGTCCCGCAGACCAGGTGGCCTTTAATCCACTACGTTGCCCTTAAATCACTGCATCCATTCCCCTCTGACTCCTTTATACAATTTTCAGTAACTAATTTACTCAGTCCTAAACCAAACATTATGGGCGGGATTCTCCATCGGCGGGATTCTCCATTTTGCCGCCACCCAGGGGTTTTCCCGATGGCATTGGGCTGCCCCGTAATGGAAAACCCAATTGGCCGGCCGGCGTAACGGAAAATCCCACCGGCGGGTCGAGGCAGAAAAGTGGCACGGCGGGGCGGAGAATCCAGCCCTAATATTTTTTTTAGAAATATATTTATTCTCCTTTTTCACATTTTCATCCAAATTTACACCCACCAACAAACAATCAACGGTAACAAATACAATGTCAATACCCTGACCAACAATTCCTTCCTCCCACCAACCCCCAAACAACCCTCAACATTTTAAATACAAACATCAAAGAAAAGGAATCAGGAATCCATCATCCACCCATACATAGTCACCATGTGGGCAGCACGGTAGCACAAGTGGATAGCACTGTGGCTTCACAGCGCCAGGGTCCCAGGTTCGATTCCCCACTGGGTCACTGTCTGTGTGGAGTCTGCACATTCTCCCCGTGTGTGCGTGGGTTTCCTCCGGGTGCTCCGGTTTCCTCCCACAGTCGAAAGATGTGCAGGTTAGGTGGATTGGCCATGATGAATTGCCGTTAGTGTGCAAGAAGGTTAGGAGGGGTTATTGGGTTACGGGGATAGGGTGGAAGTGAGGGCTTAAGTGGGTCGGTGCAGACTCGATGGGCCGAATGGCATCCTTCTGCACTGTATGTTCTATGTAACAACATACACAGTCCAACCCCCTAAACCACCCTAATGTTCAATGTCATCCAATTCTTGAAAGTTCACAATAAACAAAGCAAATGAATTGTAGAATCCTTCCATCTTTCGCCTCAATTCAAACCTTACCTTCTCGAGTGTTAAAAACTCGAACAGATCGCCACACCAGGGCACAGGGTGGAGAAACTGACCTCCACATCAACAGGATCTGCCTTCGGGCGATCAGCAAGGCGAAGGCTAAAACATCTGCCTCCGCACCCGTTTCTAACCCCGGCTGATCTGATACCCCAAATATGCCCTCCAGAGGACCCGCCTGAAGCCTCACATGTACCACCTTTGAAATTACCCAGAACACCTCTCTCCAATACCCCTCCAGCTTTGGATAGGACCAAAACATATGAAACGAACATATGTTCACAAACATTGGACAGCACGGTAACACAGTGGTTAGCACAGTTGCTTCACAGCTCCAGGGTCCCAGGTTCGATTCCCGGCTTGGATCACTGTCTGTGCAAAGTCTGAACGTTCTCCGCGTGTTTGCGTAGGTTTCCTCCGGGTGCTCCGGTTTCCTCCCACAATCCAAAGATGTGCAGGTTATGTGGATTGGCCATGCTAAATTGCCCTTAGTGTCCAAAAAGGGGTTACTGGGTTACAGGGATAGGTTGGAAGTGTGGGCTTAAATGGGGTGCTCTCTCCAAGGGCCGGCGCTGACTCGATGGGCTGAATGGCCTCCTTCTGCACTGTAAATTCTATGATTCTATGATCCTCTACCCCCTCAAAGAGTCGGCTCGCCCTCGCATTTGTGATGTGCGCCCGATACCTCACCTTCAGTTGTATCAGCCCCAACCTTGTGCACAAAGTTGAGGCATTCACCCTCCGGAGTACCTCACACCACAACCCCTCCTCCATGCCCTCTCCAAACTCTTCCTCCCGCTTTGCCTTAATCCCCTCCAGCGGTCCCTTCTCTTCTCCCAGAATTGCCCCTTAAATCGCCGACACCAACCCCTTTTCCATTCCCCCGGTCGTCAGCATCTCCTCAAACAGTGTGGAGGCCGGCGCCACCGGAAAGCTCTGTATCTCCTTCTTAGCAAAACCTCGGACCTGCATATACCTGAACATTTCCCCTGCCCCAACCCATATTTCGCCCCCAACTCCTTCAATCCCGCAGACCAGCCCCTAGAAACAAATCGTTTATTGCCCTGACTCCCTTCTCCTCCCATCTCCGAAAACTCCCATCCCCCTTCCCTGCCTCAAATCTGTTATTCCCCGAATCGGCATTTCCCTTGACTCTGCCCCCAGCCTAACGTGCTGGCGTAACTGCCTCCAGATTTTCAACGTCGTTACTACTACCGGACTACCTGAGTATTTTCCCAGGGCCATCGGGAGTGGCGCTGTTGCCAAAGCCCTCAGCCCCGACCCCCTACACTGACTCTCCTCCATTCTAACCCACTGGGGGCCTCCCCCTCTAACCCAGCTCCTCAGCGTCTCCGTGTTCGCCGTTACTAATAGAGTAAATTCGGAAGACCCAATCCCCCTGACTGACGTCCTCTCTGTAACGATATCTGTGGTACAAGTGTAGTAAAGGGTTAACATCTGAAACAATGTGTAAATCCAACACTAGATGGTGTTACTAATTCACTGTATATAAGACAGTATCTCTAGGAATTCTGGGAGAAGCTGAAGAGAACATGATGAGAGCAGAGTGAGAATTGAATATAGAGACATAGCATGAGGTCAAGTCATAATGTAGTTTAATAGTTAGAATATTGATTGCTGTACTACAGATTCGGTATCATTAGCTTAGTATCTGTAACTCAGTAGAGTGTGCAAACTTCATTTTGTTTATTTTGAAAATAAACGTGTTTGATTCAAACTTCTTGGTCTGTCACATGTGCAGGAATAGTCATGGTTTCTGGTGCTTGGTCATATGATCAAGTTTATTCTCTTTCCAGCATTTCAATTCAGCATCTTTTTAATCGTTCATTTTATCATATTGGTTCCTGTGCTTTTCTATTTGTGTGACTATTTCAGCAATTTTATTTTGACACGCAATCTCAGTTTCTTTCTCTGTCTGAATTGCTGATTCTGCTGTCAATTTCAATGTTTTTATCTCTTTAGTTAAGTTCTCATTGCCAAGCTTCCCGTCTTCAAGCTCTATTCTCCTGATTCAATTCTTCACTGGACTTGTTCTTATTTTCGCGTTGTTTTTTCATGGAGTTTAGCTTATTCTACATTGTCTCATTAATTTTCCATTCTTAACCGCATTTTGTAATTTTTTAAACTTTATTCTCCAAGTTTGCTGCAAGTTATTTCATCTTGTTGATCTAATGGCTTTCTAGAGCTTTAATTCTTTCTGTTGATTCCTCTTTTATGTTCAATAGTTCCTAGTTTCTTTTGAAGTCTTCAATTTCTGTGTTTTTCCATGTTGTTACTGGATACATACATTTCACAAATTAAACCTTCATTTTTTATTCCTGAAGCACTTCTTCCTGTGTGTCCCTTTAAAAAAAAGCTTTGCAGCAATTCTTTTGTAATTTCTTTACTTAAGTTCTATTTTCTTTAAAACTTAAATCCACGGCTCTTGCTTCGCAGGGCTATTTTCTCTTGTTTTTTTTCTATACGTTTCTTTCCAAACGTTTAATTCTGCTGGCCAAGTCAGGTTTTGTCTGCAACAATCCCTCAGCCTCTCCAATGCACAGAGTCTCCCAGACTGCTTCCTAGTCTACAATATGAGTGGAGGTACATTTCTGCATTTCGCTCACCCTTCATGTGGATTCTGACAGAGGGATCTTGCCATGTTCTCTTCCTTGCTCACCCATCTTTTAACAGTCCTTGTTTTAGATTCTACATTACTCAGGGTCTGGCAATATCTGAATATCTTTAATGAGCATATTCGCCCAAAGAGAGGCATTCTTGAGACTTCCATTAAAACAGGATACTATGAGGTAACAGGCCAAAGGCAGTGTCATGATTATTCATCTTTGTGGGCAGATTTAAAGATGCATTTTCACAGACTTCATTAATGAACATTAAAAGGATTGCTTCAGCTAGCTCCCTACATGTTTTCTGCCTAAGAGGACTCCACTCCCTGAAGCAATTCCCTAATCTAAGTCCCCATAAGTCTCCCAGGCCAGGTGACTCTTAATCTGCTGTGTTGCCTTTAAAAGGACAATCATCACACTAACTAAGATGGAGGATCATTACTTTTCAAACATTTTTGATAGGGGATTCTCTGCAAATACAGTATTGACACACTGCCATAGACCCCGTGCAAATATTGAATATTCTGGGCATCCCTTCTCCAAATTTCTGGCCAGTACCAGAAGGGAGCACAATGTTGCAGAAAATGTTTTTTTTAATTAATATACAATAATAGAAATGTAGCCCAATGGTTGGAGAATAAAACAAAGTTCTCAAAACTCTGTATTCACAGCATGTGGTATGTCCAGCCCTAAAAGGACTTAAATCTGATGTGCTCGGCGTCGAGGTCCCAGGTTCGATCCCGGCTCTGGGTCACTGTCTGTGTGGAATTTGTACATTTTCCCCATTTGTGTGGGTTTCACCCCCACAACCCAAAGAAGTGGAGGGTAGGTGGATTGGCCACACTAAATTGCCCCTTAATTAGAACAAATGAATTGGGTACTCTAAATTTTAAAAATAAATCTGATGTTCTCTGAGGGTCCACATATCCTAGTTTGCAAGCCTGTGCATTTAAGAAATTTCCCAGAACTTCTTAAAACATTGTCTTGGTTTTTACAATCTGCTTTTGTACACCTCCCAGCAGATCACATGATAAGATGGCAAGTATATAATGTGGGACAGGTTGGATAGACCAGAAGATCTTTACCTATCTGTCATTGTTTCTTTTTGTATGTATGATCATAGATCTAATTCCCTCTAATTACAAATTGTTTTCTTTATTGCTCCTTTTTGTACCTCTAAAGAATATTATGATTACTCGTATATTTTCAATAATGCTCTGCAACTTCATATTTGCTGTTAGAAGCCAGCTGCAAAATATTTCTTCATTAAATGCACTTCATTGCAACCCTTGACACCATCCCTTCATGAATACAAAATTTTACAGTGCATTAATGTTATGGTGGCCACGAAGGACATGAGGGATCATCAATAGATGTTCCCGTGGACTTTGTGGAGTATAAACCTCCCTATTGAGCAGGTGGGAGCACGCCCAATAGGAGCTGAGCAGCAGGAGTTTAAAACCCGCTGCTTCAACCCGAGTCAGTATTCTGTAGGCCCAGGCTGGGACTTGTGCACTGTATGCCATGGTTGCAGCCCTTTCTGTTACGTAAATAAAAAGGTATGGTGATGGAAGACTGGCCTTGGCGAGATTATTAGATTGGCGAGGAGGACTAACTTTTTTTCTCCGAGCAACCTTCATTGTTGAGAAGAAGCAGCTTCTCCGGTAAGGAGAAAAAAGCCTTTCTTCGTTAAACTTGAACCTATGATGTAAGCGGAGAAGACTGGGCACAATTACTTCTTCCGGGCTAAGAATATTGAGGGAGATGAAAAACAGGAAGTGATTTTACTGACAGCAGACGGGGCCCCAACATTCAGCGCGATAAAAAGTCTGACCCATCCCGATGCCCCTTCCTCAAAGACTTTCAACAAGTTAGTAGATTTGATAAGAAACCACTACGATTTGAAGCCATCTGTTAAACTCCAGAGATACGGCAGGGAGAACACCGGGGGAACTTGTCATCGACTTTTTGACCATATTCCGAAAAATGGCAGAACATTGTGAATTCGGACCATCCCTAAACAAAATGGTGTAAGACAGATTGGTATGCGGAATAAACAACTTGATAACCCCCCAAAAAATTGGTAGAACTCAACCTGAATTTTAAAAAATCCCATTGAAATAGCTCTGTCACAGGAAAATGCTCCCTCCAAGGGGTGTCAGACAGCAATGTTCTCCGGTTGGGGGAGGGGCCTTGTGTAACAGTGACCATGTTAGGGAACCTGCTCCGGAAGTTTGCAGATGCCAGACAATGGACTATTGCAAAGTTATAGGAATAGGCAAAATGCGTGCTGTTCAGGGAAGAAGCCAAGGTCCACACCATGCAACTAAGCTGCATCATTATGAACAAGGTTGCCCCAATAATGGTGGAACTGCTGGTAAACGGTCATCCATTGAAAATGGAATTGGACACTGGAGCTGCGGTCTCTGTTATCAAGGAGCCGACATATGATCATCTCCAAATTGGTATTCAGCTCTTGAGCTTAAAAGACACTAAGGCCTGATAGCCACTTACATGGGGGAACCATTACAAATAAAGGGCACCACAATGATCCCAGGCAACAATCAGTCGACTCCCCCTCATCATTGTGTGGAGACAAGGACCAAATCTAATGGGGAAAGATGGGCTCCAGCAGATCAAGCTGTACTGGTTGGAGATCTTCAGGCTCTGTGTAGGAGGACTGTATGAAGTATTGTGAAGTTTTCCAGGAAGGACTTGAGGAAAATATGAGGAGCCAAAGAAAAGATTTATGTCGATCCTGATGCTATGCCTAAATATTTTATAGCGAGACTGGTTCCATACTCCCTATGCAAAAAGGTGGAGATCGAACTTGGATGCCTGGAAAATCTATGCATAATGAGGCCCATACAGTTCGCAGAGTGTGTCACACCTCTTGTCCCTGTCCTGAAACCGACAAATTGGTCCGCCTCCTGTAGAGATTATGAGATAATGGTCAATTGGGTTTCCAAGCTGGATAGCTATCCCATGCCTCGAATCAAAGACTTATAGGCTAAGTTAGCAGGTAGCCAGACCTTCACAAAGTTAGATATGAACCACGCCTATCTTAAACTTGAATTAGACAAGCCTTCCCGGAATTATGGTACAATCAACACAAAAACACTATCTGAGTACGTTTTCGGGTCTAATCAGCATGCGCCATATTCCAACAGATTATGGAGAACATACTCCAAGATTTACCCCAAAGTAGCGGTGGACTTGGATAATGTCCTGGTCACGGGGACTTCAGAACGAGAGCACCTGGTGAACTGAGAAGAGGTCATCCAGAGATTCCCGACATCTGGGATAAAAGGGAACATGTGTTTTCCAAGCAAATAAAGTGACCTAAATGGGCTATCAGGTGGATAACAAAGGTTTACACCTAGTAGAATGTAAGGTGTACGCTGTCAAGGAAGCACCCACTCCAAAAAACGCCACTCAGCTAAAATCCTTCCTGGGATTAGTGAATTATTGTGGGAAATCTCTCCCAAATTAAGCCTCCTTACTTGACCCCCTTACATACCCTCCTATGGAAATACCAAAGGTGGTCTTGGGAGGCACCACAGATGAAGGCTTTCAATAATGTTAAAGAACAATTGTTGTCATCCAACGTATTGGTGCTTCGTGTACAAAGATGTGTAGGTTAGGTGGGATTACAGGGATAGGGCGGAAGAGTGGGCCTAGGTAGGGTGTTCTTTCACAGGGTCGGTGCAGACCAGGTGGGCCGAATGTCCTCCTGTGTTGTTGGAATTCTATGATTCTATGTGATGCTTCTCCTTATGGGTTTAGGGCATTACTTTCACACTGCTGGAAAGACAGAACGGAAAGGACTCACACCTACACATCCAGGACCCTTTCTGATGCCGAGAGGAGGTATTCTCAAATTGAGAAAGAGGGCTTGGCAATCGTGTTTAGTGTAAAAACAAGGTCCACAATATGTCTACAGTAGGCATTCTATATTAGTAACCAACCGTGAGCCCTTATTGGGACTTTTCAAAGGGAATAAGACAATTCCCTTATTGCCTCTGATACAGCGTTGGGCCCTGTTGCTTGCAACTTATGAATATCTTTTAGAGCAGTGCCCTGGAACCCGGCTATCTTACATTGATGTTCCAGTACAGCTATAAAACTGGAATCTACCCGGTAATGTGGAAAATTAGCCGTGTGTGTCCTGTACACAAGAAACAGGACAAATTCAACCCAGCCAATTACCTCCCTGTCTACTTTCCATCATTAGCAAAGTGATGGAAGGAGTCACCAACAGTGCTATCAAGTGGCACTTACTCAGCAATAACCTGCTCACGGACGCTCCGTTTGGGTTCCACCAGGGTCACTCAGCTCCTGACCTCGTTACAGCCTTGGTTCAAACATGGACAAAAGAGTTGAATGCCAGAGGTGAGGTGAGAGTGACTGCACTTGACATCAAGGCAGCATTTGACCAAGTATGGTATCAAGGAGCCTTTGCTAAACTGGAGTCAATGGGAATTAGGGGGAAAATGTCTGCTGGTTGGAGTCATACCTGGCACAAAGCAAGGTTGTTGTGCTGGCTGGAGGTCAATCATCTCAGCTCCAGGACATCACTGCAGGAGTTCCTCAGGGTAGTGTCCTAGACCCAGCCATCTTCAGCTGCTTCATCAATGACCTCCCTTCCATCATAAGGTCAGAAGTGGGAATGTTTGCGGATGACTGCACAATGTTCAGCACCATTCATGACCACCTCAGATAATGAAGCAGTCCATGTCCAAATGCGGCAAGACCTGGACAATATCCAGCTTGGACTGACAAGTGGCAAGTTACAAGTGCCAGGCAATGTCCATCTCCTACAAGAGAGGATCTAACCACTGCCCCTTGACATTCAATGACAGTACCATCGCTGAATCCCCACAATCAACATCCTTGGGGTTACCATTGATCAGAAACTTAATTGGACTTGCCATATTAATACTGTAGCTCCCAGGATAGGTCAAAGGCTAGGAATCTAACGACGAGTAACTCACCTCCTGACCCTCCAAAGTTGTCCACCATCTACAAGGCACAAGTCAGGAGTGTAATGGAATACTCTCCACTTGCCTGGATGAGTGCAGCTCCAACAACACTCAAGAAGCTCAACACCAGCCATGACAAAGCAACCTGCTTGATTGCTCCCCCTCCCACAAACATTCAAACCCTCCACCACCGAGGTACAGTGGCAACCATGTGTACCATTTACAAGATGCACTGCAGTAACTCATCAAGGTTCCTCAGACAGCACCTTCCAAACCCACAACCACTACCATCTAAAAGGACAAGAGCAGCACCTGGAGGTACCCCTCCAAGTCACTCACCACCCTTGGAAATATATCGGTGTTCCTTCACTGTCGCTGTGGCAACATCCTGGAACTCCCTCCCTAACAGCACAGTGGGTGTACCTACACCTCAAGGACTGCAGCTGTTCAAGAAGGCACACGCTCAGGAGAAATTAAATCCTATCTGATTCAAAGATGAGTTCAGTGTTGAGGACGGTATAATTCTCTGGCGAACCCGAGTAGTTGTCCCTCACCCAGAGTGGCATCTGATACTTATGGAATGACATAATGGCCACCCTGGAGTACTGAAAATGAAAATACTCGCCAGGAGCTACATCTGGTGGCACAGCCTCGACTCAGATATCACGGACTTGGGGCACGATACAGCCACCATGTTGCGCCCAGCACAGAGCCGGGGGCGAAGGATGAATCCTGGGAGAGCTCCAGTTTGGGCATCGCGCCGGGCCGATCGCGAGTCACCCGACTCGCTACTCCTGGCCAGATCTGGATCATGCCCTCACTCGGCAGTCGCTGAGGGACGTGGTCCAGATGCAGGTGGATATTGGCGGGGCACTGCAGAGCATGGCCCAGTCACTGAGGACCATCACTGAGGGCGTCAACACCATGTACAGGCAATGGGGAGTCCACAGGGCTGGCAAGGCCAAATGGCTCAGAGGTCTCTGGAAGTCACTCCAGCTACTCATGTGAAGTCGGCTCGGGCCCTCCGGCTTCTGGCCCTCCGGGGGATGTCCGCAAAGGGCATCAAACGTCACAGGGCATGGATAGCAGCAGGCTGCTTGCACCGCCGATATGCGTCTTGGGGACACACCTAGACGTAGCAGTAGAGCATAATCTGGTGGTGTTAGTCATACACGAGTTGAACCCCTCCCTATTCATGAAAGGCACTCCCTGATGCCCTGGTGTGCGCAAGACAACATGTGTGCCATCAATTACCTCCTGGACCTGGGACATCCTGGCGATGGAGGAGAATCCTGCTGCCCATGTATCTAGATGGGCTTGTTCCAGCTCAAACTTGATAGGGTCAGCTTCCTGGGCTTACAGGGCATCCGTGACTTCACAGAGGCACTTGTGGGCTGTAGATTGAGAGATGCCGCATCAGTCACTGCGCGAGCCCCTGAATGATCAGGCAGTATAAAGATTCAGGGTTGCAGTGACTTTCACGACCACCGGGAGCAGGCATTGTCCTGCACCACATGGTGCCAGGTCTGCAAGGACACGGCACAGGTGCCGCACTGTCTCTCTGCTGAGACACAACCTCCTGTAGCGCCTGTTGTCTGTCATCTCCTCGACCAACCAACGATGCCTGTACACCTTGGGCCGTCGCTGTCATACTCCTCTGGGTCCCTCCCCGGCCTGATGGGCAGCCGCGTCCGCAGGGTGTGCGGCATCCCACTGTACATGGGGTGCTGCCTCTAGCCTGCACCAACATTGCTGCCTTCTGCAACATCTGGCTGCCTGGGCTGCAACTAGCACCACAAGGACAGCAGCTGCGGTGTTGACACCATCCATTGTGGTATCTGTAAGGAATTGGAGAGGGAGAGAGACCATCATTCAGTTCGGGATTCCACCCCAGGACCCTCAAATCCGCCAAGACTCCCCCACCCTTGCATGTCCTGCCTTTCCTCATGGTGTCACCCACTGAGCCAGTTGTGCTGGAAAACCTCGCTCTGCGCACTCACCCACGGACACAGCAGGAGCTCCTGGACCCAGACACCTGCCAGGAACATTAAGGAGAGAGTGCTCCGATTTCCTCCCGTGATCCACACACTCGCACTTTGTTTGCGAGCATATCCCCAGTGCTGAAGCCCAGCTCCTGAGTGTGTGATTGTTGATCGCTGCCTCTGTGATCCTGAAGCCCCCAGGGTTCAGGAGAAATGTCCAGGCCTCACAGTTTGATTGGAATGCTGGGCAATAACACTCGTCTGAGACATGGCACATGTACCCACCAGAATACACTGAGGAATATTTTTTTATCAATGAGTCAAAAGTAACAAAGATTTTTAAATCAACTACGTAACATTCCACATATCTCACTAACCATTAAACAAAGAAACATCACCATTCCATATTGTAAGACCATAAGACATAGGAGCGGAAGTAAGGCCATTCGGCCCATCGAGTCCACTCCACCATTCAATCATGGCTGATTTCAACTCCATTTACCCACTCTCTCTCCATAGCCCTTAAATCCTCGAGAAATCAAGAATTTATCAACTTCTGTCTTAAAGACACTCAACGTCCCGGCCTCCGCCTTCTGTGACAATGAATTCCACAGACCCACCACTCTCTGGCTGAAGAAATTTCTCCTCATCTCTGTTCTAAAGTGACTCCCTTTTATTCTAAGGCTGTGCCCCCAGGTCCTAGTCTCCCCTGCTAATGGAAACAACTTCCCTACGTCCACCCTATCTAAGCCATTCATTATCTTGTAAGTTTCTATTAGATCTCCCCTCAACCTCCTAAACTCCAATGAATATAATCCCAGGATCCTCAGACGTTCATCGTATGTTAGGCCTACCATTCCTGGGATCATCCGTGTGAATCTCCGCTGGACCCGCTCCAGTGCCAGTATGTCCTTCCTGAGATGGGCCCAAAATTGCTCACAGTATTCTAAATGGGGTCTAACTAATGCTTTATAAAGCTTCAGAAGTACATCCCTGCTTTTATATTCCAAGCCTCTTGAGATAAATGACAACATTGCATTTGCTTTCTTAATTACAGACTCAACCTGCAAGTTTACCTTTAGAGAATCCTGGACTAGGACTCCCAAGTGCCTTTGCACTTCAGCATTATTAATTTTGTCACCGTTTAGAAAATAGTCCATGCCTCTATTCTTTTTTCCAAAGTGCAAGACATCGCACTTGCCCACGTTGAATTTCATCAGCCATTTCTTGGACCACTCTCCTAAACTGTCTAAATCTTTCTGCAGCCTCCACACCTCCTCAATACTCCCTGCCCCTCCACCTATCTTTGTATCATCGGCAAACTTAGCCAGAATGCCTCCAGTCCCGTCATCTAGATCGTTAATATATAAAGAGAACAGCTGTGGCCCCAACACTGAACCCTGCGGGACACCACTCGTCACCGGTTGCCATTCCGAAATAGAACTTTTTATCCCAACTCTCTGCCTTCTGCCTGACAGCCAATCGTCAATCCATGTTAGTACCTTGCCTCGAATACCATGGGCCCTTATTTGACTCAGCAGTCTCCCGTGAGGCACCTTATCAAAGGCCTTTTGGAAGTCAAGATAGATAACATCCATTGGCTCTCCTTGGTCTAACCTATTTGTTATCTCTTCAAAGAACTCTAACAGGTTTGTCAGGCATGACCTCCCCTTACTAAATCCATGCTGACTTGTCCTAATCCGACCCTGCACTTCCAAGAATTTAGAAATCTCATCCTTAACAATGGATTCTAGAATCTTGCCAACAACCGAGGTTAGGCTAATTGGCCTATAATGTTCCATCTTTTTCCTTGTTCCCTTCTTGAACAGGGGGGTTACAACAGCGATTTTCCAATCCTCTGGGGCTTTCCCTGACTCCAGTGACTTTTGAAAGATCATAACTAACGCCTCCACTATTTCTTCAGCTATCTCCTTTAGAACTCTAGGATGTAGCCCATCGGGGCCCGGAGATTTATCAATTTTTAGACTTCTTAGTTTCTCTAGCACTTTCTCCTTTGTGATGGCTACCATATTCAACTCTGCCCCCTGACTCTCCTGAATTGTTGGGATATTACTCATGTCTTCTACTGTGAAGACTGATGCAAAGTACTTATTTAGTTCCTCAGCTATTTCCTTGTCTCCCATCACTAGATTACCAGCGTCATTTTGGAGCAGCCCAATGTCTACTTTTGCCTCCCGTTTGTTTTTAATGTATTTAAAGAAACTTTTACTATTATTCCTAATGTTACTGGCTAGCCTACCTTCATATTTGATCCTCTCTTTCCTTATTTCTCTCTTTGTTATCCTCTGTTTGTTTTTGTAGCCTTCCCAATCTTCTGACTTCCCACTACTCTTTGCCACATTATAGGCTTTCTCTTTTGCTTTGTACCAATACAAAGATTTATCAGCCCATTTTCACAAAAAAAAAACATGGTATCACTCTTCGTAGGTGCCTCAACAGCAACAGAGGATAAGCCTGAGAATGTGTTATCATGTCCAGAACTTTGTCGTAGAAATTATCTGTCCATCAGTATGTGATTTCTTCCTCATATTAGTGCCACTCTCCATCCAGCTGTACAGGCCCTCCCACACGTCCCAATCTCACTGGAACCAAATCCTGGCACCCACATATTCCACTGACGCTCAAGGTGCAGTTGAACACCCTTGACCTCCAGCATGTTTAACCCGTGGTAATGCGCCAGTTACATGCAGAACTCACCACTCCAGCAACAAAAGCATCAGCATTCTGTGAAAGCATTTCTTCAACGGTATTAACAGGTGGCTCATTTGGTCGAGCACCAGGTCCCGCAGCGTCTTCTTACTTCAAACCAAATTGACTTGTGGACTTGCCTCCCCCTGAGATCGGTGTTCCAAGACCCAGGTATCAATTGCAGCTGTGAAATGCTCACATAACTAACAGTGCAGATTCCTTTTTTACAAAAGCCTTCAGTTGGGAAGCTAAAGGCTGCTCAGAGTCAGAGGGAGACAAAGTGATCTACAGCATATAACCAGGAACAGGGTTCGGTCCTGCAAATGTTTGGTAGGATAGACAGACAGGCAGCAGCTGTAGCTACAGTCACGGATATGCACAATATTGGAGGATGGCTAGCTCCTCACCTCCCCAGCCAACGGGCGACCCCCAGCCTATGACACCCAGCCCCCTGACGCCCCCAAACCCACCCCCATCCCTACCCAGAACACTGGGACAGCAGCTCCAGTGCCTTTGGGTTGCATGCTGGAGAATGGAAATGGCTACTCACCTCCTCAGTCCCTCTCAGCAGCCATTGCACCAGCTTCATGTTTTTAAAAAGAATACTGAACGACGCCCACATGATCTCTCACTGGGGAGGCCGGTTAGTTTCCAGGAGGCCGTTACATTGGACTTCCATCATGCGAATGAGATGGAGATTGGTGCTAATTGGGGTCAATAATTATCTTGCCACGGTGGGGCGTGATCCGGTACCACCGAGTGCAGGCCAGTTGGTGAATTGATTCGCGCCCGGCGCAGATCTGGATTTTGGCCTCTCCCGCTGTTTAATCGGCTCGTCTACATCTGCGCTATGTGCAACGCGCTGGTTAAATTGCACCCTGAGTTTCTGCACGCACAGAATACCAGAAGTCCTGGTTTCTGATAATGGCACGAGTGAGTTCAAAAACGTCATGATATCCAATGGCATCAGACACATCAGAACAGCACCTTATCACCCCGTCGTTAAATGGGTCGGCGGAACGGGTCCTGTAGACTTTTAAAATGAAGAAACAATCTGCGGCATCCATAGAGACCAAATTGGCACTATTTTTATTCGACTATAGGACCACTCCTCACACAACAACAGGAATTGCCCTGGTGGACCTGTTAATGGGACGGCGGTATCATATGACACTAAGCCTACTATTTCTACAACTGACGGTGAGGTTGGAGTCTCAACAAGAGAACCAGAACATAAATTACAACTCTGCAAGAACAGAAAGAACATGTGAAACAGGCAATCAGGTTTACATGAGGAACTTTGGACATGGTCCCAGCTGGGTCCCTAGGATCATAATGGGGAAAACGGGGCCAGTATCATACAAAGGGAAGATCCAGGTAAGGTTGTAAAGAAATGCCTGGATCACCTCAGGAGCAGGGAGCCTGCCCCCGAGCAAATCACATTACCGGCCATAGAGGTGGACAACATATTGAAGCCGACCTAGCACCCATCCGTCCGGATAACAGGGATACGGACTCTGAGATGGAAGCAGAGGAAGCTGGAGCCCCAACTGAAGCGGACACTGAAGAGGAACCTGCATCAGTAACTCTTTGGTGCTGCCTCCAAAAACAAAGGTCCCCAGTTCAGTTCATAGCATCTCATCTGGTCCCATCCTCGACTAACCTCAGGCCGATCGGCAAGAGGCGGAAGGGACTTTCTTGCAGTGGGGGTACTGGGAGAGAAAATTACTTAAGGGGAAATGTTATAGTGATCACGAAGGACATGGGGGATCATCAATGGATTCCCCCGTGGACTTTGAGGAGAATTAACTTCCCTATTGAGCAAGTGGGAGCTCGCCCAATGGGGAATGAGCAGCAGGAATTGAAAATCCACTGCTTCAACTGGGCCAGTATTTTGTAGGTCCCCGGGCTTGGACTTGCCCGGGGACCTACAAAAGTAAGCTGTGGCTGCGGCCTTTTTCCATTTTCTAAATAAAGGGGTATAGTGTTGGAAGACTGACTGGGAAGATTATTACAATTGATTTAACACAAAATCAAATTTAAGGTTAATTTATGGCATCAATAGTGATCCTTTCTCTCGTTGCCCTTCAAGGCTGAAGCATTGTTTGCTCTGGTTATGCTGTTTTAATTATGCTCTTTTACAATGCAGAGCCTTTCCACTTTGGCCAGGACCCAACTGATTCAACGTTTGCAAAGTTGATTTAAAAAATGGCTAGTGCATCTCATAAAACTTTATGCATCCATTTGATTAGATAAAAGGTTTTCACCTGCCATATTTTGTCCAGCGTATTAGTGTGTCAAGGCAAAATTCCACGTCACTCTTGCAACACACTTGAAATTTTGTGTTCATGAAACAATAGCAAATTACAGGAATGGGATATTTCAACCAATACGTCACACTGGGCTAAATCGCTGGCTTTTAAAGCAGACCAAGCAGGCCAGCAGCACGGTTCAATTCCCGTACCAGCCTCCCAGAACAGGCGCCGGAATGTGGCGACTAGGGGCTTTTCACAGTAACTTCATTGAAGCCTACTTGTGACAATAAGCGATTTTCATTTAATTTCATTTCAAAGGAGACCAAAAAGCACCAATCAGCAATATGCAAAAATTTCCAAACAGAAATTGGCATAGTGAGAATCAGTTAGTGGATCAATGAAATTGCTCAATTTTTTTGAGAATATCTTTGACTGTCACTATAGGTGATGACTACTATAATACATTTTGTAGCAAAATAATAGTATAAAAGATATAGAACAATTAAACATATCTGTAAAAAGAGCATAATTCTGCATTTGAAATCCCTCAAAGCTTTCCATCAGTGGCCCATGCCCTCCTAACAAGCTGAGGCCGGAGTTGATAGTGTTTTTAAGAATCATCATCATCAATTATCTCCTATATTTCAATGGAAAGTTCCCTCAGAGATTCTATTGTCCTGAAAAGGCCAGGATTTTATGGCCCCTCCTTACCAGTGGGATATTACGGTCTTGCCAAAGTAAACAATAATCTAAATGGCCCTCCGCATCCGCCACTCAGAGACACACCGTGACAGGGCCATAAAATCCTGGCCATTGTGGGTCAGATGTTTTTCTGTTGAAAGGGGCTGTAGCTAGGTATGGTATATTTGATATTTGGTATAGCTGATGTATGGTATATACATCACTATTGCAAGTGCTTAGGAAACATTTGTAAGAGCTCAGTGCATCGAAGAACAGATAGCTCAAGCATTCCTTTGTGTATACACCATATTACATTTAACCCGTGAATGTTTAAATCTGACAACAGATGGAAAAATTTGGTAAAGCACTCCAATTTCTATCTTGAGTGGCACACAAAATATTCCAAAATAATTTAAATTAAATCGTTTGTCACTGGAAATCTGTTTGGCCCATGATGCCTATGGAATTGGCCAGAAAACAGTTCCATTAAACAAATGATAATCAGCATTTTGTTTTGTTTCTGGCTATCAGTTTGAAACATCAATTGATGGTGGCTGTGTACTAAATTACAAAATAATTGTTATGCCTTCCTTTTGACTTTTTAGATTATTCTTTCTCGCAGCCCTCAGTCAAGTACCTATTCTAGCCTCGCCACAAATCCGTATCCTTACTAAAATTGCACTCTAATTTTGTCCATCACGTTTATGTTTAATTAGGTTGGCGACTTCCTCTAAAATATTCACATATTCTTTACCTGTATAACAGGGAAGATGAGATGCTATGGGTGAGTTTTTAACTCATTCAAAACCCATCCATTGGGACGGTCTACACCTGAACCATGCTGGGACCAGTGTTCTAGCAAGCCGCATAACTCGGGAAGGAGAGAGGGTTTTAAACCAAATAGTGGGGGAAAGGGATCAAATTTGTCAAGATGTGGTAAATCAAAGTATAGAAAAAATGCAAGAGGGAAAGGTATTCAATTCATGTGTGAAATGATAAACAGACCACAACAGGAAGGGATAGAGAGTATAGCGAGTGCAAATCTCAGAGTAAATCAGCAGAAATGGCTGAAGGTTCCAAGAATAATAAAAGGACAAAACTAAAGGCTTTGTATCTGTTATAACCTGCCTGAATTAGCTGGGGACAATGGGTTACTCCTTATGATCTGATCTTATTGGGTCAATCGACTTAATAGAATAAAGGAAATAACTCCGAGATAAATAAAAAGACACTGCCCAAAAATGACAAAGAACAACAAATTGGCAACGACAAATCATAATGTGAAACGAGGGATTGATAAAGCAATCCAATCCTTGTGGTACCCACCAGGCATGGACGGTTACCCTATGTTCCTAGGGGAATATGAGCTCCCCCAATGAGGGGGGGGGGACAAGGGGGGGGGGCAATCGTTAGCTTTGCAGCTGTATAAATAGAGCTGCCCAGTGTGGCACCGTCTAGAGAGGAAACCAGTAGTGAACTACTGGCGCGGTGTATATATTGTTGTAAATAAAGTTACTTTCTGTTTGACTCGACAAACATGTGCTGGATTCTTCATGGCCCTCACAAAAGTATCTGAATGCACGTAGCATTTGCAACAAGCCAGATGAACTGAGAGCACAAATTGAAAAAAGTGCAATCTTATAGCCATTATAGAGAAATGGCTGCAGGATGACATATATTGGCGCCAGAATATTGACGGGTATGTGACATTTAGGAAGGACAGGAATCTAGGAAAATGTGGAGGGGTGGCTCTGTTAATTCATTATGGTTTTAGCACATTAGAGAGGGGTTATCTAAGTTCAGCAAACCAGGATGTGGAAATGATTTGGGTAGAGATGAGAAATGATTAAGGCAAGAAGTCACGAGTGGGAGTGGTGCACAGGTCCCCTAACAGTAACCATATGGTAGAACGGGGTACAAAGAAAGGGATAATGGGAGCTTGTCGTAAAGGTACGGCAATAATCATGGGGGATTTTAATCTGCACATAGACCGGGAAAATCAGAGAGGCAAAGGTAGACGAGATGAAGAACTCATAGAATGTTTTTTGGGATAGTTTCTTAGAACAGTGCGTTCTGGCGACAACCAGAGAGCAGGCTATACTAGACCTGATATTGTCCAATGAGATAGCATTAGTTAATAACCTCCTATTGAAGGCCTCCCTAGGTAACAACAATAATAATATGATTGAATTTTACATTCAATTTGAGGGAGACAAGAGTGAGTCTAAAACTAGTATTTTAAACTTAAATAAGGGCAGTTATAAGGATACAAAAGCACAGCTAGCTAAAATGAATTGCAAATTAGGTTAGGGGTAGGTCAAGAGAGATGCAGTGGTGGACATTTGAGGGGATATTTCAGAATACACAAAATATACAGGTTCCGATGGGAAAGAAAAATTCCAAAGGGAGGGCCCACCATCCGTGGTTAAGTAAAAAATTAAAGGTAGTATCAGACTTAAAGAAAAAACATATAGGCCTGAAATTTCCACTTGGCTCATGTGTGAAATCGACGGGCCCGGGAGTGGATGTAGAATTCACTCTCGAGCGAGATCGAGTTCTCAAAGTGATTTTACGCTGGGAGACGCTGACGGTGCGGGTGGGGGAGGGAACGAATCCGGCGTCGGTCCAGTGGCATCCCCCAGGACTCTGGTCATTTCAATTAAACTTCCAGGGAAAAAACAGCTCCAACAATATGGAAACAAATTTGGTGTTAATACTGAGGCTTTTTGACAATGAACTAATCCTAACTAAAACCTTCACTGACTTAATGTATTTGTATACAGTAGCTCTGAAATATGCCTTGAAAATCTACAGATCCTGCTCAACATTTGCCACTGAAACTAAACACTGTGGCAGCAGTGAGAAAGCTGTGAGTGGGGCAGGGTAAAGGGTTGGGGAGGGGGGTGTTCCTTCATCTACTTACATCGGTGAAGAAGTAAAAAAATAAACAAATAAGCATTTCTTTAGCGCCATTCATGACTTCAGGACGTCCCAGAGTGTCTCACCACATTTTGAAATGTGGTCATGGTAAGAATGTGGATAATGTAGTGGCTGGCCAATTTTGCACATATCAAAAGACCGTAACTTCCTTTTTGTAAAACGTGGAGGAACAGAGTTACAGGATCACTAATTATTTTTAACAGCAAGAAAGAAACATTTCTTAAACATGAAAACTTAAATTGTTATACAATACTCCTTTACTCCCCCCTTAGCTTAACAATTACACATACATTTTAAGATTAACACTGATTACAAGGTACATCTTAAACTACAATGGTCGCAAAAGAACCAGGAACAATACAGCACAGGAACAGGCTCTTCGGCCATCCAAGTCTGTACCAGTCATGATACGAACCTTTGCCAAAACCCTCAACACTTCCTTGTGCCGTATCCCTCTATATCCATCCTATCCATGTGTTTGTCAAGATGCCTTTTGAACACCGTTAATGTATCTGCTCCCACAACCTCCCCTGGCAATGCGTTCCAGGCACTCACCACCCTCTGCGTAAAAAACCTGCCTCGCACATCTCCACTGAACTTTGCCCCACGGACCTTAAACCTATGCCCCCTGGTGACTGGCCCCTCCACCCTGGGAAAGAGTGCCTGCCCATCCACTCTATCCATGCTCCTCATAATCCTGTAGACCTCTATCAGGTCACCCCTCTACCTCCGTCTTTCTAATGAAAACAGTCCAAGTCTATTAAGCCTCTCCACATAGCTAACACCCTCCAGACCAGGCAACATCCTGTAAACCTCCTCTGCACCCACTCCAAAGCCTCCACATCCTTCTGATAGTGTGGCGACCAGAATTGTGCGCAATATTCCAAGTGCGGCCGTACCAAAGTTCTATACAACTGTAGCATGACTTGCCAGTTTTTATACTCAATGCCCGTCCAATGAAGGCAAGCATTCCGTATGCTTTCTTGACTACCTTGTCCACTTGTGTTGCCACCTTCAAACATCTGTGGACGTGCTCGCCCAGATCTCTCTGACTTTCCGTATTCCTAAGAGTTTTACCATTTACGGTGTATTTCCCCTCTTATGTTAGACCTAATAAATGCATTACCTCACATTTGTCCGGATTAAACTCCATTTGCCATTTCTCTGCCCAAGTCTCCAACCTATCTATTTCCTGCTGTATCTTCTGACAATCCTCAATGCTATCTGCCACTCCACCAACCTTGGTGTCATCTGCAAACTTACGAATCAAACGGGCTACATTTTCCTCCACCACAAACAACAGAGGCCCAAGCACAGATCCCTGTGGAACACCACTAGTCAGAACCTTCCATTCAGAAAAACAACCTTCTCCTGCTACCCTTTTCCTTCTGTGACCGAGCCAGTCCTGTATCCATCTTACCAGCTCACTTCTGATCCCGAATGACTTCACCTTTTGTACCAGTCTGCCATGAGGCACCTTGTCAAAGGCATTACTGAAAACAATATCCACCGCCCTCCCTTCATCAATCATCTTTGTTACCTCCTCAAAAAACTCGATCAAGTTATTGAGGCACGACCTCACCTTCACAAAAATGTCTCATTAACACACAAAGTCCCTTTTAAGCACACAAGATGATTGTCGTAAGACACACTCCTCTCTGAACCTCGCCCCCCGGATGATTCTTATGCCATGAGCCACTTTCTGTCACTGAACTTTGGCCTCCACATGAGCAATTTCAAATTCCACTTTCAAAAATCACACTTTCAAACCCTCTTTTAAATTATGCTTTCCCTCTACTGCTTCCATCAAGATTTCGCTTTCAGGATTTACATGTCTCCCTTCAGGTTTCCTTTGTCTTAAAGGCTTTTACATAAACTCCAAGGGCCAACCATTGAGTTCCACAATTATTTCAAATGATGTCTCCCGAACTATAGTACTTTCTCAGAAACCTTAGCATTATTGCGGATATCTTTCTGGCCTCTCACGCTCCAATGTAGTTTCAACTTTGTGATTTTGCTGAACAGTAATCTGTTCTGGTTCCCAGTTTCCTCTCTTCAATTAACTCCATTAAGTTCCTTTCTCTAATTTCCTTAGTTAGCTGAACTTCAGATTTCCGGCATCTGTTTTGTAACAAGTATTCCATAGTATGGCTTCTAGCAAGGCAGAGAGAGATGTTCCCTCTTTCGCCTTCTAAACTAACTGCTTCCAGCAGAGCTGCCTTCTCTCTCACTACCTATTACGCAGGGATTTGATCATATTCTACATCGGTCAGTTGGGAACCTCCAATGACAAACCCGCAGTATCTGTAATCTATGTGCTAAGTAATAATGAAAGCCTGGGTCAAGGGGAGTCTGACATCCAGAGAGTCCCTATACTCAGCTTAATTCTCCTCCTCACCCCCCCCCCCCCCCAACCCTTTAATTAGAGTGTAAATATGTCAAATGAATGTGAACTTTCAAGGCTAATAGGCGGGATTCTCTGTAGCCCGATGGCAAAATAGTGTTCGGCGATCGGGTGGAGAATGGGCTCTGACACCAAAATCAGGGGCGGCGTCAGTTTGACGCCGGTCAGCCATGCTCCGCCCCCTCCGAAATGGCGTCATCGTGACACGCAAAGTCTTAATGCCATTGCCGCCTCATCGGCTGGCCCACTCGTGATGCTCCGCCCCGATGGGCCAAGTATCCGATGCCGCAGACCACATGTGATCACAGAAATCGTGAACCCGGCGTGGCAGCTGCGGACTGTGTCCAGCGCCGCCACACTCGGCCGGGCTCCGTGCCGCTGGCCGGGGGGGGCTTCTGCAAGTCTGGTGGACGTGGTTAGGGGGTGGGCTGTCGGGTCGCGGCCGTTTCCGGCGCTGAAGGCGGGAGTTTCAGTCGGCACCGGTGCTAGCCCCTCACCAGTACCAGGATCGGTGAGGAGTTCGTGCCGATTTGTCGGTTGTGAAACACCATGGTTCCCAAGCCGGTGTCAGCACTTCGCCACAGAAACGGAGAATCTAGCCCAATATCTTTTGTAAACATCAATGTTCCCCATGGTTTGTGTAGACATCTATTTTGTTAGAACTCTGTCACAGATTTAAGGTAAACCAGCTTGGCAAGCTAGCGGAATCAAAAGGAAAACTGACAAAATTCAGAAATATGACAGCAGCAAAAGCACAAATAAAATAAAAGTGGTGTGTTGCAGGGGCCTTTCATCCTGTCCTTGGATGACAAATTGATAAAAATGTAACGCCCCGTCTGCCCTTTTTGCCTGTGTGATAAGCCCAAATTTGAACGGGCAGCTACATTTATAGGCTTTTTAATGGCCTTAATTGGGCTTTTAATTGTCAGCGGGTGAAGCTCCGACTCCTACACGCCCCTGTCAATGTCAATATTGTACCCATGCAGAATTACATCAGGAAGCATGCATAACGTCATTTTGCACAATTTTATGTGCATTCGGGTCAGGCATGGGCCTGATCTTGGGATATAAAATTCAGGCCATAATTGCACAAAGATGGGTGGCAGGTCAGAAGATTGGACAGCATATAAAAACCAGCAAAGAATTACCAAAAGATTGATAAGGAAGGAAAAATCGGAATACGAGAGAAAGCTAGCTAGAAATATAAAGACAGATAGTAAGAGTTTCTGTGGATATTTTAAAAAGAGTTAATAAAATGGGCGTTGGTCCTTTAGAAAGTGAGTCTGGGGAATTAACAATGGCAAATAAGTGGATGGCAGTTGAATTGAACCGATATTTTGCATCAATCTTCATTATGGAGGGTACAAGTAACATCCCAGAATTAGCTGTAAATAAGGAAATGGAAGATGAGAGGAACGCGGGGAAAATTACAATCGGCAGGCAAGTGGTATTGAGAAAATTGTTGGAGTTGTGGGCTGACAGATCCCCAGGCCCTGATGGACTTCATCCTTGGGACTTAATAGAAGTGGCTGGTGATGCATTGGTTTTAATTTTCCAAAATTCCCTAGACTCGGGGAAGGTTCCATTAGATTGGAAAGTAGCAAACGCAACTCCATTATTCAAGGAGGGAGGGAGGCAGAAAGCTGGAAACTACAGGCCACTTATCTTAATATTTGTCATCGGGAAAATGTTAGACACTGCTATTAAAGATGTTATAGCAGGGCACTTGTAAAATTCAGGGCAACCAGCAGAGTCAACATGGTTTTGCGAAAGGAAAATCATGTTTAATCAATTTATTGGAGTTCTTTGGTGAAGTAACCAATGCTGTGGATAAAGGAGAGTCGGTGGATGTACTGTATTTAGATTCCCAGATAGCATTTGATAAATTTATTGTGAAAAATAAAAGCTCATGGTCTAGGGGATAACATATTGTCATATAGAAGATTCGTTCATTAACAGGAAACAGAGGGTAGGCATAAATGGATCATTTTCTGCTGGCAAGATGTAACGAGTGATGTGCCACAAGGATCAGTGCTGGGGCCTCAACTTTTCACAGGTTATATAAATGACATTAACCAAAGGTATTGTTGCTATTATTATTATTGACCCCTCTACGAAGGGGAAATTTACCATCCTATCTAGTTCCTTCAGGGCCAGGGGACAGTATATGAATATGGGGTCCGGATGGGTTCCCAGCCAAGTTTGGGTCGGAGCTGGAGCTCCTGTTAGTCAAGATGTACAATGAGCTCTCCCTCACACTGTCTCAGGCCTCAATATCACTCATTTTAAAGAAAGACAAGGATTGGGAACAGTGTAGGTCGTACTGCCCGATTTCGCTGTTGAATGTAGATGCAAAGCTGTTCATAAAATCATGTGCAGAAGGAGTCCATTCGACCCATTGAGTCTGCACCGGCTCTTGGAAAGAGCACCCTACCCAAGCCCACACCTCCACCCTATCCCCATAACCCAGTAACCCCACCCAACACTAAGGGCAATTTTGGACCCGAAGGGCAATTTAGCATGGCCAATCCACCTAACCGTGCACATCTTTGGACTGTGGGAGGAAACTGGAGCACCCGGAGGAAACCCACACACACACGGGGAGAACGTGCAGACTCCGCACAGACAGTGACCCAAGCCGGGAATCGAACCTGGGACCTTGAGCTGTGAAGCAATTGTGCTAACTACTATGCTACCATGCTGCCCTGTTGGCTAAGGTGCTGCCGATGCGGATAGAGGATTGAGTGCCAGGAGTGCTCGGTTAGGACCAGACGGGATTTGTGAAGGGGTGGCAGCTGTTGACAAATGTCCGGAAGTTACTGTATGTAATTATGATGCCCTCGGAGGGCAGAGAAGTTAAAGCGGCCATGGCAATGGATGCGGAGAAAGCTTTCAATTGGGTTGAGTGGGCGTACTTTTTCAAGGTGCTGGAGTGGTTTGGGCAGGGATTTGTGGACTGGGTTTGGCTGTTGTAAAAGCACTTAAGGAGTGTGTTCAGACCAACAAGGTCAGCTCGGAGTATTTTGGTTTGCACCAGGAAATGAGGCAGGGGTGTCCATTCTCCCCACTGCTCTTTACCCTAGCGATTGAGCCACTGGCGATGTCGCTTAGGGTCTCAAGGGGGGTGGAGGGGTATTGAGCGGAGGAGATGTGGGGTTGCAGTACTGAGTTTCTTTGTACCCGGATGATTTCCTGCTATATATTTCGGACCCGGTCAGGAGCTTCAACAGCATCATGGAGACTTTGGGAGAGTTTAGTCTCTTTTTGGGATATAAGCTCAACATGGGGAAAAGTGAGATATTCCTAATTAATGTCTGAGGGCAGGTGAGGCTGCTGCTCCAGCTGGTAGGGGTGAGTTTTCATTATCTTGGGATACAAGTGGCGCGGAGTTGGACCCATCTGCATATGTTGAATTGGTCGTGGTTGGCGGACTTTAAGCGGTGGAATGTGTTTTCATTGTCATTGGCTGGTTAGGCCCAGACGGTAAAGATGACGGTGTTGCCGAAGTTTTAATTTGTGTTTCAGAACCTCCCAATCTTTGTACCCAAATTTCTTTTGGGACTGTTAATGGGATGATTTTGAGGTTCATGCAGGCAGTCGGGTCTTTGTGGGCTAGGAGGGTGTTGTTGGAGAGGGAACAATGGGGGTTGGATTAGAGTTGCTGAACTTGCAAAACTATTATTGGGCAACAAATATTGCAATGGTTAGGAAATGGGTGGTGGGAGCAGATCAAGATGGCCTTGTGTAAAGGGACCAGTTTGAGGGCACTATTGCTGGCGCTCCTTCCGTTCTCACTGGCCAGATACTCCACAAGCTCATTGGTGGTATCAGCATTGAGGGTGTGGAACCAGTGCCTGAAGCATTTAAGAATGCAAGACATGTCCCTGTGGGTGTCGATTTGCGACAACCATAGGTTTTCCCCGGCGGAGTTGAATGCGAGGTTTCAAGGTGGGGAGGGAATATCTTTGGGATTTGTTTGTTGGAAGGGAGGGAAGTTTGCAGATTTGAGGAGCTGGAGGTGACATACCAGTTGCCAAAGGGGAATGGGTTCAGCTATCTGCAGGTTAGGGATGTGATAGAAGCAGTTCAGAGAAGGTTTACTGAACTAATACCTGGATTTGGAGGGTTGTGTTATGAGGAAAGGTTAGTCAAACTAGGCTTGTATCCACTGGCGTTTAGAAGAGTAAGAGGCGACTTAATTGAAACATATAAAATCCTGAGGGATCGTGAAAGGGTCGATGTGGAAAGATGTTTCCTCTTGGGGAGAATCTGGTACTCAGGGCCACAGTTTAAAAATAAGGGGCTGTCCATTTAAGACAGAAATGCAAATTCTTCTCCATCGGAGGGTTGCAAACCGTTGCAACTCTCTTCCTCAAAATGTGGTGATCGCAGAGGACGGAATTCTCCCAACCAGCCTGCGGTAGCTTTGATGGCGGGCTGGTACGATGAATCTGGCAGGAGCCAAGAAACTGGAAATCCACCAGCCTAAAATCCTGTTGAACTTTCTCAATCGCGGCTCGCTCTTCTCGCTGGCAGGTGGTGTATTTGCCTTCATTTGTATATCATGAATGCTCATTAAAACAGTAACCCGCCGGCATCCCATTAAGCCTGTGGGAAATTATGTCGACGTCAAACCCGATTGCTAACAAGTGGCCTGCATACGGTGGTCTAAAGTTTGCCAGTAACTTTGGAATGAGTGGAACAACCTTCTGCCACAGGGCTGCGCTGCTCCTGATGCGTTGTTCACCACTCTGCCATGCCAGATAACTTCCTGCTTCCATTTCTAAGCTCATCTTCATGGATAGCACTGTGCTGCTCGACCCATGGACTCTGATGTGTCACCAAGTCAGATCAGTACTGCACCTGGGGTTGGGAATACAGGGGTCTCTTTGCCCCTGGTGCCACACAGCAGTGTTTATCTGGACAGGACTCTGCCGTGGGACGCATGCTGGCACCAAAACAAAGATCCGAAGTTCAACCAGGATGGAGTACGAGATGAAGCTGGGAGGTGAGTGGGGTTTGGCCGAACAAAAACAAGGGGGGGCAATGTGGAAGGAGGGTTGTGCAAGGATTGGGGTGAAGGGTGAGGGCTCATGATGGCACGCAGAGGGACAGGTGGTGGATGAAGGCGATGAACAATGGAAGGCAAGGGAAGACTAAGGGGAGGGAAACTGGACTCCAGCAAGGCTGCATGAAAGGCTCACAAATAAGAGGGTCAAGGAAATACCAAATTGTTTACCTGAATATCTCATCTCTTTCTGAACGACCTAATATTAAAAAAAACGACCTCAGATCAGACGTGACAACCTGCTGAATTTAAGCATATTATTAAGCGGAGGAAAATAAATTAACAAGGATTCCCCTAGTAACTGCAGAGTGGGGCATGGGTGCATCATTGATTTTTTAAAAAATAAATATTTTTATTGAAGCATTTGCAAAATTTTTATAACAATAACAAATAAAACAATAATAACATAAACATCAACATGGTAAACTAGCCATTTCCCACCCAACCCCTTCTGTACATCCCTTAACCATATTGCACCTACCCGCCCCCCCCTCCCCTCCTTCAGAATGCTGCTTTTTAATTTTCCCCGAGAAAGTCGACGAGCGGCTGCCACCTCCGAGAGAACCCCAGCATTGACCCCCTCAAGGCAAACTTTATTTTCTCCAGCTTGAGAAACCCAGCCATGTCACTGACCCAAGTCTCCACACTCGGGTTTCGAGTCCCTCCACATTAAAAGGATCCGTCTCCGGGCTACCAGGGAGGCAAAGGCCAAAACGTCGGCCTCTTTCACTCCCTGAACTCCCGGGTCTTCTGACACTTCAAAGAACGCTATCTCTGGACTCGGCACCACCCGCGTACCTAGCACCTTGGACAGTGCCTTGGCAAACCCCTGCCAGAATCCTCCAAGCTTCGGGCATGCCCAAAACATTTGGACATGGTTTGCTGGGCTTCCTGCAGACCTCGCACATCTATCTTCTACCCCGAAAAACTTGCTCATCCTCGCCGCCGTCATGTGTGCCCGGTGTACCACCTTAAACTGTATTAGACTGAGCCGAGCACATGGTGAGGAGGAATTAACCCTGCTTAGGGTGTCCGCCCACAGACCCGCCTCTAACTCCCCACCTAGCTCCTCCTCCCACTTGCCCTTCAGTTCCTCCGCCTCCAACAACTCCTGATAGATATCCAACACTTTCCCCTCCTCCACCCAGGTACCGGACACTACTCTGTCCTGTATCCCCTGTGGCGGGATCAACGGGAAAACCAACACCTGTTTCCTCAGAAAGTCCCGGACTTGTAAATATCTGAAACTATTCCCCGGCGGCAGCTTGAACTTATCCTCCAGCACCTTCAGACTTGGAAAACTCCCGTTTATGAATAGATCTCCCATCCGTCTAATTTCTGCTCTCTGCCAACTTCGGAACCCGCCATCTATCCTACCCCGCGCGAACCTGTGGTTGTTGCAAATCGGCGTCCAAACTGACGCACCCTCCACCTTCTTATACCTCCTCCATTGCCCCCAGATCCTCAATGCTGCCACCACCACCGGGCTAGTGGAGTACCGGGCCGGCGAGAACGGCAGAGCTGCCGTTACCAGTGGTCCCAAACTGGTGCCTTTGCATGACACCGCCTCCATCCGCTCCCATGCTGACCCTTCCCCCATTACCCACTTCCTAATCATCGCTATATTCGCCGCCCAGTAGTAGTTGCAGAAGTTCGGCAGCGCCAACCCACCCTCCGCCGACTGCGCTCCAACAACATTTTCTTCACCCATGGGGTTTTATTCGCCCATACAAAGCCCAAAATAATCTTGTTTACCCGCTTGAAAAAGGCTTTAGGGGTGAAGATGGGGAAGCACTGGAAGACAAACAAAAATCTGGGGAGCACCGTCATTTTCATGATCTGCACCCTCCCTGCCAGCGATAGCGGGAGCATATCCCATCTTTTAAAGTCCCCCTCCATTTGCTCCACCAGCCGGGTTAGGTTGAGCCTGTGTAATGCCTCCCATTTCCGAGCCACCTGTATTCCCAGGTAGCAAAAGCTCCTCTCTACCATCCTGAGTGGCAGCTCCTTCAGTCTCCTCTCCTGCCCCCTTGCCTGGATCACGAACAATTCACTTTTTCCCATGTTCAATTTGTACCCCGAGAACCTGCCAAATTCCCCCAAGGTCTGCATAACCTCCCCCATCCCCTCCACCGGGCCCAAGATGTATAAGAGCAGATCGTCCGTGTACATCGAAACCCGGTGCTCCAACCCCCACCCCCCGAACCAGCCCCTGCCACTTCCTTGATGCTCTCAGCACCATGGCACACGGCTCTATAACCAGAGCGAACAGCAACGGGGAGAGGGGGCACCCCTGCCTCGTCCCTCGGTGTAACTTAATGTACCCCGACCTCAGCCGGTTTGTGCACACCCTCGCTACCGACGCCTGGTAGAGTAATCGCACCCAGTCGATGAAGCCCTCACCAAACCCAAACCTTCCCAGCGTCTCCCAAAGATACTCCCACTCCACCCAATCAAAAGCCTTCTCTGCATCCATCGCAACCACCACCTCTGCCTCCTCTCCTTCTGTGGACATCATAATTACATTCAAAAGCCTCCGAACGTTAGCATTGAGCTGTCTACCCTTATCAAATCCGGTTTGGTCCTCCCCGATCGCCCCCGGGACACAGTCTTCTATCCTAGAGGCCAAAAACTTAGCCAGCAGCTTGGCATCTACATTCAAAAGTGAGATCGGCCTATATGACCCACATTGCTCCGGGTCTTTTTCTCGTTTAAGGATGAGCGAAATTGAGACCTACGCCATCGTTGCGGGGAGGATTCCCCTCTCTTTAGCCTCATTAAAGGTCCTCATCAGCAGTGGGCACAACACCTTTGAGAACTTCTTATAGAATTCTACCGGGTAACCGTCCGGCCCCGGAGCCTTGCCCGACTGCATGCCTTCCAGTCCTTTAACAATTTCCTCTGCTTCAATCGGGGCCCCTAGCCTCTCGACCAGGTTCTCCTCCACCCTCGGAAACCTCAATTTATCCAGGAATTGCCTCATCCCTTCTACACCAGGCGGGGGTTCCGACTCATATAGTTTGCTATAAAATTCTTTAAAAACATCGTTCACCCCCCCCCCCCTGAGTTCAAGACCATGTTGCCCTCCCTATTCCTTACTCTCCTAACCTCCCTCTCTTCCTAAGCTGGTGCGCCAACATCCTGCTCGCCTTTTCCCCATATTCGTAGACCGCCCCCTTGCTCTCCTCAACTGCTCCACCGCCCTCCCCGTGGTCAACAACTCAAACTCTGCGTGTAGTTTCCGACGCTCCCTCAAGAGCCCCGCGTCTTGGGCCTCCGCATATCTCCTATCCACTTGAAGTATCTCCTCCACTAATCTCTCCCTCTCTGTTCATTCCACCTTTTCTCTGTGGGACCGAATCAAAATTAGTTCCCCTCTTACAACTGCTTTCAGAGCCTCCCAAACCACCGCTGCTGATACCTCACCCATATCGTTTGTATCCAGGTAATTCTGAATGGACTTATTCACCCGCCCGCAGACCGCTTCGTCCGCTAACAACCCCACATCCAGTCTCCACAGCGGGTGCTGCCCTTTCTCCTCACTCAACCGCAAATCCACCCAATGCGGGGCATGATCAGAGATTACAATCGCCGAATACTCCGTCCCCGCCACCTTCGGAATTAGCGCCCTGCTTAGAACAAAAAAGTCAATGCGAGAGTAAACTTTATGGACATGAGAAAAAAACGAAAACTCCCTCGGCTGTTCGAATCTCCACGGGTCTACACCCCCTATCTGCTCCATAAAACCCCTCAACTCCTTCGCCGCGGCAGGCCTCCTTCCAGTCCTGGATTTTGACCGGTCCAGATCGGGATCCATGACCGTGTTAAAGTCCCCCCCGCCCCATGATCAAGCCATGAGACTCTCGGTCCGGGATCTTGCCGAACATCCGTTTCATAAAAACCACATCGTCCCAGTTCGGAGCGTATACGTTTACCATCCGTACACCCTCCAGCTTACCACTCACCATAATATATCTACCCCCCTTATCTGCCACAATTCTTCCAGCCTCAAACGCCACCTGCTTGCTGATCAATATCCCAACCCCCTGGTCTTTGAGTCTAACCCAGAGTGAAACACCTGACCAACCCACCCCTTTCTCAATCTCGTCTGATCAATAATCTTTAGATGCATTGCTACGTCTGCCTTTAGCCCCTTTAAATGCACGAAAACGTGAGCCCTTTTGACCGGCCCATTCAAACCCCTCACATTCCACATAATCAGCCTGGACGAGGGGCTGCCACCCCCTCCCACCCCTGCCGACTAGCCATAACCTTTTTTTGGCCTGCCCAGAGCCTGCGCCCCCCGCTTACCCAAGCTCCCCCACAAGCAGCAACCGCCCTCAACCTCCCTTTTGTTCCCCGATAATAGTTCCTCCCCATCAGCGAAGCAGCCTCCCCCCTCCCCCCCCCCCCCCATAATAGCCCCGAAACCTAATCCCCCAGGTCAAGCACCATCTTAGCACATATGCACCCCCCACCATGCTTCTGAGAGTCAGCTGACCCATGCTGACCCCGACAGCCCCCACCCTTGGTGCCAAACAGTCTGGCTCCATATTGTTCGAACCCCTCTCCCGACATGCATAAACCATTTAAAAACATTGCAGTCCCCAGTAAGTAAACCACCTCAAGTAAAATAAATTAACATAAACCAATGCAGAAACAATCGCTTGAAACCAGACCCAACCTCCCACAGAATAGCACCAACTTTGGGACCCCCCTCCCCCCTCCGCATCCAATCTCTGCAAAAACAAAGCACCCTCAAACCACCACCCCATCAGCGTCTCCAGCATGCTCGCCCCATATGCTCGCACACTTGCCCCCTCAATTCCTTCAGGGAGGCCAACGATCCTTAGGTTCTGCCTCCTGGACCTGTTCTCCAGGTCCTCCAACTTCTCCTGCATTCTCTTGTGGCGCTCATCCAACACCTCCACCTTATGCTCCCGCACGGTTAGATAGTCCTCCTGACTGGATAACTTCAGCTCAATTTCTTGTATCGCTTTCCCTTGGGCCGCCTGATTCAAAACCACTTGATCGATCGCAGCCTTGATCGGGTCCAGCGTTTTCTTTTTCAGCTCAGCGAAACAGTCCTTAAAGAACTTCATCTGTTGCTCCTTAGACCACTGAGCCGCCGCTCCCTGGTCCTGGCCCTCCGCCATGCTGCGCCGCGGTACCAGCTCCGACTGCTTCACTCTATCCGGGCTGAGTCTTTTCACACAGCCACTTCTAGTCCAATTAGCCATACATCGGAAGGGGAATCCTTCTTGATATCGTCCACTACACCGATCTATCCCCTAAAGTCCGAGAAAAGTCGGGAAAAAAGGTCCAAAAGTCCGTTTCAGGCGGGAGCTATCGAATGTGCGACCTACTCCTCCATGGTCGCCACCGGAAGTCCGGGTGCATCATTGATGATGGGCTCAGAGACGGGTGGATGAATCAAGCAACAGAATTATTCTTAAGGCTGCTAGCCTTTTCCTTCTGGGGTGCTAACATCCTGCATGACCTGGTGAAGACAGGTGAGCTGAAGAGAGTGATCTAAGTGTCCTGGACTGGTATTTAAATATAGTGCCGAGGTCTTCTAACCCATCAGCGGAGTGCAGGCTGTCAAATCAGCTCCAGCTGCCAGGAGAGTAGGACGCAAACTCACTGTCCATAATTAATTTGCTTCCAAGTGCATAATCTGGCGTGGTATCCCACTGTTCTGGTCAGTCGGACAGGTGATGCCATAGCTGCCCACCACGGCACTTAGTCTCAAAATGGGAGAGTTCCGCCCAGAGTCTTTGATTAACAATAATAATCTTTATTGGTGTCACAAGTAGGCTTACATTAACACTGCAATTAAATTACTGTGAAAACCCCATAGTCGCCACACTCCAGCGCCTGTTCGGGTACATTCAGAATGTCCAATTCACCTAACAAGTGCATCTTTCGGGACTTGTGAGGGAAACCGGAGCACTCGGAAGAATCCCATGCAGACACGAGGAGAATGTGCAGACTCGTTTTAAGGCAGAGCTAGATTGATTATTGAGAAGTAAGAGGTGAAAAGCTACCTGGGACAGGCAGGAATGTTAAGTTCATGTTGAAATCAGATCAGCCATGATCTTACTGAATGGCGGAACAGGCTCGAAGGGCTGAATGGCCTCCTGTTGCTCCTAATTTGTATGTTTGTATCCATTTACACAACTTTAAAATCTAGTCTTGCATATCGAGGTGCAAAACAAAATAGATTGACTTGAAATTAGTCACAAAGCCACTGCATTCCGGTCATCGTAATTAAATTTGTATTGTAAAATACCATTTGTTAAAGATGGATTATAGCTTTATTGCCTGAATTTATCTTAAGTGCAAGGTAAACAGATTTTATAATATTTTAGTTATAAAAAGTGAAAACGTGTTAATCAATTAAATAAAGTCGGCTGAACTTGCCATCTGAAGAGTGCGTAAAAGTAGGAATTGTAAAGAGTAATAAATTATTTTCACTGATCAA
The DNA here is from genome assembly GCF_047496885.1 of Scyliorhinus torazame. Taxonomy (NCBI): domain Eukaryota; kingdom Metazoa; phylum Chordata; class Chondrichthyes; order Carcharhiniformes; family Scyliorhinidae; genus Scyliorhinus; species Scyliorhinus torazame. The sequence goes on from NC_092707.1 coordinate 385,372,971, forward strand.
ACAAGATAACCGTCCACCGCCGACAAGTTCAATGCCCATATTGGTTGTGGTGGTTCATGGAGGCTTGCTTCCTCACCTTGCAGTGTGGTGCCCCTCAAGCTGCATATGTAACCAACTGTCTGGTTCCAATGGAGAGAGATGCCTATGGTCCTTTGTGGACAATGGCGAATTATCACCTCCATATTGCACGAGGAAAGATAATATCCACTGGTCTGTGATTTGTATCCTGTTGGTGTAAACAAAGATGGTTATGTTTTAAAATTTCTATTCTCTGATTGTGCAGGATCATCACCAGAGTTTTGAAAGTTGATGTCATTTAAAAGGAAACAGCCACTAGCTCTTGAAAGTTCTGACTTTTTCCCCCCCAAGTGGTTATGTTGTGGTTATGTTTACTTAACTGAGATTTTCACCTATCATGGTTTCGCAAAGTGAAATTTTGTTGTTTTGGATTTGTTTTATATCTAAATTTCCTCTTTAGGATCTACAGAAACTTGAATTGAAACTAAATGAAACTAAGTGCCATTTGGAGCATGTCCAGCAGGATGCAGCAAGATCGAAGGATGAATGTCTAAAGCTGATGGAACTACTGAGCAAATCTGAGCACCAACTGCACCTCACCAGGTACAAATAATCCTGTTATCTGCCAGTGGCACTTCATAACGCCAGCATCAAGCTGCCTGTCTCTACTGCAGGCAATAAAACATTTTACAGATATTTTTGGGGCTTTTCAATACCAACTGTTCACATTTTTGCCTACTAATTGCTGCAGTATTAACAGGTGAAGCTATTAAAATACCAAACTGCAGGTATGTAATTATAGAAAACCAAATGTGATGATTTTTCTAATCTGTCTTAAGGGAAAAGCAGCAGGATGTTTGTAACATATGGACGGGTGATGGGATTACCAGATGTTCTGAGGTTTTTGTTTTTTTTAATATTCTAAGATCTCTTGTATTCTGTCAGTTTGAGTTGTAATGATGTGGGGAACAGCACAACGTACAATATTGTATCATGATAAATGGTCTTAATAAGAGGTTGTTATAACAGGATGAGTGAGCCATTTGTATAATCATTTTTGTTTGTTTTCTTTGTTAACTTGTCAACCTTTGTTTATTTTTCCTGTTGTACCAACAGTTACAGTATCTCAAATTAAGTTCTACATCTCAGTCCGTGATTGGTATAGTCACAATGAGTTAAGTTACATTTCAGTAATCAAACATCCAATATTGAACCACATTTGAGTGAGTAGAGGTTCTATAAAGTGCCCCTTTACAGTGGTAGGCAATTTTGAATTCTTAGCCTTGAATTTTCTTCCAATTAGTTTTGTTTTCTGTATGATTTTGCCCCATTTCTCGCCAGACCCTTTTCTTGAAGACAGTGAATCTTATTGGGTTATTGTTCTTTCCACTTCAGTTACGCTCCAGCATCTTGCTCAAGTGATTATTCTTGGTGAGATGATCACAGCCAAATGCAGTTCTACCTTTGTCTGACATCGACGCAAGAGCAGTTGGAACAGAAAGCAAAAGAATGGGCTTGTATTTAACACTGGTCTCATTTTCTCTCCTTTTGTGTAGATGCTGAGGGCAATTGCAATATCTTTACTTTGTTCCAGCTATGTCAGCATATAGTTGCAGTGGCTCAGTTGAATGGTGCATTTAACTGCTGAGTTCCATGCTCTTTTTAGGAAATATTCTGCTCTTTTTTCGATTAATGCTTAAACCATCTATGGATGAGTTGGATGATCTGCTTCCTGTCCTCTGCCAGTTAGCTCTTTAATTGCTGCTGGACCATGTTTGGGAATGGAGATTTATGGTGCAAACCTGAATCCAAAAATCCGATTTACATTTTATCGTTTTGGTTGCTACAATTCCCTTTTCTGTTACTTCTGCCGTTATGATAATCAGCCAAATAATATTACGACAATCAAGGATGCAAACTTATTTGCAAAATTAGAAAGAAAAACTTGCATTTGTACTTTTGAAGTGTAATGTAGGAAAAGAGATACCAATATGTGCACAGCAAAACTCCCACAAACAGGAATGTGACAATGACCAGATTTTTAAAAAAAAATCTTTTTAGTATGGTGTTTATAGAGGGATGACTATTTCCCCAGGATACTGGGATAACTCCCTTGCATTTCTTCAAAATAATGTTATGGGACCTTTTACATCCACCCACGCAGGCAGGCGGGTACTCGGTTTAGCGCCTCATCCAGCGGCTGAACCTCTGACAATCCAACATTCCCACAGTGCTGCACTGAAATGTCAGCATAGATTTTGTGCTCAAGCCCTGTAGTGGGACTTGAAGAACCCAGAACCTTGTGACTCAGAGGCAAGTAAATTAGTCACCTGCACTAAATCAGCGAGCTCCAACAGCACTACAGAGCTAGGTTTTTCAGCATGTAAATGACTATTCACTTCTTCCATTTCTGGGCCACTTCTCAGCCTCAGTGTGTTAATCCTGTTGTTTTACTGTATCCAGCATTCCTTCTCCCAACATAAAATACTTTACACTTGTTTGCGTTACATTTTATATTCCATTTGTTTGTCCATCTGGTTAACTCTTTTGAATTCCTCTGCAAAATCGTAACTTCTGATTTACTTGGAAAGGATGCTATGTATAGCTTTGGAACTTTAGAAGGTAGAGATCAACACAGATTAACTGATATGTAACCAATAAACCATACATGCAATAATGTTATACCACTGTATCTTTACACACTGACTGCACACATGCATAATATAGTGCATATAATGACAGCACATGACTCAAATCATCGAATTTACAGTGCAGAAGGAGGCCATTCGGCCCATCAAGTCTGCACCAGCTCTAGGAAAGAGCACCCTACCCAAGGTCAACACCTCCACTCTATCCCCATAACCCAGTAACCCCACCCAACACTAAGGGCAATTTTGGACACTAAGGGCAATTTATCATGGCCAATCCACCTAACCTGCACATCTTTGGACTGTGGGAGGAAACCGGAGCACCCGGAGGAAACCCACGCACATACGGGGAGGATGTGCAGACTCCGCACAGCCAGTGACCCAAGCGGGAATCGAACCTGGGACCCTGGAGCTGTGAAGCAATTGTGCTACCCACAATGCTACCGTGCTGCCCAGTGGATAAGCATACTTATTTTCTTGTAATATCCCATCTGCTCTTTTCACAGAGCAAAAAGAACCCACTGGTCTACTAGGGATACCGAAGTCTACCTTGATAGTGTTCCTTGACAGTGACAATGGGACGTCTGACAGGCCTGCCAAAGCCCCAAACATCTTATGAATAAAAATTCATAACTCCCGTGCTGCAGGATAAGGCCCTAGCTCCAGTTAAAAGAGGGTCTGGTTGAACACAGCACTGAGTTCAAGTGGCCCTACTGAGTTTGGGTTTCCCTCATAAGTGGCACATCCCACCCGATTCCCCCCCCCCCCCCCCCAACCATTCAACGATAAACAAGCGCACCCTGTATGAGGCCCCATCAAAGTCTTGATCTGGGTTCACTGCAGAACTTGTATTTGACCTTGTCCTCTGGCAAGCTGACACAAGGACCTAGATTTTCACTGAGTTATGGAGACTCCGAGAGCCTTTTAAAATGATAGGTCAGACCCCATATCCACTCCCATTTCAGACATCCTTATCGTTGAATGCCTGCAGCACGGGAGTTATGAATTTTTATAGTAGACATAAATGCTCATAAAGGGTGGATCAGATCTGTAGAACTGTCAAGCTGTAAAGTTTTTTAAAATAGGCTTCCCTTTAAAAATTGAAAAAAGCTACCTAACTGTGTCTCTGTTTTAAGAAAAAGTCTGTGTTAACAGTTTCAAGATGTTTGTTGACATTGCTGCTAGACTCCTTTCCATCACCCATTGTCACAGTTTGATTGATGGTTCAAATCTATTATTAAAGGATTAGCTGTCTTTGATGTTGGTTTATGAAAAATGTTTGTTTTATAAGAGATTAAATACTTGAGGGGATTTAAATGTACTTAATGGACTTTGATGAATGAGAGCATTTCTTTATGTAGTGAAGTCTGTAATATTGAGAACTTTATTTTATTTAATCTCTGCATGGCTCCCAAGTTCAGCCTATCATGGACACTGAGGGAATTGGCATGAGGTTCCTCAGGATAGTGTCTTAAGCCTAATCATCTTCAGCTACTTCATCAATGACCTTTCTTCCATCATAAAGTCAGATGTGGGGATGTTTGCTGTTGATTGTAAAATGTTCAAGACCATTCAAACTCCTCCAATACTGAAGCATCCAAATACATCAAGATCAAGATAATATCCAAGCTTGGGCTGACAAGCGGTAACTAAGATTTATACCACACAAGTACCAGGCAATGACCATCTCCAATAAGGGACAATCTACGATCTCAGTCCCACCACCGCCTCACTTTTTCCACATTCACTGCCCAATTCCTTTCCCCCACGTTCAACGTATAACCCATCGACATTCAATGAGATTACCATCACTGAATCCCCCACTATGAACATACTGGGGATTACCATTGACCAGAAATTGAACTGGACTAGCCATTTAAATACTGTGGCTACAAGAACAGGTTTGAGACTTGGAATTCTGCAGCGGCTAATTCGCCTCCAGCCTCCCCCAAAGTCTATCCACCATCTATAAGGCACAGGTCACGAGTGTGAGGGGGATACGCTCCCCTTGACTGGGCGAGTGCAGCTCCAACAACACTCGAAATGTTTGAACCATTCAGGAGAAAGCAGCCTTCTTGGTTGGCACCACTTCCACAAATATTCACTCCCTACACCCTTGATGCACAGTGGCAGCAGTATTTTTTTAATAATGTATTTTATTCCAAACTTATTCGAAAAGTACAAAAACATAAATAATCCGGGGAACACACTCCCCAACTCACAGTTTTACAGTCTGTACAAATTTTTCCCCTTTTTCACCCCGTGACAAACAACTCCTCAAACATGACCACGAAACAGTCCCCACCGTGCCTCAAAGCCCTCCACTGAACCCTTTGCATAGAAGTCGTATAGATCCCCTAGCCAGGCCTCCACCCCCCCGGCAGCGTATTCGACCGCCATTCCAATAAAATTATTTGCTGGCCAATTAGAGAGGCATAGGCCAAAACATCGGCCTTCCTCCCCTCTATCAGCTCCGGCTTTTTGATATCCCAAAAATCACCACCATAGGGTCTGGCCCAACCTCCACTCCGACAATCTTTGCTAATGTCCCGAATATTCCCAACCAGTATCTTTCCAACTTCTGACAGCCCCAGATCAAATGCACGTGGTTTACTAGTCCCAGCTCATACTTCTCGCACTTGTCTGCCACTCCCTGGAAGGACCCACTCATCTTCGCCCGAGTCATGTGCACCCTGTGTACAACCTTAAACTGTATCAAACTCATCCTCGCAGACGAGGAGGTTGAATTCACCTTACAAACTGCCTCACTCCACATTCCCCAACCTATCGCCCCTCCAAACTTCGCCTCCCATTTCTCCTTGATCCTCACCACCTGTGTACCCCCCTACTCTTTCAGCCACCCATATATGTCCCAAATTCTACCCTCCCCTTCCACGTCCGGAAGCAGCAACCGTTCCAAAAGGGAATATTTCGGCAGCCTGGGATACCCTTTCCACACCTTCTGTGCAAAGTACCTTACTTGTAAATACCTAAATTCACTTCCCTTTGGGAGCTCTACCCTCTCCCTCAGCTCCTCTATGCTTGCAAACCTCTGTTCCAGATACAAATCCTTCACCCTCACCAGCCAACGTCTCTCCACTTTCTGTACATATCATCCGACTCTCCCGGCTTAAACCCGTAGTTCTCACACAACGGCATTAACACCGTCATCCTCTCAATCCTAAATGCCTCCTCAGCTGCTTCCACACCTTTATTGTGGGCTGTACAACCGGGCTCTCAATATATCTCCTTGGAGCCAGCGGCAGCACCGTCATCACCATGGCCCTCAGGCTGAACTCCCTACAGGACTCTTCCTCCATCCTAATCCATTCTAACCCCTCTCTGTCCCACCACTGCCTCACTTTCTGCACATTCGCTGCCCAATAGTAGTGTAGTAAGTTTGGTAATGCCAACCCCCCTTTCTGCCTCTGCAGCAAGGCCCTCTTCACTGTTGGCACCTTCCCTGCCGATACACACTCCGAAATGACTGTATCCAACTTCTGAAAAAAGGCCTTTGTAATAAAAATCAGGAACGGTTAAAATCAGGGGCTGGTTTAGCACACTGGGCTAAATCGCTGGCTTTTAAAGCAGACAAAGGCAGGCCAGCAGCACGGTTCAATTCCCGTACCAGCCTCCCCGAACAGGTGCCGGAATGTGGCGACTAGGGGCTTTTCACAGTAACTTCATTTGAAGCCTACTTGTGACAAAAAGCGATTTTCATTTCATTTCATTTCAAATCTAAGTCGAAACCTTGGCAGTACATTAATTTTCACCACTTGACCCCACCCTGCCAGCGTCAGATGTAGTGGATCCCACCTCCTAAAGTCCTCCCTTATCTCCTCCAACAACTTTGTTAAGTTCCACTTATGCAGAGTCGCCCACTCTCCCGTCACCTGCATCCCCAAGTACCTAAACCTATCCCTGGCTACCCTTAATGGCAGCACCCCTAGACTGGCTCTCTGACCCAACTCACTCACTGGGGACACTTCACTTTTCCCCCACGTTCAACTTGTAACCCGAGAAAGTCCCAAACCTCTCTAATGGGCTCATAATCCTCTCCATATTCTCCAGCGGGTCTGACACATATAAAAGCTGGTCATCCGTATACAGTGGCACCGGGTGCTCCCTACTCCCCATCCTAATCTCCTGCCACTCTGCTGACCCCCTAAGGGCCATCGCCAAGGATTCTATTGCCAGCGCAACAGTAGTGACAATAGCAGGCAACCCTGCCTCGTTCCCCTATGCAACCCGAAACTCCGTGAGCTCATCTCATTGGTCTGTACGCTCGCCACCGGGGTCATGTACAACAGACGCATCCATGCCACAAACTTTGGCCCAAACCCAAACCGTCCCAGGACCTCAAACAGATACTGCCACTCCACCCGATCAAATGTCTCTCTGCGTCCATTGACACCACCACATTCGATACCCATCCTCTCAACGGGTTCATTATCACATTCAGTAATCACCTTATATTGGTCGAGAGTTGCTTGCCCTTTACGAAGCCTGTTTGATCCTCTGCAACCACCCCCCGGAACGCATCCTTCCCATCAGTAACTTAGCTCGGGGCCTTCCCCAACTTCATCCCTCTTATACTCTCCATTACCTCCCACAGCCCTAAAGGCTCCTCCAGCACCTTCCTCCTCTCCTCATACAGCTGTGGAAATTCCAGCCCGTCTAGAAACCACCCCATTTCCCCTACCTCACCCACTGGGTCTGCCCTGTACAATTTCTCATAATATCCCCTAAATGGCTCGTTTATCTTGCCCAACACTACCTCTCCGTTCCCTGTCCGCACCCTCAAGATTCCCCTGGATGCGGCCTGCCTCCATAACTGATGGGCTAGCATGCGGCTCGCCTTCTCTCCATATTTGTACTGCATCCCCCCTCGCCCTCCGTAGCTGCCCAACCGCCCTTCCCATCGTCAGGATGAGACAAGAATAAATCCTTTGGGGTCACCAAAGGTAATGGTGCAGGAGCAGGAAGAGAAGCCTTTACAAATGGTACTCTAGCTAAGCTACGATTAGATAAATAAGAATGGAAGCAGGTGAGAACAGTCTCACCCAGCTAGATGACCATGGAAAAGGTTTGGAGCAAGATGATTGTGTCAAAGGCTGCAGACAGGTTGAGAAGGACAAGGAAAAAAAGTTTATCTTTGTCATAGTCCCATAAGATGTTATTTGTAATTTTGATAAGAGCTGTTTCGGTTCAGTGGGGAAACTGATGGAGGCTAGAACACAGAATGAGATAAATATACACTTAGATGAATATACACTTCGAGAAAAATAAGTTATTACTAGACAGTTATCATGGCTTTGTCAAGGGAAGGTCATGTCTGACAAATTGAGTTATTTGACGAGGTGACACAGGCAGTGGATGAAGGTAGTGCCGTGAATGTTGTATATTTGGACTTTCAGAAAGCATTTGATACAGTACCACATGGCAGGTTGGTTAGCAAATTAACAATGTTTGGGATTGGTGGGTTCTTGGCAACATGGAATAGAAGTTGGCTAAGAGATAGGAAATAGAGGGTAGGCTTAGATGGGCTTTTCTCAGACTGGAGACAAGTCAAAAGTGGTTTACCCCAGGGTTCAGTGTTGGGTCCTTTGCTTTTTCTGATTTCTATAAATGATTTAGAAGTGGGTGTTGAGGGTAAAATATCTCAATTTGCAGATGATACTAAACTAGGGAGAATAGTGAATTGTGAGGATTACGCTGAGCGGCTTCAGAGGGACATTGGCAAGTTAGCCAAATGGGCAGACACCTGGCAGATGAACTTCAGTGCAATGAAATGTGAGGTAATGCATTTTGGTAGAAGAAACATGGGGAGACAGTATAGGCTCAATGATACAACATGAGTACAGGAGCAGAGGGACCTCGGGGTTCAAGTGCATAATTCTCTGAAGGTGGCCAGGCAAGTTGAAACACTTGTTAAGAAGGCTTATATGTCGATTTCGGCGGCGTGAGAGCAGCTGGTTAGTCAATTTCAGCGGGAGCATTGCGGAAGGAGGTTGCTGGGAGGTAAGTCAACCTTTAAAAGCACTTCTCTTTGCAGGGGCAGGCCAGTCGATTTCGGTGGCGTGAGAGCAGCTGGTTAGTCAATTTCAGCGGGAGCATTGCGGAAGGAGGTTGCTGGGAGGTAAGTCAACCTTTAAAAGCACTTCTCTTTGCAGGGGCAGGCCAGTCGATTTCGGCGGGAGAACAGCTGGTGAGTGGTGAGTCAGTTTCAGCGGGAGCATTGCGGAAGGAGGTTGCTGGGAGGTAAGTCAACCTTTAAAAGCACTTCTCTTTGCAGGGGCAGGCCAGTCGATTTCGGCGGCGTGAGAGCAGCTGGTTAGTCAATTTCAGCGGGAGCATTGCGGAAGGAGGTTGCTGGGAGGTAAGTCAACCTTTAAAAGCACTTCTCTTTGCAGGGGCAGGCCAGTCGATTTCGGTGGCGTGAGAGCAGCTGGTTAGTCAATTTCAGCGGGAGCATTGCGGAAGGAGGTTGCTGGGAGGTAAGTCAACCTTTAAAAGCACTTCTCTTTGCAGGGGCAGGCCAGTCGATTTCGGCGGGAGTGGAGCTGGCTGGTTAGTCAATTTCAGCAGGAGCTGAGAATTTTTCTTTTTTTTTAAATTAGTTTTTTAGGCGGGATCAGGAAGTCGACCCGCGGACGTCTGGGAAGACCCTCACCAATAAATTCTGGTGGAGAGGAAACCCGAGACACTACATGTGTAGTGTCTCCCACCCGCCCTCCTCCTCTAACCTAATAATAAAACCCATTGGTCTGAGGTAAGTACCATATTTTTATTATATTATTATTATTTATTATAAGAATTTAGTTTAGTTGTTAGCCAGATCTTGGTAGAAAGTTAGAGGAATGGCAGGGAAGGGAGTGCAATGTTCCTCCTGCAGGATGTTTGAGGTGAGGGATGCAGTTAGTGTCCCTGCTGATTTTACCTGCAGGAAGTGCTGCCATCTCCAGCTCCTCCAAGACCGAGTTAGGGAACTGGAGCTGGAGTTGGAAGAACTTCGGATCATTCGGGAGGCAGAAGGGGTCATAGATAGCAGCTTCAGGGAATTAGTTACACCAAAGATTGGAGATAGGTGGGTAACTGTAAGAGGGACTGGGAAAAAACAGTCAGTGCAGGGATCCCCTGCGGTCGTTCCCCTGAGAAACAAGTATACCGCTTTGGATACTTGTGGGGGGGGGGACTTACCAGGGGTAAGCCATGGGGTACGGGCCTCTGGCACGGAGTCTGTCCCTGTTGCTCAGAAGGGAAGGGGGGAGAGGAGCAGAGCATTAGTAATTGGGGACTCTATAGTCAGGGGCACAGATAGGAGATTTTGTGGGAGCGTGAGAGACTCACGTTTGGTATGTTGCCTCCCAGGTGCAAGGGTACGTGATGTCTCGGATCGTGTTTTCCGGGTCCTTAGGGGGAGGGGGAGCAGCCCCAAGTCGTGGTCCACATTGGCACCAACGACATAGGTAGGAAAGGGGACAAGGATGTCAGGCAGGCTTTCAGGGAGCTAGGATGGAAGCTCAGAACTAGAACAAACAGAGTTGTTATCTCTGGGTTGTTGCCCGTGCCACGTGATAGTGAGATGAGGAATAGGGAGAGAGAGCATTTAAACACGTGGCTACAGGGATGGTGCAGGCGGGAGGGTTTCAGATTTTTGGATAACTGGGGCTCTTTCTGGGGAAGGTGGGACCTCTACAGACAGGATGGTCTACATCTGAACCTGAGGGGCACAAATATCCTGGGGGGGAGATTTGTTAGTGCTCTTTGGGGGGGTTTAAACTAATGCAGCAGGGGCATGGGAACCTGGATTGTAGTTTTAGGGTAAGGGAGAATGAGAGTATAGAGGTCAGGAGCACAGATTTGACGTCGCAGGAGGGGGCCAGCGTTCAGGTAGGTGGTTTGAAGTGTGTCTACTTCAATGCCAGGAGTATACGAAACAAGGTAGGGGAACTGGCAGCGTGGGTTGGTACCTGGGACTTCGATGTTGTGGCCATTTCGGAGACATGGATAGAGCAGGGACAGGAATGGATGTTGCAGGTTCCGGGGTTTAGGTGTTTTAGTAAGCTCAGAGAAGGAGGCAAAAGAGGGGGAGGTGTGGCGCTGCTAGTCAAGAGCAGTATTACGGTGGCGGAGAGGATGCTAGATGGGGACTCTTCTTCCGAGGTAGTATTGGCTGAAGTTAGAAACAGGAAAGGAGAGGTCACCCTGTTGGGAGTTTTTTATAGGCCTCCTAATAGTTCTAGGGATGTAGAGGAAAGGATGGCGAAGATGATTCTGGATATGAGCGAAAGTAACAGGGTAGTTATTATGGGAGACTTTAACTTTCCAAATATTGACTGGAAAATATATAGTTCGAGTACAATAGATGGGTCGTTTTTTGTACAGTGTGTGCAGGAGGGTTTCCTGAAACAATATGTTGACAGGCCAACAAGAGGCGAGGCCACGTTGGATTTGGTTTTGGGTAATGAACCAGGCCAGGTGTTGGATTTGGAGGTAGGAGAGCACTTTGGGGACAGTGACCACAATTCGGTGACGTTTACGTTAATGATGGAAAGGGATAAGTATACACCGCAGGGCAAGAGTTATAGCTGGGGGAAGGGCAATTATGATGCCATTAGACGTGACTTGGGGGGGATAAGGTGGAGAAGTAGGCTGCAAGTGTTGGGCACACTGGATAAGTGGGGCTTGTTCAAGGATCAGCTACTGCGTGTTCTTGATAAGTATGTACCGGTCAGACAGGGAGGAAGGCGTCGAGCGAGGGAACCGTGGTTTACCAAGGAAGTGGAATCTCTTGTTAAGAGGAAGAAGAAGGCCTATGTGAAGATGAAGTGTGAAGTTTCGGTTGGGGCGATGGATAGTTACAAGGTAGCGAGGAAGGATCTAAAGAGAGAGCTAAGACGAGCAAGGAGGGGACATGAGAAGTATTTGGCAGGAAGGATCAAGGAAAACCCAAAAGCTTTCTATAGGTATGTCAGGAATAAGCGAATGACTAGGGAAAGAGTAGGACCAGTCAAGGACAGGGATGGGAAATTGTGTGTGGAGTCTGAAGAGATAGGCGAGATACTAAATGAATATTTTTCGTCAGTATTCACTCAGGAAAAAGATAATGTTGTGGAGGAGAATGCTGAGCCCCAGGCTAATAGAATAGATGGCATTGAGGTACGTAGGGAAGAGGTGTTGGCAATTCTGGACAGGCTGAAAATAGATAAGTCCCCGGGACCTGATGGGATTTATCCTAGGATTCTATGGGAGGCCAGGGAAGAGATTGCTGGACCTTTGGCTTTGATTTTTATGTCATCATTGGCTACAGGAATAGTGCCAGAGGACTGGAGGACAGCAAATGTGGTCCCTTTGTTCAAAAAGGGGAGCAGAGACAACCCCGGCAACTATAGACCGGTGAGCCTCACGTCTGTAGTGGGTAAAGTCTTGGAGGGGATTATAAGGGACAAGATTTATAATCATCTAGATAGGAATAATATGATCAGGGATAGTCAGCATGGCTTTGTGAAGGGTAGGTCATGCCTCACAAACCTTATTGAGTTCTTTGAGAAGGTGACTGAACAGGTAGACGAGGGTAGAGCAGTTGATGTGGTGTATATGGATTTCAGCAAAGCGTTTGATAAGGTTCCCCACGGTAGGCTATTGCAAAAAATACGGAGGCTGGGGATTGAGGGTGATTTAGAGATGTGGATCAGAAATTGGCTAGCTGAAAGAAGACAGAGGGTGGTGGTTGATGGGAAATGTTCAGAATGGAGTACAGTCACAAGTGGAGTACCACAAGGATCTGTTCTGGGGCCGTTGCTGTTTGTCATTTTTATCAATGACCTAGAGGAAGGCGCAGAAGGGTGGGTGAGTAAATTTGCAGACGATACTAAAGTCGGTGGTGTTGTCGATAGTGTGGAAGGATGTAGCAGGTTACAGAGGGATATAGATAAGCTGCAGAGCTGGGCTGAGAGGTGGCAAATGGAGTTTAATGTCGAGAAGTGTGAGGTGATTCACTTTGGAAGGAATAACAGGAATGCGGAATATTTGGCTAATGGTAAAGTTCTTGAAAGTGTGGCTGAGCAGAGGGATCTAGGTGTCCATGTACATAGATCCCTGAAAGTTGCCACCCAGGTTGATAGGGTTGTGAAGAAGGCCTATGGAGTGTTGGCCTTTATTGGTAGAGGGATTGAGTTCCGGAGTCGGGAGGTCATGTTGCAGCTGTACAGAACTCTGGTCCGGCCGCATTTGGAGTATTGCGTACAGTTCTGGTCACCGCATTATAGGAAGGACGTGGAGGCTTTGGAGCGGGTGCAGAGGAGATTTACCAGGATGTTGCCTGGTATGGAGGGAAAATCTTATGAGGAAAGGCTGACGGACTTGAGGTTGTTTTCGTTGGAGAGAAGAAGGTTAAGAGGAGACTTAATAGAGGCATACAAAATGATCAGGGGGTTGGATAGGGTGGACAGTGAGAGCCTTCTCCCGCGGATGGATATGGCTGGCACGAGGGGACATAACTTTAAACTGAGGGGTAATAGATATAGGACAGAGGTCAGAGGTAGGTTCTTTACGTAAAGAGTAGTAAGGCCGTGGAATGCCCTACCTGCTACAGTAGTGAACTCGCCAACATTGAGGGCATTTAAAAGTTTATTGGATAAACATATGGATGATAATGGCATAGTGTAGGTTAGATGGCTTTTGTTTCGGTGCAACATCGTGGGCCGAAGGGCCTGTACTGCGCTGTATTGTTCTATGTTCTATCCTTGGGTTTATAAATAGAGGCATAGAGTATAAAACCATGAAGTGATGCTACACCTCTACAAATCATTGGTCAGACCACATTTGGAATATGAAGTGTGTTCAGTTCTGGGCACCTTATTTAAGGAAGGATGTTTAAGCCCTGGAGAGAGTAGAGAGGAGATTTACTTGAATTATATCAGGACTGAGGAATTTTAGATACAAGAAAAGATATGAGAAATTGGGCTTGTTCTCCTTGGGACAAAGAAGATTAAGAGGCGACCTTATTGAGGTGTTCAAAATTCTGAACAATTTTGACAGGGTAAAGAAGGATACTCTGTTTCCACTAGTTGGTATGTCAGTGACTAGGGGTCACAATTTCAAGATGGTCAGCAAGAGAGCTCAGAGTGAGATGAGGAGAAACGTCTTTACTCAGAGAGTTGTTGGGGTTTGGAATGCACTGCCTGGGAGAGGTGGATTCCAAAAGAGAACTGGATATATATTTGAAAGTGTCTCGCGATTGAGCCGTTGGCCATCGCATTAAGGAGTTCGGAGGTATGGAAAGGAATAGTGCGGGGGGGCGGATAGAGCATAGGGTGTCCTTATAGACCGATGACTTGCTGTTATACGTGTCGGACCTGAGTGTGTCGATAGGGGGAATATTGGAGCTGCTTCGCGTGTTTGGGTCTTTCTCGGGGTACAAGCTGAATCTAGACAAGAGTGAGTATTTTGTGGTATCTCGGCCGGGTGTGGTGGCAGGGGTGGGGGGGCTGCCATTCCGTAGGGCAGGGACTCACTTTAGGTACCTGGGGGTGCAGGTTGCCCGGGAGTGGGGGAGGGGGCTCCGCAGGTATAACATTTCTAGTTTGGTGGGTCGAGTGAAAACTGATCTGGCAAGGTGCGATGGTCTCCCTCTGTCACTGGCGGGTCGGGTACAGGCGGTTAAAATGAACATGTTGCCACGATTTCTGTTTATTTTTCAATGCCTGCCGATTTTCCAGCCAAAGGCTTTTTCAGAGAGATTGAGGGAAGGATTACGTTGTTCATATGGGGAGGGAAGGTGGCCAGAGTTAGAAAGGTGCTACTACAAAGGGGAAGGCAGGCAGGGGGTTTGGGTCTTCCGAACCTGATGTATTACTACTGGGCGGCGAATGTGGAGAAGGTGCAGAGCTGGGTAAGAAGGGTTGATTCCCAGTGGGTCAGAATGGAGGAGAGTTTGTGTAGGGGGTCGGGATTGAAAGCATTAGCAACAATGCCGCTCCCGATAACCCCGGGGAAGTACTCAAGGAGTCCAGTAATAATAGCTTCATTGAGAATTTGGGGGCAGTTTCGCCAACACTTCGGGTTGGGGGCAGGGTCAAGGGAAATGCCGATTCGGGGGAACCACAGATTTGAGCCAGGGAGGTGGGATGGAAATTTTCGGAAATGGGAGGAGAAGGGGATTAAGACACTGAAAGTTTTGTTTCTTAGGGGTCGGTTTGCAGGATTGAAGGAGCTGGAAGCGAAGTATGGGCTGGGGCAGGGGGAAATATTTAGATACATGCAGGTTCGAGATTTTGCCAGAAAGGAGATACAGAACTTCCCGGAGGAGCCGGCCTCCACATTGCTGGAGGTGTTGCTGACAACAGGGGGACTGGAGAAGGGGGTAGTGTCAGCGGTCTACTGAGCTATTTTGGAGGAGGAGAAGGCACCACTGGAAGGGATCAAAGCAAAGTGGGAGGAAGAGTTGGGAGAGGATATGGAGAAGGGGTTGTGGTGTGAGGTGCTCCGGAGAGTGAATGCTTCCACCTCGTGCGCGAGGTTAGGGCTGATACAGCTCAAGGTGGTATACAGAGCACAACTCATGAGGGCGAGGATGAGCCGATTCTTTGAAGGAGTAGAAGATATGTGTGAACGTTGCGGGGAGGCCCCGCTAATCACATTCATATGTTTTAGTCCTGTCCAAAGCTAGAGGATTACTGGAAGGATGTTTTTAGGGTAATATCTAAAGTGGTGCACGTGAAATTGGACCCGGGCCCCCGGGAGGCCATATTCGGGGTGTCGGACCCGCCAGAGTTGGAAACGGGTACGGAGGCAGATATTGTAGCCTTCGCCTCGTTGATCGCCCGAAGGCAGATCCTGATAGGTTGGAGAGCAACCTCTCCACCCCGTGCCCTGGCGTGGCGGGGGGACCTGTTGGAATTCTTGACTCTTGAGAAGGTTAAGTTTGAATTGAGGGGAAGGATAGAGGGGTTCTACAATTCATGGGCATTATTCATTATGCACTTTCAAGAACTGGATAACATCGAACATTAGTTGGGGGGGGGGGCGGTTGGGGGGGGTGGGGGGCAATGGGTGTTAATGGTGGCTATGGGGGATTCCTGATTCCTTTTTGTCAGTTGTTTATGTGAACATGTGGGCGAATGTTTTGGGTTTGGTGGGAGGATGGGATCGTTGTTATTGATATGGGGATTTACATATTTGTTACTGATTATTGTTTATTACTGATTGTTGTTTATTGTTGGTTAGTGTAAATTTGGGAGAAAATGTGAAAAAGGAGAATAAGGAAATTTTAAAAATATATATATATTTGAAAGTGTTAAATTTAGAGGGCTATGGCAATAGGACTGAGGAATGGGACTAGATAGGTTGCTCTTTTGGGAGTCGGTGCAGACACGATGGGTCGAATGGCCTCCTGTGCTGTAATGACAATGCTAATTGGAGGGATTCAAACATGGAATTCCCATAAATTGGGATGGATTTGTGATGTGACAACACTTCCAGAGACTTTGGAGAGAACATAGAACATACAGTGCAGAAGGAGGCCATTCGGCCCATCAAGTCTGCGCCGACCCACTTAAGCCCTCACTTCCACCCTATCCCCGTAACCCCTCCTAACCTTTTGGACACTAAGGGCAATTTATCATGGCCAATCCACCTAACCTGCACATTTTTGGACTGCGGGAGGAAACCGGAGCACCCGGAGGAAACCCACGCAGACACGGGGAGAACGTGCAGAGCCCACATAGACAGTGACCCAGCGGGGAATCGAACCTGGGACCCTGGCGCTGTGAAGGCACAGTGTTAGTCACTTGTGCTATCGTGATGCCCAAAGGGGAAGGTTGGAGATGGGAAGGTAGTTTTCAAGATCAGTGGCTTCCAGGCTTAGTTTTTTGAGGAGAGGGATGATGACGCAGATTTAAAGGAGAGATGGATGACACCGAAAGAGAGAGAACCATTAACATCAGCTAACATGGCGACCAGGAAGGAAAGTTGGGTGTTTAACAGTTAACTAGGGAGACTTCCGGTTGCGGCGATGCACTGCTAAGCCGCACGTTTCGGCAGCTCCCGTTCTAACGGACTTTTGAGCTCTTTTCGGGAGCCCCAACGGAAATTGTTTCAGACCAAACCCAGTGTGGGGTGACGAAGGAAGGTGCCCCCCCGGGTATGTATGGAAAAGACCAGTGGCAGTGGCCAGATTGCGAAGGATCCTTTGGAGCAGCGGCAGAGAAGAGTAGGAAGAAGCAAGATGGCGACGGTTGGAGCCCAGACGGCATGGGGCCCGGACCAGCAGGAATTCCGCCGACGGTGTGCGGAGGAACTAAAGAAGAAGGTGCTGGCGCCGATGTTATTGGCAATCGATGGGCTGAAGGAAACACAAAAGGTCCAGGCGATAGAGCTCCTGGAGTGAAGGCAAAGGCAGCCGAAAACGAGGATGAGATACAGGGCCTGGTGGTAAAAACGGAGACTCATGAGGCGCTACATAAGAGATGTATCGAAAGGCTGGAAGCCCTGGAGAACAGCTCAAGGAGGAAGAACCTCCGGATTCTAGGTCTCCCTGAAGGAACGGAGGGAGCTAACGTTGGGGCTTATGTGAGCACGATGCTCCATACACTAATGGGAGCTGAGGCCCCATCGGGCCCCCTGGAGGTGGAAGAGGCTCACCGGGTCCTTGTGAGAAGACCGAAGGCGGGAGAATTACCAAGGGCGATAGTCGTGAGATTTCACCGCTTCACGGACAGAGAGGCTGTTTTGAGCTGGGCCAAGAAGGTACGGAGTAGTAGGTGGGAGAATGCGATGATACGAGTGTATCAGGACTGGAGCGCGGAGGTGGTGAGAAGGAGGGCGAGCTTCAATCGGGCCAAGGCGGTGCTTCACAGGAAGAAAATAAAATTTGGGATGCTGCAGCCGGCGCGATTGTGGGTCACGCATCAGGGCAAGCACTACTACTTCAAAACGGCGGATGAGGGGCATGGACCTTCATCCAAGAAGAGAAACTGAACTAGAACTGAGAGACTGATGTTGGGGGGGAAACAATGAGGTTGTGGTACAGAAGTGTAAATTGGGGAATGGGAGGTTTATAATATTGAAATGATAGTTGGGGAATTTCTCTCCTCTAGATGGGGGGACACAGAGAAATGTGGGCGCCGGTGGAAAAAGGGACTGAGAGGGGGGATGGAGAATGAGGGAGCTGCGCCATAGGGGGCGGGGCCGATAGGAAAGCACGGGGTTTTTCCCGCGCTATGGAGATGATGGCGGGAAGATAGGCGCAGGAAGGAAGAGGGTTCCACACGCAGGGGGGTCAAAGAGAGAACGGGGGAAGCCGGGGTCAGTTAGAGTTAGCTGACTTTCGGAAGCATCATGGGGGGAGTAACCATGCTAGATGGGGATCTAGCCGGGGGGTGGGGGGTGGGACTGAGTAACTGGGTTGCTGCTGCTGAGTGCAAGGAGGAGCTGGCAAGAGAAGAGGTGGTCGGGACGGGAAGGCGCCGCCTGGGGGATGGGTGGGTGCACGGGACCCGGACGGGGGTCTGGCCCAGAATAGGGGATGGCTAGTCGGCGAGGGGGGGGGAGGGGGGGGGGGGGGAGGGGGGAGGGGGGGTGGCCCCCCAATCCGGCTGATCACGTGGAATGTGAGAGGCCTGAATGGGCCGATTAAGTGGGCCCGGGTGTTCGCGCACTTAAAAAAACTGAAGGTGGACGTAGTCATGCTTCAGGAGAGGCATCTGAAGGTGGCGGATCAGGTTAGGTTAAGGAAAGGATGGGTGGGACAGGTGTTCCACTCAGGGTTGGACGCAGAAAATAGGGGGGTGGCGATACTGGTGGGGAAACGGGTGTCGTTCGAGGCTAAGAATTTAGTGGTGGATAACGGGGGTAGATATGTGATGGTGAGTGGTAGATTGCAGGGAAAGGAGGTCGTGATGATAAATGTATATGCTCTGAACTGGGATGACGCGGGATTTATGAAGCGGATGCTGGGACGTATCCCGGACCTGGAGGTGGGAAGCCTGGTAATGGGGGGGGGGGACTTCAACACTGTGCTGGATCCAGGGCTAGACCGGTCTAGATCCAGGACCGGAAGAAGGCCGGCAGCGGCCAAGGTACTTAGGGGGTTCATGGAACAAATGGGGGGAGTGGATCCGTGGAGATTTGCTAGGCCGTCGGCCAAAGAGTTCTCCTTTTTCTCCCATGTCCACAAGGTATACTCCCGAATAGATTTCTTTGTTCTGAGTAGGGCACTGATCTCGAAGGTGGCCGGAACGGAGTACTCGGCCATAGCCGTTTCAGACCATGCCCCGCACTGGGTGGATCTGGAATTAGGAGAGGAGAGGGAGCAGCGCCCACTCTGGCGACTGGATGTGGGACTCTTGGCGGATGAGGGAGTCTGTGGAAGGGTGCGGGGATGTATTGAGAGAGACCTGGAGGTCAATGATGATGGTGAGGTCCAGGTGGGGGTAGTATGGGAAGCGCTGAAGGCGGTGGTTAGGGGAGAGTTGATCTCCATTAGAGCTCACAAGGAGAAACAAGAGGGCAAAGAAAGGGAGAGATTAGTGGGGGAGATTTTGAGGGTGGATAAAAGATATGCGGAGGCCCCGGACGAAGGACTATATAGAGAGAGGCGAAGACTTCAGACGGAGTTTGACCTGCTGACCACAGGAAAGGCACAGGTACCGTGGAGGAAGGCCCAGGGGATGAGATATGAGTATGGGGAAAAGGCGAGCCGGCTGCTGGCCCACCAACTTCGCAAGAGGATAGCGGTGAGGGAGATTTGGGGAGTTAGGGATGAAACGGGAACTACGGAGCGGAGAGCAGGGAAGGTAAATGAGGTGTTTAAGACCTTCTTTGAGAGGCTATATAAGTCCCAACCCCCGGAGGGAAAAGAGGGAATGCAACAGTTTCTGGACCAACTAAGGTTCCCGAGGGTGGAGGAGCAGGAGGTGGCAGGTCTGGGGCGCCAATTGAGGTGAATGAGGTGACTAAAGGACTGGGAAACATGCAAGCAGGGAAGGCCCCGGGACCAGACGGGCTCCCGGTGGAATTCTACAGGAAATATGTGGACCTGTTGGCCCCACTGCTGGCGAGAACCTTTAACAAGGCCAGAGAAGGGGGGATACTACCCCCGACAATGTCGGAGGCGACAATATCACTAATCCTGAAGTGGGATAAAGATCCACTGCAATATGGGTCATATAGGCCTATCTCACTCCTAAATGTAGACGCCAAGCTGCTGGCAAAAGTGCTGGCGATGAGGATAGAGGATTGTGTCCTGGGGGTGGTGCATGAAGACCAGACAGGGTTTGTAAAGGGGAGACAACTGAATGTCAACGTTCGACGGCTGCGGGGGGGTGATAATGATGCCCCCAGCGGAGGGGGAGGCAGAGATAGTGGTGGCGATGGATGCGGAGAAGGCATTCGATAGGGTAGAGTGGGAGTATTTATGGGAGGTGTTGAGGAGGTTTGGGTTCGGGAAGGGGTTTGTCAGATGGGTCAGACTCCTATATGGGGCCCCAGTGGCAAGTGTAGTCACAAACCGGCAAAGATCAGAGTATTTTCGGCTACACGGGAACAAGGCAGGGGTGTCCCCTGTCCCCATTACTGTTCGCGTTGGCAATTGAACCACTGGCCATAGCGTTGAGAGACTCTAGAAATGGAGGGGGGTGGTTAGAGGGGGAGAGGAACATCGAGTGTCACTCTACGCAGATGACTTACTGCTATATGTTGCGGACCCTGTAGAGGGGATGACAGAGGTTATGCAGATATTGAGGGAGTTTGGAGAGTTTTCGGGATACAGGCTAAATATGGGGAAGAGCGAGCTTTTTGTAATACACCCCGGGGACCAGGGAAGAGGAATAGATGCCCTGCCGTTAAGGAGAGTGGAAAGGAGCTTCCGATATTTGGGGATCCAGGTAGCCAGGAGCTGGGGAACTCTACACAGACTTAATCTGACGCGGCTGGTGGAGCAGATGGAGGAGGATTTCAAGAGGTGGGAGGCTCTCATTGGCGGGCAGAGTGCAGGCAGTAAAAACGATGGTTCTCCCGAGGTTTCTTTTCGTGTTTCAATGTCTCCCCATTCTGATCACTAAGGCCTTTTTCAAGAAAATAGACAGGAGTATTATGAGCTTTGTGTGGGCAGGGAAGACCCCGAGGGTAAACAGGGGGTTCCTGCAGCGTAGCAGGGACAGAGGGGGACTGGCGTTGCCAAGCCTGGACGACTACTACTGGACCGCCAATGTGGCGATGGTTTGTAAGTGGATGAGGGAGAGAGAGGGGGCGGCGTGGAAGAGGCTGGAGATGGCGTCCTGTAAAGGAACGAGCCTAAAGGCGCTGGTGACGGCGCCGCTGCCGCTCTCCCCGAAAAGGTATACCACAAACCCAGTGGTGGTGGCAACCTTAAGGATTTGGGGGCAGTGGAGGCGACACAGGGGGGGTGACGGGTGCCTCGGTGTGGTCCCCGATCAGGAATAACCACAGGTTTGTCCCAGGAAGGATGGCCGGATGGTTCCAGAGCTGGCAACGAGCAGGAATTAGGAAACTGAGAGATTTGTTTATAGACGGGACGTTTGCCAGCCTGGGAGCGCTGGAGGAAAAGTATGAGTTGCCCCCGGGGAACAATTTCAGATACATGCAAGTGAGGGCGTTTACGAGGCAACAGGTGAGGGAATTTCCGCTGCTCCCGACACAGGGGATCCAAGATAGAGTGATTTCCGGGGTATGGGTCGGGGAGGGCTAAGTGTCCAAAATATAGGAGGCATGGTTAGTAAGTTTGCAGATGACACCAAGATTGGTGGCACAGTGGATAGTGAAGAAGGTTATCTAGGATTGCAACGGGATCTTGATCAATTAGGCCAGTGGGCCGACGAATGGCAGATGGAGTTTAATTTAGATAAATGTGAGGTGATGCATTTTGGCAGATCGAATCAGGCCAGGACCTACTCAGTTAATGGTATGGCACTGGGGAGAGTTATAGAACAAAGAGATCTAGGAGTACAGGTAGCATAGCTCCTTGACGGTGGAGTTGCAGGTGGACAGGGTGGTGAAGAAGGCATTCGGCATGCTTGGTTTAATTGGTCAGAACATTGAATACAGGAGTTGGGACGTCTTGTTGAAGTTGTACAAGACATTGGTATGGCCACACTTGGAATACTGTGTGCAGTTCTGGTCACCCTATTATAGAAAGGATATTATTAAACTGGAAAGAGTGCAGAAAAGATTTACTAGGATGTTGCCGGGACTTGATGGTTTGAGTTATAAGGAGAGGCTGGATAGACTGGGACTTTTTTCCTTGGAGCGTAGGAGGCTTAGGGGCGATCTTATAGAGGTCTATAAAATAATGAGGGGCATAGATAAGGTAGATAGTCAACATCTTTTCCCAAAGGTAGGGGAGTCTAAAACTAGAGGGCATAGGTTTAAGGTGAGAGGGGAGAGATTCAGAAGGGCCCAGAGGGGCAATTTCTTCACTCAGAGGGTAGTGAGTGTCTGGAATGGGCTGCCAGAGGTAGTAGTAGAGGCGGGTACAATTGTGTCTTTTAAAAAACATTTAGATAGTTACATGGGTAAGATGGGTATAGAGGGTTATGGGCCAAGTGCGGGCAACTGGGACTAGCTTAATGGTAAAAACTGGGCGGCATGGACTGGTTGGGCCGAAGGGCCTGTTTCCATGCTGTAAACTTCTATGATTCTATGATTCTATATCAGGAGATGAGAGACGAGGGGGCGGCGATGGTAGAGGAGCTGAAGGGAAAATGGGAAGAAGAGCTGGGAGAGGAGATTGAGGACGGTCTGTGGGCTGATGCCCTAAGCAGGGTAAACTCCTCGTCTTCGTGTGCCAGGCTTAGCCTGATTCAATTTAAGGTTCTACACAGAGCACATATGACGGGAGCAAGACTGAGCAGGTTCTTCGGAATAGAGGACAAGTGCGGGAGGTGCTTGGGAAGCCCGGCGAACCACACACACATGTTCTGGTGTGTCCGGCACTGGATGAGTACTGGAGGGGAGTGGCAAAGATGATCTCAAAGGTGGTGAAGGTCCGGGTCAAGCCAGGCTGGGGTTAGCTATATTTGGGGTAGCGGAAGAGCCGGGAGTGCAGGAGGCGAAAGAGGCCGATATTTTGGCCTTTGCGTCCCTGATAGCCCGGCGAAGGATCTTACTCATGTGGAAGGAAGCGAAACCCCCCGGCGTGGAGGCCTGGATAAACGATATGGCAGGGTTTATAAAACTAGAACGAATAAAATTTGCGCTGAGAGGATCGGCTCAGGGGTTCTCCGGGCGGTGGCAACCGTTCCTTGACTATCTCACGGAACGTTAAGGGAAAATAGATCGTCAGCAGCAGCAGCCCAGGGGGAGGGGGTGGGGGGGAGGGAAAGGGGGGGTGGGGGGGAGCACTTTTTTTTGTTACTTTGTTAGTTCATTACATTATTTAAATAATGTTATTTATCAGTTACTGTACTATTTTGATGTTGATTTGTAAAATGGAAAAATTCTGTTTGAAAACTTTAATAAAATATATTTTTTTAAAAACAAACAGTTAACTAGGATCAGAAGGGGAAGCCATTTAACCCTTCAAACCGCTTCCACCATTCAATGAGATCATGGCTGATCTGTAATCTGTGGCCTAACAGCATAAATCTGCCTTTTATCCATTTCCATGAATACCTTTGGTTAACAACATTGGTGAGGGTTTATGGAAAAGACGTAGAAAAGATTTTGTGTAAAGGACATGGATTATGAGGGAAGCTTGAATATTTCGGTCTATAGAGAAGAGGTGAGAAGAAAACTCTGTATAGAACCTTAGTTAGGCCACACTTGGAGTATAGTGTTCAATTCTGGTCGCCACACTACCAGAAGGATGTGGAGGCTTTAGAGAGGGTGCAGAAGAGATTTACCAGAATGTTGCCTGGTATGGAGGGCATAAGCTATGAGGAGCGATTGAATAAACTCGGTTTGTTCTCACTGGAACAAAGGAGGTTGAGGGGCGACCTGATAGAGATATACAAAATTATGAGGGGCATAGACAGAGTGGATAGTCAGAGGCTTTTCCCCAGGGTAGAGGGGTCAATTACTAGGGGGCATAGGTTTAAGGTGAGAGGGGCAAGGTTTAGAGTAGATGTACGAGGCAAGTTTTTTACGCAGAGGGTAGTGGGTGCCTGGAACTCACTACCGGAGGAGGTAGTGGAAGCAGGGACGATAGGGACATTTAAGGGGTATCTTGACAAATATATGAATAGGATGGGAATAGAAGGATACGGACCCAGGAAGTGTAGAAGATTGTAGTTTAGTCGGGCAGTATGGTCGGCACGGGCTTGGAGGGCCGAAGGGCCTGTTCCTGTGCTGTACATTTGTTCTTTTGTAAAACTGTATAAAGGTATGAGACCAGAATATTACTTCAAACGGAGCAAAGGCAATCGGATATAAGTTTTAACTGGTGAAAGATAAAGTTAAAGTGATCTTATTTTTTTAATTAAAGGAGACAAAAGTTGGTGTAATATAGGCAAGTAAGCTAGTGGTGTAAAAAATTATAGTTCCTGGGTGGGTTGACTGAGTGGAAACATTAGAAGGATGAGTATGATTTGTTTGAAGGCCTGTATGATTGATTTCTCTGTTTTTCAATTTTTTTCGAAATGTTTTTATTTGGGTTTTTCTTTTTATACAAAACAAAGATGAAGTGAACATACATATAAACTATATACATCAGTTAGAATTCACATTTTGTACAGTGCCCAGCTTTAGACCATAAGACCATAAGACATAGGAGCAGAATTAGGCCACTCGGCCCATCGAGTCTGCTCCCCCATTCAATCCAGGCTGATATTTTTCTCATTCCCATTCCCCTGCCTTCTCCCCATAACCCCTGATCCTCTTTGACTTGGTCTCCTAACCCCAACTCCTCTAATTTCTAAAGTCCGCCTCCCCTTCTTGGTATCTCTTCATTGTTCTTGGTTCATCAAACCTGAACCTATTAGGGTAGCGTAGTGCTACATATGTTGCCTTGTGTTAAATTATTCTTATTCGGGTTTTCCTGTTCATAAGTGTTTTTGGTCCGGAGAGGGTGAATAGTGTGCCTTTTCCAGTTGTCGCCCATACAGGTCCCCGCAGTTTCCTCCCACCTAAGTTGTCCGCATCCAGTAGATCCTCTAATAGCGATTATTTCGGCACCTGAGGTATGTCGTTGTTTCCCTGCGTAGGAAGTTTTTAATTTGCATGTATCTTAACTAGTTTTCCCCGTTGAATTGGAACTTCTCTGACAGTTTCTCTAGTGTTATCAGTCTGTTGTCTGTGTAGAAGTCGCTGACTCTCAGTGACCCCCCCCCCACTCGTCCTATCTCCACTTTTTGAAGGTGGATTCCATTTTGGCTGGCGCGAACATGTGGTTGTTGCAGACGGGAGCCTTGATGGACATTTTGGTTTGACCGAAATGCTGATTTGGCTGGTTCCTTGACCCCAGTATGGCTATTCCCACTGGGCTTGTTGAGTGCTAAGTCGGTGGGGATGGGAAAGTGGCCAGGGCCCAGAGGGATGTCCCCGTGCAGGAACTCTCCTCCATTCTTACCCACTCGGCTTCTGGTTCCTTTATCCATCCCTTCGCTCTTTCCATTTTTGCTGCACAGTGATAATATTGCAGGTTTGCTAGGGCCAGGCCCCCCATGCTTTTCTCGTTCTTTGCAGGACTTTTTGGGGGATCCTTGGGTTCTTCCCCCTCCAGACACACACAAATGCCATGATCATTTTTTCCACTGAGTTGAAAAAAGCCTTGGGGATATAGATTGGTTTGGATCTGAATAGGAAGAGTAACCTGGGCAGTACCTTCATCTTGATCATCTGTACCCTCCCCACCAGGGAGTGTGGGAGTATGTCCCACCACTGCACTTCCATTTTAACTTCCTCCACGAGACTGGGCAGGTTCCACTTGTGGATCTGTGTCCAGTCGTGGGCGATTTGGATCCCCAGGTAGCGGATTTTGTTTAGGGCCTGTTTAAATGGCAGTCCCTCCAGCTCTGCCGCTCTCCCTTGCAGGTGAACCGGGAATATTTCACTTTTGCTCAGGTTGCGTTTGTAGCCCGAGAAGGCTCCAAACTCTTTCAAGAGCGCCATGACTCCTTCCATGCTGCTTTGTGGGTCCGCAACGTAGAGGAGCAGGTGATCTGCATAGAGTGAAACTCTGTGCTCTCTGTCTCCTCTCCGGATCCCTTTCCAATTCTTTACCTCTCTGAGCACAGTCGCTAGTGGCTCGATCACCAGGGCGAACAGCAGGGGGGACAGTGGGCATCCCTGCCATGTGCCTGTGTGCAGATGGAAGTACTTAGAGCTGGTGGTGTTAGCACGCACGCTCGTCATGGGAGCGCTGTCCAGGAGTTTCACCCAAGTGGTGAACCCTGTTCCAAGCCCAAACCGCTCCATTACCTCTATGAGGTATTTCCATTTGACTCTGTCAAAGGCCTTTTCTGTGTCCAGAACCTTTGGCGGTCTCTCCCTGGATGGGGTCATTATCACGTTCAGCAGATGCATAACGTTCAACGTCAGCTGTCTACCCTTAAAAAAGCCTGTCTGGTCCTCTGCCACCACCTCTGGCATGCAGTTCTCGAATCGCCTGACTGGGATTTTGGCCAGTATTTTCACAACTACATTGAGCATCAAAATGGTTCTGTAGGATCTACATTCTGTTGGGTCTTTGTCCTTTTTGGGTATCAGCGAGATTGAGGCTTGTGCTGGTGTAGGCGGCAGGGTGCCCCTTGCCAGCCAGTCCATGAACGTCTGTCGCAGATGCGGGGCCAGTGCTGTCGCATATTTTTTGTAGAGGTCCGCCTGGAATCCATCAGGTCCCAGTGCCTTCCCCACCTGCATGGAGTTGATGCTCTCCATGACTTCTGCCAGTTCTAGTGGTGCTTCGAGCCCCCATTTCTTATCCTCCCCCAACTGGCATGTCCATTCCATCGAGGAACTGCTTCATCCCGAAGTCCCCTTCAGGGGGCTCAGAGATGTACAACCCCCAGTAGAAGGCCTCGAATGTGTCGTAGACCTTTACGGCTCCGCTTCTAGTTTGCCCCTCCTGGGGTCGGTTACGCAGCTACTCTTCGCCCGCTATATGGTTTCCCCTCCTGCTATTGTCCTCACCCTCTCCTGTGCTCCGCTGCCCTCGTCCCTTCATTCCTACGTTTTGGCTCCCATATTCAGAGCGAGACAGTGCAGTCCCGCACAAAGTGTCTAAGGTTAATTCAGTCCCTTCAGGTGATCTTTTTATTGATGTCTTTGCTGCTGTTTTCCCAGCCCGTTTTTCTGGACAAATTTGTCCGTGTCCGCAGGGGGTCATGAAAAAATACTCCCTGCCCTGGAATGTGATCCAGAGTTTGGCCGGGTACAACATCCCAAACTTCACTTTGCTCTTGTACAGAGCCGCTGTTGAACTCCGCACGCCTCTTGACCAGGTCTGCCCCAATGTTCTGATATATCCTGATCTGGTCCCAGTTGCAGGCCCTTGTTTGTCTGGCCCAGTGCAAGATTCTTTTCAGGTCCTGGTACTAGTGCATTTTGGCGATTATGACCCTCGGCTGCTCTCTGGCCTTGGGTTTCGGCTGGAGCAACCCGTGGGCTCTGCTGGCAGGTTGGGGAAGCTGTCCCTTCCCATCAGGTTTCCCAGCATCTGGGCCACATAACCTTCAATTCCTTCCGGCAGGCCCGCTATCCTTAAGGTCTGGCGCCGTGACCGGTTCTCTTGGTCCTCTATTTTTATCATAGAATTTACAGTGTAGAAGGAGGTCATTCAGCCCGTCAAGTCTGCACCGGCTCCTGGAAAGAGCACCCTACCCAAGGTCAACACCCCCACCCTATCCCCATAACCCAGCAACCCCACCCAACACTAAGGGCAATTTTGGACACTAAGGGCAATTTATCATGGCCAATCCACCTAACCTGCACATCTTTGGACTGTGGGAGGAAACCGGAGCACCCGGAGGAAACCCACGCACACACGGGGAGAATGTGCAGACTCCACACAGACAGTGACCCAAGCCGGAATCGAACCTGGGACCCTGGAGCTGTGAAGCAATTGTGCTATCCACAATGCTACCGTGCTGCCCGTAAATTTTCCCTTTTAAGTTTCCCTTCCGTCGCCACCAACCTCGCTATTTCCATCTCTAGGGTGGCGATTCGGTTGCTCTGATCTGTTGAGGCTTTTTCTAATTAATTGATGATTCTCCCCTGGGCTTCCAGTTACCTCTCTGTCTTGTCCAGGGCCCCCTGCATGGTGGCTTGGCCCTCCACGACCGCCACCTTGACCGCAGCTTAGTTCCCTGGAGAGAAACTTCCTCCATCCACCCTTCGGTGAGAGGGAGCCCAGGTGTGATTTGCCAGTCCCTCTCATTCTAGTGTGACCACACTTTGTCACCTTGAGTGTCCACTGTCTCAACCGCTAGTTTCTCCTGATCTCTGCTGCTTTTTGTTTCCTTATTGGCTCTGGAGCTACTGTTGCTCGACATCTTCTCTTTTGCTGTAGTTAGGGTGAGGGGATACATTTTTTCCCTGTTTTAGCAGGCTATTTTGAGTAAAAGTGCCTAATTTCTGGTGTTTAGGACGAGAGCCATCTGACATGCGACTGCTCAGCACATCCCCGTCACTTGAAGTCCCCTCTGTTTATATTGTATTATATTTTTGTGAAGGTACACTGATAGAAACCTACTTTATTATCGGTAATAAAGTTTTAAGGGAAGAAATTATTTAGTGACATTATAGTGACATAAAAAGCCATGACAGCAGAAAATGCTGAGAGCATGGGAAAAGATCTGATAAGGGAGTCAGTATTCAAACTGACTAAAGTACTTGCAACCCCAATATCTCAGCCTTTTCTTCGAAGGTTCTTTTGTCGGTTGGGGAAGTTTCGCGCGCTGTTTCGGCTTGAAATGAGGCAAAGCTGATGTCTTACCTCAGTTGATTTTCAGAGCGAAGTTTCATAGAATTTACAGTGCAGAAGGAGGCCATTCGGCCCATCGAGTCTGCACCGGCTCTTGGAAAGAGCACCCTACCCAAGGTCAACACCTCCACCCTATCCCCATAACCCAGTAACCCCACCCAATACTAAGGGCAATTTTGGACACTAAGGGCAATTTATCATGGCCAATCCACCTAACCTGCACATCTTTGGACTGTGGGAGGAAACCGGAGCACCCGGAGGAAACCCACGCACACACGGGGAGGACGTGTAGACTCTGCACAGACAGTGACCCAAGCGGGAATCGAACCTGGGACCCTGGAGCTGCGATCGTCCGGTCTGCGAATCTGTCGTCTGGCCACTTAGCCTACGAATTGACACCTCGTACCTGGCACGGTTCCCGGTCTTCGGTCTGTGGTTTTCTGGGGCCCTCTCCGGCATGGCCTGCCTTCGGGACGCTCCATTTTTCCTCCATTTGTCCGACTTCGTCAATTCTCCCCTCTACCATTTGCCGACTATGCCAATTTCTTCAGCCAGAGAGTGGTGGGCCTGTGGAATTCATTGCCGCAGAGGGCGGTGGAGGCCGGGACGTTGAGTGTCTTTAAGACAGAAGTTGATAAATTCTTGATTTCTCGAGGAATTAAGGGCTATGGAGAGAGAGCGGGTAAATGGAGT
The DNA here is from genome assembly GCF_047496885.1 of Scyliorhinus torazame. Classification (NCBI taxonomy): domain Eukaryota; kingdom Metazoa; phylum Chordata; class Chondrichthyes; order Carcharhiniformes; family Scyliorhinidae; genus Scyliorhinus; species Scyliorhinus torazame. The sequence continues at coordinate 385,402,212 of NC_092707.1, forward strand.
TGAAATCAGCCATGATTGAATGGTGGAGTGGACTCGATGGGCCGAATGGCCTTACTTCCGCTCCTATGTCTTATGGTCTTATGGTCTAATTGATGGATCTGTACTTTGTTAATATATTTATGTGTCGCCGCACCATGTATCAATCTTACAGAGACTGAGCTTCTTGGGTGAAGTCAAGTATATATTTATTTATGTCAGTTTCAAAGTCTATTGATCAAGTCAAATTTTATATGAATACAGAATCTAAAAAGTTGTTTGTCCAACGCAAATACAGATAGTTGAGTTGAATTCAAGATACAATTCAGTTTGGAGTAATTTCTTCAGATCAAAATGCACAATACAAAAATGAAACAAAAGAAAATAGCTGTTTGCAAAGCAAAGTAGGACTAGGTTTCAAAGGTTAGGTTAAAGATGAGTTCAGAGAGAGAGAGATGAGAGTTTAAAGATGATTTTGGAGAGAGAAAAAAAGGTTCTCGTTCTCATAAGAAAATCATAATCTTTTTTAGGCTCTGTCCCCTTTCTGACTGTGATTGGGTTAAAATAATTATTATTCATCTAATTGACCAAAATGTCTGTCTGTCAAGTTTTAAGAGATAATATGGGAAAACTTCTCTATGTTTCTATAATATGGTGTGATCGGACCACCTGTTTCCCACCATATTCTCCAGAACTGGGATGTTTGCCCAGTAATGATAACAATGGGTCTATTCTATAATGTGGATAGTCAGTTTAAATACTGACTCCCTTATCAGATCTTTTCCCATGCTCTCAGCATTTTCTGCTGTCATGGCTTTTTAATAGTATAATGTCACTAAATCATTTCTTCCCTTAAACCTTTATTACCTACAATAAAGTAGGTTTCTATCATACACAATCTCCTCTTTTGCATTTGATTTATTTTTGTTAACAAAAGCATATGATTTGAACCATAGGAATTATTTCCAGCAATATTTTCTCTTTGCCATCCTGCTATTTTTGACAGTTTATATACCCCTGCTATTTTCATTTTTACTTACTGTACCTTGCTGACATTTTCCTTTCTTAATAAGTTACTAACTAAACTTGCTTTTAAATTGTGCTTCAGCTACCAGCTCACACACCACAAAGAGAGCAAAGCAGTGGGATTAGCTTTGAGCAAAGAGCCAGCCTAGATAAGATGGGACAAATGGTTTCCCTCTTGTGCTACATTGTTCAGCCAGATTGAGATATGAACGTAAACTTACTTTTTCCTTTAAGATCAACAGCCTGGAAAACCAGGTATTTATAATATCTATAACACTTCACGGAGTCAGTAAATGTGTTGCTGATACAAAATCATGGCATCAGTGTACACACTTGCGTGACTGAACTGTTGTGGTCAGTTTGTGAATGCCCAATGCAATCAGTTGAATTATCTATTGTCTAATTTGGGCTAGAGACCCAGGTAAGTCATTCAAAACCCAACTTCAATATGAAATAAACTAGATAATCTCTCATTTCCATATCTGTCCTGTGCTGCTACCTTACGCTGTCTTCTAAGTATTGCACCTTTCTCTACATCTGATCAGGCCTCTGGCGAGAAGATACTGTGTTCACGTCCTCTCTGACATAATTTTACAAATTTTAGCTCCATAACATGTTTCGAGTCTTCCTCTACACCAAAAGATGTTGTACATTTTTACAGTTCAGGGCTGTATGGGACAAAAGCAATTTTTGCAAAATTGCAATTCAGCTACATACAAATGCTGCACTCTACAAATGGATTATTTAATCTTGCATCATTTTGTTGATTAAGTTGCTCATTAAGCGTTGAAGCACATTATGTGATTGTTATTACTAATGCTTTGTGATAAGAGTTCTCTTTTCCCTTTCCTAAAATGCAATTAAATTTCAAATGTAAAATGGAGTACTCCTGCCATTTTGTTAGCAAATTGTAAGTTGCAGACAAAAAAAAATGGAAAATAGTTACAAAGTTCCCTGATATGACTGAGAATGTCTGTAAAGTTAACAATGTAAAATATTACTTTAAAAAAAATAGTTGACACATTTGTGTAATGAAACTCACTATCTGAGCTGAGTAAGATGGCAACTATGATTTGGTTTACAATAGTAAAATTAGAAAATTGTGCAACTCAAGTACCCCATATAAAAATACAAAGATTGCTCAATTAAATGTGCTGATTTTTATTACTGGATAATATTTTTAAATTTCAGATGGAAAAAAATGATTAGGGTTTAGAGTTTTGGCGTGAAATATCAAACAAAACGTTTTCACATTTCAGTTTTGTAATCAATATTTTATTTAAATGTATACTTAAAGGGCATGGAAATATTCTGTCGGCCTAGGCTGAAACAAAGTTATTGGCATGCTTTTTTTTGAACTGAACAAATCGAATATTTCTTTGATTGCAGTATACAGCAGAGTGATGCATAGGTTTGTCTATGATGTGTTCAAATTTAGTAGATTTTTATAAAAAATACAAGTTATTTCATTCAGTAAATTGACAACTTTTTTATTTAAAACTGTGGAACAGATAGTTATTTCTAAATTGTAATCATCTGAATAAAGAAGCAGAATGAAGTGTATCTCCTTTGGTGAAAAAGGGTGGGAATTTGAAAATTAATAAAAAAGTGAACAGATGCAGTTATATGCCAGAGGGAGATTAATGTGGAGAGTAAAATCTGTGTGCAACAAAACTGCAGCAAACATAGTCAGTGGGAGGTGGTTGTACAATCAGAACAGGGATAAAAGAGAAATTATAAACAACCCTGCACTTGTCAAAGTAGTAGTAATGAAATCCTGATTGTGCCAGCAGCAAGAACCTGTGTTAGCTCTTTGGGGTAAGGCAAGTAGCTGGATGCCAGGTAGGAGGGCAGCATGCATTGCTGGGCAATAGCCATGTTGTTTATAACAGATGGCAGGCAAAGATGGCAGGGGAGGGGCTGCTTAGCAGAACTAATCAGACAGTAACAGATAGGGCAGCTGGGAGGACTGACCACAGAGATGGGATCTGCTGGGCAACTGCAGCGTGCTGCGACGTTTACAGTGGTGCTCCTAGTGGCCTTGGATGAGACCTTGCATTGTCTTTACTGATCTTTACTTTCACTCCAAGCTCCACACAGAAAATGCCTCAGCATCAATGACCCACTGTTCAGTTACTCCCACATGAAACTTAAAATCACCAGCAACTGTTAATTACAGAGCTAACCCTTTGAGTATTCACACATTTGTAGCAACATGTTTCTGTGGCAAAATCTTTCCTTATTTTTAATTAATTTTCCAAAGATGCTATGAGTAAGGATGAAAAATATTGTTTTCTAAGTATTTAAAAATATATAGTTATAGAGGTAGGAAGGAAACAAAATGTACTCATTTTGACCTATTTATGCTGTAAATAAGCTAGGAAAGATACAGTTAAGTGTGTGTGTGTGGGGGGGGGGGGGGGGGGGGGTTGCGCGCGGGTGTGGGAAGATTGTCTATTGCTCTGTCAGCTAATAAAGAATCTGACTCTTTCCCTGAAGGCAAAATTAATTTTGGATATTGAGCAGGCATTAACCAATTCTCATTAATTAAAAAGAACTAAGAATACAAAGAAATATTTGAAACATTTTTAAATCGTTCTCCGATGTAAAATGTCTTGTGTTACCATTTTACGGAATATTCTTCTTAATAGTGACATTTAAAAAAATTATTCTGCTATATGCTGCTAAATATTTTTAGCAATCAAATGGTGAGTGAAAATTGCTCTTGCTTTGGTTAAAATGAAATGCTGAGCTTGATGCAGTTTTTACTAGAACAAGATAGATCAATGTATTCTTTCTGCATTTATACTCACTGGATCATTGTCACAGTCGCTTTCTAAATTCTCTAGCTAATTGATAAACCATGAAATTTCAATGTGGGGTCTGTCAGATCAGTCTAGATGAGACAGCAAGCCAACATGTCCCACAACCACTACAAACAATTGTGAAAGCTATTGGTAAAATTGTACCAGAATGTAGCAGAGGAAAACTGCTTCACTCACAGACAGATCCAGCTCATCAAAGTGCAATCCCCCAAAAATGCATCTATGTCCCGTCAAATGCATTTTTTTCCACAGCAGTGATGTGTTGGGTGTTCTGGATCACAAACAGGTCACCAACACTGGAAGTGGTGCAACTCTATTTTATTATATGGGTAACTATATTAACATACTTGAACTGTGGGTAAATGCAATACCAGCTTTAACTGTTGACCCTTGCCTAGTCCTAACCATGGCTTCTGCATGGCCGTGATGGCTGCCACCTTGTCCGCATCCGGCCGCACACCCAACCGGGAGATGTGGTCCCCTAGGAACCTGAGTTCCGTCTGGCCGAAGGAACATTTGGCTCTGTTGAGGCGAAGGCCTTGGTCCCGTATTCGTTTGAAAACGCGCTGGAAGGGACTGATATGCTCCTTGCAAATGATGATGTCGTCAACATAGACGCGCACACCCTCAATGCTCTCCATCATTTGCTCCATGATCCGGTGGAATACTTCTGATGCCAATATAATCCCAAACGGCATCCTGTTGTAGCAGTATCTGCCAAACGGGGTATTAAAGGTACACAGCTTTCTGCTGGACTGTCTAGTTGAATTTGCCAGAATCCTTTTGAGGCGTCAAGTTTGGTGAAGGGGTTGGCCCGAGCCATCTCGCACGTGATCTCCTCGAGCTTGGGGATAGGGTAATGCTCCCTCATTATGTTGCGATTCAGATCCTTTGGGTCAATGCAGATCTGGAGCTCGCCGGAAGGCTTCTTTACGCACACCATGGAACTGACCCAGTCGGTTGGTTCCGTCACTCTGGAGAGCACTCCTTGGCCTGGAGGTCCTGCAGCTGCTGCTTGAGGTGGTCCTTGAGGGGTGCTGGGACTCTGCGAGGTGCATGAACCACAGGCGTGGCATCTTGTTTGAGCAGGATTTTGTAAGTGTATGGAAGCGTGTCCATGCCTTCAAAAACATCACGGTGCTGGTCGATGATGGCATTGAGTTGCGCACTGAAGTTCCCATCCTGGAAGGCAGACGTGTCCTCTGGAGAGAGAGAGTGTAATCATTGAACGAGGTTTAGGAGTTTGCACGCCTGTGCGCCTAGCAGAGAGTCCTTCGAGGAGCCCACGATCTCGAAGGGAAGGATGGCTTTTCGCGAGTTGTGCATCACTTTGAGTTGGCATGAACCGGTAGCAGGAATGACGTTGCCATTGTAGTCCACTAGTTGGCAGGTCGATGGAAGAATGGTTGATTTAATCCCAAGGGTCTGAAAGTCTGACCACGCTAGGAGATTAGCGGAAGCACCAGTGTCCAGACGGAATCGTACCTGGGATCGGTTGACCGTCAGGGTGGCACACCACTCGTCGTCTGGATCAATGCTGTGCACCGACAGCGGCTGGTGGTTTGATTCAGGGACAGCCTGTTCTTTGTTATAACAGCGACTTGAAAAGGCTCCCTCGGGTCCTCGGTGTCACTGATCTGCGGAAAGTCGGAATCGGACTCGGTGAACGTGGGTTGAATTGCCCGAACGTTCCTGCGAGGCTGGCTGAAGCAATGCGAATTGGCAGGCTGAGCTGCTCGACAGCAGGCAGCATAGTGGCCAAGTCTGCCACATCGTAGGCATTGTCGCGATTTTGCAGGACATTGCCGCGTTAAATGGGCGGAGCCACAGTTGCCGCACGTCGTGACGTCAGTATGCTCATTGTGCCACCGCGCAAGCGCGGTGCAGTCCTGCGTGGAGCGCGCCTGCATGGAGCACGCCTGCGCGTCACATTCCTCCACGTCACTGTCCCCTCGTTTGGCGCGTACAAGTGCGGGAGGCCGAGAAAAGCGCGCGAAATGGCCGCCCTCATCCAGGCTGCAGCCTTGGAGGTGTTCAATTGTTTGGACCCGTTCCGCCTCGTGGGGATCTTGCTGCGCCGTTTCAGCCGCCTGTATGTGGGAGTACCGGCTGGTGGCATTTTCATGCAGGACACAGGTCTCGATGGCAGTCGCTAGGGTGAGTTGCTTAATTTTGAGGAGCCGCTGGCGCAGGGGGTCCGACAGAACACCAAATACGATCTGGTCGCGTATCATGGAGTTGGAGGTTGGCCCATAGCCGCAGGACTGCGCAAGGATGCGGAGGTGTGTTAAAAAGGATTGGAAAGGCTCGTCCTTACCCTGCAAGCGCTGCTGGAACAGGTATCTTGCGAAGCTTTCATTGACCTCTCTGCTGAAGTGGGTATCGAATTTGAGGAGAACCGTCTTGTACTTTGTCTTGTCCTTGTCGTCTGCGAATGTGAGGGAGTTGAAGATGTGGATGGCGTGTTGCCCAGCCGTGGAGAGGAGCAGAGCAATCTTCCTGGTGTCCGAGGCGTTCTCCCTGTCCGTGGCTTTGAGGAAGAGCTGGAAGCGCTGTTTACAAATCTTCCAATTGACCCCGAGATTGCCGGCGATGCGGAGCGGCGGCGGGTTGATGTTCTCCATACTTAAGGACGCCGGAATGCTGATTAGTTGCAGGTGGGTCTCAGAAGTGCAAATATGCAACCACTCCTCATGATGTGTTGGATGTTCTGGATCACAAACAGGTCACCAACACTGGAAGTGGTGCAACTCTATTTTATTATAAGGTTAACTATATTAACATACTTGAACTGTTGGTAAATGCAATACCAGCTTTAACTGTTGACCCTTGCCTAGTCCTAACCAGGTGATGCACACAGCACATGGTGAATATCTGTGTTGCAGGCTGTGAACTCTGTACCTCCGAGCTGGCTGCTACTAGAATGAGCGGGAACTCTCCTGTCCCCTGTCTTTATAGTGCGTGTGCTCTCATTGGTGATTGGCTGCGGTGTTGTGTATGCTGATTGGTCCCACTGCATGTCCATCAGTGTGTGTGTGTGTCTGCACCATAATATACTGGTGTAGATTATGACATCCCCCCTTTTATATAAAGAACATGTGCCTGCGTGACAATAAATATTGTGTAGTGAATGTACCTGACTATGTGTGTGCGTGTTATTTACATGGCTATGTACATGAGGCTAATCTATTTACACGGGAAGGTGCCTGGTGCAGAGAAATAGGGTGTCACACCAACAACGAAATGAACATTATATACAAACTACTGGAACGATGAAACAGGATAACAGAACAGATCAAAGAGTCCAACATTGTAAAACTCATAAGTCAAGTCTCTGAGGTGGACGACGAATTCTGGTTGACCGCCTCAAGGGTGGGTCAGGAGCCACCGGCTGAGGAACGGGCTGTGCCACGGCAGAGTGAGGAGGATGCAGAGTATTCGGAATCTCCACATAGTCCAGGTTGGGGACAACAGGAGGGCGTGGCACCGGTGGAGGATCATGTAGCGAGCGTGGAACGAGACGAAGGGCACGCCGATTGCGGCGGCGAATGGAACCATCTGGCAGACAAACCAGGAATGAGCGGGGAGACACCTGCTGAAGAACCACAGCAGTTGCAGACCAGCCACCCTCCAGAAGATGGTTGCGGACGTTGTCATCCGGCGCCAGAGCAGAGAGATCAGTCGCCCGAGCGTCATGCGCCGCCTTGTGTTGTGCATGAGACTGTTGCATCCGCTGAAGGACCGGAACGTGGTCGAGGTCTGGGACGTGAATGGACGGCACCGTGGTCCTGGGGGTGCGACCCATGAGCAGCTGGGCTGGCGACAGGCCCGTGGAGAGTGGGGCCGAACGATAGGCCAGCAAGGAGAGGTAGAAGTCGGATCCTGCATCGGCAGCCTTACAGAGGAGCCGTTTGACGATGTGGACGCCCTTTTCCGCTTTGCCATTGGATTGAGGGTGCAGGGGCCTGGATGTCACATGCACAAAGTTGTACCTGCTGGCAAAGTTGGACTATTCCTGGCTCGCGAAGCAGGGGCCATTGTCCGACATCACAGTGAGTGGGATGCCGTGAAGAGCAAAGGTCTCCTTGCAGGCACGGATGACTGCCGATGATGTGATGTCGTGCAGGCGTACGACCTCCGGGTAGTTCGAAAAATAGTCTACAATCAGAACATAGTCCCTGCCGAGCGCATGGAACAGGTCAACGCCTACCTTAGACCAAGGGGACGTGACCAACTCATGGGGCTGTAGGGTCTCACGTGGTTGGGCCGGCTGGAACTGCTGACAGGTGGGGCAGTTGAACACTGTGTTGGCGATGCCCGCATTGATGCCGGGCCAGTACACAGCCTCTCGGGCCCTCCATCGGCACTTCTCCACGCCAAGATGGCCCTCGTGTAGCTGTTCCAAAACGAGCTGGCACATGCTGTGCAGGATCACAATGCGGTCCAGCTTCAGGAGGACACCATCGACTACTGCCAGATCGTCTCTGATATTGTAGAACAGCGGGCATTGGCCATTGAGCCACCCGTCCGTCATGTGGCGCATGGCACGCTGTAGTAGGGGGTCAGCCGCAGTCTCGCGGCGAATGTGGATAAGGCGTTCATCCGTGGCCAGCAGATTGGAGGCCGTGAAGGCCACATGGGCGTCAACCTGGCAGACAAACCCCTCTGGGTCACACAGGGTGTTACCTGCCCTGGACAGAGCGTCGGCTATGATCAGGTCCTTGCCCGGGGTGTATAGGAGCTGGAAATCGTACCGCCGGAGTTTAAGCAAAATGCGCTGGAGGCAAGGGGTCATATCATTCAGGTCTTTTTGTATAATGTTGACCAGCAGGCGATGTTCGGTCTCGACAGTGAATTGGGGGAGGCCGTACACGTAATCATGAAATTTGTCGACCCCAGTCAACAGGCCCAGGCACTCCTTTTCGATCTGTGCGTAGCGCTGTTCCGTGGGGGTCATAGCACGTGACGCATATGCAACGGGGGCCCATGATGAGGCCTCATCGCGTTGCAGCAGCACCGCCCCAATGCCAGATTAGCTGGCATCCATTGAAATTTTTGTTTCCTTCGTGGGATAAAAAAATGCCAATACCGGGGCCGTGGTAAGCTTGGTCTTAAGCTCCTCCCATTCGCACTCGTGGGCGGGAAGCCATTGGAAGTCTGACTTCTTCCTGACCAGGTTTCGGAGAGCTGTGGTATGGGAGGCGAGGTTGGGGATGAACTTCCCCAGGAAGTTGACCATGCCCAAAAATCAGAGGACCGCCTTCTTATCCGCTGGCTTCTGCATGGCCGTGATGGCTGCCACCTTGTCCGCATCCGGCCGCACACCCAACCGGGAGATGTGGTCCCCTAGGAACCTGAGTTCCGTCTGGCCGAAGGAACATTTGGCTCTGTTGAGGCGAAGGCCTTGGTCCCGTATTCGTTTGAAAACGCGCTGGAAGGGACTGATATGCTCCTTGCAAATGATGATGTCGTCAACATAGACGCGCACACCCTCAATGCTCTCCATCATTTGCTCCATGATCCGGTGGAATACTTCTGATGCCAATATAATCCCAAACGGCATCCTGTTGTAGCAGTATCTGCCAAACGGGGTATTAAAGGTACACAGCTTTCTGCTGGACTGTCTAGTTGAATTTGCCAGAATCCTTTTGAGGCGTCAAGTTTGGTGAAGGGGTTGGCCCGAGCCATCTCGCACGTGATCTCCTCGAGCTTGGGGATAGGGTAATGCTCCCTCATTATGTTGCGATTCAGATCCTTTGGGTCAATGCAGATCTGGAGCTCGCCGGAAGGCTTCTTTACGCACACCATGGAACTGACCCAGTCGGTTGGTTCCGTCACTCTGGAGAGCACTCCTTGGCCTGGAGGTCCTGCAGCTGCTGCTTGAGGTGGTCCTTGAGGGGTGCTGGGACTCTGCGAGGTGCATGAACCACAGGCGTGGCATCTTGTTTGAGCAGGATTTTGTAAGTGTATGGAAGCGTGTCCATGCCTTCAAAAACATCACGGTGCTGGTCGATGATGGCATTGAGTTGCGCACTGAAGTTCCCATCCTGGAAGGCAGACGTGTCCTCTGGAGAGAGAGAGTGTAATCATTGAACGAGGTTTAGGAGTTTGCACGCCTGTGCGCCTAGCAGAGAGTCCTTCGAGGAGCCCACGATCTCGAAGGGAAGGATGGCTTTTCGCGAGTTGTGCATCACTTTGAGTTGGCATGAACCGGTAGCAGGAATGACGTTGCCATTGTAGTCCACTAGTTGGCAGGTCGATGGAAGAATGGTTGATTTAATCCCAAGGGTCTGAAAGTCTGACCACGCTAGGAGATTAGCGGAAGCACCAGTGTCCAGACGGAATCGTACCTGGGATCGGTTGACCGTCAGGGTGGCACACCACTCGTCGTCTGGATCAATGCTGTGCACCGACAGCGGCTGGTGGTTTGATTCAGGGACAGCCTGTTCTTTGTTATAACAGCGACTTGAAAAGGCTCCCTCGGGTCCTCGGTGTCACTGATCTGCGGAAAGTCGGAATCGGACTCGGTGAACGTGGGTTGAATTGCCCGAACGTTCCTGCGAGGCTGGCTGAAGCAATGCGAATTGGCAGGCTGAGCTGCTCGACAGCAGGCAGCATAGTGGCCAAGTCTGCCACATCGTAGGCATTGTCGCGATTTTGCAGGACATTGCCGCGTTAAATGGGCGGAGCCACAGTTGCCGCACGTCGTGACGTCAGTATGCTCATTGTGCCACCGCGCAAGCGCGGTGCAGTCCTGCGTGGAGCGCGCCTGCATGGAGCACGCCTGCGCGTCACATTCCTCCACGTCACTGTCCCCTCGTTTGGCGCGTACAAGTGCGGGAGGCCGAGAAAAGCGCGCGAAATGGCCGCCCTCATCCAGGCTGCAGCCTTGGAGGTGTTCAATTGTTTGGACCCGTTCCGCCTCGTGGGGATCTTGCTGCGCCGTTTCAGCCGCCTGTATGTGGGAGTACCGGCTGGTGGCATTTTCATGCAGGACACAGGTCTCGATGGCAGTCGCTAGGGTGAGTTGCTTAATTTTGAGGAGCCGCTGGCGCAGGGGGTCCGACAGAACACCAAATACGATCTGGTCGCGTATCATGGAGTTGGAGGTTGGCCCATAGCCGCAGGACTGCGCAAGGATGCGGAGGTGTGTTAAAAAGGATTGGAAAGGCTCGTCCTTACCCTGCAAGCGCTGCTGGAACAGGTATCTTGCGAAGCTTTCATTGACCTCTCTGCTGAAGTGGGTATCGAATTTGAGGAGAACCGTCTTGTACTTTGTCTTGTCCTTGTCGTCTGCGAATGTGAGGGAGTTGAAGATGTGGATGGCGTGTTGCCCAGCCGTGGAGAGGAGCAGAGCAATCTTCCTGGTGTCCGAGGCGTTCTCCCTGTCCGTGGCTTTGAGGAAGAGCTGGAAGCGCTGTTTACAAATCTTCCAATTGACCCCGAGATTGCCGGCGATGCGGAGCGGCGGCGGGTTGATGTTCTCCATACTTAAGGACGCCGGAATGCTGATTAGTTGCAGGTGGGTCTCAGAAGTGCAAATATGCAACCACTCCTCATGATGTGTTGGATGTTCTGGATCACAAACAGGTCACCAACACTGGAAGTGGTGCAACTCTATTTTATTATAAGGTTAACTATATTAACATACTTGAACTGTTGGTAAATGCAATACCAGCTTTAACTGTTGACCCTTGCCTAGTCCTAACCAGGTGATGCACACAGCACATGGTGAATATCTGTGTTGCAGGCTGTGAACTCTGTACCTCCGAGCTGGCTGCTACTAGAATGAGCGGGAACTCTCCTGTCCCCTGTCTTTATAGTGCGTGTGCTCTCATTGGTGATTGGCTGCGGTGTTGTGTATGCTGATTGGTCCCACTGCATGTCCATCAGTGTGTGTGTGTGTCTGCACCATAATATACTGGTGTAGATTATGACATCCCCCCTTTTATATAAAGAACATGTGCCTGCGTGACAATAAATATTGTGTAGTGAATGTACCTGACTATGTGTGTGCGTGTTATTTACATGGCTATGTACATGAGGCTAATCTATTTACACGGGAAGGTGCCTGGTGCAGAGAAATAGGGTGTCACACCAACAACGAAATGAACATTATATACAAACTACTGGAACGATGAAACAGGATAACAGAACAGATCAAAGAGTCCAACATTGTAAAACTCATAAGTCAAGTCTCTGAGGTGGACGACGAATTCTGGTTGACCGCCTCAAGGGTGGGTCAGGAGCCACCGGCTGAGGAACGGGCTGTGCCACGGCAGAGTGAGGAGGATGCAGAGTATTCGGAATCTCCACATAGTCCAGGTTGGGGACAACAGGAGGGCGTGGCACCGGTGGAGGATCATGTAGCGAGCGTGGAACGAGACGAAGGGCACGCCGATTGCGGCGGCGAATGGAACCATCTGGCAGACAAACCAGGAATGAGCGGGGAGACACCTGCTGAAGAACCACAGCAGTTGCAGACCAGCCACCCTCCAGAAGATGGTTGCGGACGTTGTCATCCGGCGCCAGAGCAGAGAGATCAGTCGCCCGAGCGTCATGCGCCGCCTTGTGTTGTGCATGAGACTGTTGCATCCGCTGAAGGACCGGAACGTGGTCGAGGTCTGGGACGTGAATGGACGGCACCGTGGTCCTGGGGGTGCGACCCATGAGCAGCTGGGCTGGCGACAGGCCCGTGGAGAGTGGGGCCGAACGATAGGCCAGCAAGGAGAGGTAGAAGTCGGATCCTGCATCGGCAGCCTTACAGAGGAGCCGTTTGACGATGTGGACGCCCTTTTCCGCTTTGCCATTGGATTGAGGGTGCAGGGGCCTGGATGTCACATGCACAAAGTTGTACCTGCTGGCAAAGTTGGACTATTCCTGGCTCGCGAAGCAGGGGCCATTGTCCGACATCACAGTGAGTGGGATGCCGTGAAGAGCAAAGGTCTCCTTGCAGGCACGGATGACTGCCGATGATGTGATGTCGTGCAGGCGTACGACCTCCGGGTAGTTCGAAAAATAGTCTACAATCAGAACATAGTCCCTGCCGAGCGCATGGAACAGGTCAACGCCTACCTTAGACCAAGGGGACGTGACCAACTCATGGGGCTGTAGGGTCTCACGTGGTTGGGCCGGCTGGAACTGCTGACAGGTGGGGCAGTTGAACACTGTGTTGGCGATGCCCGCATTGATGCCGGGCCAGTACACAGCCTCTCGGGCCCTCCATCGGCACTTCTCCACGCCAAGATGGCCCTCGTGTAGCTGTTCCAAAACGAGCTGGCACATGCTGTGCAGGATCACAATGCGGTCCAGCTTCAGGAGGACACCATCGACTACTGCCAGATCGTCTCTGATATTGTAGAACAGCGGGCATTGGCCATTGAGCCACCCGTCCGTCATGTGGCGCATGGCACGCTGTAGTAGGGGGTCAGCCGCAGTCTCGCGGCGAATGTGGATAAGGCGTTCATCCGTGGCCAGCAGATTGGAGGCCGTGAAGGCCACATGGGCGTCAACCTGGCAGACAAACCCCTCTGGGTCACACAGGGTGTTACCTGCCCTGGACAGAGCGTCGGCTATGATCAGGTCCTTGCCCGGGGTGTATAGGAGCTGGAAATCGTACCGCCGGAGTTTAAGCAAAATGCGCTGGAGGCAAGGGGTCATATCATTCAGGTCTTTTTGTATAATGTTGACCAGCAGGCGATGTTCGGTCTCGACAGTGAATTGGGGGAGGCCGTACACGTAATCATGAAATTTGTCGACCCCAGTCAACAGGCCCAGGCACTCCTTTTCGATCTGTGCGTAGCGCTGTTCCGTGGGGGTCATAGCACGTGACGCATATGCAACGGGGGCCCATGATGAGGCCTCATCGCGTTGCAGCAGCACCGCCCCAATGCCAGATTAGCTGGCATCCATTGAAATTTTTGTTTCCTTCGTGGGATAAAAAAATGCCAATACCGGGGCCGTGGTAAGCTTGGTCTTAAGCTCCTCCCATTCGCACTCGTGGGCGGGAAGCCATTGGAAGTCTGACTTCTTCCTGACCAGGTTTCGGAGAGCTGTGGTATGGGAGGCGAGGTTGGGGATGAACTTCCCCAGGAAGTTGACCATGCCCAAAAATCAGAGGACCGCCTTCTTATCCGCTGGCTTCTGCATGGCCGTGATGGCTGCCACCTTGTCCGCATCCGGCCGCACACCCAACCGGGAGATGTGGTCCCCTAGGAACCTGAGTTCCGTCTGGCCGAAGGAACATTTGGCTCTGTTGAGGCGAAGGCCTTGGTCCCGTATTCGTTTGAAAACGCGCTGGAAGGGACTGATATGCTCCTTGCAAATGATGATGTCGTCAACATAGACGCGCACACCCTCAATGCTCTCCATCATTTGCTCCATGATCCGGTGGAATACTTCTGATGCCAATATAATCCCAAACGGCATCCTGTTGTAGCAGTATCTGCCAAACGGGGTATTAAAGGTACACAGCTTTCTGCTGGACTGTCTAGTTGAATTTGCCAGAATCCTTTTGAGGCGTCAAGTTTGGTGAAGGGGTTGGCCCGAGCCATCTCGCACGTGATCTCCTCGAGCTTGGGGATAGGGTAATGCTCCCTCATTATGTTGCGATTCAGATCCTTTGGGTCAATGCAGATCTGGAGCTCGCCGGAAGGCTTCTTTACGCACACCATGGAACTGACCCAGTCGGTTGGTTCCGTCACTCTGGAGAGCACTCCTTGGCCTGGAGGTCCTGCAGCTGCTGCTTGAGGTGGTCCTTGAGGGGTGCTGGGACTCTGCGAGGTGCATGAACCACAGGCGTGGCATCTTGTTTGAGCAGGATTTTGTAAGTGTATGGAAGCGTGTCCATGCCTTCAAAAACATCACGGTGCTGGTCGATGATGGCATTGAGTTGCGCACTGAAGTTCCCATCCTGGAAGGCAGACGTGTCCTCTGGAGAGAGAGAGTGTAATCATTGAACGAGGTTTAGGAGTTTGCACGCCTGTGCGCCTAGCAGAGAGTCCTTCGAGGAGCCCACGATCTCGAAGGGAAGGATGGCTTTTCGCGAGTTGTGCATCACTTTGAGTTGGCATGAACCGGTAGCAGGAATGACGTTGCCATTGTAGTCCACTAGTTGGCAGGTCGATGGAAGAATGGTTGATTTAATCCCAAGGGTCTGAAAGTCTGACCACGCTAGGAGATTAGCGGAAGCACCAGTGTCCAGACGGAATCGTACCTGGGATCGGTTGACCGTCAGGGTGGCACACCACTCGTCGTCTGGATCAATGCTGTGCACCGACAGCGGCTGGTGGTTTGATTCAGGGACAGCCTGTTCTTTGTTATAACAGCGACTTGAAAAGGCTCCCTCGGGTCCTCGGTGTCACTGATCTGCGGAAAGTCGGAATCGGACTCGGTGAACGTGGGTTGAATTGCCCGAACGTTCCTGCGAGGCTGGCTGAAGCAATGCGAATTGGCAGGCTGAGCTGCTCGACAGCAGGCAGCATAGTGGCCAAGTCTGCCACATCGTAGGCATTGTCGCGATTTTGCAGGACATTGCCGCGTTAAATGGGCGGAGCCACAGTTGCCGCACGTCGTGACGTCAGTATGCTCATTGTGCCACCGCGCAAGCGCGGTGCAGTCCTGCGTGGAGCGCGCCTGCATGGAGCACGCCTGCGCGTCACATTCCTCCACGTCACTGTCCCCTCGTTTGGCGCGTACAAGTGCGGGAGGCCGAGAAAAGCGCGCGAAATGGCCGCCCTCATCCAGGCTGCAGCCTTGGAGGTGTTCAATTGTTTGGACCCGTTCCGCCTCGTGGGGATCTTGCTGCGCCGTTTCAGCCGCCTGTATGTGGGAGTACCGGCTGGTGGCATTTTCATGCAGGACACAGGTCTCGATGGCAGTCGCTAGGGTGAGTTGCTTAATTTTGAGGAGCCGCTGGCGCAGGGGGTCCGACAGAACACCAAATACGATCTGGTCGCGTATCATGGAGTTGGAGGTTGGCCCATAGCCGCAGGACTGCGCAAGGATGCGGAGGTGTGTTAAAAAGGATTGGAAAGGCTCGTCCTTACCCTGCAAGCGCTGCTGGAACAGGTATCTTGCGAAGCTTTCATTGACCTCTCTGCTGAAGTGGGTATCGAATTTGAGGAGAACCGTCTTGTACTTTGTCTTGTCCTTGTCGTCTGCGAATGTGAGGGAGTTGAAGATGTGGATGGCGTGTTGCCCAGCCGTGGAGAGGAGCAGAGCAATCTTCCTGGTGTCCGAGGCGTTCTCCCTGTCCGTGGCTTTGAGGAAGAGCTGGAAGCGCTGTTTACAAATCTTCCAATTGACCCCGAGATTGCCGGCGATGCGGAGCGGCGGCGGGTTGATGTTCTCCATACTTAAGGACGCCGGAATGCTGATTAGTTGCAGGTGGGTCTCAGAAGTGCAAATATGCAACCACTCCTCATGATGTGTTGGATGTTCTGGATCACAAACAGGTCACCAACACTGGAAGTGGTGCAACTCTATTTTATTATAAGGTTAACTATATTAACATACTTGAACTGTTGGTAAATGCAATACCAGCTTTAACTGTTGACCCTTGCCTAGTCCTAACCAGGTGATGCACACAGCACATGGTGAATATCTGTGTTGCAGGCTGTGAACTCTGTACCTCCGAGCTGGCTGCTACTAGAATGAGCGGGAACTCTCCTGTCCCCTGTCTTTATAGTGCGTGTGCTCTCATTGGTGATTGGCTGCGGTGTTGTGTATGCTAATTGGTCCCACTGCATGTCCATCAGTGTGTGTGTGTGTCTGCACCATAATATACTGGTGTATATTATGACAAGCAGCATCAGAACAATAGTAATTACTTTGCACTTAAAGAATAATTGAAAACCATTCCACTAGAGGTGTTGCAGTAGATTATCACATCATTCTTTCATCTCCAAAGCCTAGGTGTGAATCGAGTCTCAACCACTGAGATGCTATTCTCCTCTCTCATAATAGTATGTACTCTGTGCAACTAAATTGGGCTGCCTTAACCTTGTTCTCCATGTGTGTCAATCCAGGGTATAAAACAGTCCACAGTTGTGCACAAATCTGAAATGTGACTGAGAGAGGATGGCTGTTGTGAGAAATGGAAAATATCACGCTGGTGTTTCCTGCTGAAATACATGCTTAGGCATATTGGTGGACCAGAATGATGGACTTTTACTTCACATTTTATCATGCCACAGCTGACATGAAATTGATCAATGCTGACACATAAAATTACCCAAGAACTGCTTTCCGACAACTCAAATGCTGACCAAAGTGGAACATGTTCCATTGCACCATGCAATGCCATTCCCCTTTGTACCACACAAATCTTGCCTTTATGATGACCGCCTACTCCCATAGCAGGGCCAAATAGCAATGTGCAATTGTAGGTCCAAGTTCCAGTGAGGCCCACTCATCAGTCTAACTTTCAAAGCATCCATATGCCACCTTTAAAGCATTGAAGCAATGCTTGTGTCCGTACACTGCCACAGAGTAATAATTTAAACAACTTCTGTATCAACTAAATTTTATTGCAAGCAAATTTTCTTCAGAACTTACAAAGTCCAACTGAACTTGGCAATTCTAAAATATTGTTCTGAATATTGAAACAAAATAAACATGATCTAAATAGAATGAAATAAATGTGATATACTCATACAGCTGGTAAACCAGATTACTGTAGCGCACTCATAACTACTTCACTCTTGTGCTTGGCAGTCATGATAACTCATATAAATATCAGATCACGCCAAGAGCCATGGGGTACGTTCTGCGCAAATTGCACATCAAGCTTGTACTGCAGATGTTCAACACAGAGCAACCTTTATCCATCTTTACATTTCTAGTCTGTAAAGTCTATCTGTCAGATGGGTGAATGGTTGCCTAAAGCAGTTCCTTGTAAATTGCAGCTCTGACACGATTAGTCCATGGTAAAGTTAGCATGCATTGCTAACATATTGTATACCAAGATAACATTTGTTTCGAATGGTCTACAGTAATATTTTGAGCATTGAATTACCTTTGTGCCACATAATATTCATCTGTAATTTTATATCTTTCAAATCAATTTTGTTCAGTTAGTTTAAAATACATATTTGCTTTCCATAATCTTAAGAAATTATCTACTTCCCGTCTATCTAATACATAAGCTTCAAAAGATTAATGTTACTGAGTTAATTTTGCAAATATGTACTACCATAGCGCTTTGTTCTGTTTAGCTACCAGTGGGGAATGTAGATAGACTAAAGACAGTGCATTTTCCAGTGACCTTGAGGAGCTGTACTACTTCAAGAAGCAAGAAGTAGCTTCTGGTAAACAAAGTTCACTTCTGACAGATGGATTGAATGACAAAAAGATTGTGTGTGCCAGAATAGCCCTGGCAGAGGAGGAAATCTTTAGTGGAATCCAACAGGAGAGGAGGTGTGAACAGGTGCGGGACTGCTGACGGAAGGGGAACCAGATGGAGGGAGCCAGAGCCAGTTTAGTTAGAGGAAGGGAAAGAAGGAAAGGCTATGGGATAGATGGCTAAATATATGCACAGAGGAGGGTAAATAACACAATAATCAAAGCCACCCGTGGGGGAGGAGGTTTGACTGCTTGGTATAGCAGAAAAATATAGTCGGGTTTAGGTTGATTAATGTTGTTTGCGCATAAGAAGCAGATGATTAATGTGTTCTGTGCAATGCACAAAATGCAAACAAATTAACAAACCTAAAATTGTTTAAATTAAGTCGTTGAACTATTCAGTGCTGTAGCAAGTTCTTCCTGCTGTCGTTTGGAATTTTGTTCATTAATGCATAGGATAAGCTAATGCACTGGAAAGGATGTTGTTTTGCATTCTACTTTCAAAGGAGATTTATTTAATACAAGTGAAAAAGTGAGATACATGTCATACTTGATGACTTTCTATGAAAGATCTGATATATATTTTGTGTGGAGTTTTATATAATTATATGCATTTAAAAATTATTTTAAAAATTTGAACTTTAGTTGACCACAATGTCTATTCTTGCGAGGTGGACGTTTGGGATGCAGGAGAGGGTATTCATTAGAAATAATCTGAATGTTTAGAATTAGCTACTGTTGTAGCACATGGTCTACTGTCAGTTGCCTTTGGTATTAAAGGAGCCTGTATGGAGGACCCCTCTTGTCTAGCTGTTGGGAATCAATGGCACATGTTGACGTACTCCCAGTAGCTCCCTGTTTCAAAGTCAGGGCCAGAATTTTGCAGAGTCTGGAAGGCTCTGTGGATGTTTTAAAATGGCAGACAGGACTAAGAAGTGCCGCAACTGTTTCTAACAGAGTAAATTTTTGATGGCAGGGCATGATTCACACAGGAGGGAAGCCCAAATTTGTCAGGGCCATTTGAACTCAGTCTTGAGTTTAAACAGACCCCTATTTTGGCTTTTGCAAGAGCCTTGACCTGCAGTGTGAGAGTCACAAATTGATGGATTAGACATTGATGCTCTTGAAAGGCAGATATGATCTGTATATGTATCATGATCTGAAGATTTTTAAGTCCTGTGTTCTTTAAATGTTAAGAACGGTAGCACAGTGGTTAGCACTGTTGCTTCACAGTGCCAGGGTCCCAGGTTTGATTCCCGGCTTGGGTCACTGTCTGTATGGAGCCTGCACATTCTCCCCTTGTCTTCAAGGGTTTCCTCCGGGTGGTTTCATAGAATTTGCTCCGGTTTCCTCCCACAAGTCGCCGGAATGTGGCGACTAGGGGATTTTCACAGTAACTTCATTGCAGTGTTGATGTAAGCCTACTTGTGATGATAAATATTATTATTATTATTATTATTATAAAAGCAGGCTGCAGCTATCACTGAGAATTTAAAAGTGCCATTTTCTGGACTGGTTTGATTGATGACCCATCTGCAGGTTAGAAAAAGCAGTAGCATCTGGTTTGCAGTTTCAGTAGTATTCTCTTGTTGACATTTCCCCATGGGCTGTTATTATGTCATAATAAATTCTTGGCTGAGTTTCAAAAGCTAGTTGTCTCAGGAGGTGGTTTTGAATTAACAGTTTGATTGGCAGTTTAAAGAGGTCATTAAAGGATTAGATGTCTTTTATCTGAAGTTTAAGTAAAAGTTTATTTTCATAAGAGATTCACCACTTGAGATTTCAAAACTTTGAACGGATTCTATGATTGGGTGTTTTTTTCGCTATCAGGTATGTAGGAGTGAGAGCTACATTATATTGTTAGTTAATTTTTTTAATCTCCATGTGAATCCTGAGGCCTGCCCATGGTGGATACTGGGTAAGTAACTATGGAGGTGCCATGGAAGTTATGAGAGACCATGGAGGGTGGGTGGAGGCATGAGTTGGCTTTCAGCAGCATGGGGCTAAGGGGTTAATTGGTAGCCTTGTATCACATTAATTGGAATAGGATTTTATGGGGCCATGGGGGTGGGTGGGGGGGGGGGGGGATGATGGGGTATGAGGGGAGAGTGCTCCTGAAACAATTGAGACAAAATCTCAGAGAACTGAGTAAGGTTAAATACTACAGGAATTTTTTTTAAAGAAAAAAAATATATAAAAGCAGAAGTACAGAACTAATAAGTCAACAAATAATAAAATCCGACAAAGACCGCAAACTAATTGAGAAGCCCGGTACTGTAGTTTGGAAATTTTAGTGAGCGTGTATGTATATAATATTCAAATGTATTCCTGTTGAGCACCTCCTTCAGAATGAGGGACAGTGGAGAATGAGTTCCTCCTCAGAATATTCTTGTGCACCCATTCATGATCAGTTTAAGAGTGTCAATTTTCTATCCATGGCTGGAGAATGATGGCTCATAGAGATCTAGAAAGGGGCAAAAAACTAACAATACAAAAGCAAAATTGTCTCTTGGCTTACAGTGTCCTCAAACATAGCGGTCATATTTGGTACACAAGTTTCCCCAGGAGATAATAAGGACTATTTAATTTATTTTAATGATGATGATTGTCAAATAGAGTGGTAGAGTCATGGAGGTTTACAGCATGGAAACAGGCCCTTCGGCTGAACTTGTCCATGCCGCCCAGTTATTACCACTAAGCTAGTCCCAATTTCCCGCATTTGGCCCATAGCCCTCTATACCCATCTTATCCATATAACTGTCTAATTGCTTTTTTAAATTATATTTTTATTAAGGCATGTATAATTTTGATAATTTTCAAGAGGAAAAACAACAAAGTAAATAACGCCCACCCAACCAACAACCAAACCCAGCTTAATTTTCCCCAAAGAAGTCACAAAACATCTGCCACCTCCGTGTGAACCCTAGCATCGGTCCCCCCCCCCCCCCCCCCCCCCCACTGACAGCTTAATTTTCCCCAAAGAAGCCGATAAACGTCTGCCACCTCCGGGCGAACCGGAGCATCGGTCCCTTCAGGGCAACCTTGATCTTCTCAAGCCTGAGAAACCCGGCCATGTCACTAACCCATACCCCCAATGTTGGGGGCTCCGAGTCCCTCCACGCCACTAAGATCTGTCTCCGGGCTACCAGGGAGGCAAAGGCCAAAATATCAGCCTCTCTTGCCCCCGGGTCTTCCGACACACCAAAAATCACAACCGCTGGCCTCGGAACCACCCATACCTTCAATACCTTTGACATGACATCGGCAAATCCCTGCTAAAATCCCCTAAGCCTCGGACATGCCCAAAACATATGGACATTATTTGCGGGCCCACCCTCACACCACCCCCACCTGTCCTCCACCCCTTCAAGGAACCTGCTGTCTAAATGCTTTTTAAAAGACAAAATTGTACCCACTTCTACTACTGCCTCTGGCAGCTCACTCCAGATGCTAACCATCCTCTGTGTGAAAAAACTGCCCCTCTGGACCGTTTTGTATCTCTCCCCTCTTACCTTAAACCTATGCCCTCTAGTTTTAGACTCCCCTAACTTTGGGAAAAGATGTTGACTATCTACCTTATCTATGCCCCTCATTATTTTATAGACCTCTATAAGATCTATATATTGGCCATTACACTAGGCAAAACCCCCTTTCTCTTCTTTGGAATGTTCTATGGGATCTTTCATGTCTACCTTTAGAACAGGCCTTAGTTTAAGGCCTAATCCTAATGAAGGCATCTTTAACCGCAGCACTCCCTGAATACCACACTGAAGTATTAGCCTTATTATGTGTGCTGGAGTGGATTTGAATCCAGTTTTCTTGACTCAGAGGTAGGAATGCTATTACTGAGCCAGGCCTGACACTTAATAATACATTGTTAATTTCTTCTACAAACAACCCTTCGGGCTATGGTTTATTGCAGTTGTCCTCAGTCACCAACACAAGTTGTATTTTAACTGGAACATTTAATAGCTTCTGCATAAAAACATTATCGAATTTTATTAAGTGTCAACCACGGTTCCTAAATTAATCACAAAATTCAAGCATCTAGTGTAAGAACATGCTGTTTTCCCTTTGAAATAAATTAAATTCATAGGATGGTGTTTATAATCACGCAATTGTTTTCACAGATTTAAATGTAGCTAATATTTAAACAGTGATTGCTGGAAAAATACATTATCTTTGCAATCTGAAGGTGTTACTGATTTTAAAAACAGTTTCTTCGCTGCCCTATACTGTTGACCTTGTTGCCTCTTTCAGGATGGAAAAGGACAGTTTACTCCGTAGTCACAGTGATGATGTCAAGGCCCTGGCCTTTCAATCCCAACAACGTGAGCAAGAACTAACAGAAAGGATACAGCAAATGGAGGCCCAGCATGATAAAACTGGTAGGTGGTAGGCATAGATTAGAGCCAGGACACCTCTCTTGCAGGCCAGGCCCACACCTCACTGTGAAATGACATCAGGAACACCTGTAACCTTTGGCTGGCCAAAGGGAGCAGATGCTAACTTCACCGGAGATCCCGAATTACATATCAGTTAGCGTTTAAAAGGGAAATGAAAAGCATTGCCCACTGTCTGTTGATTTCACAGTGCTGCTCTCACATCTGTTGCACCATCTGGATTATGAGTTTATTTACCTGTGTTAAGAAACTTAAAGTAGAGTGTTGCCAGCATAAAGTATAGAACAAGGGGTTTCTTTTGGCTTGATATTAGGGCACACATGTTACATGAGGAAAATCGCATCAGAAGCTCAGCGGGAAATGCTGCAGGCTTATGCTTAAAACTCTGTTTGAATACCATCTTGCTATTGCCACATAAATTTGGAATAACTATTCTTAACAGGCTGGCGACTTGGAATTGATTTCTGAATTGGAATTATTCTTCAGGTTTTTAGTCATTATCCACTATGTCAATTGCATGAAGTGAAATAAATACAAGTTTTTAAAAGATTCAGCAACCTGCCAGATTGCATCCCTAAAGCTTTATTCTTCCCATCTCTAAATGTTATTTTAGTCATCATTTGCACATTGCGCATGAAGCTGTTTTCATTATTTCTCTCTGAAGGGTAGCTGTAGTATTGACAAGCTGGTGCGCGGAGTGCACATTCAAATTCTTCCTTTCAGTTTCATAATGCCACGTTATAATTATGCTGAACTACCAGAGGGAAACTTAATAAATGCTGCTTTTTTGTTAATCAAGACAATACCAGTGTAAATATTTTTAAAATATACATCATCTTATGGATATGGATGTGGAGAGTAAAAGTGATCAGCGCTCAGTTGAGTCAGAGTACATTCATTTACTGATTTTTTTTTCAAACAGTGCAAATATGCAGATCTGAAAGATAGTTCCTAATCATACTGGTTTTATTTTTCTTGTACTGATAAGTAATAAATTCTGATTTCGGAGGACATTCCGTGATGTAGAATAAAAAGGCAGAGTTTCATTCCCAGTAAAATGCTAGTGTTTGCACCTAAATAAAATTATGAATTTTGCACATTACTGTGATGGCGGTAATAATTAAAATTCCTTATTTTCATAATGGGACTGTGTTACAGAGGTGGGAATTGAGAGGCTTGGGGCTTTTATAAAGGTAAGCACCTTTAATTGTTGTGATCACATTTTTATGCATCATATCTGAATAAAATCTAACTTTAACACGTTTTCAGGAGCACCCCAATGGCTCAGTCATTGAGTGCATAGCTAAGTATGGCAATCTGCTGAGCAGAACAGACAATGCCAGATCCAATCTCTATTGCCAGGATATGTGGAGTGGAGGGGTGAGGGAGGGGGGCCTGGTGGTTTTTGGTCTTAAAACAATGGTTCAGCATCTCTTGGCGAGTGAGTGGTTTATTAAAAAATGGTTTGTTTCGATGTCACTAGCTTTCGGAGCGCTGCTCCTTCCTCAGGTGAAGGAGGCCTTCACCTGAGGAAGGAGCAGCGCTCCGAAAGCTAGTGACATCGAAACAAACCTGTTGGACTTTAACCTGGTGTCGTAAGACTTCGTACTGTGCTCACCCCAGTCCAACGCCGGCATCTCCACATTATAAAAAAATGATCAGCCTAGGCTCCCACTCCTGATGGTTATGCTTTGACTTCCGCTAGAAAGTGTTTGTCGGTGGGCATCAGCTGAGGGCAACGTTCTGTTTAACTGTGATGCTAACCAGGGGTGGGTAACTTCCAACATTCCATGTTTAGGTTAATTTATTATGATTGGCTATTTGGGCCAGACATTGCTGATTGTTCATTGCCAATGCTATCATACATCAAGGCAAGAAACATAAATAAATTATAAAGTGATGTGAAATACATTCTGATATCACTGGTGTTCGAGTGGCAGAACTGATAATAAATTCTAGGCATGTATTTATTTTCAGCCATGTAGCTATGACATGTAGCCAGCAAAAATGAATAACAATGGTATTTAATTTGAAAAAAATTCAGGGATATGTTCCAAGGCACCACCATCTGAGGGTTTATCTGTTATTTCCTTGTCAAATGTTGCAGACTGTGCATTATTGTAACTCCAGACATCATATAACTGTATTATTACATACAATGCACCATAGTAGCCTCTTGGCCTATAATCTATACAATGCTTTCTTTGATACCTTTATTGGGCTGTCAATCACAAGGGGTATATATATATACTGGCTTTTAGAACCAGTGTGGGAGTAGTCTAATATATTACTTAGCAGCTTACTGCCAATAACAATGCTAAAGAAGCCACAATGATATCTTCCCAATGAACTCTACATTTTTCATTGAATGCAATTTCACTTCCAATTTCAAATGCCCTTTTATTGACAAAATCAGAAATGATGCTTATCAAATCATAGATGGTAGAAAGTCATTCTGAGGCTTCTCTGTCCTAGCTTTTAATGGCACCCAAATTGTTCGCACTCCCTGTCAAGAGATGGCCTAGATAGTTACATTTTGAGGCTAATTATTGCGTTATGTGTCAGGATTTGTAGCTGTTTGTGGAAAGGAATTTTTTATCTATTAATTTCTGGGATGTGAGCATTACTGGGAAGGTCAGCAATTGATGCCCAACTCTGATTGTCATTGAGAAGGTAGGAGTGAGTGCATTCTTGAACCGCTGCAGCCCATCTGGTGCTGTTTGTAGGAAGTTCCAGGTTTTTGATCCAGCGACATGAAAGAACAACTATATAATTCCAGTTGGGGTAGTGCGTGGTTTGGAGGGGAGTTTGCAGGTGGTGCTGTTTCCATGCATCTGCCCTTGTTTTTCGAGATGTTAGAGGTTAGATTAGATTTGTTGTAGAAGTTAGAGAAACAATAGAAAATGGCTGACTTTCTTTGTCATATTAGAAGTAAACTAGGTGCAAGCCTTCACTATATATAAGTGATTATGGCGATTTATTTGTTGCCACTTAGATCTGCTCAGAAATCAGTTTTTTACATCATTGCAGTTTTGGGGAAGCAAATCGCAATAAATGTACATTTGTTTTAGATTTGTTAAATTATATTCTGCTGTGCCAATCACGTTCCTAATTCTAGTAGGGATAAACTTATCCTTCCCAATCCCTTTGACCCTCTGCTTTGCTCCATATTACAATGCATACAATAAGTGTTTTATCCCTTCACATTATTTCACTGTTGCCAAGGTTACAGAACATTTGAGCAATTCTAACCTGTATATATGAAAATTGTTTCTTCCACATGATCTTTTATAATGTCATCTCACCATCATTACCATTGCTTCCTGATCAGTTGAGAGCGATCTTGTGATTTTAAAAGAGCGTTGACAATTCCAAATTTGGCAGTTAATTGCAGTACCATTCATAAAGTTGAGAAATGCACTTTGAAAACATTTCTGTGTAACATTGAATGCTATTATTTCTCAGAAGCAATTTTGCTGCCATAAGGAGAATTGATAATGTGTAGATTAGTTAAGTGACTAGCTGATCCCCATGCCATTGTTCATAGGCAGTGGACACTGTATGACATCCATGACATTAGTGTGACAGGTTAATGGCAGTAAAGGATGTGCATGTTGTAGGATACCAGGACAGGAAGATTCAATTGGCAGGGAGGAGAATATTATACAAGGAGTTAATAAATAAGAATTACAGAGCCCTGAGAAAGAGAGGTTTGTGGAGATAAAAAAATTGTATGTATGATAAAGGTTTTGGTTGTCTTGTTAAGTTTTGTATTTCTTCTTGCAAGATCTTTAAGTATATTTTTATTAAACTATAGAATAAAAGCAGAAAATGCTGGAAATACGCAACAGACCTGGCAGCGTCTTTGAAGGAGAAGTCAATATTTCAGGTTGATGACCATAAACTAGTATGCCTGCAGGACTCTCTTTATGTCAAAGTGTTCATATAGCCTGATAATGTCTCCGTCAGAGACAGATTCTGTAGCAAGCTGAAAAGTTGAATTTAATATACCTGACATTTTTGAGACTTTGTTTTGAAATGTTCGTTAAAGATTACATTTTTTTTTTAACTAGGCAGAATTTTTTTAATAACTAGAATTTAAATAGTGAAGAATAACAATGACAGTGAAAAACCCAGTCACGGGGTGCACCATTAGTGTTGAAAGTAATCCTGTGAAAAGCTGGTATCCTACTGCTCTCAGCAGTGTAGAAGTACAATTCAGGGTTGGCTTTTCAATAGGTTACTAATCTGGAGAACTGTTGGACCATTTGGTTTCTTTCCACCTACCTTCCTAATTTTGTACTTTTTGTTCAATGTTCTTTCCTTTGCACAGTGTTCTGACATATTATTTTACATGAGGCCTGCTATATAAGTGTAAGACATTGTTGCTATTGCTGAGCAAACTATACTTCAGACAACACAGAACTAGATTCTTGTTTGCACAGCGTTTTATTAGATTTTTTTAAGTTATAAATTTTAACACCCATACAATAATCTGTGAGCAATCGGTAAAGGTGCAGGACAGCTACTTTAAATAGAAATAGCAGTACACCTACATTTGAAAGTTAAAGAAGAATGGTCAAGAGAAAAATAAATTAAAATCAACAAGCTATTCAAATATATACTTGTTAGGCCAATGCACACCCTATTAATTTAAATGTTTGACCTTCAAAGACACTTTCAAAATGATGGACAATATCTTCTGGAGTGAGCTGAAAGCTGCTTCATGGTAGGTATTCAAGTGCTTTCTATGCTTACAGTAACCCACACTGAAGTAGAAATGCAAATAATTAAAAGCAAAGCATTAAATGCAAAATTGATCCCAGTACTGAATTGACTCGCAGAACAAATAACTTTCAAATAAATTCCATATTAAGTAAAATGCCTTTCAGTGCCCTTAATATATTTCTGGAAATGTTATAGCTTACTATGCCCTATTAGATTGATTATATGCAAGCAATAACTGCCTACATTTTGCAAATAATTTGGCATAAATAATTGGATGAAAGGTAGAGATAAAATCATTCAAAGATGTTGCATTATTTGGTAAAATGATTTTAGTAAATTGTTAATGTGTGAACACTATTTATAGATATTTACACTGTCCACATTTTGAAACAGGAGTTATATTTCAGTAGCTGATGTAAGAATGGGCCATGATGCAGCCTGCAGCCCAATGTGCTGACCAGTTGTTGAGCTGCACACTGTATTCCACTTAATTCTGATTATTGTTTGACATTTGTAACCCATCCCTTGACATTTCTGTTTTTCAGATTATCATGCAAACGTGAAAATTCATTTTCTAAATATATTTTTTACAAAATTATACCTGCATAAAATTTGGCTTGGGAATTGCAATGTTAGCACAATGCATTCAATCTCAATGATAACTTCCATTTTCATGGCCCTTATTTCATAGAGGTTTGTCTCCAAGCTCTTTACAAAGTGCAGGCTGTTGGAGGGTGGGAGGAGGATACCATACAACAGGAAGAAATCTTGGGGAAGATAAAACACACAATTGGGAAAATTCTTAAGAGGATTTGAAATGGGACAAACAGTATTTTCCGTGAAAGGGAGATAATGTAAGTATAGGCATTTACAGCAATCACATTAATTAGCCTAACCGCATGGAGAACATTCTAACAGAAATACCATTTCTTTAGGCTGTAGGAAAGCATTTATTGTATGAGTGTATGGGTTAGCAATTTTAAATGAGCTTAATGTATAACCATTTAATAAGGATACGCAATAAATGCTCTCTAGGGCATCGACATTATGCATTGGAATAAATAACCTCACCATTATGCAGAAATGAATTCTCATTTTATCTTTTGTCGTTTTTATTCCAACGCAGTAAATACTAGATTTTAGGTCTAATGTGCCCCTAATTGCAGTGCACTATTTAGCTGTCTTCTGAGCACCAGGCTCGAATAAAAGGCAACTGTATTTCAGTGTTGTGTGTTGTATTTTTCATTAATGGGTAGAGCTGAAGGGTCAAAGAGATTTTGGATAATCAAATCCCAAGTGGATGAGGCTGGCTCACCCCACATTCTGTTTGGCTTTTTTTTAAACAATTGCAAACAGTCGCTGGCAGAAACTAGCAGACTGTGAGAGGACACATTGATGCGATTGATGTGCACACTGGAACCAGAAGGTTGCCACTTTAAATAAGTAGTGTATTAGTGATGTATTAGCGCTCCTGGTTGAGATTGTGGAGTTATGTTCCATCTTTATCTACAGTTTAAACAGTGACATGCAGCTTTTTAGAGATCAGCAAGCCACTTAATCATTTTTCAGAGAGAATACATTTTGAGTACATACATTTTTAGTCTGGTTTTGTTGAGCACACTTTTTTTGCCCTGTCTGCTGGTGCCAGAATTGTATAGCACTACTGATCCTCACAAAGCGAGTACATCTGAAACTCAGTGTGTTGCACTTTGCAATTAATTTGCAAATAATATAATTTAGTTTAATTCAAACATCCTCAACCTATCAACACGCTGAATTTATCCAGCAAAATAATTTCCACATGGCTCTCATTTGAGGATATTTCATTTACGGTTAGCATTTTTTAATATGCTGTTTTCCATCTGTAGCGGTAAACTGCTTTGACAAATTCTGCTAGTTTGTGGAGGGCAAAGCAACAGTAAATGTGAAATCGGTATACATTTGAGGCATGTATTTTCCTGTGCTGAATTTATTATTGGTCATAATATGCTCACGTGTAAAAAATTTCGTAGCCAAGCAGTTATAAAGTTAACTCAAGTAATGGAATTTGTGCTTGATTCTCTATTATGTAAATTAGAGTTATCTAGGTTTTGTTCTCATGGGGCTCCTTGTGCATTTAGACTATCAAAAGGCAGATTGACTTGAACTGATTGTGTGGGGAAATGGTGGCATAATAGTACTGTCACTGGACTAGTAATAGACCCACTGTAATACTCTCGGGACCCAAGTTAAAATCCCACTAAAGTGGATGGTGAAATTTGAATTTGATAAAAATCTGGGGTGGGATTCTCCGACCCCCCGCCGGGTCGGAGAATCGCCGGGGGCTGGTGTGAATCCCGCCCCCGCCGGTTGCCGAATTCTCTGGCACCGGAGATTCGGCAGGGGCGGGAATCGCGCTGTGCCGATTGGTGGGCCCCCCCCCGGCCATTCTCCGGCCCGGATGGGCCCAAGTCCCGCTGCTGGAATGCCTGTCCCGCCGGCGTGGATTAAACCACCTCTCTTACCTGCGGGACAAGGCGGCGCGGGCGGGCTCTGGGATCCTGGGGAGGGCGCGGGGCGATCTGGCCCCGGGGGGTGCCCCCAGGGTGGCCTGGCCCGCGATCGGGGCCCACCGATCCGGGGGCGGGCCTGTGCCATGGGGGCACTCTTTTCCTTCCGCCTTCGCCATGGTCTCCACCATGGCGGAGGCGGAAGAGACCCCCTCCACTGCGCATGCGCGGGGATGCCATGAGCGGCCGCTGACGGAAATCAGTCCGGCGCGGGCCTAGCCCCTCAAGGTTAGGGCTCGGCCGGCCGGCGGACATCGCGCCGATTACGGAGAATTTCGCCCCTGGAATTAAAAGTCTAATCATGAGCCATTAAACTATTGTTGCAAATAGGACAGGATTTCAGACATTGATCAAGAGGAGAGTTAGGGCAGACATTAGAAGGAGGGTGAGTGGTGGCATGATTTCAACGTGCAGTTTCAAGTTCAGTTTTTTTAATAAACTTAAGTTTTTGCTGAAAGCCTTAAGTTGTCCCTAAAGTCTGCATGTAGACTGAATTTACTTCAGGCAGCCTGACTGGCATCAGCTGCATTTAGGGCAACCAGCCCTTACATGGAAGCCTCAAATTGACATTCGACCCGTTATTTGCATGTACAAAGCAATGATGGCCTTGGATGCCTTTCTTTGCCCATACCAATATGGAGGGTGGCACATTTGCAGCTGATATTGAGTACATACTTTTTGATTGTCACTTTGGAGACATTCGAGAAATGCCATGGAATCATAATTTGTCCAGGCCATCAGGTTTACAACCCTGATCCCATTAATTGCTTATATATTGCTGATACTTGTCGTTGACATTCTTGCCTCTACTTGAGATGTCGGATGTGCAGCAAATCCATTGGCACAGGGATACTTTCACACGGTGCAATTTTATTGATGGCTGAAGAGACCAATCCAAGAGATGCAAGTTCTGCCACAAGTGTCGCATATGAGGTGGTTATCAGGTGTCATTGAGAAGTGCTATTTTCAGTGTTGATACCTGTTGCCAAACTGCTATAACCAATTATCATCATGGTAGTGTAAACCAGCCTACAGGAAATGTTGCCATTTTTTTCTGTTGGTGAAAGGACTGTCGCATTCATGATTTTGTCCTTCTATGAGATGCTGAGAATATGTTGCAGACATCGAAGATGAAAACTGTTCAACTTCCTTTCTTGATAACAGTAAGTCACCATGTGTTGCAGCCGTATAACAATGTACTTGTTACTTGTACTTTTTACAATTTATATAAATGACTTGGATGAAGGGACCAAAAGTATGGTTGGTAATTTTGCACAATCAGCACAAAGATAGATAGGAAGATAAATTGTGAGGAACAGATAAGGATGTTACAAAGGCGAACTTAATCTTTTCCAAGTGGAGGAATGTAGCTAGGTCCTGCACCCATGTCCCAGCCCTTGGCGAGATCCTCCTCCGGATTAGCAGGGAGGCAAATACCACCTCGTTGGTTTCTTTCCCCACCAGAGAAGCCGGATCATCAGACATTCTGAAAATTGCTACCTCCTTTCCCGAAACCCTTGACAGCACATCGATAACCCCCCTCCAGAAGCCCCCACCAACTTCGGACAAGCCCAGAACATGTGAGTATGGTTCGCCGGGGATCCAGCACACCACATACAATGGTCGTCTACTTCCGAGAAGAATTAGCTCATCCTGGCCGTCGTCATATGACCCTGTGCATCACTTTGAATCGGATAAGACTTAGTCTAGTGTATGATGAGGAAGCATTAAACCTACGCAGCACTTCTTTCCAAATTGCCCCTCCTATTTCTTCCTCCCATTTTAGCAAAATAACTTCCATTGGTGCTTACCCCTTTTTGGTCAGCCCTACATAGATATCAGAGATCTTGGGCTGGATTCTCCGCAGTCCCGCACCAAACGCGGAGAGTCTAAGTTCCCGACAGAATCGGGCCCGGCGCCGCTCGGGCGATTCTCTGGACCCCGGAGAATCGCTCGCTGGCAATTTACGCCACGTGGCTGAGGGAAGAATGTCAACGACAAGTATCAGCATTGCCAGAGGCCCTCCCAGCAATAGTCCGCTCCCGACCGGGCAAGTTCCCAATGGCGTGGAACTAATGTGGTATGGTTGGTTGAGACACTCGCGCGGAGGTCCGCAGCCACCCTGGTGGGGGTGTGGGGGGATTGAGCACCGGGGGTGGGGGGGGGGCCTTATGGGCGACCGGGCAGTGATCGGGCCGGTCTGATGCAGCGGCACGCAGCCGATCGGGGGGGCCTACATTGTCCGTGTTGGTCTGAGTCCGCAATGGCGCTCAACGCAGCCGCTGGAGGCTTCCGCCACCGTGCACATGCATGGACTCGGAACCGGAAGTGCGGGAGCCCAAATCCGCAGCCACAGCTGCGTGAAGCTCCCGAGGTCCCTGCTAACCCCCAGAAGGTAAGTGAATCGCCTTTTATTTTTTGCAGGAAACTGGGGAGTAAAACGGCAGCGTTTTTACCCCGGTGTGGGTACATAGCCCCATTTTTGGAGAATCCAGCCCCTTGTCTTTCCCAATCTCGTCCTCCAATCTTGTCCTTTGATAAGAGCGTATCCTGTAGTCCCTGGGGGCGGCAACATTGGGAATGAACCCACCTCCTTTCTCAGAAAGATCCTAATCTGAAGGTATCTGAATCCATTTCCTTTAGGTAAATGATAAAGCTCCGCCAGCACCGACAAATCCACACATTTCCTCCTCACAAATAGGTCCTCAAAGCATCTAATCCCCAACAGATCCCACTCCTGAAACCTAGTGCCTAGTGTCACTGGGACAAATCTGTGGTTGTCACAAATCGGTGTCTTCATGTACATGCCCTCTATCCCAAAGTGCTGCCGGCACTGATTCCACACCCTCAGTGTAGTGATTACCCACCAAATTCGATGAATATCTATTTGGAGAGGACAGAAGAGGCGCCATAACAGTGCCCTCAAGGTGGTCCCCTTACTTGAGGCTTCTTCCACTCTTCCCCATACCGACCCTTGGTTCTCCATCCATTTCCAGACCATGATGATGTTTGCAGCCCAGTAATAATTTTGGAAGTATGGGAGCGCCAGACCTCCCCTTGTCTATCTCTATCCAGGAAAGCTCTCTTCGTTCGTGGAATCTTCCCCGCCCATACAAAGCTCAGGATCAGCTTGTTAACCTTCTTAAAGAAAGATTCAGGCAAGAAAACTGGGAAACTCTGGAGTACAAACAAGAATTTTGGCACGACCATCATTTTTACAATCTGAACTCTCACAGGTCAAGGACAATGAAAACTCTCAGTTCTTGAAGTCCTCTCTCATCTCCTCCACAATTCTCGCCAAATTTAGCCAATGGAGTTGGGCCCAGTCTCATGCCACATGTATCCCCAGATATCGGAAACTCAACCTCATCAATTGAATGGAAGCTCATTCAAACTACCCTCCTATCCTCCAGTGCTGATCTGGAATATCTCACTTTTTGTCATGTTAAAATTGTACCACCAGAAGGTGCCAGATTCTTTCAGCATCTCCATTATCCTACAGAGGCACTCCGCAAGATTTGATATATACAGTAGGAGGTTGTCCACATACAAGGAGACCTGTTGTTCCAACCCCCCCCCCCCCCTCAATACCACCCCATTCCCTAGAGGTCTGGAGAGCCATCGCCAATGGCTCAATCGCAAGGGCAAAGAGCAATGGTGAGAATAGGCACTCCTGCCTCGTCACACGCTGTA
This sequence comes from Scyliorhinus torazame, assembly GCF_047496885.1. Classification (NCBI taxonomy): domain Eukaryota; kingdom Metazoa; phylum Chordata; class Chondrichthyes; order Carcharhiniformes; family Scyliorhinidae; genus Scyliorhinus; species Scyliorhinus torazame. Next base: position 385,435,755 of record NC_092707.1, read on the forward strand.
AAGCAAAGAGTTGACCCCATTAGTCAGGACACTTGTACAATAATCTGACCCAGTCTATAAGCCCCTGTCTAAACCCACACCGTCCCAGTACATCAAGCAAGTACGCCCACTCTACTTGGTCGAATGCCTTCTCCACATCCAGAGACCACCACTTCCAACCCCTGTGGGCATCATGATCACATCCCATAGCCTCCATACATTAGTCAATAATTGCTTACCCTTTTTTTAAATAAACAATTTTATTGAGGTATTTTATATAAAACAATGACATTGTATAGTGCTGTACAAAAAAGAAAAGCAAATAACGCATAGTACAAATCACAACTCCATTCTCGCAAGGACCTGCCTAAACCACCCCCTACTCTACTCTACCCTAGCCCCCCCCCCGCCCTGCTGACGGTTAATTCTCCGCGAAGAAGTCAATGAATTGTTGCCACCTCCGGGTGAACCCCGATAGTGAACCTCTCAAGGAGAACTTAACTTTCTCTAGGCCGAGAAAGCTCGCCATGTCCGATAGCCATACCTCGGTCTTCGGGGGCCTTGAGTCCCTCCATGCCAACAGTATTCGTCGCCTGGCTACCAGGGAAGCAAAGGCCAAGATGTCGGCCTCCTTCTCCTCCTGGACTCCCGGGTCCTCCGTACCCCAAAGACTGCCACCTCAGGACTCATTACCACCCCAGTTTTCAAAACCCGGGACATGATGTCTGCGAATCCCTGCCAGTACCCTGAGTGTGGGGCACGACCAGAACATGTGCACGTCATTAGCCGGCCCACCGGCGCATCTGGCACACTTGTTCTCCAGCCCGAAGAATTTACTCATCCGTGCCACCGTCATGTGGGCCCGGTGCACGATCTTAAACTGGATCAGACTGAGCCTGGTGCATGTTGCGGTCGTGTTTATTCTGCTCAGAGCTTCTGCGCAAGTACCGTCCTCCATCTCCCCCCTGAGCTTCTCTTCCTACTTAAGCTTCAGGTCCTCAGTCTGTGTACCCTCTGCTCCCATTAGTTCTTTGTAAATATCTGAGACTCTACCCTCATCTCCCTCTCCCCTCGATACTACCCTGTCCTGCCTCTGCTTTGGCGGGAGGTGTGGGAAGGACGGCACCAGCCTGCGCACGAAATCCCGCACCTGCAAGTATCTAAAGTCATTCCCTCCCGCCAGCCCAAACTTCTCCTCCAACGCCCTCATGCTCGGGAAGCTCCCTTCCAAGAACAGATCACCCACCCTCGCAATCCCTGCCCTCCGCCATAGTCAATACCCAGCGTCCATGGTCCCCGGGGCAAATTGGTGGTTGCCGCAGATTGGGGTCCACACTGATGCTCTCACTTCTCCTATACGCCTCCTCCACTGGCCCCAGATCCGAAGAGCTGCTACCACTATAGGGCTGGTGCAGTACCGCGCCGGCGGGAGCAGCAGAAGCGCCGTGACCAGGGCTGCCAAACTGGTGCCCCTGCACGAAGCAGCCTCCATCCGCTCCCAAACTGACCCCGTACCCACCATCCATTTCCTTATCATCACTATGTTGGCCGCCCAGTAGTAGCTGCTGAAGTTCGGCAATGCCAGCCCCCCTTCCCCTCTGTTCCTTTCGAGCATCACCTTCCTCACCCGCGGGGACTTCCCCGCCCAGACAAATCCCAGGATAATTTTATTCAGCCTCTTAAAGAAGGACCTCAGGATAAAAACGGGGAGACACTGAAATATGAACAAGAATCTCGGGAGAATCGTCATCTTAACAGTCTGCACCCTCCCCGCTAGTGACAGCGGGTGCGCATCCCAACTCCGAACCTCCTCCCTCACTCGTTCCACCAGTCGGGACAGGTTGAGCTTATGCAACTTGCCCCAGTCCCGTGCCATCTGTATCCCCAAGTATCTGAAGCTTTCTCCTACCAGCCTGAACTGGAACCCCTTCAGCCTACTCTCCTGCCCTCTCGCCTGAATTACGAACAACTCGCTCTTAGCCACGTTCAGTTTATATCCTGAAAACTGGCCAAATTCCCTCAGGGTTTCCATGATACCGTTCATCCCCGCCATTGGGTCCGATACTTATAACAGCAGGTCATCCGCGTATAACGAGACTTTATGTTCCACTCGCCCCCAGACCAGCCCTTTCCAGTCCCTTGAAGCTCTCAGAGCAATTGCCAGGGGCTCTATGGCTAGTGCGATCAGCAGTGGGGAGAGAGGGCAACCCTGTCTTGTCCCGCGGTGCTGTCTGAAATAATCTGATGTCGTCCTGTTCAACCTTACACTAGCCTCTGGGGCCTGATATATCAGCCTAACCCAGTCAATGAACCCCTCCCCGAACCCAAACCGTCCCAGCACCTGCCACAGATAGTCCCACTCGACCCGGTCAAAAGCCCTTTCCGAATCCATAGCTACCACTATCTCTGCCTCCCTGCTCTCCGGGGGCATCATAATCACATTAAGCAGCCTTCTTAGATTGGCCACCAGTTGTCTCCCCTTTACAAACCCGGTTTGGTCCTCCGCAATTACGTCCGGTACACAGTCCTCAATTCTAGTCGCCAAGATCTTGGCCAGTAATTTAGCGTCTACGTTGGTCAAAGAGATCGGCCTGTAAGACCCACAAGCCTCCGGGTCTTTATCCCGTTTCAGAATAAGCGAAATAGTGGCCTGCGACATCGTCGGGGGTAGAACTCCTCTGTCTCTTGCCTCGTTAAAAACCCTGACGGGCACCGGCCCCACTATCTCAGCAAACATTTTATAAAACTCCACCGGATACCCATCCGGCCCCGGGGCTTTACCCGGCTGCATGACCTTCAGGCCCCCCAATACCGCTTCGATCCTGACCAGGGCCCCCAGTCCGTCTACCACCCCCTACCCACTCTTGGGAAGGTCAGTCCGTCCAGGAATTGCCTCATCCCCTCCGGTCCCCTCGGGTGTTCCGAAGTGTACAGCTTACTATAAAAGTCCCTAAACACCTTGTTCAGCACTGCCAGGTCCCCCACCAGATTTCCCTCCTCATCCACTATCCTTCCTTTCTCCCTAGCCGTTTATCTCTTCCTTAGTTGTTGCGCGAGCATTCTGCTGGCCTTCTCTCCGTGCTTATATATCGCGCCTTTTTCCTTTCTAAGCTGCTCTATGGCCTTGCCTGTAGACAGCACCCCGAACACGGCCTGCAGCCTCTGTTGTTTCCTGAGTAACTCTGGCCTCGGGGACCCCGCGTAGCTCCTGTCCGTCCGTAAAATTTCCTTAACCAGTCGGTCCGTTTCTGCCCTATCTGTCCTGTCCCTGTTAGCCCGGATTGAGACCAGCTCCCCTCTCACCACTGCCTTCAGCGCCTCCCAGAGCACCACTGCTGAGACTTCTCCGGTATCATTTACCTGCAGGTAATTCTGTATGCATCTCCTGAGTCTCTCACACACCACCTCGTCCGCTAGAAATCCAACTTCCAACCTCCATTGTGGGCGCTGAAATCTATCCTTACAAATCTGTAGATCTACCCAGTGCAGAGCATGGTCCAATATGGCAATTGCCGAATATTCTGCCCCCACCATCCTGGCCAGCAAGTCTCTACTCATGACAAAGAAATCAATTCGGGAATACACCTTGTGTGCGTGGGAGTAGTACGAAAACTCCCTTGCCGACGGCCGGCTAAATCTCCACGGATCAGCTCCCCCCATTTGCTCCATGAACCCTCTCAGTTCCTTTGCCATCGCTGGCAACCTGCCCATTTTTGAACACGACCGATCCAGGCTCGGGTCCAGGGCTGTGTTAAAGTCCCCACCCATGATCAGTTTGCGCGAGTCCAAGTCGGGGATCTTCCCTAGCAACCTCCTGATAAAATCCACATCGTCCCAATTAGGGGCATACACACTAACCAAGACTACTCTCACCCCTTCGAGCTTACCCCTAACCATAACAAATCTGCCGCCCCCATCCGCAACTGTACCCTCCGTCCCAAATTGAACCCTTTTATTAATCAGGATCGCAAACCCCCTAGTCTTAGTGTCGAACCCTGAATGAAAGACCTGACTAACCCAGCCCATCCTTAGCTTAACCTGGTCTGCCATTTTCAGCTGCGTCTCCTGCAGCATGACTACGTCCTCCTTCAGAACCCGCAAATGCGCGAACACACGTGCCCTCTTCACTGGCTCGTTTAGCCCTCTAACATTCCAGGTAATCAGCCTGGTTGGGGGGCACTTTGCCCCCCCCCCCCGCTTTGCCGATCAGCCATCCCCTTTCCTTGGCCAGCTCCCCAGCCATGTGTCGCGCATCCTGTGGCCCGCCTCCTGGCCGGCTCCACCCATGACCTCCCCACTGTTGCTATGTCCAATTTCCATCCTCGTCAGCAGATCAACTCCTCCCTCCCACCCCCAGCAACACCATCCTACCACCTAACCCCTGCTCAAATCTAACTATATGAACTTTCCCCCCCCCCCCCCCCCCCCCCACCTGCCTTCCGTTGACTAGCCCACCATGCTAGCCTGGTGGCTCCCAGCTTCGGCGCCAGCGCATCTCTCACCCATTGTTCCCTGGCTCCCCTCCCCCCAGCCCATCCATACCACTTCCCCAAACCAGTCCTGCTTAAACAAATACTCTACACAAGTCAGAAACATCCCCAACATCCCCAACAAGAAGCCCTTCCCCTCCAAACACAGAAAAAGATTGCAAAAAAATTCCCCGAAACCCCCATCATAACCTCACCTTTTTGACTATTTTCTTTTTTATATTTTCCCCCTACCAAAACTCCAACCAAACAAGTAACCCAAAAAGGAAACATTCAAGGAAACCACGAAAAAGAACAAGAAAAACACATCGCAACCAAAATCCATCCATCTAAAAAGGTTGAAAAAACAAAAAGAACGGACCCAAGCATGCAGGCATCTCTCACAGCTAGAGAGAAACAAAATAGACTTAAAAGTTCTACCATAAGTCCAAGAGTCCTCAGCTCAGGGCCAACCCTTGCTTCTTAACAAAGTCCATCGCCTCCTCGGGTTCCTCAAAATAGTGGTGCTGACTCTCATACGTAACCCACAGTCGCTCCGGAAAAAGCAGCCCGAATTTCACCTTGTTCTTATACAAAATCTCCTTCACCTGCCTGTAGCCTCCCCTCCTCCTGGCCACCTCAGTTCTCAGGTCATGGTAAACACGCAGGGTGCTATTGTCCCAAGTACAGCTTTGCGTGCTCTTGGCTCATTGCAGAACCCGCTCCTTGTCCAGGTACCTGTGGAACCGGACCACCATCGCTCGTGCGGGACCCCCTCGTCGCGGCTGCCTCACCTGCACTCTGTGTGCCCTGTCCACCACCGGCGGGCGAGGGAACACCTCATTCCCCAGCAGCTTCTGAAACATTCCCTCCACATTCATGGCAGCATCCAGCCCCTCAGCCCCCTCTGGGAGGCCAACGATTCTTACATTCTGCCGGCGAGATCTGTTGTCCAGCTTCTCCAATCTTTCCAGGAGCATTTTTTGCTGATCCCTCAACCTCTGAATCTCCACGTCCACCACCATTTGAAAGTCGGCCTGCTCCTCCACAGTCTTCTCCAGCTTCTGGAGCTTCCCAGCCTGATCATCCAGCCTTTTTTCCAATCGGTCCTTCGACTTCTGGAGCGGCTCCAAGTTATCGCGCTTCAGAGCTAAAAAGCTCTCCTGCATGGCCTGTAGTAGCTGCTCCATTGTAGGCTGGGCTGTCGGCGCCTTGCTTTGGATATCAGCCATATTGGCCTCTCTCACAGCCTCCACCATGCCCTTGCTTGACCACTTCTGCTGTTTATGGTCCCTCCGGCTTCTTAAGTCCATACAACTCTGTATGGGTTCACTGCCTGAGTACTATTGCTTTCCAGTTCTGCGCTCAAAAGCGCAAAAAAGTCGGGGGAACAGGTCCAAAAGTCCGACCGAAATGGGAGCCACCAAATGTGCCACCTACTCCCTCATAGCCGCCGCCGGAAGTCCCCTCATAGCCGCCACCAGAAGTCCCCTCATAGCCGCCACCAGAAGTCCATAGCCACCAATGGAAGTCGATAATCGCCTACCCTTAACAAACACCGTCTGGTCGTCCCCAACCACATCAAGCACACAAACCGCAATTCATGTAGCCACAATGTTTGCCAGATGTTTTGCGCCAATGTTCAACAGTGAGACCGGCCAGTAAGACCCACATTGTTCAGGGTCTTTGTCCTTCTTTAGGATGAACAAGATAGATGCCTGCAATAGCGTGGGGGGGAGCTCGCCCTCCTTCAGCACTTTGTTATACATCCACACCAACAAGGCCCCAGCAGCGACCAAAATCGGTTATAGAATTCAGCAGGAAATCCATCTAGGCCTGGGGCTTTCCTGGACTGCATCAACCCCTCGCACTCCGTCACCTCCCGCAGCCCCACTGGAACCCTAGCCCCTGCGCTCTTGCATGTTCTACCCTCAAAAACTTCAACCTATCCAGAAAGCATCTTCTTCCCTCGTCCCTGGTGGAGATTCCGGCCACTATAGTTTCCGATAGAAAGTCTCAAAAATTCCATTAATCCCCTCTGGGACTGTTATTTCTTGCCCCTTCATCTCTCAACCTACCTATTTCCTTCACCGCCAATTGTTTCCTCAATTGGGCAGCAAGCATCCTGCTAGGGTGGCAAGGTGGCACAGTGGTTAGCACTGCTGTCTCATGGTGCCGAGAACCTGGATTCGATCTCGGCCCCGGGTCACTGTCCGTGTGGAGTTTGCACATTCTCCCCATTCTGCATGGGTCTCACCTTCACAATCCAAAAAGATGTGCGGGTAGATCAATTGGCCATGCTAAATTGCCCCTTAATTGGAAAAAAAAGAATTGGGTACTCAAACAAGCATCCTGCTGGCCTTCTCCCCATGTTCATATACTACCCCTCTAACTTTATGCAGTTGGCCCAATGTCTTTTCAGTAGCAACCAGTTTAAACTCCATCTGGAGCCTCTGTTGCTCCTCAAGTAGCGCCTCCTCAGGCAACTCCGAGTATTTACGATCAGCTGCCAAAATTGTCTCCATCATTCTTGACTGCTCAGTCCGCTCCACCCTCAGCCTGTGTGCACGGATCGAGATGAGCTTTCCCCTAATCACAGCTTTAGGTGCCTCCCACAACATACCAGCGGAAACCTCTCCCATGTCATTCTGGTCCACATAATTACGAATCGCCCCCTCGACCCTCTCATAAAACCCTTTATCTGAAAGAAGTCCTACGTCCATCCTCCAGTGGGGCGTTTGGGGGACGCCGTCTCTGCCCATAAATCCATCCAGTGCGGTGTGTAATCAGACACATCAATCGCCGAGTATTCCGCTCCAGCCACTCGGATCATCAATGCCTTGTCCATAACAAAAAAATCTATCCAGGAGTAGCCCTTATGGACATACGAGGAAAAAGAGAGTTCCCTCACCCTTGGTCTCTCGAAGCACCGTGCACCCACCCCTCCCCCTCTATAAGCTGCATAAACCCCAACAGCTCCCTAGCCATCGCTGACATCTTCCCAGGTCTGGAGTATGATCGATCTAGCTCTGGGTATAGAACTGTTAGTCCCCCCCAAGAATCATTCTGTGAGTATCCAAATCCGGGATCATCGCCAGAACGCACCTCATGAATTCCACATCATCCCAGTTTAGGGCATAGATGTTGCCCAGCACCAGCAGGGAACCCTCCAACCTCTCACTCACCAGCACAAATCTATCACCCGGATCGGTCACAATCTTTTCCATTGTGAAAGCCACTTTCGTGCTGATTAACACAACCACCCCTCTCATCTATAATGTCAAGCCCAGGTTGGAAGACCTGACCCACCCGGCCCTTTCAAATGAGTTTCCTGTAGGAATATTACGTCTGCCTTTAAATTCTTCAAATGCGCAAACTGGTCCATTTAGTCCCCAAACGTTCCAAGTCACCAATCAGGTAAGGGTGAACCCCTCCCCCTCAGTCTTAGCCAATTTCCCCAGGTCGTCGTTTCGCACCTAATAGGTCGTCCATAAGGTATCCACAGCCATCGACTCCTATACATCTGCGCCCAAACCGGCAATTTCAACGTCAGCCCTCCCATACTAACCCCTATCTTCCAACCTAAGCCAAAGAAAGAAAATAACTATAGTCATATCTCCATCTCCATCTCATCCCCGACATCTCTTCTGTTGACTAGCTTTCCCACTAGTATGGTGGCCCCCTGGAGACCCTCACCTTCCCTGGTCACACCTCAACACTCCAAACCTGACACATCATAAACTCTGTCTCGCCTTCCAAATTTCCCCCTGTACACACCCAAACCCAGAACAAACAACTCCCAACATTAGAAAAAACGGAGGAGAATAATAGAGAAAGAGGAAAAGAGAAACACGAATAAACAACAGCCGAACTAGCAACAACACAATCAAAACCCAATCAAACATATTTATAAACTCCCGATCCCACGATCATGCAAAAACTTGCTTGCTTCTTCTGGAGTGCCCAAGTAATACTCCTGATTTCGAAACGTGACCCACAGTCAAGCCGGATAAAGTACCCTGAATTTCACCCCGTCCTTGTGTAGGATCGCCTTGATCCTATTGAATCCGGCCCGACGATTGGCTAGCTCCATGCCCCAATGTGCTCTTCTTCGTCTATCTGGCCCAGCACAAGATTTTCTCCTTGTCCAGGAATCTATGCAGGCGCTATGGAATCCATTGATGTAACTGAGACTGTACAAGGGTCATGATTATACAGCTCCTGTATAGAGGTCATGAGCTGAAATGAAATACAGCAATAAACTGATTCTTAGTAATGATGCTTGTCTGTAGAGACAGAATGTTAGAAGTAGTCATAACAAGAAAGTGCTTTTCTTGTTATGTACCATCATTTTCAGGTCAAAGGGAAGATACGTATGCAAGAGGAGGATAGAAGGAGCTAGTGTTTCTATTGGTCCAACTGCCCTGTTTTCTATTGCTTCCTATTGGCTAGAATTACTGTCCTTTCATTGGTCAAAAATGATAGTTTAACTGTAATATTATTGGCGTATGCGACAATCAATTAAAGGCTTAAAATGTATCTGTTAATTCTATTGGTTAAATCAAGCTATAAATGTTTCTGCTTACTAAGATAATTCAGGGCAATACCAGTGAATCCCACTGGCTTTGCCATCCATGTGCACATGTCAATAAAACGCGATCAAAGAGCTCCTGTGTCAGCCTTGCATTACTTCGATAGCGCACCACCATCGTCCTCGGCTGCTCGTCCGCCTTCGTCTTCTTTCTCAGCACTCTATGCACTCAGTCGACCTTGAGGGGACAATCAAAGGCTCTCTCTCCCATCAATTTCTCCAGCATCGTGTAACATATTCCATGGATTGTGAGGTCTTGATGTCCTCCGACAACCCCACTATGCACAGGGTTCAGCGTCGCTTGAGGTTTTCAAGCTCGTCCACCTTTTCACGCAGCTTCTTATGACTGTCTGCCACTAAGGCAAATTCCACTTTCAATGAGGCCAACCGGTCCTCGTGGTCAGCCACAGACTTCTCCATTTTTTTGCAGCGACGCACCCTGGGCTTCAAGTTTTTGCTCCATTCTTTCCACAGCCACCCGGATCGGATCCGGGCTAGATATTCTGAGGTTTCAATCCTCTGTTTTTTGAATTGAAGCATTAGAAAGTCGACCACTGCACCGGAGGCACCGTCTCTGAGCCGGCTGCCATTGCGCCTTCAACCGTGCTCGCGAAGGCCTCCCGGTCTGCCTGCATCTGCTTTTTTTTTAGCACTTACCATGGGAGGGTGAGTACCGGACATACCGCAATACGAAGAAACTTTCATCCCTCACTGTTTGCTATTCAATCCTGCCTCGTTCAGCTGCCTAATTGGATTTAACAGGTCGAAATACGCTACCTCGTTCATGAGCCACCACGGAAGCGACCGTCTACGGCATGGTCGCCACTGGAAGTGCTCGCAAAGGGACATGGGTTAACTGAGTGGGCAAAGATCTGGCAAATGGAGTATAATGTGGGCAAATGTGAAACTCTCCATTTTGACAGAATGAATAAAAAAAAGCTTATTATCTAAATGGTGAGAGATTGCAGAGATCCGAGATTCAGAAGGATCTGGGTTTGTAGTCCATGAATCACAAAGGCTGGTGTGCAGATACAGCAAGTAATTAGGAAAACTAATAGAATGTTATAATTTATTGGAGTGGAATTGATTACAGAAGTAGCAAGGTTATGCTTTAGTTGTACTGGGCATTACATAGAAATACTATGTAAATGTGTTAGAAGCAGTCCAGAGAAGGTTTACTCGACTAATACCAGGAATGGGAGGGTTGTCTTATGAGAAAATGTTAGACAGGTTAGGCTTGTATCCACTGGATTTTGGAAGAGTTAGAGGCAACTTGATTGAAACATGTACACTCCTGAAGGGTCTTGACAGGGTCAATGTGGCATGGCTGTTTCCTTTTGTGGGAAAATCTAGAACTAGGGAAAACTTGTTTACAAATAGGGGGTCGCACATTCAAGAATTCTTTTCTCTCCGAGGGTTGTGGGACTCTGGAACTTTCTCAAAGCAGTGGAAGCAGTATCTTTTCATATTTTAAAGGCAGAGCTCGATAGTTCTTGATTAACAAGGGGGTGAAAGGCTATTGGAGGTAGGCAAAGGAATGTGGGGTTGAGGGTGCAATCAGTTTAGCCATGTTTTAATTGAATGGCAGAGTATGGTCAAGTGGCCTACCCTGCTCCTAATTCGTATGTTCACATGTACTGAGAAAATGGGCGTCATAAACCAGCATCTTAGTCCTAAGGGTCATCTTGTTGTTTGTCCATGTACGTTTTGAGTCAGTCAAAGGCGGCCACTGCTTTCCCTGTGCGCATGTCGAGTTCTGCATCAAGTCTGTCACCGTGGACCAAAGGTAGCAGAATTTGGGAGGGTGGAGATGTGACAACCTGCCCCTTAACTACAGTTTTTTTGATCATGATAATGAAGGGAGAACAAATTACAGGCATGCGAGGGACAATCCATTGGTCATTATAGTGAGTTTCCGAGTGGGCGGCCAGTGCAGCATCATCAGTTTTTGTGAGGGCCATGAAGAATCCAGCACGAGTTTGTAGAATCGAAAGAAATAACTTTATTTACAATTACATATATACAGCAGCAGTACTCCACCACTGCTCACTCCCCTCTAGCTGGTTCCACAGTGGCCAGCTCTATTTATTCAGGTGATTCTGCTAATGATTTCTCTGCCCCCCTCATTGGGGAAGCTCATGCTCACTAAGGATTGTGGGATTGCCATTAGTCCCCAGCCAGTTGTAATCAGGCAGTTATAACATCAGTGTAGTGGAATTCTCTGATCAACACATGCTTTTTTTTCTCTGCTTTCCATTTGGACAGAATGTAGAGCTTGCCTTCTGATATAGTATGCATTTAAGCTCCTTCCATTTCTGCAGGGAAGGCAAAGATCAGCAACATGGAGAAGAAAATATCAAACCAAATGGGAGCTCCATTCTTTAATCTGAAACTGTCAACTGGCATTGTCAAACTGTACAGTACTGTGCATGTTGTCATGAAAGGGACAGATGAGACTAAGGAGCTTTGCAGCAAGTTACTAATACTAATAACCATTAATAAGCAATAGTGCTAAAAGCAGCCCTGTCCAGACCGACAATCCTATAACATTCAAAGTATGTTGAGCTAGAAAGTTTAAAAAGAAAATGAGCAAGTAATACTGAGTTACTTAGGTTTTCAAGAATGATTGTTTGGATTTTGGGAGCCATTTGTGGTACTGGGGCAGCAGACTGTTCACCCTTGTTATGAATAAATCATATACAACTATAGAATATGTTTTATAGGAGGAGGAAAATTGACAATATTTATTTGCACTGCTAGGCCGGATGCACAGAGATGGCAGAATTCACAGCTCCACAAACCTGACCTTTAAAAAGGCTGCCTAGACGTCAGATTTCTGGTCTGGGGGACACACTGAATTAGAAGTCGGGGTTGATGACCCAAGAGGAACTGAGGAGGATGCTGGGTGCAACGGTGCAGAAGGCTTGGCTTGTGGCTCTAGCATTGTATCCAAAATTTAAAATTAAGGAATAAAACATGAAGCATCCCTCCAGCCCTTACTATCACCCCATGCCAACTCACCTAGTATCCCAAATAGGTAGACATCAGGACCCATGCAGTTCTAAGTGTCTACTGAGACTTGACTATATTGAGAAAAATACTAATGATAAAAGCCCATTTACAACATTTACATCCATCCCTTCAAGTAAATAAAGCCATACAAATAACAATCATTTCATTCAAATGCACAATCCCTTGTAACAACAGCATTGGAATTCATAGTCCAAAATGAAGAGTCTATAGCCACTTGTAGCTGTCAATCAAAATGGCAAGCACCCTACTGTGATAATGGATGGTTGTGAAATTAGCCATGCAGCATTACACAGAACAAAGAAACGTACAGCACAGGAACAGACTCTTTGGCTCTTCAAGCCTGCGTCGACCACACTGCCGTCTAACCTAAAACCTTTTACACTTCTGGGGCCCATATCCCTCTATTCCCATGCTATTCATGTATTTGTCTCCCCTTAAAAGTCACTATCGCACCTGCTTCCATCACCTCCTCCGGCAGCGAGTTACAGGCGCCACTACCCTCTATGTAAAAAACTTCCCTCGCACATCTCCCTTAAACTTTGCCCCTTGCATCTTAAACCCATGTCACCTAGTAATTGACTGTGCCAACCTGGGAAAAAGCTTTTGACTATCCACTCTGTCCATGCCCTTCATAATCTTGTAGACTTCTATCATGTCACCCCTCAACCTCTGTCGTTCCAGTAAGAACAAACCGAGTTTATCCAACCTCTCCTCACAGCTAATGCCCTTCATACCAGACAACATCCTGGTGAATCTCTTCTGTACCATCTCTGAAGCCTGCACATACTTCTGGTAGTGTGGCGACCAGAATTGAACACTATATTCCAAGTGTGGCCTAACTAAGGTTCTATACAGCTGCAGCATTATTTGCCCATGTGGTAGACGGCCACGAACATGATGGCCCCCGTGCAGAGAATTTTCTTATCTAAAGTCCCGATCGGACTTGTGATTTCAGTCTGGAAGTGCATGTTTAGCATTGTGAAAGTGCCGGCAGACTTCTAGAGCGGTCCGGCTTGCATTCAGCGAAAAGCAACGGAGGAAAAACAAAGCAGACTGACCGTGAAGTTCTGGAGGGAGCGGTTAAAGGCGCGATGGCGGAGAACCCGGAGCCTGCACTCCCGTCCCAATGGTCTGTGGCCCAATTAGTGGACTTCTTAACCACACAATTTCAGAAGCAGAGGATGGAAACGTTTGAAGACTTGGTAAGGTCCATTGACGCCATAAAAGCAGCCGTGGAGAGGGTTGAGCAGCGGTTGGAGTCCCAGGGATCCAAAAAAATGGAGGAGTTTGTCACCGAAGCAGAGCTTTTCCTGATTGCCGGCAGTTTTAAAAAGGTACGGGATAGAGTGGACGAGCTGGAGAACCGAGAGCTGCATCTGAATGTCTGGATAGTGGGTCTCCTGGAGGGGCTGGAAGGTTCACAACCTTTGGAGTATGGGGCACAGATGTTGCAGAAGCTGGTAGGGGAGGAAGTTTTTAATCGTCCCCCAGAGGTAAATTGCACATTCAGGGCGCTGAGAAGTAAACCGAAGGCAGGTGAACAAGCAAGAGCCATGGTGGTGCGTCTGCATAGATTCCTGGACAAGCCAAAAATCCTAAAATGGGCTAGGCAAGCGAAGAAAAGCACATGGGAGGGGAGTGTTATCAGGATATACCCTGATTGGGGCATGGAACTGACTAAATGCCATGCCGGTTTTAATAAAGTCAAGGAAGTTCTCTACAAGGAAGGTGTGAGATTTGGTATGCTGTATCTGGCCTGGATCACCTTCCATAAAAAGGAATACTACTTGAATGCCCCAGTGTTAAGTAATGGTTAAGAGACATTCCAATTAATTGTCTCAAGTATCTAATAATTGACACTGATATGTAAAGGGGCTTCAGGAGGCCTTTGTGTCGGGTGATGTGATGTTAGAGTTTTGTGCAGAGTCTGTTAAAGTAAATTAAAGGTGTTTGTGGAAAAGGAGCAGAACCTTTGACTCTTTATACAAAAGCAGCTAAAAGTATAACAAATGGTAGCAGAGGATGGTTGCTGTGCAAATGTGAAGGGTTGAAAGATACAACTTTTCCAAACCAAACCAAGGAGTGAGTGAGAAGAAAAAAAACAAAGATATATGGCTGAACCTAGCAAAGATGGCTGGATATGACTACCCCCCCCCCTTATTTTCTGAAAGGGGATCATACAACCAATGGAGAAGTGCAGTAGTTATGTGGACTAAGGTAACTGCTTTGGGAAAGAGAAAACAAGGTATGGCATTGGCTCTTTCTCTACCTTATGACAGTAAAATCCAGAGCAAAGTGTTTTCTGAGCTGGAATTGGAAAAGTTAGACTCAGAAGAAGGTCTGCAGACTCTATTACATTATATGGATAAGATTTATAAGAAGGATGATTTGTTAAGTGCGTATGAAGCATGGTCGGATTTTGATAGGTTCCGGAAAATCGAGGATTTCTCCATTGAAGACTATATAATGCAATTTGGCAGACTATATAAAAGGGTGCAGAAACACAACCTGGAATTTCCACAGTCTGTGTTGGCCTTTCAATTACTTGACTGTGCTAGAGTGAGCAACATGGATAGGCTCCTGGTTTTGACAGGAGTTCAGTTTGCAGATAAGGATACCTTATTCGATCAGATGACAGAAGCTTAAAAAAAGATTCTGGGAAAACATTCGATTCCGATGGCTCTGATGACCCAAATAGGTCAGCCTGCAATAAAGCAGAATATGGAGGATACACTACTAACAGGATGGCAAAATCGTATGGCTACAAACAGGTTCCAAGACTATAGAAGGAGATCGGGACCCGGAAATTATGAAGACAGAAACCCAGTTGGAACCTACAATAGGAAGATGAACCCCAGAAATGCACGGGGCATGATAAATCGATGTTTTCGATGTGACTCTCAATACCATTATGCTTTCAACTGTCCAACGGGCAGCACGGTAGCATTGTGGATAGCACAATTGCTTCACAGCTCCAGAGTCCCAGGTTCGATTCCGGCTTGGATCACTGTCTGTGCGGAGTCTGCACATCCTCCCCGTGTCTGCGTGGGTTTCCTCCGGGTGCTCCGGTTTCCTCCCACAGTCCAAAGATGTGCAGGTTAGGTGGATTGGCCATGATAAATTGCCCTTAGTGTCCAAAATTGCCCTTAGTGTTGGGTGGGGTTACTGGGTTATGGGGATAGAGTGGAGGTGTTGACCTTGGTTAGGGTGCTCTTTCCAAGAGCTAGTGCAGACTCGATGGGCCGAATGGCCTCCTTCTGCACTGTAAATTCTATGAAATTCTATGAAACAAGTTATAATAGAGTGTTTGAAGCAACACATGACACGGAAGAGTCAGAAGAGGAAAAAGATAGTGACCAGAAAGAAGGCATTGTCCGATTAACAAGCAGTTTACGCCGGTAATGAGGGTGTTGGTTGCAGAATCCTTCAATTGTGCTGTATTGGACAGTGGCTGCACATCTACTGTGTGTGGAATTGACTGGTTAAAATGTTACCTGGACTCCTTGAATGCTGAAAATCGTAACAAGGTTAGGGAATTTGAAAGTTCCACAAGTTTCAGGTTTGAACATAGAACATAGAAAAATACAGCACAGAACAGGCCCTTCGGCCCACAATGTTGTGCCGAATCTTTGTCCTAGATTAATCATAGATTATCATTGAATTTACAGTGCAGAAGGAGGCCATTCGGCCCATTGAGTCTGCACCGGCTCTTGGAAAGTGCACCCTACCCAAAGTCAACACCTCCACCCAACACTAAGGGCAATTTTGGACACTAAGGGCAATTTATCATGGCCAATCCACCTAACCTGCACATCTTTGGACTGTGGGAGGAAACCGGAGCACCCGGAGGAAACCCACGCAGACACGGGGAGGATGTGCAGACTCCGCACAGACAGCGACCCAAGCCGGCATCGAACCTGGGACCCTGGAGCTGTGAAGCAATTGTGCTATCCACAATGCTACCGTGCTGCCCTGAAGAACAAATTAATCTACACTGTATCATTCTACCGTAATCCATGTACCTATCCAATAGCTGCTTAAAGGTCCCTAATGTTTCCGACTCAACTACTTCCACAGGCAGTGCATTCCATGCCCCCACTACTCTCTGGGTAAAGAACCTACCTCTGACATCCCCCCTATATCTTCCACCATTCACCTTAAATTTATGTCCCCTTGTAATGGTTTGTTCCACCCGGGGAAAAAGTCTCTGACTGTCTACTCTATCTATTCCCCTGATCATCTTATAAACCTCTATCAAGTTGCCCCTTATCCTTCTCCGTTCTAATGAGAAAAGGCCTAGCACCCTCAACCTTTCCTCGTAAGACCTACTCTCCATTCCAGGCAACATCATGGTAAATCTCTTTGCACCTTTTCCAAAGCTTCCACATCCTTCCTAAAATGAGGCGACCAGAACTGTACACAGTACTCCAAATGTGGTCTTACCAAAGTTTTGTACAGATGCATCATCACCTCACGGCTCTTAAATTCAATCCCTCTGTTAATGAACGCTAGCACACCATAGGCCTTCTTCACAGCTCTATCCACTTGAGTGGCAACTTTCAAAGATGTATTAACATAGACCCCAAGATCTCTCTGCTCCTCCACATTGCCAAGAACTCTACCGTTAACCCTGTATTCCGCATTCATATTTGTCCTTCCAAAATGGACAACCTCACACTTTTCAGGGTTAAACTCCATCTGCCACTTCTCAGCCCAGCTCTGCATCCTATCTATGTCTCTTTGCAGCCGACAACAGCCCTCCTCACTATCCACAACTCCACCAATCTTCGTATCGTCTGCAAATTTACTGACCCACCCATGAACTCCCTCATCCAAGTCATTAATGAAAATCACAAACAGCAGAGAACCCAGAACTGATCCCTGCGTACGCCACTGGTAACTGGGATCCAGGCTGAATATTTGCCATCCACCATCACTCTCTAACTTCTATCGGTTAGCCAGTTTGTTATCCAACTGGCCAAATTTCCCACTATCCCATGCCTCCTTACTTTCTGCAGAAGCCTACCATGGGGAACCTTATTAAATGCCTTACTAAAATCCATGTACACTACATCCACTGCTTTACCTTCATCCACATGCTTGGTCACCTCCTCAAAGAATTCAATAAGACTTGTAAGGCATGACCTACCCCTCACAAATCCGTGCTGACTATCCCTAATCAAGCAGTGTCTTTCCAGATGCTCAGAAATCCTATCCTTCAGTACCCTTTCCATGACTTTGCCTACCACCGAAGTAAGACTAACTGGCCTGTAATTCCCAGGGTTATCCCGAGTCCCTTTTTTGAACAGTCGCTGAAAAGAGTGGTGATCCCTTGCAATATTGCCAGAGTGAATCATTTCATTATCACGGATGTTGTATCAAGTGAGATACCTTTGCTTCTGAGCAGACCGTCGATGAAGGAAGCACACATGAAACTGGATATGTAACAAGATACGGCAACAGTTTTTGGAAAGACGGTGGACTTACAATTTACACAATCGGGACACTATTGTGTTCCATTACTGACAAATAATATTTCAAGTACAGTTGTTAAGG
Source organism: Scyliorhinus torazame (assembly GCF_047496885.1). Lineage (NCBI taxonomy): Eukaryota > Metazoa > Chordata > Chondrichthyes > Carcharhiniformes > Scyliorhinidae > Scyliorhinus > Scyliorhinus torazame. Next base: position 385,453,380 of record NC_092707.1, read on the forward strand.
ATGTGTTAATGGCAGTTGAAAATGGGACTTCAGCTGATAAAAAGCTTATTGTATTAAATCTGCATAGGCAATTTGCGTATCCGTCTCCTAGGAGGCTGAAAAATTTATCAAAGGATGCAGGGGTAAGGGATGAAGACCATACTAAGTTAATAGAACAGGTTAGTGATCGGTGTGAAGTTTGTAGGAAGTACAGAAGGACACCAGCACGACCGATAGTAACCCTACCTTTGGCCAGGGATTTTAACGACATTGTGGCCATGGGCCTTAAGGTCTGGGACAAAGCCAATAATATATTTATTTTGCATTTTGTAGATTTAGCAATCAGATTTAGTCAATCAACGATTGTACGAAGTAAAGAAAAGAGAGTAATTCTGGATCAAACTGTGGAAAAATGGAATACCCAGAGGAGGTGGATAAGTTTCTTCGAGACCAAGGGATTGGGAACTTGTAAATATGTCAAACTGTTAAAATGTTCTTGTTTTCAGTTGTTGGGGACTGTATTATTCGTTTGATTGTTGTGTATTTGAATACTGTTACTATGTTCCTCTGTCCATCATTCTCCTCTTGGTTTTCTTCTTTGTTCTTTTGAGGTGGGACTGTGCTCATGGGCAGGGGGTGTGAGGAGAAAGTGGGGGAGGGGAGAAAGTGGGAGAGGGGATCTGCTTACTCGGGTACTTTCCTTTTTATTTGTCAGGGATTGGGTATAGGTGATTTGGCAGGTTCAGGGTAGTTGTGAGCTTCACATGGGGGCCACCATGCTGGTGTGTAAACTAGTAAATGGAAGAGGTATGGAAGACAAAATGTTGTGAGGAGGGAAGGGTTTCGTATATTTCTTCCTTTTGGTTGAACTTGCGGGTGGGATTTGGGAGGGGGGTATGGGATAGCTGATGGTCTGAGTTTTATTAAGGTGGTGCGATGTGGAAGTCGATGGCAGTGAAATCTTAGCGGTGGCCTCATTAGATGTGGCCTGAGGACCTGGGGGGTTGGCTCAAACAAAAATATTGCCCCTCCCTCGATTGGAAACTTGGAATGTTCGAGGCCTGAATGGCCCTGTTAAACAGTCGCGCATATTTGCTCACCCAAAGAGCCTGCGGGCGGACTTGATATTTCTCCAGGAAACTCATTTGAAGGTGGTGGACCAGACTAGACTGAGAAGAGTATGGGTTGGCCAGGTGTATCACTCTGGTCTGGATATGAAGGCGAGAGGAGTGGCCGTAGTAATAAGTAGAAGGGTGTCTTTTTCAATGAAGAAGGTCATTGCGGATCCGAGTGTTAGATATGTGTTAGTAAGCGGGGGGTTGGAGGGTTCCCCAGTGGTACTGTGCAATATATATGCCCCAAATTAGGACGATGTGGATGTTATGAGGTGGGTTCTGTCCCTGATCCCGGACCTAGATTCGCACAGACTCATTCTGGGGGGAAATTTGAATACAGTCTTGGATCCGGAGCTAGACCGATCAATCCCTAGGTCTGGGAGGACATCGGCGATGGCTCGGGAGCTGTTGAAATTCATGCAGCTCATGGGGAGGCGTAGACCTGTGGCGCTCTGGGAGACCTACTGCAAGGGAGTTTCCTTTTTTTCTCATGTTCACAAATATTATTTTGTTTTGGACAAGTCGCTGAGTCCTCGAGTTGCGGGAACAGAGTACTCACAAATCGTGGTGCCTGACCACGCCCCTCACTCAACCATACTTACCCAGCCTGAGATGCTGAGCCTCGGGACCATTTATGAAGCAGGTGCTTGTGGAGAACCATGTGAGATGCGTGGACATTTGTCAGAGTTTCCTGAGGCAGTGTTGTTTCTTACTCGGAAAATGGAGGAGTTAATTCAGAACATGAGTACCACCGTGTCTCAGGCATATCAGCACATGAGTTCTTCCATTGAAAAGACAATCACCCACAGCCCACTGAATGAATGCAGGAGCAGTGAACTGGCCTGAACAGATTGTACGACGCATTCTATAGAATTCACTGAAGAATACATGTCCAATCAGGTGCTCTGCTACACCTGGTAATTGCGGCTGTGCAGGTGGGCAATGAAATTTGGTAAATTGGGTAATTTGGACATTCTGAATTCTTCCTGTGTACCCGAACAGGCGCCGGAATGTGGCGACTAGGGCCTTTCACAGTAACTTCATTGCAGTGTTAATGTATGTCTACTTGTGACAATGAAGATTATTTTTTTTAAAAGGGCTGTCGTATGAAGTGTTGATGCCAATGGTACCAGTATTCAAGGGGCCCCCATCTTCTGAAGCCGACCCCATGTGCACTGCGATTCTGAAGAAGGCAATCACAACCACCATCTCAAGCAGCTTACCTCCACGTCTGCGCTAGCCACAGACCTTCAAGATTTTCCTGCATTGTTTAGATCTGCTCTACTTTGGACAGGGAGCCGGCTTAGCTGGCTTAGCTCACTTGGCTAGACAGCTGGTTTGTGATGCAGAGCCAGGTCAGCAGCGTGGGTTCAATTCCCGAAATGGCTGAGGTTATTCATGAAGGCCCACCTTCTCAACCTCACCTCTCACCTGAAATGTGGTGATCCTCAGGTTAAATCACACCAGTCAGCTCCCTCCCTCAAAGGGGAAAGCAGCCTGATGTCATGGTCATCTGGGACTGTGGCGACTTTACTTTACTTTGGACACTATGGATGAACAAAGTGCACCTGGAGGAGTTACATGGGGTAAAGTGCCACCTCCTCAGCGCCATGTAGAATTCTCGCAAGGCTGCAGAGAAGCAGTGGTAGTACCTCATTGGGCTTTCACCAAAGTGCAGATTAAAAAGCTTTTGTTCAGTGCATAGTCTGCATGCAATGCAAAAGGCTGTGTTTAATACCTAATATCTGTCATATCTTTTGTTTTGTGAAATTGCAGCCTTATCATAAGGTCCTGATTGTGTGTGAGGTCTGAGAATGCCATGTGCCTTAGTGTTCTCACAGGAGACATTGCTTTAAGAGTGCTAACCCCTATGAGAAGGGATCTGATATTGGGCTCTGGATAATGGTCGCTTTGTATAAACTGGATATCTGGATTGGGTGTTTTAGTTGGAGGATCTGGTGTCCTCAGGAGAATCATTGTTGGATCAGCGAATTCCAGGCTTCCCTGCCAGTATGTTCAATGTGCTGCCACAGGAGACTGAAATTTATGGCACACCATCATCTGGTCCTCTTCAAAATCCTTATCTTTAAAGAGATAGCACGCTTTTTCCCATTGATCACCTCCAGGCCACTTTGTACAGCCATGGTACACAACGTCCAGCAGACCAAAACAATGCGGGAAAACCGGGAAAAGCTGAAGGACACCGCCCAACCTAGGAAGGCACCAAACCGCATCTTCCGGAGGCCGATAGCCTGCTCAATTGTCCCTTGTTGGCAGCGGCCATAAAGCTCAGTTGTGGGATTTCGCACAAGTGTCAGCAGCCATCTGTTCACCTGGTATTGATTGTCAGCCAGAAGCCATCAATGCAGGCTCTGGGCTGGGATGGATTGAAAAGCTGTGTCAGCTGCGATTGCCTCAGGGTGAATGCATCAATGGAAATTGCTAGGAAACCTAGTACACATCTGAAGGAACCACTTTACAATGGCCTGAGTCATTGGGATTTTCATGGCCGCATGGAAGCCTGAGGGAATCGTGCCAGTGAGGCAAACTCTATGGTTCTCTGTGCCATACCTGCCCCTGTGTTTAAGGCAAGTAAGTTGGATGCCCTCTCAAAAAAGTTCATTTCTCATCTGAGAAATGCTGTTGTGGACAGCTGATTGAGATTCTACAGGGGTCTGTTGCTGATCTCTGAAACAAGCCAGATAGTAGAGAGTTTAAGAATACTGTTAGCTTGACAGCTATTGGCATGTGATGTCCTTCTGTTCCTTGTGGCCTGAGGCCATCCTCTAGGTTAGTGCACAATTTAGATACCATTTCCCTTCATAGGAGTCGCTGTCGCCTGCTCCGTTTCTCTGGTGTATTCAAGAAACTGATCCTTTGGTGGTACAGTCACTTCTGCAGGTCTCACCTTCTGGCTCCTCGTGCCACTCACCCAGCACCTCTACATCCCTAAGCAGTTGGATACTGCCTGTGTTGCTGCGCAGACTTCTCTTCATCACTGCTCCCGCCCATTTCTGAGTAGCTGGCCCTCGCTTCCCACTACAGCCACAATCACAAGCTCTTTGCATGCAGAAAAATCACCTAGCCCTTATTATGATCACGATTATGCAAAAATCAATTACCAGCCCACCCCGTCTTTCAGAACTCTCAACATGACAGTTTGCCTTCCTCAGTAGTAAGTCTGTAGCTATCAATGACCCCCTTTTAAACAAAAAATTAAATGGTTGATGCTTTACTCAATGCCAAGTGAGATCGTGAGGACCAAGCAGGCTCACTTGTCACATTAAAGGTGAGCGGAAATGGTGGGTCATGAAGTGGAGGCATGGGTCGTGAAGTTCGGGCAGCGTGGGACGCGAAGGTCAGCCGATGTGAGTCGTGAAGGTCGGCTGGCGTGGGTCCCGAAGGATTGCTGGTTAGTAAAAATGGGTCCCAGGCAAAAAAGTTTGGAAAACATTGCCCTAGCGGATCCTTAACTATGAGGTCATCAAGGGGATGGTGGAGGTCATGCAGACTCTAAGGGAGTTTGGGGAGTTTTCGGGCTATAAGCTCAATGTAGGGAAGAGTGAGCTCTTTGTATTACAGGCAGGGGACCAAGAAAGAGGGATAGGGGACCTACCGCTGAGGAGGGCGGCAGGGAGTTTTCGGTATCTGGGGATCCAGATAGCCAGGAGTTCGGGGGCCCTACATAAACTGACTCTGACGAGGTTGGTGGACCAAATGGAGGAGGACTTCAAAAGATGGGACATGTTACCGCTCTCGCTGGCGGGTAGAGTACAGTCGGTCAAAATGGTGGTCTTTCCGAGGTTTCTGTTTGTGTTTCAGTGCCTTCCCATCGTGATCACCAAAGGCTTTTTTAAGAGAGTAGGTAGGAGTATTATGGGGTTTGTGTGGGCGAATAAGACCCCGAGGGTAAGGAGAGGGTTCCTGGAACGCAGTAGGGACCGAGGAGGGTTGGCGCTGCCAAACCTAAGGAGCTACTACTGGGCAGCAAATGTGGCGATGATCCGCAAGTGGGTTATGGAGGGAGAGGGGGCGGCATGGAAGAGGATGGAGATGGCGTCCTGTAAAGGAACGAGCCTGGGGGCGTTGGTGACGGCACCGCTGCCGTTCTCGCCGTCAAAGCATACCATGAGCCCGGTGGTGGCGGCAACGTTAAGGATCTGGGGCCAGTGGAGACGGCACAGGGGTGCAGTGGGAGCCTCGGTGTGGTCCCCGATCAGGGGTAACCACCGGTTTGTCCCGAGGAAGATGGACGGGGGGGTTCCAGAGCTGGCATCGGGCGGGGATTACAAGAATGGGGGACCTGTTCATTGACGGGACATTTGCGAGCCTAGGGGCACTGGAGGAGAAGTTTGAGTTACCCCCGGGAAATGCCTTTAGATATATGCAGGTGAGGGCTTTTGTGAGGCGACAGGTGAGGGAATTCCCGTTGCTCCCGGCACAAGTAATTCAAGACAGGGTGATCTCGGGTGTATGGGTCGGGGAGGGCAAAGTGTCGACAATACACCAGGAGATGAAAAATAAATGGGAGGAGGAGCTGGGGAAGGAGATCGAGGAAGGTCTGTGGGCTGATGCCCTAGGTAGGGTTAATTCCTCCTCCTCATGTGCCAGGCTCAGCCTGATGCAATTTAAGGTGGTCCACAGAGCGCACTTGACGGGGGCGAGGTTGAGTAGGTTCTTTGGGGTAGAGGACAGATGTGGAAGGTGCTCAGGGAGCCCGGCGAACCATGTCCATATGTTTTGGTCATGCCCGGCACTGGAGGGGTTCTGGAGAGGAGTGGCGGGAGCAATATCTCAGGTGGTGAAAGTCCGGGTCAAGCCAAGCTGGGGGCTAGCAATATTTGGAGTAGTGGACGAACCGGGAGTGCAGGAGGCGAAAGAGGCCGGCATTCTGGCCTTTGCGTCCCTAGTAGCCCGGCGAAGGATCTTGCTAATGTGGAAGGAGGCAAAGCCCCCCAGCCTGGAGGCCTGGATAAATGATATGGCTGTGTTCATAAAGTTGGAGAGGATTAAGTTTGCCTTGAGAGGGTCTGCGCAGGGGTTCTACAGGCGGTGGCAACCGTTCCTAGACTATCTCGCGGAGCGTTAGAGGAAGGTCGGTCAGCAGCAGCAGCAACCTTCGGGGGGGGGTGGAGGGGACGTCCTGGGAGGGGGGGGGGGGAGGGGGGGGAAAGGGGGGACTGCCTGGGAGGGTGGATGAGCAAGAGATAACATGAAGGGTTGGGGAAACTGGCACGTACGGGTGAGGGCCAGTGTACAAAGCTGTGTAAATATATCATTTTGCCATGTATATATCTTGCTCTGCACGATTTCTCGTATTTTTTGTTACGGGGGGGGGGGGGTTATTGTTTGTAAGGGAGAAAAATTGTGTTAAAAAACTTTAATAAATAATTTTTTTAAAAACTATGAGGTCATCAATTAATCCCTCTTCATTACACAATTCCAAATCCAGAATAGCCTGCTCCCTGGTTGGTCCCACAGCATATTGTTCTAAGAAACAATCCCTATTGCATTCAATTAAATTTCCCTTGAGGCTACGCTTGTCAATTTGATTAATCTGGTCTATGTGTGTCTTAAAATCACCCATGATTATTGCCATACCCTTCTTACAAGCCCCCAGTATTTCCTGGTTTATACTGTGCCACACTGTGGAACCACTGTTTGGGAACCTATAGATTACTCCTACCAGGGACTTCTTCCCTTTGCTATTTTTTATTTATACCCAGACTGATTCCACATCTTCATTTCCAGTGTTTATATTATTTCTCATTACAGCACTGATCCCTTTCTTCACCAGCAAAGCTACACCACCTCCTTTTCCTTTCAGTCTATCTTTCCACAAATATTGAGAACCTTTGGATATTCAATTCCCAGGCCTGGTCTCCTTGCCACCATGTCTCTGGAATTGCCACCAAATCATACCCTTTTGTCTCTATTCGCGCCGTAACTCAATAATTTTATCCAAATGCTTTGTGCATTTAGGTACAAAGCTTTTAAATATGTTTTATTGTCAAATTTCCCTACTCTTTTATAATTCTTTGTTGCAAAAAGACATTCTGTCCCTTACCTTTATTTTCTGGAAACCATCCGCCACATTGCTAACCTGCACTCCTACAGCCTCCTTTCATTTTGGTTCAAGCCTCAATATTTATATGGCTGGTCACGTTTATGGTCAATGGTAACACACAGAATGTTAATGAGAGGAAACCCAGAGATGGTCATGCTGTTGAATGTAAAGAGTAAATGGTTAGATACTGTCTCTGGTTGAAGATGGTCATTGTCTGGCATTTATGTGGTGTGAATGTTGCTGTTTATCTGCTCAAGCCTGGATGTGGTCCAGGTCTTGTTATGTTTGGACCAGTTCATTGGGCTGAATTTGACATGAAGATGGTGGTTCTGCACCCACACCAATTTAAACATTGCCTGAGCCTATTTTACAGTTGTTGGGCTGTTAAGTGGCTCAGGCAGGTACTTTGTTCCCATCTGGGAGGAGGCCCACCTCTGAGAGCTTCTTGCAATTAAATAGCTGACAGCTCCATAGTCCCAACGGAACCCCAATAGCGGTGACAACTGCTCGGACTAGATCCAGCCCCCAATGACCAAGAGGCAGGACTCTAGATTAGAAGATTAATCAGGGATATGGCTATAGGCCCAAGCAATAGAGGTGGGGGACTTGAATTAGGAGGGCAGGTTGGGGTTAACATGTGGTGATGTGAGGTCTCAGGGAGGTAAATCCTTAATCCCTTCAGGGGGGCACAAAGTCCAGAGGGGCAGGTGGTTCTGGGGGATGATACCTCCTTTGATCACTGCCACATCATGTGGCAAGACCATAAGGTTAGCCCAGGAAGTCTTGTTGCAGGCTAAGAAGTAAGGAATTTAAAAGGTTATCAAAACTGTCTCCAGATTCTAAGAGAGGAGACCACCACTGGGTTTGAGGAGAACCTAGCAGGAGAAAGGGGCAATGGTGCTGTAACTATAGCAAGGAGAGTGGGTGTAGTGCAACAACGAGCCTCCATTTGGTACCAAATTGAATCGGGATCGCTGATCCACAGTAAGATTTTTTGGATATAAGCGGCCTAGTAATAAAACAATAAGTTCAGGAGGGCTATCCCTCTGGAGTACAACGCTGTGGATTCTGGGATTCTTACCTTCTCAAATAAAAGCAGATATTAATTTATCAGTAATAATTTGGGAGTTTATTCGGGAGGGCTTTGCCGAGCAAAAAAAGGAATGCCTGGACTCGATCACTCGGGTGGAGCAGAGACTGGATGCCCAAGATCGGACGGTCCAGAAGCTGGAGGAAATGGTAGCTGAGCATGAGGAACACCTAACTGCGCTGGAGGCGCTAGTGGGGCTGATGAAAGAGCACCAGAAAAGGCTGTAGGACAAGGTGGAGGAGCTAGAGAATAGGTCCCGCCGGCAGAACTTGAGGATCGTTGGCCTCCCTGAAGGATGTGAGGGAACGGACACAAGGGCTTATGTGGCAGATATGCTCGAGAAGTTAATGGGCGAGGGGTCGTTTTCTAGACCCCTGGAAATGGAGCATTTATTTCTTCGAGTGACTGGTTCTGTAACATAATGGAGATGAGGAAGATGACGGATGGCAGGTACTAAGTATCCTAAATAGCAAGATCCTGACCAGTATTTTGGGAGCCAGGAATATGCTCTATCATCACAAATAAAATAAGTCCCATTATAAGCAGAATACAACTAAATATCTTCTAAGTACCAATGATCTGAGAATGTTTTATTATTAATGATGTTACGTATGCCTGTTATTATTGAGGACCATTTAATTCTTTGTAATAAATCTTGCGTACATTTATAGGCTGTGTTAATGTCTAAATAATTAGTACAAACACTTTTGCCCATTTTCATCCCTTTAGAGTGATTACTAATGAGGCATATTGATCCTTTTTGTTTAATATTAGTTGCGAGGCTAATATATTGAGGATTATTGTTAGGGTTATATTTAAGTTGGTGCCATCCTGAAAAGGTGTTTAGTCGATAGCCTGCAGATTTCCATAAATTAATAAGTTTCTGTAAATAAATCCTGTACCTTCCTGTTTCACATGAATATGCTCCAGAACGGACCACTACAGAGCGAGGGACACTCTGATAGATGTACCATTCTGCTGTTTCTGAAGCATTAAAGGGAATAGTTAAGAAGGGAATACCCTCTCCTGAGTTAGTAGGGGTAGCAATGCATACCCAACAATTGGAAATATTGAAATTTTTAGCATATATCTTAGATGTGTAAAGGAATGTCTTCTTATTCAATTCTGGTACAACATTTACAAAGCCAATCAAATAACTGAAAATGAATATTACGGTAAACATTTTACAGATCTTAATATGTGATGCGTGGATCCAACTTTTCTTTCCTTAGCATTGCTTAAAACATTGATATACGGATTTAAAAATTGATATCATGATTACATAATTCAGTAATAAACAATTTATAATAATAATTTCATGACTACAAATAAAATGCTTATACAGTAAAATAACTGAAGTTGAGTATATGATTTAGTAATAAATGGTAAGACTTCCGGTTGCGGCGATGCCTTGCTAGCTGCACGTTTCGGCGGCTCCAGCTCCCGACGGACCTTCGGGCTCTTTTAAGAGCCCCAACGGGAAATTTTGGGGCGACGCAACCCGGTGTGGGGTGAGTGAGTAGGGAGTCCCCCCCCAACGAAGGAGGAAAATATCGGCGGCGGCGGCTGCAGCACGAGGAATCGTCGACGAAAGGGACAGAAAGGGAGAAGACACAAGATGGCGGCGGAGAAAGCTCAGGCGACATGGGTGCCCGAGCAAGACGAATTTTTGAGACGGTGTGTGGAGCTACTAAAGAGGGAGGTGCTGACCCCAATGCTACAGGCAATTGAGGGGCTCAAGGAGGCACAAAGGACCCAGGAGACAGAGCTCCGCGTGGTGGAGCAGAAGGTGACGGATAATGAGGACGAGATCCTGGGCCTGGCGGTCAAAACACAGACGCACGAGGCACTCCATAAAAAGTGTATTGAAAGGATCGAGGCCCTAGAAAACAGAGCGCGAAGGAAGAACCTTCGGATACTGGGTCTCCCTGAGGGAGTGGAAGGAGCGGACTGTGGAGCTTATGTAAGTACGATGCTAAGCTCATTGATGGGTGCTGAGGCCCCTGCGGGCCCCTTGGAGGTGGAGTGGGCACATCGGATCCCGGCGAGAAGACCAAAAGCGGGAGAACCACCCAGGGCGACAATCGTGCGATTTCACCGCCTTAAAGATAGAGAAGAGGTCCTGAGATGGGCTAAAAAGGTGCGGAGTAGCAGATCCTGGTACACCCGTACCACTGCATTCTCCCATGGCGATTTCTTAGACCGAGGGCCAGGGAGTTCTCCTTCTTCTCCCATGTCCATAAAGTGGGATAGATTTTTTTGTTTTGGGAAGGTCGTTGACCTCAAGGGTGGAAGAAGCTGAGTATTCAGCCATAGCGGTTTCGGACCATGCCCCACACTGGGTGGACCTGGAACTTGGAGAGGAAAGGGAGCAGAGAGCACTCTGGCGATTAGATGTGGGATTGATGGCGGACGATGGAGTGTGTGGAAGAGTGCGGGGGTGTATTGAGAGATACCTGGAGGTCAATGACGACGGGGAGGTCCGTGTGGGAGTGGTATGGGAAGCACTAAAAGCGGTGGTCAGAGGAGAGCTGATCTCCATTGGGGCCCACAAAGGGAAAACAGAGGCCAAGGAAAGGGAAGGATTACTGGGGGAGATTTTAAGGGTGGATAGGGAATTTGCAGAGACCCCGGAGGAGGGACTGTACAGAGAGAGGAGACGACTCCAGACGGAGTTTGACCTCCTGACCACCAGAAAGGCGGAGGTGCTGTGGAGGAAGGCACAGGGGAGGAGGTATGAATATGGGGAAAAGGCTAGTCGCCTGCTGGCTCATCAGTTGCGAAAGAGGACAGCGGCGAGGGAGATAGGGGGAATTAGAGATGAAAAGGGAGCCACGGTGTGAAGAGCAGGGAAGATAAATGAGGTGTTCAAGACCTTTTATGAGGGACTGTATAGGTCTCAACCCCCAGAGGGAGAGGAGGGGATGCGACAGTTCCTGGATCAATTGAGGTTCCCGAGGGTGGAGGAGCAGGAGGTGGAAGGCCTGGGGGCACCGATTGGGGTGGACGTGGTTATTAAGGGGGTGGGGAACATGCAAGCAGGGTAGGCTCCGGGACCAGACGGGTTCCCGGTGGAATTTTATAGAAAGTATGTGGATTTGTTGGCCCCGTTGTTGGTGAGGACGTTCAATGAGGCCAGGGAAGGAGGGACTTTACCCCCGACAATGTCGGAGGCGACGATATCGCTAATTTTGAAGAGGGATAAAGATCCGTTGCAGTGCGGGCCCTATAGACATATTTCATTATTGAATGTGGACGCCAAATTGCTGGCAAAGGTACTGACATCGAGGATAGAGGATTGAGTCCCGGGGGTGGTGCACGAAGACCAGACAGGGTTCGTAAAAGGGAGACAACTGAATGTTAACGTGCGACGACTATTAGGGGTGATAATGATGCCCCCAGTGGAGGGGGAGGCAGAGATAGTGGCGGCAATGGATGCAGAGAAGGCATTTGATAGGGTGGAGTGGGAGTATTTATGGGAGGTGTTAAGGAGGTTTGGGTTCGGGAACGGGTTTATTAGCTGGGTCAAACTTCTTTATGGGGCCCCAACGGCAAGTGTGGTCACGGGTCGGCAAAGATCGGAGTATTTCCGATTATATAGGGGAACAAGACAGGGATGCCCGCTATCTCCACTGTTGTTCGCGTTGGCAATTGAACCTCTGGCCATGGCGTTGAGAGACTCCAGGAAATGGAGAGGGGTGATTCGAGGGGGAGAAGAATACCGAGTCTCGCTATACGCGGATGACCTACTGTTGTATGTGTCGGACCCAGCGGGGGGGATGATAGAGGTTATGCGGATGTTGAGGGAGTTCGGAGATTTCTCGGGATATAGGCTCAACATGGGGAAGAGTGAACTATTTGTGATACACCCAGGGGACCAGAGTAGAGAGATAGAAGGCCTGCCTCTAAGGAAAGTGGAAAGAAACTTCCGATACCTGGGGATTCAGATCGCCAGGAGCTGGGGAACCTTGCACAGACTTAATCTGACACGATTGGTAGAACAAATGGAGGAGGACTTCAAGAGGTGGGACATGCAGCCTCTGTCGTTGGCAGGCAGAGTGCAGGCAATTAAGATGATGGTCCTCCCGAGGTTCTTATTTGTATTTCAGTGTCTCCCTTTACTAATCACTAAGACCTTTTTCAAAAAAATAGACAGGAGCATCACGAGCTTCGTGTGGGCAGGGAAAGTCCCGAGGGTAAGGAGGGGGTTGCTACAACGTAGCAGGGACAGAGGAGGATTGGCGCTACCGAATTTGGGCGACTACTATTGGGCCGCCAATGTGGCGATGATTCGTAAATGGATGATGGAGGGAGAGGGAGCGGCGTGGAAAAGACTGGAGAGAAAGTCCTGTAAAGGGACGAGCTTAGAGGCGCTGGTGACGGCGCCGCTACCGTTCTCACCAAAAAGGTTTACCACGAACCCGGTGGTGGCGGCAACATTGACTATCTGGGGACAATGGAGGCGACAGAGAGGTGTGCGGGGAGCCCTGGTGGGGTCCCCAATCAGGAACAACCATAGGTTTGCCCCAGGAAGAATGGTTGGAGGATTTCAGAGCTGGCACCAGTTGGGAATTAGGAGGGTGGGAGACTTATTTATAGATGGGACGTTTGCGAGCTTGGGAGCATTGGAGGAAAAGTATAAGTTGCCCCGGGGAAACTTCCTTAGATATATGCAGGTGAGGGCGTTCACTAGACAACAGGTGAGGGAATATCCGCTGCTCCCGGTACAGGGGATTCAGGACAGAGTGCTTTCGGGGGCATGGGTCGGAGAGGGCAAGGTGTCAGAGATATACCGAGAGATGAGAGAAGAGGGGGAGGAGTTGGTGGGCGAACTAAAAGGAAAGTGGGAAGAAGAGCTCGGGGAGGAGATAGAGGAGGGTATGTGGGCTGATGCCCTAAGCAGGGTAAATTCCTCTTCCTCATGCGCCAGGCTTAGCCTGATTCAATTCAAGGTGCTACATAGAGCACACATAACGGGAGCAAGACTGAGCAGGTTCTTTGGAGTGGAGGACAAGTGTGGGAGGTGCGGCGGAAGCCCGTCAAACCATGCACATATGTTTTGGTTGTGCTTGGCACTGGAGGGGTATTGGAAGGGAGTGACGGGAGTGATTTCCAAGGTGGTGAAGGCCCGGGTCAAACCAGGCTGGGGGCTAGCTCTGTTTGGAGTTGCGGATGAGCCGGGAGTGCAGGAGGCGAAAGAGGCCGACGTTGTGGCCTTTGCGTCCCTAGTAGTCCGGCGTAGGATTCTACTCATGTGGAAGGAGGCGAAACCCCCCGGACTGGAGGCCTGGGTAAACGATATGGCGGGGTTCATAAAACTGGAGCGGATAAAGTTTGCCCTGAGAGGATCGGCTCAAGGGTTCACCAGGCGGCGGCAGCCATTCCTCGACTACCTGGAGGAACGTTAGAGGGAAGATAGATGACCAGCAGCAGCAACCCAGGGGGGAGGGGGGGGGGTGGAAGTTTTAGTTTATGTTAAATGATTAGATTACCATGTTGATTAACCATTTGTTTATTGTTAAACTTTCTTTTCTGTTATGTTTGTTCTGTAAGGGGAAAAAAATTTTGATCGAAAAAATTTCAATAAAAACATATTTTTTTAAAAAGTAATAAATGGTAAAATGATTATCAAAATTGATTATGTAATTTAGTGATAAATTATCAATAATAATTCACTAATAAATGAATAATAATGCAGTAAATAATAGTTCAACAGAAACTTTCCATTTTGATGTTATTGGCTAGTGGTGCATATGAATTAATATGAACCATGTGGATTGGTGGGGCACTATGGGTAGGCATGCATTAGCCAAAGTATCTGATCAGCAACATTAGTACGTAAATGATAAGTCCAAATATGCAAAATAGGAAAAGTCCCTTCATGATGTTAATTCCTGTGCTACCCCAATAAGTGTAATCAAAGGGTTGGTCAAGTTTTTTTTAAACTTTGTATTGTTTGTGAATTGCCAAGTCTTTGACATCTTCTGTATTAAACACAAAAGCCTGTTGAAAGGGTTAATTTTCCTGCAGAGACAAAAGAGGGCATATAGTGGGTGGATAAATAACTTGGAATGATGCCATTTGTATCTCTAAACGTTTTTTTATATTTGTCACTCAAATGGACTGGGAGTAAAAGTTGGATTGCTGCCAAATTCCCATTATCAAGTGTCTTAGAACGATGTGTTCTCTTGGAACATAGATTTGCCTTTAATAAAAATTGTGGTTTTTTAAAAAAATCAGCTTCCACATTGTCTGAAGTTTTAATTTTCAAGTTAATTTTAAACATTTATTTTGAAATATCAAACACAATAACTTATTGAATATATGATTGAACCAATCTTGCGCTGAATGAATGAACTTGGTTTTCTGTAGATGAATTCGCCGGCTGTTAAAGGAAGCACAGCTAACAAGATTTGTTCATTTCTTAAAATTAATAAAGCAACATTCAAAATAATGACAATTTTCTCAAATTAACAGTTCTTGGCAACTTTTTAGCAATACGTGACTTGGGGCGTAGCCCTGTAGCCAGGAGGGGGGCCTTCATCGTAAGAGACCAGTTTGTAATCATGAAATCTGAAACTCGCAAAATGGCCATCTTCAACACGAGAAAGGAATTTTCTGGAATTCTTTATCGAAGTGAGTATAGGGGTCGGATTTGTCATTAACTGAGGAGGAGAAGCAACGATTGATGTGCTATTTTTAGCAGTTACTGTTTTGGACTGAGGCTGAGGTCTGAGCAGGATCAAGTTTAAAGCTGCAGACAGTTCTGGTTTTAAATCAGTGACAAAATGGGTTTTTGATAGATCTTTTGAATGGTTTAAAAACCAGGCTGTTGACTTTATCACTTCAACGCCAAGCTGTTTGGTGCTTGAAGGGTTAAGTTGTATTACACTTTGTTTGCCACTAGGCTTGTTGCTTAACCGAATAGGCTTTTCTTGTTTAAAAATCTCACAGTCTATTAAAGCTGCCATGAGAGGCTTTTGGATCAGGGCCAGCAGCATTTTGTTGTCGGTCTCAGAGAAAGATAATGGTTTGTTCTGGGGTAAAAGGGTCCTTTATCCCGGAACAGACAGATAGTTCATTTGGCCATCCTCCCCCTGTGAACTTCGATCAGTGTATTCATTGTTTTCATGTCAGTAGCACCTTGCAATAATGTAGGATTTGGTTTAGGTATCACTGGTATATCTTGGGCCTTAGCTAAAATCATTTCAACTCGTCCCGTTGGTGGCGCGGTTTGCTTTGGAGAGTTCAGCGGATTTTTTAATGACAGATTTGAAGGCTTTTGAGCTGTTAATTTGTCTGTCAGTAATTTGTTGTGACATTTCATGGTATCCATGTCACTTTCCAAAATACATTTTTCCTCAAGTAACTGGCAATTTTGACTTTTAAGACCATCATTTTCTGATGTTAACTGTTGAAGTTTGGATTCAGAGTCAGTATTTTTCTTTTGGAGTTCATCAATTTGAAATGATTGTTGTTGAACTTTAAGGTTTCATTTTCCAATAATGTTTCAATCTGATCACACTGTTCAAGTTTAGATTTTGCATCTTGTAATTCTTCAACAACTGCTGCTAGTTGGTCTTTAGTGGACTTAAGGTCATGATCGAATTTAGTTTTTGCGATTGTCTCTTGATGTTTTTGGAGCTGTGCCATTACTGCAAAAGACCATTTCATACGTTTTCCCCTATTTAAGCGCGTGGTTTTTCCCCATGCCTTCTTGATATTATCAAAGGACCACTGCCCTTTGGGGATATCATATTTTGACTCAATTTTTGTGGCAACTTCAGACAGTCCAAATTGTCTACAAATCAAAGATCTAAGATCATCCAATATATCGTCAATAGAGACATCCGGTACAGCGCGATGTCCCTTGGACGTTCTGGGAAGTAGTTTTCTACCATTTGAAGATCCTGAATCTATTTTAGGAGTCATGTCCACCATAAACTCAGCCTTACACTCAATTATTTGGTCGTCAACTATGTGTAATCTGTGTGCACTACCGTGACTATTTTTTCAGTCACTTTTTATTTTAGTTTCAATGACCGGCACCCGATTGAATTAACACAGTCTATAACAAGGTCCTTTCTAGGGGCCGAAGCACAGCTTGATGCGGCTTTAAGACTTTTAATGGGTGAAAAAGATGTTTCTTACCCCAGTCTAGCCGTTTTTCTTTGGGTCTTCCGTCCTTCTGGTCTTTCTTCGGTCCTCTGATTTCTTCCTGGCTGGCCCCTCCCCTTCTGCCGACTACGCCAATTGAAAGAGATCTACCATGTGGATCTAGTGGCACTTGCGAACTCTAAAACTCAGTAGAAATTTGAGTTAACACTTCTCGGGTGTAAATAAGAATTGTTTATTGTCTTCTATTTGATCACAATTGAGAATCACTTAAATCTTATTCTCTAATAAGTCCAGCATGCAAAAGGACTCAAAGAGAAGTAATTCGTACACAATTTAACTTTCAAATGATACAGAAATGATTTTCTTGCTTACAGCAAACAGCTTGCATTTACTTCAAGAGTTAGAGTGGAAAAGTGAAAATGTAGAGATAGAGAATAGTTTAGATCAAAGTAGAGAATGATCCAGGATAAAGATGGCCGTACGGACTAACACGGTTATACAAAATCAAACAGTCTTTAGCCATCTATCTACACCCCTATGTAATCCTAATTGGTTTGGGTTAAAATCAAATGAGTTTGATTTGACGGTTAGCTGTCAGTCTTTAATGTGCAACATTAACTTGAAGTGTTTCATAAATGAATTCTTGTATGTGTAATGGTATGCGATTCTATGCTGTTATCGCGACCTGCTTGAACTGACTTCTTGCTAACCTAGCTGTTATCAACATTGAGAACAATGGTGCCTTGATACTACCATGTCGTTGCTATGCTGTTGCCATAGAGCCTGCCCTGTCCTTGGACACTGTCTTGTCAAAGTGTTTGTTTTAATCTATCAGGTTATTCTGTGTTTCTGTTGAATTATGTGTTTTTATGTTGTAGAATTTGTGCTGTGTCATGCTGTTTTGTAAGCTGTATGTTTTGAGATGACCTGAGGTCATGAGTGAATTTAAAATGGGTATTTAGTAAGACAGAGGCTTAATATTTAGCTATCTTTTACCTCTTGGGTGTGTTAGAAAACAGTTGGCTTCTACAGGGTGAAAGTACCTCCTCATGCACCATCTTGTGGAACATGTCCAAAAACATTCTCTTTTCTCTTAGGGGTTGGTTTAGCACAGTAGGCTAAACAGCTGGCTTGTAATGCAGAAAAAGGCCAGCAGCGCGGGTTCAATTCCCGTACCGGCCTCCCCAAACAGACGCAAGAATGTGGCGACCAGGGACTTTTCACAGTAACTTCATTGAAGCCTACTTGCGACAATAAGCGATTATTATTAAGAAATACTGAGTAGGGGTGCGCTCAATCCCCTCACAAAATTAACATGTTGTCTTCTGGATCTGTTCCCCAGGTCATTCAGCTTAGCTGTTAAAGTTCTGTTAACTTCGACTACAGAAGCAAGGTCGGACTCAGAGAGGTGATCCTATCACTATAGTTCGACAATGCCTACTCCATGTCCTTAATTGTGGCTCAATGAGCTTCGACAGTTTTGCTGGTGGTTTCAAGAACTAAATGAATAGGGGCTAAGGCCTCCTCAATTGATCTTTTATGATCCGCCAACGAGCTTTGTTGGTATTTTTAGAGCTCAATCGCCACAATTTTGGTGAGAGCTTCGGCCGTTAGTGGAGTCTTGCCTCCAGCTGGTCTCAGAGGCTGAATAGTTAGTTGATGGGATTCGGACCAATTCTTTTTTTGGCTTTGCCTCCCATGGGCATCTCCGAGATGAGCAAACTATGTACAGCCAAATTTCAGGGACTGGATTCTCCGTTTCAGGGACTATGTCCCCTCGCCATCGTGAGAACTGTGGCCTTTTACATCAGAAAAACTTGCGCCAAAGGCCACATATTCACAGCCCCACAGGGGGCTAGCAGGGAGCCGTCGTGAATCTCACAGCTCCAGCTGCAAATACGTCCATCCCACACTTCCGGGTTAGAGGCCGCACATGCGCACGGCGGTGGCCTCCTGCGGCCGCGCAGTGCTCCATGGCGGACTCAGACCGCGGAGCTTGACCGCACAAATAGTGCCGCCGATCGGCCGCACGCCCGACCCGGACCGCCCGCTCAAAAATACCCCGGTCCCGACTGAGTCCCCAGCAGCCACGCGAGTATCCCGAACGGCAGGACCATGAGTGGTCCACGCCGTCGGGACTTCGGCCAGTCGGGGGCGGAGAATAGCGGGCCGGGCCTCTGGCAATGGCCACAGGTATGGAGTACGCCGCCTTTCGGGGCCGGAGAATCGAGGAACCGGTGCCGGTCCCGATTCCATGTGTGGAACTGGATTCTCCATCCCGGCGCCGATCACGATTTCAGCGTCGGGGTGCGGAGAATCCAGCCCCAGGATTTCCCGAGATGTTAAAGGCAAATGCCGCTGTGATAAAGGGTAAAGAGGTCAGGTTTCCAGCGGGTGCCACTTTATGCAGTCAAGAGACTTAGCCAAACCACAAGAGGGGGAGCAAAATACAGTAAAAGGAAATTATATATATTTAAAAATAGGCAGCAATCTGGATTAGTGCTCGCATTCCAGAGTGAAACTAGAAGAAAGCTGCAGCAATGGGTCCATAACTGACACCATAAAACATGGAGGCCGAGCGTGACTGAACAAAATAAAAAGTTTTAAAACAGTTTTTCCAAAATCACATTCCATTCGATTCTAAAGCTTAAAAAAGCAAACAGTTCGTTCAAATTACTTGTCTTGAAGGTTTTCTATGGAGAGAATACATTTTTTTTAAAGGCTCCATCAGTGCAACAGGGAGCCTGCCAAAAATTTGCAAGCATGGCAAAAAAACAAGGGAGAAATAAAAAGGCACCTGTAGAGCCATCTTGAAAAAGAAAAGAAAATTAAATATGTGCTCACCTGTTATGAGGACCTGCCATGGATACTAAATAAAACTACCAGACCAATTGAGGCTAAGGCAAGGGGCAAATCAAACCCAAAAGGCAAATCAAACCCAAAATCGGGCATCATGGAGAAGAATATTTTTTAGATTACAGGAGTACATCAAGAGGGCAGCACAGTGGCACTATGGTTAGCATTGTTGCCTAAGCGCCAGTGTTCAATTCCAGCCTTGGGTGACTGTGTGGAGTTTGCACTTTCTCTCCGCGTTGCGTGGGTTTTCTCTGGGTGCTCCGGTTTCCTCCCACAGTCCAAAGATGTGACAGTTAGCTGGATTGGCCATGCTAAATTGTCGCTTAAGTGTCTAAAAGATTAGGTGAGGTTACAGGGATAGGGTTGGAATTGGGCCTAGGTAGGGTGCTCTTTCAGAGGGTTGGTGCAGACTCGATGAACCAAATGGCATCCTTCTGAACATTACGGATTCTATAATTTATAATCTCTATAATCATGTAAGAAATCAGTACAAATTAATATGTTTTCATACTTCTTTGATGTATTTGCTGATTAAGTTATCCTAATTCAGCCATTGAGGAATCCTCAGCAATCTTTGATGACATATTAAAAACCTTTGACAAATATTTTATTCACCAAGTCGTGGAGAGCAGAGACCTTAAAAAGAGGGATAGGTCACCCCAGTGAAGCAACAGAAGGGAAAAGCACAATACCCAACAAAACCACATGATAGAGAACTATGTGGAAGTCTTTAAAATATATCTTTTTGATAATCCCCAAACATTATAGGAACTATAGCAGCAGGTGGCAGTGTGGAACAAGCAGCCAGCTGTGAATGAAGCAAGGCTACCTGATATAATCCAAAAGAAACAAAATCTACAAAAGGAAAATGAGATGAGATCATAAAATGTTCATATCAAAGCAGAATTGGACAACTTGAAACCAGATTCAAGCAGAGTATGTACCTTCAAACTGAAGTCTTCAATGGACCAAACTACTCCGGATCTGGACAAACAAATTTCTGAGGTGTCATAAAGGTACAAAGAGGCTTTGAAAGAAACAGAAAAGGTTGAATATTAAGAATAATGCAATAAAGGAAAATCTGAATTGTGTGCAGACTCAGTACATATCCTCAGAAAAGCACAAAGAGGAAATAACAACTCTGAATTCCATTTCTGGGAAATCAAAGCAAGAATTGGAAAACCCCAACCAGAAGTACAGCCAGGCACAACAATAGGCAGTAAATGTACTCAGACGTCACTATCTTAAAAGAGTCTTTGAAGAATCAACATGTGCCCCTAAATCTGAAAATCAAGGAACTAGAAGGAAAAATACTGGATGCCTCCAACTTGCTGAGAGAGCTATTAGTTGTTGAAAAATGAATTTTTGGTTGAAAATTCAATTGGCTTTTCATTTTATCAAGAAGCTACTAATGAAGACTGAATTCATTGACACTAGGAGTCCAGGAGCAAAGAAATGGGTTGCTGATGTACGGGGGCAACAGCAGAAATTGGGTGTTTTCTACTTTAAAAAAAAAACTATGTGCATTACCGGAAGCTACTTGACAGGAGTTGTAAGGCAGTACAGACCAAAACTTGAGCAGGGGTGGAGTGAAGTGGGAATTGAATCCAGTTGGACAACTCAGACCAGCCCTACTGGAAGGGAGCAGTTAGGCTTGGGTGTAAGAGGAAGGCAATGTAGGCAAAGCTGCAGTGTAAGTGGGACACGGAGTATGTGTGGGCTTATTAGAGTCGGAGGCTTGTGAAGACCTAGGTATACTGACATCAGAATTCTGTAAATGTGACGGCAGAAATAACCTCTCAACCATTTTATTTCGAGGATATTATGATGATCCACTCAACTCAAAATTCACAACATTTGAAGTAATACTATTATGAATCTCAATCTGATTGTGAGTAAAAAGTACCATAGCAGCTATAGCTTGAAGGATTTCCATTAATTAAGCTAAAAAATAAATCCAAGTTATGATTGGTGCGTAATGTAGAAAATAACTCAATAGAAAAGAAAAAACACTAAACCCATGTGTAAGAAGAAAGTTTACTGACAACTTTACAGTCAGGATGCAAACAACATACGTTTTGCTATATTTGTAAGTTAGCAGTGCATGCCACGGGAAAGTAGGGCAATGGAATTGATCTGCTCTGACAAAGAGCTAACAGAGGTGATATGGACCATATAGCTTCTCTCTCAGGGTTTACAATCTGAAATCTAAATGTAACCCCCACGGGCGGGATTTCACGGATCCGTTAGCCAAATCCCATCATGGTTGAAAAATATGGCGAGAGGCCAAGAACAGGATTTGCACCAGCAAGATTTCTGATCGCAATCTTCCTGTGTCCTCCCCGATGATGTGATCAGTTTCACGCCCAGGAAGGGCACAAACCTGATTTGCATCAATTTGAATGAAGCATCATAATGTACTTAGCAAAATTAAAGTTGAATCTTCAGGCCTCACTGAATCTTCCTACCCAACAGCGGCCAGGAATTACTCCTGATTTCTTTAAACGGAGGGAGGAAGGAGATGTGCATCCCTCTCCACCTAGTACCAGGGAGTCCAAAGGGACAAAGCCCGCTGCCCAGCTTGAGATGGGGGGGTGGAGAGAGAGAGTTCAAGGATGTTTGGGTGGTGAATGGCTGGTGCGTGTTGCCTTGAAGCCTGTGCCTGTTGTTTAAACATTGTTTAGAGCACTGTCAGTCTGCTGCTTGTGTTGTTTTTCAAGTTCAATGAGTGCTGAGTTAGTTGGCTTTATTGGCATGGAGATATAGGGCACCTATTGCCGCTGGGCTCATGAGGAGGAAGGATGTGAAGTGGGAGGAAGGATTGAAGGAAGTGGGCCTAAAGGGCTGGGTGGTTGAGACACTGAAAGAGAAGGCAGCATGGTGCCCAGCCTGTGGGGGAGGGGAGGGGGTGCAGTTGGTGGAATGGAGTGGCTGTCCATGAGTTTTAAGTGTAAAGCCCTGACAGCAATAAGATCTCAGGATGATGCAGCCTTAGCAAGAAGGTGCCTATTATCCTTGCCTATCCCTGATACAGTAAATAGTTGTGCCCTCTAACATTCCTCAGACTCATGCCCGTTAAACTAAATGGTCCTCATGAGTTAAGCCTTATCAGCTGCCCACAATCTCAAAGTGAAGGAGAGGGGTGACAACTCATGGTTCAAGGATAAACACTTGGGTGCACGGGATCAGGAGGGACTGTGTCTTCATAAGTGCTGGACCCTATTGCCTGCCATTCAGCATCCATTAGCCCTCAAGGTGGACAGAACCATCAATTGACCCTGCCCATGAGGGATGGGCAACTATTGAAACCGCCTATCAGAACCCCCAGTGATGTTGAGTTTAAGGGAAGAGACAACTAGATAGGAGGACAGAGGCAACCCTTACGGGGTTGAGAGCATTGAGTGGGGCAGGTCAAGCAATGGAGATGGAAGGGCACCCGAGATGTGAGTGAATGGTAGCCACCGTCTAAGGTGTAGGACTGGCTGCTTCCAGGACCGTAAGGACAATGGGTATGGGAGGTACTGAAATTAAGCGACACCAACCTAACCTCTCATTCTTTCAATTTCTCTCTCACATCCTTTGTAGCTGACCAATAAAGCTCACTATGAGCCACTGGAGCTGGCAATTCTGCTAATTACAGCAGTGGAGGAGCATCGGGTGCTCGTGGGGCCCCTGAGTTACTCCAGAGGTCAGAGAGTAAGTGGGAGTGAGCTCCAGAAGCTTCAGCGGCATGTGGCGCTGCCAGTCCTGGAGGCCCACCATTGTCTGAACCACAGTGCTGAGCCCCTCAGCCATGATCCTCATGGACTGAGCCATGCTTCGGAGTTCAGCAGTCATGGATCTGACATCTTATCCCAGGCTTTCTGCTGCGGCCGCCACCCTAGCAGTATTGGCCTGGGTGCCACACATCACCAGCAACATCTCCTCCAACAGGAGTCTTTGGGACTCCTCCATTCGGCCTTGTAATTCCAGAAGTATTGCTGACAACCCCTTCTGGTATTCCCGGCACTGCCAGTGCATTTGAAGCAGCTGACGGATGAACATGTCCAGAGGCACGGCACCTGACTGGGGCACAGCTGTGTCCTGGCAACCAACAGACCCTCTGACTGTCTGATCCCTGAGACTTTACTGCCTTCACCTGATGTTGCGTCAGAAGCAGTCTGGTGCTCACCAGAAAGTGACCCAGAAGCCTGCCTGGGTGTGTGTGTCTGCGATGGATGGATGTTGCACATGACGTTTCATGTGTCATCCTCCGAGATCTCCTCCGAGGTGCTTTCAAAGATGGGCGGTGGGGCACTACTGGTTGGTGGGCCAGGCTCATAGGCAGGACATCTTTTTAGTACATGGCCTGGTCAAGTATTTGGACAAGAAAGTACTCATTTGAGACTGATGATCTAGATGAAGGTGCAGCAGTTCCTTACTTTTCTCACATAGGCCAATCTCTCTCTCCGTGTAGGCCCGTTCCTGTTCCTCCCCTGCGAGCTCCATGGCCCTTTCCTCGAATGGAGTCAGGATCCTCAGCTCAGGCATCCCACCTCCCATTTGCTCTCTCTTGGCGATCTTCTCCTACAGGAACACAAATGGGGATAATGTGAACTGGCTGCCTGGCAGATCAGAGGTCAATAACAACTGGCATGATTGGGTACTGCTCCTAAGCAGGAAGGGGTTCTGCTGAGTGCTGTAGGTCAGTGTGGGGAAGGGGGGGGGGGGGTGATTTAAGGATGATGCCAGAAGGTGCTGTGGGTCTGGAGTCACATGTAGACCAGACCAGATAAGGATGGCAGATTTCCTTCCCTAAAGGACATTAGTGAACCAGATGGGTTTTTATGACAATCGACATGGTCATCACTGGACGTTTCATTCCAGATTTTTATTGAATTTGAATTTCACCATATGCAGTGGTGGGATTTGAACCTGGGACCCCAGAATACTCTGTGTCTCTGGAATTCTAGTCCAGTGACAATACCATTATCCCCCACCTCCCCTACTTGTTGGCAAGTAGGAAAAAGCTGCAGACAGAATTTGAGCTATTGTCAACAGACAGAGTGGCAGGCTAGTAGCAACGCTCAAGGGACATGTTTTGTAAGTACGTGGAGTAGACCAGTCATCTTTTAGCTCACCAGCTAAAGTGACAGGCGGCTTCCCGCGAGATTGTACAAGTACATAACTTTACCGGCAGCCTAGTTTCCGCCCTAAAGACCCAGCACAATGTGGATCGTATCGACCTATCTCACTCCTAAATGCTGATGTTAAAAGTGCCAAACGTGCTGGCGCTTTGGCTGGAGCCCTGCCTCCCAGAGGTGATCTCGGGGGATCAGACAGGCTTTGTTAAGGGTCGACAATTGTCGCTTACTAAACGTTGTCCTTTTCCCCTCTCCAGTTCCCGAATTGAAGGTGACTGTTTCTCTTGATGACGAAAAGGCATTTATAAGAGTGGAGTGGGAGTATCTGTTCGAGATTCTTGGGAGGTTTGGATTTGGCCACAAGTTTATTTCCTGGATTCAACTACGGTATAGAGCCCCCTGTGCTAGTGTTTGTACGAATGCCCTGAACTGTGATTACTTCCTATTGAATAAGGGCACAAGACTGTCCCCACTGCTGTTTGCTTTGGCAATAGATCCACTCGCTATAGCGCTGAGGTCCTCTAATAGCTGGAATGGGAATGGGCTAAATCGGGGCGGGATGAAGCATTGGGTGTCCCTGCACGTGGATGACCTACTTTATATTACGGACCCAGTACCTATATTGACAAGATAATGAAGCTGCTTAGGAGTTTTGGCTCCTTAAGTTGAACTTGGACAAGAATGACTGTTTGCTGTTGAACCCCCAGAGAAGGAGAGCCCAGCTGGGGATGCTACCTTTACGCCTTGCCGAGGCTAGCTTTTGTTATCTGGGGGTCCAGGTGGCCCACAATTGGCACTAATCTGAGGAATTATTAGGAGAACATTAGGGCTAAAGGAACTATTAGGGCTAATGGAGTGCATTGGCATGATGCAGTTGGGCAAGGCGCTGGGGCTGGACGGCTTCCCGGTGGAATTTTATAAGCAGTTTGAGACGGAGTTGGCCCCCCACCTTCTAGGTATGTTCAATGAAGGGGTAGATTTTGCTGATCCCAAAAAAGGGGAAGGGTCCGCTGGAATGTGGGTCCTATAGGCCCATCTCGCTGCTGAATATGGACATGAAAGTCCTGGCAAAGGTATTGGCAAGAAGGTTGAAGGGGTGTGTACCAGAGGTGGCCTCGGAGGACCAAATGGAGTTTGTGAAGGGGAGGCAACTTTCTAGTAACATTAGGAGGTTGCCAAACATAATTATGACCCCGTCGGGGATGGCGTGTACCAGAGGTGATAGTGTCAATGGACGCAGAGAAGGTTTTTGACCAGGTAGAGTGGAGGTATTTGTTTGAAATCCTGTGGGGGCTTGGTTTGGGCCGAGGTTTGTGGCATGGGTTCGGTTGACCCCCAAGACAAATGTGTGAACAAATGAGACAAACATGGGGTATTTTGGGGTGCACAGGGGAATGAGTCAGGGGTGTCCACTGTCCCCACTACTGTTCGCACTGGCATTGAGCCCTTGGAAATGGCACTTCGGGTCTCGGCTTAGTGGCGAGGGATTGAGGGGGACAAGGAGCACTGAGTGTCACTGTATGCTGATGTCCTGCTGCTGTTTGTGATGGACTCATTAGAAAGCATGGGCAGAATCATGGGTTTACTGGAGAAATTTGGGGTCTCCTCGGACTATAAATTGAATGTTGGGAAAAGCGAGGTCTTCCCGGTAAACGTTTCGGGGTGGCGGGCAAACCTAGGGATTCTGCCATTTAAGGTGGCAAGGGAGAGTCTCCAGTGTTTGGAGATCCAGGTAAGGCATGAGTGGGCCATGATGGAACCTGACGGGATTGGTGGGATACTCTGTATTTGATATCGGTGGGGAGGGTACAGGCGGTAAAGATGAACATGTTGCCAGATTCCTGTTTGATTTTCAGTCCCACCTATTTTCCTCCCCAAGTTCTTTTGTCAGAAGGTAGAAACGCTAGTCTCGGAATTTGTGCGGGCAGGGAGGGGGCCGAGAGTTAGTAGGATGCTGTTGCAAAGGCAGAGGCGGGAAATGGGGGCAGGCGCTCCCCAATTTGCTGCATTACTATTGGGCAGAAATGTGGAAAAGATGAGAAGTGAGTGTGAGGGGAGGGGCAGACTGAGTCAGGTTAGAGGAGGAGTCGTGCAAGGGGACGAGCCTGAGGGCCCTCGCTGCCGATCGCCCCGAGGAAGTAGTAGCACTGTGGTTGAGTCGTCCATAAAAATCTGCAACCAGCTGAGAAGGCACTTTGAACTGGGGCACATGTCGGTGATGACTCCACTGTGCGGGAATCAGATTTGCATAGGGGGGATGGATTGCATGTACAGGAGATAGCGGGAAGAAGGGCTAGTATGGCACATGTTTGTGGAGGGCAAATTTGCTGGGCTAGAGGAACTGTGGGAGAGGTTCGAGTTACCACGGGGGAGTGAGTTCAGATACTGGCAGGTGGGGGAATTGTGCGCGCAAGGAGCTGCCCTCATTCCCTCAGGTACCGGAATATACACTTTTGGAGAAAATGTTGCTCCTGGAAGAAGGGGGGAATGGCTTTGAGGTATAGTGGAGGCTGTTCATGGCTATATTTGAAGAGCTGCTTGTCGTTGGGGTGGGGGGGAGTAAATGGGAAAAATGTACAAACTGTCCAATCTGGTGGATGTTAAAGTTCTGTTGCTATGTTGAACATGTTGGAGTCATACCTGATTGGAGTCATACCTGATTGGGATTGGAGTCATACCTGGTTGGAGTCATAACTGGAACCAAGGAAGATGGTTATGGTGGTTGGAGGTCAATCATTTCAACTCCAGGACATCACTGCACGAGTTCCTCAGGGCAGTCTACTAGGTCCAAACTCTTAAGCTGCTTCATAAGAACATAATAACTAGGAGCAGGAGTAGGCCATCTGGCCCCTCGAGCCTGCACCACCATTCAATGAGATCATGGCTGATCTTTTGTGGACTCAGCTCCACTTTCCGGCCCGAACACCATAACCCTTAATCCCTTTATTCTTCAAAAAACTATCTATCTTTATCTTAAAAACATTTAATGAATGAGCCTCTACTGCTTCACTGGGCAAGGAATTCCATAGATTCACAACCCTTTGGGTGAAGAAGTTCCTCCTAAACTCAGCCCTAAATCTACTTCCCCTTATTTTGAGGCTATGCCCCCTAGTTCTGCTTTCACCCGCCAGTGGAAACAACCTGCCCGCATCTATCCTATCTATTCCCTTCATAATCTTATATGTTTCTATAAGATCCCCCCTCATCCTTCTAAATTCCAACGAGTACAGTCCCAGTCTACTCAACCTCTCCTCGTAATCCAACCCCTTCAGCTCTGGGATTAACCTAGTGAATCTCCTCTGCACACCCTCCAGTGCCAGTACGTCCTTTCTCAAGTAAGGAGACCAAAACTGAACACAATACTCCAGGTGTGGCCTCACTAACACCTTATACAATTGCAGCAGAACCTCCCTAGTATTAAACTCCATCCCTCTAGCAATGAAGGACAAAATTCCATTTGCCTTCTTAATCACCTGTTGCACCTGAAAACCAACTTTTTGCGACTCATGCACTAGCACACCCAGGTCTCTCTGCACAGCAGCATGTTTTAATATTTTATCATTTAAATAATAATCCCTTTTGCTGTTATTCCTACCAAAATGGATAACCTCACATTTGTCAACATTGTATTCCATCTGCCAGACCCTAGCCCATTCACTTAGCCTATCCAAATCCCTCTGCAGACTTCTAGTATCCTCTGCACTTTTTGCTTTACCACTTATCTTAGTGTCGTCTGCAAACTTGGACACATTGCCCTTGGTCCCCAACTCCAAATCATCTATGTAAATTGTGAACAGTTGTGGGCCCAACACTGATCCCTGAGGGACACCACTAGCTACTGATTGCCAACCAGAGAAACACCCATTAATCCCCACTCTTTGCTTTCTATTAATTAACCAATCCTCTATCCATGCTACTACTTTCCCCTTAATGCCATGCATCTTTATCTTATGCAACAACCTTTTGTGTGGCACCTTGTCAAAGGCTTTCTGGAAATCCAGATATACCACATCCATTGGCTCCCCGTTATCTACCGCACTGTTAATGTCCTCAAAAAATTCCACTAAATTAGTTAGGCACGACCTGCCCTTTATGAACCCATGCTGCGTCTGTCCAATGGGACAATTTCCATCCAGATGCCTCGCTATTTCTTCCTTGATGATAGATTCCAGCATCTTCCCTACTACCGAAGTTAAGCTCACTGGCCTATAATTACCTGCTTTCTGCCTACCTCCTTTTTTAAACAGTGGTGTCACGTTTGCTGATTTCCAATCCGCCGGGACCACCCCAGAGTCTAATGCATTTTGGTAAATTATCACGAGTATTCATCAAAGACCTGCCTTCCATCATAAGGTCAGAAATGGGGATATTTGCGGATGACTGCACAATATTCAGCACCAGTCGTGGCTCCTCAGGTAATGAAGCAGTCCATGTCCAAATGCAGCAAGACCTGGACAATATCCAGGCTTGGGCTGACAAGTGGCAAATTACATTTGTGCCACAGAAGTGTCAGGCAATGACCATCTCCTACAAGAGGGGATCTAACCACTGCCCCTTGGCATTACCATCACTGAATCCCCTACAATCAACATTATGTGGTTATCATTGATCAAAAACTGAACTGGACTAGCTATATTAATACTGTGGCTACCAGGGCAGGTCAAAGACTAGGAATCCTACTGAGAGTAACTCACCTTCTGATCCCCCCAAAGCCTGTCCACCATCTTCAAGGCACAAGTCAGGAGTGTAATGGAATACTCTCCACTTGCCTGGATGAGTGCAGCTCCAAGAAGCTCAACACCGTCCAGGCAAAGCGGGCTTGATTGCTCCCCCTTTCCACAAACATTCAAACCCTCTACCACCAATGAACAGTGGCAGCCGTGTGTACCATCTACAAGATGCACTGTAGTAACTCACCAAGGTTCCTTAGACAGCATCTTACGAACCCACAACCATTATCAACGAGAAGGGCAAGAGCAGCAGATACCTGGGAACCCCACCACCTGGAGATTCCCCTCCTAGTCACCACCCTGACTTGAAAATATATCGGCGTTCCTTCACTGACACTGGACAACATCCTGGAACTCCCTCCCTAACAGCACAGTGGGTGTACCTACACCTCAAGGACTGCAGCAGTTCAAGGAGGCAATTCACACCACCTTCTGAAGGGCAACTAATGATGGGCAATAAATGCTGGCCTAACCAGCAACGCCCACATCCCATAACTGAATTTTTAAAAAAGTTTGGAATAAAACACCTTAAAGAAAATGAATGTCCTTTCTCCTGAGATTTTTATTTATTTTTCAATGTCTCCCCATTTTTCTCCCCAAGTCCTTTTATGTCAAAATAAACAAATTAATATCCTCCTTTATTTGGGTGGGTAAGACTCCAAGGATCCATGGGGCTTTGCTCCAAAGCGATAGGGGGCTTGGCTCTACACCTCCGTCCCCTTGGCACCTCCCTCTTCCCTGTTGAAGAGGATTTTGTTTATGGCCGGGTCTGAGTCTATTTCAGGACATATGGCCAAATCCACTCAGCGGAGTCAGCTCCATTGAGTGAGGTGAGTACAAAATGAGAGGATGAACTGGGTCCCATTCTGGATGGTGAATTGTGGAGTGAGACCCTTCACAGGGTCAACCACATGTGTACATGTTCTCGGCTAAGAGCACAGGGAAAGCAGTCATCCCCACACTGTACATTGCATGCTGCTTATTACAGGAGGGGTTTAGGTGGTGGCGGGGAGGTTTATTTTTCCTTTCTTTTGTGGGTGAGATGAATACAGTTGGTTGTGTTTTTGTTATGTTGTTCTATGTTACATCCATTGTTTGTGATGTTGGTTTTGTGATAAAATTTATTGTAAATGGCAAATCTTTAATAAAAACATTTTTTTAAAAGATATAAAAAAGGATGGCATATTAATGCCAGTTCCATTAAAACATGTGTGGAATGAAAGGATTGCACTTAGATTAACATTTTAGAAGCCAGATCATAAGTCCAAAATGAATGGATTACCATTGGTATTACAATTGGAAAATATATGTCATTATCTGTAAAAGATTGATTTCACTTATTTTACTTCCATTTGTCATTGCTTCAAGAGATAGAAGGATTGAGAAGTGGGAGATAAAATTCAGATGGAAAATCAAATATCTCTGAATAGTCTGATGTAATATAAACTCTTCTGTTTTTATTATAGTTAATGAACTGGAGATACTACTTAGTTCCCAGAACACACTCATAAACAAATTGAAAACAGAGTGTCACAATTTAAACCAAAAGCTGCAAAAGATTACAGAAAAAAACAGGTATGAATCATTTCTGACTTTATTCCTAATAGTGAGTTTAAAATTATTGCTATAAAGAAAGGTCTTTTCTAACCATTTCAGTACTGTTTTTGTGTGATGGCAAATTTGCTGCACGTCCATGATCTGTTTATATTATGTTTCAGGCGGGATAGAGGGGGATGTAAAAGGGGTGGCGGAGTTGCGCTACTGGTTAGGGAAAATATCACAGCTGTACTACGGGAGGACACCTCAGAGGGCAGCGAGGCTATATGGGTAGAGATCAGGAAAAAGAAGGGTGCAGTCACAATGTTGGGGGTTTACTACAGACCTCCCAATAGCCAGCGGGATATAGCGGAGCAGATAGGTAGACAGATTTTGGAAACAAGTAAAAACAACAGGTTTGTTGTGATGGGAGACTTCAACTTCCCCGATATTGACTGGGACTCACTTAGTGCTAGGGGCTTAGACGGGGCAGAGTTTGTAAGGAGCATCCAGGAGGGCTTCTTAAAACAATATGTAGATAGTCCATCTAGGGAAGGGGCTGTACTGGACCTGGTATTGGGGAATGAGCCCGGCCAGGTGGTAGAAGTTTCAGTAGGGGAGCATTTCGGAAACATTTCGGGACCACAACTCAGTAAGTTTTAAAGTGCTGGTGGACAAGGATAAGAGTGGTCCTAGGGTGAATGTGCTAAATTGGGGGAAGGCTAATTATAACAATATTAGGCGGGAACTGAAGAACCTAGATTGGGGGCGGATGTTTGAGGGTAAATCAACGTCTGACATGTGGGAGGCTTTCAAATGTCAGTTGAAAGGAATTCAGGACCGGCATGTTCTTGTGCGGAAGAAGGATAAATACGGCAAATTTTGGGAACCTTGGATAACGAGAGATATTGGAGGCCTCGTCAAAAAGAAAAAGGAGGCATTTGTCAGGGCTAGAAGGCTGGGTACAGACGAAGCCTGTGTGGAATATAAGGAAAATAGGAAGGAACTTAAGCAAGGAGTCAGGAGAGTGAGAAGGGGTCACGAAAAGTCATTGGCAAATAGGGTTAAGGAAAATCCCAAGGCTTTCTACACGTACATAAAAAGCAAGAAGGTAGCCAGGGAAAGGGTTGGCCCACTGAAGGATAGGCAAGGGAATCTATGTGTGGAGCCAGAGGAAATGGGTGAGGTACCAAATTAATACTTTGCACCAGTATTCACCAAAGAGAAGGAATTGGGGGATGTTGAGTCTGGAGAAGGGTGTGTAGATAGTCTGGGTCACATTGAGATCCAAAAAGACAAGGTGTTGGGCGTCTTGAAAAATATTACGGTAGATAAGTCCCCAGGGCCTGATGGGATCTACCCCAGAATACTGAAGGAGGCTAGAGAGGAAATTGCTGAGATCTTGACAGAAATCTTTGGATCTTCACTGGCTTAGGTGATGTCCCGGAGGACTGGAGAATAGCCAATGTTGTTCCTCTGTTTAAGAAGGGTAGCAAGGATAATCCAGGGAACTACAGGCCGGTGAGCCTTACGTCAGTTGTAGGGAAATTACTGGAGAGAATTCTTCGAGACAGGATCTACTCTCATTTGGAAGTAAATGGACGTATTAGCAAGAGGCAGAATGGTTTTGTGAAGGGGAGGTCGTGTCTCACTAACTTGATAGAGTTTTTCGAGGAGGTCACTAAGATGATTGATGCAGGTAGGGCAGTGGATGTTGTCTATATGGACTTCAGTAAGGCCTTTGACAAGGTCCCTCATGGTAGACTAGTACAAAAGGTGAAGTCACACGGGATCAGGGGTGAGCTGGCAAGATGGATACAGAACTGGCTAGGTCATAGAAGGCAGAGAGTAGCAATGGAAGGGTGCTTTTCTAATTGGAGGGCTGTGACTAGTGGTGTTCCGTAGTGATCAGTGCTGGGATCTTTGCTGTTCAAAGTATATGTAAATGATTTGGAGCAAAATGTAACTGGTCTGATTAGTAAGTTTGCGGACGACACAAAGGTTGGTGGCATTGCAGATAGCGATGATGACTGTCAGAGGATACAGCAGGATTTAGATTGTTTGGATACTTGGGCGGAGAGATGGCAGATGGAGTTTAATCCGGACAAATGTGAGGTAATGCATTTTGGAAGGTCTAATGCAGGTCGGGAATATACAGTGAATGGTAGAACCCTCAAGAGTATTGAAAGTCAGAGAGATCTACGTGTACAGGTCCACGGGTCACTGAAAGGGGCAACGCAGGTGGAGAAGGTAGTCAAGATGGCATACGGCATGCTTGCCTTCATTGGCCGGGGCACTGAGTATAAGAATTGGCAAGTCATGTTACAGCTGTATAGGACCTTAGTTAGGCCACACTTGGAGTATAGTGTTCAATTCTGGTCGCCACACTACCAGAAGGATGTGGAGGCTTTAGAGAGGATGCAGAAGAGATTTACCAGGATGTTGCCTGGTATGGAGGACATTAGCTATGAGGAGCGGTTGAATAAACTCGGTTTGTTCTCACTGGAACGACGGAGGTTGAGGGGTGACCTGATAGAGGTCTACAAAATTATGTGGGGCATAAACAGAGTGGATAGTCAGAGGCTTTTTCCCAGGGTAGACGGGTCAATTACTAGGGGGCATAGGTTTAAGATGCAAGGGGCAAGATTTAGAGGCAGGCTTTTTACACAGAGGGTAGTGGGTGCCTGGAACTCGCTGCCAGAGGAGGTGGTGGAAGCAGGGACGATAGTGACATTTAAAGGGCATCTTGACAAATACATGAAAAGGATGGGAATAGAGGGATACGGACCCAGGAAGTGTAGAAGATTTTAGTTTAGACGGGCAGCATGGTTGGCGCAGGCTTGGAGGGCCGAAGGGCCTGTTCCTGTGCTGTACGTTTCTTTGTTCTTTGTTCTAGGTGTGGCACCACCAAGGAAGACATCCCTGCTCCTGTACTCAAATCCTCTCGCAATGAAGGCCAGCATACCATTTGCCTTCTTTAACGTCTGCTGCACCTACCTGCATGCTTACCTTCAGTGACTGGTGTACCAGGACACCCAAGTCTCGTTGCATGTTACCCTCTCCTAATTTATGGCCATTCAGATAATAGTCTGCTGCCTTGAATTTGCCATCAAAGTGGATATCTCACCTCAACAAGGAATAAGGGGCACCCGCTGAAGATCTGGCTAATAACGGCAGTACTGAAGCCGGTGACCTGATATAGCGAGGCCCATGTGGCCACCCGGGCTGGCTTTAACCGGTGCATTGGACTGTTTAAAATGCAGTTCCGATGCCTTGACCGCTCCAGTGGTGCATCACAGTATATCCCCCGAAGGGATTCCTGCATTGTGGTGGTCTGCTGTGCCCTCTGCTACATGGCACAGCAGCGGGGTGATGAGCTGAAGGTGGAGGAGGAGGAACATGTGGCCACCGAGGAGGACATTAAAGAACTACTGCAGGAGGGGCTGGAGGATGCCGAGATCATGGAGGACACACAGGAGCAGCCGGACGGGATCCAGCTTGCCCGGCAAACCAGGGAGGCCCTCCTTGCCCGCTTCTCATATGACATGGCTCCATCTGTCATTTCCGCCCTTTTCTGCTTCCCACCAACCATCCCAACGCCCCCCCCCCCCCCCCCCCAAACCCGGGAGGGTCTATGACATACCATGCCAGGCTTATGGGCCTGCGGTGGAACTATCAGAGGGTCAATATACAAGGGAGGGGGGTGATGATAACCTGCTGTGAGCTGAGCTCTGGTGCTCCTCATTCTATGCCATAGTCTGACTCCTGTCCATTGGCTGAGTGCATGCTTGCACCCATCACCTGCATGTGGTATGCCGTGCTTCGGGGGGGGGGGGTGCGCTTTACATGTCTTGGTGGCCCCCACAGCACCCTCTCGGTGATCCTCTACCTGCTTAACTCTCCGTGCTCTACTGCTATATCTGGGGTGTCCCCGGGATACACATCAGGGGTGGGGGCAGCCTGCTGCCTTCCATGTCCAGTAGTGGCCTTTGATGCCTCTGGCGGTGTCCACTGGAGGGTTTGAGGCCAGAGGACTCCGTCCAAATTGACAGTGTCACATGTCTTGCCGTGCCACCCTGTTCCAAACACTGACGCCGATGGGTGCCGTTGTCAGCGGGGCTGGACTCTGGAGAGCTCCCTCTTCCCAATCAGTGCCCATAACACCATGGGGGTCACCTCAGGTCGGAGGGGTAGCTGGATTGAGCTCCAGATGTCCCTGTGTAGCCCTGGCTGCTCCCCAGTGTCTGCACCATGGTGTTGATGCCCTCCACAATGTAGTTCTGAGAGTGGGCCATGCTTTGCAACACCTCGCCAATATCCACCTGCACTTGGGACACTGTCCCCAGCAACCGGGACATGCTCTGGACCGGCACAGCAATGCTCACCTGAAACTGGGACATACTCCGCAGTGACTCGGACTTGTTGTCCAAGTGTATAGCCATGGCCTTCACTGACTGAGTAATGCCTTGGACACCACCATTCATGGTGGTGACATCGTGCTCCAGGCTCTCCATTGCCGTCACCATCCTAGAAATGTTGGCCTCGGTGCCACACATTGCCAGCTCTATCTCCTGCGCCTTAGCCTTTGGGACTCCTCCAATCAGCTATGAACCTGCTGGAGTGTCGCTGACATCCCCCTCTGAATCTTATGGCCACACCCTATTGACTCCATCAGCCCCAGGATTAACTGGTCCAGGGCTCAGCATCTGACTGAGACTCAGCTAGGTCCTGGGATCCTGCAACTGCTGTCTCCTCTGGACGTTCCTGCCTCCACCTGATGTGCTCACCAGATTGTACTCCAAAAGCCTGTCTAATACTTTCTCCCACTGAGGTGTGTGTCTCTGCATTGGTGAATTGTGGTGATGACAGCTGTGAAGCCCTGATGGTGGAGGTATTCCCTTGGACGGAATCGGGAGGGGGGGGACACCAACAGATGGATGCGGGAGAATGGACATGTGGTCAGTGGGAGCGAAGGATCATCATCCTGGCATTAACAACTCATGTGCGACAGGTCATTTGCCTGGGGGCGGTGGATGCTCACATCTGTGGCACAGACCAGGCTCAACATCGTTGACCACTCTGTCCTCGGCCATCCCCGTGACCCCCAGGGCCCGTTCATCATAGGGGGTGAGGACCAAGGTCCAGCACCTTCGGCCCTTTCCTGTCTGCTATGGGCCAACTTGTCCTGCGGAGACATAGAGAGGGCATTGTGAGCCGCATGTTTCAGGCATCGGGGTAGGGGGGCATGGCGGGGACAGGCAGGTACACCACTGTTGAGCATGTGTTAGGTGTGCTGGTGGGCGCAAGGTGTTCTGGGGTATGTTGCGATATTCTGCTGAAGGGGAAGGTACCGGGCGCAGGGGCGTCGGGGGTCGGGTAGGCAGGACCGGTGCCAGGGGGCCGATGCCAACTCAACCATGTGGCCCGGTACTGGTTATTGAGCTTCTTGCGGCACTGGGTGCTGGTCCTCCGAGCTGATGGCCCCTGCCGCTACTTCACAGATGGCGTTGGCTGACCTGTGGTTGACTCTTCGACCCCCTCAGGGAACAGGGTATCTCGTCTGGACTCAACCGCGTCCATCAGTCTGGCCAGGTTGGCATCTCCAAATCGTGGAGATGGTCTGCAGAGTAGCATGGCTGTATGCTGTCTGGGGTTTTCTCTGTGGGAATCGGTTTAAGTACTACTTCTCCTTGTTAGCAGGGAGCTGCCAAGCGCAGTTCCAGCGAATCAGCTGGCGGGACAGTCATTTGCAGCATGATGGTGCATCATTAAGTGCACTCATTAACGTTAGATATCGGTGATGGCCTCGCCGGGTTGGCCATCAGGAAAGACCCGGGAATTCCCGCTCGCTACCACACTGAGAATTAATTTGGTTAGATTGCGGCCTTTGCAGGCCTGGCTTTTTTTTGAAAAGCGGTTTCTTTTATCCTTTAATGAAAGTTAATGCTGATTGCTGAACTATGTGAAGAGTTCTATCTAAATTTGGCTGGTACTTTTTGGTCAAAATTGGATTTTTCTTTTAAAAGCTTGAATCAGGTTTAATGAACACAATCATGCGATTTCAATATGTTTACGTTCAGCAGGGTTATTAGGTGTTCTTGTCACAAAAGACAGTTGAGGTCATAGAGATAAATTCCCCATGTTTTCTCCATTCAGCCAAAGCTTCTGAGTTTCCAGTACACCTCCGGAACCTGCTAAAGATGGGAGATATAGGGTGGGATTTCCTGGCCGTTCACAATGGGGGGATCTTACGGCCATGCTGATGGCACACCAGTGAAGGGGTTGTTCAACAGGAAACCCCACTGACAAAGACAAGACCAGAAGATCCCACCGCCGTGATAGATATTGGCCAAGACACAGGAATAACTCCTCTAGTTCCTTTATGTAATAGTCCACCTGAGAAGGTAGAGCATTGGTTTAAAATCTCATCCAAAGGACAGCTCCTCTAACAGTGTAATACTGCAATGTGTGCATCAATTTTGATTATTGTGTTCATGCCCTGAGGTGGAACTTGAACTACAAACGTCTGACTCAGAGGCAAGAATGCTACCAACTAATGAGCAATCTGCAGTCAGTGCTCCCCATACTAGGATAGATGGGAGTCAGGAGATAAGCAGGTACAGTTTTGATTATAGTCGTTCATTTAGAGTAAACAATATAAGAATCACCTAGCTTAGCACACCCTAAAGGCATGAATATAGGAATAGAAAGCAAATTAACATTAAAGGAGAGATAGTTGTTAGGAGACCGGACCAGACCCCAACTTTTGTTAGAATATAGTACGAGAAACTTCAAACAATTTCCAATTCGTAAAACTGAGTGATGGCTCTGACCAATAAGTATCTTTTATGTCAAAATATACTTTTTTAAACATAAAGTTAACCATATTAACATCAAAGAAATAGCTTTGAAATTTACCGTTCTTGAATAAAAGGAAAAACCTTTATCTTACTATCTACACCTACCACAATATATATTCCAACAAAGCAACCCAATCACTTCAAAATCTACCCATAAATAACATTAGCCACTGGGATTTCTTGTTCTCTGTGCAAACCTTTGGAGAGAAACCCTTTCAAGAACAACCTAAAAACCCTTCTGTCTTGTCAGATTCAAATCCTATAGTAGGCAGTACGGTGGCGCAGTGATTAGCACTGCTGCCTCACGGTGCCGAGGTCCCAGGTTCGATCCCGGCTCTGGGTCACTGTCCGTGTGGAGTTTGCACATTCTCCTCGTGTTTGTGTGGGTTTCATCCCCACAACCCAAAGGTGTGCAGGATAGGTGGATTGGCCACGCTAAATTGCCCACTTATTGGAAATAATGAATTGGGTACTCTTAATTTATAAAAGAAAACAAAAACAAATAATGTTTCAAATTAAAATCTTCTAGCAGACTTCAAAATTACAGACAGACCTGACTCCTCCCATTAGTTACATCTTGTGTATCCCACTAAGTTATCCCACGGTGGCACAGTGGTTAGCACTGCTGCCTCACAGTGCCAGGGACCCGGGTTCAATTCCGACCTCGGGTGACTGTCTGCAGAGTTTGCATTTTCTCCCGTTGTCTGCGAGGGTTTCCTCCACGTGCTCTGGTTTCCTCCCACAGGCCAAAGATGTGCAGTTTAGGTTATGGGGTTATGGGTGTAGGGCAGGGTGGACTGGGGAGTGGACCTAGGTGAAGTGCTTTTTCAGAGGGTCGGTGCAGTCTTCATGGACTGGTGAACTTGGCCACAGAAATCTCGTCAGCTTAAAGGAGACAAGAGGGACTGCATCCATAAGTACTGATTTTGGTCAAGAGAAACAAGAATGCCCCCTCCAGGTCCAACAAGCTACCCAGTAAACACCACACCCATCCCCACAATCTGCCTGTTGTTCATCTCTTCCCCATCCAACCTCCCCCACCCCACTTCTGTGATCCATATCTCAGCTCCCCAAACCCCCATTTTCAGAGAGTCTGTGATAACTTTGACAAACTTTACAAACTAAGTTCAATGGTATTGAGAATAAGATGGGTGTGAAATAATAATTAGCTACAGTGAGGGAGAGCAAGAATAAAATGGGGAAGTATTCATTGATGTGTCCCACCTACAGATTAGTGTTGAGACCCATCTTGGTCCTGGTGTATTTGCAGTTTCAGTGCAAAGCAGTGAAATCATAGATGACACAAGCTCTGAGAAGACGGCCAAAAATTCTACAAAGGGAGCTCAGTGAGGTCTGCATGCAGCTGGGATGATCAGTTGTAGATCAATCCAGACAAATTTGGAATAATAATAACAGGCACATGTAGTTAGGGTGGGATTCGTTTTACTGAGAGCTGAGTTGAAAGAGATCTGGAGGTATTAGTTTACTTGCCGTGCTAGCATTGAAACAGTGTCAGGTAGTAAAACTAGCAGGATGCTGGGTTCCAATGCCAAATCAGTTGAGTTCAAATCCCTAAAGGTTGTGATGCAATTGCATAGGCTGCACCTGGAGTACTGCGCATAGTCTGACTAACACAACATAAAAGTAGTTCACCCTGACTTCAGAAGCAGATAACTCGTGTTAGTCAATTTCAAAGACATGTCTCAATGGGTTGTTTATGAACCCCTAATTATTTAGTAATAATAGAGGCTCAAAACCAAGAACATAAATTTCAGATATACAGGTACTCTTTAGGTACACAAGGGCATGAGGACATAGCACTAGAACTGTGAAACAACATGTTTAGGACACACAACAGGAAATGTTTCCTTAAATAGAGATCAAAAGCTGGAATGGGTTGCCAAAGTGTAGTTGAGGCCATAACATTGGACTCAATTCAGAAACAGCTGGATACAGTATTGTGAGATGATATTCTAGAAAAATGAGCTTAGGTAAGCTGAAGGACCATCTTTATCTCCATGATTTTATAATGCAATCAGGCCAGTCATGCATTCGGTCCTGTAGCGATTTCAGCAGCTCAGTTGCAGTCACAATTTTGAATTCTTATCAGAGTACTTCATTACGTCCTTTATGCAGAGCTTAAAGACGACTCTTTTCAAAAGCAGTAAAAATACACATTTTAAAACGCAAAGATTTTATTTCAGAATTATTAGTCAAACAGCTCCATCCTCTTCCAACATTATTCCTGATTCCAGTAATTTTTCAAAGATATTGAAAGGAACAAGATAAGGACTGATCCCTATTTAGACCCCTACCCCACGTGACTCTGACGACCATAATTCTCATCTGGTCTCCTTCATAAAGAGAGAATCATTTTACCTTCCCAACAGACGAGAGCTTCTCTCTGAGAGTCTGGCACCGTGAAACATTCAGCTTCCAGCTGCTGGCTTGGCTGTTGAACAGGAATGGTTAAAAAGCCCAGGGCTTATGAAAGGAAGTGATAGAGATCATCATAGCTGCAAGGAAACCTTCCACACAGTCTGTTTGTAACAGTAAGTGGAAAAGGTTTGCCATCTGGTGCCAAGATCATGGACAGG
This sequence comes from Scyliorhinus torazame, assembly GCF_047496885.1. Lineage (NCBI taxonomy): Eukaryota > Metazoa > Chordata > Chondrichthyes > Carcharhiniformes > Scyliorhinidae > Scyliorhinus > Scyliorhinus torazame. Next base: position 385,493,451 of record NC_092707.1, read on the forward strand.
ATCCCGTGCTGTGTAGGATCCTTGTGATTCTCGACTATTTGGGTATTCTGGTAGAATCTGGACTGAAGCCCAGTTTGATCAGAGTACATACAGCAGCTTTCCTAGTGTCAGTATAAAGGAACCAGGTGGGTGTTCGTTCTATGCTGTCACAGTTTACAAAAAGAGTTTGGAAAGTCAGAACTCCACATAAGTTCTTTGCTTCTAGTGTGAGCTACATGACTTTTTAAAAATAATTTATTTTTTTCCCTTTGGTGGACTGTCACCCACTGAATACACATTTCTTGGACGGGAGGACTAAATGAGAATTTGCTCCTAGATCTTCACGACATCTCCTCTGTCGCCAGCCACCAGGGGATGTACAAGTGTGACTCAAGGTGACAGGTCTGCCTATTTTCCTTTCTTTCCCGTGGAGAAGCACCTGTCCTTCACTCAGTAGTTTCTCACTATGGCCCCACTTAGGATCAGATCAGAAACTCACCCTGGGGGAAGAACTGCTCTCATGTGTTTGCATTTTTGTGCACTTAGTAATTGCTGTAATTTTTTCACCCCCCACTCTGCCACCTTTCTCCTCACATGTGGGAATCATTGATATAAATTCATCTCACACTGCTTTACAGAGTAGTACTTTGACGCTCTAATCCACTACACAGTTCCAAAAACCTAAAGCTCTTGTAAACTTTTAGGGCCAATGAGAAATGTACATTCCAAATTAGCGATCGATACGTTAGTAACTAACCTTCATTGGGTGCAGAGTTTTGAGAATAACAAGCTCAGTAACAGTATATCATCTTTCCCAATCGCTGTAACTTCCTTTTTTCTCGTCTCTCACTGGTCAGTGAAGAAACACATGTTCAATTACTTTGAGGTGTGAAAAAGTATGTTGTTCTTACCTAAACAGAACAAAATCTCTGAGAATACACAGTCAAAGGGGTGGTACAATGGGTGACCTTTTCACGACTCCAGGATAGTGGGGCTTGGAGGTGGATTCAGGAAGACTGGGAAAATGTGGAAAGCCAAGCCTGGATGGCTATTCAGAGACTGGCAGCCAAATAAAATGGGTACGGTTCCAATTAGGGTCAATTTTGTGGTCCCATCATAATTTTCCCGTTAGCAGGGTGGCCACCTGCTACATGCAGAGGTCACCGGTACAATAAGGGTAGCCTCACTGCAGAGCTCCAAGCCGCCTACTGGTATATCCCTCGTAATTATTGATTTGCATGCACTCTTCTGAGGGCAACTCAAAGGTGAGGGGCACTGGGGTCCCCAACCTGTCTCAGCATCATGCCCCACCTCCAATTGGACAGGAAGGTGTGACTGTGAGTGACGCAGGCAAGGGGATTCAGAAGGCAGTACAGGAACCTCAGCCATTGCAATCAACCAACAGATTTGAGGGTCTTTCAGCTTGTATGGATGGGAGAAGGGGCTGCACGATAGATTAGTGAACTGACCAAGGCACCGTGGTACAGGAAACTATTCAAGCGGGGGAATATGAATGTGAAAGTAGCCATAGCCCCGAGGACCATAGGCTGCTCTCCTCTTGAGAGAGCTGACTGGTGGTGATTCAATCTGAGGGTCACCACACCTCAGTCGAGGGGCAAGGTTGAGATCGTGGGCCTCCATGTTTGAGGGGAATTGAACCCATGCTGTTGGCGTCACTCCGCATAATGAGCCAGCTGTCCAGTCAATTGAACAGAGGGCAGTGTAGTCCTGGGGATAGACACTGTTCTCTAGTGGAGAGCAAGAGACAGACAGCTGTGTTGCATGTTTCATGCCAGGATTTGGGACATTTGCTTGGGGCTGGAGAGGATCTTGCAGTGGTGGGGGGGGGATCCAGTTGTCACGGTCCACATAGAGATGACTAGGAAAAAGGTTCTGCTTAGGCAATATGAGCAGAAGAACGTAAACATTTTAAAAACAAAATCAAAAGTAATAATATTACCTGAGCCTTTAGCAGATTGGTGCAAGCTAAATAAGACTGGGGAATTGAATGTGTGGCTCAAAGCTTAGCGTGGGAAGAATGGGTTTTGATGTGTGGGGCACTGGCACTACTACTGGCGAAAGTTGGAGCTGTACCATTGTGATGGTCTTCACCTGAACCATGCAGGAACGAGGGTTCTGGCGAGTTGTATAACTGGGGAAATAGGGAGGGCTTTCAACTAAATATTGGGGAAAGGGAGGGATCACGTGAGGCATCAAGATCTGGTAGATTAAAAGAAAAGACCAAAGCAATAGAGTAAGGTAGCGATAAAGCAAACAATAATGAGAAAATAACAGGAAGCATACAAACATACTTGCCAAAAATAGCAAAAAGACAGAACTAAAGCCTTTGTATATGAATACGCAAAGCATTCATAACAAAACAGATTAATGACAGTTCAATTAAAAAGAAATATGTATGACCTGGTAACCATTATAGAAGTGTGGCTGCAAGATGACCGGTTCTGGGACTTGAATATTCAAGGGTACGACATGACTTTTCGGAAGGACAGGAAGTTAGGAAAAGGTGGTGGGTTTGCACTGTTAATTAATGAGGACATTAGTACAAGCGTGAGAAATGAGCATAGTTCTAAAGATCAAGATGTAGAATCAGTTTGGATGGAGATAATAAATAGCAACGGTAAAAAGTCACTTATGTGAGTAGTGAGTAGAAACTATCTTCACTACAGGATGGAGAATACAGGAATAAATAATGGGGGCTTGTAAGAAAGGAACTGCAATAGTCATGGGTACTTTTAATCTACATATAGGTTGAATGAATCAGATTGGCAAAGGTAGCCTGGAAGGTGAGTTCATAGTGTTTCCAGGACACTTTCTAAGAGCAGCATGTTCTAGAGTCAACCCAAGAGAAGATCTGATACCATAGCAGTTAGCACTGTTGCCTCACAGCGCCAGGGACCCGGGTTCAATTCTGGCCTTGGGTGACTGTGGAGTCTACACGTTCTCCCCGTAGCTGCTTGTGTTTCCTCCAGGTTTTCCGGTTTCCTTCCACAATCCAAATATGTGCAGGTTAAGTGGATTGACCATGCTAAATTTTCCCCTTAGCATCCAGGGATATGTGGTTTCGGTGAGGTTATGGGGAAAGGGTGGGGGAATGGGCCTAAGTAGGCTGCTTTTTAGAGGGTTGGTGCAGACTTTTAAAAATATATATTTTTGGTGAAACTTGTTCATTATAACAAAATAACATAATATAGTATTAAACAGATGCTTCAAGTTACAATGTAAAAAGAGCATAATCAACATTCAAGAACACATCCAATCTTAACCCCACCCCCCCACATTAAACTAAAATCCCCTTAATAACTGACAGTGACCAACTCGTTAAAAAAAAAAGGAAATTAATGGCTGCCATCTAAGAAACTTTCTACCGTTCCCCTAATAGTGTACTTGACCTTCTCCATGAGGTCACCTAACCAGACCAAGGTACTAGGCGGCATAGGAGATATCCACCCAAATAGGACTCCCCTCTAGATTATTAATAAGGCAAATGCGAGCACAGGCGAGTCCGATACCCCAAAAATGGCCACCAGCAGACAAGACTCCAGTTCGACATTAAGAATTTCTGACATGGTCTTGAAGGAGATCCAAAAGCTTACTAACTTGGGACATGACCAGAACATATGAGTGTGGTTAGCTGGCCCCCGAGACCACCGATCACACCTGTCCTTCACCCCCCCGAAAAAAACCACTCATTCTCACCTTGGTCAGATGAGTCCTGTGCACCACCTTGAACTCTATCAAACTGAATCAAGCACAGAACGACCTGGCGTTGACCCTGCAAAATGCCTCGCTCCACACCACCTCATCCAGAATAGGACCCAATTTGCCCTCCTATTTCACCTCGCCTCATTCATCAGAGCCAACTCCGCTGATGGAATCTGGCCGTAGATACCCACCACCCCACCCACCAGACCCGGCCAAAAGCAAAATCCTCTTCAACAGGGATGGCGCCAAGGGAAAAGAAGGAAACGCCTTCCGCAAAAATCAGGAATCTGGAAATATCTAAACAAATTGGTCCCAGGACGTTGAAATTTCTCCAACAGTTCCTCAAAGCTGGCAAACCTTCCTTCCACCAACAGGTCCCCAGCGTTCTCCAAACCCTTCCCCTCCCATGATCTGAACATCGACTATAAGCCTGCAGGCACAAAGAGATGATTACTGCAGACAGGGGCAAACAACGACATGGAGCTAAAAACTGCTTCCAGATTCTCGGGGTGGACATCACTGTCGGGGTCTTGCCCACCCAAATAAAAGAGGTCACTAATTTGTCAACTCGTGACAAAGATGGATTTGGGGAGAAAAGTGGGGAGACACTGAAAAAGAAAAAAAACCTTGGGAGGTCAGTCATTTTAATATTCTGAATCCTGCTCGCTAAGGACAGGGGGAGGCGATCCCATTTCTGTCAGTCAGATTTGACCCCATTGACCAGACAAGTATAATTGAATTTATGGAAGAAGGCCTAATCATGGGCCATCTGGATTCCCAGATAATTAAAGCTAGACCTGGCCACTCAAAAAGGCAATATCTCCAGATAGCCCCCCCCCCTCTCTCCTTGGGGAGTTAACTGGAAAATAGTCGTTCTTGTCCAAATTAAACTTGTATCCAGAGAAGGAGCCAAAACTCCTAAGTAGCTTCATTATCTCATCTATAGTGGAAACCCAGTCCGTAATATAAAGAAGCAGATCATCTGTGTACAAGGGCACCCTATGCTCCCTCCCTTCCTGATTTAACCCCGTCCACTTACCAGAAGATCTTAACGCTCTGACCAACTAAAGCAATATAAACGGAGACAATGGACAACCCTGCCTCATACCCTGTTGAGTGTAAAATAACCCGAGTTCAAGGCATTTGCGTGAACACTAGCAGTGGGGGCCCTATACAGTAAACAAATCCAGGATATGAACTTTTCCCCAAAACCAAACCACCCGAGAATCTCAAAAGATATCTCCACTTCACCCTATCAAATGCTTTTCATCACCCATGGAAACAATCACCTCCGGTTCGGGCACTTGAGAGGGAGAAGAGACAACATTTCACAGCTGACATACATTGGCCAACAATTGCCAACCGTTGGCGAAGCCTGTCTGGTCTTCTGAGATCACATCTGGGAGGCAGGGCTCCAACCGCTGTGCCAGCACGTTTGTGAGTAATTTAGTGTCTGCATTCAAAAGCAAGATGAATCATAACGACCCATAATGATGCCGTAGAGTGGTTGCCCGTCTTCAGGATCAGGGAAATAGAGGCCTGCGCAAGTGTAATAGGCAATATACCCCTGGACAAGGAGTCATTGAACATATCTAATATTAAAGGGACCAACTGTCCTGCCCACTTCTTAGCAAATTCAACAGGGAATCAATCAGGCCCAGGAGTTTTACCCGTTTGCATTTTGTGCATTCTGTAATTTCTTCAGGGCCCAATGGCCCTCCCTCTCTACCAATGTGAAGGATTGCCCATCCAAAAACTTCCGTCATGGCCGAACTTTCCTCTGGGGGCTCCAACCTATAGAGATCCTAATAAAATTTTTCAAAAGCCGCGTTGACCTTAGGCGGGAAGGAAACCAAACAGCCACCTGAGTCTCTTATCTGCACAATCTCCAGGAAGCCAGCTGCAGCATCAGCTAGTGAGCTAAAAGGCAACTGGCCATCTCCCCATGTTCATAAAAAGCCCCCCTTGAAAGTCACAGCTGACTCACCGGCTTACCTGTTGATAGTAATTCAATTTGCGTTTGCAGCTTTTTCCTACTCACCAGCAACTCTGGGGTAGGGGCAAGCGAGTAAGGATGGTCCACCTCAAGGATGGAGCACACCACCCTCTTCTGCTACACCCTCGCAGTCCTCTCCATGTATGCTTTGTAGGAAATTATCTCCACCGTGATGACCACCTTAAGCTCATCCCACAATATTGAAGGTGAGGTAGACTCACTTATTAAATTTAATATATTCCCCAATGGCTGAAGACATGCGTTCACAAAATCTTTTGTCTGCCAACAACGCCATATCCAGTCTCCATGGCAGGACCGGACTCTTGCAGCAAATCCACAAAATGTGGAGCATGATCTGAGATCACAATCACCGAATACCCCACCGTCTTCACCCAAGGGAGGAGAGGCCTATCCACCACAAAAAATTAATACTTGAGTAAACCTGATGGACATAGGGTAAAAAAGAAAAATCTTTATTCCTCATGTGGAAAAAATGCTACTTCCGCAACATTCTCTGGTCCCTTACCCGCAAATGAGTCTCTTGCAGAGGGCGGCACGGTTGCGCAGTGGTTAGCAATGCCGTCTCACAGCGCTGAGGACTCGGATTCGATCCCGGCCCTGGGTCACTGTCTGTGTGGAGTTTGCACATTCCCCTTGTGTTTGTGTGGGTTCACCTCACAACCCAAAGATGTGCAGGTAGGTGGATTGGCCACTCTAAATTGCCCCTTAATTGGAAAACAAAATAATTGGGTCCTCTAAAATTTTTTTAAAAGGAGTCTCCTGCAGAAACACCACATCAGCACTCAAACTTTTAAGGTGAGCAAATACCCTTGACTCTTTCACTGCGCCATTCAACCCCCTTACATTCCAGGTGACCAACTGAATTGGGGGACTCCCACCACCCGCCCCCCCGCTTTGGATCCGGAGTCAACCAAGAGGGTTAATCTAACAATTACTTAGAGTACAGGCACCAGGCCCACCCAAGATGATTGCCAAACCCACCAGCAATACAAAATAAATAAAAATCTGCAGTCACCGCTAGTAAACTATCCCTGCACCCCTGTCCCAATCAATACCACACCAACATGTACATACAAATAACAGTAAGGCGAACAAAAACCACTAACCACTACTTCGAGTAACCTTGGGTGGGATGCTCCGACCCTCCGCCGGGGCAGAGAATCGCCGGGGGGCGGCGTGAATCCCGCCCCCGCCGGCTGGCGAATTCTTGGTGCCGGGGTTTTGGCGGATGAGGGAATCGGGCCGCGCCAGTCGGGGGCCGTTGGCAGTGGCCCCCCCGGCGATACTCCGGCCCGCAACGGGCCGAGTGGCCGCCCGTTTTCGGCCGATCCCGCCGGCGTAAATCACAACAGTTCCTTACCGCCGGGACCTGGCTCCACAGACGGCCTGCAGAGCCCTCGGGGGGGCGGGGGGATCTGGCCCCGAGGGGTGCCCCCATGGTGGCCTGGCCCGCGATCGGGGCTCACCGATCCGCGGGTGGGCCTGTGCCGTGGGGGTACTCTTTCCCTCCGCACCAGCCGCTGTCAACCTCCGCCGTAGCTAGTGTGGAAAAGAACCCCCCTGCGCATGCACTGGGATGACGCCAGCACACACTGGCGCTCCCGCGCATGCACCAACCCGCACTGGCCGGCAGAGGCCCTTCGCCGCCGGTTGGCATGGCGCCAAGCCTTCCGCGCCGGCTGGCGCGGCGCCAAACACTCCGCCGTCGGCCTAGCCCCTGAAGGTACGGAGGATTCCGCACCTTCGGGGCGGCCCGATGCCCGAGTGGTTCACGCCACTTATCGGTGCCGGACTGGCCCGCCCCGCCGGTTCGCGGAGAATCCCGCCCCCTAACCCCAAACAGAATGAAAACACTAGGGGCTGGTTTAGCACACTGGGCTAAAGAGCTGGCTTTTAAAGCAGACCAAGGCAGGCCAGCAGCACGGTTCAATTCCCGTACCAGCCTCCCCGAACGAGCGCCGGAATGTGGCGACTAGGGGCTTTTCACAGTAACTTCATTTGAAGCCTACTTGTGACAATAAGCGATTTTCATTTCATTGTCTAAAACCAAACTAATCCAATAGAACTGCAATTACCCCCAGCACTCTGCTCCCATTAGCTAACTCTTCAGTTAGGCCTTCTCCCAGTGTGAATAAAAATACCACCAGAAAAAAGACAAAGTGCAAAAAACACCCTAAAACATCATACTCCAGGGAGCTATGTTTTTCCCATAACAGTTATAGCACAAAGAACAAAACCCCCAATAGCATTAAGCCCCCACCCAAATCCAACTTACGAAACACTCATCCCACACAAGAACAAAGAAATGTGAACATGTACAAGGAACCCCAACAACTCCCCATATTCAGATGCCTAACTCCATCATCCAAAAACCTCACAGAAACCTCCATCAACTTTCACCCAGCCCATATTGTTTCATAAAAGAATCCACCTCCTCCAGCTTATTGAAAGAATAGCCCTTCGCCTCAAATGTCACTCTGAGCCGCGCCAGGTACACCACCCCAAATCGAACTCCACTCTTAGGGTGGCTTTAGCCTTGTTAAATGCCACCCGCATCCTTGCCAGCTTCGCACCAATGTCCTGATGGCATGGCCTTCCCATTTATAGTTGTGATGTTCCTTAGCCTACATCAATACCTGTTCCTTTTCCTGGAAGCTGTGGAACAATAACAGTTTGTGGTGGTTTACTGGGACGGGGGCTTTTGTCGGAGTGTCCCGTGGGCTTGATCCAGCTCAGGAGGGGGCGTGAATCCACCCTCTCCCACCATCATCCCAAAAATCTCCAAAACGTATTCTGTGGGAGTTGGACCTTCCCTTTCCTCTGGCAACCCCATCATCCGAATATTCTGCCTCCTGGAACGATTCTCCAAATCAACCACTTTGGTCTTCAGTGCTTTATTCACATCAGCCATCTGAAGAATCTCCGCTTCCAGAACGGCAATCCGGTTGCTATGCCTCGGGAGGAAGCCAACTTCATGCCTTTTATCGCAGCGCCCATGCGCTTTTATTGCCTTATTGGCCTCCTCCACCGCTGACCGAATTAAAGCCAGGGCATCTTCCATCGACTGACTGAGGTCCCCAGCCACAACCCTTCTTTGCTTCTTGAATTTCACCGCCAAGATACCAGGAAGCATCTTGGCCGTTAGTGGAGTGGCCGGAGTCCCAGCGGCTTTAGCCTTGTTAAATGCCACCCGCATCCTTGCCAGCTCCGCACCAATGTCTTGATAAAGCCTGATGGCATGGCCTTCCCATTTATAGTTGTGATGTTCCTCCGCCATTTTCTCCACCGAAGAGCCCCGAGAAGTCTCTGATTCCATTGAACTTCTAACTTCAAGTTTCTTTGCCCTGGTCTTTCTGGGCATTTTCCTTCCGTGAATACCTTATACCATCACTCAAGTGGGATTTTAGGCAAAAGTACTCCCAGCAATCGGGTGAAAAGGGCTACAAATAAAGTATCCTAGCAGGCACCACCATGTGTACATCTTCCCCCTACACACCGACACCTGGGTCCATAGATTGCATAGAATTTACAATGCTGAAGGAGGCCATTCGGCCCATCAAGTCTGCACCGACCCTTGGAAAGAGCACCCTATTTAACCTCACACTTTCACTCGGTGGGGTGCAGATTCAATGGGCCGGTTCAGACTCAATGGGACAAGTGGCATCCTTCTGCACTGTAGAGATTCTATGGAGCCCTCTTGGTAGCAGTGATCATAATATGATTGAATTTCATAGTCAATTTGAAGATAAGGAGAGGGAATCGAAGACAAATGTTTTAAACTTAATGAAGTGCAATTACAAGGGTATGAAGGTAATGCTGTCTATAGTGAACTGATTAGGTGAAAGGGTTGGGCAACAGAGAAGCAGTGGCAGACATTTAAGGAGATAGTTCACACATTTACCAGAGATATATTCCACTGAGAAAAAAACATTCCAAGAGAAGGATGCACCGTCCGTGGCTAACTAAGGTAGTTAAAGATAGTACCAAATAGAAAGAAAAAGAGTACAATTCTGCAAAGATTAGTGGTTGATCAGAAGACTGGACAGAATTTAAAACACCAGCAATAAATGACAGAGATAAGGAGGGAAAAATCAGAGTATGAGAGAAAGCTAGCTATAAATCTAAAAACAGATATTAATTAAAAGGAGCATTGGCCCACTAGAGAGTGAGAATGGGGAAATAAGGAAAGCATTGAACAGATGTTTTGTCTCTGTCTTTGTTGTCGAAGACACTAACATCCCAGAAACAGCTGTAAATCAGGAGGTGAAAGGGAGGGAGGAACTAAAAGCAAATACAATCCCCAGGAAAAGGATACTGAGAAAACTATTAGAACCAAAGTCTGACAAGTCCCGAGCCTTGGTGAACTTCATCCTTGGGTCTTAAAATAAGTGGCTGTGGAGATGGTGGATGCATTGGTTGTCATTTTGCAAAATTCCCTAGATTCTGGAAATTTCCCATCAGTTGGAAAATAGCAAACGTAAAACCTCTATTCAAGAAAGAAGGAAGACAGAAAGTAGAAAGCTATGGTGAATTAGCCGACATCTTGCAGAAGTAGCAGAGTTATTGTCATGGGTGACTTCAACTTCCCTAATATTGACTGGAACCTCCTTAGTGCAAATGGTTTGGATGGAGCAGATTTTGTCAGGTGTGTACAAGAAGGATTCTTGACTCAATATGTAGATAGGCCGACTAGGGGGGAGGCCATATTGGACTTGGTGCTTGGCAACGAACCAGGCCAGGTGTCAGATGTCTCGGTGGGAGAGCATTTCGGTGACAGTGACCACAACTCCTTGACCTTTACCATAGTCATGGAGAGGGATAGGAACAGACAGTATGGGAAGGTATTTAATTGGGGGAGGGGAAATTATACTGCTATTAGACAGGAGCTGAGGAGTATAAAGTGGGCACAATTGTTCTTGGGGAAATGCGCAACAGTAATATGGGGGCTGTTTGAGGAGCACTTGCTGTGAGTGCTGGATAGTTTTGTCCCATTAAGACAAGGAAGGAATGGTAAGGTGAAGGAGCCTTGGATGGCAAGAGAAGTGGAGCTACTAGTCAACAGGAAGAAGGAAGCTTACGTAAGGTTGAGGAAGCAAGGATCTGGCAAGGCTCTAGAGGGTTACAAGGTAGCTAGGAAGGAACTCAAAAATGGACTGAGAAGAGCTAGAAGGGGGCATGAAAAATCCCTGGCGGGAAGGATTAGGGAAAACCCCAAGGCATTCTACATTTACGAGAGAAATAAGAGGATGATCAGAGTGAGAGAAGGGCCGATCAGCGATAGTGGAGGGAACTTGTGCCTTGAGTCTGAAGAGATGGGGGAGGCCCTAAATGAATATTTTGCTTCAGTATTCACTAGAGAGAGGGACCTCGTTGCTCATGAGAACAGTGTGAACCAGGTTATAGACACGAACAGGTTGATATTAAGAAGGAGGGTGTGCTTGAAATTTTGAAAAGCATCAGGATAGATAAGTCCCCTGGACCTGACGGGATATAACCAAGGTTACTACGGGAAGCGAGGAAGGAGATTGCTGCGCCGTTGGCGATGATCTTTGCGTCATCACTCTCCACTGGAGTAGTACCAGATGATTGTTGGGAGGTGAATGTTGTTCCCCTGTTCAAGAAAGCGGATAGGAAATCCCTGGGAATTACAGACCAGTCAGTCTTACGTCTGTGCTGAGCAAAATACTGGAAAGGATTCTGAGAGATAGGATTTATGATTATTTAGAAAAACATAGTTTGATTAAAGATAGTCAGCATGGCTTTGTGAGGGGCAGGTCATGCCTCACAAGCCTCATTGAATTCTTTGAGGATGTGACAAGACACATTGTGACAGTCAAGCAGTGGATGTGGTGTATATGGATTTCAGTAAGGCATTTGATAAGGTAGGCTCATTCAGAAAGTTAGGAGGCATGGGATACAGGGATATTTGGCTGTCTGGATCCAGAATTGGCTGGCCAAAAGAAGACAGCGAGCGGTAGTGGATGGAAAGTATTCCGCCTGGAGGTCGGTGACCAGTGGTGTCCCGCACGGATCTGTTCTGGGACTTCTGCTCATTTTGGTTTTTATAAATTACTTGGATGAGGAAGTGGAAGTGTGGGTTAGTAAGTTTGCCGATGACACGAAGGGTGGGGGAGTTGTACATAATGTTGAGGGCTGTTCCAGGTTACAACAGGACATTGACAGGATGCAGAGCTGGGCTGAGAAGTGGCAGATGGAGTTCAACCTAGATAAATGTGAAGTGATTCATTTTGGAAGGTCGAATTTGAATGCTGAAAACAAGGTTAAAGGCAGGATTCTTGGGATTGTGGAGGAACAGAGAGATCTTGGAGTCCACGTACATAGATCCCTCAAAGTTGCCACCCAGGTTGATAGGGTTGTATAGATGGCGTATGGTGTGTTGGCTTTCATTAAAAGGGGTTTGAGTTTAAGAGCTGTGAGGTTTTGCTGCAGCTTTATAAAACCCTAGTTAGACCACACTTGGAATATTGTATCCAGTTGTGGTCGCCTCATTATACAAAGGAGGTGGATGCTTTGGAGAGGCTACAGAGGAGATTTACCAGGATGCTGCCTGGACTGGAGGGCATGTCTTATGAAGAAAGATTGAGGAAGCTAGGGCTTTTCTCACTGGAGCAAAGAGGTGACTTGTTGGAGGTGTACAAGGTGATGAGAGGCATGGATAGAGTTGATAGCCAGAGACTTTTCCCCAGGACGGAAATGGCTGTCATGAGGGGACATAATTTTAAGGTGATTGGAGGAAGGTATAGGGGAGTGTCACTCTCTTTACACAGAGAGTGGTGGGTGTGTGGAATGCACTGCCAGCGGAGGTGGTGGAGTCAGAGTCATTAGGGACTTCAAGCGACTCTTGGACAGGCACATGGACAGCAGTAAATTGAAGGGGTGTAGGTTAGGTTGATCTTCGATAGGATAAATGGTCGGCACAACATCGTGGGCCGAAGGGCCTGCACTGTGCTGTACTGTTCTATGTTCTATCTGTCATAGAAATAAAGAAAATAGGAGCAAGAGGAGACCATTCGGCCCTCCGAGCCTGCTCCGCTATTCATTATGATCATGAATGAGCATCCAACTCATCCTGCCTTTCCCCCCCCCCATATCCTTCGCCCCAAGTGCTATATCTAACTGCTTCTTGAAAGCATACAATGTTTTGGCCTCAACTACTTCCTGTGGTAACGAATTCCACAGACTCACCACTCTCTGGGCATCGGGTGGGTGAGGGGGGGTGAGGTCCAGAGGGCCAAATATTAAATAAAACAACTGGGACAACATCCCAGAGCACTAAGGTGAACCTTTATACTAGCCCACTTCAGTACTTGGCAGCCCCTGTGGCTACCTCCAAACTGTTTCCAAGGCCAGCGGGCCTGAACTCCAGTTATCGATGCCCCACCCTAAAATGTAAGTCCTATCTTTGGCACCATCTTCCAAGGTGGCCGCACTAGGCGGAGAAATTTGCCTAGTCCTGCTACCTGCTTCTAGGATGAAAATCCAGCCTTGTGTATCTAGTTGCTTCACAGGAGCATTATAAAGCAACTTTCCAGTGACAAGAGCTACTGCGACTACATTGCCGTGTTTTTGTGTGCGCAAATGTCACACTTATAACTAAAGATTTGAACCACCTATGCCTGTGGAACATTCGTCTAGATAGTATAGTTGCCTAGAAGTCTGTCAAAGATAACGATCACTTGTTAAATCAGAGTTAGACCATACAATTAATTAGGCTATGGGAAATCTGTGGTTTCCGTCTTGTGGTGACTAGGGGATTTTCACAGTAACTCCATTGCAGTGATAATGTAAGCCTACTTGTGACAATAAAAGATTATTATTTTTGACATTGCTCCAGATCCTTTTGCAGTAGGAGCCCTGCAAAAGAATTATGAACAACCAAAGTTATATGAGACTTTTGCTCCTGTGTGCCTGCAGCTGCACTTCAATAAACAAAATTGTTTTATTTATTTATCACTAAATTGTGTTCGGAAGAAATAAGTTATTTTGAGTTGCAGTCACTATTGTTATCCATACAAACATAGCAGCTGTTTTGCATGTAGCAACATGTCCACAAAGGGCAATGAAATTAATCTGCTCTTACTCGTGTTGGTTTAGGCAAGAACGTTGGCATCGGCACAGGGAGTACCAGATCTTTGAATAATGATCTTCAATATACACCCGATGACAGGAGTCTTAATTTAAAATCTCATCCATAAAAAATTAATATTGAGTAAAAATAGCCATGCAGCTGGAGAGCATGTGTAAAAAACTATCACTTGGTGAAGTGCTACAAATTTATTCAACATCACTATTATTTTTGACTAAATCTATCCTCCTCCAAGTATTTTGAATTTGGCAATAGTCTTGTTTTCACTTGATAATTCAGAAATTATTGAATTTTGATGTGCCAGATGTTCCAGTGGTCCTGTTGCGATTCAGTGAATCATTGATTTGAGAACAGATCATTTTTCTTTTTTTTTTGCAGTCCTGCTTCAAACCCTAGAGAAAGCTCAGTAATGCAACAAGCTAATTGGACACTGAACTGGTGAATTTTTTTTAGATGCTGTGATCGACTTCATATGTTGCAGATAAACCTTTTCCTAGATTGATCATTTTGTTCTCTTGTTATCTATGTCAGCAGTTGGCTTTTGAGGTTTTTAAAATTCTGGTTGTAGAGAATTCCCAAACTACACTTGTTTAATTACTCCATCATTGATAGAATATCACTGGACATCCTTCAAAGGAATATGTCTCTTTCTGAAAAACATCAGACAGGTCGGTACCCAGATTTCAAATAATTGGCAAAAAAGCCAGGGGAGAGATGAGAATTTTTTTTGAATGCAGTGAACTGCTATGATTTGGAATGCGTTGTGTGAAAGGGTGAGAGAAGCAGATTTAATAGTAACTTCCAAAAAGTATTGGATCTTTACTTTGCAAGTCTATGGGGGAAAAGGCTCATACGCGGGTATGTTGGGCTGAGTGGTCCCCTTTTGTGTTGTATTTTGTGAGGAATATCAGTGGCGAATGCAGTTTTATTTCCAATTTTTAGCAGCCAGTGTCAATAGCAGATACAGCACCGGCTGATCCAGATTAAATACTCCTTGCCCTCCAATGCTTCCCGAATAATATAAACCCACCCAGAATGCACAAGTGTGGAATTATCGGTTCTCTGCTGCAATGTCATCTCTGAATGGAATTTGCAACTTCAAGGCAATTTGTGTCAATTTAATTCTCGTGTTTTGCTCTGGGCAATGCCTAGGAATTTGGTTGAAACTGGCTGAATTAATTTCATGTTAGTCTCGGACTTTCACCCCATATGGCTACTCTGAATTTGGGCTCCAAGGTTAAAAATAATGTGCTATCAGTCTGCACTATTATATATATATTCATTTGCTAAAGCACACAATTTATTCCTGGTGAAATAGACTGCATCATATCTTTGCTTTACTCACCATGTATCTGTGCTAGCAGATTGCTACCAACACAATTAATTGAGGCACGTTGCTTACAGCCACAAAGAAGTAACTTCCTGGAGGGTGGTTTAAACTGTTACTGGCAGTAAATTACAAAGCAGTGGATCTGAGAAGTTTATATTCGGTCACTGCATGTGGTTAATTCGCAGTCAGAACCCAAATGCCTAAATTTTCTGCTCCTGGCCACCACGGAAATCGTAGTGGCGGGTCAAGTAATTTAACGGAGCAACAAAGATCTGTTGACTTCAGGCAGGAATCGGGACTGGAAAGTGCCACCTAAAGATTCCTGCACGGCAAGAATGGGTGTGGAAAGGTGATTAAAATTATTGTAGAATGTTTCACACCGCGTTACCACCGAAGGCTATTTTAAGTGCAGTCCATTTAGACAGCTGAGTCGCCTGTCTTGTAAATAACGTGCAGATTGATATACTATTATCACTAATTATATCCTGACACCATTTTTGGGTGTAAATCATCAAAGTGCCGTCAAGTACCCAAATTGCTAATAAACCGTAGCTGGACTGAAGCGGCATTTGAAGGACCAGTCAATTGCAACTAATTGGATGATAGGATATATGTGCCATTATGTTGTCTAGATTGCCAGGAAAGTTTTCAGATTCCTGTTTTTTTTACTCAAATTCTTTGTTGTGTACTATGGGTCTGCAGTACACAGTTGTATTAAGCAGGCAACCAATAGAAGCAGATTGCTCCATACTTTCAATTGTAGTGCTGAAACTCCTTGACACATTTTGCATTACCGATTCCATTCAAATTTTCTGTGAATATTGTGTGATACTTGCAGAATATTCTCTGTCCTGCTGCTAGGGTGCTTTATGCAATCTAGGTGCCCATCTGGAGCTGAGAAGGTTATTTCTTAACTTCATAATGGTTATTCATGCATTCCCCAGAATAATGGTGTCATGTGAATGTCCCTTTAAGAAAAGTGTGCTTTATCAAATGGCTGCAGTGATGTCATTGTGTGGGTGCAGCTGGAAGCTCTTTTTGGCTCTGTCTTTAGTTTTGCTTTCAGTTGGAGAGCTTTATTCAAACCAAGCAGATGTGTATTGATCTCTCTCTGCAATCTAAAAAATGTCTGCAGGTCACTTGATGATTTCAAAGTATACCTGTTTCTGTAAGGAATGCAAACTGTCTTTATTAAAAAGGGTTTTTTGACTTATGGATGTTTGGAAAGTTATTAAGGGTTATCTATAGAGTACTGTATCTTTTTGGAGGGTTATCAGTGTTGGTGGTTGGTAAGATGTTTACTGTGGGTTTGTAAAATGTTAACTCTATTCTTAGAATAAACATTGTTTTTGTTTAAAAATACTTGAGATCTCTGTTGAATCAGACCTGTAGAGTGGGTCCTTGTGCTCCCCATAACCAAAATCTATTAAACGTTGTGGGTCAGGTGAACTCCATGATACTTTGGTGTTCTCTAAACCCTGGCCCATAATAATGGGTTAAAGTTAACATTAACTCCCATCCTACGCTTTGCTTTAGTCCTTTAAAGGATTAATTACAGCAGTGTAAGTAAGTGTGAGCATCCAGTTAAACTGCTGCTCCTCCTACACATATAGTAAAAAACAATGGGCTGGATTCTCCCTTGGCCGACGCGAAGTCGGGAAAGGCAATTGGGTGGAGAATCGGTTTCACGCCAAAATCGTGGCAGGTGCGGGGTTCACGCAAAATCGCAGTTCTCTGGTAACTCGACAGAGACATCAATGCATTCCACTCTGCACATACAGTAAATGCCATTTGCATATCATTAGGGGGCCTGGCCCAGTATTTGCCGGGGCGTCTGCGATTCTCCGCCTGTACTGCGAGGGCGAATTCCTGACGGCGAGTTTCACTTCTGCTTTTAAAAATTGAGAATTAGGCGCCATGAATGATGAGGGTTAGAGGGGAGGTAGGACATGGAGAGACACGACCATAGGGTAGTGTTCCTGGCACTGAGTGGGCCGGCTGGGATGGGGACGCCCTGCCAGGGCTGGGGGGCTGTAGGGGGTGATGGGGGAAATGGGCCATGGGGCCAAGGTGACCTCACCCCCACCACGGGACTAGGGCACTGCCTAGGCATGGACCTCCATTACCACGGCCAGCAAGGCAGCCATCTTGCTGCGCACCCCACTGACCACCCATCTTGGCCCCTGGTCCTGCAGTGACACAGGCTGTACGGGTGCGCCCACCCCTCCACCTCCGTATTTCAGCCTCCACCCCGCCAACCCTGCCTGTCATTTGAGGACCTTCTGAACCGGACATGCTGTTGAGGACTGAGCAAGGGGACTGTACGGCATATCTGCCAGATCATGGCGCACCTGGCATCGCGGGTAATGGGGGAGGACATCTGCACCTGGTGGCCATCAAGGTGATAGTTGCCCTGAACATTACACCACGGCATCTATGCCGAGTGGGGACCTGTCCGGGATCTCACAGAGCTTGGTGCACAGGTGCACCCGAACAATGTCCAGGTGGCCCTGGCACATGGCTCCCTGAGATAGGGCAGCCCTGTCCTGGTTCTCGGCCACTACCTGCACAGAGTGCCCCAGGCCTTGGACATGCTGATCCATGGTCGAAACCCCAGCCCCTCAAGGCCTCCAATGTGGACACCACCCATGCGGTGTTGGCCTGGGTGGCACGCATGGCCGGCATCACCTCTTGTACATGCATGTGGTTGGACTTCCCCAACTGCACCTGTGGGTGCTGGATGCTCACCGACGACCCCTCATGTAGCCCCTGGCACTGCGACTGTATCTCCACAATCCTTGGGACCATCCATTCCAGAAACTTGTCTGGGGGCAACCATCCGCCCCCTCAGGAGTTCCGACCTCAACCTGCTGTGGTGCACACCAGGTAGTGCCCCAGGAGCCTCTTCACTAACATGCCCAACCGAGGTGAGTGTCTCTGGGATGGTGGAGGGTGTTGGAGACAGCTGTGATGGGAAATCTGTGTCGCCCTCAGACTCGAGCTCTAGGGTGTTCTGGGTTTCGGGTTGATGAATCCGGTCCGAGTCAATGTCGTCGTCATCGCTGGTTGGCACCTGGGGTTATGGCTAGGGTTGGGGACAGGGGACACCAGAAGGGCCCGCCCCATCACTAGCAGATCCTGCAAGACACAAAACAAGACGCATGATTAGACTGCAGGCCGGGTGGAGGGGAGATGGTGTTTGGGAGAGGGCAGTCGGGGTAGTGGTGGTGAAGCGGAGTGGGTGGAGGGGTGGGTACTACACGTGTCCCAAGGATTGTGGAGATACAGTCGCAGTGCCAGGGACTGCATTTCGGTGGGGTCTCACTTCCTCACCCGATGCCGACCACCCCGGAGACTGCCATTTCCTTGGGCCGGCCGGCCATGTCCAGGGCCCTCTGCTCTGCTGCAGTGATGGGCTGCAGGTCCAGCAGACCCCCTCCAGTCTTCTCCCCCCCCCCCCCCCCCCCCGCCACAGCGGTTATGAGCGGCCGTCTCCTTGGGGGGCACAGAAACAGAAAACGCACAGTGTTAGAAAGTCCAATGCATGCAGTCCAGTGGGTGGGTAGCTGGTGGCCTCAGTGGCCAGGGCACCTAGCCATGGTGGCCGGTATGGGTGCAGGCATGGGGTGCGGGGTGGGGGTTCGGCTGCCCTCTGGGTAGGGGGGGGGTGGGTGCCTGGGGCACAGTGCTGTCTACTCACCCTCGCCGCCCTGAGAGGCTGTGCAGTGTCTTTTGGCACTGCTGGTCAGTCCGGACAGTGTTGCTCATGCTGCTGACGACCTCTGCCACCTGCGCCAAGCCCCAGCGAACGGCGGTGGCTGGCAACCTCCTTCCTGTTGTGTTAGGTACACTGGTCTAACACTGACTGCAACTGGATGCAGCTTGGATCAGAAAGATTCTCCAGACCTTGAAGTTAGTTCAATCAGGTTTATTGAACTAATAGCACAGTTAGCACAGTTCTCTGTGAGTTCGACTCTCTGCTAACTTAAGTGTGGTTAGCTCCTACCCACGTGGTGGAGGTGTGAGATTGTAACAACACCCTTGACTGACTCTCTAGATGTTAATCAGTGGAAAGAGGCGGAGTGTGAGTGCCTCGTGTCTTTTATAGTGAGATCCCACCCCTGAATGTCCTGCCTGCTTATTGGTCATGTCCTGTTCTCTGTGTCCATTAGCTGCTTGTCTGTATATCATTATGTGTGTCTCTGCATATCATGACACTTCCCAAGCCTGGGTACAGGGTCGCCCACCCCTCCTCCACGGCATCTAGCAAGGTCTCAAGCCCGGCGCCTGTAAAACGGGGTGCCGCTCTCCTCGCTGCCATCTTGTTTGATGGGATGATGTGTGTGGGGAGTGAAGTGTGTATATGTGGCTGCAGATTGTCAGCCCCCTGAGTGTCAATCCCGAATCTGCCGAATCCTGCACCGTTTCCCATTGGAATTGATTGTGTTCCACGCGCCGCCGGTTCTAGCTTCTTAACAGTCTCAGAATCGGTCCAGGGGTGCGGCGTCAGTTCTGCTGTCGTAGAAGTTCACGAATCCTGCCGGTGTCAGGAACAGAGAATTCTGTCGAATACTTTTAGTGAATTGTTTTTCTGCCCCCAGAAAAGATTTGGGGTGGGGTTCTCCATCCCGACAGACCCGTTTACTGGCACGGCGCAGCCGGCAGTGGAATCCTCCATCCTGGCAGCCGGCCAATGGGGTTTGCCGTTGTGGCCACCGCCACGCCATCGGAAAATCCACGGCGTGAGTGCACTGCCGGCGAAGCAGAGGATCCCGCTGACAGAGAATCCCGCCCCTGGTTTCTTACCACAAGAGTGAAGAAACTTTAGACCTTAATCCTTGTGCCTCTTGTCTCCTATGTGATGGCATGACATAAAAACTGTATCTCTGCAAGTCTTGCTGAAAATGGCAACTGTATTCCATATAACCCAAGGGCCCTTTTATTACATACATCACATTAAACTTGGCTGTTCCATAATTAGAACTGAGACATTGGCCAAGACTTTCCAGTTCTGCCTGTAGTGGGATCAGAAATTCCTGCTGAAAGTCAATGGACTTTCTGCCAGTTCACCAAATTTCCTATCCAATCCACGACAAGTCCCGTCATGGGCATGACTAAAAGGTCCTGGCCATTGCCTTTTATATTGATAGGGGCAAAGGGTGTCAAATTCAGCCCTTAGTCTTGTCAGCTATTATGAGGTACTGCTTGCACACTGGTTGAATGGAGAATGTTGTTGTCAGTTAGCAGGTGGCATAAAGCCCCATATCACAATAAATAGAATTTTATCAGGATGGCAGCCAATTCATACCAAAATCTGAATAATCTCGGCATTTAGGACATCTGTAATTCAGCCGTGAGGAATAATCCATCCATCGCACTGTGCAACCTTGACCTTGTTGCTAAGGAAGGCATCCAATTAAGTAGAGCTCATCTATCTTTAATTCGTAATACACACCTTAGTGTTCTTCCTATAACCAAATGTGCCCACTGTGCCACGTATCCGTAACATTGATTACCCCTAAAGTAGAAAATAACAAGTTATGAGAAAGGTAGTTTAATCAGTCTCAAACATTTAGCCATTATTCTTCACATGATTACATACTCCTGATGCCTCGTGGACCAGTATATGTTTCCCTCCTAGTGGAGAGTAGGTTGGTTGGTTCCATTTATCAAAGGTTTCTTGATCTCCTTGGATGTATAAATGCTTTAAAGAATAATTATCTTTAATGAGACCAATTTTGCAAAGGAGTCGTCAGTCATTAGGCCCTTTCTTGCATAATCAGAGCTTAATGCCTGTTTCAGACACAGGATCCAAATATTGCCTTTACCAAAATGGCAGCAGATCAATTCCAGCATGAAATATGCACATGTGCACTGCCTGCCATATTGGATGCATTGTTGTCTGTTTTATGCTTTTAAAATGGTTTTCGGTAGGTAAGATAAATTATGACATAATTGCAACATATTTGCAGACTATGGTGCCAGTGTGATTCCATTGTCACAACAGGGAGCACTTTGATCAGTTGGAAAACCGGCGACAACACTGCTGCATTCATTTTTGGAAGACCCGATGGGATTAAGTCCCAAATGGGCACTTGAGTCCGCCATCAGGCTTTCCGGTTCCTTTGAGGGGAATCAGGCCAATCAGAGGCAGGCAGCTCTTCAGTACCAATAGCACCACCACGAGTGATGGTTATTGCCGGTACTGCAGTGCAGCTTGGGCAGAGGATCGGCAATGAAGTCTAAGGAATAAGGGGCGGAATTCTCCAGTAATGGGGCTATGTTCCCACGCCCATGGAAAAACGTGCGTGAATCACTCTGGACTTACCTGGAGTAAGTCCAGGGTGATTCTGCGATTTCCAGGGGACTAGCAGGGCCCCGGAGTACTCCTCGCAGCTCTGGCTGCCGAAACGGGGCCCTGCACTTCCGGTCGGGGTTCAGCCCATGCGCACAGCGGCAGCCTCGATTGGCCACGCCACGTGACATGGCCGACCCACACCGTGGACTGGCACCAAGAAGACAGGCCTCCCCCGCAGATCGCACACGCCCGCTGATTGGTAGCCCCCGATCAGAGCCCTGGCCGTCCTGGAGGCCTCCCCCGCCGGCGAAGGATCCTCTGCCCCCCACCAGAGCCGCCATGCCGAGTGCACGGCGGGTGGAACCATGAGAGAACCACGTCGGCCAGTTGACTTTGGAGAATCACTGCGGGGGCCTTTTACAATGGCCCCTGACCGGTGGCGCATCGGCCGCGTGCGCCCGATGCGCGGCAATTCTCCGGCACTTGAAGAATCGCGGGAGCGCGTCGGACCCGATCGCGGGTTTGACATCCATTCTCCACCCCCTCGACGAGCGCGATTCCGGCGCAGAAGCTCGGAGAATTCCCCCCCCAAGGTGTGTGGGGCCAGACAATGAAGTCAGGGCGAGGGGATGTCAATTTGATGATCAGAAAGTGGTCTTACTCGGGGTCTCTCTGTTCAGTCCTGTCCCAGGCACCAGCCATGCAGAATATTCCTGGCAGTAAGCCCATGACACAATCCCCACCGTCCTCTGGCCACCTGAGCCTCAATCGCTCTGGATTGGTAAGGCCGCCCTGGAATTAATTGGACAGAGGTGGGAAGATATTGGATTCTCCACCCTCTACTTTGCTACCTGATCACAGGGCCTCCCTGACTCCGAATCTGATTCCAAGGGGAGCATTTAATTCCACCTAGTGTGTCTGAATTGTGTGATGCTTAGGTCCATATTGTTATGCAGCACCAGGGTCTGCTGTTGCTTTTCTTGTATTCTATTTATTCTTATTATAATCCTTAATAGTAGTCACTGTGCTATACAGAAGCTGTAGCCTAATAATTTTAAAACAGGCAGCTACATCTGGTTTTTCAATGCTGGACCTTTTAACACCACCTGGTGGCTGTATGCTTAGGTGTAAATAAATAAAATAAATAATCGTTATTGTCACAAGTAGGCTTACATTAACACTGCAATGAAGTTACTGTGAAAAGCCCCTAGTCGCCACATTCCGGTGTCTGTTCGGGTACACGGAGGGAGAATTCAGAATTCTCAGCTGGTATTGAACCCGCGCTGCTGGCTTTGTTCTGCATCACAAACAAGCTGTCTAGCCCACTGAGCTAAACCAACCCTCAAGTGTACTTTGTTTGACTGTTGTTTTTCAATTGAGAAACCAAGTGAAGGATTTGCGATTTGGGATTTAAGATGCAAGATGCCACCAAAGTTGAAAGAACAAAAAAAATCAAGGTGAGGTAAATCAGAAAGTAGTGATTGGGTGATGTCAAATTTGATTTTTAAAAAGCCTAAAGATTATAGGGGATGGAGAGAATGAAGGACGTAATGAATCCTACAAATTTGAGGACCTGTAAAATAATAAGTTAGAATAAGAGTCTGTACAATGACAGTATTGCCAATACTTGCAATGTTTAAAAGGAAGCCTGTTCCAACCTTCAAGCAAGAGGCTTAAGATTCCACTACATCTGAACTCCTGCCTCGATGTTACATCTAGAGCCCATTACATAATTGCAAATGTTGCCAACACTGGATGAGTCTTGATTTCAACAGATTGGCAAAATAAGGGAGAGGAACAGTGTGGCAGATGGTGAATCTACAGCTTTGGAGGAACCAGGG
Source organism: Scyliorhinus torazame (assembly GCF_047496885.1). NCBI lineage: Eukaryota > Metazoa > Chordata > Chondrichthyes > Carcharhiniformes > Scyliorhinidae > Scyliorhinus > Scyliorhinus torazame. The sequence goes on from NC_092707.1 coordinate 385,516,746, forward strand.
AGGAAATTTCAGAAGGGAACTCGGAATACTAATGATGAAATAAACAGTTGTTATGGGGTGAAGGAAGAATTGCCTACCAGATAACCAGCTTGTTCTTGTGTTTTATCCTGGGGTTTAAGAGAGGGGTTAAAAGAACCACTCAAGATGTAAGAATGGTACTCATTTCTTGTGTTGACGCTTCACAAAGATTTAAAAGTTTTTGAAGGCAAATCAAGTGTTATACTTGAAAGGAAATAGAGAAAGCTTTAACAATAGGTGAAATAGGGGAGATCCGTTTGAGATCTCAGAAGCTACGAAGACCAAGAATAGTAATGAATGAAGAAAAGCTAAGATTCAGGACAATTGATGAGTGGTAACATTTGTTGAATTGGCAAAACTCTATTCAATAAAGAAATAAAAGAAACAAGGGGTGGGATTCTCCCCTACCCGGCGGGGCGGGGGGTCCCGGCGTGATGGAGTGGCGGGAACCGGGAGTCCGCACCTTTAGGGGCCAAACCCTCACCTTGAGGGGCTAGGCACGCGCCGGTATGGTTTCTGCTCCACCAGCTGGCTAGAAAGGCCTTTGGCGCCACGCCAGCCCGGGCCGAAAGGTCTTCGCCGGGCGATGCGGGTCGGCGCATGCGCGGGAGTGTCAGCGGCTGCTGACGTCATCCCCACGCATGCGCAGGGGAGGGGTCTCTTCCGCCTCTACCATAGTGAAGACCATGGCGAAGGCGGAAGAAAAAGAGTGCCCCCACGGCACAGGCCCGCCCGCGGATCGGTGGGCCCTGATCACGGGCCAGGCCACCGTGGGGGCACCCCCCGGGGCCAGATCGCCCCGCACCCCGACGCGGGTCGGCGCATGCGCGGGAGCATCAGCGGCTGCTGACGTCATCCCCGCGCATGCACAGGGGAGGGTGTCTCTTCCGCCTCTGCCGTAGTGAAGACCATAGCGAAGGCGGAAGAAAAAGAGTGCCCCCACGGCACAGGCCCGCCCGCGGATCGGTGGGCCCCGATCGGTGGGGGCACCCCCCGGGGCCAGTCGCTCCACCGCGCCACTTTGTCCCGCCGTTCAAAAGGTGGTTTAATCCACGCTGGCGGGACAGGCATTCCAGCAGCGGGACTTCGGTCCATCGTGGGCCAGAGTATCGGCTGGGGTGGGCCCGCCGACCGGCGCGGTGCGATTCCCGCCCCGCCGACTGGCGCGGCGCGATTCCCGCCCCAGCCGAATCTCTGGTGGCGGAGACTTCGGGACATGGCGGGAGCGGGATTCACGCCAGCCCCCGGCGATTCTCCGAGCCGGCGGGGGATCGGAGAATCCCGCCCCTGGTTTAAATTGTTTTAAGGAAGAAGCAAAGGAACTCAAAGTAGACCTTCCATGAACTGGGAACTTACAGCCATAGCAAATTGATGAATATCGAGATACCGAGTAGAATCATCAGCAAAATTGGGGATAGGTTTGGAAGAATAGCGGAGGGGGATCATCAGTATAAAGAAGGAGCAGAATCAAAGGGTTGAATTTTCCCAGTGCTGTTCTTGCAGAATTGGCAGCAGGTGTGCCAGAAAATACGGTGGGGGCGGGGGGGAGGGCGTTGGGACATTCCCCTGGCGCATTCTCACAGCCAGGCAACTGTCTCGGACAGATTGGAAGTAGGATTGGCTACCCGCGCTACAGATGAGATCAACCAACTGAAATGATTAAGGCCCCAATTGCGATTTAGTAGGTTTGTTGCCAACTGAGTGGCCCCCACGATGTGCAGAGGCTGATAATTCAATGGAGCTGCCCTCCTGGCCATTAGAGGCTTCAGGCCTCAAAGAGAGCTGTACTGGAGAGGTCACAACTATTGCCCAAATTATGTACCCAGAGGGGTCTCTGCTCTGAGGGGCCCAACAGTTTTGCCCCTAATAATGTTTACGATCACTGGCCTGCCTCAGCTGCACCAACCTCTCTTAGTAGGATTGCCGCGGCTCCAGAGTTGCCACCTGCTGGCCCTCTGATTGGGCCAGCAGAATCAGGAGCCTGCTTGCTACCCAAATGCGGATGCAGCCAATTAGGAGACTGCTTCCAGGAAAGTTGCACTGGAGGGCATGCTGCTGGCAGATGCGAATTCAGGATCCCAATTAACATCAGGGTCCTGATGCCGAAGGTAACATCCAGCATGAAGAGAGGACCCAGCCCTCGGGAAACCCTGAGTTAATGAAAATATGAAATAACAATAACAGCACAAAATAAACCATGTGTGAGGAAACCAGACAGACATGAGTATACTGGGAGGCTATAGAATGGCAACCTCTTTGGATGTTGGAAGATTGGAGGTACCAGACCTAATCAATGGCTTTGGAGATGTTTGGTACAGTGACAAATGATTTATCATTCTGTACAAAGGAAGTTTTATAAAAGGGACAACAAAGATGTGATTAGTAATGGAATGGCCACTGTTATAAAGTTATATAAACATCTTCCTATTTTGATAATATGTATGGATGTCTTTTAGCAAGTGTGAGCATGCGTATGTGATGTCATCGATACCGTGGGCTTGTGTGGGTTTTCAGTATTGCCATGAGGAGCTTGTGTATAGTTTTTTTTTAATAAACATTTTATTGAGGTATTTTTGGTTTTACAGCAACGACAAAATAACCAATATACATAAGTCTATAAACTTAGTGCAAAAAACCTGCTCCCGCCCTTGCAGGTCCAACTTTATTAACCCCGACTCTATACTAAACTGCTGATGTTTAATTTTCTGTAAAGAACGGTTGCCACCTCCGGGCGAACCCTAACAGTGACCCTCTCAAGACGAACTTGATTTTCTCCAGACAGAAAGCTAGCCATGTCAGATAGCCAGGTCTCCAACTTCAGGGGCTTTGAGTACCTCTAAGCTAATAATATCGTCTCTGGGCTACCAGGGAGGCAAAGGCCAGAATGTCTGCCTCGTTCTCCTGGATTCCCGGATCTTCCGACACCCCAAAAATCACCAGCTCCGGACTCAGTGCCACCCTTGTTTTTAACACCGTGGACATGACCTCTGCAAACCCCTGCCAGAATCCCCTGAGCTTTGGGCATGTCCAAACCATGGGGACATGGTTCGCTGCAGCCCCCCCCCCCCCACCCCCCCCCCCCCCCCCCCCCCCCCCCGCACACCTTGCACACCTATCTTCTACACCAAAGAACCTGCTCATCCGGGCCACTGTCATGTGAGCCCAGTGAACGACCTTGAACTCTATCAGGCTGAGCCTGGCGCATGTTGTGGACGCGTTGACTCTACTCAATGCCTCCGCCCAGAGACTATCCTCTATCTCTCCTCCTAACTCCTCCTCCCACTTGCGCTTCAGCTCCTCAGTCTGCGTGTCCTCTGACCCCATGAGCCCCTTATAGATATCGGAGACCTTCCCTTCTCCCACACACACCCTGGAAACTACCCTATCCTGAATCTCCCTTGGTGGTAGGAGCGGGAAGGTTGTGACCTATCTACATGGGAAGTCCCGCACCTGCAGGTACCTAAATTTGTTTCCCCTTGCCAATCCAAATTTACTCCTCCAGCTCCCTGGAGCTAGGAAAGCCCTTTCTATAAACATATTCCCCATCCTCTCAATTCCTGCCTTCTGCCATCTCCGAAACCCCCTGTCTATCGTTCCTGGGGCAAACCGGTGGTTATTACAGATTGGGGATCAGACTGATGCTCCCTCTGCTCCCACATGCTTCCTCCATTGTCCCCAGACTCTCAGGGCTGCCACCACCACGGGGCTGGTGGAGTACCATGCCGGCAGGAACGGCAGAGGCGCCGTTCTCAATGCCCCCAAACTGGTGCCCTTACATGAGGCCGCCTCCATACCCTCCCATGCCGACCCTCCCCCACCACCCACTTCCTGATCATGGCTATATTCGCCGCCCAATAATAGTTACTGAAGTTTGGCAGCGCAAGCCCGCCCTCTCCCCGGCTCCGCTCAATCATCCCCTTTTTTACTCGCGGGGTCTTGCCCGCCCATACAAAACCTGTGAAAACTTTGTTGACCCGTTTAAAAAAGGTCCGCGGAATAAAGATGGGGAGACACTGGAACACAAACAGGAATCTCGGAAGGACCGTCATTTTCACCATCTGGACCCTCCCAGCTAGAGCGCGCCCCACTCCGAAAATCGTTCTTCATTTGGTCCACCAGACAGGCCAGATTAAGTTTGTGTAAACGTTCCCATTCTCGCACCACTTGGATGCCCAGATGCCTAAAATTTCCCGCGCCACTCTAAACAGCAGTTCCCCCAGTCATCTCTCCTGTCCCCTTGCCTGGATTGCAAACATCTCACTTTTCCCCATATTTAGTTTGTACCCCGAATACCGGCCAAATTCCCCCAGAATCCTCATGATTTCTTCCTTCCCCTCCACTGGGTCCGATACATACAGGAGCAGGTCGTCTGCGTAAAGTGAGACTCTGTGTTCCACTGCCCCCCCCCGGACCAACCCCTTCCAGACCCTTGAGGCTTTCAGCGCAATTGCCAGCGGCTCTATAGCTAGCGTGAACAACAGTGGGGAGTGGGAGTACGCTCGCTACAGAAATGAAATGAAATGAAATGAAAATCACTTATTGTCACAAGTAGGCTTCAAATGAAGTTACTGTGAAAAGCCCCTAGTCACCACATTCCGGCGCCTGTTCGGGGAGGCTGGTACGGGAATTGAACCGTGCTGCTGGCCTGCCTTGGTCTGCTTTCAAAGCCAGCGATTTAGCCCTGTGCTAAACCAGCCCCAGAAGCCACAGGAGCCTGATACAGCAACCTGACCCAGCCAATAAAGCCCTGCCCAAATCCGAACTGTCCCAGCACCTCCCACAGATATTCCCATTCTACTCGATCAAAAGCCTTCTCTGCGTCCATTACGACCACTACCTCCACCTCCCTACCATCTGGGGCATCATGATCGCATTTAGCAACCTTCTTACATTGGACACCAACTGCTTTCCCTTAACGAACCCCGTCTGGTCATCCCCAATCATGTCCGGAACACAGCCTTCAATCCTAGAGGACAACATTTTGGCCAACAGTTTGCCGTCCACATTGAATAGGGATATAGGCCTGTAGGACCCACACAGCTCCGGATCCTTATCCCACTTCAGAATCAGCGAGATCGTGGCCTGTGACATCGTCGGGGGAAGCACCCCTCTCACTTGCCTCATTGAATGTCCTCATCAACAGCGGCCCCAATATCCCAGCGAACATTTTATAGAACTCCGCTGGGTACGTGTCCAGCCGCGGGGCCTTACCCGACTGTATGGCCTTCAGCCCCTCCACTATCTCTTCCATACCGATCGGGGCCCCCAGGCCTTCTACCAGCTCCCCGTCCACCTTCAGGAAATTCAGCCCCCCGAAGAAGTGCCTCATCCGCTCTGGCCCCCGTGGGGGTTCTGACCCATACAGCCTACTATAAAACTCCTTAAATGCCATATTCACCCCTGCTGAGTCTCCCACCAGGTTCCCGTCTTCATCCTTTACTTTCCCTATCTCCCTGGGCCCGTATCGAGATCAGCTCCCCTCTAACCACCGCCTTCAATGCCTCCCAGACCACCGCTGCCGAAATTTCCCCCGTTTCATTGACCTCCAGGTAATTCTGAATACATTTCCTCAACCATCCGCACACCTCCTCGTCCGCCAAAAGCCCCACGTCTATCCTCCAGTGCGGGCACTGATTACTGTCTTTACTAACCTGTAGGTCAACCCAGTGCGTGCCAGGGTCTGAGATTGTGATCGCCGAGTTCCCCGTGCCACCACCCCCTTCAGTACAGCACTGCTTAGAAAAAAGAAATCGATCCGGGAGTACACTTTATGCACGTGTGTGAGTAGAAGGAGAACTCCTTTACTCTTGGCTGCCCAAATCTCCATGGGTCCACCCCCCCCCCCCTAAAATCTGCTCCATGAACCCTTTTAACTCCTTAGCCATTGCTGGCACCCTGCCCGTTTTTGAGCTTGACTGGTCTAAACCAGGGACAATAACTGTGTTGAAGTCCCCTCCCATGGCCAGTTTATGCGAATCCAGGTCCGGTATCTTCCCCAGCATCCTCTTTATAAACTCCACATCGTCCCAGTTTGGCGCGTATACATTTACTAGTACCATTTGCACCCCCTCCAATCTTCCACTGACCATACTGTACCGGCCTCCCCTAGCCGAAACTATTCTTCCCGCCTCAAACACCACTCGCTTGTTGATCAGGATCACGACCCATCTGGTCTTTGAGTCCAACCCCAAGTGAAAAACCTGTCCGACCCAACCTTCCCTTAACCTAATCTGGTCTGCTACTCTAAGGTGCATCTCCTGCAGCATTACCACATCCGCCTTCAGTCCTCTCAAATGCGCGAACACGCGTGCCCTCTTGACCGGCCCATTGAGCCCTCTTACGTTCCAGGTGATCAGTCTAGTTGGGGCATCATCGCCCCACCCCTTCGCCAATCAGCTATCCCCTCTCTTAGGCCAGTCGCCAGCCCGCACCCCACGCCTCCGCACCCGGCCTCCTCACTGTCCCTCTACAAAAGTCTCTCCCGCGTCAGCACAACATTTTCCCCCCCTCCTCCCCCTAGTGACAGCACAAAATAAATCAACTCATTTGATAAGCCTAACATTTGCTCACCCCCCACTACGCTTCCGTAAGCTAGCCCGCCCAGCTAGCTTGGTGGCCCTCGCCCCTGGTGCCAGACAATCTTCCACCTATTGTTCCCTCCCCCCGCTGATAAATACATATTCAAATGAAAAACAATCCCAACACAATTGTCCGACAGAGATTTAAAAAAACAAGTTGGACACAAAAAAAAAGATCAAGCAACAGATCCAGCATCTGAACAAACACACCTCCATCCCCCAACAGTGCAAATGCAAACTTTACCTCACTCAGCTCTGCAGCTGGCCCCAAATCCATACAGCAGGCATAACAAATAACATCCGAAAAAGCAAGAAACAGGAAACATTTTTTGAAAAACATAAACACTCCAGCAAAATTCAAAGTTCAGAGTTCTCAGTTCGACACCAGTCCTTTCCTTTTCGCGAAGTCCAGCGCTTCCACAGGCGACTCAAAATAGAAATATTGCTCCTCCTGTGTGACCCTGAGGCGGGCCGGGTACAACAGCCCGAACTTCACCTTTTTCTTGAAAAGGGTTGACCTGATCTGGTTAAACCCTGCTTTTCTCCTGGCCACCTCCGCACTCAGGTCTTGATAGATCCGTAGGATACTGTTGTCCATTTGCAGCTCCGTGTCTGCTTGGCCCACTGTAAAACACGCTCCTTATCCAGATATCTGTGGATCTCACCACCATTGCCCTCGAGGGGTCTCCCATTCGCAGCTTCCTCGCAAGCACTCTGTGAGCCCTGTCCACCTCCAAGGGTCGGGGGAGTGCCCCATCCCCCAGCAGCTTCTCAAACATGGCTGCTATGTATGCCCCAGCGTCTGCTCCTTCGGATCCCTCCGGGAGCCCAACGATCCTCAAGCTCTGCCGACGGGACCTATTCTCTAGGTCCTACACCTTCTCCAGGAGCCTTTTCTGCTGGTCTCTTAACATCCCCACCTCCACCTCCACTGCTGTTTTATGTTCCTCCTGGTCAGCCAGCGTCTTCTCTACTTTCTGGATTGCCCGATCTTGGGCATCCAATCTAAGTTCCAGCCGCGAAATTGCTTCTTTAATCGGGTCCAAACAGTCCCGCTTCTGCCTGCCGAAGCCCTCCTGGATAGCTTGCATCAACTGCTCCGTTGACCGCGGGTCGACAAGCCAGAGGTCCAGTCCTCTGCTATGCTTCCTCCCGGTACTGCTTCAGCCCAAGCCTTCTCTGTCCTCCTGTTTCTGCCTTTTCAAGCACTTCTAGTCCTCCTCTCCATGCACCGATGTGGGAATTCAGTTCACAATTGCCTCTGCCATCAATTTTTCAAATCAAGTCCGGTAAAATACCGGGGGGAAAGGTCCCAAAGTCTGACCCGAGCGGGAGCCACCAAATGTGCGACTTACTCCTTCATAACCGCCACCGGAACAGCTTGTGTATCGTTAAGTATGACTGCTGCTAGTGTCTGCACTCAAGCTGTAATACTATCTCTATATTTTCGTAAGTAAAGAAGATTGAATTTTCACAATGCGTTTGACTACCTTTTGTGGTCAAATTCCCACATCTTTTGGGCGATGATGATTAAACAGGACAAGAAAGATTCGAGGTGCAACAAGGCGACACAAAGTTTTGTAATGAGTAACTAGTTGGCAATGTGAATGGGGTTGAGAGCGCTACCCTGCGGGGGGAGGGTTTGTGAGCTTACCGATGAGAATCAAGCGGCACCATGACTTAGTGCAGGACTATCAATGGGCTTGTGAAGGACTGGACTGAGTATTTAGAAAGGTTCTGACATTTTTTCCTGGCAAATGGAATTGCAGATGAGTCTGAACAGCACTCAATTCTCCTGAATGTGTGTGGGGCAAAAACGTACAAGCGTACACCATGGAAACTGGGGGACATTTCATTTACAGGTTTAGTTGTATTCCTTCAGAATCGCCACTATCCTAAGCCTTCAATGATTGTCGAAAGTTTTAAATTCCATAGTCATTTTCATAGGGCAGAACAATTGGCAGCTACCTTTGTTGCTGAATTGAGTCAACTCTCTGTGCATTGTGAGTTTGGGGCAATGTTAGAGAATATGTTCCAGACAGATTAGTCTGTGGCATTACTGAAGACAGCATACTGTGTCGCTTGTTGGGAGAAGCCACACTGACTTTCAAGAAGGCTCTTGAAGGTTCTCAGGGCATGGAAATGGCTGCCAATAATGCAAAAGATATTCAAAAGGCCAATGGTGGTGAACAGGCGGGTGCAGTGCATCAAGTAAGAAAAGAGCCAGTGAACAAAAAGGCAAAAGTAGTGGAATGTTTCAGAAGGCACACATTATGCAAATCATTGCAAGTTCATGGACGCTGCCCGTTACAATTGCAACAAAAAGGGACATTTGACTAACAAGTGCAGGAGTGCTAAGAATATGTTAAAGGCTGGGCAGGGAAATTCAAATTCGAAGAAGCTTCGGCCAGCTACACATCACCTGGTAAGCACAGAGCAGGAAAAGGAGTACTCCTACAACATGTTCAATGAGATTGAGCCTGTCTATGCTACAGTTGCGGTCAATGGACAGAAACCTAAGATGGAGGTGGACACAAGAGCCTCTGCATCTATCATCCGTGAGAAGACCTACAGGAGGGTTTGGGGCTCTAAGCACGCCAACCCTTACTCTGGCAGGGATTAATCTTTGGATGAACACAAGCACGACCATACCATTACTTAGAGGTGAACATTGCATATTACCGCTGTAATATCCCACATGAAACCTACGGAGTGGGAATGCTTGTCCTCCCCGTGCTCCTTGCGGAGTACGAGCTTCCCATCTAGGAGCAGGGTATCTCAATTAACCTCTGGATAAAAGGTCAGCCAGTAAGGCACTGACAAGAGAGGAACCCCGTAGGGATCTACTAGGTAGTGTATATTTGTGTAAATACAACTTTGTTTCTTATTTTACTCGCTGTGGACTCCCTGTGGTCCTTATTAAAACAGCCAAGAAGCAAGAGCGCGGCTCCTGGTAGTGAAAGGGCATGGGCCTACTCTTCTTGGGTGTGGCTGACTCAGAAAAATTCAGTTGAACTGGGGTGAGATAAAGCACACAAAAGTGACACAAGATGTCATTCAGAAAATCCTGCGGTTTTCAAAGACAATCTGGGTACATTGCTTGGTACTACAGTTAAGTTGTTTGTGAATCTTCAGGTTACTCCTCGCTTTTTGCAGCCCAGGACAGTGCTCTACGCCATGAAAGGTAAAGGGAAGGAGAAGTTGGAGCGGCTGCAAAGGCAAGGGATCATTGAGCCCATTCAGTTTTCACATTTGGCAGCTCCAATTGTACCAATTCTTAAAAGTGATGGTACAGTCCGCGTTATGAGGGCATTACAAATTTACCATTAATTTGTTTCCAAACTGGAACGATTGCCAAAAGTAGAGTATCTGTTTTAACTCTTGCAGGATGCACGGCATTTTCAAAATTTGACCTGAGTCAAGCCTACCAGCAACTTCTGTTAGAGGAGAACTCAAAACAGTATTTCACAATCCACACCCACAAGGATTTGTTCAAATACAACCATCTGGCTTTGGGGTGTCTTCCAGTCTGGTGATTTTTCAAAGAATAATGGACAGTTGTTCCAGGGGATTCCCTGTGTGGCAGTTTATTTGGACGATATCTTGATCACAGGGAAAACTGAGGAGGAGCACTTCAACAACCTGGACCAAGTATTAAAGAGATTTTCAGAGGCAGGTCTGTATCTGAAGCATCTTCCAAGCACAGAGTATGGAATATCTGGGTCATAGAATCATAGTGAAGGGTCTGTCTCCTGTGGAGGAAAAGGTTCAAACTAGCAAGGAAGCTCCAAATCCGAAGAATGTGTCTAAACTCATTTCTGGGTTTAGTGAAACACTACGGGAAGTTTCTGCCAGACCTTTCAACAGTGTTGGCGCCACCATAACTGTTGATCCACAAAGAGACCAAATGGAAGTGGAGCCCAGCACAAGAGAAAGCTTCCAAGGATGTGATAACTCTGCTACAATCAGCTAATCTGCTGGTTCACTTTGATCAGGACAGAGAGCTCATTCTGTCATGTGACATCTCACCTTATGGCGTTGGGGTAGTACTATCTCATCTGATGGAGGATGGGTCAGAAAGACTGATGCACGATCAATTGCACAAAGACGAGAGTTGAATACAACTGAGGTTTTATTGCTCTAAGATGTGTGGCCTCCCACAGCAGCTGGCGAATTGGCAGCTGCATGGAGGACACACATACTTATACTCCGCCGTCTGGGCGGAGCCAGCAGGCAGGGACTACCGTCGTACCTGTAGTACAGGTCCTACCATACATCACCTAATATAGGTGCAACAGTGGTTTACCACATTCACCCCTGTTAAAATTGAGTCCAGCAGGGGTGGTGGAGAATTATATACAACTACTGAATTTTACATGTACAATTTTTGTGAGAAAAAAATGTCTTTTGAAGTCCAGTGAACCAGTTAGAGATTCAACCAGTCATGGGCCTTGATGTGGCGCTGGGACCAACGCAGTGGTGGCGGCGATGCCGATGCTGGTCTGGTCTTCGGTGACTCCGGGAGCGTGCCGAAAACCTCTTCATCCTCGGGCGTGGGCAGGGGGAGGGCGGTTGGTCCTGGGGGGTTGCTGCTGGGAGCGCCGGGGGAGGGGAGGGTGGCACCGGGCCGGAGGGGTGTGTGTGGGGAACCTGCTGGTGCCAGGTCCCTGAGGGAGACAGTATCCTGGTGGCTGTCGGGGTACGCCACCTAGGCATACTGGGGGTTCGCACGGAGCAACTGCACCCTCTCCACCAACTGCACCCTCTCCACCACGCCTTGTGGATTCGGACGTGCCTACGGAGAAGGGCGGGTCCTGGATTGCGAGCCAAGTCGGGAGTGGGGGGGAAGAGTGGGGGGGAAGATTGGGGGGGAAGGGAAAGTCGGGGAACCAAGAGGTGAAGTAATCAGCAGGGAGCATAGCTGCTTAGGAATACAAAAAAACACAAACAGACAAAACTCAAGAGTGGTTACGATTGTCCCCATCCCACAAAATATGACACAGTGTATGGAAAGGCTCAGTAAACCAAGGTCCACCACACTAAGAAAACAAAAAGGGACGGTCAATAGAGAATTAAAGGTGCTATATTTAAATGCGCGCAGTGTACGGAACAAGGTAGATGAGCTTGTGGCCCAGATTGTGACTGGCAGGTATGATGTGGTAGGCATCACAGAGACATGGTTGCAGGGGGTTCAGGACTGGCATTTAAACATCCAGGGATTCACAACCTATCGAAAAGACAGAGAGGTGGGCAGAGGGGGCGGGGTTGCCTTGTTAATTAGGAATGAAATTAAATCAATAGCACTAAACGACATAGGGTCAGATGATGTGGAGTCTGTGTGGGTAGAGTTGAGGAACCACAAAGGCAAAAAAACCATAATGGGAGTTATGTACAGGCCTCCTAACAGTGGTCAGGACCGGGGGCACAAAATGCACCACGAAATAGAAAGTGCATGTCAGAAAGGCAAGGTCACAGTGATCATGGGGGACTTCAGTATGCAGGTGGACTGGGTAAATAATGCTGCCAGTGGACCCAAGGAAAGGGAATTCATTGAATGTTTACAGGAGGGCTTTTTGGAACAGCTTGTGATGGAGCCCACGAGGGAACAGGCCATTCTGGACTTAGTGTTATGTAATGAGCCAGACTTGATTAAAGATCTTAAAGTAAGGGAGCACTTAGGAGGCAGTGATCATAATATGGTAGAATTCAGTCTGCAATTTGAAAGAAAGAAGGTAGAATCAGATGCAAAGGTGTTACAGTTAAATAAAGGTAACTACAGGGGCATGAGGGAGGAACTGACGAAAATCGACTGGGAGCAGAGCCTAGCGGGAAAGACAGTCGAACAGCAATGGCAGGAGTTTCTGGGAGTAATTGAGGACACAGTACAGAGATTCATCCCAAAGAAAAGAAAGGTTCTCAGAGGGGGGATTAGGCAGCCATGGCTGACAAAGGAAGTTAGGGAATGCATCAAAGCAAAAGAGAAAGCCGATAATGTGGCAAAGAGTAGTGGGAAGTCAGAAGATTGGGAAGGCTACAAAAACAAACAGAGGATAACAAAGAGAGAAATAAGGAAAGAGAGGATCAAATTTGAAGGTAGGCTAGCCAGTAACATTAGGAATGATAGTAAAAGTTTCTTTAAATACATTAAAAACAAACGGGAGGCAAAAGTTGACATTGGGCCACTCCAAAATGACGCTGGTAATTCTGTGATGGGAGACAAGGAAATAGCTGAGGAACTGAATAAGTACTTTGCGTCAGTCTTCACAGTAGAAGACATGAGTAATATCCCAACAATTCCGGAGAGTCAGGGGGCAGAGTTGAATATGGTAGCCATCACAAAGGAGAAAGTGCTAGAGAAACTAAGAGGTCTAAAAATTGATAAATCTCCGGGCCCAAATGGGCTACATCCTAGAGTTCCAAAGGAGATAGCTGAAGAAATAGTGGAGGCGTTAGTTATGATCTTTCAAAAGTCACTGGAGTCAGGGAAAGTCCCAGAGGATTGGAAAATCGCTGTTGTAACCCCCCTGTTCAAGAAGGGAACAAGGAAAAAGATGGAAAATTATAGGCCAATTAGCCTAACCTCGGTTGTTGGCAAGATTCTAGAATCCATTGTTAAGGATGAGATTTCTAAATTCTTGGAAGTGCAGGGTCAGATTAGGACAAGTCAGCATGGATTTAGTAAGGGTAGGTCGTGCCTGACAAACCTGTTAGAGTTCTTTGAAGAGATAACAAATAGGTTAGACCAAGGAGAGCCAATGGATGTTATCTATCTTGTCTTCCAAAAGGCCTTTGATAAGGTGCCTCACGGGAGACTCCTGAGTAAAATAAGGGCCCATGGTATTCGAGGCAAGGTACTAACATGGATTGACGATTGGCTGTCAGGCAGAAGGCAGAGAGTTGGGATAAAAGGTTCTTTTTCGGAATGGCAACCGGTGACGAGTGGTGTCCCGCAGGGTTCAGTGTTGGGGCCACAGCTGTTCTCTTTATATATTAACGATCTAGATGACGGGACTGGGGGCATTCTGGCTAAGTTTGCCGATGATACAAAGATAGGTGGAGGGGCAGGTAGTATGGAGGAGGTGGGGAGGCTGCAGAAAGATTTAGACAGTTTAGGAGAGTGGTCCAAGAAATGGCTGATGAAAATCAACGTGGGCAAGTGCGAGGTCTTGCACTTTGGAAGAAAGAATAGAGGCATGGACTATTTTCTAAACGGTGACAAAATTCATAATGCTGAAGTGCAAAGGGACTTGGGAGTCCTAGTCCAGGATTCTCTAAAGGTAAACTTGCAGGTTGAGTCCGTAATTAAGAAAGCAAATGCAATGTTGTCATTCATCTCAACAGGCTTGGAATATAAAAGCAGGGATGTACTTTTTAAGCTTTATAAAGCATTAGTTAGGCCCCATTTAGAATACTGTGAGCAATTTTGGGCCCCACACCTCAGGAAGGACATACTGGCACTGGAGCGGGTCCAGCAGAGATTCACGCGGATGATCCCAGGAATGGTAGGCCTAACATACGATGAACGTCTGAGGATCCTGGGATTATATTCATTGGAGTTTAGGAGGTTGAGGGGAGATCTAATAGAAACTTACAAGATAATGAATGGCTTAGATAGGGTGGACGTAGGGAAGTTGTTTCCATTAGCAGGGGAGACTAGGACCCGGGGGCACAGCCTTAGAATAAAAGGGAGTCACTTTAGAACAGAGATGAGGAGAAATTTCTTCAGCCAGAGAGTGGTGGGTCTGTGGAATTCATTGCCACAGAGGGCGGTGGAGGCCAGGACGTTGAGTGTCCTTAAGACAGAAGTTGATAAATTCTTGATTTCTCAAGGAATTAAGGGCTATGGAGAGAGAGCGGGTAAATGGAGTTGAAATCAGCCATGATTGAATGGTGGAGTGGACTCGATGGGCCGAATGGCCTTACTTCCACTCCTATGGTCTTATGGACACCCCGGATGTGGACTTCCGTATCCAGGTGGATGAAGCTTTCAGTGCTCCCGGAGTCCAGCAGGCAAGAGGTCACGTGTCCATCGATTTTAACGCTGGTCGATGCGGTAGCCAGGTTGTCGCTGGTCACTGAGGCGAGTTGTGGTTGGTCGCCGCTGGTGTCGGATGATGGGGTGCCCGGGGGGCACGGGTCCTGGAAAGCTGATGGTGCCCATGTGCTGTGGGGGAGACAAGATGGCGGCACCCGAAGATCTTGGGGAGGACAAAATGGCGGCGCCCATGGGTCGCACGTGGCGGTGGTTGAAAAAGATGGCGGCACCCATGGGCCGCACGTGTTGCGCGGAGGGGAAGATGGTGGCACCCACTGGCCACGCGTGGTCTGAGGGGGCGAAGCTGGCGGCGCCCATTGTCCGTAAATGAGGGGGGTGGGGACGATAGCGGTGACTGCGCAGGCCTGGCACACTGCAGCAAAGTGCCCCTTCTTACCGCAAGCCTTACAAAGGGCAGCGCGGGCCGGGCAGCGTTGGTGGGGGTGTTTCTGCTGGCCACAAATGTAACTTCGGGGACCCCCGGGGTTCGCTGGCTGGCGCGTGGCGCAGGCATATTTGCTAGGTAACGCCCCCGCTGGGGCGGCCATCTGTGGGTCCACGATGCGTAGGAGGGGTGGGCCGCGCGGCTGGGAGTGTAGGCCTGGATATTGCGCAAGACGACCGTCATAGTGAGCGCTAGCTTCTTTGTCTCTGTGAGATCGAGCGTGGCCCCCTCTAGAAGTCGCTGGCGTCTGAGGTCCGACCCAATCCACGTAACAAAAGCGTCCCGCATAAGAGGTTTGAATGTTCAGTGGCCGTAACGGCCTGACAGTCACAGTCCCGGACTAGTGGGATTAGGGCCCGCCAGAAGTCTTCTATGGACTCACCAGGGAGTTGAAAGCGAGTGGCGAGTACATGCCTGGCGAAGAGCGTGTTCGGCTTCTGGGCGCAATTTTCTTTGAGTAGCGTCTTGACTTCAGCGTAGTTTGGCGCGTCCTGGATCAGCGGAAAGACGTTGGAGCTCAACCTCGAGTACAGTATCTGTATTTTCTGAGCCTCCGGAACAGGGCTTGGCGCCGAGTTGATGTATGCCTCGAAAAAAGCTATCCAGTGCTGAAAGTCCTTTTTGGCGTCGCTTGATTGCGGATACAGCTGCAGGCGATCCGGCTTGATACAGAGGTCCATCTTCTGAAAATCTTAGAGCAATAAATTGATGCACGATCAATTGCACAAAGACGAGAGTTGAATACAACTGAGGCTTTATTACTCTTAAGATGTGTGACCTCCCACAGCAGCTGGCGAAATAGCTGCTGCACGGAGGATACACCTATTTATACTATGCCTACTGGGCGGAGCCAGCAGGCAGGGACTACCATCGTACCTGTAGTACAGGTCCTACCATACATCACCTAATATAGGTGCAACAGTGGTTTACCACAAAAAACCATTGGATTGCATCACAAACGCTGACAACAGCTGAGTAGGGATATTTGCAGGTAGACAATGAAGGTCTAGCCATCGTTTCCATTGTGAAACAGTTTCATCATTACCTTTATGGGTGTTCATTTACCATATGTACAGACCAGAAGCCATTGATGAACCTTTTTTAGACAATCCAGATGCATTACTCCCATGGCCTTAGCGAGATTAGAGTGTGGGCTCTCACGTTGTCAACTTACCAGTACAATGTGCACAGAGCAGGGAAGGACAATTAAAACACAGACACGCTGAGTAATCTTCTCTTACCGGACATGCCAATCTAGATAGTATTTCCTCCGGAGACAATTTTCATTCTTGAATAACTGTGAAATTCTCCTGTGAATGCCAAACACATCAAAAACAGTGGACAGAAAGAATCCTGCCTTGTCCCGGGTGAGAGGATTTATTATTCAGGGCAGGCCTCCTGTTATAGAGGATGAGGAACTGAGACCATTTGTAAAACACTAATATGAGGACTTCCAGTGGCAACATGTGGGAGAAGATCGCACATTGAGTAGCTCCTGCTAGAGTCCTCGGTATTTGGCCCTTTTTACCCGATTTTCGGGGAGAATTTGTATGCAAACTCGCCCCAGTTGAGACGTGGTTATTAAAAGATGTCCAAAAACCAGAGCAAGAATATTTGGAAGAAAGATGCGAACGCTAGCCCGCCGGTAGAGTTGGCAACAGTGCGGAGTTCGTTAGGAGGGAAGATGGCGGGGGCAAGCTCGCCAGGTGGGGCTGCGCCTATTACAGTGAATACATTGGTGGACATGATGGCTGCTGAATTTGAACAGCAATTCGGCAAACTTTTCGAATGACAAGGGCGGGAGATGATGGAGACCCTTAAGAGGTTGGAGGACACGCTGGCCCTGATAACAGAGGCTCTTGGAAGGACATTGGAGACAGTGCACGGGCATGGTGAGGTGTTGAAGGAAATGGACAAAACACTATCATGGCACAGCAAGCAGCTCACCTCGCTGGAAGCAGAGCTGCTGAAGATGGAGGATAGAAATAAGGGCCTGAGAGTGAAGGTCGAGGACCTGGAGAATAGGTCGCGATGGCAGAACCTTAGGATCATGGACTGCCCGAGGGGGTGGAGGGCTCGAGGCCAACGGAGTATTTTTTGAATATGTGTGCAAAGCCACTAGGGGAGGAGGATGACGTCCCCCTTTTCAAGTTGGATAGAGCCCACCGGTCACTCCAGCCGAAACCATGGACAAATGAGTAACCAAGAGAAGTGATGGTCTGCTTTCAGAGCTACCTGATAAAGGACAGGTTCCTGAGATGAGCCAAACAGAATTGAGAGGTGAGATGGGAAGGCAGCGGTATTCGAATATAGTGTGTCTGGACAAATGATTTGAATTCAAGATACTTTCAGTTGCACAGGGGAACGAGGCAGGGGTGCTCTATGTCCCCCTCCTTTTTGTGTTGGTGATTGAGCCTTTGGCTATCAAGTTGAGAAACTCGGATGTGGAGGAGGATAGTGGGGGGTGGGAGCATGGTGGAGCAGAGGGTGTCCCTGTGTGCTGCTGATCTTCTCTTGTATATCTCAGATCTGGTTCCTACTATGGGGGACATAATGGGGTTGTTAAAGAGGTTTTCGGCTTTCTCAGGGTATAAGTTGACTTTGGAGAAAAGTGAGTGGTCATTGCACCAGGGAAGGAGCTAATTTGGGGGCGTTGCCATTCCATTTAATGGGCATTCACTTCAGGTATTTAGGGGTGCAGGTGACTCAGGATTGGGCCCGGCTTCGTCAATTGAACTTTATGAGCCTAGTGAGTAGGGTTAAGGCCGATTTACAGATGGGAAGGCAGCAGTATTTGAATACATGAGAATGTCACGGCGGAGCTGGAAAGAAGGCATGAAGCCTTTAACAGAGCAAAGTCAGCGCTTTATAAGAATGGAGTGCATTTTGGCTGAGAGTCAGGCACAATCAAGGGCTTCATTTATTTGAGACAGTGGAGGAGGCAGAGGCGTTCGTGACCGCCGAAGGACTTGGACAACTATTGTTGGCGGGCCGGTTTCAATCGGTGATTCTACCGTGATTTCTGTTTCTATTCCGATGTCTACTGGGTTTCTCTTCAAAATGTGTTCTTTGTCGGGGTTTAGAGATTTATCTCGTCCTTCATTTGGGTGTGCAAGGTAGCCAGGATTCGGAAAGCGGTTCTCCAGAGGGACCGGCAGTCAGGGGACTTGGCGTTGCCGCGCCTGATTTACTATAATTGTGCAGCGAATGAGGAGAAGGTGTTGGGCTGGTGCAGAGATCAGGAGGCAGTTTGGGTAAAGATAGAGTCAGGTTCATGTAGTGGGTTGGGGCTGCGGGCTTTGGTGACGGCCTCACTTCCGTTCTCTCCAGCAAAATACTCAGGTCATAGAATCATAGAATTTGCAGTGCAGAAGAAGGCTACTCAGCCCATCGAGTCTGCACCAGCCCTTGGAAAGAGCACCCTACTTAAGCCCACACATCCATTCTATTCTCGTAATCCGGTAACCCCATTTCACCTTTTTTGACACTAAGGGCAATTTAGCATGGCCAATCCACCTAACCTGCACATCTTTGGACTGTGGGAGGAAACCAAAGTACCTGGAGGAAACCCACGCAGACACGGGGTGAAAGTGCAAACTCCACACCAACAGCCACCCGAAGCCGGAATTGAACCCGGGTCCCTGGAGCTGTGAGGCAGCAGTGCTATCCACTGTGCCACCGTGCCGGGTCACCTGGTGGTGGACGCCACATTGAAGATATGGAGACAGTTTCAGCAGCACTTTAAATTAGTAGCGGTGTCGAAATTGGTGCCGATTTGTGCAAACCACGGGCTGGATTCTCCGTCCCGCCGCGCCACATTTCTGTTCCACCTCACCTTCGGGATGTTCCGTTTGTGGGGCAGCCCCACAATGTTGGGAAACCCCCGGGCTGCCGGCAAAACGGAGCACCCCACCGGCGGTGAATCCAGCCCCATATGTTCAAACCGGCAAGATTAGATGCTAAGTGAAGAGGGGTTCAGCGATGATACCTCTTAAAACTGAATCGTTAGCATGCCACTAGAGTAGTTTTACATAAGTTATTTTATTAAGGATTGAGATGAATTATAGGACTGAGTAATCATTATTAACCATTAAACATGTATTTTTAAGGACATAGCAGTAATAAGTAATCAAATGGGATTTAGGATAACAAACGTGACCAAAAGGACATTACTTCTGACATCTTGGGCGCGATTCTCCGCTCCCGCGACTAAGTGCCCACGCCGTCGTGAACGCTGTCGAGGTTCACGGCGGCGCGAAACGGCCCCGATCTCGACCGATTCAGGGCCCGAAAATGGGCTAGGATCGGGGCCGCGAGAAACTCGGGGGGGCGTGTCGCGAAAGCAGCGTCGTCAGCGCGCGCTGGGCATTGGCGCTGCGTAAAAGCGGTGCTGCGTAAATGACTCGGCCGGCGCCGCGTAACTGGCGTCACCCGCGCATGCGTGGTTGCCGTCCTCCCGAGGCCACCCCGCAAGAAGATGTCGGATGGATCTTGCGGGGCACGGAGGAAAGGAGATCCTCCTTCAGAGAGGCCGGCACGCCGATCGGTGGGCACCGATCGCGGGCCTGACCCCTTTTGAGTTCTACCCCGGTGAAAGAACCCCCCCCCCCAGCCTTCCCGCGCTGTTCCCGCCGTCAGCGACCGGGTGTGCATGGCGCCGACGGGAAGCCGTCGTTTTGGGCAGGCCGCTCGGCCCATCCGGGCCGGAGAATAGCGGGTGTAGTGGAGAATCGCTATTTTGGGTGTCTCGGGTGATTCTCCGGCCTGCGCCGCGCAGAACTCGACGGGGCCATTCTCGCCACTTGGGTGAATCGCAGGAGGGCGTCGGACTGGCGTCGCGGGGAAAAATGGCGCGCCATGGGGATTCTCCCAACCGGCGCGGGAGCGGAGAATCGCGCCCCTTGTCTTTGTGAAACAATTCAGGGTGCTGGTTCTGTTGTTCTATTTCTCACAAACAGTCAGTGCAAGCAGCTGTCAGGATGAGGATCAATCATGCGCTGCTTGCGATTCTATTAGATGAAGTTTAAACACTGCTTGCCAATCTATTGGCTAAGTTTAAAAGTAGCAGCTTCAGGGATTGGATCGCATCCAACTGGGGTGGGCTATTGATTTTTGAACGTTGTACAAGTACTGTGTTTGGGTCTTTGTTCGCCAGAACAGGTCTTGGCCGATATCCAGTCTGTTCTCCGTGTACATGTAACAAGCTTGATTAAATAAGCCATCTTGTCCAGGTTGTGGTATTTTGTTCCTCTCTGTACTGAGCTGAGCCACAGGGAATAACCCCACGTGGAAGCTGACTCAACACACAGGTCTTGAAACCGCTCCTACATCTCTAAGTTTAGGGGGTGGGAGGGCAAGACGGTGGAAGGAATTTGTTTTTGGAGGTGTGGATTGCGAACTTGGAGGAGTTGTCAGGGAAGTTTGGGTTCTCGCAGTCAGAAACTTTTAGGTATATGCAGGTTTGTGACTTTGCGAGGAAGATCTTTCCAACGTTTCCGGTAGTGCCGCTATTGTCATATTCGGGGTGTCAGATCTGCTGGAGCTGCACATGGGAGCAGAGGCTGATGTCTCAGCCTTTGGTGTCGCTGATTGCTCGCAGGCGTGGAGGTCAGTTTTTCCACCCAGTGCCTCAGTATGGCTGAGGGATCTTATGGAAATTTTACACTTCGAGAAAGTTAAGTTCACCACAAGGGGTGAAATTGAGGGGTTCTACAAAAGATGACAGCCTTTATTTTGTACTTTAAAGAGCTGGTCACTGTCAGCTGTTAGGGAGGGTAGGGATTTTTGGGGGCGTGGGATGCGGACACTATTTGTTTCTTTGTTTTTCTGTTTCATTGTATTTATTAATATTTATTAAAAAAGGTGAAATAAAAATATTTTTAAAAAAAGACTAAGATGAGTCGAGTGCTGAGGTTAGATTGTTTAGGAGTCTAGAGTGGTCGTTCTACCCCCGATGGTTCACAAGTCATAGATGAAGTTCATGAGGCTCATCCGGGTACCTCACGGATGAAAAGTCTAGCAACGTCATGGCCGGGATTCTCCAACCCCGCGGCCAAGTTCTGACGCCGGCGTGAAAAGCGGCACAAACCACTCAGGCGTCAACGGTCCTTGATTGTCAGGTATTCATCCCTTCCTAGGGGGCTAGGTCGGCACCGGAGTGGTCTCCGCTGCTCCAGCCGGCGCGGCACGGCTGACGCGGGTTCGCACGTGCGCGTGGGTTCCCGTCTCCGCGATGGCCCCCAGGCAATATGGCGGAGCCCTACAGGGGCCCAGCGTGGAGGAACATAGGCCCCCACTGAACCAGCCCGCCCGCCGATCGGTAGGCCCCGATCGCAGGCCAGGCCACTGTGGGGGCCCCACACCCCCCCCTTCCAGGATGGCCCCTGCAGACTCACCTTCCAGGTCCAGCTGTGTGCGACCTGAGTAACCCACGCCGGCGGGACTCAGTCAAACTCGTCGGCCACTTGGCCGATTGAGGCCGAGGGGTTGCTGTCAACAGCCGCTGTCAACGGCCCCCGACCGGTTTAGCGGGGCGTGATTCTCGCGTCCCCCGGGGTTTCTCTGACCCGGTGCCGGGTCGGAGAATCCCGGCCCTAATGTCACGGCGAGCCCACCTCCGCTTGGCTGCCTCACCCCACCTTAATTTTGGGGGACACGGACAAGAGGCACCTCCCTCCCCTTCCCCCCCACCCCATTCCTTCGCTAACCTGCAAGCTCCAGGTGTTGCCCATTGAAACTGAGGCCCATTAATTCTGAGCAGCGGCAGGTTGCAGCCCATTGTAAATAAAGTCAAATATTGCAATAAGTAAATCACAAGATAACAATTTTGGTCCAAATTGCAGAATTTTTCTGTTTGAAAACAAGGAGTGTTATTTTTATTTTTAAAATGTTTCCTTTATTCCACTCCTTTTGTCTAATTGCAGATCATTTGGCACTTTTCATCTTCTCTAATAGGCTGCTTTATATTTGATGGGGAAATCTTGCCTTATGCATGTGTGGCAATTTAAAACTTACTCACCTGAGGAAGGAGCGACACTCCGAAAGCTAGTGATTCCAAATAAACCTGTTGGACTTTAACCTGGTGTTGTAAGACTTCTTATTGTGCCCACTCCAGTCCAATGCCAGCATCTCCAGATCAATTTAAAAAAGATCCAGGCGTGTGGTGTTAACCAAATAGCTTGGTGACTCAAAAAATGTTGCTGTATTCTGCTATGAAGGAGTCTATGTGGCAGCTGAGTATTTGGGTAACAGCATGTTTTTGAGATCCAGAGTACATCCAAAAAAATAGCCTGACAGTCAACTCTATCCAAAAAAAAGCGCAATGTTTTATTTCAACCACTATTGTTTAAAATTTCTGGGAAAGCATGTTTCTTCACTCATTAGTAAATGAAAACATTTTTTGTGAATAGTTTTAATGTGAGTGAGTCTTTTGGACAGTTTTCTTGGAGTTGGTATCCTCTTTAAATGTTGTCGCCAGATATGGTTACTCTGTAGCTGAGGCATCTGTTAACTAAATAGCAGCAGGAGTCAATCCTGAGTTAAATAATTCTGAATTGATTACAGAACAGTTTTTCTTAATGTTATTGCCCATACAACAGATGTGCAGATTTCTGCACATGTGGTATTGCAAATGATATGTAGCCTATTGCACACAAGTTTACCATAATTTGTTTCATCATGAGTGTTGCCAGCTGTCTTTAGGACATGAAAGAAATAGATTTTTTTCCACAGAAAAATGTATTTTGTTACACTTCGACCATATCATATTCACAGAACCACAATATTTGCAATCTTTCCTTCACAGTAATAGTATGGATATTTTCAGCAGCAGCATTTTTCTTTCATCAAATCCCTATAACTCTTTTTTTAAAGCCTTCTCCCCTGTCCCCCTCTCCCCCAACCGCCACTCTCATATCCAACAAATGCAAAGAGAATGTGAATTCTTTGTCACTAAAATTAAGACTATTGAGCTGCCTTTTCTGCCTGTTACCACCCCCACCACCCAATTACCTCTACTCAGGAAGTCAACCCCATCTTTAGGGTTGACCCTTCCCGAGCTTTGAGCTCCTATCCATCCTCCAGATTTCCTCTGAATTCATCTTGTCCATGAGACCCATTTCCTTTCTCAATCTATTCCACTAAAGGGCAAACCATCTAACATTCTATCTTGTGGGCGGCAAGGTAGCAGAGTGGTTAGCACTGCTGCCTCACAGCTCCAGGGTCCCAGGTTCTATTCACTGTCTGTGCGGAGTCGCACATTCTCCCCGTGTCTGCGTGGGTTTCCTCCGGGCGCTCTGGTTTCCTCCCACAGTCCAAAGATGTGCAGGTTAGGTGGATTGGCCATTATAAATTGCCCTTCGTGTCCAAAATTACCCTTAGTGTCCAAAAAAGGTTAGGTGGGGTTACAGGAATAGGGCGGAGGTGTGGGCTTAAGTGGGGTGCTCTTTCGAAGGGCCGGTGCTCGATGGGCCGAATGACCCCCTTCTGTACTATAAATTCTATGATTCTTGTCACTGCCTCACTTTAACCATTGTCTCTATGTTGTCAGCCAGCTTGTCTGACATACAGTCCTCAATGAGCCATAATTTCCTCCAATTAATTATTGGAATGTTCAAAGATGTTTTCTACGATTTAAGCAACAATTGCCATTCCCTTTCTATATTCTTGCCACTGATTTTATTTGCTTCCCTGGTGACTCTCTTAAGGCTGAGCAGATTGTTTATAAATCCAGCGTCACATTTCACCGAAGCTAAAATTCCAACCCACACATCTTCTCCAGTCACAAAGGCCACCATTTCTGTAATAGTTCTCATTGTAAATGGAATGGATTATGTGATGAGATGTACAGTTGAGGTGAGAGTCAAAGTGATCATCATAAAACTGATACGAAACATTTGGAATCCTAACTTATGGCAGTTTACAGCAATTAAAGTTATTTTTCTTATTTGGTGACTCACATATGTTGGCCTTTGTGGCTTTAAACAGGAGCTTTCATGATGGTTTCTGCCATAGTTTACACATGTTTTCATTAGGTTTAAGAAATCAATCTTTACCAAACTGCAGTTAACACAGCTTACCACGGTAATAAGAGGAATTGAGTCTCATGATCTCCCTCCCGCCACGTATAAGAAAAAAACAAATTTGCAATTTGGGTGTGTTAGCTAATGCAGATGCCAACATAATCTTCAAGTCAATTCCTATTTGTCACTTTTCTCCAATGGAGAACCATAGAAATTTATTGCCTAGAAGTAGATAATTTAACCCCTCTTGTCTGGGTGACATTTGCTAGAACAAACTAATAGCACTTCTATTGACCTACTCTTTACACCCTTTGGGTTTCCTTTGCTTCCAGTTTTTCTCTTGACAGTCCCTGACCCAACTATTCCATGTAGCATGTTCTATGTCGAGTCTATTATACATCACCTTATCAAATGTCTTATAAAAATTCATGTGTACACCCATATCATTCCCATTGGGCGCAATCTAATAGCCTCGACACGCCCGACTCAGTCTCCCAGGCCACTGGAGGCCCCTGGGTGGTCGGGCTCTGGGCAGGGTAGTACCCTGGCATTTCCGCTCACACCCCGGCACCTTGGTACTACCATGTTGGCAGTGCCATCCAGGCACCCTGGCTGTGCCACCCTGGCACTGCCAGGGTGCCCGGGCGGTACTGTCAGGCTGGAAGAGGCACTGCCATGGTGCCAGCCTGGCAGTGCCAAGCTGCCCAGATACCAGGTTGCCCGTGTCAGCGGTCAGACCCGGGGTGTCCTGCCCTTAAAAGGTGGGGAGACGGCCCCCTAAGAGGTAGGTTGATGTAGTGGGAGGTCCAGAGGCCACGGTGGTTCCCTGAAGGGGTTCGAGGGAACTGAGCTGGTCAGTGCAAAAAATGAGGTAAGTGCAGCCTCAGCGGGGCGTTCCCCACTGAGGCCTAAAAGAACGGCAGAGTCCCGTAAGATGGCGGGGGTTTTCAGCGCCGAGAAAGGCCCTGCTATATGCGCCCAAAACGGGACTCTGTTTTTTGTGCGTTAAATCGCCCCCTTTTGCATTTTTATTTCCTTATGATGTCTAAAGAAATTGAAAAAGCAAATCTCGACTTCCGGGTGCAGCAATGACCAGCTGAGTCGCACGTTTCGGCACCTCCCGTTGGAACGGACTTTTGGGCTCTTAATAGGAGCCCCAACGGCAATTTAAACGGCCAAAAACACTGTGCGGTAAACCAGAAGGGAATCCCCCCGGACACGCATGGAAAAGGGAGAGGATAGCGGCCGGATTACGGAGGATCCTCTGGAGCAGCGGCAAGGAAGGGAAGCTCAAAGCAAGATGGCATCGGAAGGTGGCCGTTTGTTATGGGGCCCGGAGCAACAAGAGTTCCTGCGGCGCTGTGTGGAAGAGCTGAAGAAGGAGTTGAAGAAGGAAGTGTTGGCCCCGATATTACAGGCGATTGAAGGGCTAAAGGAGGAGCAGAGGACCCAGGAGCTGGAGCTTCGGGTCGTGAAGGCAAAGACTGCTGAAAACGAAGATGAAATACAGGGCCTGGTGGTGAAGGCAAAAACCCACGAGGCACAGCACAAAAGGTGTGCGGAGAGGTTGGAAGCACTGGAGAATAATTCGAGGAGGAAGAATTTAAGAGTCCTGGGTCTTCCCGAAGGCGCAGAAGGGGCGGACGTCGGGACATATGTGAGCATGATGCTTCACTCGCTAATGGGATCGGAGGCCCCGACGGGCCCTTTGGAGGGGGAGGGAGCCTATCGAGTTCTGGCGCGAAGACCAAAGGCTGGAGAAATACCTCGAGCTATAGTGGTGAGGTTTCTCCGCTACAATGACAGAGAGACGGTCCTCAGATGGGCGAAGAAAACTCGGAGCTGTAGGTGGGAGAACGCGGTGATCCGCGTATACCAGGATTGGAGTGCGGAGGTGACGAGAAGGAGGGCAAGTTTCAATCGGGCTAAGGCGGTGCTTCACAAAAAGAAGGTTCAATTTGGAATGTTGCAACCAGCGAGACTGTGGGTCACACACCAAGGGAAGCACCACTACTTTGAGACGGCAGACGAGGCGTGGACATTCATTGTGGACGAGAAGCTGGAATAGTCTGGCGAGAGAAAGAGCTTCTGGGACAAAGTGGTGGGGTGATTATGTCGGGCGAGGAAGGGGACGGGGGGAGATGATTTTTCAATTTGTTAATTCTGTGATCCAGTAACTTTTCTCTCTTCCCCATGTTGCGGGGGGGGGGGAGTATGAGGAACTGTGGGCGCCGGTGGGACGGAAAGGGGAAGGAGAAGGGAAATGCGCCATTAGGGGCGGGGCCGAGTGGGAAACGTGGGCTTTGTTCCCGCGCTATGGTAATTGTGGCGGGAACGGGGACGCAGGAAGGAGAGGGCCTCGCACAGTGGGGGCCGAGGACAAGGGGGGAAGCCGAGGTCAGCCAGAGTTCGCTGACTTCTGGGAGCAACATGGGGGGTGCAACTACGCTAGAGGGGGATCTAGCGGAGAGGGGGGGGGTTAACTGGGTTACTGCTGCTAAGGAGAAGGGGGATCTGTTATGGGATGGGGTGGTCGAGGCGGGGGGGGCACCGTCGGTGGGATATACAAGTACGTGGGAACCGGGTGAGGAGCTGGGTTAAAAAAGGGGATGGCTAGTCGACAGGGGGGGCGGGTAAAGAGCCCCCCAACCCGGCTGATCATGTGGAACGTGAGAGGGCTGAACGGGCCGATGAAAAGGGCACGGTACTCGCACACCTAAAGAAATTAAAGGCAGATGTGGTTATGTTGCAGGAGACGCACCTGAAACTGATAGACCAGGTCAGACTACGTAAAGGATGGGTGGGGCAGGTGTTTCATTCGGGTTTAGATGCGAAGAATAGGGGGGTGGCTATCTTAGTGGGGAAACGGGTACTGTTTGAGGCAAAGACCATAATGGCGGATAGTGGGGGTAGATATGTGATGGTGAGTGGCAGATTGCAAGGGGAGGCGGTGGTTCTGGTGAACGTATACGCCCCAAACTGGGATGATGCAAAGTTTATGAGGCGTATGTTGGGACGTATCCCGGACCTGGAGGCGGGAAAGTTGGTAATGGGGGGAGACTTCAATACGGTGCTTGATCCAGGGCTGGACCGGTCGAGGTCCAGGACCGGGAGGAGGCCGGCAGCGGCCCGGGTGCTTAAGGACTTCATGGAGCAGATGGGAGGAGTAGACCCCTGGAGATTTATTAGGCCTAGGAGTAAGGAGTTCTCATTTTTCTCCCATGTTCACAAAGTATACTCACGGATAGACTTTTTTGTCTTGGGAAGGGCACTGATTCCGAAGGTGACAGGGACGGAGTATACGGCCATAGCCATTTCGGACCACGCTCCACATTGGGTAGACCTGGAGGTAGGAGAGGAAAAAGAACAGCACCCACTCTGGAGAATGGATATGGGCTTATTGGCGGATGAGGGGATATGTCTAAGGGTGAGGGGGTGTATCGAAAGGTACTTGGAGCTTAATGACAATGGAGAGGTTCAGGTGGGAGTGGTCTCGGAGGCGTTGAAGGCGGTGGTCAGAGGGGAACTGATATCCGTAAGGGCACATAAAGGGAAGCAAGAGGGTAAAGAAAGGGAGCGATTGTTGAAAGAACTTCTGAGGGTGGACAGGCAATATGCAGAAGCACCGGAGGAGGGACTGTACAGGGAAAGACAAAGGTTACATGTGGAATTTGACCTGCTGACCACAGATAAGGCAGAGGCACAGTGGAGGAGGGCACAGGGTGTACAGTATGAGTATGGAGAGAAGGCGAGTCGGCTACTGGCCCACCAATTGAGGAAGAGGGGAGCAGCGAGGGAGATAGGTGGTGTGAGAGATGAGGAGGGAGAGATGGAACAGGGAGCAGAGAGAGTGAACGGGGTGTTCAAGGCATTCTATGAGAGGTTATATAAGGCTCAGCCCTCGGAAGGGAAGGAGGGAATGATGTGTTTCCTGGATCAGCTGGAATTCCCGAAGGTAGAGGAGCAGGAGAGGGCGGGACTGGGAGCACAGATTGTGATGGAGGAGGTGGTAAAAGGGATTGGGAGCATGCAGGCGGGGAAGTCCCCGGGACCGGACGGATTCCCGGTGGAATTTTACAGGAAATATATGGACCTACTGGCCCAGCTTTTGACGAGAACCTTTAATGAGGCCAGGGAAAGGGGGAAGTTGCCCCCGACTATGTCGGAGGCGACGATATCGCTCCTTTTGAAGAAGGAAAAAGACCCGCTGCAGTGTGGGTCCTATAGGCCTATTTCCCTCCTGAATGTGGATGCTAAGCTCCTGGCCAAGGTGATGGCGCCGAGGTTAGAGGACTGTGTCCCGGGGGTGGTCCACGAGGATCAAACTGGGTTCGTTAAGGGGAGACAGCTGAACACGAACATACGGAGGCTGCTAGGGGTGATGATGATGCCCCCACCAGAGGGGGAGGCGGAGATAATGGTGGCGATGGACGCCGAGAAAGCATTTGACAGAGTGGAGTGGGACTATCTGTGGGAAGTGCTGAGGAGATTTGGTTTTGGAGAAGGGTTTATTGGATGGGTACAGCTGCTGTATAGGGCCCCGGTGGCAAGTGTGGTCACGAACAGGCAGAGGTCTGACTACTTCCGTCTTTATAGAAGGACGAGGCAGGGGTGTCCCCTGTCTCCGTTACTGTTTGCATTGGCAATTGAGCCCCTGGCCATAGCACTGAGGGGCTCCAGGAAGTTGAGGGGAGTATTCAGGGGAGGAGAAGAACACCGGGTATCATTGTATGCAGATGATTTATTGCTGTATGTTGTGGACCCAGTGGAGGGGATGCCTGAGATAATGCAGACACTCAGGGAGTTTGGGGAATTCTCAGGGTACAAATTGAATATGGGGAAGAGTGAGTTGTTTGTGGTGCATCCGGGGGAGCAGAGCAGGGGAATAGATGATTTACCGCTGAGGAAGGTAACAAGAGATTTCCGGTACTTAGGGATTCAGAAAACCAGGAGTTGAGGAACCTTACATAGGCTTAATTTAACACGATTGGTGGAACAGATGGAGGAGTATTTTAAGAGATGGGACATGGTGCTCCTGTCACTGGTGGGTAGGGTGCAGGCGGTCAAAATGGTAGTCCTCCCGAGATTCCTTTTTGTGTTTCAGTGCCTCCCGGTGATGGTCACGAAGGCTTTTTTCAAGAAAATCGAGAACAGTGTCATGGGTTTTGTGTGGGCTGGGAAGACCTCGAGAGTGAGGAGGGGGTTTTTGCAGCGTAGCAGGGATCGGGGGGGGACTGGCACTACCGAGCCTAAGTGAATACTACTGGGCCGCCAATATCTCAATGGTGTGTAAGTGGATGGGAGAAGGGGAGGGAGCGGCGTGGAAGAGATTGGAGATGGCGTCCTGCAAAGGAACCAGCCTACAAGCACTGGCGACGGCGCCATTGCCGTTCTCCCCGAAGAAATACACCACAAGTCCAGTGGTGGTGGCAACACTGAAAATTTTGGGGACAGTGGAGACGGCATAGGGGAAGGATGGGAGCCTCGGTGCGGTCCCCGATAAGAAATAATCATAAGTTTGTCCCGGGGAGAATAGATGGGGGATTTGGAGCATGGCAGAGAGCTGGGATTGTGCAACTGAGAGATCTGTTCTTAGACGGAACGTTTGCGAGTCTGGGAGCGCTGACGGAAAAATATGGGTTGCCCCAAGGGAATGCATTTCGGTACATGCAACTGAGGGCTTTTGCGAGGCAACAGGTGAGGGAATTCCCGCAGCTCCCGACGCAGGAGATTCAAGATAGAGTGATCTCAGGGACATGGGTGGGGGATGGTAGGGTGTCGGATATATACAGGGAAATGAGGGACGAGGGGGAGATCATGGTGGATGAGCTGAAGGGAAAATGGGAAGAAGAGCTGGGGGAAGAGATTGAGGAGGGGCTGTGGGCTGATGCCCTACGTAGGGTAAACTTGTCGTTCTCGTGCGCCAGGCTAAGCCTGATACAATTCAAGGTTTTCCACAGGGCGCATATGACCGGAGCAAGGCTCAGTAAATTTTTCGGGGTAGAGGATAGGTGTGGAAGATGCTCGAGAAGCCCAGCAAACCACACCCACATGTTTTGGTCGTGCCTGGCACTGCAGGGGTTCTGGGTGGGGGTGGCAAATGTGCTTTCGAAGGTAGTGGGGGTCCGGGTCGAGCCAGGCTGGGGGTTGGCTATATTTGGGGTTGCAGAAGAGCCGGGAGTGCAGGAGGCGAGAGAGGCTGATGTTTTGGCCTTTGCGTCCCTAGTAGCCCGGCGAAGGATATTGCTTATGTGGAAGGAAGCCAAACCCCCGGGCGTGGAGACCTGGATAAACGACATGGCAGGGTTTATAAAACTACAACGGATAAAGTTCGCACTAAGGGGTTCGGCTCAAGGGTTCACCAGGCGGTGGCAACCGTTCATTGACTACCTCGCAGAACGATAAAGGAAATGGGAAGGTAACAGCAGCAACCCAGGGGGGGGGGGGGGGGGGGGGGGGGGGGCTCGGGTGGGTCCTCGGGTGGTTTTTGTATAGATATTTGTACTTGGTTATGTATATTGGATTGTTTGACTTTATTATCTGGAGAGTTATTGTTTTTGTTATGGCAGTTGCCATTTAGTTTATATATTATTTATTTACTTGTTAAAACGGTCACTGTTATTTATATTGTTTCATTGTTGTAAAAAGGGAAAACCTTTGTATTGTTTTATTTGGCCGAAAAATTTGAATAAAATATATTTTTTTAAAAAAGAAAAAGCAAATCTCCTTAAATTTCTTTTCTGAAGATACTCCTTCTGCACGGAGTTAGTTTCCAATGTGCTTTGTGCTCTTTTTTGCCAAGCCTGCATCTCCCACCCAAAGCCAAATGACTGCTTACTGGAATATGTTTCCACAAGTACCCCAGTCAGCAACTCATTGCCGGAGAATTCCCATATACAGGATTTAGCAAATAATGCCTGTGTATCCTGTGGTGATCTCCCACCTTTCAATTGGTCCATTGTTACGAAGCTGATTCATGTTTGCCCCATTCTGAACTCGGCTCTTGGGCAATGGGAAACTCCTTCCATCCCAGTCAGGAGGAAATGCATCTGTTCAAGTACAGCTCATAGGAAGCACAGAGTCAATGATCACACAAAGAGACCGACTTCAGGGTTAATGTTCTGAATCGGATGCATGTTTAATGTCTGCCACTGTTAACGTTGCCAATGAACCTTGAATTTCTGTTACTATTAACGTTGTCAGTGTTGGCTGGTTTTGTTCTGCTGCATCTAATCTTGTTGATGTCTGTTGAATTTCTGTTGCTCTTAACCTTGTCAATCTATGTTTAAAGTCGTGCTGTGTGTGTATGAGGAGTTTGATGTATACTTAAAATGTGGAGCTGCTCTCCGCTCACTTTCTGAGATCAGTCACTCCCTCAGTGAGACTGACTTTTGCGATCAATGGCGATGCTCCTTCCCTCCCCATCAGCCCAAAATCCAGACGATTCTCCAAGAATTCCCTTTCCCCTTCAAACACCGAGTCTGCGATCAAAGGCCTCTTGCACTGATCTGTTCAGAGACTTTTATTACAAGTTATTTAGATCTCCAAATAACGACAAAAATTAGAAAATATATTTTTATTTCCAATTTTTACATTTAATAATACAGAAGTACCAACAATGACTGTGACATTTTAAAAAGTTACTATGTAGGATCTGTTGTGAGCGTGGAGTGGATCACAAGAGGCAGCCATCTTGTAAAAGTGGGTCACCCGCCAGAAAAAATTTGAAAAACACTGCTATAATGGGTCCTCAGCCATTTTCCAATCTATGGTGCTCGGGAACTGAGTATTCCTAAGAAAAATATCAAGGCCTATAAGTTTATCCAAGACCTGTGAGATTAATTGGCCTAAAATATCCCAGCTTAACCTTTTCACATTCCTTAATGTGGAGGGAAACCTTCATTAAAGTCCATTTCTTTGGCGGAATTATTGTTTGAAAATGTTTATTAGTAATGTTGATATCTATTCTCCACAGTCCATTTATATTCAGGTGCATATGATCTAGGCCTGATAACCTTTCTATTTTAGTCCTGTTAATTTTCAAAATACAGGGGCTTCCGGTGGCGTCTGCGAGCGGAGCGGCCACGTTCAGAAGACGCTCCCGCCGGTCCGCGATATCGCAAATTTTTTAGGAAGGAATAAACCTCTCCGGGGTGGGCCCTGCCTCCCTCGCCCTGTGATAACATCAAAGCTCCGTTTTACGGAGCGGGCGGGTTGAAAGGGCGGGAGGGGAGAGACTGGTCCCGGTGGGTTCGGCAGGACGGCTGCACGTGGAGAAGGAGCGGGGATCACGACTTATTCTCCAAGAAGCATCCTGAAAGCCGAAGGGCTCAAAGAGCAACGGAGAGGAAAGGAGAAAATTTTTTTCTGTTTTTTTCTCTCTCCTGAAAACTTGAAGGAAGCAGCGGGGGCGGAGCCAAGCAGAGGCCGAAGCCAGGACGTGATGTAGGAGAGATGTCCCACAACGGATGGCTCCCGCCTAGAATGTGGTGAGAAGACTGAAGCCCGGTCCCAGGGAAATTCTGGAGGTATACAAAAAAAAGACGAGAAAGAAGTTTTAAAGAAATTTGAGATTGAAGAAGGAAGGAAGAATGAGAAAAAGGAAAAATAATAAGCCGTTAAAGGATGCGAAAAGCAGCGTTGAGGAAGGGAGGAAATGCGGGCTCGCCGTTGAATGAGAAGACGAGCAAAAGTGCTGACAGGATGGCGGAGGCCGGACAGCATGTTGGGGCCGCACTACTTACAGTGGAGAAGATGACCGAGGTGATGGCGGTGGAGCTAGAAAAGCAGTTTGCGAGGCACATGGAGGCTTTGAGGAAGGAGACAGCGGTCACATTGAAGTCATTGGTGGAGGAGGCAATCGCCCCAGTGAGAGTAGCTGTGGCAAAGACAAGGGCCGAGGTGAGAGAGCTGGGCGAGAAGATGAAGGAAGTGGATTTCATAGAATTTACAGTGCAGAAGGAGACCATTCGGCCCATCGAGTCTGCACCGGCTCTTGGAAAGAGCACCCTACCCAACCTCACACCTCCACCCTATCCCCATAATCCAGTAACCCCTGTTAAGTAATGGGTTAAGAGACATTCCAGTGAGTTGTCTCATTTATGTTAAATATCCAATAATTGACACTGATATGTAAAGGGGCTTCAGGAGGCCTTTGTGTCAGGTGATGTGTGATGTTAGAGTTTTGAGCAGAATCTGTTGAAGTAAAAGAAAATGTTTTTAAATTTAGAGTACCCAATTATTTTTTCCAATTAAGGGGTAATTTAACATGGCAATCCACCTAACCTGCACATCTTTGGACTGTGGGAGGAAACCAATGCACACACGGGGAGAACGTGCAGACTCCACACAGACAGTGACCCAAGCCGGGGATTGAACCTGGGATCCTGGAGCTGTGAAGCAATTGTGCTAACCACTATGCTACCGTGCTGCCCTCATCATCCCAACTTGGAAATATAATTGTCGTTCTTTCACTGTCGCTGGGTCAAAACCCCGGAACTCCCTCCCTAGCAGCATTGTGGGTCTAAAGGGTGCTGAAGGATAGGATTTCTGAGCATCTGGAAAGACACTGCTTGATTAGGGATAGTCAGCACGGATTTGTGAGGGGTAGGTCTTGCCTTACAAATCTTATTGAATTCTTTGAGGAGGTGACCAAGCATGTGGATGAAGGTAAAGCAGTGGATGTAGTGTACATGGATTTTAGTAAGGCATTTGATAAAGTTCCCCATGGTAGGCTTCTGCACAAAGTAAGGAGGCATGGGATAGTGGGAAATTTGGCCAGTTGGATAACGAACTGGCTAACCGATAGAAGTCAGAGAGTGGTGGTGGATGGCAAATATTCAGCCTGGATCCCAGTTACCAGTGGCGTACCGCAGGGATCAGTTCTGGGTCCTCTGCTGTTTGTGATTTTCATTAATGACTTGGATGAGGGAGTTGAAGGGTGGGTCAGTAAATTTGCAGACGATACGAAGATTGGTGGAGTTGTGGATAGTAAGGAGGGCTGTTGTCGGCTGCAAAGAGACATAGATAGGATGCAGAGCTGGGCTGAGAAGTGGCAGATGGAGTTTAACCCTGAAAAGTGTGAGGTTGTCCATTTTGGAAGGACAAATATGAATGCGGAATACAGGGTTAACGGTAGAGTTCTTGGCATTGTGGAGGAGCAGAGAGACCTTGGGGTCTATGTTCATACATCTTTGAAAGTTGCCACTCAAGTGGATAGAGCTGTGAAGAAGGCCTATGGTGTGCTCGCGTTCATTAACAGAGGGATTGAATTTAAGAGCCATGAGGTGATGATGCAGCTGTACAAAACTTTGGTAAGGCCACATTTGGAGTACTGTGTACAGTTCTGGTCGCCTCATTTTAGGAAGGATGTGGAAGCTCTGGAAAAGGTGCAAAGAAGATTTACCAGGATGTTGCCTGGAATGGAGAGTAGGTCTTACGAGGAAAGGTTGAGGGTGCTAGGCCTTTTCTCATTAGAGCGGAGAAGGATGAGGGGTGACTTGATAGAGGTTTATAAGATGATCAGGGGAATAGATAGAGTGGACAGTCAGAGACTTTTTCCCCAGGTGCAACACACCATTACAAGGGGACATAAATTTAAGGTGAAAGGTGGAAGATATAGGAGGGATATCAGAGGTAGGTTCTTTACCCAGAGAGTAGTGGGGGCATGGAATGCACTGCCTGTGGAAGTAGTTGAGTCGGAAGCATTAGTGACCTTCAAGCAGCTGTTGGATAGGTACATGGATTACGGGAAAATTATATAGTGTAGATTTATTTGTTCTTAAGGGCAGCACGGTAGCATTGTGGATAGCACAATTGCTTCACAGATCCATGGTCCCAGGTTCGATTTCGGCTTGGGTCATTGTCTGTGTGGAGTCTGCACGTCCTCCCCGTGTCTGCGTGGGTTTCCTCCGGGTGCTCCGGTTTCCTCCCACAGTCCAAAGATGTGCGGGTTAGGTGAATTGGCCAATGATAAATTGCCCTTAATGTCCAAATTGCCCTTGGTGTTGGGTGGAGGTGTTGAGTTTGGGTAGGGTGCTCTTTCCAAGAGCTGGTGCAGACTCAGGGGCCGAATGGCCTCCTTCTGCACTGTAGATTCAATGATAATCTATGATTAATCTAGGACAAAGGTTCGGCACAACATCGTGGGCCGAAGGGCCTGTTCTGTGCTGTATTTTCTATGTTCTATGTTCAGGGACTGTAGCCGTTCAAGAAGGCAGCTCACCACCACCTTCTGAAGGGCAACTAGGGATCGGCAATAAATGTTGGCCTAACCAGCGACGCCCACATTTCATACATGAATTTTTTTTAAATATGTAAATAAATATTGGCCAGGACACCAGGAAGACATTCTCCCACTCTTCATATTGGGATCTTGCATGTCCATCTGATAGGTTTTGGTTAATGAAAGGTCACGCTTTTGACAGTGCAGCACCCTTACAGCACTTTTGGGACTCCTTACCAGTCAAACAGCTCAAAGTAGAGAGAGGAAGTAGAATTCCGCAGAAGAACTGTCTCCTAAGACAGATTCACAAGGAGTGATACAATATTAGCAGGTGCTCTCTTCATACTGAAATATCTGAAAATGTTTGGAAGAGCAAGCAGCAAACACCAGCTTAAGTTCATCATCAGCAGTATAACTGTGACTTTGATTTCTAGCTGGTCAACAAACTGTCTTTTCTTTGATAGCAACCGGACATTATACAATAGATTCCAAACATCTTTTCACCTTCAAAGTATTAGGCAAATGTAATAAAATACAGCAAGTTTACTAAAAATAGAAGTTGTCAACTGCAGCTAGTGAAAGGTAACTCTCAAACGTTCCCTAGCCACGTGCTGTACCCTCTGTTAACATCATTTTGCTGCTGCTTATTTATAATCGCAGGAAATGTAGGTATTCTGCCGTAGGACTGCAGCTGTGAACTTCCATCAAGTGCTGGCATAATACGACGTAGTATCATCCCAGTCAATTGAAATGGTTTTCAGATTTATTGTTAATAACTCTATCACCTTATTTAAAAAAGCATTAAGGACATGAAACCAAATTCTTCATTATGATTATAAAAAAGAGGAGGCTGCGTCGCAGCACAGCGACCAGCTCACCTTGATGGGGGACGAGCTGCGGAGGGCGGTGGAGGTCAACAGAGGGCTCCGAGCAAAGCTTGAGGACTTGGAGAACCGCTCGAGGCGGCACAATCTAAGAATTGTGGGCTTTCCCGAAGGGATAGAGGGTCCAAGGCCAACAGAGTACTTCGTTAAGAAGTTGGCGGAGCTGATGGGGGAGGGTGAGAACCCCTCTCAGTATGAACTGGACTGAGCTCATCGGTCGTTAAGGTCGAAGCCCAAAGTGAATGAACCGCCAAGAGCAGTAATCATCTGTTTCCATAAGTACTGCATTAAGGAGAAGGTGTTAAGCTGGGCGAAGCAGAAGCGCGAGGTGCAGTGGGATGGTGCCGGAGTTCGGATCTACCAGGACTTGACAGTGGAGTGGGCAAAAAGACGAGCGGCGTTCGGGCGATTGAAGGCGGCACTGTACAAGAACGGGGCGCGATTAGGTATGGTATACCCGGCGAAGCTGAGGGTGACGTATGGTGCCAAAGACTTTTATTTCGAGACAGCGGAGGCAGCTGAGGTGTTCGTGAGGGCAGAAGGCTTGGGACAGACATGAGGAGCGAAGCTGGAAGAGAGACTGGACTGTGATTGGGGAGCTGGAAAATGTATAAATGTTATAACTTTCTTTTTACTGACGTGTATTGTAATTTACTTCTCTTCACATTGTTACAGAGTTCAAGTTATTAGTTGGGTTGATTGGCATTCTGTGTTGTGACGGTTATATCTTAGTTTAGTGAATTGGATGGGTTGGATTGTTGTTTTTGTTTTTTCTTTCTCTGGAACTGGGTGGGAGGGGACGGTATAGCGTGGCGGGGGGAGCCACCCACGCTAGCTAACTAAAGTCAGCGAGTGAACAGAGGTGAGGTGAGAGGAGGGCTGCGGAAATTGGAGCCTGGTTGGCAGGTTTCGATGGGCCTATGAGGCGAGCGAATGGGCGGGAAGGGATTGATGCTGGGAGATGTTTTTTCGAGAGGAAATGTAGGGGGGGTTTTTGGGAGGGGGAGAAGGGATTCGATGTTAATAATGGATAGGGGTGGGTCAGGCTCATGGGGCAGGGCCCGGTGGTATGATGATGGTGGATAAGAAGGGTGGGGGGAGGATGAGAGACCTCCAGTTAGGATAGTCACGTGGAACGTGAAGGGGTTAGGAGGTCAAGTCAAGAAGTCAAGGGTGCTTGCGCATCTTAAAAGTTTGAAAGCCGATGTAGCAATGCTGCAGGAGATTCACTTGAGGGTGAAGGACCAGGTGAAACTTAAAAAGGGCTGGGTTAGTCAGGTGTTTCACTCTGGATTTGACAGAAGGGCTCGAGGGGTAGAGGTAATGGTCAGCAAAAGAGTACGATTCCAGATGGAGAATGTGGTTGAAGCTCAGGGGGGGTAGATATGCGATTGTGACAGGGGCGCTGGAAGGGAGGTTAGTGACGCTGGTAAGTGTATACGGTCCCAATGGGGACGATGTGGGATTCGCAAAGAAGTTGTTTGGGGCCATCCCCGACTTGGACACACACGAATTGATAGTGGGGGGGGGACTGGAACTTGGTGCAGGAGCCAAGGTTGGACAGGTCATGGACGCGCTCGCTGGTCCCATCAGGGGGGGGCGAAGGCATTGGCTGGGCTAATGGTGGAAATGGGAGGGGTGGACCCTTGGAGGTTTTTACACCCGAGGAAGCAGGAGTACTCGTTTTTCTTGGCAGTCCGTAAGGTATACTCGCGAATCAACTTTTTCATGGTGGGGAAGGCATTGCTGGCTGGGGTTAAAGGGTCGGAGTACTCGGCAATTGCAGTATCAGATCATGCTCCGCATTGGGTGGATATGGTACTGGAGAAGAGGGTAGCACAGAGGCCGGGGTAGAAATTAGATGTGGGACTGTTGGGGGACCGAGGGTTCTGTGACAAAATTGAAAAAGTAATTAAGGAATATGTAGGTTTCAACTGTACGGGTGAGGTGTCGAAGGCAGTTGTCTGGGAGGCTGTAAAGATGGTGGTGAGGAGTGAGGTGATGTCGTTTAAGGCCAGGGTGGACAAAGAGGAGAAGTTGGAGCGGCAGAGGGTAATAGATGAGATGTTGGAGGTAGATAGGAGTTATGCAGAAGATGGGCACCCAGCGAAGTTGGAAAAGAGGAAGGAACTACAGGTGAGCTTTGATCGACTATCTACCAGGAAGGCGGTGCGCCAACTGAGGCAAGCAAGGGTGCAGTTTACGAGCATGGAGATAAGATGCTAGCAGGTCAGCTTCGGAGGGAGGCGGCGGTAAGGGAAATTGTTCAGGTGAGGGACAGGGCAGGGAAGTTGGTGGTGGCTCCGGAACTGATTAACAAAGTATTTGAGGAATTCTATGAGAGGCTGTACAGGTCAGAGCCACCTGGGAGAGACTGGGAGATGCAGGAATTTCTAGATGGGCTGCAGTACCCGAGGTTAGGGGAGGGGGACAGGGCTACATTAGAAGGAGCGATAGTGGAGCAGGTGATAAAAGATGTGATTGGGAGGATGCAGCCGGGGAAGGTGGGAGGGCTGGATGGGTTTCCGGTGGAATATTACAAAAAATTCAAGGATAAGCTGGCACCCCTGATGGTGGGAATGTTTGAGGAGGCGATAGGGAAGGGGGTGTTACCACAAACTGTGGGGCAGGCATCAATTTCCCTGTTGCTTAAAAAAGATAAGGATCCAACAGAGTGTGTGTCGTTATAGGCCCATATCACTTCTAAACATGGATGCAAAAGCATTGGCGAAGGTACTGGCAGGTAGGCTGGAGGAGTGCCTCCCGAAGGTGATAGGTGAAGATCAGATGGGGTTCGTGAGAGGGAGGCAGCTCTTTTCAAACGTTAGAAGGGTATTGAACATGGTTATGGCACCGGCGGAGGGGAAGGAAACCGAGGTGGTTGTGACATTGGACGCTGAGAAGGCATTTGATGGGGTAGAATGGGGGTACTTGATGGTAGTTCTGGAGCGGTTTGGGATTGGACCAAGATTTGTGGACTGGGTAAAGCTACTATATAAGGATCCGAGTGTCCGCACAAATAACATCAGCTTGAGATACTTTTCTCTCCGCCGTGGGACTAGGCAGGGATGTCCTATGTCCCCCTGCTGTTTGCACCCGCGATTGAGCCGTTGGCCATCGCATTAAGAAGTTTGGGGGTATGGAAAGGGATAGTGCGGGGGGGGGGGAGACAGAGCATAGGGTGTCCTTATATACCGATGACTTGCTGTTATCGGAACCGAGTGTGTCGATAGGGGGAATATTGGAGCTGCTTCGAGTGTTTGGGTCTTTCTCGGGGTACAAGCTGAATCTAGACAAGAGTGAGTATTTTGTGGTATCTCGGCCGGGTGTGGGGCAGGGGTGGGGGGAGCTGCCATTCCGTAGGGCAGGAACTCACTTTAGGTACCTGTGGGTGCAGGTTGCCCGGGAGTGAGGGGGGCTCCGCAGGTACAACATTTCTAGTTTGGTGGGAAGAGTGAAAGCTGATCTGGCAAGGTGGGATGGTCTCCCTCTGTCACTGGCGGGTCGGGTACAGGCGATTAAAATGAATGTGTTGCCACGATTTCTGTTTATTTTTCAATGCCTGCCGATTTTCCTGCCAAAGGCTTTTTTCAGAGAGATTGAGGGAAGGATTACGCCGTTCATATGGGGAGGGAGGCCAGAGTTAGAAAGGTGCTACTACAGAGTGGAAGGCAGGCAGGGGGTTTGGGTCTTCCGAACCTGATATATTACTACTGGGTGGCGAATGTGGAGAAGGTGCGGAGCTGGGTCAGAGGGGTTGATTCCCAGTGGGTCAGAATGGAGGAGAGTTTGTGCAGGGGGTCGGGATTGAAAGCACTAGCAACAGCGCCACTCCTGATAGCCCCGGGGAAGTACTCAGGGAGTCCGGTAATGATAGCTTCATTGAGAATTTGGAGGCAGTTTCGCCAACACTTCGGGTTGGGGGCAGGGACAAGGGAAATGCCGATTCGGGGGAACCACAGATTTGAGCCAGGGAGGTGGGATAGAAATTTTCGGAAATGGGAGGAGAAGGGGATTAAGACACTGAAAGATTTGTTTCTTCTGGGTCGGTTTGCAGGATTGAGGGAGCTGGAAGCGAAGAATGGGCTGGAGCAGGGGGAAATGTTTAGATACATACAGGTTCGAGATTTTGCCAGAAAGGAGATACAGAACTTCCCGGAGGAGCTGGCCTCCACATTGCTGGAGGAGGTGCTGACGACAGGGGGACTGGAGAAGGGGGTAGTGTCAGCGGTCTACGGAGCTATTTTGGAGGAGGAGAAAGCACTACTGGAAGGGATCAAAGCAAAGTGGGAGAAAGAGTTGGGAGAGGATATGGAGGAGGGGTTCTGGTGTGAAGTGCTCCGGAGAGTGAATGCCTCCACCTCGTGCGCGAGGTTGGGGCTGATACAGCTGAAGGTGGTATACAGAGCACACCTCACGAGGGCTAGGATGAACCGAGTCTTTGAAGGAGTAGAAGATGTGTGTGAACGGTAGCACG
Source organism: Scyliorhinus torazame (assembly GCF_047496885.1). NCBI lineage: Eukaryota > Metazoa > Chordata > Chondrichthyes > Carcharhiniformes > Scyliorhinidae > Scyliorhinus > Scyliorhinus torazame. The sequence continues at coordinate 385,557,427 of NC_092707.1, forward strand.
GTAGCCTTGTGGATAGCACAATTGCTTCACAGCTCCAGGGTCCCAGGTTCGATTCCGGCTTGGGTCACTGTCTGTGCGGAGTCTGCACATCCTCCCCGTGTGTGCGTGGGTTTCCTCCGGGTGCTCCGGTTTCCTCCCACAGTCCAAAGATGTGCAGGTTAGGTGGATTGGCCATGATAAATTGCCCTTAGTGTCCAAAATTGCCATTAGTGTTGGGTGGGGTTACTGGGTTATGGGGATAGGGTAGAGGTGTGGACCTCGGATAGGGTGCTCTTTCCAAGAGCCGGTGCAGACTCGATGGGCCGAATGGCCTCCTTCTGCACTGTAAATTCTATGAAATAAATTCTATGAAATCTATGAACGTTGAGGGGGGGAGGGCCCCGCTAATCACGTTCATATGTTTTGGTCCTGTCCAAAGCTCGAGGATTACTGGAAGGAGGTTTTTAGGGTAATTTCTAAAGTGGTGCACGTGAAACTGGACCCAGGCTCCCGGGAGGCCATATTCGGGGTGTCGGACCAGCCAGGGTTGGAAACGGCTGCGGAGGCAGATGTTGTAGCCTTCGCCTCGTTGATCGCCCAAAGGCGGATCCTGATGGGTTGGAGGGCAGCCTCTCCACCCTGTGCCCTGGCGTGGCGGGGGAATCTGTTGGAATTCTTGACTCTTGAGAAGGTTAAGTTTGAACTGGGGGGAAGGATGGAGGGGTTCTACAATTCATGGGCATTATTCATTATGCTCCTTCAAGAACTGGATAACATCGATCATTAGTGGGGGGGGGGGGGGGAGGCTGGGGGGGAGGGGGGGGCGATGGGTGTTAATGGTGGCCATGGGTGATTCCTGATTCCTTTTTGTCATTTGTTTATGTGAACATGTGGGCGAATGTTTTGGGTTTGGTGGAAGGATAGGATCATTGTTATTGATATGGGGATTGACATATTTGTTACTGATTATTGTTCATTACTGATTATTGTTTATTGTTGGTGGGTGTAAATTTGGGAGAAATGCAAAAAAGGAGGAAAATAAAGAAATATTTTTTTTTTTAACTTTCAAAATACAGATTTCTGGTGGCGGCCATGGAGTGAGTGGTCACACATTTGGTGGTTCCCACTCGAGGTGCATTTTTTCAGTCCTTCCCCACCCGTATCGTGTTGTGTTGGATGGCAGAAGGTGCATGAGCACTGAGAAGGAGCTGGAAGCGAAGTATGGGCTGGAGCAGGGGGAAATGTTTAGATATATGCAGGTTCGAGATTTTGCCAGAAAGGAGATACAGAACTTCCCGGAGGAGCCGGCCTGCACATTGCTGGATGAGGTGCTGACGACAGGGGGACTAGAGAAGGGGGTAGTGTCAGCAGTCTACGGTGGGACTGGTTTATGGCTCATCGGACGAGAAGTGCAACGGGAAAAAGACAGCAACTAGAGCAAACAAGCTTTTGTGGCGCGACACAAGAGAAGATGGCAGAGAGCAGGGGGCAGTGCTGCCCGCCCAGTAGTCTGAGGAGCAGCTGGTGGAATTCCTTAACAGCAAGTTTCAGCAGCAGAGGAAGGAGGCTTTAGAAGACTTGGCTAAGGTGGCGGAGTCGCTTAGGGCGGCAATCGAGCGTGTGGAGCAGAGGCTGGAGACACAGGGTCTGATGATCCAAAAGGTGGAGCAGTCGGTGGAGGAGCATGAGGATCGGTTGACCTCGCTGGAAGCGGAGATGGGGATGGTGAAAAGCAGCCAGAGAAGGTTGAGGGAGAAGCTGGAGGATTTCTAGAACCTCTCCAGGAGGCAAACTCTGCAGGTCGTGTGGCTGCCTGAAGGTGTGGAGGCCGCCAAGTATGTGGCGAGCATGCTGGAGAAGCTGATGGGGAAGGGGGCCTTTGACTGTCCTCTCGAAGTGGACCGAGCGCACACTGTGCTGAGGAGGAGGCCGCAGGTGGGGGAGCTGCCGAGGACGATGGTGGTGAGTCTGCAACATTTGTAAGAAGATGTAGAGGTGGGCGAGGCAGACCAAGAAGTGCACTTGGGAGGAAAGAAAGTTGCGGCTATACTAGGACCGGGGAGCGGAGATGACCAGGCGGAGGGACGGGCACAATCGGATTAAGGCTGCTCTCTACAAGAAAGGAGTGAAGACTGAGGTTTGATACCCTGCTCGCTTGTGGGTTACGCACCAGAAACAAGAATTTTTCTTTGTCTTGCCGTAGGAGGCTAAGGACCTTATGAGGGACTGGGAGGAGTATGAGGATATTGAAATTTGGAGTGGGGTTTTGTGTAAAGGGGCACACAGGGTGGGTGGATTGGCAAAGGTTGCAAGGGGGGGAGCGATGAGAGTGAGTGTGCCTTTTGTTTTTCTTTGTATATTTGTTGTTTGGAGCGATGGGGGGATGAGGGGTAGTTAGAGGCCCTGTGCGGGAGCCACCATGCTAGCTGGTTGGGAGTGAAATGGGGGGTTGCCAGAAGGAGGGAGGGTGGATGGGTTAGTTTTTTATTTGATTATGGGTGGGGTGGGGGGGGGGGGGGGGAGATTCTGACATGGGCATGGTGGGTATGGCGAGTTGGTTAAGGAAGGATGGCGGCGGACATTCTGGGGTGGGTGTGGAAAGGTGCGAGGTGTGGACTGAGGGGTGTGGGGGACAGCTAAAGGAGGAGTATGGCTGATCAGCAGGGGAAGGGGTGGGGAGCCCCACGGCCAGGCTGGTTACTTGGAACATGTGAAGGTTGAATGGGTCGGTTAAACGGCTGCGTAATTTTGCGCACTTGAGGAGTTTGAAGGCGAACGTTGTGTTCCTGGAGGTTTGCGAGGCCAAGGGCAAAGGTGTTCTCATACTTTTCGCATGTACATCGGGTGTACTCCCGGATCGTTTTTTTTGTGATGGACAAGGCACTGTTGGCGGGGGTAGCCGATTCGGAGTATTCGGTGATTGGGTGGATTTGTGGGTGGGTCGGGGGAGGCCCAACGGCCACAGTTGAGGTTGGATGTGGGCTTGTTGGCGGATGAGAGGGTGTGAGAGAGGGTGAAGGCTGCCATCCGAGGGTATGTGGAGCGGAATAACACGGGGGGAGATCTCAGCTTCCACATTGTGGGAGGCACTTCAGGCAGTAGTCAGGGGCAAATGTATCTCAATCTGGGAGCATAGGGAGAGGGTGGAGGTTGGTGGATCGGATTTTGAGGGTGGATCAGAGGTATTCCAGAGGAGGGGCTACTAAAGGAGAGACAGAGGCTCCAGATGGAGTTTGGGTTTGTGTCCAAGGGGAAGGTTGTAGGGCAATTGTGGAAGGCCAGAGCGGCAGTGTACCAGTACGGAGAAAAGGCCAGCAGGATGTTGGCACACTAATTGAGGGAGCAGGCAGCGACGGGGGAGATTGGTCGTGTGAGGGATGAGAGGGGCAAGGTGGTGTCGGACCCAGAAGGGGTGAATGGGTGTTTGAGGTCTTCTACAGAAGGTTGTATGAGTCGGAGCTTCCAACTGGGGAAGAAGATATGAGGCGGTTCTTGGACGGGTTGGAGTTCCCAAGGATGGAGGAGGAGAAGGTGCAAGGGTTGGGGGCCCCGATAGGACCGAGGAAGGTGATGGATAGCGTAGGTCCGATGTAGGCAGGGAAGATCCCGGGGCCGGATGGACTGGTAGCAGAGTTTTATTAGAAGTTTGGTGCGGAGCTGGGGCCTCTGCTAGTGGAGATGTATAATGAGGTGAGGGGAAGGGCGGGAGCTCGCCCACACATTGTCGCACGCATCCATTTCACTGATTTTAAAGAAACATAAGGATCTGGAGCAGTGTGGGTTGTACCACCCAATTTCACTGCTAAATGTGGATGCAAAGCTGTTAGTGAAGGTGTTAGGAGGGGTTGTCGGGTTGCGGGGATGGGGTGGAAGTGAGGGTTTGAGTGGGTCGGTGCAGACTCGATGGGCCGAATGGCCCCCTTCTGCACTGTATGTTCTGTATTCTGTTCTGTGTTAGCGTCGCGGTTAGAGGACTGTGTGCCAGAGGACTGGAGGACCAGACAGGGTTTGTGAAGGGGGCGACAGTTGTCAGCAAATGTGTGCTAATTGTCAATATGATGCCCTCAGAGGGGCAGGAGGTAGAAGTAGTGGCGGCAATGGATGCGGAGAAGGCATTTAATCGGCTGGAGTCGGCATATCTGTTGCAGGTGCTGGGTCAGTTCGGGTTTGGCCAGGGTTTTGTGAATTGGGTTCGGCTGCTGTACAGGGCGCCGATGGTTAGTGTCCAGACAGATAGGACAAGATCGGGGTACTTTGGGTTGCATCAGGGGACGAGGCAGGGGTGCCCACTCTCCCCGTTGCTGTTTGCTCTGGCGATAGAGCCGTTGGCAATGGAACTTAGGGCATCAAGGGGTTGAAGAGGAATTGATCGGGGTGGGGCCGAGCACAGAGTCTGATTGTGTGCAGGTGATCTTTTGATATACATTTCAGACCCAGTGGACAGCTTTGATAGGATCATGGAGACCATGAGGGAATTTGGCCATGTTTCGAGGTACAAATTGAACATGGGGAAAAGCAATTAATGCTAGAGGGCTGGAGAGGAGCTTGGGGGAGTATTTTAGGGACTTGTTTGTAGGGGACAAGTTTTAAGGTCTGGAAGATCTGGAGGAAATGTATGAGTTGCCTAAGGGAAATGGCTTCAGACACCGGCAGGTGAGGGACTTTGTGACCTTTCCGGGGCTGCAAGATGAGCTGTTGTCCGAGGGGCGAGTGGCAGATATTTATGGAGAGATGATGGAGAAGGAGGGTGCTCCGGTGGAGGAGATCAAGCGCAAATGGGAGGAAGGGGTGGGGGGAGGGCTGGGATGTGGAAGGAAGCCCCCTGTGGAGGATGAACGCATCCTTGCCGAGTGTGAGGTTAAGCCTCATCCAAATTGTGATGCGTATAGCCCACATGATGGTGGCAAGGATGAGCCGGTTCTTTGCAGGGATGGAGGATAGGTGTGGGCGCTGTGCAGGCGGGCCTGCGAATCACATCCACATGTTCTGGACGTGTCCAAAGTTGAGGGGATACTGGCAAAGATTCTTGGATGTTATGTCCGAGATTCTGGGTGTTGGGGTGGCCCCGAGTCCAGAGGTGGTGATATTTGGAATGTCAGAAGATCCGGGAGTCCAGGTGGAGAGAGAGGCCGATATCTTGGCCTTTGCCTCCCTGATAGCCTAGAGCTGAGCTGGCGGGACTCGGAGCCGCCAAAGGCTAGGGTGTGGGTGAGAGACCTAGCAGAATTCCTCCACCTGGAGAAGGTCAATTTCGCCTAACGGGGGGGGAGGGGGGGAGGGGTTCATAGAATCCCTACAGTGCAGGTGGAAGCCATTCAGCCCATCGAGTCCGCACTGGCCCTTCGAATGAGCACCCCGTCCTTTGACGAGTGTCCATCTTGCCCTATTCCTGTAATCCCATAACCAACCTGCACATCTCTGGACATTAAGGGGCAATTTAGCATGCCCAATCTAGCTAACCCGCACATCATTGGACTGTGGGAGGAAACCGGAGCACCGGGAGGAAACCCACGCAGACACAGAGAGAATGTACAAGCTCCACAGAGCCAGTCACCTGAGACTGGAATTGAACCCGGGTCCCTGGCACTTGGAGGCAGCCATGCTAACCACTGTGCCACCGTGCCGCCCCAGGTTCATCCGGTGATGTAAGCCATTTCTTGACTTCTTCAAGATGCATTAAGATGTCAATAGGATGCGGGGGGGTGGGGAATTGGGGTTTTGTTTTTGTTGTGGGATGGAGATAAGGGGGGAAAAGTAACGGGGCGGAGAGAGTTGGGGACTTAGTATCAGGGGTGTTGTTGACCTGTGTTCTTTCTTGCTGTGGACTGTTGGGTTGTCTGATATTTCTATGTACATATGCAAAAAGCATTCAATAAAAATATTTCTAAAAAATACTTTCAAAATACAACATACTTGAGAATATTTATTCCCAGTTGTGATTTTTCCACAATTTTCTCAAGTATTCTTGGAGTGCTGTTTCCATCTTTTATGATAAAACTAATGCAAAATACTTGTAAACATCTATCATTCCCTCAAAGTGCACAATGGTGTCTTACATCTTAATTAATTATTTTTTTTGCAATATTCTCCCAAACTTATGTTCAGAACTTTATAAGTTAAAATATGGTGAGGGAGAAGTGAAGGCGTAAAGAATAAATATGATGCCGTTTTTGAGTTTGAGAAGAATACAGTAGAATTGCTTAATGGCCATTTTCTAGAAGCATTTACTAATGAAATGCTGACTTGTTATTTTTGTATACCTTAGAGGATCTGAAATCTTTGAAGAGGAGCTATTTGATCGATTAAAGAGATAGAAGACCATCAAATACCTTGGGCCTAGTGCCATGCAGCCTAAGATGCAGAAGGAGAACTGGGAGGAAATCAGGGGCGGGATTCTCCGTGAATCGGTGCGATGGCCCAAACCCGGCGCCAAAAACGTCGCGAATCACTCCGGCGTTGGGCCCCCCGAAAGGTCGCGAATTCTTCGGCCCAGAATGGGCTAGTAGCGGCGTGACGCCATTCGCGACGGCGTCACCCATCACAGACGCGTGCGCTGTCAGTGACGGTGTCACTGCACAAAAGACGCCCACCCCCCGAGACCCGGCAAAATGCCCGTCCGCTGCGCAGCGCCAACTGAGACCCCCACTGCCTGCACCCCTTCCCCATCCCCCCTTCCCCCATATCCCCCTTCCCCATATCCCCTACCCCATATCCCCCCTTCCCCCATATTCCCCTTCCCCCATATCCCCCTTCCCCCACATTCCCCTTCCCCCATATCCCCCCTTCCCCCATATCCCACCTTCACCCATATACCCCTTCCCCCATATCCCCCTTCCCCCATATCCCCCGTCCCCCATATCCCCCTTCCCCCATATCCCCCTCCCCCAGCCCCTCTCCTCCCCCAATACATCCCTTCCCCCAGCCCCTTCCTCCCCCAGCCTCTCCCTCGCCCCCAGCCCCTTCCTCCTCCCCAGCCCCTTCCTCCCCCTAGCCCCTCCCCCCCAACCCCTCTCCCCTGTACGCACACTCCAACGGCTCCTGCGACCCCCCCCCCCCACCACCTGCGGCCGTGCCGTCACTTCTCCGGCGGCCGCCCCACGTCGACCCCTAACTCCGCTCTGGCCGGCGTCAACCATAACGACTGGTTGACACCGTGAAATAGGTGGTTCGATTTACGCCGGCGTGACCCGGGGCCCGTTGCGTCGCGCCGGTCCTCGACATTCTCCGAGGCGTGCGCCGCGATTCAGGACACTGGGATTTTTGGGGGCCGGAGAATATTGCGGGGCGGCCGGGCGGGATTTACGCCGACCCCGGAGATTCTCCGACCCGCTGAGGCGTCGGAGAATCCCGCCCCAGATTTCTAGTCATGAAAAAGTCATTGCACACAGCTTTATAAGATTGAAAGCAAGCAAATGTCATTCATCTAAAAAAGCAGACCAAACCTAATCAGGGAAACTTTTGTGTCAATGTCTCATATTTTGATTTTAAAAAGTGAAATCCCAGTCCCCAATTTGCACATTCCTTTCTGTTATGTTGACATTGACATACACTCTGGTATACTTCAATACTTTTTAAAAAATGTTAAATAAACAAGTGGTCTGGTAAATAAAATGACAGCCATGAATCCCAAGCAGTAAATCCCTTTTTTCTCAAGATCCATATTTTCGATGAGGAAGCAATACTTTGAGCAATTTACCATCTAGGCCCAGAAAATTAGGCTAAACAATTGATATAAACCTGTAAAGTGTGGTGGGTGAGACAGAAATGGAAATCAGCTGACTCATCTTTCATGTTGATAAACTGCTGCTGCTGACCAAATTGGACAGAATGTCCTCAACGTGTCGACATAAATAGGACTGTAAATGTAAATGTTGCCTCAGTCCCAGAGAACTAATAATACTCTTTATTGTCACAAGTAGGCTTATATTAACACTGCAATGAAGTTACTGTGCTAATCCCCTAGTCGCCACACTCCGGCGCCTGTTTGGATACACTTTGAGGGAGAATTCAGAATGTCCAAATATAGGCTGCCCTCCCCTTTGACTGGTGGTAAATTAACCCGAGGGTCACCACACCTCAGGCGAAGGGCAAGGTCAAGAAGACAGGGCCTTCATGAATAACCTCAGACGGTACAGGAGTTGAACCCGTGCTGTTGACGTTGCTCCGCATCATGAACAGCTGTCCAGCCAATTGAGCTAACTGACCCCCAGATAAATAAGACGATACCACCATCAATCATATGTCTTATAAAATAAATAGAAACCACTCTATTCTGGAGAAGTAGTTGTATAGCCATAGCTTAATGAGAAACAACCAACCTTTAGAAAGAGAAAAATCTGTTTACAAAACCGTGATTTCTTTGAAGCTTTTATAAAATCCTTATGAAGTAGATTATTTGAATTTTCAGAAAGCCATCGACAGAGTTCCATATGGAAGATTTATTTTAAGAAAGCCTCAGAAACCATGGGAATCTGAGATGGCACAAAGGCCTAACTAAAAACATTTTAATATAAAATATGAAACAGAGAGTGCATGATGAAAGCTATCATCCCAGACTGGGGGAAGGTATTAACTGAAGAATGGGAGGGATCAGAACATCTCCATTACTTATGTAATAATCTTTATTAGTGTCACAAGTAGGGTTATGTTAACACTGCAATGAAGTTACTGTGAAAATCCCCTAGTCGCCACATTCCAGCACCTGTTTGGGTACACTGAAGAAGAATTTAGAATGTCCAAATTACCTAATAGCATGTCTTTCGGGACTTGTGGGAGGAAACCGGAGCGCCCGGAGGAAACCCACGCACACACGGGGAGAACGTGCAGACTTCGCACAGACAGTGACCCAAGCCGGGAATCAAACCCGGGACCCTGGTACTGTGAAGCAACAATACTAACCGCTGTGCTACCGTGCCGCCCGCAAAATACTGCTGATGTTGGAAATGGTGCTGGCAAAACTGAGTAGGTCTGGCAGCATCTGCGGAAGAGAAACAATTAACATTTTGCGTCCAATATGGCTCTTCATTGGAACTATTGGGCAGAATTCTCCTTACCTGCCCGCAGTGTTTTGATGGCAGGCACGGTAAATCTGGTGGGAGCCAAAAGGACGGACAAAGCTGTGCGGGTTAGGTGGATTGGCCATGATAAATTGCCCTTAGTGTCCAAAATTGCCCTTAGTGTTGGGTGGGGTTACTGGGTTATAGGGATAGGGTGGAGGCGTGGACCTTGGGTAGAGTGCTCTTTGCAAGAGCCGGTGCAGACTCGATGGGCCAAATGGCCTCCTTCTGCACTGCAAATTCTATGATACACCCGCAGGTGTAAAATCCAGTTGCAGTTCTCCCAATCAGAGATCCCTCTTCCCATTGGCAGGTGATGCGAACATTATTTGCATTCATTTGCATCTTATGAATGCTCATTAAAACAGCTGTCCCCTGCCATCCCGTCAGGCCTTTCAACCTTGCATCACGCCAACAGGAAATTACGTCAATGTCAAACCCAATTGCTGATGATTGGTGCACACAAAGCAGTCCTTAGTTTACCTGAGACTTCGGGGTGAGCGTAAAACTTTCTACAGTAATACTGCCAGGTCAGACCGGTTCCTGCCTCCATCTCCATGCCTAGCTGGTCTTCATGAACAGCGCCGTTCTTCCTGTGTCACAAAACTGTGTCAGTTTTGCCGGAGTTGATGAGTCCAGGAGACTCTTTGCCCCTGGTGCCATGCAGCAGTGTTTATCTGGACAGGACTTATGCTCCACCACAACAGGGGATTGGGGGGGACATACATGGGCAGAGTCTGCAGTCCAACCAGCGCCACCGTGTAGCCCATTGGACCTGGTTGGGCACAAGGGTATGCACCATGCTAACATGTCGGCCTTTCACCCCCTGTAGACAATGGATATTGGAAAAGAACCAGCAATGGTGGCCTCCCTGCTAGTCGCCACAGCCCTGGGGGATGCCCTGTGGCTGTACGAGCTGGAGCTGCCCGAGGAAGAGGAAGCTGCAGCAGAGGAGCCTTACCCAGACGAAAAGGAGGCAGCCACTGAGATTGGAGAGCCGTCCGCCCAACTGACCGTGGAGGAGGAGGAGGTGCAAAGGAGGCAACGCATGAGGCCTTGAGTGTACCGGCAGCGTCTCTCATTCGAGAACCTGCCAGACCAGGATGCCGGCTTAGCAGAGGAACAGTGCGACACACCTGTCGGATCATGGCGCACGTGGCACCATGGGGGAATGAGGGTGGACACCTGCTCCTGGTGGCCATCTAGTTGACAGTCGCCCTGAACATCTACGCCACGGGGTACCTCCAAGCGCGAGTGGGGACCTGTCCGGAATCTCACAGAGCTCAGTGTACAGGTGCATCCTGGCCATCACAAGGCCCTATGCCCAGTTGGCACAATTCATCCATTTCACTGTGGACCGAGCTCACCAGGATGCCCGGGCACCGGGGTTCAACATCATCGCCGTGATGCCCTGGGTCCAGAGGGTGATTGACGGGGTGCATGTCGCCCTACGAGCAACTGCAGATGACAGTCCGCTCTGCACAAACTGAAAGGGATTCCACTCGATGAATGTGCAGCTGGTGTGTGACCATCAGATGCGCATCATGCACGTTTGCGCCCAATACCCAGGAAGTGAGCATGTGCCACCCTGGCACACTGGACAATTCCCGGCCTCTTCGAGATTGGGGTGGTTGGCTCCTGGGCGACGGGGGTTATCCGCTGCAGTCGTGGTTGATGACGCCTATCCGGAGGCCACAAACCAACACGGAGACCGGTTACAACGACGACTGGGTGCATGATCGAGCAGTGCTTCGAAGGTGGGGTTCAGGTGCCGAATGGCACTGGGAGGATCGCCCACATCTTGGTAGCCTGCTGCGTCTTCCACAACATCGCGCAGCAGAAGGACGGCATACTTGAGGAGGAGGGTGAGAGCCAGGCCTCGTCCGATGAGGTTGCAGGGAGGAGGAGGATGGGCAGGATTGGCTAGACAGCTGGTTTGTAATGAAGAACAAGGCCAGCAGCGCGAATTCAATTCCCGTACCAGCTTACCCGAACAGGCGCCGGAATGTGGCAACTAGGGGCTTTTCACAATAACTTCATACTTGTGACACTAAAAGATTATTATTATATGGGGCTCAGGCAGGCACGGAAGACCGCACAATGTGTGCGCCATGGCCAATGCGCATGGGATGCTCTGATCACCTCCAGGTTCACTGGGGCAGTGGTTACCAGAGTTGCTTCACAGCTCCAGGGTCCCTGGGAAGATTTCATGTGGATACATAACGAATGCAGCAAAATATCCATTCAGGTGATGAGAAATTGCAATCTCTAAATAATTTACAAATTCCTGATATCAATGGAAGAATTTATTTTCAATTTCTCATAAGTTGCAAGGCTGATTTTATTATGATCCCAGTCCAAACCCCAGCAGTTACTAGGATATTGGACAGAAATCCCAATATTTAATTTAATTTGTGAGACCATGAGGAAAGAATACTTAGCTCCAGGAATGACTCCATGCACAAATACGGATATGCTATATTCAAATAAACTTTGTTACTAACACAATATTACTAACTTTAACATCATAAAGAAAATAGCTTACAATTACCAGTTAAACACTAACTCCTAAATGCTATCTTTCATCTCCACTCAAGCAAAACCCATCTCAGGTCAAAATCCACTTCAGATACAGTTAGCAGACCCAGAAACACTTGCTGTAAAGAGATGTCTTGGATAAACCGCTTTGAGAGAGAACTCATTCAGGAGCCAGCTTGCAGATTCTTGGACTGTGTCAGACCACTGTTTAACCCGCCAGCCTTTTCAGAAACTGCTGTTTTGTCCACAGGAAAATCTTTTAACTAAACTGCTTTGAGAGAAACTGCTGGTCTGTTCACATCCCAATCTTTAACTGAACTCCAAACTGAAAACTCAACACCTGACTGCTTCAGCCCTCAGTTCCCCCCATTTAACTACATCATCTTAATAAAGCTAAACACACTGGGTGCAATTCAGTGGACCAAAGTTAAAATCCGGTTTTGGGAGTGTTTGCCGGGGAGTCTTGCAAGGGCTGAATTGGTGAAATCGCGACCTGTATTCAGCAGAGCTTAGTGCCGAAAATGAGCCCCCACGACATTCTCGGCATTACTGGCTCCTTCGCCATCTGATTCGCCCGCGCTACAGCTGCTCGCCGCTAACAAGCGGGGTACTATTTTTAAATGTTCCCTCAGCACTCCTGGTCAACACATAAGGATGGCAGCATGTAGACCTGCTCCTCGCTTTGGGGATGCCGACCTCACAAGACTTCTCAACTCTGTCGATGGGAAGCGGGGCACCCTGTTCCCTCAGTGGGTGTCAGAGGACTAGCAACAGTATGAGCAATGCCACCTGGGAGGCAGTGGCAGCTGCAGTGAGTGTGGGCAGCATAACAAGGAGGACCACTGTCCAATTTCAGAAAATGACCAACGAGGGCAGCACTGTGGTTAGCACTGTTGCTTCACAGCTCCAGGGTCCCAGGTTCGATTCCCGGCTTGGGTCACTGTCTATGCGGAGTATGCACTTTCTCCCCGTGTCTGCGTGGGTTTCCTCCGGGTCCTCCGGTTTTCTCCCGCAGTCCAAAGATGTGCAGGTTAGGTGGATTGGCCATGCTAAATTGCCTTTAGTGTCCAAAAAGGTTGGGTGAGGTGACTGGGTTACGGGGATAAAATAGAGGTGTGGGCTTAAGTAGGGTGCTCATTCCAAGGGCCGTGCAGACTTGATGGGCCAAATGGCCTCCTTCTGCACTGTAAATTCTATGATTCTATGACTAGGGGGACTGGCCAGCGACACGGATACCGGATCCCCTGCCTGCAACCCCCTCCGTGATACATACTTGCCGCACTACAGGGTGCGGGCCCTGGAATGGCAGTAATAGTGGGCCTGGTCCATGGGGTGGAGGATGTTTACGACGTCTGACTCCTGCCCAGAGTAGCACTTTCCACCATGCATCTGGGTGATCCCTGCATGCGAGCTGGTTCCATCGATTCCCTAGGGTGGGGAGGTGGAACGGTGGAGGCGCAGGGGTGTTGGGATGGGGGTGGGACACGGAGCAATGAGCGCTGGGTGACCCGCAGTCCCTGAGCCATGCCCAACCCCAACATCTGCTCATTCCCTTCCCCACTGCTCCCCCGCGCCATCTCTGCGGCCAGCCCAGACCAGCTCATCCCTCACACCCCCCTGACTGAGCACTGAGACAGGATGTAACATTGTTTTATACATATTCGTGCCCTAGCCCCTATCACTAAACTGTGCCCTGCACCCGTGCCAACTTAACTGGTGTCTACTTTTCTGGCCTTACAGGCCCTAATGCTACGTCCAGGTGGATCCCCAAATGGTACATCAGGAGTGGATGGGGCCTACTGTGTTTCCCACCCTGCAACCTGGGTCCCTTCTGGCGGGCGTCTTCTGGAGCAACAGGGCCTGGATGGGCCCGGCTGCTGCTCGGGTAGCCAAGGTGGCATGGTGCTGTCCTGTTTTGCCCGCTGCCCACCAGATGCGCCAGGGACAGGAGGGGGCGCGTGTGGGGGAGTCCAAGTTGCTGTGGTGTTCCCGCACCACCCCTACATGAGTCACCGGCACGGGCCTCATCACCTCCTCCTCCTCAGAGTGCCCGATGGCCCCCGGGCTACTCCATGGGACTGGGGTGTGAGCGGAGCTAACCCCTGAGGATCCCCCGTCAGCTGCCGCTGCCAGTCCTGGAAGCCCACAGCTGTCTTGGCCAAGGTCTGCATGCTCGTGGCCATGGAGCACAGGGAGTAGACCACCTACTTCTGGGACTGTGCCACATAACGCTGCGACCCTGCTATCATCTGGGTCTGTGCCACATCAGCGAGAGACTGCGCCACCTCCCTCTGGGACTGGGCCAGCAGCCTCTGTGTCTGCGCCACATCGTCCAGTGCCTGGGCAATGATGTAGACGCTCTCCATCATGGCCCACTGTGACTGGGTCATGCTCAGGAGCGCCGCTGCGATGTCCAGGTGGCCCTGGCACATAGCTGCCTGTGAGAGGGCAGCCCTGTCCTGGGCCTCAGCCACTGCCTGCACAGTTTGTATCAGGCTTTGGACATCCTGATCCAGAGCCGAAACCCCAGCCCCCACGGCCTCCACCGCAGACGACACACATGTGGTCTTGGTCTGGATGGCATGCATGGCTGGCACCACCTCTTGCTCCTGCACGCAATTGAACTCCTCCACCTGCGCATGCAGGTGTTGGATGCTCGCTGACAGCCCCTCATGTAGTGCCTGGGTCTGCAACTGCATCTCCACGATCGATGGGACTGTCCATGCTAGAAGGCCGAAACCCGTCTGGAAGGCAGCTAGTCCCAGGGGTCAGCCTGCCCTCCAACCTTCTTTCCCCTTGGGAGTTTTTACCTCCACCTGATGTACCGGAGCATGTGTGTGGTGCGGACCAGATAGTGTCCCAGGAGCCTCCTCACTAATTGCCCAGCCAAGGTGAGTGTCTCTGGGAAGATGGAGGGTGTTGGATTCAGCTGTGACGGGAAATCAGTGTCATCCCCGGTGTTATGGGCCAGGGTTTAGTGAACCCCAAAGTGTATCATGGAGTTCATCTGACCCACAGCTTTTAATAGGTTGTGGTATGGGGAGCACACGACCCACTCTAGAGGTGTGGTACAGCAGAAATGGAAAAGTATTTTTTAAAACAAAACAATGTTTATTCTATGAACTCAAGTTAACCTTTTTAAAACAAACAGTGAATATCTTAGCAACCATTCAAAGATAACCCCCAAAGAATACAACACTAAGTAATCTGTTAAGCTGTCCTTTTAACATCCAAAAGACTTAACAACCTATAAACAAGCACAACAGGGTTTAAATTCAATACTGAAAACATTTAAATTTCTGAATTCCCCAAATGATCGAGATATAGTCCTTCATGGCAGAGAGATCAACAATACAGCTGTTTTGCCTGACTTCAGCTGCAACACACTGCAAAACAAAACCAAAAAACGACAGACACACCCAAGCTTTTCTCAAAGTGAAACTAAAAAGCAGAACCAGAGCACAGCTCCACCCACTCTCAGACATCACTGCTGTAACATGAGCAGCTAACCATTTCTTAAAGTGACATTCTCATGACACCTCCCCCCAAGAAAACGAAATAAACCATGAACTTCAAGATGGCTTCATTTTTCACCTTTTCACCATCCTTTAAGAAATACACACAGTAAATATACTTTATCGTTTCAAAAGACAACACATGCAAACAGGTATAATAATATAGTCCATTTCTTTTTTTTTCTTCTTCCTCCAACTGGAATCCTTCTCATTTGACAGTCTCTTTGAACAAGAAAGTCTCTGCATGATCCATCCATTCCTCTACGCCTCGGCATTTCTCTTTAAAGTCAGATACTTTAGTTCAATCTGAACACAAAGTTCCTTGTAATTCTCCAACACAGGAGCTTTCAGGCAGTCAAATGCCCATTGAAAGTCCGTTGTCCACTGAATTTTTTGACGTTTCTTCAGCATGTCCACCAGTGGAGCAATCACGCTACAAAACTTTTTCACCAATGTTCGATCAAATCCACTCATGCCAAGAAATCGCACTATTTCCCTTTGTCTCGAGGGTATCGAAAACTTCTCAAGGAAAGTGACTTGGGCTTTTCCAAATTCACTTTTGGCTAGGTTTATCACCAAACCCACCTCCTGAAGTCGATCGAATAACTCCATCAGATGTTTTAAATGTTCTGTCCATGTCTAGCTGAAAATTACCAGATCGTCGCTGTATACCGCACAATTGGGTAATCCTGAAACAACTTTGTTAGTTAACCGTTGAAATGTGGATGGGGTGTTTTTCATGCCAAATGGCATAATGTTGAATTGGTATATACCATCTGGAGTCACAAAAGCTGAAATCTCCTTCGCCCTTTCGGATAAAGGTACCTGCCAGTAACCTTTAAGTAAATCCAATTTGGAAATAAAAGCGGACTATCCCACTTTCTCAATGCAATTCTCCAAATGTGGGATAGGATAAGAGTCCGTTCTTGTAACTGCATTAACCTTTCTATAGTCCACACACAACCGTTGGGTACCGTCTGGTTTAGGTACCATCACTATGGGTGAGCTCCATTGGCTGCAACCCACTTCAATTATGCCATTTTTAAGCATACTCTCAATCTCTTTGTTAACCTGTGCCGATTTTAAAGGATTAGGTCTATATGGATGTTGTTTGATTGGAACAGCATTTCCCACATCTACATCATGCATAGCCATTTTAGTACTTCCCAATTTATCTCCACAAACTTGCCCATGTGATATCAATAACTCTTTCAGGTCAGTTTGTTTTTCCTCTGGAAGGTAACTCAACAATTTATCCCAATTTTTAAGAATATCCTCATTTTCCAATTTAATTTGAGGTATGTCAAATTCACAGTCATCTGGATTTGGTTCGTCACTTTGAGTTAGAATCATTAAAACCTCCTCCTTTTTCTCTCCTTCCCTTTCAAAGTACCTTTTAAGCATATTCACATGACACACTCGGTGAGTCTTCCTTGTATCTGGTGTTTTTACCACATAATTCACCTCACTTAATTTCCTTTCAATCTGATAATGTCCACAAAACCTAGCTTTTAAAGGTTTACCGACCACTGGTAACAACACAAAAACTTTATCTCCACTGGCAAAACTACGAACTTTGGATTTCTTGTCCGCGACCCGTTTCATCACATTTTGTGCAACTTTCAAATGTTGTCTAACAAATTCACCTGCTCTATTTAATCGTTCCCTAAAATTTGACACGTAATCCAATAATGTAATTTCCGATTTCTCACCCACTAATTTTTCATTAATCTATTTAAGCGGTCCTCTTACCTCATGACCAAAAATTAGTTCAAAAGGACTAAATTTGGTTGACTCATTAGGTGCATCTCTAATTGGAAACAGTACGAAAGGAATTCCTTTATCCCAATCCTCTGGATAATCTTGACAATAAGCCCTCAACATTGTCTTTCATGTCTCATGCCAACTTTCTAACGCTCCCTGCGATTCTGGATGGTACGCAGTTGATTGAAATTATCTTATTCCTAAGCTATCCATAACTTCTTTGAATAACTTTGAGGTAAAATTTGATCCTTGATCCGATTGTATTTCTATGGGTAGACCATATCTCGTAAAGAATTTAAATAACTCCTCCACAATCTTTTTAGCTGTAATATTAGGTACTGGAATGGCCTCTGGAAACCTAGTAGACCTATCCATTATCGTCAAAAGATATTGATTTCCACTTTTCGTTTTCGGAAGTGGTCCTACGCAATCAATTAGGAACCTTGTAAAAGGTTCCTCAAATGCTGGAATGGGTATTAAGGACGCTGGTTTTATCACTGCTTCTGGTTTCCCTATCACTTGACATGTGTGACATGATTGACAAAATTCAACTACATCTTTATGTAGTCCAGGCCAATAAAAATGTTTCTAGATTTTAGCTTGAGTTTTCCTTATTCCCAAATGACCTCCCACTGGTACCTCATGTGCAACTCACAACACCTCCTTTCAACACCCTACCGGCAATACTACTTGATGAACTTCTGCCCACTTTTCATCCGCCTGCATATGAAAAGGTCTCCATTTTCTCATCAAGACATCACTTTCACGGTAATAACACACTGGTATACACGCAGATTCCTCTTCCGTGTATGCTTTCTGATACATCCGTTTTATTTCTACATCTTTTTGTTGTAACTCCCCCAATTTTCCTGAACTAAAAATATCCGCCTCATCCTCCACCTGTTCTTGTTCTTTTCCAAACATCTGATCAAAAATCATTTCTGATAATTGAACTTCAACTTGATCTTCACTCTTTGATTTCTCCTCTTGTCTTAACCTGTGACTTTACGACCTTGTTACTACACAATCCGGAAAAATCCCAGTATATTCGTCCTTCAACACTTCAGTTTCTGATTTTTCACTGGCTTATCAACCACAGTAGGTATCACTCCCACCTGCGATCCAGCTATATCATTACCCAAGAGAAATTGTATTCCTGGACAAGATCGTTTCTCTATTACTCCTACAACCACTTCACCATTCTTCACTGGACTTTCCAACCTTACCTTATATAATGGAACACTACTTCTCTCATCCTGAATTCCACATATTACCACCTTTTCTGGCAACATTCTTCCCAAACTACATAACTCCTCATCTCTTACTGTTAAAAATTGACTTGCTCCCATATCTCTTAAAATTATGACTTCTTTACCTACTCCTCCTGATACACATGAGTAAACTTTATCCACACAAGTAAATTATTTAAAGGGATCTTGCACCTTCTTATCAATCACCTCTCGATCAGTCTGTACAATCTTTTGCACCTCCTTCACTTCCCTTGGGCTTTCCTTTCCCACTCTAACAAACCCCACTGTCTTATCCTGTTTTACCACATCAGCCTTCCCAGTGCTTTTCTTCAACCACCAACACTGTGACTTTACATGGCCTAGTTTATTACAGTGAAAACATTTGAAACTTTTCATTTCTTTTCCACCCTCCTGGATTACTTTTTTAGTCTGAGGTACACTCTCTTTATTGTCTCCCATCAGATCACATTTACTTTTACCACTTGAGTATTTCTCATGTCCTCAGTTTCTATCCCTCACAGGCTGAAACATTATGTCAGAAACCAAGCTTTGACTTATGAACTAATTCATAATCATCTGCCATTTCTGCTGCTAATCTCGCAGTTTTAACCCTCTGCTCTTCCACATGAGTTCTCACTACATCAGGAATTGAATTTTTAATCTCCTCCAAAAGTATAATTTCTCTGAGAGCTTCATACTCTGGTTTGGTCTATTTTCAAAGCCCTTATCCACCTATCAAAATTACTCTTGGTGACAGGGGCATGATGCTGCCTATTCGCCCTGGGCACCCTGAGGCGGTCGTGCAGTTTCTTACAGCACTTCTGGCCAGTCCAGACGCTGACAGAGCTTACAGTCTCTGCACCTGACCCCAGGCATGGCTAACGATGGTGGCTGACAGCCTCCTTCCCGGGCAGGGGTACAGGGTCGCCCGCCTCTCCTGCACAGCGTCTCGCAGGGTCTCAAGCTTGACGTCCGTAAAACGGGGTGCTGCTCTCCTTGCTAACACCTTGTTGGCTGGGATGGTGTGTTTGGGGAGTGCAGTGTGCATATGCAGCTGCAGCTTGTCAGCCTCCTGAGTGTCAATCGCGAATCAAGCGAATCCCACCATGTTTCCCATTGGAATCGATTGTGTTCCACGTGGCGCTGGTGCTCGACCCTTAATGGTCGTTGAATTGGTGCAGACGCGGCGCCAGTTTTGCTGTCGTAGGACTCTGCGAATCCTGCCCCAGGCTCAACACTTAGTCTCAGGAACAGAGAATACCGCCGCAGATGTTCCCTCATGATTGCACAATGTTCGGTACCATTTGCAACTCCTCAGATGCTGAAGCAGTGCATTCCCGCAAACGACAAGACTTGACAACTATCAGGCTTGGGCTGATAAATGAGAAGTGACATTCATGTCACGCAATTGTAGGCAATGACTATATCGGACAAGGGAGAATCCAACCACTCTCCTTCACATTCAGTGGTAATACTATTGCTGAATCACAACAGCAAGGTTCTTCATCATGCTGGGCTCAACACCATGGAGACCACCCTCCAGAAAAAAGCCACTTACAGTTTGGACGTACTTGAATAATGAGTAATAGTGTATTTTATTTGGACTTCAAATCATAGAATCCCTACAGTGCAGAAGGAGACCATTCAGCCCATTGAATCTGCATCAACCATCCGAAAGAGCACCTTACCTAGGTCCACGCCCCCTATCCACCTAGCCAACACATCTTTGGAGTGTGGGAGGAAACCATCACTGTTGCTGAATTCCCCGCCATCAACATCCTGGGGGAGATTACCATTGTTCTTAAAATTAACCGGATCACCCAAAAAATATTGTGGCTAGTTCTTAATCTCAGAGCAGTTGGGAATTTAGCACCCCATTTTATGCCTAGAAGTTGCTGATGCCTAAACTTGGCTCAATGAATTTTCTTATCAACTATTTTGAGTTATGTTAATGATTACACTGCCAACTTCCCATCAGTATTTAGGCAAGCTACTGGGTAAACAAATGAATCCTTGCTTATCAAATAAGTCAGAAAGCAACCAAAGAGAAAATGCTGGAAAATCTCAGCAGATCTGGCAGCATCTGGGGGTCATCTGGACTCAAAACGCTAGCTCTTTTCTCTCCCGACAGATGCTGCCAGACCTGCTGAGATTCTCCAGCATTTTCTCTTTGGTTTCAAATTCCAGACAGCAAAATCATTAATGATTTTTATTAACTTTAGAATCATATTTAGTAGCATTTGAACATTAACATAGAGTTTCAGCAGTAACTATTTTTTGCTCATAGTTTCTGAGATTGATATAAATTTTTGAGGTTAATTTAGGATTTGGCTCCTTTCGATATCTGACAAAGCATTCGCTAGCCAGCAGTCTATTGAGTAGATTAAAGTCTATATGATTATAGTTAGCACTGTTTTGAGAACTTATAAAACCTCGTGCAGCTGTGGATGAACTGGCTTCCTCATCTCCTCTGGAAGGTTGTGTTAGCCTTCTGAGAATTCAGAATTATGAACTTCCATCTGTAGAGGCGCTATGCATTCCTCCTGGATCCTCTGTTCCTGTGTAAATTCATCTTCTCTGTTGGTAGCTGTAGCTGGATTATCTGATTTAATTCTCACCTTCCTTGATCTCAGAGAAATTTGTATATCTAAATTGCATACTTGTACAGGCTTGTATAATTGCATAATTTGAACTGCTGCAGCATTTTTCACTCTAGCTGTTTCCTTTCCAGGTATTCAGACTGATTACTGTCTCTATGTTGGGGACAGATAAGAAAATCCAGAGAGCATTTCTCCCACAGCAGTTTTTTTAAAGGGAGAAGTCAAGTTATGTAGTCCAAACCCAAACATGCTGAATGATTCATCAGATTTTTCTATGATTGGCATTTTTTCCCCCCTGTTAAATATATAGTTACATAAGATTCTGGTCTCTTGTACCATTGGAGATCAGGGTAAGTGTTTAAGTCAGTTGGCTGGGCTGCTGGTCTGTGATGCGGAGCGACACTGTAGTGATCTACATATCTGTGTGTCTGTAAAGGGTTAATAAACAGATATAACAGCCAGATAACTACTAGATGGCAGCCCTACAGATGGGTAGAAAAGATAAACTCAAGGAGAGTTCCCGCCTCTTCGTGTTTGGAGTGGCTACCAGAGGTAGAGACAGATAGCTTAGAGTGCAGGTGTTGTTAATCATAGTTAATAAATATTTAATCTTGTTAATTTAATCTTTAGTTTAGTTGCTGAAGAGAACACAAACTCACAGTTCAATTGTTATCGTTACGCAATAAACAGCATTTGCTTTAATGGAAGACTTTGAGTGTTAATGAACATCGAGTATAGGACCATCTTGGAAAGAAACAAATGAGTAATAAGATATTACACAACGTAATATAACATGCTACCAGGAGTAGTAATATAATATAATAGACACCAAGAGGGTTAAATTCCCGTACCGGCTGTGATTATTCATGAAGGCCCTGCCTTCTCAACCTTGCCCCTCGCCTGAGGTGTGGTGACCCTCAGGTTAAATCACCACCAGTCAGCTCTTGGAGAGCAGCTTATGCTCCTCTGGGACTGTGGCGATATTTACATTTTTAATGTAGCAGCCCATAGACAGTCTTGCACTGATGGCCTGGGGCTATGACATTCAAACTCCAACAACCACATCACCTTCAGGTGCAATTTCAGCCACCAGAGAGTTTTCCATATACACGAATTGATTTCAGTTTTGCAAGAACTCCTTCCAGCTGTACTTGGTCAAATGTTGCCTTTTTTGTCAAGAAAAACTATTCTCATTTCAGAATAGTGTGGTCAAACAAGTCAAAGGCTGCAGAGAGCTTGAGAAGGATTAACAAACGACTGTTATAGTCACAGAGAATGTTATTTGTGACTTTGCATTTTGGAGTTGGAAATTTTGTTCATGACTAATTAATAATTAACATTCTTATTCATCACCCTTGCCTCTTTCCATTCAATAGATTTGCACATTGTCAGGTATTATCTTTGTTTTTCTCATGCAATGTTTCTTTATTGCATTTGGTCTTTCCTCAACTATTCCACCTGTAATATTATATATTGCAGATCAGAGATTGGCCAACTTTGCCAGGATAAAGAGTATTTGCAGGAAAGAATAGAGAAACTCCAAGCAAGAAATGATGAAATGGAAAACCAGTGTATCCAGCATGGAACAATGCATGAGAGGATGAAACAGAGGTATGGAGCATTCACTTACTATCTGTTGAGTGTTCTTGAATTTCTTTACCAGTACTTTCTCTATTTTAGAACCATAGATAAGTTACAGCACAGAAGGAGGCCACTCTGCCCATCTTGTCCATACCAGCCCAAGGACATGCAAATGCCCTTTCTAATTCAATCTTCTTGCACGCGGTCCATAACCCTGTAGCTTACAGCACTTAAGGTGCAGATCCAGATACTTTTTTAAAGAGTTTAGTGTCTCTGCCTCCACCACCAACTTGGGCAGCAAATTCCAGCTCCCACTACCCTCTGCATATAAAAAAGTTCTCCCTCATTTCCTCTCTATATCTTCTGCCACTTATCTTGTCCCTTTGTTCTAGAATTCTCCACCAAGGGAAACCATTTTATCCTGACCACTCTTTAATTTCCCATCATAATTTTGTATACCTCAATTAAGTCACCCATCACAATTAAGTCACTCCTTTGTTCCAAGGAAAATAACCTATCCAATCTCTCCTCATAACCACACTTTTCTAACTCTGGCAACATTCTTGTAAACCTCTTGTGCACTCTCTCCAGAGCAATAACTAGTACAGCAGGGGGGGTGGGTACCGGAGCAATAGGTCAGAAGATGAAAGCATTGAAGGAGAACTAGGGAATAGGGCCAGTATGTCTCTGAGGAAGAGCAGACAGGGAGATGTTGCTGAAAACAGCGGGATTGGTGGCCTGAAGTGCTTATGTTTTAATGCAAGTAGTATAACGGGTAAGGCAGATGAACTTAGAGCTTGGATTAGGGCTTGGAACTATGATGTTGTGTCATTACAGAGACCTGGTTGAAGGAACAAGGGGATTGGCAGCTAAACGTTCCAGGTTTTAGATGTTTCAGGTGGGATAGAGGGGGAGGTAAAAGGGGTGGAGGAGTTGCGCTACTGGTTTGGGAGAATACCACAGCTGTACTGCGGGAGGACACCTCAGAGGGCAGCGAGGCTATATGGGTAGAGATCCGGAATAAGAAGGGTACAGTCACAATGTTGGGGGTTTACTACAGGCCTCCCAACAGCCAGCAGGAGATAGGTAGACAGATTTTGGAAAAGAGTAAAAGCAACAGGGTTGTTGTGATGGGAGACTTTAACTTCCCCAATATTGACTGGGACTCACTTAGTGCTAGGGGCTTGGACGGGGCAGAGTTTGTAAGGAGCATTCAGGAGGGCTTCTGAAAGCAACATGTAGGTAGTCCAACTAGGGAAAGGGCTATACTGGTTTTGGGGAATGAGCCCATCTAGGTGATAGAGGTTTCAGTAGGGGAGCATTTCGGGAACAGTGACCACAATTCAGTAGGTTTTAAAGTGTTGGTGGACAAGGATAAGAGTGGTCCAAGGATGAATGTGCTAAATTGGGGGAAGGCTAATTATAACAGTATTAGGCAGGAACTGAAGAACCTAGATTGGGGGCGGACGTTTGAGGGTAAATCAACACCTGACATGTGGGAGGCTTTCAAATGTCAGTTGAAAGGAATTCAGGGCCGGCATGTTCCTGTGAGGATGAAGGATAAATATGGCAAATTTCGGGAACCTTGGATAACGAGTGATATTGTAGGTCTCGTCAAAAAGAAAAAGGATGCATTTGTCAGGGCTGGAAGGCTGGGAACAGCCGAAGCCTATGTGGAATATAAGGAAAGTAGGAAAGAACTTAAGGAAGGAGTCAGGAGGGCTAAAAGGGGTCAAAAAAGTCATTGGCAAATAGGGTTAAGGAAAATCCACACGTACATAAAAAGCAAGAGGGTAGCCAGGGAAAGGGTTGGCCCACTGAAGGACAGGGGAGGGAATCTTATGTGTGGAGCCAGAGGAAATGGGCGAGGTACTAAATGAATACTTTGCAGTATTCACCAAAGAGAAGGAATTGGTGGATGTTGAGTCTGGAGAAGGGTGTGTAGATAGCCTGGGTCACATAGAGATCCAAAAAGAAGAGGTGCTGGGCGTCTTGAAAAATATTAAGGTAGATAAGTCCCCAGGGCCTGATGGGATCTACCCCAGAATACTGAAGGACGCAAGAGAGGAAATTGCTGAGGCCTTGACAGAAATCTTTGGATCCTCACTGTCTTCAGGCGATGTCCCGGAGGACTGGAGAATAGCCAATGTTGTCCCTTTGTTTAAGAAGGGTAGCAAGGATAATCCAGGGAACTACAGGCCAGTGAGCCATACGTCAGTGGTAGGGAAATTACTGGAGAGAATTCTTCGAGACAGGATATACTCCCATTTGGAAGCAAGTGGACGTATTAGTGAGAGGCAGCATGGTTTTGTGACGGAGAGCCCGTGTCTCACTAACTTGATAGAGTTTTTCGAAGAGGTCACAAAGATGGTTGATGCAGGTAGGGCAGTGCATATTGTCTACATGGACTTCAGTAAGGCCTTTGACAAGGTCCCTCATGGCAGACTGGTACAAAAGGTGAAGTCACACCGGATCAGAGGTGAGCTGGCAAGATGGATACAGAACTGGCTAGGTCGTAGAAGGCAGAGAGTAGCAATGGAAGGGTGCTTTTCTGATTGGATACCCTCAAGAGTATTGACAGTCAGAGAGATCTAGGTGTGCAGGTCCACGGGTCACTGAAAGGGGCAACATAGGTGGAGAAGGTAGTCAAGAAGGCATATGGCATGCTTGCCTTCATTGGCCGGGGCATTGAGTATAAAAATTGGCAAAATGTTGCAGCTGTATAGAACCTTAGTTAGGCCACACTTGGAGTATAGTGTTCAATTCTGATCGCCACACTACCAGAAGGATGTGGAGGTTTTAGAGAGGGTGCAGAAGAGATTTGCCAGGATGTTGCCTGGTATGGAGGGCATTAGCTATGAGGAGAGGTTGAATAAACTTGGTTTGTTCTCACTGGAATGACGGAGGTTGAGGGGCGACCTGATAGAGGTCAACAAAATTATGAGGGGCATAGACAGAGTGGATAGTCAGAGACTTTTTCCCAGGGTAGAGGGGTCAATTACTAGGGGGCATAGGTTTAAGGTGTGAGGGGCAGGTTTAGAGGAGATGTACAAGGCAAGTTTTTTTACACAGAGGGTAGTGGGTGCCTGGAACTCGCTGCCGGAGGAGGTGATGGAAGCAGGGACGATAGTGACGTTTAAGGGGCATCTTGACAAATACATGAATAGGATGGGGATAGAGGAATACGGACCCCGAAAGTGTAGAAGATTTTAGTATAGACGGGCAGCATGGTCGGCACAGGCTTGGAGGGCCGAAGATCCTGTTCCTGTGCTATACTTTTCTTTGTTCTTTGTTCAATAACGTGACCAGAACAGCACACAATATGCCAGTTGTGGCCTGATCAGTGTTTTATACAATTCCAATGTGATATCCTTATTTTTATATTCTATACATCTGCCAATGAAGGAGAGCATTCCATATACTTTGTTTATCACCATGTCTACTTGAACAACTGCCTTTAGTGACCTGTGTACTTGTACGCCAATATCACTCACTTCATAATAATTATCTTTATTGTCACAAGTAGGCCCACATTAACACTGCAATAAAGTTACTGTGAAAAGCCCCTAGTCACACACTCCGGCGCCTGTTCAGGTACAGGGAGGAAGAATTCAGAATGTCCATATTACCTAACAGCACGTCTTTCGGGACTTGTGGGAGGAAACCGGATCACGCAGACATGGGGAGAACATGCAGACTCCACACAGGCAGTGACCCAAGCCGGGAATCAAACCTGGGACCCTGGAGCTGTGAAACAACAGTGCTATGTGCTACCCCTCTCAGTATATTCCCATTTATTGGGTACTCCCTATAATTGTTTGACCTCCCTAAATGCATGACCTCACACTTCTCTGTGTTAAATTTCATCTGCCACTTTATCGCCCACTCCACCAATATATTTATATAATTTTGGAGATTATAGCTATCCTCTACACTGTCCACCACTCGGCCAATCTTTGTGTCGCCTGCAAATTTCCCAATCATGCCCCCCCACCCCCGACGTTCACGTCCAAATCAATAATATATGACACAAACAGTAAGGGTCCCGACACCGAGCCTGTGGAACATCACCTGAAACAACTTTCCATTTGCAAGGGCAGCGATCGACCATTACCCTTTGTTTATTGTTACTAAGCCAACTTTTTATCCAATTTGCCACTTTGCCTGTATCCCATGGGCTTTTACTTTTTTGACAGATCTGCCATGTGGAAACTTGTCAAACACCTTGCTAAGATCCATGTACATTTTGATTGAATGGAAGCGATTAATTCCTATAGCAAAATAAAAAAATTTGTACAATGGAACAGAACACTATTTTTGTTCAGTATAGTTATGAATTATGCTTAGCGTAGTGCACATGCTCTGTGATGCCTATATCACATAATAAGGGATTATTATTTAAATGATGAAATATTAAAACATGCTGCTGTGCAGAGAGACCTGGGTGTGCTAGTGCATGAGTCGCAAAACGTTGGTCTACAGGTGCAACAGGTGATTAAGAAGGCAAATGGAGTGTTGTCCTTCATTGCTAGAGGGATAGAGTTTAAGGCTAGGGAGGTTATGCTGCAATTGTATTAGGTGTTAGTGAGGCCACACCTGGAGTATTGTGTTCAGTTTTGGCCTCCTTACCTGAGAAAGGATGTACTGGCACTGGAGGGTGTGCAGAGGAGATTCACTAGGTTAATCCCAGAGCTGAAGGGGTTGGATTATGAGGAGAGGTTGGGTAGACTGGGACTGTACTCGTTGGAATTTAGAAGGATGCAGGGGGATCTTATAGAAACATATAAAATTATGAAGGGAATAGATAGGATAGATGCGGGCTGGTTGTTTCCACTGGTGGGTGAAAGCAGAACAAGGGGGCATAGCCACAAAATAAAGGGAAGTAGATTTATGACTGAGCTTAGGAGGAACTTCTTCACCCAAAGGGTTGTGAATCTATGGAATTCCTTGCCCAGTGAAGCAGTTGAGACTCCTTCATTAAATGTTTTTAAGATAAAGATAGATAGTTTTTTGAAGAATAAAGGGATTAAGGGTTATGGTGTTCGGGCCGGAAAGTGGAGCTGAGTCCACAAAAGATCAGCCATGATCTCATTGAATGGCGGAGCAGGCTCGAGGGGCCAGATGGCCTACTCCTGCTCCTAGTTCTTATGTTCTTATATGGTCAGATTGAACACAATTTTTCATAAGCCAGTGATCGCTGATATAAAACTATACATTGCTCACCCAATTAGCAATCTTTTCTGAGCAAATCTAATTTTCTGAATTTGCGGTTGCTGCGCATTTGAGTGCTGTTGTTCTTCCAGATTTAAGCCACCTTTTCCATACTGCTGTGGAAAGGGCAAAGTATTTCCATTCAAATTCAGGAGTAGTGTAGTTGGATGGGATTCAAGTATTATGAGCTGGTTGTTTTCCTTACAAACAGTCTATAGAGATCTTTACACATCACTCTGATCCAAATGTAAAAATTTTTGGCAAGCTTGTGATTCATTAATCAGGATTCAACTGCAGCCCAATTAGGGATATAATAATCTACTCCATCGTAAGCATTCTGTTCAGATTGATGAGAAATACAACCACATTTTTCAATCTGCTATGAATTATTTAAAAACTAAAAGCTTTCATATAGAAATTAACAAAGAGAAAATAATAAAATGTTTTGTCAAGTTTACTTATTCACTGCATGATGTCCATTCTTCACATCTGCATTAAGTTCATCAGGTTGGTATCCTTGGCCCAACCATCTTCAGGTGCTTCATCATTGACTTTCTTTCTTCATAAGGTCATAAGTGGGGATGTTTCCTGATGACTGCACAATGTTCAACGACATTCACGACTCCTCAATTGCTGAAGCAGTCCTTGTCCAAATGCAGCACAACCTGGACAATATCCAGGCTTGGGTTGATAAATGGCAAGTACCATTTGCAGCACACAAGTGTCAGTCACTGACCATCTCCCAACAAGAGAGAATGGAACTATCGTCCTTGACATTCAATGGCATACCAGTGCTGAATCCCCCAATATCAACATCTTGAGAGTTAACATTGAACAGAAACTGAACTGGAATAGCCATATAAACACTGTGGCTACAAAAGCAGGTCAGAGGCTAGGAATCATATCAGCCATGATTGAATGGCGGAGCAGACTCGATGGGCCGAGTGATGTAATTCTGATCCTATGTCTTATGGTCTTATGGTCTAATCCTGTGGCAAGTAACTCACCTCCTGACTCCCGAAGCCTATCCACCATCTATAAGGCACAAGTCAAGAGTGTGATGGAACACTGTCTATCTGCTTGGATGAGTGCAGCTCCAACACACTCAAGAAGCTTGACACCATCCAGGACACAGCAGGCTGCTCAATTGGCACCCCTTCCACAAACATACACCCCGTCCACGACCGATGTACCATGGTAGCAGTGTATACCATTTACAAGAACCCAGCAAGACTCATTAGAGAGCACCTTTGAAATACACGACCACGATCATCTAGCAGGACAAGGGCAGCAGACACATGGGAACATCACCACCTAGAAGTTTCCCTCCAAGCCACTCATCATCCTGACTTAGAAACATAGCGTCGTTTCTTCACAGTTGTTGCGTCAAAATCCTGGAATTCCCTTTCTAACAGCACTGTGGGTGTACCTATACCACATGGACTGCAGAGGCTCAAAAACCAGCTCACCGCCACTTTCCTAAGGGCAATTAGGGATGGGCAATAAATACTGGCCTAGCCAATGACACCCATATTGCATGAATGAATACAAAATAAATGTTATATCTGCCACCTTACTAGGTCTAGACTTTATGATGTAATGCTGGATAGTGCATTGGTGTTGAGGTAATCATGATTACAGAGCTTATTATTTGAATTTGTGTTTTGTGCAGTACCACTTTTAATTATTTTATTTTACTGTTCAGTTTTTTTTATTACTTGTTAATACTTTGATATATTTGCTTTTGGCTAAATTGTATTAAATTTACACAATCTACGTTGCGATTCAAATTGAGTGAATCAAATTAAATAAATGCCACTTGCCAGAATTGTCACAGATCAAGTTTGAGATAAAGATGCATTTACGAATACTTTTTTTAAAACAATACCTTTGACAACACAACTAACACCATCAGCAGGGTTAAGCTTTGAGAATTACATTGAGTACTTGTTCATATGTTCATATATTTTTAGTCAACTGTGTGGATCATCATTGGTATAAAGAAAAAAAAGGAAAATATAGAACTTGCATTTGTAAAGTACCTTTCACGGCCTTAGAACACCCCAAAATGCTTCAGGGCCAATAAAGTATTTTTGAAGTGTATTTGATGTTGTTGTAATGTACAAAACTGAAGTGTATTATAATATGTCAGCTTTAACTCTGTTTTCTGTGTTGCTCGTTTTAGCCTTAGTTTAATTGCTCTTGTTCTATCACCTTTGCTCTTGAGTCGCCAGGTATCTTTCTGATACCGCCACGTGGTTCAAGTCCGAATAATGATCAATAATCCAACACACCGATAGTAAGAGTTAAATCAACGCACATTTATTATATACAGTAATCAATACTTATACATTAATTCTACTTCTAAGCTACTTCCTACAACTAACAGGCCAATACTTAACTTTGGAAATGGCCACCAGGTCAGGGAAACGAATGGCCTTTCGTATGGGTTCTGAGCCTGCGGGATTCAAAGCTGGTACAGGTCGATAGCCAGGAGCGTCTATCTCGTAGCGAGCGTTGAAGTAAGACTTACGATTTTAGCGGCTGTTGCAGAAGGTCAGCAGAAGGGTCTCGAAGGATGGAGAGAGGAGAAGAAGGGCCGATTTGAACTTGGACTCTATTCTTATAGTCCCCAGGGGCTTCCCGCCTTTCGGGGCGGATCCTGTACCTGGTTCCAAGTGATTGGACTTCGTCCCAATCACTTGGTTCGATATTCTCCAATGCTGGAGCGATTCCTTGATCGATGGGCGGTTTTGGGGTGGTCGTTCACCTCTCTTTGTATAGGCTCCTGCTGGCACCGAAAAGTCTGGGTTGGCTTTGTGTGTCTAATTTGTTGCACATTGTTCCCGGGGATTGCTACTTAATATTCAGGTGGCTGGTGTGTTGTTATGCTGATGGCTGCAGGTATTGATTCTGTCTGGCCTCCCCAGAGGCGAATACACAGTTTTACCTGCAGCTGCCTTGTTTGAGTCCTGTTGGCTGATTTTCCCATCAGACTCTTCCGTTTGCCATTTTAGATCAGTGTTTGGCCATTCTAATCGGTAGTTAGCCATTTTAACTGGCTACATCAGTAATAACAGTATCACAGTGGAATGCTCAATTACCAAGATTAAAGAGCAGTAAGGCATGCCTAAGTTTATGGTTTGTACTCAATGTGTCATTGATAAGTCTCCAGCATTTAACTGTTATATGAGCCTAATGTATGACCTCTGTGTTTCAGTTGGATTGACTGCTGTAGTACGAGACAGTTTTGTCTTCCTCTGGGATGCTTGGCTAACTTTTTTTTGCCTGAGCACTGATTACAAGGCTTAACCTCAATTGCTTTCCAAGGCTGTTCCTTAATTTGTATTTGTTTTTTGCAAGACCCTGTTGTAAGGTGTTGGGCAAAGTTCAGTAGGTCTTATTAAGATATTTGTAGGCTTAGATTAACAATAAGTATTTATTAACTGTGAGAAATTATATACATTGGTAGATCCAAGGTAGAAACTGTCTCCATGCTTACTTCTGCTTTCTGGCTCTGTCCAACACTACACTGATGCTTAGGTACTGTCATGTATGTCAATGCCTTATTAATTACGCTGTTAAAGTTTAATGGCAATTACATTGTTAAACAGGTATTGTGTATTTGTAGCCTCTCAGTGGGGATAGCTGAGACACTGGAGGTTTGGAGTAGTGTTTGTTTTTGACTGTGAACTAAGTCAATAAGCTCTTTCCAGCAAAGAAAGCAGCTGTGTTTTCGTTTTAACTTCACCAACCAGCATAGATCCAGGAAACATTGGTAGCAGAGGATGGTTGGCCTAACGGTGAAGATTGAAAACTAAGGGGCGGGATTCTCCACTCCCACGCCGAAGTGGCCGCGCCGTTGTGAACGCCGTCGAGGTTCATGACGGCGCGGAACGGCTTCGGTCCCAACCGATTCAGGCCCTGACAATGGGCCAGTATCGGGCCACATCATCTACACGCGCCAGGCCTTGTCGCCCGCGTAAAAGCGGCGCCGCATAGATGACGCGGCCGGCGCCGCATAACGGACGTCATCCGCGCATGCGCGGGTTGGCCAGCGCATCTTGAGGGGCCGCGGAAGGAAGGAGGTCCTCCTTCAGAGAGGACGACCCGCCGATCGGTGGGCCCCTCGCGCCCCCCACAGGCCGCCCCCCAGCGTTCACGCACCGCCCACGACTGCAGCGACCAGGTGTGGATGGCGCCGGGGGGAACCCGCCGTTTTGGCCTGGCCGCTCGGCCCATCCGGGCCTCAGAATAGCAGGGGTGCCGGAGAATCGCCATTTTGGGTGTCTCCGGCGATTCTCCGGCCTGCGGCCCGCGAAACTCTTCCCGCCGCTTGGGAGAATCGCGGGAGGGCGTCGGACCGGCGTACCCGGAAATTTTGGCGGCCCAAGCGATTCTCCCAACCGGCGTGGGAGTGGAGAATCGCGCCCCTTGTACCTTTTCAGACAGAAGATTGTTATTGGAGTTACTTTTGAGGAGATTGGTTGAAACCAAGTGTAAAGGATCAGAGTATGATTTTCCGTCATTGTTCTGTGAAGCTGAACCTTATGACCATTGGATGAATGAAGTGGATATGTGGACACGGGTTAAATCCTTACCAAAGAAAATGCAAGATCTGGGGCGGGATTCTCCGACCCCCCGCAGGGCCGGAAAATCACCGGGGATCAGAGTGAATCCCGCCCCCGCCGTCCTCCAAATTCTCCGGCCCCCCAAAAATCGGCCCAGCGTGAGTCGTGCCACCGGCCTCAGAGAATGGCAGGGTTTGGCACGACTCAATGGGCCCCGGGGCTGCCCGAATTCCCCAGCCCGTGATGGGCCGAAGTCCCACCCATCTTTTGCCAGTTCCCCCCGGCGTAAATTGGAGTAGGTCCTTACCGGCGGGACCTGGTGGCGCAGGTGGCCTCTGGGGTTCTTGGGGGGGCGCAGGGGGATCTAGCCCCGGGAGTTGCCCCCACGGTGGCCTGGCCCGCGATCGGGGCCCACCGATCCGCGGGCGGGCCTGTGCCGTGAGGGCACTCTATTCTTCCGCACCGGAGGCTGTACCGGTCTGCCATTCCTGGTGCGGAAACATAGCCCTCTGCGCATGCGCAGGGATGACGCCAGCACACGCTGGCGCACCCGCGCATGTGCCAACTCGCGCTGGCCGGCAGAGGCCCTTCAGCGCCGGTTGGCATGGCGCCAAGCCCCCTTCCCGCCGGCCGGCGGGGCGCAAACTACTCCGGGGCGGGCCTAGCCCCTGAAGGTGCGGAGGATTCCGCACCTTTTGGGGCAGCCCGACGCCGGAGTGGTTCACGCCACTCCTCGGCACTGGGATCCCCCGCCCTGCCGGGTAGGGGAGAATCCCGCCCATGATCCCGTCATTGAACACTGAGGAAAATTTAGATAAATCCTTAAAATTTATGGACAAAATGTAAATGCATATGAGGAATCATGTTCAGAAGATTCTGGAAATTTAGAAGACTAATTGGTTATTCCATGGAAGAATATATCATGGAATTTAACAGGTTAAATAAGAGATTGCATAAATTCTATTTGATGATCCTAATTCAGTGATTGCCTTCAAATTGTTGGATTGTGCTTAAGTATCGAACATGAATAGGTTCCTGGTCTTGACTGGAGTTATATTCTCAGAAAGAGATATGCTTTTGGAACAGATGTCTGAAGCTATAAAAATATTCTGAGAAAACATTCATTTCCAGCCATTTTCCTGGCACCACTGGAACATTCAGCGGTAATACAAAAGTTGGAAAATTTTGGGACAGTTTAGGCATGGGGTGAAATACAAAAGAGAACCACAAACAAAATAAATGAGGACAAAGACCCTTTTGGTGGCTCTAACAGATGACAGGAATTGCTAAACAATGGTAAGAGAATGAACCCAGAAAATACAGAGGAATGATATAAAGGTGCTTCAGATGTGACCAGAAATATCATTATGCGATGAATCATCCAAAGTGGAATAACAGTGCTTTTGAAATGACAATGAAGGATTGGACGGGGTAGATGGTGATACTGATCAGTCAGAAGGAATTGTACTGATCACCAGTGGCTTTAGTCCGGTGATGGGTTTGCTTTTGGCAAACTCATTCAATTGTGCTGTACTAGACAGTGGGTGTACGTCCATAGTATGTTATTGGTTAGATTGGTTAAAGTGCCACCTGGATTCTCTAAATGGTAAAAAATGATGTCGGGTGAAGAAATATGAAAGCTCTATTTACTTCAAAGTCAGGGATGAGAACACATTAAAATCACTAAAGAGAGTGGTGATGATATCAGCACAGATGTAGTACTTAATGAAATTCCCTTACCATTGAGTAAACCATCTGTGAAAAAGACTCAAATGAAATTAGATATGGGGCGCAATTCTAACATCAGGGGCGTCATTCTCCGCCGGCGGGAGTCTCCGTTCTGCCGGCGCCCGGGGGTTTCCCGACGGCGTGGGGCTGCCCCACAATGGGAAACCCCATTGACCGGCCGGTGTTACGGAGACTCCCGCCGGCCGGTCAGCGCAGAAATGTGGCGGGGCGGGTAGGAGAATTTCGCCCCTGGAGACTAAGTCCCGACGCCGGAGTGAAAACCGGAGTGTTTTACTCCGGCGTGGGAGGCCGTTCCCAGCCCCCTATTCTCCCGCCCCAGGGGGGCTAGGAGCGGCGCCGCATCATTTACGCGCGCCGGGTCTTGGCGTCATGTAAAAGCGGCGCCGCATAAATGATGTCACCCGCGCATGCGCGGGTTGGCCAGCGCCAACCCGCGAATGCGCGGTTGCCATTCTCCCTGCGGCCGCCCCACAAGAAGATGTGGATGGATCTTGCTGGGCAGCAGAGGAAAGGAGGTCCTCCTTCAGAGAGGCCGGCCTGCCGATCGGTGGGCACCGATCGCGGGCCAGAACCCTTTTGAGCCCCCCCCGGTGCAGGAACCCCCCCCCCACAGGCCGCCCCCCCCCCCAGTGTTCCCACGCTGTTCCCGCCGGCAGCGACCAGGTGTGGATGGCGCTGGCGGGAACCTGTCGTGTTGGGCAGGCCGCTCGGCCCATCTGGGCCGGAGAATCGGCGCTCGCCCATTACCAACGGCAAGCGGCGATTCTCCCAGCGGCCAGCCGTGATTCGCGGCGCGCCGGTGGGGCGGGGGGGTGAGAGAATCGCGGGCGTCGGGGCGGCGTGGCGGGACTCATGCACTGCCAGGGCGATTCTCCCATCCGGCGTGGGGGTAGAATTCCGCCCATGGAACATGATAAGGGGTTCGCTCGGAGACTGGAGAATCGCGCTCAACGTCAATGGATTTTTCCATTTCCAGCATCTCGCCCTTGGCGTTCTTGCAGCGGACGGGGCGAAAGAATCCAGCCTCAGGCAATTGTTTTTGGGAAATCTGTAGATTTGGAGTTTACTCAATGGGGATATTAGTCTGTCCCTTAAGCATTTTGAATCACAATGTTAAAGAAGTATGATGATATAATGGGTATGAGTTAAAAAGAAAAGGCAAAGAGTAGGAGCAGGGGCGGGCTAGGGCCAAGTGCAGGGATGACTTGGCAGGTCAGGCCTCGGGGCACAGGGGAGGGCGGGGTAGGGGGGGCAGCTGAGAAGTAGAGCAGAGGAGACTTAAGTGGGCAAGGGGGGTGACCAGGGATTCCCCCGGGTGAGAAAGTAGCTTGCAGACTCTCAGGGAACAGCGCAGGAAACCAACAGCAGCAGCACCCGATGGGGGTGGGTTAGAGCCACGTTAGTTTTGTTGAACACGTGTGGCATGAGCAAACGGAGCTGACAGGGGAAGTGCCTTATTAATATGCTTATTCTTTCCCACTGTTCGTTTTCACTATGTTAAGGCTCTTTGCATAGGGCCTTTTTCTCTCTCTGTAAATGTTACAAATTTGTTTTAAATTAAAAAAAAAAAATTTTTTTAAAGGGCAAATTGTTTTGAAACTACATCTGCTGCGTCCCCATCCATCTTGCCATAGGTTTAAAAATTCTACTAAAAGATGCAGGAGTGTACGGTGGCACAGTGGTTAGCACTGCTGTCTCAGGTTCGAGCAGGTAACCAACAATCCGCTGGCGAGTGCCCCAGCAGCCCATAATTCACCCATACCCACCATCTCAGCTTCCGAAGTCAGATTGGCCTTCCTGAAAGTGAACCCTCGGAAGGCGATGGGCCCAGGCGGGATCCCTGGTCGTGCACACAGAGCCTGCGCGGACCAGCTGGCAGAGGTATTCACGGACATCTTTAACCTGTCCCTACTCCACTCCGAGGTCCCCACCTGCTTCAAGAAGACCACCATCATACCGGTACCAAAGAAGAACCAGGCAACGTGCCTCAATGACTACCGACCAGTGGCCCTGACTTCAGTCGTAATGAAGTGCTTCGAGAGGTTGATCATGAAACGCATCACCTCCATACTCCCAGAACTCCTTGATCCACTGCAATTCGCATACCGCTGCAACCGGTCCACATCAGACACCATTTCCCTGGCCCTACACTCATCCCTAGAGCATCTCGAAAACAAGGACTCCTACATTAGACTCCTATTTATTGACTACAGCTCCGCCTTCAACACCATAATCCCTGCCAAGCTCATATCAAAGCTCCAAAACCTAGGACTTGGCTCCCCACTCTGAAACTGGATCCTCGATTTTCTGACCAACAGACCACAATCAGTAAGAATGAACAACAACACCTCCTCCACAATAGTCCTCAACACCGACACCCCGCAAGGCTGCGTACTTAGCCCCCTACTCTACTCCCTGTACACACACGACTGCGTGGCAAAACCTGGTTCCAACTCCATCTACAAGTTTGCTGATGATACGACCATAGTGGGCCGGATCTAGAATAACGATGAGTCCGAATACAGGAGGGAGATAGAGAACCTAGTGGAGTGGTGTAGCGACAACAATCTCTCCCTCAATGCCAGCAAAACTAAAGAGCTGGTAATTGACTTCAGGAAGCAAAGTACTGTACACACCCCTGTCAGCATCAACGGGGCCGAGGTGGAGATGGTTAGCAGTTTCAAATTCCTAGGGGTGCACATCTCCAAAAATCTGTCCTGGTCCACCCACGTCGACGCTACCACCAAGAAAGCACAACAGCGCCTATACTTCCTCAGGAAACTAAGGAAATTTGGCATGTCCACATTGACTCTTACCAACTTTTACAGATGCACCACAGAAAGCATCCTATCGGGCTGCATCACAGCCTGGTATGGCAACTGCTCGGCCCAGGACCGCAAGAAACTTCAGAGAGTCGTGAACACCGCCCAGTCCATCACACGAACCTGCCTCCCATCCATTGACTCCATCTACACCTCCCGCTGCCTGGGAGTATAATCAAAGATCCCTCCCACCCAGCTTACTCACTCTTCCAACTTCTTCCATTGGGCAGGAATACAGAAGTCTGAGAACACGCACGAACAGACTCAAAAACAGCTTCTTCCCCACTGTCACCAGACTCCTAAATGACCCTCTTATGGACTGACTTCATTAACACTACACCCTGTATGCTTCATCCGATACCAGTGCTTATGTAGTTACATTGTATATGTTGTGTTGCCCTATTATGTATTTTATTTTATTCCCTTTTCTTCTCATGTACTTAATGATCTGTTGAGCTGCTCGCAGAAAAACACTTTTCACTGTACCTCGGTACATGTGACAATAAACAAATCCAATCCAATCACGGCGCTAAGGACCTGGGTTCGCTCCCAGCCCCGAGTCACTGTCCGTGTGGAGTTTGCACATTCTCCCCGTGTCTGCATGGGTCTCACCCCCACAAACCCTAAGATGTGCAGGGAAGGTAGATTGGCCACGCTTAATTGCAGCTTAATTGGAAAAAAAAGAATTGGTACTCTAAATTACAAAAAAAGGATGCAGTAATGGATGATGAATATGCTAAACATGTAGAAGAGATCAGTGAGAAATGCAATATATGCAGAAAATATAGTATACCTCGCAGAAGCAAGACACATTAATGAAGTTGTAGCAATGGACTTGATGGTATGGGATTAGGACAAAATTTCTCTTGCACTTCATCGACATGGCAACTAGATACAGTCTGTCAACAATAAGATATAGGTAAAGAAAAAGTAATTGTGGACAAGATAATGGGAAAATGGATAGGAACTGGCCTGGGATCACTGGCTAAATTCTTAACTGACAATGGGGAGAGGGGGTGGAATTTGCGAATGATGAATTTAAAAGTATTTGTGAAAATGTGCACATCAGACTGATGAACACAACAACGGGAAATTCATTTAGTAATGGGATTTGTGAAAGAAATCACATGGTAATTGATGAGCCACTTCACAAAATCCTAGTTGACAAACCAAGCTGTAAGCTGACATCTGCTCTAGCATGGGCAGTCCATGCGAATAATTCACTTCAAATGGTTGGGGGTTATAGTCCCTATCAATTAGTTTGTGGGAAAAACTTAAAAATACCTTTGGTGATGTGGGCTCACCCCTAAATCATGGAAGGGCCTATGATTGGGTCAACTTTTTCTGAGGATTTGAAAGCCCTGCATGCAGGAAGAAAGATGTTTATCAAAGCTGAGGTTTCAGAGAAAAAATGGCGAACCTTATAGCACCACATAAGGTCATCAGAAATGCAGTTTAATCCAGGGGATATAGTACATTGCAAAAGAAGAAAGAATGGTAAGGGTATGGTAAGGTTATAGACAGTGATGGAAAAACAGTAATTCGCAACATGGCTATCAGCAGACTGCTAATAATAATAATCGCTTATTGTCACAAATAGGCTTCAATGAAGTTACTGTGAAAAGCCCCTCGTCGCCACATTCCGGTGCCTGTTCAGGGTGGCCGGTACGGGAATTGAACCCATGCTGCTTGCCTTGTTCTGCATTACAAGCCAGCTGTTTAGCCCACTGCGCTAAACCAGCCCCAGTTAGGATACATTCCTTAAGGCTAATTGGCATTGATTCCACATTTACAGAACTTGAATATGGAATGGAAAGTGAAGAGGCATCATGCACTTCACATATGATGGACGCGATCCAATGGCCACACTGCGCCAGAATAGTAGCATATGAACAATGTGATACTGAAGCACAAGATAAGGCTACTTATTCTAAAGGACAATCACCCTAAGTTGGCATTAGAGTAACATATATGTCAGTTGGTGTCAGTGTATGGAGGGATGCCACCACTATAGGGAGAGGAGGAATACCCATTGGCAAATACATACATTGGCTAAATGTGCTAGGTCAGGGTCAGGAGGGTAAAACCCACGATTTGGCTAAATGAGTTCAATATGTGGAAGGCCAGGTATTGCAGTGTAAGTTCTGAAAGTGGACCGGAAAGTAGTCATGGCCCCAGGAAAATATCACAGGCTTGTGAAAGGGACTCTGGTCACTGAAGGGAGAGATTGTGTAGCACTAGTCCAGAAAGAGCGAGGAGGTTGAGTAGAGGTTATAGTTTGACAAGAACAAGAATCGTAGAACAGGTTACGAATGCCACTAGACATAGAAGCCCTTGTAATGAAGAAGTTTTAGTGGCCACCAAAACATTAGAAAATAAGTTGATAAAGGATGCCCAAAAAAAGGTTGGAAAGAATTTGGTGTGTACACTGAAATACTAGACATGGGACAGCCAACCTTATTACACAGGTAATTACGCTCAGAAAAGGTACTTACTGATGCCATGCAGCTCAGGGTAATGAAGAAAGACTTTGTGATCAGGGTGGACTCCCCTACTGCAGGAAAGTGAGCTTGTGTTGTATTCATCTAAAGACAGACCCAGCAATCTTCTATTGGTAGCACAAGGTGAAACTAGCAGCATCTTTATAATGCACGTTATATCTGTGGGGAGGTTTTGCAGAAGTTAAGCAATGGGTGATAGATAAAATAAAGAAGCAATTTAAGCTCGGAAGCCAGGCTTTGGGGGCCTTTAAATATATAGGGTTAGAAATTAAGCAGAATAAGTCAGGAGTGATCTTGAATCAGCAGTCTTATTGGGAAAACATCAATTGCATCCTAATAAATTGAGCCAGGTCCATACAAAAGGAACTTGCATCCAAGGAAGAAAGAGATCAAGTAAGAAGTTTGATTGGAGAGCTGAACTGGTTGTGCACTTAGCGCTGACGCTAGTTATGACGTATTGGAACTGAGTGTTATGATGAAACATGCTACCATTAAAACTCGGAGAGCAAATAAAACATTAAAGAAATTAAAGTCAGAGAAATGTACACTCAAGTTTCCAGTCTTGGGTGATCCAGAGAGTTGAGGTTATTCATTTTTAGTGATGCTTCACATTCCAATCTTCCAGGTGGATATTCTAACACAGCAAGGTTTATGATATCCATGGTGGGAAAGAATAATAAATGTTGTCCATTGGCCTGGGAAGCGAAGAAAATAAAAAGGTTAGTTAAAAGAACCTTAGCTGCTGAAGCATTGGCATTAGTAGAAGCAATAGATATGGGGGTATACTTATCTAATAAACCAAAGGAAATTGTGTACAGGGAGCAATCCAAGATTTGTTTGCCTGTAAAATGCTATGTGGATAACCACTGATCTCACTAAGGCCCTGTACAATTGCATCAAGGCATCCCTGCTCCTGAACTCGAATCCTCTCTCTATGAAGACTAACATACCATTTGCCTTCTTTACCACCTGCTGTACCTGCATGCATACCTTCAGCGGCTGGTGTACGAGGACACCCAGGTCTCATTGCACATTCCCCTCTCTATAGCCATTCAGATAATCTGCCTTCCTGTTTTTGATACCAAAATGGATAACCTCGCATTCATCCACATTATACTGTATCTGCCATCCATTTGCCCACTCACTCAGCTTGTCCGAACTTCACACAAGCATCTCTGCATCCTCCTTATAGCTCTCCCACCCAGCTTTGTATCATCTGAAAATTTGGAGGTATTACATTCAGTTCCCTCACCTAAATCATTAATATATTGGGAATAGCTGCGGCCACAGCATCGATCCCTGCAGTACCCCATTAGTCACTGCCTGCCATTTGGAAAAAGACCCATTTATTCCTACTCTTCGTTCCCTGTCTGCCAACCAGTTTTCTATCTATCTTATTACACTACCCCCAATCCCATGCACTTTAATTTTACACGCTAATCTTTTATGTGAGACTTTGTTAAAAGCCTACTGAAAGTCCAAATAAACCACATGCACTGACTCCCCTTCATCAACTCTACTAGTTACATCCTGAAAGAATTCCTGATAAGGTGGTGTGTCTGTTGTTCATAGCCAGAGGTGTCTCAGCCACAGTTCTTCGTCTAGTAGAGCCACAACACTGGCTCCTATGTACAACATAAGGCTTGTGATATGACCATTAACCCAGATGTCTGCATTCCAGAACAAAAATCCCGGATCTTTGACCGACCCAAGAAGTGTGGCTGTGTGCTCTCTTGGTGTGCTGCGTCAACCTTGTGAATCCTTCTTGGATCATCTGTACATTTTGATATTTTGGCTTTGCATAGCTTCCTGAAGTGCCCTATTTGGCTATATTGAAAGCATTGAGCTGAAAGTGCCAGATATTAATCACGCTGTGATTTCTTTTGCTCCACTGTGCTGGCATAGTCACGCTACTGGCTGGTTAGAATATTGTTTCACTTGGCCTAGAATGTCCCGGTTTCTGTGCTGTTTGACTAGCTGGACATTGGCGTTTACTTTGTACTCGGTTTACTTTTTCCTTTTATTATGGATCTGTGCTGCAAACAGATTTCCAGTTGCCTGACATTCTGGAGGCTTTCTCAAAGGTTAGATCTTTCTTCATTTGAAACAAGTCTGAGAGTGCATCATCCGCCACTCCTACAACTATTTTGTCCGTGATTAGCTCAGATTTCAAGTCACCGTAATCACAGCCTTCAGCCGTTCTGTACAGATCAGTAAGGAAAGAGTCGACAGGTTCACCTGTCATGGGGCACTGCCCCGCAGTGACAGGGGGCAATGCCAGGAGGGGAGGTGCCAGGGACTCCGTGTTCGTGGGGAGGGGGGTGGTTCCTTTATTTTTCAGATCAGGATGCCCTTTAAAAACGGCACCCTAATCTGTCAGGAGCCAAGATTCCTCCGTCAGTATGTCGTGGGACCACTTCCCCGGAGTTTAAACGTATGGTGGGAAAAGCCAGCAGGCTACACATCGCTTATCCCGTTCAAGTTGATATTCTGGACAACTCCGCCCAATGTATCCTCCTCACAACTTGCTTTCCTCTCTATCTTTGCATTGTCATCAAATTTGGTTATAATACAGTCAGCTGATATATACACAAACAGAAATAAAATGATGAGCTTTGTAATATTATACCCCTTAATGATTTATCATTAAATCTTCGTTGCAGGTATTTTAGTTTCCCCCTAATTGCTATTCTCCCAATTTAGATAAAGGCACTTGAGGTACTGAGCAGGAACTTGCGTACATGTGACAGACAGAATTTTGTCTTAGAGGTTAGGCAGAATCTTGCAGAGATGATGAGGATTGCAACCACCACCCAGAGAGCTTGCGGGAGGGACCTCTGCCCTGCCTCTTGAGAAGATATGCTGCATCTTTTACCACTTGGGAACTGGACAGGCTAACTGCGGTCACCCCGGGATGAAAGTCCTTGGGGGTAATAGTTCTGCCAGCTGAGAAGGTGTTCTATATTCAACAGAGCCACCTAATACTTCAGATCAAAGAGGGACCCAAGCACAGGCAAGTGATGGCGGAAGGGGTCATGGGGTGGGAGTCACTGGGGGGCAGGATGCGAGAGGCAGGAAGCAGCTTTCAGCAACCCTCCCTTCTTCCTGCTGCTGGGTCCCTCGATCAGACACTGTGCCTTTGAACAAGGGACCACCCATGTGTTGGCAAGCAAACATGCCAGGATTTGCTTTTCATGCTCTCTCACCCACTGCTGGGTTAATACCAATTGGCAGCAGAGCAGGAAGGCCATTCATGGGCCCTCCCAACATGAACTTAATTGGGGTGGAGACTGGAAGATGCTGGGGTCCCGAATCACCACCCTGCCTCCTGATTAAAAACATCCTGGCCACCAAACTCACCACAGTGGGGGGCTACAATATTCCACTCCTGGACCTGATCCATCCTTTACGAATTATACTTCCCCCAATTATGTGAACATTTATTAAGTCAAATGCAAGCATAAACTCCAGTTACCCATCTTCATTGAACACTTAACTTCATTTTAAAACCAGAAGTTGAGTGCAATAAATTAAATTTTCTGTTTGAGACATATCAAGCATTTTCTTTAGTGAATAAAGATTTAATTTGGTCTTTATTCAGCTTAAATAAAACACTACTTGTTACACCATCACACTCTGCCTCAGACATTGCACATTTCTCTGAACAGATTGTAATTAAAATGCTTTTTCACTATTTCCGAAAAATATGCCTCCACTCTTTATAATACTTGCAACCTTATGCTTTACATCATACTGGAATTGTATCCACTGGTCAGAATGCAGCCAACTTATTTGTGAAGATTTTCACCCCAAAATCCACTGATCGTGTTGAGCTTTTGAGCTGGAGCATTTACTGGAATGGCTTACCCTAAACAGTCAAATGATGCATTGGTGACCACTAAAAAATCATGACAGCAGACGCTGTGTTTAGTTCATCACATTGAGATGTACTTTTCCAGTGTTTATTGGTTTTTGATTGGAGTTTACTTTATTTCCAATTGGGCCACTAGTTCAATTTTAAAAATACAGACTAATCTTCCTTGGAGTGGGATACAGTGGATGTGTGCCATTTTT
The DNA here is from genome assembly GCF_047496885.1 of Scyliorhinus torazame. Classification (NCBI taxonomy): domain Eukaryota; kingdom Metazoa; phylum Chordata; class Chondrichthyes; order Carcharhiniformes; family Scyliorhinidae; genus Scyliorhinus; species Scyliorhinus torazame. Next base: position 385,600,638 of record NC_092707.1, read on the forward strand.
ATCATGATTCTGTCACGTACAAGTAACATGTTGCACTTTGATGTAACACCAAGTCAAGTGAGTGTCGACAGTCAAAAACATTACTTGCCAGCCATTCTTTCATGAAGACAGTGCCTATTTAATGAATTGATGCTTTCTAACCTGTCACCCACCTGACAGAACTGGAAATGTGATTGACATAGATGGCTTTGATAGAGGAGGTAGGAACAGAACAGGCACAAGAGGTTGAATGGGCTCCTTGTGAATAAAGACTTCTGTGATTCAGTTTCATTCCACCTCTCCACATAGTCTCTGTACAGCTATCAAGAAAAAGCTGAGTACTAATGAAAACTGGTCAAAAGCATCCTTCATATCTAGAAATCACAGGATCCTTGTTTTATAATCTAATTGCTTATCTGTTTATATATCAGTGTGCTATATTTAACAAAAGTTTCATCAAGTATGCAGCCTACTATTAAAATATACAGAGGGGAGACTTCCGGTAGTGGTGGCCATGGAGTGAGTGGTCGCACTTTTGGTGGTGCCCACTCGAGGTGGAATTTCTTTGGTCCTTTTCCACCCGATTCAAGGGGTGTTTGCTGGTGTGAGGTGTATGAGCACTCAGGAATTGCAGTACCTCCATCAGTGGGCTGGTTTATAACTTACCAGACAAGGAGTGTAACAAGAGGCAGCAACTTGAGCGAAGGTTTATTCGCGGTGCGACACAGGAAAAGATGACAGAGGGTGTTGGGGCATTGTTGCCTGCCCAATGGTCTACTGAACAGCTTGTGGACTTTTTGAATGTGAAGTTCCAGCAGCAGAGGCAGGAAGCCTCAGAAGACCTGGTGAAGGTGGTGGGGAGGTGCGGGGGGGGGGGGGGGGGGGGGGGGGGGGTGTTGCTGATGTGGGTGGTGTTGATGTGGGTGCAGTTGGTTAAGAGGAGATGGCGGTGGACAACCTGGGATGGGCCCAAGGGTGAGCAAGGCGTGGACTTGGGAGAGCTGACTAATGGGGGCGGTGGGGAGCCTCCCGACCCGGTTGATTATGTGGAACGTATTGGGATTAAATGGCCCAGTCAAAAGGTTGCACATTTTTGCACATTTAAGGAGTTTGAAGGCGACATTGTGTTTCTTCAGGAGACCCATCTGAAGCTGGGGGGTCAGGCGAGGCTGAGGAAGGCGTGGGTGGGACAGGTGTTCCATTCGGGGCTGGATATGAAGACGATGGCGGTGGCAATGCTGATCAACAAGAGGGTGGTCTTTGAGGTCGACAGTATTGTAACCGATCCTGGGGTAGGTTTGTGATGGTTAGCGGGAAGCTAGAGGGGCCACCTGTGGTGTGAAGGTATATGCCCCAAATTGGGATGATGTGAATTTCTTGAGGCGGGTTCTAGGGAAGATTCCGGACCTGGACATGCATCGACTGATAATGGGGGAGAATTCAACACAGTCCTGTATCCTAGATTGGACCGGTTGTGCTCTAGGTCCCTGAAGCTTTCGGCTCCGGCGAGGGAGTTGTTGGGGTTTATTACGGGGCGGACCTGTGGTGGTTTGAGAGGCTGTGGGCGAAGGAATTTTCGTACTTCTCGCACGTGCACCAGGTGTACTCCCAGATTGATTTCTTTGTGTTTGACAAGGTTTTGTTGGCAGGGGTGGTTGGATTGGCGTATTCAGCGATTGTGGTTTCTGCACTAGGTGGATTTGCAGGTGGTGCAGGGGGAGGGCTTAGCGGCTGCAATGGAGGTTGGATGTAGGGTTTCTGCCGGTCAAGGGGGTCTGTGAGAGGGTGAGGGTGGCCACCCAAAATTATGTGGAGCGAAATAATATAGGGGAGGTTTCTGCCTCCACATATTGGGAGGCGCTGAAAGCAGTGGTAAGGGGGAAATTTATATTGATTCGGGTGCACAGGGATCGGAGATATTCAGTGGCACCTGAGGAAGCAGTACTAGGGGAGAGGCAGAGGCTCCAGATGGAGTTTGGGCTGGTATCCACTGGAAAGGCGGTGGGACAACTGCGTAGAGCCAGAGGGTCCGTTTATGAGTATGGGGAGAAGGCGGGTAGGATGCTTGAGCATCAGTTGAGGAAGCAGGCGGTGGCGAGAGAGATTGGAAGGGTGAAGGATGAGAGGGGTGAATGGGGTTTTTGAGGCCTTCCATTGGAGGTTATATGACTCAGAGCCTCCGGTGCGGGATGAGGATTTGTGCAGGTTTTCGGGGCCCCGATTGGGCTGAGGGAAATGATGGATTGCGTGTAGTCAATGCAGGTAGGGAAGGCCCTGGGGCCAGATGGATTCCCAGCCGAGTTTTATAAGAAGTTTGGGTTGGAGTTGGGGCGCCTGTTCATTGGGGTGTATAATGAGTCGATGGTGAGGGGAGACCTCCCCGCCACACTGTCGCAGGCCTCTATATCGCTCATTTTAAAGAAAGACAGAGACCCAAGCAGTGTGGATCGTACAGCCCGATCTCGCTGTTGAATGTGGCCGCGAAGTTGTTGGCAAAGATGCTGGCATCACAGTTAGAGGATTGCATGCCGGGGGTGATGGGAGATGACCAGACAGGGTTTGTGAAGTGGTGGAAGCTGTTGGCCAATGGACAGAGGCTGCTAGTGCTCTGGGAGTGCTGAGAAGTGGAAGTAGTGGTGACAATGGACGGGGAGAAGGCGTTTGATCGGGTTGAATGGGCGCATCCGTTTGAGGTGTTGGGTCGGTTTGGGTTTGGGCAGGGGTTTGTGGATTGGGTTCAGCTTCTGTACAAGGTGCCGAAGGCAAGTGTTCAGACAAACAAGGTTAGTTTGGATTACTTTGGGTAGCAGGCGTGCCCGCTCACCATGCTGATCTTTGCCCTAGTGATAGAGCTGTTGGCATTGATTCTCCTACCTTCTCCCCATAACCCCTGATCCCCTTATTGGTCAATGCACGGGAACAGGAGAGGAGGCTGGGGAATTGATGTTTCGGTGGTAGGGGTGAGCTTTTGCTATCTTGGCGTGGAGGGGATGAAGGTGGACTTCAAGAGGTGAGATGTGCTGCCACTGTCTTTGGTGGAGCGGTTGCAGACAATGAAGATGGCGGTGCTGCCAATGGTTTTGTTTATATTTTAGAACCTCTCGATTTTTGTTCCTAAGTCCTTTTTAGGAAGGTGAATGGACTGATTTTGAGGTTTCTGTGGGCGGGGAAGGTTCCATGGGTGAGATGGGTGTTCTTGGAGAGGGACCAACTTGGGGTGGGGGGGGGGATGCTTTGCATTGCTGGACCATGGAGGAACGATCGGTTTTGTGGGGAGGGGTGGAGGCAGGCTCGTGTAAGGGGACCAACTTCAGGCCACTGTTGTTGGCGCTCCTTCTGTTCTCGCCAGTTCAGTACTCCACGAGTCCGGTGGTGGTATCTTCACTGAGGGTTTGAAACCAGTGTCAACAGAACTTTGGATTGGAAGGCATGTCGCTGTGGGCGGCGATTTGCAACAATCATAGGTTTACGCTGGCGGGCTGGATGCGAGGTTCCAGGGGTGGAAGCAGGTGGGAGGATCTGTTCGTGGGAGAAACGTTTGTGGACCTGGAAGAGCTCAAGGAAATGTACCAGTTGCCAAAGAAAAATAGGTTTAGGTGTCTGCAGGTTAGCGACTTTGTTAGGAAGGAGGTTCCGTCCTTTACAGCGCTGCCTTCCCCATTGCTGCAGGATATGTTTTCGTCCAAGGATGACATTGGGGAGGGGAGGGGAGGATGGCAGATATGTATGCGGAGCTGACACAGTGTGAGTACGCTCCCATAGAGGAGGTCTGGCGAACGTGGGAGGAGGAGTTGGGGAGTGTGGATTGAAGGTTTCCGGAGGGTGAATGCATCCTCGTCGTATGCTACGTTAAGTCTTATCCAATTTAAGGTGGTGCATAGAGCTCACATGACGGTGTCCAGGATGAGTCGGTTCTTTTCGGGGGTGGAGGATAGGTGTGCGGCAGGGAGGGAGGCAGTGGGCAGCAGATGGTGTGTATATGTTTTGGGCGCGTCCGAGGTTGAGGGAGTTTTGGAAGGGATTTTCAGACATATTGTCAAGGATTTTGGGGGTAGTGGTAGCTCCGAGTCCGGAGATGCAATATTTAGAATGTGGGAGGATCCAGGAGAGAGGCAGAAGTCTTGGCCTTTGCCTCCCTGATAACCCATAGATGGATTTTGCTGGGTTGCCGGGACTCTGAGCTGCCAAAGGCGGGGGTACGGGTGAGTGATCTGGCAGAGTTTCTGCATTTTGAAAAAATTAAGTTCGCCATTCGAGGGGTGGAGGATGGGTTCACCTTCCATTGGAAGCTGTTTATCAACTTCTTTAACGAGTATTGAGTCGTCAGCAGGGGCGGGGGTGGAGTTTACTTTTCATTTGGGCGGGGCGATAGGTTGGAAATGGGAGGCAGGTACTGAGGTGGCTGCGGGGTGAGTGGAGGCTGTGATTGGGGGATGCAGGGTGGGAGTGGTTTTGTTACCTGTTGCCGCAGGTGGCTGTTATATTTTTGTGAACATGTATATATTTAAAATACTTCAATAAAATGTTTAAAAAAACATAACGAGGGAATCTTTAAATCATGGTAGTCACTCTAATGGGTTTGGAATCTGACCTATCCAGGTTCACATAATAATCTTTTGGAACAGCAGCAACATGTGAACTATACTGAAAAACATTACTGTTTCCGGCTGTTGTATCAGTCAGGAGTCTGAAGGATCTACTGTACAAGGAGCAATCCAAAAACCCAATGGCATGGCTGTTATTCATCCAAAACTGAAAATGGTTTCATGCTCTTTTGCCATTTTATTCACACCCAGATAAATCTAATCTGGAGAACAATTATTCCATAGGCATGTATTTGGACTCTTTGAATCTGTGTTGATTTGGCAAAAATCTGCATGATGTTCATTGTTTCTTTCATGTGGAAAAGTAGGTCACCTAATTACTGAACAATGGCTCTCCAAATGAATGACAGAGAGTATGTCACTTGACGATTCATTAACTAATAAGGCTTTTGGGGATTAATTGTTTCTGCTCTAAATTATGGCTTCTTCTTTTGCAACTGCAGTGGCTCTCATATAGGTGAAAGTTGTAAATTAGACACATGGCATTCACCAAGTTCTTTCTTGATACTGTGCTTATAATTAGTGAATGGCTATGGTGCAACTATCGCTGCCTGTAAATAGCTGACCTTCATTCTAAAACTATTAGAATTAATTCAAATCTAAGCAATATATATCAATACTTATTGTTTGAAGTATTTTAACCAATATTAACAATGAGTGTTTCACATATTCATATTCCATTCTTTTACCTGCCATAACACAAGTATTGATCCACCAATACCAGAAATTTTATTGCCCACAATTTTCTTTGGCTTTTGAGGAAAACAGCAGTTTTTGAAAGTAGGTCTGTTAAGAATCTCCCAGCTATGAGTAGTTCCATGGGAAACAATAGGCAGATTGAATCTGTCCGGTAAGTAATTAAGAACTGTTTCAACCCTCAACTAAGGACTAACAGCCAGGACACCAATTTCTGGACGGACATGTCAGCAACCCACAAGAATCATCTAGGTGAGTGCATAGCAGCAAGAGCTTCTTCGGTGAAACTTACAAGCAGGTAAGGTTATGATCAGTTATACTGAAAAGCTCCAGCTATGGCCATATGAGAGGCTGCAATTCAAAGCACCTTTTCTCTCAGAGGATTCTATAACTGAGTTGTGGAAGGTGATTGCCAACTTTTAGGAGGCACCTTGCCTCTCAACACTTGATGCATCTTTTGCTAGCTGGCCTTCACCATGGGATGGGAGCAGCTTATAGAACTGCACCTTGCACGTCTGATGAGGGGCAAACATAGAAACAACGCAACTGACAGCAGTACCAGCAGAAGCACCTCCTCCGGCTGCCTTCTTCTCAGCTGCATGTCCCGTCACATGGCAGAGGGGATGGAAACCGAGAACCAGCTAGGATGAGGCAAGCCGCTAACACACGGTCCATTGACAGTGAATGAACTCTCCAACATGTCTGAGCACCAGTCCTTCAGGAGGCCAGGCTTTTATAGCAGGTAACTGCTGAAACTTCCTTACTCATGGGGAAACAGGCGAACATTCATTGCCAGTGCCAACTCTTACAAACCTTAAATTAAAAAATGCTTTTGCAGCCAGGCTACTACAGTGTGGTGGGAATCCCCCCTACGGGGCAGCCTTTGGCTGCTCCTGAATCCAGACAGGGCGGGCCTCTAACCTGCCTGGAGTGCTGGTCTCCCAGCCTGCCAGCAGGAGGGTGCCTCCTGGCACCTAAACAGGATCTCGGCACCCAGGAACATGGATGCCGACTGGAAAATTCCCTCCTCCACGAAAATGCCCGGGAGGCAAGATGGATCCAGGTAGCTGGTACGCCAGCCTGCGTGTTATTTTAGCTGCTATCTACCCCGAAGTCGACCTCGGCAAGTGCTGAAAATCCAGTTCTTAGAATTCTTAGTAGCCTTGATGTTTTCTGTATTTGAGGCTGTCATTTTTGGTGCTCCCAAGAATTTTCTCACTAACTAGCGCTGCTAATGGGTGTTGTGTGATCAAATTAAAATTATTTGGGAAAACCCAATAAAATTAGCTGAAAAGTAGAACTGTTATTTATGTATATAATCATAGAAGAAAGTTGCTCAATGTTTTATATTGCTCTGACTGCTACATTAAGTCAAACCGGTTTGCAGATTGTCAAATATCATTGTCAAGTAAAACTTTGTAGTCCAGATTGTGTCAACTTTCTACTAACATGAAACCATGGCAAAAATGGCTATATAAGAAATCCCCATTCCTAACTTCTGCCAACATCAGTGGAGTGTTTATTTCATAACTGTTTCAGTAAGCTGTCAACAGAACAGCTCTTTGGATAAGAATTATTGCTGTAATATTTTTTCCTAACCAAATCTGTGGAAGACAAAGGTTCTGCTCCAGGACATTGAAACTACAACAGTCTACTAATTCTAACTTTTAGATAAAGACACCTTGAGCTGAATTCAACAGGTGGCAGGATTGCCTACCTGAACACCCAAAGATTCAGCAGTGAACATATCCTCACCAATAGCAGCTGCTCCTCAACTATTTAACATTACAAGCAGTTCCACCAGTTGAAATGCTGGAGCCCCAGGTTACAGGTAAATCCAGGGCCTGGTAGTGGGATCAGGAGAGGAAGTCTGAGGGTGATAGGAGGGGAGGGGGATGGGAGACTCGATGGTAGGGTCAGGAGAGCAGGGAGTATGTGGCCGGGGGCTAATATTCAGAGAGGATACCCAATCTGAGGATACCCAATCTGGAAAGGGGGCTAGTGGTAGAGCATAACCCTCTATGTGGAAAGATGTGAAATTGTCCATTTTGGCAGGAAGAATAAAAAACAAGCATATTATTTAATTGGTAAGCAATTGCAGAGCTCTGGGGTATAGAGGGATCTGGGTGTCTTAGTGCATGAATTGCAAAAGGTTAGTCTGTAGGAACAGAAAGTCATTAGTAAAGCTAATAGAATATTATCAGTTATTGGAAGGAGAATTGAATACAAAAGTAGGAAGGTTTGCTTCAGTTGTACAGTGAGACCACATTTGGAGTACTGTGTACAGTATTGGTCATCTTATTTAAGGAAGGATGTGAATGCAGTAGAAGCAGTTCAGAAAAGGTTTACTAGTCTAATACCTGGCATGGGTGGGTTGTCTTATGAGGAAAGGTAGGACAGGTTAAGCTTGTATCCGCTGGAGTTTCAATAAGTAAGAGGTGACTTGATTGAAACATATAAGATCCCGAGGGGTCTTGACAGGGTGGATGTGGAGAGAATGTTTCCTCTTGCGACAGAATCTAGAACTGGGTTCTGGATAACTGGGGCTCTTTCTGGGGAAGGTGGGACCTCTACAGACAGGATGGTCTACATCTGAACCCGAGGGGCACAAATATCCTGGGGGGGAGATTTGTTAGTGCTCTTTGGGGGGGTTTAAACTAATGCAGCAGGGGCATGGGAACCTGGATTGTAGTTTTAGGGTACGGGAGAATGAGAGTATAGAGGTCAGGAGCACAGATTTGACGTCGCAGGAGGGGGCCAGTGTTCAGGTAGGTGGTTTGAAGTGTGTCTACTTCAATGCCAGGAGTATACGAAATAAGGTAGGGGAACTGGCAGCATGGGTTGGTACCTGGGACTTCGATGTTGTGGCCATTTCGGAGACATGGATAGAGCAGGGACAGGAATGGATGTTGCAGGTTCCGGGGTTTAGGTGTTTTAGTAAGCTCAGAGAAGGAGGCAAAAGAGGGGGAGGAGTGGCGCTGCTAGTCAAGAGCAGTATTACGGTGGCGGAGAGGATGCTAGATGGGGACTCATCTTCCGAGGTAGTGTGGGCTGAGGTTAGAAACAGGAAAGGAGAGGTCACCCTGTTGGGAGTTTTCTATAGGCCTCCAAATAGTTCTAGGGATGTAGAGGAAAGGATGGCGAGGATGATCCTGAATAAGAGCGAAAGTAACAGGGTAGTTATTATGGGAGACTTTAACTTTCCAAATATTGACTGGAAAAGATATAGTTCAAGTACATTAGATGGGTCGTTTTTTGTACAGTGTGTGCAGGAGGGTTTCCTGACACAATATGTTGACAGGCCAACAAGAGGCGAGGCCACGTTGGATTTGGTTTTGGGTAATGAACCAGGCCAGGTGTTGGATTTGGAGGTAGGAGAGCACTTTGGGGACAGTGACCACAATTCGGTGACGTTTACGTTAATGATGGAAACGGATAAGTATACACCGCAGGGCAAGAGTTATAGCTGGGGGAAGGGCAATTATGATGCCATTAGACGTGACTTGGGGGGGATAAGGTGGAGAAGTAGGCTGCAAGTGTTGGGCTCACTGGATAAGTGGAGCTTGTTCAAGGATCAGCTCCTGCGTGTTCTTGATAAGTATGTACCGGTCAGGCAGGGAGGAAGGCGTCGAGCGAGGGAACCGTGGTTTACCAAAGAAGTGGAATCTCTTGTTAAGAGGAAGAAGGAGGCCTATGTGAAGATGAGGTGTGAAGTTTCAGTTGGGGCGATGGATAGTTACAAGGTAGCGAGGAAGGATCTAAAGAGAGAGCTAAGACGAGCAAGGAGGGGACATGAGAAGTATTTGGCAGAAAGGATCAAGGAAAATCCAAAAGCTTTCTATAGGTATGTCAGGAATAAGCGAATGACTAGGGAAAGAGTAGGACCAGTCAAGGACAGGGATGGGAAGTTGTGTGTGGAGTCTGAAGAGATAGGCGAGATACTAAATGAATATTTTTCGTCAGTATTCACTCAGGAAAAAGATAATGTTGTGAAGGAGAATGCTGAGCCCCAGGCTAATAGATTAGATGGCATTGAGGTACGTAGGGAAGAGGTGCTGGCAATTCTGGACAGGCTGAAAATAGATAAGTCCCCGGGACCTGATGGGATTTATCCTAGGATTCTCTGGGGGGCCAGGGAAGAGATTGCTGGACCTTTGGCTTTGATTTTTATGTCATCATTGGCTGCAGGAATAGTGCCAGAGGACTGGAGGATAGCAAATGTGGTCCCTTTGTTCAAAAAGGGGAGCAGAGACAACCCCGGCAACTATAGACTGGTGAGCCTCACGTCTGTAGTGGGTAAAGTCTTGGAGGGGATTATAAGAGACAAGATTTATAATCATCTAGATAGGAATAATATGATCAGGGATAGTCAGCATGGCTTTGTGAAGGGTAAGTCATGTCTCACAAACCTTATCGAGTTCTTTGAGAAGGTGACTGAACAGGTAGACGAGGGTAGAGCAGTTGATGTGGTGTATATGGATTTCTGCAAAGCGTTTGATAAGGTTCCCCACGGTAGGCTATTGCAGAAAATACGGAGGCTGGGGATTGAGGGTGATTTAGAGATGTGGATCAGAAATTGGCTAGCTGAAAGAAGACAGAGGGTGGTGGTTGATGGGAAATGTTCAGAATGGAGTTCAGTCACAAGTGGAGTACCACAAGGATCTGTTCTGGGGCCATTGTTGTTTGTCATTTTTATCAATGACCTAGAGGAAGGCGCAGAAGGGTGGGTGAGTAAATTGGCAGACGATACTAAAGTCGGTGGTGTTGTCGATAGTGTGGAAGGATGTAGCAGGTTACAGAGGGATATAGATAAGCTGCAGAGCTGGGCTGAGAGGTGGCAAATGGAGTTTAATGTAGCGAAGTGTGAGGTGATTCACTTTGGAAGGAATAACAGGAATGCGGAATATTTGGCTAATGGTAAAGTTCTTGAAAGTGTGGATGAGCAGAGGGATCTAGGTGTCCATCTACATAGATCCCTGAAAGTTGCCACCCAGGTTGATAGGGTTGTGAAGAAGGCCTATGGAGTGTTGGCCTTTATTGGTAGAGGGATTGAGTTCCGGAGTCAGGAGGTCATGTTGCAGCTGTACGGAACTCTGGTACGGCCGCATTTGGAGTATTGCGTACAGTTCTGGTCACCGCATTATAGGAAGGACGTGGAGGCTTTGGAGCGGGTGCAGAGGAGATTTACCAGGATGTTGCCTGGTATGGAGGGAAAATCTTATGAGGAAAGGTTGATGGACTTGAGGTTGTTTTCGTTGGAGAGAAGAAGGTTAAGAGGAGACTTAATAGAGGCATACAGAATGATCAGGGGGTTGGATAGGGTGGACAGTGAGAGCCTTCTCCCGCGGATGGAAATGACTGGCACGAGGGGACATAGCTTTAAACTGAGGGGTAATAGATATAGGACAGAGGTCAGAGGTAGGTTCTTTACGCAGAGAGTAGTGAGGCCGTGGAATGCCCTACCTGCTACAGTAGTGAACTCGCCAACATTGAAGGCATTTAAAAGTTTATTGGATAAACATATAGATGATAATGGCATAGTGTAGGTTAGATGGCTTTTGTTTCGGTGGAACATCGTGGGCCGAAGGGCCTGTACTGCGCTGTATTGTTCTATGTTCTATGTTCTATAACTAGGGGTCGCTGTTTAAAAATAAAGGGTTGCTCATTTAAAACGAAGATGAGGTGAAATCTTTTATTTGAGGGTCGTGAGTCTTTGAAACTCTCATCCTAAAAAGGTAATGGAAGCAGAGTCTTTGAATATTTTTAAGGCAGAGGGATAGATTCTTGCTAAGTAAGTGGGCGATGGGTTATCAGGGGGAGGTGGGACCCAAATTAAAGGTTACTATCAGATCAGCCATGATTTTATTAAATGGTGGAACAGGTTCGAGGGGCTGAATGGCCTACTCCTGTCCTTGTTTGTAATGTTAATGATTCTTAGCCTTACAAGATTCAGATCTTCATTCCTTCTATTTTGGTCTCCTGCAAATCTCATGGTGGCACAGTGGTTAACACTGTTGCCTCACAACGTCAGAAACCCAGGTGCAATTCCGGCATTGGGTGACTGTGTGGAATTTGCACGTTCCCCTTGTGTGTGCGTGGATTTGCCCTGCATGCTTTGGTTTCCGCCCACAGTCCAAAGATTTGCAGCTTGGGTGGATTGACCATGCTCAAATTACCCCTTAATGTCCAAAGATGTGCAGGTTAGGTGGGGTTAGGGCAGGGACAGGGCCAAGGTAGGGTGCTGTTTCAGAGGCTCGGTACAAACTCGATGGGCCAAATGGCCTCCTTCTGTACTGTAAGGATTCTATGGTTCTATGGATTTTAATCACTCTACCATTGGCACTTGATCGTACCTTCAGCTATTAGATGCTAAACTCTGGAATTCATTCCCTAAACCTCTCCACCTCTCTACCTACCTTTCCTGGTTTAAGATGCTCTGTTAAATTGACCTCTTTGCCCAAACGTTTGTTATCCAGCATAACATTGCCTTATGTGGCTTGGTGTCAAGTTGTATTTATTAACACTTTATGAAATGAAAATTGCTTATTGTCACAAGTAGGCTTCAATGAAGTTACTGTGAAAAGCCCCTAGTCGCCACATTCCGGCGCCTGTTCGGGGAGGCTGGTACGGGAATTGAACCGTGCTGCTGGCCTGCTTGGTCTGCTTTAAAAGGCAGCAATTTAGTCCAGTGTGCTAAACCAGCCCCTTATGAGGCGTCTTGGGGAATTTAACTATGTTAAAACCACCAAATAAATGCAATTTGATGTTGTTGATTTATTAGATTAGATTGTATTTATTTTAGCTCAAACATTAATATTTATTGGAACTAGCTACTAATGCATCTATGGCATTTTGTTTTGATTGAATCCAGCAGCATGTCCTTCTATGAAGGTACAGTGACTTTGCCTAAAAACAATTCTGGTGGTTGAGTAGAGCAGAATACTTGCTTCAAGTCTCTACCCTGCAAGCATTTTTTGATTTAGCAAGGTGTGAAGATATTCTTGGCGGTTGCAGAATAGGAGACATGCTATATGGCCGTGTAACTAGACAGCCTATCCGCTCCTTTCAGTACGTCAATACCATTCACATTAATGGCTTGTATGTTGCCATTTTAATCACTGTTTCAAAAATAATAATAATATGAAGTGAAAAGATTGCAAAGAAGTTTCTTGGTACAATAGGATTAAGTTAGCTAAAAGAAGTGGACTTTTTTTGTAGGTTTGAAAGTGTTGAAAAAAGTATCTTATTGCTTTAAACCGACCCAGATTTATTGACTTGAACCATGGGTTGGTTAACTTTAGTTTGCTTTTGTGTGCCATTAACTTGGAAATATGTTGGCATTCCTTCATTGTCACTGGGTCCAAACTCTGGAATTCCCTCCCTAATGGCACATAGACTTCAGTGGTTCAAGAAGGTGGCTCACCCCACCTCCTCGGGGCAATTACGGATGGGTAATAAATGCTGACCTAGATAGCGGCACCCACATCCCACAAAAGAATCAAAAGCAATTAACATTAAAAATTTACTAAAGTACACATTCTGATTTTTTCATTTACTTGAAATGATTTTAATCCATGTATTTCTCAGAACAAATTGGTGTGCCATCTTGAAACTCATTACAGAATGCTATAATTTTATGTGGTTATACTATATCTGTGTATATTTTATATATTATATTATGCATAATTTATATCATATATATATTTTATATATGTGTCCTGTAGCGTTGTCCATAATAAGTCAAATAGTTTTTTTTTTTAAATTTAAGGATTGGAACATTGGACCAAGCAAAACACAGTTTAGTTTTCTTCTACTAAATATATTTGTGGCTTCATGTTCCTTTGAGGCTTCAAAATCTAATTGTTATTAACAACAACAACAAACAAAGAACAAAGAAATGTACAGCACAGGAACAGGCCCTTCGGCCCTCCAAGCCCGTGCCGACCATGCTGCCCAACTAAACTACAATCTTCTACACTTCCTGGGACCATATCCCTCTATTCCCATCCTATTCATGTATTTGTCAAGATGCCCCTTAAATGTCACTATCGTCCCTGCTTCCACCACCTCCTCCGGTAGCGAGTTCCAGGCACCCACTACCCTCTGCGTAAAAAACTTGCCTCGTACATCTACTCTAAACCTTGCCCCTCTCACCTTAAACCTATGCCCCCTAGTAATTGACCCCTCTACCCTGGGGAAAAGCCTCTGACGATCCACTCTGTCTATGCCCCTCATAATTTTGTATACCTCTATCAGGTCTCCCCTCAACCTCCTTCGTTCCAGTGAGAACAAACCGAGTTTATTCAACCGCTCCTCATAGCTAATGCCCTCCATACTCGGCAACATTCTGGTAAATCTCACCAGAATTGAACACTATACTCCAAGTGTGGCCTAACTAAGGTTCTATACAGCTGCAACATGACTTGCCAATTCTTATACTCAATGCCCCGGCCAATGAAGGCAAGCATGCCGTATGCCTTCTTGACTACCTTCTCCACCTGTGTTGCCCCTTTCAATGACCTGTGGACCTGTACTCCTAGATCTCTTTGACTTTCAATACTCTTGAGGGTTCTACCATTCACTGTATATTCCCGACCTGCATTAGACCTTCCAAAATGCATTACCTCATATTTGTCCGGATTAAACTCCATCTGCCATCTCTCCGCCCAAGTCTCCAAACAATCTAAATCCTGCTGTATCCTCCGACAGTCCTCATCGCTATCCGCAATTCCACCAACCTTTGTGTCGTCTGCAAACTTACTAATCAGACCAGTTACATTTTCCTCCAAATCATTTATATATACTACAAAGAGCAAAGGTCCCAGCACTGATCCCTGTGGAACACCACTGGTCACAGCCCTCCAATTAGAAAAGCATCCTTCCATTGCTACTCTCTGCCTTCTATGGCCTAGCCAGTTCTGTATTCACCTTGCCAGCTCACCCCTGATCCCGTGTGACTTCACCTTTTGTACTAGTCTACCATGAGGGACCTTGTCAAAGGCCTTACTGAAGTCCATATAGACAACATCCACTGCCCTACCTGCATCAATCATCTTAGTGACCTCCTCGAAAAACTCTATCAAGTTAGTGAGACACGACCTCCCCTTCACAAAACCGTGCTGCCTCTCACTAATACGTCCATTTGCTTCCAAATGGGAGTAGATCCTGTCTCGAAGAATTCTCTCCAGTAATTTCCCTACCACTGAAGTAAGGCTCACCGGCCTGTAGTTCCCGGGATTATCCTTGCTACCCTTCTTAAACAGAGGAACAACATTGGCTATTCTCCAGTCCTCCGGGACATCCCCTGAAGACAGCGAGGATCCAAAGATTTCTGTCAAGGCCTCAGCAATTTCCTCTCCAGCCTCCTTCAGTATTCTGGGGTAGATCCCATCAGGCCCTGGGGACTTATCTACCTTAATATTTTTTAAGACACCCAACACCTCGTCTTTTTGGATCTCAATGTGACCCAGGCTATCTACACACCCTTCTCCAGACTCAACATCTACCAATTTCTTCTCTTTGGTGAATACTGATGCAAAGTATTCATTTAGTACCTCGCCCATTTCCTCTGGCTCCACACATAGATTCCCTTGCCTATCCTTCAGTGGGCCAACCCTTTCCCTGGCTGCCCTCTTGTTTTTTATGTACGTGTAAAAAGCCTTGGGATTTTCCTTAACCCTATTTGCCAATGACTTTTCGTGACCCCTTCTAGCCCACCTGACTCCTTGCTTAAGTTCCTTCCTACTTTCCTTATATTCCACGCAGGCTTTGTCTGTTCCCAGCCTTTTAGCCCTGACAAATGCCTCCTTTTTCTTTTTGACGAAGCCTACAATATCTCTCGTCATCCAAGGTTCCCGAAAATTGCCGTATTTATCCTTCTTCCTCACAGGAACATGCCGGTCCTGAATTCCTTTCAACTGCCACTTGAAAGCCTCCCACATGTCAGATGTTGATTTGCCCTCAAACATCCGCCCCCAATCTATGTTCTTCAGTTCCTGCCTAATATTGTTATAATTAGCGTTCCCCCAATTTAGCACATTCATCCTAGGACCACTCTTATCCTTGTCCACCAGTACTTTAAAACTTACTGAATTGTGGTCACTGTTACCGAAATGCTCCCCTACTGAAACATCTACCACCTGGCCGGGCTCATTCCCCAATACCAGGTCCAGTACCGCCCCTTCCCTAGTTGGACTGTCTACATATTGTTTTAAGAAGCCCTCCTGGATGCTCCTTACAAACTCCGCCCCGTCTAAGCCCCTGGCACTAAGTGAGTCCCAGTCAATATTGGGGAAGTTGAAGTCTCCCATCACCACAACCCTGTTGTTTTTACTCTTTTCCAAAATCTGTCTACCTATCTGCTCCTCTATCTCCCGCTGGCTGTTGGGAGGCCTGTAGTAAACCCCCAACATTGTGACTGCACCCTTCTTATTCCTGATCTCTACCCATATAGCCTCACTGCCCTCTGAGGTGTCCTCCCGCAGTACAGCTGTGATATTCTCCCGAACCAGTAGCGCAACTCCGCCTCCCCTTTTACATCCCCCTCTATCCCGCCTGAAACATCTAAATCCTGGAACGTTTAGCTGCCAATCCTGCCCTTCCCTCAACCAGGTCTCTGTAATGGCAACAACATCATAGTTCCAAGTACTAATCCAAGCTCTAAGTTCATCTGCCTTACCCGTAATACTTCTTGCATTAAAACATATGCACTTCAGGCCACCAGACCCGCTGTGTTCAGCAACTTCTCCCTGTCTACTCTGCCTCAGAGCCACACTGTCCCTATTCCCTAGTTCTCCCTCAATGCTCTCACCTTCTGACCTATTGCTCCCGTGCCCACCCCCCTGCCATACTAGTTTAAACCCTCCCGTGTGACACTAGCAAACCTCGCGGCCAGGATATTTATGCCTCTCCGGTTAAGATGCAACCCGTCCTTCTTATACAGGTCACACCTGCCCCGGAAGAGCTCCCAGTGATCCAGATAATGGAAACCCTCCCTCCTACACCAGCTGTTTAGCCACGTGTTTAGCTGCTCTATCTTCCTATTTCTAGCCTCACTGGCACGTGGCACAGGGAGTAATCCCGAGATTACAACCCTCGAGGTCCTGTCTTTTAACTTTCTGCCTAGCTCCCTGAACTCCTGCTGCAGGACCTCATGCCCCTTCCTGCCTATGTCGTTAGTACCAATATGTACAACGACCTCTGCCTGTTTGCCCTCCCCTTCAGGATACCCTCTACCCGTTCGGAGACATCCTGGACCCTGGCACCAGGGAGGCAACATACCATCCTGGAGTCTCTTTCACGTCCACAGAAGCGCCTATCTGTGCCCCTGACTATAGAGTCCCCTATTACTATTACTCTTCTGCGCTTTGACTCTCCCTTCTGAACATCAGAGCCAGCCGTGGTGCCACTGCTCTGGCTGCTGCTGTTTTCCCCTGATAGGCTATCCCCCCAACAGTATCCAAAGGGGTATATT
Organism: Scyliorhinus torazame; assembly: GCF_047496885.1. Lineage (NCBI taxonomy): Eukaryota > Metazoa > Chordata > Chondrichthyes > Carcharhiniformes > Scyliorhinidae > Scyliorhinus > Scyliorhinus torazame. The sequence goes on from NC_092707.1 coordinate 385,617,390, forward strand.
AAGTTGCTAGCTAAGAGGCCGTAGACTTTCTGGATCTGGTGTCTTGAATTGTTTAATACTTTGAGATTTGGCACAGAAATTTGAGAGGGATGAAGTTTGATAGATAAGTTCCGGGCGTAGAGCACTGGATTAGTTAGAAGAAGAATTATCATATTTTTTATTGTGCGCTTGAAAGTACCCAATGAGAACAAGTAAATTTGTTTTGTATCCTCACACACACATTTTTCCATTTGTAGGGAAACGTTAGAAGGATTAGCAGGCTGATTATCAAACCTGTTGAACCGAGGAACTTAGTGGGAAACTAATGCTCACTTAAGCGTCTCATCCCACTGCCACTGGTATTCAACTAAGAACAGGTAGAAGACTTGGCATGCAGGAAATCCAAAAAGCCAATCACTTTAGGGTTGCTTGTGGGCTTTGAGGGGTTTTACTGAGTACCACACCACTGCCCTTGCTGTCAAACTCCTCCTCCATAACCCCCACACCACGGCCCCCATTCCACAGGTCCCTAGGTGATCCGGGCCTCAGGTGGGTGAGGTGAGGTTTTGTGGTTCAGCCCCTACGTCTGAGCCAAAAGCTCTGGGTTGCAGTTCCACCCCAGGACCTGATTGTGGCATGATTGTCAGCCTGCCAATCTTCTGCTGTGCCTATGGCCGGTGGCAAGAGTGGGAGAATTTCCTGGTCAGCCAGAACCATTTAGTAGCTGCAGTACCTCCCCACATTAAAAGACTCCATGTGCAAACTCATGCCACATGTTCCATGACAAGCTTGCATCGGGGGACTGCTTGAGAGAGAGAATTTAGGTAAGAAGTGACTATAAAGCATCCAGTCCATTGAACCTTTCTAACAATAATTGTGACAACTGCAATTCTTTCTTCCTCAGGGAGTAGTGCTGTTATTGAAAATAGCTCCAAGACACCAATCGGCTAAACTTTGCGACCTTCACTAATCCCCAAACCTGCAAATCTTTTAGCAGATATAAACAGGCTCATCCTGATGTCGCCCTGTCACATGTCACCACTGGTCACCCCCTCAAGTGTTCTATGACTGTGACTAATTTCTATGACTATGTGCTAAGCAGGACTCCTTAAGAACTTGGAAGGTTCTTAAACGCTCAAAGTTTTCTGCCCCTTCAATCGACCTACCATGAAACACTTGACACCTGGACCAAAACAGGTGTCAAGTGTTTCATGGTAGGTCGATTGAAGGGGCAGAAAACTTTGAGCGTTTAAGAACCATCTAAGTTCTCAAGGAGCTCTGCTTAGCACATAGTCATAGAAATTAGTCAGAGCCATAGAATTTACAGTGCAGAATGAGGCCATTCGGCCCATCGAGTCTACACCGGCCCCTGAAAGAGCATCCTACCTAAGCCCAGACCTGCACCCTATACTGAAGAAAGGGATTGACAGTCTTTTGCTGGAGGGAGATAAAACTACCAATTTGCATGGAGCACATCACGTCTGAACTTTGTTCCATTTTCAGTGAGGCTCTTTGGCAGAGGCTAGGTAGGCCACCTCCAATGTGATAATTATTCTAGTGCTGTTGGGTAATATATATAAATGATTTGGAGGAAAATGTAACTGGTCTGATTAGTAAGTTTGCGGACGACATAAAGGTTGGTGGAATTGCGGATAGCGATGAGGACTGTCAGAGCAAACAGCAGGATTTAGATCGTTTGGAGACTTGGGTGGAGAGATGGCAGATGGAGTTTAATCCGGACAAATGTGAGGTAATGCATTTTGGAAGGTCTAATACAGGTAGGGAATATACAGTGAATAGTAGAACCCTCAAGAGTATTGAGAGTCAGAGAGATCTAGGTGTACAGGTCCATAGGTCACTGAAAGGGGCAACACAGGGGGAGAAGGTAGTCAAGAAGGCATACGAGATGCTTGCCTTCATTGGCCGGACCATTGAGTATAAAAATTGGCAAGTCATGTCGCAGCTGTATAGAACCTTAGTTAGGCCACACTTGGAGTATAGTGTTCAATTCTGGTCGCCACACTACCAGAAGGATGTGGAGGCTTTGGAGAGGTGCAGAAGAGATCAACCAGGATGTTGCCTGGTATGGAGGGCATTAACTATGAGGAGAGATTGAATAAGCTTGGTTTGTTCTCACTGGAACAAAGGAGGTTGAGGGGCGTGATAGAGGTCTACACAATTATGAGGGGCATAGACAGAGTGGATAGTCAGAGACTTTTTCCCAGGGTACAGGGGTCAATTACTAGGGGGCATAGGTTTAAGGTGCGAGGGGCAAGGTTTAGAGGAGATGTATGAGGCACGTTTTTTACACAGGGTAGTGGGTGCCTGGAACTCACTGCTGGAGGAGGTGGTGGAAGCAGGGACGATAGTGACGTTTAAGGGGCATCTTGACAAATACATGGATGGGAATAGAGGGATGTGGACCCCGGAAGTGTAGAAGATTTTAGTTTAGATGGGCAGCATGGTCGGCGCAGGCTTGGAGGGCTGAAGAGCCTGTTCCTTCTTTGTTCTTCGCTAAGGAGTATCTCCATAACAGGCAGAAGTCACATTTCCCTTCAAATGTGACCTATCAAAGAGGGACATAAAGCCTAGCCCACCATTTCTTTGTACTAATTGTGAGAAATACAGGAGATTGACTACTTACTTTATGAAGTTTGCAGACAGAATTTGCAGTGACTTTATTTTACAAAAAGCATTGAGTATTGGTAGGCTGTCATGTTGAAATCACACAATTTGACTGGCAGTGATTCCAGCATTAATTTCACAGCATGTCAAAGGAGTAAAACATAACCCATGTACACGATTAGAACTTTTTGTTCTTGTTATTGTTGGAACAACTCCTAGATCTCTAATCCTTGGTCGAAAGAGTGGGTGGGAAACCTGCTGCTGGACATCGGATGAGTTAATAACAATAACTAGTATTTATATATTGACTTTAAATTAACCTAAAAGGAATAATCATTTTCATATCAAGACCTCGGTCTGATATCAGAACAATTTAAAATAGATTTCAACTGGCTTCAGTTGTCAAAATTAACATTATCAAAACAAATATCAGTTTAAAACCTAGTTAACCACCCATTTCACAGCACTGTGACTGCCAGGAGCTTATAGATCTCATGAGCCATAAATAACTGTTTATAAATGATCAGACCTGCAACATAAAATGACTGATAGAGTGAAATACTGTTTGATTTTGCATAGTCACCGTTAGCTATTATAAATAAGAGGTCTACATTTTGTTTTGTTCAAAGACAGGTGAAATGCCCGTTTTTTTCATTATTATTTGTGACACGCTGACAAAATGGTGGGATTGCCTTATATTGAAATGTGTATTTTTCAGGAACGAAACTGCACTGGCAGTAAGGTGGGTGGGGGGAGACCCAATTATGAAGCATGGCATTGATAATCTTTAAGCAGCTAATTAATCACAGAACTAATATAGGCAAGTTAACAAATGTAAGACGGATTGAATTCTATTTATTCGTTCATATCATGTGACTGTCGCTGGCAAGGCCAGGATTTATTGCTCATTCCTAATTGCCCTTGAGAAGGTGGTGGTGAGGTGCTGCCTTGAATGAGCGCAGTCCATCTGGTGCAGGTGCACCCACAGTGTAGTTAGGGAGGAAGTTCCAGGATTTTGACCCAGCGGCAGTGAACAAACAGCGGTATAGTTCCAAGTCAGGATGGTGCATGACTTGGAGGGGAACTTGCAGGTGCTGGTGTTCCCATGCATCTGCTGTCTTTGACATTCAAGGGAGTAGAGGTCGTGCATTTGAAAGCTCAAGTGAAGTTCACACTATCTGTGACACAATGCCATGCATCTTTTTTTCCTCCATTGGAAAGTTGGGGGCAGTCCTTCCCTGGAATTATCACTTCATTTGTTCATTAAAAAGGTCAAAAGCACAGCAGGAGGCAATCCTTACATTTAGCTTTACTTTTGTGATCATTAATATACTTTTTTTTTAAATGTATTTATTCTGGTTGTTGAAGGGCAGTCATCTCAGCCCCAGGACAGTGCTACAGGAATTCTTCAAGATAGTCTCCGACGCATAACCATCTTGAACTGCTTCATCAATGACCTTCCCCTTATATAAAGGTCGGGGGCGAGTAGAGATAGGGGAAGGATTGGATAGGTGCAAAAGTAACAGGGTTGTTTTCATTTCATTTCATTGTGGTAGGGGATTTTAATTTCCCCTATATTGACTGGGACTCACTTAGTGCTAGGGGTTTGGATGGGGTAGAGTTGTAAGGTGTATTCAGGAAGCCTTCTTGATGCAATATGTAGATAGTCCAATTAGGGAAGGGGCAGTACTGGATCTGGTATTGGGGAATAAGCCTGGACAGGTGGTTGAGGTTTCAGTAGGGGAACATTTTGGGAGTAGTGACCACAATTCCGTACATTTTAGGGCACTTTTGGACAGGGATGAGGGTAACCCTTGTGCTAAACTGGGGAAAGGCAAATTACGATAACATTAGACAGGAATTGAAGAATTTTGATTGGGTGCAGCTGTTGGATAATAAATCAACATCAGTCTTTCAAGCGACAGTTGATTAGAATTCAGGAAAGTCACGCACCTGAGAGAATGAAGGATAAGTATGGGAAGTTTAGGGAGTCTTGGATAACGAGGGATATTGTGAACCTCGTCGAAAAGAAAAAGGAGACTTTTGTACGGTCTAGAAGGGTGGGGACAGTCAAAACCCTGGAGGAGTATAAAGAAAGTAAGAAGGTACTGAAGCAGGAAATTAGGAGGGGTCATGAAAAGTCATTGGCAAGTAGGATTATGGTGAATCCCAAAGCTTTTTATTCATATGTAAAAAGCAAGAGGGTGGCCAGGGGAAGGATTGGACCACTTAAGGACAATGGGGAGAATCTATGTGTTGAGCCAGAGGAAATGGGCGAGGTACTAAATGAATACGTTGCATTAGTGTTCACTAAAGAAAGGGACTTTGTGGAAGTTGATTCTTGGATAGGGTGTGTGGGCAGTCTATATCATGTTAACATCAAAAAGGAGGAGGTATTGGATCTTTTAAAATATATTAAGATAGATAAGTCTCCTGGGCCAGATCGGATTTATCCCAGAATACTGAGGGAAGCAAGGGAGGAAATTGCTGGGGCCTTGACTGACATCTTTGTATCCTCATTGGCTACAGGTGAGATCCCAGAGGACTGGAGAATAGCTAATGTGGTACCGCTGTTTAAGAAAGGTAGCAGGGATAATCCTGGAAACTATAGGCCGGTGAGCCTCACGTCGGTAGTAGGTAAATTATTGGAGAGAATTCTCAGGGACAGGATTTATACCCATTTGGAAACAAATGGACTCATAAGTAATAGACAGCATGGTTTTGTGAAGGGAATGGTCGTGTCTCACTAACTTGATCAAGTTTTTTGAGGAGGTGACAAAGATGATTGATGGGGGGAGGATGGTGGATGTTGTTTACATGGACTTCCGTAAAGACTTTGACAAGGTGCCTCATGGCAGACTGGTACAAAAGTTGATGTCACCTAGGATCAGAGTTGAGGCGGTAAGATGGTTACACAACTGGCTCGGTCACAAGGCAAAGGGTAGCAGTAGAAGGGTGTTTTTCTGAATGGAATGTTGTTACTAGTGGTGTTCCACAGGGATCGGTGCTTGAGCCTCTGTTGTTTGAGGTATACATAAACAATTTAGAGGAAAATGTAGCCGTCTGATTATTAAGCTCACGGAGACACCAAGGTTGGTGGAGTGGCAGATAGTGTTGAGGATTGTCAGAAGATACAGTAGGACATAGATAGGTTCGAGACTTGGGCAGAGAAATGGCAAATGGAATTTAATCCGGACAAATGTGAGGTAATGCATTTTGGTAGGTCTAACATAGAGGGGAAATATACCGTAAATGGTAAAACTCTTAGGAATATAGAAAGTCAGAGAGATCTGAGCGTGCAGGACCATAGATCTTTGAAGGTGGCAACACAAGTGGACAAGGTAGTCAAGAAAGCATACGGAATGCTTGCCTTCTTTGGACGGGGCATCGAGTATAAAAACTGGCAAGTCATGCTACAGTTGTATAGAACCTTGGTAAGGCCGCACTTGGAAATTTGCGCACAATTCTGGTCGCCACACTACCAGAAGGATGTGGAGGCTTTGGAGAGGGCGCAGATAGGAACCGAGTGCCAATCCGACTGTTATTGTCACTCCACGGAAGCTCTGACCCATCACATCATTTTTAAAGTAAGACTAACCTACATATGAGGACACCAAGTGGAACAAGTGGTGAACAATACACACACAAAAACAAATACATGGATAGGATGGTATAGAGGGATACGGCATAAGGAAGTGCTCCGGGTTTTGGCCAAGGGTGGTATCCTGACACAGGCTTGGAGGGTCAAAGGACCTGTTCCTGTGCTATATTGCTCTTTGTTCTTTGTAGTCAGCCCTTAAACCCTTAACAAAGCATCCACAATTAAATTATCCTTTCCAGGAATGTGTACCGTTTCAACATTGAACTGTTGTAACAATAAACTCCCAACGGAATAAGCTTGCATTCTGGATTTTAAACTTTCCTATAAATGCAAGTGATTATTGTCTGCAGAAACTAAGCTTTGTTTATTGCCATGGCGGACATATACTTCAAAGTGCTGAAGGGCTAGTAGCACTGCCCCTGGCCACAGGTCACTGGGTGTGAAAAGTACAGCACCGGTTCACCCACTAACGTGGGTGAATCTCCCAAACTCTACTTGGGTGTTTTGTGGACCACAGCATTTTTACTTGTTTCTGTAACATACTCAACATACACAGTATTTCAGTCTCTAACTGAGCTTGTCTCCATGGTTTTCGTCAAGACAGATGTGTCTTTATTGGTTCAGAGTTTCCTATGTGTACATCATGGGCTGGATTCTCCGATTTGAAGACTAAGTGCTGACGCCGGCTTGGGAACAGTGGCGTTTTACCCCAGAAGAAACGGCGCAAGGTAGCAAGGGAATGGAAAGGGCTCCATAAGTGAATTTAGCTCAGCTGGTGGAGGAGGCCAAGGAGGATCTTAAGAGGTGGGATACACTGCACCAAATGTTGGCGGGGTGGGTCCAAGTGGTGAAAATGAATATTCTGCCGAGGTTCTTGTTTATCTTTCAGGCTCTCCCGATCTTTACACCAAAGGCCTTTTTTCGGAAAGTGGACACGGTTATTTCGGACTTTGTATGGGTGGGGAAGGTGCCGAGGGTGGGCAGGACCCTGCTACAGAGGCAGAGGCAGCAGGGGGGGGTTGGCGTTGCCAAACTTGCTTCATTATTATTGGGCGGCAAATGTGGACAAGGTGCGGCGGTGGTGGGAAGGAGAAGGGGTAGAGGGGGTTAGGATGGAGGAGGAATCTTGTAAGGAGTCTAATTTGATGGCTATGGTGACGGCAGCATTGCCAATGGCTCTGAGTAGGTATTCAGGGAGCCCAGTGGTGCAATCCATGGTAAAGATATGGAATCAGTTGAGGAGGCATTGTAGGGTGTAAGGGATGTCGGTGCTAATGTCGCTGTGCGAGAATCATGGGTTTGAGCTGGGGGGTGGATACTGTATACAGGAGGTGGAGAGAAGTGGGGCTGGTCAAGGTGAGGGATTTGTATTTGGAGGAAGGGTTCGCCAGTCTGGAGGAGCTAAGGGAGAAGGTAGAGCTGCCGAGGGGGAGAGTTCAGGTTAGGGACTTTGCGCAAAACATCAGGAGGGGGTTCCCTTGGTTGCTGGAATACACCCTGCTGGAGCGACTGCTGCTTCTGGATGTGGATGGGGAGGGAAGAATTGGGGATATATATAAGTGGCTGGGGGAGCAGGGAGGCGAGTGGGTAGTGAAGATCAAGAAGAAATGGGAAGCGGAGTTGGGAGGGGAGATCAATTGGGGAGTATGGAGTGAGGCACTGCATAGGATAAAAGGGACCTCCTCTTGTGCAAGGATGAGCCTGATACAGTTTAAGGTGGTGCACAGGGTGCATATGACTCGGGTGAGAATGAGTGGGTTCTTTCAGGGGTAGCAGATGAGTGTGAGAGGTGTGGGCGGAGGCCAGCGAATCACGCGCACATGTTTTGAGGGTGCGGAGAATTGCAAAGATTCTGGGCGGCAGTGTTAGCGGTCTTAGCCAGGATAGTGGAGGAGGAATACCTGGACCCTATGGTGGCGATATTTAGGGTTTCAGAGAAGCCGGTGATCATGGAGAGGAGGAAGGCCGAGGTCGTAGCCTTCGCCTCTCTGATTGCATGGTAGCAAATTTTGCTGGAGTGGTGGTCGGCACCGACACCAAGGGTAGCTTGGTTGGATGACCTGTACGACTTCCTGCGGTTAGAGAAGATAAAGTATGAGTTAAGGGGCTCTGCAAGGGGGTTTGAGAAAAGGTGAGGAATGTTTGTGACTGTGTTTGAGGAGCTGTTCGTCGCGGGGGAGTGGGGGGGGAAGGGAGGGTGAAAAAGTGGAAAAATCTGTACAGACTGTATAGTTGATTGTTGGGAAGTATGTTTCCCAGGGTGTTTATTTGCTGTAACCTGTTTTGATACATGTTTGTAATAAAATGCATGTTTAAAAGGCACAAAAGCTGCACCGATCCTCCGTCTGGTAGGGGGCTAACAGGCACGTAGCATAAAGCCCCAGCTTTACCTGCGGATACGGCCATAGAATTGACGGGACCTTGGGTGCGCATGCGCATGGTGGCGGCCTGCAGCGGTCGCGGCGTGCAACATGGCACCGGTCGCGTGCGGACCCGGCCTGCAACAGGAGTAACCCCTCTCGTCACCCCCGGACCACCAGTGCCTCCAGCCCCTACCAAAGCCCTCCCTGCCCGGGGAACAGCTGCCGCACGACTGTGGCGGCGCTGGACTCAGTCCACAGCCGCCACGCCGGATTCACGAACAAAAATAGCATGAGTGACCCACGCCATCGGGACCTTGGCCCATTGGGGCGGAGCATCGGGGAGGGCCTCGGGTGACGTCCTGAGGCCGTCCATATGGCATGCAGTGTACTCTTTGAGTACGTCGTTTTCGAGGGGGCGGAGCATTGCAAAAGCAGCACAGACCCGATTTCTACGCAAACGGGGATTTTCCGGCCGATTTTCCGAACTCAATTTCGCCATTGGCGACCGGAGAATCCCGCCCCATGACTAGTTAACGGAGTGCGCCCTAGTGTTTCCCAGTCTATATTCTTTCCATATCTTTATTAGATCTTCTCTTTGTTCTTCTTCTGCTGTTAGGTTTGCATCTTTGGTTTTAGAACTCCCTCTAATATCTTCAAACAGTGCCTTGTTTTCACTCTCTTCTCCAAAGTCAAAGGGAACTTGCCTCTCTTTGTCAGGTTTCTGACAGCCCGAATTGGAGAGGACCTCCTGAATGAGCTTATTCTGTATTTCTGTCTCTTTTTGTCTCTCATGTAATGCAACCAGTCTTTCCTGACTGTCCAATGAATGTTTATCCAAATATTGAGGATCTTCTGAAGCCAAACTACAACCAGTATTGTCAATGCTGTGGGAAATATTTGGTTCATTTTTAATCAATAAACACACTTAAACTCCTCCAGCTTAACATTCTCTCTTTCCTTCACATGGTTTACTTTTTAAAAATATTTTTATTCAAGAAATTTTCCATTTTACGACATACACAACGGACACTCAACTTTATGCAATTTTTATAAAACTATCCCCACCAACCAATCCCATATCTCTATCTTTTATTCAAACATGCCCCCCCTTTGCTGACGACTACCAATTCTTAAAGAACAAAATAAACAGACTACACCTTGAATAGAACCCCTCCTCCAGCCCCCTAATGGCGAGAATCACGCCACGCCGCCCTGACGCCAGCTCGCCGATTCTCCGGCGCCGATTCTCGGGCGCCCGCTGGATCGCCGCCACACCGGACGGCCCCCCCGGCGATTCTCAGGGCCTCGACGGGTGGAGTGCCGGAGTGGGTTACTCTGGTCCCACCCGTCAGGACCTGGAAGTTCTGTCTGCGGGGGCCGTCCTGGAGGGGGGGGCGGGGGGGATCCCACCCGGTGGGGGCCTCCACGGTGGCCTGGCCCGTGATCGGGGCCTGCCGATCAGCTGGCGGGCTGGTTCCGTGGGGGCTTATGTTCCTCCGCGCCGGGCCCCTGTAGGGCTCTGCCATATTGCCCGGTGGCCGGCGCGGAGACGGGAACGCTCGCGCATGCGCAAACTCGCGCCGACCATAGCACGCATGCGCGGACTCACGCCAGCTGGAGCAGCGGAGACCACTCTGACGCCGACCTAGCCCCCTAGGATCCCTCACACCGGGGTTAAAACCTGCCCGCGGGATTGGAGAATCCCAGCCATTATCTTATCCATCAGAGAAGGGGGCAGCAACTGAGGAAATGTAGAAAGCTCCTTCTGAACAAAGTTACATACCTGAACCCATTTCCTCCACACCCCCACCCTCCCCGGAAACAGGAATTTCTCCACCAGTTCCCCCAGCCTCACACCAACACTGCACAAACAAATCCCTAAATTTCTCTATCCCCTCCAATTCCCAGACCCTGTAAGACGAGCCCATTCCCGCCGGAATAATTTTATGGGGCTGGATTCTCCGATTTTGAGGCTAGGCTATGTCCGGAGCATGTGTCTAGTCTTACTACCAAAAAGCCGGCGGTGCCCCCTAGCAGCCGCACCACGTAAAGCTCCCGGCTTTACCTGCAGATACGGATGGAGAATTGGTGGGTACGTGGTCGCGCGCGGACCCAGCCTGCCAGAGAGTGCCCCCCTGCAACCCCCCTCGCCACCCCCGGACCAACCACCACCAGTCCCCCGACCCCCCGCCGAAGCCCTCCAGCAGTGGAACGGCTCCCCCCCCCTCCCCACAGACTGTGGCGGTGCTGGAAACAATCTGCAGGCGCCACGTGATGTTGACGAAACCTCAGACCACAAGTGATCCACACCGTCGTGAAGTCAGCCCATCGGGAGCGGACCATCGGGGGAAGGCCTTCAGATGACGTCCTGAGGCCATCCCAAAGGCATGCAGTGTACTCCGTGATGAGGCTGTTTTTGAGCGGGCGGAGCATCTGAAAAACGCCACCGCCCCCCGATGTCGGCATTGAAACGGATTCTGCGGCCAATTGACAAATGCGATTTCGGCGTCAGCAATCGGAGAATCCAGCTCATGGTTCCTACATGTTGGTGCCCTTAATGACATAGATTCCAGCTTAAAATGCTGCCTAAACTGGTTACATATTCTTGCAGAAGCTATTACCACTAGGCTTATAGAATACTTGGCTGGCGAGAACAGAAGAGGAGCCATCACCAATGCTCTCAAACATGACCCTATACAAGAAGCCGTGTCCATCTGCCCCAAACTGACCTCTCATCCACGACCCATCTCCGTACATCTTCAATATTCTCCAACCAACTTCCGGTTGCGGCTATGCGGAGCTAAGCCGCACGATTCGGCAGCTCCCGCTACTACGGACTTTCGGGCTCATTGGAGGAGCCCCAACGGAATTCTTTTGACGACAACCCGTGGGGAAGTGAAGAGAGAGGTCCCCCTCCAAGTTTTATGGACCGGACCAGAAGTGCAACGGCCAAAAAAGCGGCATTGGAGCAGCGGGAGAAGCGAGGGAAAAATATCAAAATGGCGGCGGGCGGAGACAAAGCGGAGTGCGGGCCAGAGCTGCAGGAATTCATCAAGCGCTGCTTCGAGGAGCTGCGCAAGGAGATGCTGGCGCCTATGCTGGCGGTAATTGAAGGACTAGGGATAACCCAGAAAGCCCAAGAGGTGAAGATCCAGGAGGTACAGAAAAGAGTTAGTGAGAATGAGGACGAGCTCTTGGGCCTGGCGGTGAGAGTGGAGCGGCACGAGGTGCCACACAAGAGGTGGGCGGGAAGACTCGAAGACCTGGAGAACAGGTCGAGGAGAAAGAATCTGCGGATCCTGGGTCTCCCAGAAGGAGTGGAGGGGGCCGATGCTGTGGCATACGCGGGCACGATGATCGGGGCGATGATGGGCGCGGAGGCCCCTTCGAGGTCGCTGGAGCTGGACGGGGCACACCGGGTGCTGGCGAGGAAGCCCAAGGCAAATGAGCCGCCAAGGGCGATGGTGGTGAGATTTCACCGGTTCACGGACAGAGAGAGGGTCCTGAAATGGGCCAAGAAGGAGCGGAGCAGCAAGTGGGACAATGCAGAGATCCGAATATACCCGGACTGGAGCACGGAGGTTGCAAAGCGGAGAGCGGGTTTCAACCGGGCCAAAGCGGTGCTGCACCGGAATGGAATGAAATTTGGAATGCTGCAGCCAGCGCGATTGTGGGTCACATACAAGGACCAACACTACTACTTCGAAACGCCTGAAGAGGCGTGGACCTTCATACAAACTGAAAAGTTGGACTCTAACTGAGGGTTTGTGAGGGTGGGGGGGATGTTTGAGGGTTGATGTGTGATGGTTGTTGTATATAGGGGGTCAATCACGCGCAAGAAATGTTACATGGGCTGGGGGAGAGAGACAAGGCCGCGACAGGAGCTGCGCCAGAGGGGGCTTTGGAAAGCGCGGGGTTTTTCCCGCGTGCGGGAAGAAAGGAGGGAAGGGGACGAAGGATCGCACATTGGTTGGGAGACTCCCACACGGGGGGGTCAAAGGGACGGCGGGGGAAGCCGGGGTCAGCAGGTGTCAGCTGACTTACAGGAGTGATATGGGGGGAGCAAAAAAGCTAGACAGGGGTCTAAGCGGGGGTGAGGGGAGGGGGGGGAGGGGGGGAAGGGAAGGGGGGGGAAGGGTTGCTGCTGCACTGGCCGAAAGGGAATGGGACACAGAAGAGGTGGTCGGGACGGAGGTCCCCCGGCTGGGGGACTGGAGGGTGAGGGAGATGCGCACACGGGACTGGCCCAGAAAAGGAGATGGCTAGTCGGTGGGACGTGGGGGGGGGGGGGGGGGGGGGGGGGGGGGGTGAGAGCCCCTCCAATCCGGCTGATAACGTGGAACGTGAGGGGCCTGAATGGGCCGGTGAAGAGGGCTCGAGTGTTCGCGTACTTGAAGGGACTGAAGGCAGACATGGCTATGCTCCAAGAGACACACCTGAAGGTGGCGGACCAGGTCAGGTTAAGAAGGGGATGGGTAGGACAGGTATTTCGTTCGGGACTGGACGCGAAGAATATTGGTGGAAAAGCATGTGTCATTTGAGGCCAAGACTATCGTAGTGGATAATGGAGGGAGATATGTGATGGTGAGCGGTAGGTTGCAAAGGATGTGGGTGGTGTTGGTAAATGTATACGCCCCGAACTGGGATGATGCTGGATTCATGAAGCGCATGTTGGGGCGCATTCTGGACCTGGAGGTAGGAGGCCTGATAATGGGAGGGGACTTCAATACAGTGCTGGACCCAGCACTGGACCGCTCCAGATCAAGGACTGGAAAGAGGCCGGCAGCTGCCAAGCTGCTTAGGGGGTTTATGGATCAGATGGGAGGAGTGGACCCATGGAGGTTTGCAAGACCGCAGGCCAGGGAATTTTCTTTCTTCTCCCACGTGCACAAAGCCTACTCCCGGATAGATTTTTTTATTCTGGGCAGGGCGCTCATCCCGAGGGTGGCGGGGACGGAGTATTCGACCATAGCCGTTTCGGACCATGCCCCGCACTGGGTGGAGATGGGGCTGGGAGAGGAGAGGGACCAACGCCCGCTGTGGCGGCTGGATGTGGGACTGCTGGCAGATGAGGTGGTGTGTGGGAAGGTGAGGGGGTGTATCGAAAGGTACTTGGAGGCCAACGACAATGGGGAGGTGTGAGTGGGGATGGTATGGGAGGAGTTGAAGGCGGTGATCAGAGGAGAGCTAATCTCCATCAGGGCTCATAAGGAGAAGACAGAGGGCATGGAAAGGGAGAGGTTAGTGGGGGAGATTTTGAGAGTGGACAGGAGACACGCAGAGGCACCGGAGGAAAGATTACTTGGGGAAAGACGACGGCTCCAAACGGAGTTTGACCTGTTGACCACAGGGAAGGCAGAGGCACAGTGGAGGAAGGCGCAGGGGGCGACCTATGAGTATGGGGAAAAGGCTAGTCGGATGCTGGCACACCAGCTCCGTAAGAGGACGGCAGCGAGGGAAATAGGGGGAATCAAAGATGGAAGGGGAGCCACGGTTCGGAGTGCGACGAAAATAAACGAGGTATTCAAGGCCTTCTATGAAGAGCTGTACAGATCCCAGCCCCCAGCGGGGGAAGAGGGGATGAGACGATTCCTAGACCAACTGAGATTCCCGAGGGTGGAGGAGCAAGAGGTGGCTGGTTTGGGGCACCAATTGGGTTGGAGGAGCTGAGCAAGGGCTTGGGGAATATGCAGGCAGGGAAGGCCCCGGGGCCGGATAGGTTCCCGGTGGAGTTCTACAGAAAGTACGTAGACCTGTTGGCCCCGCTACTAGTGAGGACCTTTAACGAGGCAAGAGAGGAGGGGACCCTGCCCCCGACAATGTCGGAAGCGACAATTTCTTTGATCCTAAAGCGGGACAAGGACCCACTGCAATGTGGATCGTACAGGCCGATCTCGCTTCTCAATGTGGACGCTAAGCTGTTGGCAAAAGTGCTGGCCACGAGGATTGAGGACAGTGTCCCGGGGGTGATCCATGAGGACCAGACAGGATTCGTAAAGGGCAGGCAATTAAACACTAATGTGCGGCGGCTCTTAAACGTGATAATGATGCCATCGGAGGAGGGAGAGGCGGAGATAGTGGCAGCTACGGACGCGGAAAAGGCCTTTGACCGAGTAGAGTGGGAGTACCTCTGGGAGGTGCTGCGTAGGTTTGGGTTTGGGGGTGGGTTTATCAGCTGGGCTAAGCTCCTTTACAGAGCCCCGGTGGCGAGTGTAGTGACGAACCGGCGGAGGTCGGAGTACTTTCGGCTGTACCGAGGAACGAGGCAGGGGTTCCCCTGTCCCCCCTGTTGTTTGCATTGGCGATCGAACCCTTGGCCATTAATTGAGGGAGTCTAATAAATGGAGGGGGATGGTCCGAGGGGGAGAAGAGCATCGGGTGTCGCTATATGCGGATGACCTGTTGCTGTACGTGGCGGATCCAATGGAGGGGATGGTGGAGGTCATGCAGACTCTAAGGGAGTTTGGGGAGTTTTCGGGCTATAAGCTCAATGTAGGGAAGAGTGAGCTCTTTGTGTTACAGGCAGGGGACCAAGAAAAAGGGATAGGGGACCTACCGCTGAGGAGGGCGGCAGGGAGTTTTCGGTATCTGGGGATCCAGATAGCCAGGAGTAGGGGGCCCCTACATAAACTGAATCTGACGAGGTTGGTGGACCAAATGGAGGAGGACTTCAAAAGATGGGACAGGTTACCGCTCTCGCTGGCGGGTAGAGTACAGTCGGTCAAAATGGTGGTCCTTCCGAGGTTTCTGTTTGTGTTTCAGTGCCTTCCCATCGTGATCACCAAAGGCTTTTTTAAGAGAGTAGGTAGGAGTATTATGAGGTTTGTGTGGGCGAATAAGACCCCGAGGGTAAGGAGAGGGTTCCTGGAACGCAGTAGGGACCGAGGAGGGTTGGCGCTGCCAAACCTAGGGAGCTACTACTGGGCAGCAAATGTGGCGATGATCCGCAAGTGGGTTATGGAGGGAGAGGGGGCGGCATGGAAGAGGATGGAGATGGCGCCCTGTAAAGGAACGAGCCTGGGGGCGTTGGTGACGGCACCGCTGCCGTTCTCGCCGTCAAAGCATATCATGAGCC